>NC_086331.1:5877710-7273343 GCF_032445375.1 Bacillus rossius redtenbacheri | reverse complement strand
AGTTATCATGAGTTGTATATTTATTTACAATGAACAAAAAAAAACCCAAAGATGCACGATTGGGCATTTGGCTCTCTCGTCTGTTGAAAGAAGGCTTGCCAACGTGAGTATTAGGGTATGTCTAGAAGGACGAGTGAATCGTTGGCTTCCCGCTTCAAATGGCTGAACAGATTTTTTTGAATCATAGCTAAGAACACACTCGATCATGCCACCTTTCAAACAAAAAAGAAACTAAATCAAAATCAGTTTGTTCGTTTGGGAGGTACGATGCCACAGATAGATATACACGTTTAACTTAACACCCCTCTGTTTGCATTGAGGATAAAAAAGAGCTTCAATTGATAGCTCAGATGATGCTTTGCACAAGAGTAATGAGACAATTATTTTCTAGTAGCAGAATGTACATGTTTACACTGTGTTGGATATTTGGAACAAGGTGGTGTCTTCTGAGTGGTTGTGATTTTTGCAAAGGTGAGTTATTTGATGTTTCTTTGTATTTCGTAGTATTGGTGATCATTTGATATATTAATATATGTTTCTGACATTAGAGTTTTGCATATGTTGCAGATTCTTGTAGACAGAGGATGGTTGGTTGAGTTAAAATAGCCGCATTGATAAAATTTATAATGAATACATAATTAATGTAGCTGAAATAACCAACCGTCCAATCAAATGTGTTTTACAGTATTGAAAATGTGGCTAACTTAACCAGTCATATAACAATAATTTTACGGTAAACTACCAGAAGGCATACAGAATGTGAAGGAAAAAAAAAATCATTTTAAAATTGTTTGCTTTGTTTTAGCTAGATATGTGCTAACAAAAGAAAGGGGGTTGTCTGTAAAGTCAGTTTACGGACGATAATTTTACGTGATAACGTCATAAGAAAACATTGATGAAAAATTGCATACTTTTTCATTCAAAAATATTATTTACAGTTTTTGCAAATGTAATTTAAATAATTTGTTTAAATATAATCATGAACAATTAGTTAAAAAGCCGCCTTAACCTGTTTGATATTATAGAAGATTTTCGCGCACTGTGGTTGGCCGGTTCTTGCACGCTTGGCTCAGGTGGAACGTGACAATTTTTTGTGCGTGCAGCCGGCGTTCATAGATTTATAAGACGTTATCACGTCAAAAAAAATTGATGTATGTTTTCTTTAATAAAATGACATGCAAGGTTTTGGCAATTAATTTTCATAATAACAAAAAAGGTTTTATATATATTTTATTCCAGGAAAACCTACCCTAAATGAGGAGTGCTCAATGCTTGATGTGCCTATAACTAGGAAGTGGGGGGGTGGTATTTGAGATTAGGATGTACAATTTTTTTTATGAACCTCAAAAGTTGATTTTACTCACATAATTTGTTTTATTTGTTTTCATCTTCAGGATCTTTGTTTCGTAATTCTCTCGTGTTTTTTTTTTTGTATGCAGAAGCCTTTAATGTTCTAATGTTGGCGTCATACTTTCTACTACACCAAGTTTAGCACACTGATATAAAAAAAATACTAGGCATATTTCAAAACAAAATATAAAACCACCAGAGAGAAAGATTAAGCCTTTGTAATTCAAAAAACAAAATGTATTATAAGGTTTAACATATATTAAAATTTAAAATTCACAATTCACTAACAGTGGCCTTGATAATATTAAAACAAATGAATGTGTCATGTTCATCGAACACCACTGCTTTTTAGTGACGAAACTATTTATTGTGCCAAACTTACAATGTTGATGCTCGCAAGCTGTAGTAGAATTAACCTTAACAGAGGTATTGTTTTGATGATCAAAGGAGTTAATATGACGACTGTACTTCAATTATATAGGAAATTGCTGTGTAAAGTTGGACTACTTAAAGGTTACTGTTCCCTGAGATTTAGTGTGACAATTTTTTTTTAAAACCAATTAAAAAGTAAACTTACTCATAACAAAAGATATAATGGTTATACTGAACCCCTTCCTTTACAAAATGCTGGCTACGACCCTGGATATTAAAATAACATACATATTAGCCTATGAGTCAAACTTTTGGCTGTTTTTCTGAAAACATATATAGAGTATTCATTATAGTAATGCTGTTCACTACACATCACGTGTGTAAAAGGCCTTTAAACTGAAAAAAATGTAGTCAGTATATTTTATTAATTTTTAATATTAATGAATGTTAATCAAAATGTTTTAAAACTGCTAAATTTGTCATTATGTGCCTGATACTAATTTATAAAAATGTTTATAATTTCTGCAAGAAGATTATACATAGCTAAGTATGTCTTATAATAGCCATTTTAAACTGCAATGTGTTAATCTTAAGTAGTTAAGGTATTTTTATTCATTTCCACACAAAAACATAATGGTTACATTGATATTTCATTATGCAAAAACTAGGTTATTAAGGAAAGACGTAACTGTAGACACCTAATATTCTTAAAACTTAATAGTTTCCATACGTCAAACAGAGACCCAAATTACTATATGTCTTCATTACATTGGCAGCAAAATGAACCTAAAATCACAGTAAAAAAAATACCCAGTTGAATGAAAATGCTAATTTTACAAATAAAAAAACAGGTTTGAAAATACAGTTTTATTTACTATTAATAGTTACACTGTTAATTACACTATAACAATTTAACTGACTGTCTGCAAATTAACCAGTCTTCCATTAAGTCCACAAGTTACTCTCCCTCTGGAGCTCGGCTCAATAGTGGCTATCTCTACTACTCGTCTCTTATTGCGCACCTTACCTTTTTCTGTTCAATGCTCTTGGAGGTCGCTCGAGGATACGCCGGTATCATATTGTCCGAATCCCTCACTTAACACTTGAAAGTGCAAGAACAGTGGCAACCTAGTTACGCCACTTCTCACGATGGTTCTGTCAGGATAAGTAGAATGTACCAGGCTTTCCCCCCCCCCCCCCCCCGAATCAAGCTCCGCAGGACAGAGGTATGTTTCACAGAAAGCAGCCTGCTAATAGAGCTAATAGAGGGGGAGAAACAGGAATTAGCTGTGTCGCAGTGAGGTTTCCGCAGAGATAAGCGCTGCCAGCGTGCTACTCCAGCCCTCTGGCCTTCTTGTAATACAGTACACTCCCTATTTAACGCGGTTGTCGGGGGACATAACTTTTACCCGCGTTGTTGCATAACCGCGATGTTTCGATGTGACCAAGGTCAAAAGGCATAAAACACCGCCTGTGTTCTAATAGGTCGGCAAGCACGCACAGTATAGACGGCCCGCCTTTGTGCGGACTTTGCATCCGCAGTTTTCACTAAACGCGGCTGAAAAAATAAAAATAATAAATTTTAAAGATAAATATTAAATGTTGAATTTTATTTTTCCGCATGCCGCGCACAGTTTGTCGCACGGCCTACGAGCGCGCCACACGCCGCCATACACACGTGCGGCACACAAGCTGCTGCCAGTCTCGTGGTGTCAGCCACAGTATCTGCTTCGTCTAAGTGTCCGTAACAAAGTAAGTGCAGTGTGTGCGGTTACACACGATTCTGTGGTCAAAGTCTTCTAAATAGAAAGGCCATAGTAATACTTCAAACCGAATATGAATCGCAAAGTACCGAGTTTGATTGACAAAATAAAAATTCTAGATTTACGTACTTACAGATAGCGTGTCTTTTGCAGAAGTATGCAGCAGATACGTGAAAAACGATTCTAGCATTCGTACAATATAAAATAAAGAATCGTCTATCGTGTAAAGTGGTTAAACTTTGTTATCCATGCTTACAGTAAATTATAAATGGTCACATGTGGGATACAAAAATTGCGCCAAAATAATTTTAGCGCAATCAGTGGCGCCGTATTAAAAAGTCTGTTAAACGTTGTCTTTACTTATTCCATCAAACGCTGTGTCGAGTTGCTGAGTGTGTGTGGCTCGGATCGGCAAGTGTTATATTCCCCAGCCTCTGGTTAAAGGTCGGGAGGCCGCTACACATAAACATTTCCGGGGCTTGTTTACTACCTCACGGCAAAAGTGGTACAGTATGGTTCACGTAAATATTGGACCACTGGGAATTCCTCGGCAAAGATTAAAAATACGCTAGCTGATTTACTTTACTATTTAATGTTAAAACATTATACCAAAGTAAAAAGATGAACGTGTATAATACAACGAATAATATTACGTCTGTAGGTTCAAGTTGTAACAAAACATTTATATGTCTCCGCTTGTCAACACACGTGACCACGAGAAGTGTGCAGACGGAAATGAGTGAACTACTCAAGGTCACCATACTTCCCCCCTTTCGGCTTAATCGCCCCTCTCATCACTGGCGCTTATATTCCACTCCTCCCGTCTACCCGGGTGTCTTGGTCGCATATTCTCGGCTCGCCTCTCCCCTCCCAGCGCTGGCCGTCAACCAAACCTATCCAAAATCAATCCCCAGCCGAGTCACGCTGGATAATGTCGCTGGACGGTGGGCTTTATCGGGTCCCCTTTCCGATGCTTTATTTGTGGGTTTAAAAAAAATGTTAAGAACTAGTGTTTCAGAAAATAACACTGGGCTGGATTGGACCATAATTTGAAAACACTACAAGATAGAGGAATAATGTACGGAGATATCTTGTTTAGAATTTCACTGCGGACATTTTCTACGCCTAGGATTTTTTCTTCCCGATGCTTAGTTTGTGAGTTACAAAGCAAAATTATCCTAATCGGCTGTCAACCATTTATTCCATTATTATTACAGTAGAAACTCGTTAATCCGTGACGATTTAAAAGTGCAGAAAAAAAAGAGAAGTAAAAATTTGTCAGCGCTTAAAATTAACGTCACGCGGGCCGGCGGCCGGCAAACACTGCAAGCCTTCGCATGGGCCGCCAAACTCTGCAACGCTGTTTGTACCGACCCTTTGTGTCGTCCCCCTTTCAGCTGTCACATTTGTCACTCTTTAAACTTGAGGGGGATGTCCTGACTTCTGCTTCCCGTCTCCCTTTGTTTGTTTCCACCCGCCAACGCACCAACGCACGGCAGGCGCCTGGCGAGTGACGTGTCTGGCTGGCATTCGGCTGGACGAAGTGGGATGAGTGGGGGGGGGGGGGGGGGGGGGGGGGGGGGGCTACCTAAAATTGATGTGTGCAAGTTCAGCACGATCTTATCTTTCTCTCTTCGGCTGTTGTAAATGACCGTGAACTAATGGCTAGGCAGTGCCGTATTTTTTTAAGCCGAGACTAATTCGAAGACGGTCCTTACCTTGAACGGATTATCCGGGTTTATTACTTTTTTTTACAGGATTTTAACTATCCGGGCATCGGCGGGTCCCAATTAACACGAATAATGGAGAGTTTACTATTTTTTATCCATCTGCTGCCAAGGCGCAGTAAGCCTCGGTAGATGTTACATCACCTGACCTTGGCCTTAACCCAGCTGCACGCCGGTGTCTGAGAAGCTTGACAAGACCTTCCGGGCTTTTAATCGCTAGCCCGTGAAATTCGGTAATCCGTGATTATCTCGGTCCCGACCATCACGAATTAACGAGGTTCTACTGTTATTATTATTATTATTATTATTATTATTCATTTCTGATTGGGGGACATGGTTTGACCCGCGATATACCCGATTCCGCGATCTATCGGGGCGCGGTATACCGGGAGTTTACTGTATTATATACATTTTTTTTTTCTGTTACGGCGGACTCTCAATGATCCGTCGCGTCCTTCCGTAATCCGTCGGTAAAAAGCTGAGTAATTCACAATGATCCACAAGCCCGTCAAATACTTTTCCTTTTTAATGCTGCGAACAGATTAGAAAGCTAAAATAGTGGTGAAAATTTCTTTTGTATAGTAAATGAAATTGACAAGTCATGAAAGTTAAGCATTTATAAATCATTAATTCATTCTATTTCTTTCTGATATTAATTTATTTTCAGATTTATCATATGTTATTAATTACATTCCAATGTGTCTGTAATTTTTTTTATCAAACATTAAAATGTATTAAAACATCAAGTTAAAAAAATCAGCTACACAAATAAACTTCAAAATCTTTTGATAGTAAAGGTTGCAAACAATACCTTGCTAACCTTTTAGAGGTTATAATTTCATCCATTTGTCCATCTGTCGAATGTTAAAGCTTGGGAAGTTTATTGATGGGCCTTTTGTTTGGGTTGGGATCTTGCGATTGACGGTCCGAGGGGAAACGGGAGGACGTGGGGACGTGGGGATATTGAGAGTCCAGCTTTCACTTGTAATTCATCCCAAAAACCCACATTTAAACATTGACAAAGCCTCAGTGACAAATTTTACATGGTGATTGAGACAGACACCACAAGGTCAATACATCAGAGTGGACCCAACGAGATCATTATTTATTTTGTAACGTTTTTGAAACCATAAAAGATGTTGCCAAGATGAACACGTTGAACTGTCACCAGTAGGTGAGATGTTCAGGTTTCCTTGTACAGTTGCCAAGATGAACATGTTAAACTGTCACCAGTAGGTGAGATGTTCAGGTTTCCTTGTACAGTTGCCAAGATGAACATGTTGAACTGTCACCAGTAGGTGAGATGTTCAGGTTTCCTTGTTGTACAGCCGCTGAAGACGTGGGGTTCGGTGACCGTCGCTCAAGACTCGGAGGAATCTTGACAGTTGCGATATGAGGGAGGGAATGGAGCATGGGAAGATGAAGGAAAAGAGGCTCCATTGGAGGGATGTTGGGGAGCGAGGAGTGTGTGAAACTCTAAAGGGCTTGTGGCGCTCCATGGTTAAGTACTCAACTGGTTTGCTGTTTTAGTCCTCTGCCATGCCTGCTTCAGGGATGTCTGACACTTGGCCCGTATCAGCATCCAGCCAAAGAAGGTGCAGTAGTGGTCTTGAAGTGCGTGAGGAGGGGCAGGGAAGTAGCCGTGAAGTTATTCAATGTACTTCAGTTTATTACTCATCCAGACCTCGATGTTAGTGTTTGGATGGACATATACAATGTTTGCAGAAACATTTTACGGTTTTATTTTAGGCCTATTTTGTTTTTAAAACAGGAGATAACGGTAATATTGTCTTTATTTTGAATGAATTCTGTTTATTCGTAAAGAGAGCACCACTTTCAACAAATATATATCACTTACTTGTTCAATGATACTTTACCAAAACAGTGTCATTTTGACTGATACATGATGCAGTTTTACAATATAATAATTTGTAATAAGCATGTTCAACTACTAAGAACAATACAAATAAAGCGCCAAGTATATTGCAAGTACCTCATCAGCTCGGTGCTTTGATTCCAGATCCTTGCTGAGGGAATAAACTAGATCATGCTCCTTGCACTTCTCGTCAAGAGAATTCATGCCCGTCGCCTCGAGCTAGCCGTTTGGCTAGTTTCATGCCTGGAATGTGTAGCTGTAAAGGCAGATTATTTATCAGTGAGTTCACGAGTTCTGCACCGATGTGATTTTTGTTCTTACCATGCCGTCGTCCGGGGTCTCGGGCTCGAGTCCCGGTGTGGCTCCTAGTGGGAAAAGGCGGTTCTTGATCTGTGTTGTCCGGGTGGGCGCCAGACTAGCTCGTTTCTAGTCGTGAATTTGGGGTCGTGGGTGTATGTGCCCCTGCGTGGCCCACTAGGGCCGGCGGCGGTGTTGCGTGAGATGATTTTAAATAAGAGACGTGGAGTTGAGGTGGCGGCGTCATACCTTTTATTCAGAGGAGCGAGTCGTACACAATACAACACTCTACAGAGGTCCCCGGGGGGGGGGGGGGGGGTTTACTCGTTATTCCGTGGCGCCGTATTGTTTGTGTTCCGCGTTACGTGGGCCTCGGACGCTGTTACGTCTCAGACGTCTCACTGGGTACGCAGGTAACGTAATTTCGTAACACAAAGGCGGGACACAAAATACACTGAATTAAGGGGGCGCGCACAGGTTACGTGGCACTCGTTACTCGGGTAACGTAAGTTAGCAATACAAAAATACGGGACACAAAAATACACTGAATTAAGGGGGCGCGCACAGGTTACGTGGCACTCGTTACTCGGGTAACGTAAGTTAGCAATACAAAAATACGGGACACAAAAATACACTGAATTAAGGGGGTGCGCACAAGTCACGTGGCACTCGTTACTTGGGTAACGTAAGTTAGTAATACGAAATACGGGACACAAAAATACACTGAATTAAGGGGGTGCGTACAAGTTACGTGGCACTTGTTACTCGGGTAACGTAAGTTAGTAATACAAAATACGGGACACAAAAATACACTGAATTAAGGGGGCGGACGATTGGAGACGGCCAATCCCGTATGCGAATGTGTCTGCGCGGGTGTTGTGCCCACTGTGGTGAAACACGCACCGCAATTAAGTTTGTCCAAGTTCCCTTGTGGGTTTGTGGTCAGCGCCGTGCGCGTGACCTTAAATAAAGTTCTGTAAGTTGCGGGAGGCGGCCCGTGCCGTATACTGAAGATCAGCCCCGCTGACCAAGTGTGGTGCGGGGTGTCTTTAAATTGATGCGGTCGGATTAGGTCCTGGACCGAAAAAAGGGACCGGGTACTCACGGAGAGGTTAAGTAATAAAAGGGGTTCTGTTAATTAGTGACTATATTTACCGGACGTTACTTTCGATGAAGACAAAGGATGTTGCCTCTCCGTGGGACGTAGGTCCGCCCCGGTCCGTGAGCTGCGCTGAACTGCCGAACTGGCATGGCGTCCGAGGGAGGCTCGGCCTCTCTCGCGCCAGGCGTGACCTCATTACGCTAGACTCCAAACGGGTGTGTCTGGAAGAGACTTTATTGTCGCTAAAATCCTAATTTAATTTTCCAGGAGGAATGGGTACGGTTCTTCTCTTGTCTACTCAGGTTTTCGCGGGTTTGCTTTTAATCGCTGTTCGGCTCGCCTGACTCGGGTGGGCCATGGCCAGGGGTGTGTTCCGTTAGCGGGAGCGTATACTGGCGGGTGCAGGTCGGGCTCTGGGGTGGTCGTCGGCCGGACGATGTCAACCACTTCGAGGCATTATGCACAACTGAGCGGAAAATTATAAATGTGTTTACTTTTATAAAATTTCGCCAGTACAATGCAAGTCGTCAAGCAATAAGTGTGTTTGTCCATGCACATTATGTGAGATGACGAAGTGCTCGTTATTGCTTTCTAACTTACGATGCATTACAGCAGGCCTGTCCAACTGTGGAAAACATGTGTTCTACTGAGTTATCTGGAAGACCCAAACGGTCTTCGGTCCGAGAATGTTTACCTCTATTCCAAGATGTTGCATCAGCCAAAATATCAGCACCTAGCTACGATGCTACAAGTGATGGAAGGCCTGGAATATTTTCCATTTAATGATAATGCAAATGTGGTGCTTCCTAGTGCAGCAAGAGCCAATTCAGTAATAGTCCTCCATTTTGCAAACTCCCTCCTCCCTTGTGCAATTCAAGCACCCTCCTTCATGCATACCCCCCTTCTACTTGCGCTTCTTCTATCTCTGCTTCGGAACTCCCTCCGCTTTACCTTCGCGCATCGCCCTCCATCCCCCCAGTTCCCCACCCTTGAGGCTGCGCCTCAGTGAGTGAACAGCTGAGCGACGTCAGCGAAGCAACCGCGCACAACCTAATACCCCGCGTAAACATACAGAATGCTGCCACATAAGATAACGGCGGTGTGTCCACACCACCTCGACCGCAGAATGTCGATATACTGACGGGCCTCTCGCAATGTCGGGACACATGCACGTGCCCGCCAAAGTCAAGCCTCATGCAAGGTAAAAGCGAACCAGTAACACAACAGTGGAAGAAACCGAATTAACATGGCCCATACAACCCGAAACAAAACCGTAGCCCATGGACACCACGAGGCGCGAAACCGGAATGCAGACAAACAGCAAAGTAGACGCAACCCCCAACCTCGCCTGCCATGACATGAAGAGGATGTTGTACATGAAGGAGCTGCCGACCTCGGTCTACATGGACTGGACAACCTCACCACCACCCCTGATGAGCCGGCTAATACTACCAGGGTTTGGCGGAGCCCCATACGATAACCCTGAGGCATACTTGCAACAGTGTGAAACTCGACTGGCGTGCTGCGGGGTTATCACAGGACGAGCGGGTGGAGAGGACCGGCGAACAGCTGTGCGGTACAGCCCGGAAGTGGTGGAACCTGTGGGGAAGGTTCGACATCACATGCCAGAATTCCACAGAGACCTTCACATGTCGATTCAACACCGGGGCACCTTTAGTACACTGCGTGCCAGTTTTACGGCACTGCGTGAACTTCATTGCGAGCAGACTGCAACTGTTCAGACGAATTTCATCAGAGATTGACCCCATCCATGCATTACTCATGGTCACTATGTTATTAAAGGATGAGTTACAGCCCTTCCTACGAGTCAGCCACAGTAGAGGACTACGTTCAAGGTGGTAGCGACTGAATGCAACCTTCAAAAGATCTAATGCTGGAAACCACCTGAAGCGCACAGGGGAGACCATGGACCACCCAACAGCTGGAGATAACTTTCCCTGCAGGCCCTGTGATCTTCCCAACCACGACGCACCCGGGCAATTGACAAGGCACCACCGCCACCGGCAGCCCAACGTGCCAGGGGCCCCACGAACACGGACAGCATACTTCAATCCCCCCCCCCCCTTGCCATCAAGGTTGCCCTCAAGGGACACGCCACTGGCATCGCTACTGTCTACAGATGCCAGTTGACCCACAGTTTGGAACCACACAACCACTGCCACAGCGACCACAACCTCAAAAACCGCCTCCAGGAAACTGGTCGCAGGGAAGGCGAGAGTAGAACTGCCATCCTTGCGCCAACAGGAAGCACCCGCCACCGATATTGGGACAGATCAGTGGAACCCGACAACCTACTCTGCATCCCAGTGGAAGTGAACAACCAACCTAAAACCGCCCTGGTTCACACGGGGGTGAGTTACGTGTTCGTACACTCCTCCCTGGTGTCACCCGGAGCGCTATGCCCACACCGTGGTGAACTGCACCTGGCCACCACCACCCACACCTGCCAGATGATCGGGTACGTGGTTGTCAGGGTGAGCCTACGGGAATTCATTACTCATATCACTCACAATAACAGAAATAGCGACAGGGGAGCTCCAGGAACAGAGCGAACAACCACCCGAAATGATCTCCAGCATGACGGAACCGGATGAACCAGAAGCAAAACTGAGGAGGATGGGGTCATCAGACGACACTCGCAGACACGAAGTTCCGCATCCGAGTGGACGAGCCAGACGAGGTGTGGGCAGGTAGGTCCAAGCGAAAGCGTCGCTGCCCAACATGACTGCAGGACTATGTGGCAGGTCAGATCGGGCGAGACAGCCCTACCAACTACGACCCACGGACAACATGGCACCCACACCTCCGCCCGGTATCACAGAGCACGAAAGGCGACCCTGTCAGCTGCAGACACTGTCCAGCATGACAAAGGTCTGGGCACCCACACCGCAGGACAACCTAAAGGGCAGAGCGTGGACCCTACCAGCTGCGGCCACCCCAGGCGCCCCCAGCTTGGTCCTGCTGCCAGTGCTAGGGGTGGACACGGAGAGGGGGGTACCGATCGCGGGGTATGACCGGGCTTCTCCAGAGGGGTGGGGCGTGGGCGCTTGATGTTGTGTACCTCCTGCAGCATAAAGCCCGGTCCCCACCCCGTCAGCACCGGATCCTGCTGGTGGAACACACCCGTCCTGCTGTCCGCACGGAGGAAGTTCGCGAAGCCTCTGCCAGGCAGTAGACAACAGAACACGACCTAGGTGGTAGCTCCGTCCCACAGAAAATAAAAAGAAAACGTGTTTCCTGATTAGGATGACGACTGAATTCGCGATTATGCCTCACAGCACATGTTAACGGCGACAAACGCTAATAGTGTGGGTGGTGAAGAGCTATGTGAAGTGTGTGGTGGCATCCACCCCAGTGTTCCAGCTAACACAACAAGCAACAGGTAATTCTCTGGGAGAAGAATTATGCTTACCGTGTAAGAACAGTGCACATGAGCAGGCTTTATTTGGAAACTCTTGTAACCCCATAAAATTGTTTCGCTGCACAAAGTTAATAAGTTAATCATCGCTGCGAGTCCTGTGATCCACACTGGGGCTTATGACCCATGCAAGAGCAACGGCTAGCCTGGCACCCTCTCATAAAGAAATCCATTAAATAATCCCGACCAGCAATCCCTGGGCTCATCCCAGGTCCCGAACTTGAGACCTCGGGAGACGGCAGGACGAATTTAATTTACATTACACTTATTATGATCATGTACATACTGACATGATGTTTCAGGAATTAAAAGATATGTGCTCGTAGTGCTGGAAAAAATGAGCACGGATTTTTAGTTATAGTAAAGGACTGGCCTCTATATAAAGGTGGGTACACACAAGGTTTCGATCAGTGTATCGTCAAACATGAGTCATAGCACTTCGAAATTCGATCGTAGCAGTCGCACTACCAAACTGCATACTGTTCTCAAGTATCACGATCCCGATATCCGGAAATACATTTCGCTACTGGCTTAAAAAGTAGAAAGTGAGAAAAACGAATTACTATAGTATCTGCTAGCCATTGACCAGCGAGTGTAGGCCTCTGATTCTCAAATTCGCGACATGATCGAAGTATCCAACACACAAAGACGTGACGATTTAAGTAGCCTGCATGCATCACTAACTCACTTGACAACGAAAACAGTGACGTCGTCCGACCGAAGGCCACCCTAAAGCCCGACCTGCAACCGCCAGTATTCAACCCCGCTAACGGAACGCGCCCCTAGCCATGGCCTACCCGAGACAGGCGAGCCACCGGCTGACAAGGTAGAATCCGGCCCCATAATAACCAGACCGACACTACAGTCAATCCCTCTGATAAATCACACGCAGAATAAAAACAACATTGCGTATAGGTTAAACGTTCTCGCAATGAAAATGCGACGTAGGAGTGCCCGGGCACTCACGTGTGAAAATGTGTCAGTACGTGTGCGAGTGTCCCCCTGGCGGCCTTCTACCTGTATTAATTAAGTGTTTCAGGTGACATAATTGTTACCTCCCTATGTTAAGTTTTTACTCCCCACCAGAGCGGTCCGGCAAAAGACGAACAGTCTCTTGTGTGACTTACAGTTCAAAAACATAATCCGTAAACATGCTAAATCTAAATCGTAGAAGGGATGTGTAATTTAAATTTAGTTTGAATAATTAATGTAAGAATTTAGCGCTCTTAAAATCTCTTGTTAACTTGGAAAATAACGTAATGAGGTCAACCCCGGCGCGAGAGGACACTGAGCCTCGGCCGGACGCCATGACACCACGGCAGTACAGCGCGACTCGTGGACTGGGGCGGACGCACGTCCCACGGAGAGGCAGCATCCTTTGTCTACACTGAAGTAACTCCTGGTAAATATAGTCACGCCACCGAAACTTTTGTTTATTAAGCTCTCCGTGCGTACCCGGTCCAACCTTTCGGTCTAGGACTTAATCCGGCCGCGTAAATTCAAAACTCCCTGCACCACACTTGGTCCACGGGGCAGTTTGCCAGCATACAGCACGGGCCGCCTCCCGAAACCCCGAACTTTTGTTAAAGTCACGCGCCCCGGCGCTGACCTTACCAACGTAGGACTTGGACTAAGTTAGCTGCGGTCCGCGCTCCACCACAGTGGGCGCGAAGACCGCCTTGAAGCAAAGACATACGGGATTGGCCGCCTCCAACCACACTCAACGCCTTATTCACGTAACATTTTTAGTAATTTTGTGCAACGCCATATTCACGTAACATTTTTCGTAAATTTGTGCAACGTCTTATTCACGTAAAATTTTAGAGTGACTCTGTGTAATGTGTAACTTGTGTATTGCGTGACGTCAGCTTCTGTACGACGTAGTGTGTAACCCACTGTATTACGCCAAATCCACAGTCGCACGAATAAACGGCACACGTCATTTGCCGCATTAATTCAGTGCCTAATTAATCAGTCATACAAACCCCCAACCACCACCAAGTAGGGAATCCTTCATATCCCACGCAACACCACCGACGGTCCTAGTGGGCCACGCAGGGGCAACCGCCCCCACGACCCACCTCTCGACTGTGGTGTATAACGGTTGGCAGCAAGGGCGGACTAGAAAGGTGGTGTATGACAGGCCAAGATGGTGGTTTTGTGATGTGTTGACGAGTGTGTGATTTCCTTTGGGAATGGTAATAAAGAACTTAACAATTGGCGACGAGGATGGGATCGGCGATGTGCGGTAATTTATGGGAGTGCATTACAACAACAGTGGGGTGTATTGTGAGTAAGGCGGGCCACATTTTGTTCACTTTCACGTACCGCACATGAAAATGTAAACATGGGGTTGCTGGGACATATTGGAGAATATAATGCGCAGACAGAGGACTTTGATTCTTACGTGGAAAGGCTAAAACATTTTTTTGTAGTGAATGAAATCAAAGAAGATGCCAAGGTGCCACTATTTATTACCCTTATGGGGGCCAAAACGTACGCTACCCTCAAAAGCATACTGATACCAGACAATCCTACATCAAAGAAATTTGAAGAATTGTTGGAGGTGCTTTCTACACATTTTTCGCCTGCCAAGAACATCATAGTCGAAAGGTTCAGATTTCATAAATGTGATCAGCAAAGCAATGTATCGGTATCTGAATACATAATAGAACTAAAAAACCTGGCAAAATCATGTAACTTTGGTAAATTTCTACAAGAAGCATTACGGGATCGTTTGGTATGTGGCTTGCGGTCCGAAATCATACAACGTTGTCTGATCTGTGAACCTAACCTAGACTTTGACAAGGCTTGCCTTATCGCCAGCAGCATGGAACAGGCCGCACAGCAGACAAAGTTGTTCCAGCCAACATTGCCAACTTCGCCAATGGACGTAACAGAAACTGTCAACAAAGTAACAGATCATCAACAAGGTACAGTCCAGGAAACATACTCGCGAGGCGGGCAGCAGAGAAATAATGACTACAAGTCCACATACAGGTCTACATCCAAACACCCTAGTGGAGCAGCGGCAAGCGGAGCAGCATCATCTTGCTTCCGATGTGGACGGAGGCATGCTCATGAGACATGTCCAGCAAGGCAGTGGACCTGTTACTCGTGTGGGAAGAAAGGTCACGCGGCTCGAGTATGTCGCTCTGGTATGGTGAAAGAACTGGGGGCAGAGTCAAGTGACGAGCTTCTGGAACTTAATGCATTGCATCTTAATCAAGTTAACTCTTCCGTGAACACAACAGTATATATCAATAGTGTAAATAAACCCTTGACTGCAGTGGTTTCCGTAGAAGGTCAAAGGATAAAAATGGAGATAGATAGTGGAGCTTGTGTATCTGTTATACCAGTTTCTGCTTACAAGGACCATTTTCCACGGGTAGTACTTAAACATTGTGCCTTAGAATTAAAGTCAGTCACTAGTAACCATGTCAAAGTGTTGGGGCAAATCAGTGTAAATGTAAGAGGGCAGTCTGGGAGAGAGCACCAACTGCCCCTCGTGGTAATAGGAGGGAGAGCAAACATGTTGCCTCTGTTGGGAAGAGAATGGCTTGATGCTATTCTACCTGATTGGAGAAATAACTTGGAGGCAGTAAGTAACGTAGGTAAATTGATTGGTTGTGGTCAGGGTCCAAATGAGGTATCAAGCACATGTGTTGAAGTGGGGACACCGGGACTAAGTGAAATGAGTACAAGATTTCCTAGGGTATTTAATGCAGACACTACTGGATGCATACGTAATTTTAAGGCCCATCTGAATGTCAAAGAGGAGGCAATACCAGTTTTTCACAAAGCTTATGATGTGCCTTACGCACTTAAAGAGCAGGTAGAAAAGCAGCTACATGATTTGCAGAATGTAGGTAAAATTATTCCTGTAAGACATAGTGAGTGGGCTAGTCCCATTGTGGTGGTACCAAAAAAACAGGGGGGTGTAAGAGTATGTGTAGATTTTAAGGTGGCCTTAAACAAAGTCCTAAATGTTGATTGTTACCCGCTACCAAAATTGGAAGATATTTTTGCTGGGTTAACAGGGGGTAAGATTTTCACTGTATTAGATTTGAGCAACGCGTATCAGCAGTTAGAAGTGGGGGAGGAATCTAAGCCTTACCTCACAATGAATACTCACCTAAGCTTGTTTCAGTGGACAAGTTTACCCTATGGCGTAGCTAGTGCTCCAGCCATATTTCAGTCCGTTATGGATAGAGTGCTGCAAGGATTACCTGGGGTGGTATGTTACATAGATGATGTTTTGATTATGGGGACATCAATAGATGATTGCAAGCAAAAAGTATTTGCTGTACTAGAGCGGTTAAATGATCATAATATTAGAGTTAACCTGTCGAAATGCCGCTTCTATGGTGAGTCAGTAGAATATTTAGGGCATAAGATAGATGAGTATGGAGTTCATCCTACCGATGAAAAGACTGAAGCCATTACACAAGCAGCCTGACCTTTAAATGTAACACAGTTAAAATCCTTTCTGGGTCTGCTGCAGTTCTACCATAAGTTTTTACCTATGCTGTCCAGTAAGATGAAACCCCTGTATGACTTTACTAAATGTGGCAGCAAGTGGATTTGGAATGCAGAGTGCCAAACAGCCTTTGAGGCAGTGAAGCAAATGTTAACATCCAATCAGGTATTAACGCACTTTAACCCAACAGCTCAAATTGTGGTGGCATGTGATGCATCCCCATATGGAGTTGGTGCTGTGTTAAGCCATAGGATAGAGGGAAATGACAAACCTGTGCTTTTTGCATCGAGCACACTTTCAAAGGCAGAGCAAAACTATTCACAAATCGACAGGGAAGCGTTAGCCATAATGTTTGCGGTAAAATGTTTCCACAAGTACATTTATGGTCATCAGTTTGTACTGGTGACAGATCATCAACCTTTAAAGAGACTGTTGGGCCATGATCAGGCCATTCCTACCTTAGCACATGCACGGCTTCAGAGATGGGCAGTTATCTTAGCAGCTTATAATTATAAACTTGAGTACAGACAAGGATCATTAATGGCTAATGCAGACGCCTTATCTAGGTTGCCCCTGCTGGGGAGCATAGATAACGGCATTTTTGCTTTCACAAACATTCCTGATTTACCCCTCAATACAGATGATGTTTGTAAAGCTCAACGTCAGGATGTAGGAGCAGCAAAGGTAATATAACTCACAAAACATGGATGGACAGATAGGTTATCAGATCCAAACTTGAAGCCATTCTTCATGAGGAGGCATGAACTGTCGTTACAACAAGGATGCCTTATGTGGGGAAATAGAATAATTATACCAAAACAGCTACAAGAGAAAGTCATTGAAATGCTACATGATCAACATCCAGGAATTGTGAGAATGAAACTGTTAGCACGTGGTATGGTTTGGTGGCCTGGTGTTGATCAGGACATTCAAAATAGAGTGCAGACTTGTGAAGCCTGCCAATGTACACAGAATATGCGCAAGGAGATTCCAACAATGACCTGGCCTCAAACTTATTCAGTATGGGAGCGAATTCATTTGGATTTCTTGGACCAAGGAGGAGAAAAAATACTCATTCTATGTGATCACTTTTCTAAGTGGGTGAGTGCCTGGGTCATGAGTACTACATCAGCGGGGAAGGTCATTGAAAGGTTACGTTCATGTTTTGCCATTTTTGGAATTCCAGGTGCTATTGTCTCTGACAATGGGCCTCCCTTTAACTCTGAAGACTTCATATCCTTTTGTAAAGGAAATGGCATACAGGTGTTGAAAAGCCCACCGTATCATCCCAAATCGAATGGACTAGCAGAACGGGGGGTTCAAACATTAAAACAGGCATTGAAGAAACAGGTCATTGATGGAACACTCAAAAATAAGCATGTAAACATCCACCATAGGTTAGAAGAGTTCTTGTTTGTTTACCGAAATACTCCTTGTACAGTAACGGGACAGACCCCGGCGGAAGTGATCTTTAAAACAAAAGCCAGAACCAAGCTGAGCATGTTAAAACCTGATAAAAATAAAACCAAAAAGTGTGAACGAAGGCAACCAATAAAGGATGGTGTTCCTTTATATGAAGTAGGGGAAAAGGTCCTGGTGAAAACAATAGGAGATAAAGTATGGAAATGGGTTCCAAGTAGAATTGTAAAAGTCTTAAGTTCATTGACATATTTGGTGTTATGGGGAAGTAACCAAAGAAATAGGATAGTGCATGTGGATCAAATCCGGAAATCACAGTTACCAGATTGTAGACATCCAGTAGTGTCAAACAATGTGGTTAGTGACACACTGGCATGGGGGCCTAAGTTAGGAAACTGGGCAACATCAAAGCGTGGTAGTGGGGAAGGAATTGATGACGAAGTGAGGGGGAGGGTTGCCACAAAGGTGGTGCCTAAGGAAGGAATACCGAAAGAGCTGTCTTCCTCAGGACTACTTAGAGAAGATAGCCATAGTCCACCCTTCAAAGGCTTTGTATCCCCCACTTCAGTGCAAGGGGAAAGCAGACCTAGACCAGACAGACGGTCAACACGATTAGTGAAACCTCCAGTAAGGTTAGATTTGTAACATTATTTGTGATTGTTGAGAAATGCAACTTGTCATGTAATATGTATTTTTAGTAGGGTAATATACAACTGTACTATGTATTTTGGAGATCATTTGATCTCAAGCTCATAAGGAAGGATGGGATTGTGGTGTATAACGGTTGGCAGCAAGGGCGGACTAGAAAGGTGGTGTATGACGGGCCAAGATGGTGGTTTTGTGATGTGTTGACGAGTGTGTGATTTCCTTTGGGAATGGTAATAAAGAACTTAACATCGACTAGGAACAGAGCTAGTCTGGCGCCCACCCGGAAACATTCCATTGATAACAGCCTTTCCCGCTAGGAACCACACCGGGTCCTGTCCCGGAGCCACCAACCACGGCAACAGATTTTGATAACTACAGAGAAGAGGTTCCTGCATATGAATAAAAAGTATAAAAGGAAGTCTTCCAATATTATTTCAGCCAGTAAAATGTCGGGCTTGGCCAGTGACCTTCATCGTTCTTTACTGTTGGTTCGTAAAAAAATATCTACGTACTTGCTATAAGCGCCAGACTTTCAAATGAAATGGAAAATGACAAGACATTTAAACCAATCACTAGTCGTCCCGACAAACTTAAAATAAGGAACAAACACCCATCAACGTGAATACACAAGTGTTTGACGAGATGCCTACTGGAAAGGAGAGGAAATATGAGTCAGAAGACAACTTTACGAGTAGGTACACAGAATAAGCACAAGAAAAAATTACAGAAATACAGACACCAAGTTAATGCAATGGTCCGGTCATATCTGATCTCTTTCACGAATCGGGATAATGAAACGACATAGGGAGTCTACAGAAAACATAATAGGTGACTCCTCGGTGCTAAAGAATTTTTTTTTTACCAGGAAATGTCAAATGTATAGAGTAGTACAAAATGCACGGAACTCCAGGTCTGTACGAATTCCTGTTTCGCAGGGAACCTAAAGGTTATTCAAATGAAAATTTGCAAGAGTACATAAAAGTTCTAGAAATAACTCAAGCACATTTTCGCGATAACGATCATGAATAAATCGACATTCTCATAAATCTCTTCAGTGAAATAGCAGTACATGGTAAAGGTTTTAAAAAAGCTAGAAAGTGCTCAGAATTTTGACTATGTGTGTTGGGACGACCCAAACTAATTGATCGACAGGTTAGGAAATTTACTCGCTTCGCTTAGTGCAGGAAACTATTCGCACATTAACAAAAAGTCTCCATACTCGAAAAACTGGGGGAAGCTGGCTATACAATTAGTCGAACCGGAATCGCTTGTGAACTTCACGCTCTTGCAGGGCGAAAATACCTTCGGCACAAAGTCATAGTACATGGACTTGATTTATCCCAGGCGGACGTTGTTGAGATATTACCATATTACTGAAAGAATAATGGTTTTAAGTACATGTTGATGGTCATCGATGTGTGTAGCAGGATCGCGTGGGCCAGACCTGTGAAATACAAGAATGCAATTGAAGTAGCCAAGGCCACGAGAGACATTTTGTGTGATGGATGTGTACCATGGCACCTGCAAACGGATCTTGGCAAATAATTTTACAATGCAACCTTCAAGGTTTTTACAAAGAAGTTTGGCATCAAACACTACTCTACATTTAGTAATGTCAAAGCCTCTGTTGTCGAAAGGTTTTACAGAAGTTTGCACACTAAGATCTGGCGACAGATCACTTCTAATGGAAATTACTGCTTAGTGCCTGGATATCTTGCCAAAATTAATAAGTGAATACTATTTCATGGTGCATTCTACCACGAAAATGAAGCCTAAAGACGTGAAGGACGATCACCACTTTCGAACAGTGTTTTCCAATACAGAGAAGAAAGATCCACGAAAGCCTAAAGCTAACGTTGGTGACATTGTGCGGATTTCCAAGTAGAAAGGAATCTTCGAGAAAGGTTTCACTGCAAATTGAAGTGTCCTATACTTTTCCGTGTGACCCACGTTAGCGAATTGGAGCCTAGGACCTACTATCTCAAAGTTTTGGACCATAAGCCTATTCGTGGTGCCTTCTACGCCGAAGAGATTCAACCTACGATGTATCCCGATAAGTACTAGGAGAAAATTTCAAATGAAGAAATGATCGATCCTACGCCAAGTGACGGGGTTTCCCACCTCGCTTTAATTTGGGAGTAGCAGATGCTGAAATCGAATAATGCTAGTAAATTCCTTGTAGAAGATAAATTACGAAATAAATTTTTTATTGGCAGTTTTGTTGTTTTATTTCTCAAACCTGTCATATTTTGGTAAATTAAATAACATTTTTTTTACTTAAAATTAACTTTTTAATCAGTTAAGGATCGAACCAAGCACTTTATGCGATCGAATCACTCATTATTTTAACATGTGATTCTTGCATGATTTTTGAAATTTTTTCCCGAATTTGTAGCTAAAATATTACAGATTTTCAAGATGGCATACAAGATGGCCGACAAGATGCTGACATATCTACCTTGGTATTAGAGGTGGGAAGTCAGTCTTCTGGTGGCTTCCGCCGAGGAAGGATCCATAGCCATTTGTAATTGAATGACCTGAACTGGTTGACACCCCGTACATTTTTAAAAATTTTATCAAAATATAAGTACAGTTTTAATAAATTTTAAAATTCATCAGGAATTCCTAGCTAAAAAATTATGGATTTTCAAGATGACGGCCACATCGAAATTTGTAACGATGACGTAATACACATAGGTACTCCTGGCCATAAACTTTCTCCAACTTCGCATTCTCGTCTCTCACTGGTTTCCGCATTTAAAATAAAATATATACTATTTATTGTAGCTATTAGTTCAATATTAAAAAAATAATATAAAAGCTTATGTTTTTCAATTTGTTGAATTAAATATTTTTTCATTAATTTGAAAATGGGCCAGGTGCTAGGGGAAACATCTTGTGTATGACCACAACTGGATGAAACGCGCATGCCCATCATCCTGTTAAATTTCCATTGCATGGTGAGCGTGCATTTAGTCGCATAAAACAAGGGACGTAGGCAGAGGGGAGGTCATTGGGTCCGGATTAAAAAAATAATAAAACTAATGCCGGAATAAGAAAATTACTGCAACCTAACAACACAAGGAAGTTTTTATTGTAAGCCTTAGGGGTTACAATAATTTATTTCCTCCGCATTAGCTAGACATGTCTCGTGCACCGGCAATTAAATGGCTATCGAAACAACCAGATTTTTAGTCGGGGATCACACGCGAGGTCAGAACGCAGGGCGGTGCATTCATTCAAGCACCGACCGCGACGTGGCTTCGGAACCGCGCGGTCCCGGCGTCGAAACCGCGCGCGACCTCCTGCGGCGATCGCTCGAAGGCCCCCCCCCCCCCCTCCTTCACGCGAGGTGGCGTCGTGGCGGGCACTTGCGCCCTTATCGCCGGCAGGGAGACACGCACTTCTCGCTGGTCGCCACGTATAACGCAGTATCCGCTCGCCGCTACTAAACACGCTTCTGAAACATGCTGGAACCAAGTTGCCTTGGGTCATGCTCCCGTCGGTGAGTTTCATTTAGCAACTTACTTACATATAACCAACATCAATGTGAAATGCATTTTCTAGCATCTTCAGTCAGTGCATTATTTATAACTAATGAACTCAACACACGGTTTGCTAAAATATAATTTTTATCGATTATTGGTCTTTCAAAAAATTTAATTACGAAGGATATACATGCACCAAACACTACTGTACACTTCCTGGTCCAAAAGCTAGCTAAAATCTTACACCACATCGCTGCTATCCGAAGACGAGATCTGGCTTTCTTGTTAAAATCTGGAATTTGTAATAAATATTTGTACTTTTACCACGTCAAAATGAACATTGTGTTGAGCGGCTCAATTTTTAACGGTTACTCTATCAAGTAAGTAATATCGACTGTCCTGCATTATTTTACGTAATTCACAAAATCTTAGATTTTAAATATGATACGCAGATTGTGTTTACAACACATTAAAAGAGAACTGTAAGTACCGTAATGCATTTATGCTATCGGCTCGTAATTTCTCTCTTTAGGCATAGTGAATAAAGGCATTTGCATGGAGACGAGAATGCGAATTTGGAGAAAGTTTACGGCCCGGAGTTTGCCAGAAGGCCTGGGTTCGATGTCACATTTTATGTTGTTATTAAGTCGGCCGCGCAGCTTCGCGAAGGGCTGAATAATGTGGAACGACGTTGAACGGTTGTGTTACGTTTTTAGTTTATCGCAGCTACTGGAATTTTTATATCAATTGAAAACTATAAAAAAAATAAAAAAAACTATTTTGCTCGCGCGTTAGATTTTGATAGTTCACCATGCCACTTCAATTGGAAATTTTATTTTTTAATCGTCTTTACTGTCGTGTTTATTTTACGCCCAGAACATTTCGAGTAGTTTGTGGCATAGGCTACAGATTTATCCCCCCCTCCCCAAAGTATTTAAAACGTTCACGTCTACAGTGAACCATATATGTATGTTTAGGAATAGGATTAAACCTAGGGCAACCGCGATCGCCAGACTACAGGCTGGATTCACACTTCCACACTACGTGGACACTGCTCCAACAGCTGTGGCCGGCAGCCTGTTTACGATCCTCGTCGGAGACACGATACACGATACACGGTACACGGGAAAGGTCAAACGCTTACGCGAGACGAGCCGGTTAATGGTTTAATCACGTACTTCGACGGGCCTTATCAGTGCCTAGTCGGGTTAACGAGACACTTCAGTTTACTCTTTCCGTTTCGCGTTTTTTTCCATGCAAATCACAATTTGTACAGGATTAACTCCAGCTGTTGTGTGTAGTGTGATAATTCGCACATTTTGCTTGTATGTGCCTTTTTGGATATCTTATTTTTTTCCAAAGTTTGTGACGCAGATTATGGAAAAATAAATTTAATATAATTCTGACATCCTCCCTTCCAACCAGGGGCGCAACAACAAGGGGGGAGGGGGGAGGGCATGGGTATTTTGGCCCCCCCCCCCCTAAACCTTGAAGCGGGGGCAAATGGGGGCAAAGAAAGTGCTGTGTAACCAATTTTTAGATAATAAAACTGCTTAAATATCACCATTTTCCACCTTGAAATACAAATTTTCCTGGGGAAGGACCCCCGGACCCCCCACTTCAATAGGGGGGATCGATGATTCTTTATAAAAAAAGGTATATTGTCCCTCCCCCCCCCCCCCCCCCCCGGTTGGAAATTTAGTTCTTGCGCCCCTGCTTCCAACGAATTTAAACATGCATATTTTAAATGTAACACACACTTAATTTTATCATCTCCTTGTCTTCTGAGTTTAAATGGCTCAAAAAGACAATACTATACATTTATTTTGTGTTTCGGCTAAATTATTGTACAAGTTTGCTTGAACGACCAAAACTCAACTCTTCTCATACCAGTTTTTTTCACTTGAAGTATATTTTTAAGTTTTAAAACACCTATTCCTTGTAATGTAAAATCTCTTTAAAAAATGTTTAACACTCATGTGTTCAATCTCCTCAACTACAAATTTATTTTGTAAATTTGTGATGTAACATGTATATTCCAACAGTCATCATTTACTTTTCTTCTTGCACTTATTCAATATTCTAATGTTATGATTTTGTTCAAAGAATTAAAACCATTAAAATATGCATTATATTTTCAAGTAATACAATCATATTTGAAATACGCCAAATATTATACAAACTAAGTATAGCTGTTTAACTGCAACTCACAATACCGATTTATTCGGATTGCCAAACAGGGCAGTCGTGCGCGGGAATGAGATTCCACATCATTTTTTAAGCACTTGTTTACCCTAATTGTTGGATGAAATTACAAGTCTATTTGCTAATACAATTCACTGGAAATCTTACACATTATGTAAAACATACAGGTCACATTTACAGTTAGGGCTACAGTAACGTTCAGAGTGTAAACTTTTTTTTTTCCCCTATATTGTGGGGTTTAAAAAATTGTACAGACAAAATTAACTCATTCTGGGCCACTTTTTCTCAACTGCCTTGTTACCAATTGTAAATTTTTAGTTCAATGCAAGTTAACATACATATTCTTATTTCAAGATTAAAATCATTGTGGCAATTTTTTTACATTGCAAGTTTCGTTAGATACCAAATACCGTAAACCAAAACTTTGAAAATGGTCATCATTGTTGCATGCAATATGGCATCACACAACCTTGAAGTCAACAGACTCTTAATTCAAACATTGCACAAGATTCCCTAGCTACTGGATGCAATACATAAAACTTTCCCCAGCATTTTAGCTGTATGGTCTGTGTTGAAGAGTTCAAACAAGATTCAACGCAAGAAAGATTCACGTCAACTGCATTGATGATGACATTTTAAACAGTAAATACCTGTTACTGCTTTGATAAGTTTTTATGTGGATGAAATAAATGCACATGGTCAACTATCTGACAATGACGTGGTTTTAATAGCCATAGCTATGCGACTGTGTGATGAATTTGGGGGTAAAGAAAAGGAGAGTCAACACCTTTGAGAAATGAATATCTAATACCTTGGCGTACACCATAGCCTTGCTAACAATTGTAACCATTGCTTCTAAGGTTTGCAGTTGGTACTCTGATCACACCAACTTGTAATGAGCTAAATGGTGCATTAATTTCCTGCCTAATGACGGACTGCGGAGGCCATCTCTAACGTGTGCAGATCATGCAGAAAAAATTTTCATGGCAAGGCTATATCTTCTTTAAAGTAAATTTAATGCAGTGTTGCTTCTTTTGATGTGATAACGTCTTATAAATCGATGAACGCCCGCTGCACGCACGAAAAAGCATGACTCATTGTCACGTTCCGGCTGACCCGAGCGTGCAAGAACCGGCCAACCACCGTGCGAGAAAATCTTCTATAATATCAAACAGGTTAAGCGGGGCTTTTTAAAAGCAGCAATTTAAAAAATTTGATTTATTTGTCCAATTTCATCATTTCAAATTAACAATTTATTGACATTGATTTGATTTCAGTTTATTTATATAACTAATTGTTCGTGATTATATTTTAAACAAATTATTTAAAATAAATTTGCAAAAACTGTAAATAATATTTGAAAATTAAAAAGTATGCAAATTTTCATCAATGTTTTCTTATGACGTCACGTAAAATTATTGTCCATAAACCGACTTTACAGACAACCCCCTTTTTAGTTACAAATGTGTTTTTTAACAATAAACTGTCTCCGTCATCCTCATAGTGGGCCTGTATACCCTTCTAGGTTTAACAATAAAGCCAAAATTGATAGGAAAACAAGTATTGTAAGATGTTTTGCAATGCTGTGACGCAGGGTGGGAGTGGCCTAAGTCAAGACTGATCAGCTGCTCTATCCTAGAAGCATGAGAGAGATACGATGGAGTGTGCTGGAGTAAGTTGTTAAAAAGATAACGAGGATTGGGAATCTCGAGAACACCACGTCTGTGCACATGACAACTATCAGTTTTCCTTTTCTGTGGATTTTTTAACAAGTAAAATCACACCAAGAGATAGAAAACCAACAATGGAACAGAAAACAAGCCTTCCCACTTTGAGAAAATCAGTCTTATTATATGATTGAGATCATGTAATCAATTTCAAAAGTACAGTTTGAATTATTGCAGGGCAAGCACCGGAAATTGTTTACCCAAGCGAGAAGCAGACAAAAGAGACTACATGCAATGTTGAATTCACAAGTTCTTGAGCAGGAGATTCAAAAGCCCCAGTCAAAAGAACTGCTTCAGGCATTTAAGTTAAAAGTAAAATTAGGTTGCATATTTAAACAAGATAAAAATTGAGCACAATAAATTAACCGACTTGGCGGTTGGAGACCGATTCTCGTCTCTGGCATAAATGATAAGAACTGTTTTGAGAAATAGTTTGTAGCCTGAGTTGAATTCAAAGTGATATCAACATTGCTTTCCACCATCCACTTCAATTATGTGTGTACAAACACACTGTACTTATTACATCCTGATCGACTACAGCTTGGGTGGACTGTCATACAGGAAGGTCATCAAATGAAGGGTTCGGCTGTAAACAATGGTAAGGGACATTCAGTGAGAAACAGAGTTATTAGGTGTAAAACATGGTAAGTAACATGGTATTATGTATTAGTAAAGAGTTACACTCTCAGACAAGAGATGGCAGCTCTGCCTTGTCTTGCAAAGTTTTGCTCTTTGGATGTTTTTTGGGGTCTGTGCAAGTAAATAATGGTATGTGCCAATAACATGGCTGCCAGTGGCAGTAAGATGTGCGATGCTCCAATGAAAAACGTGAATATTTGTGAGTATTTAAACGAATCTGGAGATGATTTGGACACGTACGATTCCGAAGGATCCAGAATATGTTCCTGAAGGTAAAATCACCTTAGGATTGGCTGATAATCAGGTAAATGTGATTTATTCTTAAGCAAGTAAACAATGTTATGTTCTGACCCTTACCATCGTTTACATGCTGTCTCATGAATATGTTAAGGTTACAATGGTAAGGGGCTTCCTTAACATTGTTTACGTGCTGTGATGTTTGCATAGTTTTAATTTACGTTTTCATCTGTTGCTATGGCCGTACCACAAAATTAACAATTAGACAAACTATTTTGACCAGTGCATAATTATGCTGTGCAGTATACGAAATTTGTATGGACGGGTGTTTCAGGATAGGGGGGGTGGGTCGCTACCTAATATTGAAATAACCAGTAACTTCCCTTATTTTCCTTCCGAGAGTGGTTAGTTACATCAGTATCATAACTTCTAACGTTTCAAAGGTTATGCAAGCCGACTTGGCTCTAAGGTGACGAAGATAGAACGTCAGGAGTGCGAAAAATGGCATAAACATACTTCAATATTACTCAGTTTACTAGAATTTTCAGCGGTGACCATGGGGTTTTATGTTAAAACTTTGTTATTCGTGAGACGGGTGAATGTTTTCTAAAACTTAAAATAGGCTTCAGTTGACAAAGAATGAATTTTCATTCATTTATTGCTAAAAAATAATCACCCAGAAATGTTTTATAAATTTTGAGACAATATAACAGAGGTGAGTGTTTGAAACGTTACTTGATTTCCTGCAGTACGGATGCCCCTTAGATTCTGAACATTATCTTTAGCTGGGTTTTCTGTATGTGTCATTGTTCTAATTGGGCAAATGATTACACTTAATATCTAAATGGATATATAGGTTCAGAGGGACGTTGCTGATACTATTGGCGGGAGTGAACCTGACCCTGTGGGGAAGGTGATTGTCCCCTGAGGTGTCGGAGCTGTTGCCGGCTCTAGTATCCGAGACATGATCCTACAGGTGCACGGAATGGGTGCAAGGATGCGAATATATAGCCTCTCCACACCAAGTGGCAATCCTCTGCCTCCACGTGGGCACCGCTGTTGGGAGCGAATCGTGGTGACCATGTTGAGATGGGTAGCCTCAACCTCTGGTCATAGCATCGCCTGAACTGAAGAGGACAATGCCGGGCGTAACCCTGCCACAGTGCATCCTCAATTGCATGTATGGGACCAGAAATGGTGGATTGGCTGAATCTGCGGGCAACAGCAGATGCGATTGAAACCTTTCTGGGGGGTTCGACTGCCGAGCCTCGGTGTCTTGGTCCCAAAGGGCCCCATAGTGAATGGATCAGGCCTATGGTAATGGAAGGACCATGAAAGGCGACCCTGTGTTCGGGTGCACCCGGGCTTAAAAAAGGGCTGTAAACCGCTCGACTAGATACGATACGTTCCCCTAGTTCAGTGGTCGGGGGAGGTACCGAGGCATCCCCGAGGCCCTTCTGCACACGCACCGTGGTGTCATTCTAGCCAGGGCTTCCTGCGATCACCGCCGGATGAGTTCAGGCACTTCTGGGCCTTAATCGGCTGTAAATCCGCCGGGCCGAGGTACGGCAGGTCGGAGGGCAGTCCGAGGAGACGAGGACATCCAGTGGAGTAACTCTGATGAGTGGCAGTCGGTTAGCAGCTGGCGAACAGTCTGCCGAATCAACGCCAAGTTGTTAGCAGTCCGGGAAGAATCCATGAAAGATTGAACGGTGTCCCGCTGAGGTTTCCTCCAAGGCCCTGGATTCTGATTGGGTAGGACTCGTACTTGGTAGTGGTGCCCCAATCGCTTGTAGCAGGCTCCAAGGGTTCCCTAGCCTGATGCGTAGTCGACGTGGTGAGCGACTACACAGCTCCGGTGCTAGCCTGGACAGCTAGGCCTCCACCGGACCACGGGTTCACTGGGTCCCAGTGTGATGTGGGAGATTGGGTAAGGCGCCAGCAGTGCTGATAAAGTCTAGGGCACAGGACACAGCCAACTGTCTGGTTAGCTGAGTGTGGTAGAGGGGCTGAGGCGGTGACTATGCTGGGTTGGTGGCCCCAGCCGCTGGTCGGTGCCGAAGCTCTAATACCCTCCCAATCTACAACAGGGAGCGATCCCTACCAGTTCTGTATATTAAAAGCTCTGGAATGTTTAAAAGAGAACTGGAAGATACTCCCACACTACCCTTCAAAGGCGCATATTGGGAAGGGAATGTTGAGAAATGCCGGCCGCAAGGTCGGAATATATCTGCTGATACTATTGAAGCTGTACCTGGTAGTGAACATGGAGAAGATGATATAGATGGATATTATGTATGGAGCAAACGGAAAGGACGTAAGAGGTTAAACCACGGCAGTGTACAAGAAAAGATGAAGAAGAGAAACAAAGGAAATGAATATAAAAAATACAGGTGGAAGGGAAAAATTGTTGAAGGTAAACACATAGTTCCTCCATGCACATGCCCTAAACAGTGCTTTCAGCTAATAAATGAAGAAGACAAGCAAAACATTTTTAGAAATTTCTGGGTTATGAATTGCTACGATACACAAAATGCTTACTTACAAGGTTGTTTTCGATCAAAAAGTGTTTGTTGGAAAAAGACAAAACATGAGACATCTTGAAGAATTAAAACGCTTGTGTACACAGTTAAATCTGCAGGGAAAGATGTAATAATCTGCAAAAATGCATTCCTCAATATTCATGGAATTCAGACACATAGGGGGCGTGTAGAGAATATTGTGAAACGGTTAAAGAATGGAGCGTTTTTACCAGTTGCTGATGGCAGAGGTAAACATACCAATCATCCTATGAAATATGCAACAGAAGATATAGGTGATGTCAAAGCATTTATAGAGAGATTGCCTAGATACAAGTCACTACTGCAGAAAAGATTCATTACGAGAATATTTAAGTATGGAATATACAATACAGCTTTGTTATAATAAGCATGTACAAGAACGCATGCAAGTAAACAAAAAGGTTGTCTCTGCAGACAAGTTTAGGCGAATATTTACAGAGGATTTCAACTTTAGCTTCAAGAGCCCTAAAATGGACACATGTCAACTTTGTGATTCACTTGATTTAGCAATCAGACATGCTGAAAATTGGAAGAATGAAACAGACGCATGTCAAGCAGGAACTGCACCATCGAAAAGCAGAAGCTGGGCAGTCGGCAATACGTGAAGCAATAAAGGTAGCAAAGCAAGATAAAAATGTTCATGTAATCACATTCGATTTGCAACAGACATTTCCCACACCTAAATTGACTACAAGACAAATGTTTTACAAGCGTAAATTGTGGTGTTATAATTTTAGCATCCATTCATGCGGAGAGAGTCAAGGACACCTTTTCTGTGGGAAGAAGCAACAGTCAAAAGGGGGTCGGACGAGTTAGCAAGTTGTTTGAAGATGTATTTTGAAAAGAATGACATAAAACGTGACAAATTGATAGCATTTTCAGACAATTGTGCCGGGCAAAATAAAAACTGGACTTTAGTTTCTTTTGGTTATAACTGCTGACATCCGGTCGTTTCAAACACATTGAACACACTTTTCCACAGGTTGGACACAGCATGTTACCCAGCGACAGAGACTTTGCTAAAGTTGTGAAGAATGTCACTTCAAATTATCAGATGGTGTATGGTCCTGATCATTGGTAAGTAGTTCTGAAAACGTCCCAAAGAAAGAAGCCATTCAAGGTAACTCGAATGACTCAAGATTTTTTCTACAACTTTTCTGCACTAAAACAGCTGTTTCATCAACCTCAAGCTTCTGCAAAGCTAAGCAAGTTCAGCATAAGAAAATGTGTGCGACCAGTTTTTTCCGCTGAGTAAATGCAGCCTTTTCCGACAATGATGTTTTGTGATACCTATAGTTGTTCTCTGGAATCGGTATCCCTGTCAAAACATGGATGGCCAGCAAGTAGCATTTCGTTCCTTAACAAACTTAAAACAAAATACACTGCACCACTTCCTATCAAAGCAGACAAGTTTAGAGACATTATCTCCAGTTTGAAATGGGTCCCTACTGTTTATCATGATTGGTACAATTCCCTCTGAGCAGCAAGTAATTCAGCAGTTAGCCAAGGAGATGAGGAGGAAGAAGAAAGTTTGGTTTAAGTGTGATAAAAGAGACATGATAACTCAATGGGTACAGTTACAAACATTATGACAAAAAATTTAAAGGTATTGTGTGTTCTATACAAAAAAAGGGTAAATTCAGCATTTTGGTTCAATATCAAAGACTGTAGGATGTTAAGCCAACTTATTGAGCAAGTAAACAGTGTTAAATACAAAATGCTGAAAAGTAAATAATGTTATGTACATATTGACATAATCATGAACATTAATTTTTACGACTAATGGGACACACATAAATATTTATGATACAGGATTATCTAATAAACAATCATAACCATCTAAAACCACTACAATATTGCCTTGTTTTAATAAATTTGTTATTATTATTTTATTAAAACTTAAACCTTCAGTTTCTCAAATACACACATTTGTCCCTTAACATTGTTTACGGCCGAACCCTTCAAATACATTCTTGATTACATGACTACTATTACATTCTTTAAATGATAAATGCAATGGGAATTTTTAATTTAACACAATTTCTTGGGTATACACCATTTCAGTTTTGCACCATTGTCATGGGAAAAAATTTATAAATGCGAAATAAAAAATAAATAAATGTGAAAAACTAAACCCACAGAAAACAAGCCTAAATCAGCTGATGTCAAACAGATAAACCCAACAATGAACCTAAACACGTTATTATGGACATCACGACAACAGCACAGACAAACACATTCAAACTTAAATATCAGTCAGCACAAGAATTCTGTGAAAGGAATTCAGTCATGTAAAAGTAATAGCAGCACAGTCAAACACACTGGGCTAACGACAAGACAGTTTCAACAATAACAGTAAATGCAGACAGACAACAAAACTTCTACAACGCAGCGAAGGTACGAACACAACGATGACGATAAACAGATATTATGGAGAACACAATGACAACACTAATAAACACAGTAGGTTTCCTATGACAAAAAAGTCGTGAAATTTTGGGAACAGATGTCAGTTATAGAATAATGAGGAATGAAATGTATTATGTTGTATACTATGAAAAAAACCCTTGAATTATGAGCAACTGAAACTTGTAAAATAATTTATCAAACCAAGATATCTGATAAAATAAGTGTACATGATGCCCACCCTCATAAAAAAAAGTAAGAGGATGTTATTACTGTTTTTGTAATAAAATTTTCACAAATTAAGTGTTGCCAGCTTTTAATGGCAGAAGATGAAACATAAGGTAAATATAAATAAAATGTTATTTGGTTCTCGAATTAGTTTGACATGTAAGGGTGGTGAGTAATCTAAAGAGTTGCAAGACATGCTGCAATTAAAATAACTTCATACATTGATTCATATTACTCTATTTTCTTTGAATCAGTACAAGCACTGCCTTCACACAAAAAAAAAAGCCTGCAGTAACTGATTAAGTTCATTACTACACACATACAGTACTTGGCCAGTAATTGTTAAATCCCGGCTTCCTTGCCCATAACGTATCAAGCAATTCTTAACTGCTATATTGATAAAGGGGAGGACGAAATCACTATCTCACATTGCAAAGCATTAAAACTATTAGTAGCTAAATTTAATTAAATGAAGGTATGTTAAGTTATCTACATATACAAAGCACTGAAGCAGTTTCATCCAGAAACTAGCATATTGTCTTAACTTGCTTCTTACCCATCCTATTATAAGTGGAATAATTGGAAAAAAATTGTGCTAATTAATGTGAGGGACAAGTGTGTTAATTTAAAGTTGTGTACACCTGAGCCCTATTTCATAAAACTACAAGAAGTCACAAGTAAGTTATATTGTAGCTTGCAGCTAAGGAAAAATTTTAAAAAGTTGTTTCATAAAACTAGAAGTAAAAATTTACAATTACAAGAACAGATTTACAAGCCATAAGCTGTTCCTACAGATGATATTACCTTTGTGTTTCATAATGATTCTTGTAACCTACATGGGCTTGTAATTTATGTTGAAATTTCTACTAGTCTTAAAACCAAAGAAAATCATTTTTCAAATATAATTTGTATTCATAATGTGTAAGTACACTTGATAATGTATTCACAGACATTGATGGAAATGATATGTTATTGAAGTTAGGAGAGCATGCAATTTTCGACTCAGGATTAAAATCGTTATAGTGATATTTGAATATGAGAGATTCTGAATGAAAATTGCATTTTTAAGATTTTGTGGAGTTACATAATGTCAACTGAAACATCCAAACTAGCATAGGCTAGGCATCAATAATCTCAGTCCATTGCCACTTTGGTTATTTTTTTTATGCAACAAATACATAAAGAGTCCTTTACTTATACACTCATTTCCACATCAATAAAGCTTACCTACATATTATAAGCATTCAGACAATAACTTCACAAGCTACAGATAATGAAGATTTATAAGTCACAACATGTTTAGAAAAAGTTTTAAAAATCGGGCAACAGAATTTTTTAAACCTACTGATGCTCCTTTACTATCTTTTTAAACAACATCCCGAAATGTTGTAAATATTGCAGACCTAACCTAAATAAACTTCCATACATATTTACAGTACGGTACGTAGTTTAATTGTTGCCAACTTAACCTAAACATTTTGCAAGATTTTACAGAATTTTAAATGTTGCTAACCTAATCTTATTGGCATTTGACTTCTAATGTTCACATTTATGTTCAAAATCCTACTAAAATTTTAGAGATTTTTGGAAAATGTTTACAGATACATACATACTTTGAAAGCAATTAGAACTACTAAAACCATTTCCAAAATTTCTTTTCTTGGAAAATTTGATACTCTAGAAAATTACCCAATATATCTTTGTACGTACTTATTAACTTTCGCAAGCAATGAGTTTGCTATGCATTTTCAGGTTTTTCAAGTTAATACTTATATTTTTTTTACAGATTTTTTTTCTTCTCAATATGAAATTCCCTCCAATTATAAGCAATTCCAGCTAAATTGTAGACTTGTAATTCAGTTTAATTAGTGTTCAAACTTTTACCAGTCATAGAATTCTCTTTATAAAACAGTTAATTTTTATGATTGTAAAACTTTACTTGTAACTTGTAGCCTGTAGCACTGGTGCTGCGGTATGCACAACAAAATCTTACAAAGAACAATCAACTAACTCCACTGGGGTAGGCGTCGTGAAGTGCTGACAACAAATACTCCTGGGCGTCAAGGCTTCTGGCGAAAAGCTGCCGTTGTCTGCTGGTGTGCCTAGAATTGCCAACACGAACCCTTGGGGCATGCCTCATTTCTCAGCTGAACTCCGAAATATATTCAGCCTTTATACAAATTATCTCATCTTCTTTTCACCTCCTTAGGAGTGGAAAAAAATAGTCCAAAATGTGCTTTTATTTTTAAACCTGATTATAAAGGCTTTTTTTTTAGTTTGTAGTATACATTGTAACTTCAGATTCCTCTCAAAAATTATGTATTTACAACTTATGGCCTAAAGCACTTGAAAATTAAATCTCTAAACATATTTCGTCAAAAAAACCAGCAACTACAAAAGATTAAACAAAACAATTCCTGGACTGTAATTTAAGGAAGGTTGTAAACACAACCAGGCATGTTAAAGTTATACAGCATGTCCATAAAAGAATGTCTCAGTTTCAATGGTACATTGTAACAGTTTAATTTAGACTATTTACAACAAATTATACAACAAATTTAAGGTAAACTAACCAAGTTTTTTTTAACAAATGTTCACTATGTGCACCTTTAGTTAAATGGCACACATCAAACCTTAAGTCCATTTATTCCCACACTTCTGGAGTAATGGAAGCAACAAACAGCCTCTTCAATTCTGTGTCTCAACTCTGGCAAATCAGTAGGTAGCGGCGGAACATGGACACAACCTTTTATAAAGCCCCAAAGGATAAAATCGCATGGCGTTATATCAGGTGCGTGGATGCCAGCGAAAAAGAACTCTGTCATCTCGTCTATTAAGACAAATCCAACAGTCAGGGACATTGACAATCAAACTTTAAAAGAAATGCAAGTTAAACTGAAATTACAGATTCTTAGCAAATTGCAGAACACAAAATGCTTTACGCTCAGGAGTCACCATTTTGCGTAGATGGCGATGCAAGCGAGAAAACAAGAAAGCAATACTCTTGAATCACATATCTAAAACTGTTTTGAGTTACTCTTAAATTGTGACCTTGAACCAAAACTCTAATACTCATACAATTTATATTATTAAAGTTTATAACCGGGACATTCTTTTATGGACATCTGTATTTGCATTGGAGCTGCTGGAAACTATTTTTAAATGTGTTTTGTTTGGTAAATTTCAAATTTAGCGGCTCTTTCATAAAAAAAAGAAAAAAAAATTAACAATGGTGTTTTAGAGCACTACAGACTTTCCTTTATTTTCCTTGAAAAGAGTGTTTCAAAATTTCTACTGGTTTGAGAAATGACAGTTTATAGGTTACATTAGGTAGCCTGTGCAGTGATTCAGCCACTTCCATTGTGCTTTATAGCATAGCCCAGATTATTGTCACTGCCCTACTGTTTACTTGATGCTAGCTGAACTTGGATCCTGTGATTTTCCAGAGAACCTTAGGAATATAGCAAAGCCAAAGCTGTTATCAAAAAGACAGGCATGTTTAATGCCAATACATTATGGCCTGTGCCAAGACTGTTTCCCACCATAATTTGTTTCCATTTCAAGTGAAAAATATTATTCTGTTTCACAGTGCAAAAGTTTAACAAGGGAAAACATTACGTTTATAATAAAAACATTGAAGCCTCCAATGCATGTAACATCTGCATCTTTGGACTTATATAGTTTTTAATTGTATTCTAAAATATGGTTGCTGAATTTTTTGCTTAAAGCATTTCTTAAATAGTATGTAAACCTGTACTTTGAGTGATATACTAAGGTAACCTTCTTTATTAATCTGTAACTTTTTACTATTACAAAAAGTGATTGAATATCTTAAGTTCTTTACTGTTGCAATACTAATATGACTAATTATTGCAGTGAAAGGAGACTATCGTAATGAACTCCTAAAAAAAAAAAAAATCTATCATTCCGTAACAGACAATAGTTTGAAAGCAAACAGCGAGCAAAGTGGTTCTATACCCCCTCCCAAAATAAAATGGAATTCTTTGTACACTCCAGCATATTACCAACTATAGTTGTGAAACGTTCGTGAACAAACAAATCACTGTAAGAGAATTTTTTTTGTTTCCATCTCATGTAGTTAAAATATTTGTATAAAAATATTTTCCTACATTTTTTTTATGGGTGCATAATCTTTTTAGACAGTAAGTTGTAAATGCATTTTATCTTTTCTTTTGTTAAAAGGAATCTGTCCTTACAACATGTACTACGAATTAAACAACAGCCTGTATGTGTAAAATTTCACTTCACCCACTTAAGTTGATTAGGATCTACGCTTAGTCAAACCAAAATGTACTATTTTATCACTTTTACAGGGGTGGAATTCAAACTCATGCTCAATTATTTTTAATGTAGATTATACAGACCAAGACGTTATTAACAAAAGTATTATCATAACCTACTTATTAAATTTTGTATGCCAAAACAGAAAAATAGATAAACATGAAAAAAAAAAAGCGTTTTTCTATCATTTTTACAATAAGTTTTGTTAAGAGTATTTTCATTTTAGCCTGAAAGAGGTCTGCAGAAGTTTTGTCACTATGTTTTAGAAACATCCTGTACGTTCACAAACTAACAAAATCAACTACTGTTTAAGGATTGCTGACTACAGTTTATGTTAGCTGGTAATAAAACCTTTCAACATTAAAGTCTTATGATTGTTGGTAGGCATTTTACAAATTAAATAATAATAATAAAAAACAGTAAGATATTTTTTTAATTGCTCTAAATTATCTTATTTCCACATAAATAAACTTTATGTGCATGGGAATATATGGGTTGCATGTGTAGTGCAAAATCAATGACCACTATAAAACAACTTTTAACCCAACCAGTTCACAGATACCATCATCACGCTTCAGCGCATGCAAGCTGCAGTCTGTAAGCACATGTAATAATATGTTACAAAATTTAGGTTACACTATTAACATGTAAACAAACCATGTCACACCTTGAATAAAAGTACGTTAACTGCTGCTATCTATGTCTTTTTGTTTACTGTAGCTCAGTAAACCAACTGGCATCTCATAGACAGTATTTGGTCCAAATACAGCCTGCGTTAAGTACCTGATTTGGCAAATGCACATAAGGGTGTAGGTACACTTTCATGTATTATTCTACCTACATTGTAATACATCTTTTGTTGAACTGCCACAAAATTTTTACTTGTCAAAATTGTATTACGATATAAAATAACTAAATCCAATGCTTATAATTAAAACTGGTAAATGTACATTACTAATCTCAATCAGACCATACAGAACTCGCTATGTGCCACAATAATATATTCATATTGTCTAAGCAATGACTATTTGTTTGTACTCAAGAAACATACACATCAGCTCTTAATTTATGTTTGGCTGCCCAGTTCACTCATAAAATTTCCGTATGGGAACAGGCCCCCTCAGGTTTGGGGGTTTTGCCCCCTAACATTCCGCACATGGGGTTTTATACACAGACATGTACATTCAATTATTTTTACTTACTTAATTTGGCAAGCACATTGGCACATACAACAAACATAAGCAAGCCAATTTGGATGATTCTGGCTGTTCAGTAAGTATGAGAAATCATGAATGATGTGAGAATGTGCACAGTTTAAGTTTACCACTCAATCTACAGTATAACTAGGGCCAATGGAAAATGTTAAATAAAAATGGTCAATTTCGGTGAATAAAAACAGTTATTTTGGTACAAAATTCAGGTGGAAAAAAAATTGTTTCATTAATAAAATATAAAAATTTCATCATTATAACTTTACACATATATATTTATTTGATGAAAATTATTATTTTATTAGGTCAAAATTTATCAATAACAATGGTTTTAAGTACAACTATGACACCTTACAGTTAAATTGGCATACTGAGTTTACATTGTAACAGATTAAAATTCTCAAGATTGTATACATTTATAAAACAAGCCAGAAACTGATATGAAAAACATGCTTATTTAGGAGAAGATTAGTAACTCAAGTAAATTTTGACCACTATCTCAGAAAATAATTTTTTATTTACCTGCTGCTAAAGAGTCCCTCCTAAAACACATTGAAAACATTACCCCCAGGTTTTCCACCTCCAAAGATGTGCGTTTGTCATTTATTATAATGCTGTACGTTGAGAAGGCATGTTCGCTGTCAACATTGCACACTGGCAGCCAGGCTTGACACCTATCTTTGTTCACCTTATGCAATGCTTGAAATTTACAATGTTTTTCACACGTGTTTTCTTTTCCAATCTACGAGCAGGTTACAAACCTTGCACATCATAATGCCTTTTTCTTTATTGAACACAAATCTTTAGCTCTTTCGAAAACACTCGCAACTTTCAGCATTTTACATGCTTATTAACACGCCACAAAACATTAACGGAAAACAATCATAGAATACCAAAGATATACACATTACATCCACTTGGAAATGTTAAAGGAATTAATGTCGACAGATACGCATTCGTCTAAATAAACTATTAGAACATTTCGGTACCACTAATTCAATATTTTATATTTCATAACTTCCATTGCCACCTGCAATTAGCCAGCGAGTGGCTGAAGTTATGATGTTTATCACCACTCTTTACTCTATGGGTGCTGCAGAAAAACAAAATAGTCAAGACGGCATCCCGCGTATAACTGCTTTGTATTGTAAACAATGTTTTGTGCATATTTCAGAATGATTCAACCTAAAAAAAAAAGTTAATTTTGCGCAAATATTGTGATTCCGTCGTATTTCATGAAACATTACGGATTTCGCACATCATAACAAATTTCATTAAAACTAAATGCAGCATATTAACTTCTTATTGCTACTAAGATAGGTAAATTGCATTACACATCACGTCAAGTGATTTTTTAAATTTCGCGATTTCGTCATTAACGAAATTGGACTACCCCTAGGTATAACCTACCTACGAAGTTACTACTAAACATCAAAGAAACAAAATTGTAGATCTATGCTAATTATGTAGGCCTGCCACATTTGAAGACTGTAGATTTCCGTTATGTTTTGTATTTTAGAAAATGTATTAGATTTTATATAAATGTAATTTTTTTACAACTAGTGTCTTCAAAATTGGCAGACATATTCACATATTTAATGGCCACAAGCATGTAAAATTTGGTTGTATTAATTGCCATATAAGAAAGGAAAAACAAATAAGAATGTGTCGAGATTTACATTTCATCTAAGTTGTTAACAACACAATCTAAGGTAAAACCAATAAATATACAGCATATATATACATATATTTAACGTGAACAGGCCTGCGGAGTTTTAAGACTGAGGACTGAGGACTGAGGACTAAGACTGTCCATTTAGTGTGCAAAAGAATAAAAAAATTACATTGTAAAAAAAGCACATAAAATATCCTTGATCTAAAAATATGGCTCTATCTCGAGCATAACATAGAAATATGTATGCAACTTAAAAGTTACCATTTAAACTGTTAATGTTTCACTAGCTCTTGATAAAAGCACTTAATTTAATAACATATAAACTATTTTTGACTGTCTAAGAGGTTGAAAGTAAATTTAAATTAAAAAAATTGGTTGTAAAGTCGGTTTACGGGCGATAATATAATGTGACATCATAACAAAACATTGATGAAATGATTGCATACTTTTATGAATAAAATTGAATCATTTAAATTTTAATAATAAAAGAATAAATACTTGAAATTATACTAGTTGACGTCGACCGGGGCTACGCCCTCCCTATGCCCGATGTGCCTCACGCCGTCGCCACCCCTCTCCTCCCACCACCACCCTCTATTTCAAACCTCCCGCCCCGTGCATGTGTGTGTGTGTGTGTGTGTGTTGGGCGCCCGGCAAGAGGCGGTGCTAGAGTCAGTGCGACGACCCCTTTCTTTTATTAAAATAAACATAATGTATAAACCTTTTTATGTAATAAATTATCCCCAATTGTCACGCCTCAAGTTTTAGTAAGTAAGGACTGCGCAGCGCCCCATGCGGGCATCCGCAGAACTACCCGCCAATAGTTTTTAAACTTTTAATAAGAAATAACACCATAACTAAAGGTTGTTAATTATAAATAAGTGTACTTAAATCATGTTTGTTTTTTAAATAATATTTGTTTGATTAAGTATGTTACCGGACGGCTGCCTGGTAACAAAGCGGGAACTTAACCCTTCCCGGCGGCCATGATGCTCTGGTCTCGTCAGTCTGTTTCCGTTCGCCGCCTGGAGTAGGAGCGGCCCGCGCACCTCGTCGACTTCATCTCTTTTGTTCACTGATCCATTAGTTTCCGTCGCATCTTTAAATAAATCTAAAACCTTTTAACTTCTTCGAGGCCTGCTCCAGGTGGTAGACTCTTTCGCATAAATATTTGTTTTCCGTTTACGGATATTTCGTACGCGTAATACGTGATTGACTCTCGAGGCCAGGCCACGCGGTGACCTGGTCAGCCTATAAACTGGTTATCACCCGCAACGGTGTTTTTTAGTACTTTACGTAAAACTCTTTTAACATTTTTGTAACGTGCCGTGTAATAAAATCGCTGGTAATAAAATCACTAGCTCAGAATGTGTGGTTCAGTGGTCACGTGTATAATTCCCTGAGTTGCGAGGCGTGTGGGACGCCTCAAGAGCCCACGAACACGATGCATGAGGGGGGAGATTAGCCTAGCCTCACACGGGTCACGTCACGACCCTGAGCCGAGAGTTCGTAGCCGGGTCCACGTGCCCTTCCATGTGGTGGCGCCCAAATTACTCCTTTTTCGCCCATCCGAAAACCCCCCCCTACGACATAGTAATAAGATTTTTAAAATGCAAGAATAATTAACCTTTATTGCCGAAATTGTTGTTGTAATAAGCAATTAAAACCACATTAACTTTTCACTTCACTTTATAAACAGTTGACAAAACAGTTCACGTGTAGATGACTTGTAATTAATTTTAAAAACTGGCGTTTAGCTATAAAGTTTAAATATAATTATGAACAAGTTTTCATATAAATAAACTGTAATCAAATATCTATCATTAATTATATAAATCACCATAATTTTTTATTAGTTAATTGTAACATAACCTATTATTACTGCACACGCCGACAGCGTAACGGAACAATGAGCGCAACGGGACACTTTTTTGTGCGTGCAGCTGGCGTTCATTGATTTATTAGATGTTGTCACGTCAAAAGTTTTAAAAGTAATGATTGTGGTAAGTGTGTATTCTGGGTCTCCCGACTAGTTTTACGAACAATATCTGGCTCACGAAGAGTGAAACTGGTCATCACTGCTGTACACGTATGATGTATTTTGACCTGATTTCGATGTAATTATCATAGAAACGTTTGGGACTTAGCCGATTATAATTATAACGTTTGGAATAAACATTGGGCCATAAAATTGTACTATAATATAGCTTCTATTCATGAATTAATGGACATCAATATAAATGTTTTGAGTAAGTAATCATTTAGGCTGCATGTGTGAAGTATGCCTATATGGTATATAGCTTTGTAAAAACCCACTACCCCTGAGTAGTAGTTGTATTAATCTTTTGTGGTTTTGTGTGTGACAGCTGCAGAGTGCAGCAGAGTCTGTTTTCACTGTTGCAGCAACTTGGAGGACGAAGAAGAAGAGAACGTCCCCATGCCGGACGTGATCGCTCCGTACCAGAACTTCCCGATAGAGGACGACCAGTTGGACGCTCCATCAGAGCTCGACTCCGAAGACGAGGAGGAGCCGGGCCGCTGCTGCCGTTTTTGGTCTCAGTTTTGTCGCATGTTGAACCACTTCTGCGAATGGTTCATAACTTACTGCCTGTAAAAGTTAGAACCAGTTGTAAACATATTGTTTACTTTTGAGGACCACCGACCAGTAGTCTGACTCGCTAACAAAAAGTCGGGAAAAATCACAAACATTTTAAAATCCTCAAAATAAAATGATGTAAAGGAAATTTTGTTTTATTCAGTTTTAAAGGTAACCCTGAAATCAAAACATATGAGAATAAAAATGGTATATTAAGAGTTCACAAACCTTACATTCTAAGGATCACACAGCACATTTACAAACATTATTATTAGAGACCGGAAAAATTTGCGGGTTCAATGACCTTTAGGATAGACTCCAATATCCTTTACACACTCGGGAAAATGCCAACTGTTCATTGGCTGCTGACTTGTGAGTCGTCTCGACTGGGTGGCCTGTGATTCGACACTTCTATGAGTGAGGGTCTCTAATTGGCCCACTGTCCTCCAGATTCACAGTGGACCAATGGCAGAAGCAGCACTAAGGTATAATTATTTGAATTTTAGCATAGCACGTAATGAACCCGCAAATTTTTCAGGTCTCTAATTATTATTAAATGCATAATGTCTGGGCTATTTGCCAAATCACAGCCTTAAGCCAAGGCCACACAGAAAGCCACGCTATGTTCGCTATGTTCGCTATGTTCGCTGCACCAGGTGGCCAGACAGGGTAGTCCAGTTCGCGATGTCGGAGAAACGCATGGCGTCAGATTCAAGTGATGATTCCGACGATAATATTCTGCTGGCTTCACAGAATGTAAACGTAAAAAGAAATAGGTTAATGAATTTAATCTAAAAACAAAAGAATTTCATCATTTGATGATGCAGTTGCTTGTGAGGATGAAAACAAATTTATGGATTATTTCAGAATAAATTTAACTCAATTTCATATCATTCCTTTGGAATCAAATCCCAGGCATTGATTGACCTGCATATCCTGCCTTTTACATTCTTCCATCAATTTAGTCCATAAATATAGATAATTTTGTAATCTTCCAATGTACTTTTTCCATAGACTATTTAAAGCACAATACCGAGAGAAATTAAACTTTATAAAAATAAAATGCAGTACAGCACAATTCTACGTGAAAACAGATGTTTTTGATTATCTGTGCATGCGTGAAGTTGGCAACATTTAGAAAAATAGCAGAGAACCAGACACCCGGACACGTTGCCAGGATCACCAACATAGGGAACACGGCTTCATCTTGCCGTAACTGAAAAGTCTTTTCTTCTACACTTATATGCCTTCAATTATCATATAATCCAAAAAAAAAAAAATGGTTATAACAAAGGTGATGCAATTCAAATCCTTAACCACTGCCCAGTGACAAGAGATAGCTATGCTGTTAGATATTAACTGAACAACAATTAGTCTATGTTCTTTAAATGATTTATGCAATGGGGAATTTTGATTTAATGCAGTTTTTTGGACATACACCATTGCAGATTTGCAATGTTTGTCGTGGAAAAATTCCAAAAATAAAAAATAAATAAAAATATGAAGATAAAGAATTTACAGAAAACAAGACAATCAGCTGATGTCGGACAATCGGAACCAAATAGTACCAATCTGTGATGGTATATGTCCAAAAACCTGCATTAAAACATCGAGTCTGATTCTTTGCTAAGATATGATTATTTAACTGCTATATACTATTTCTTTTATGGACTTATTTTGTGTAACAAAGTTGTGTTCCTCGTCTACTACGTTTTACCCACTAGGCCACCCATACAGAGTAAAAGGGTCTTAATTGCAATGAAAACTATGGTGTCACACACTGGGTGCTAATTCATAAAACTACATACATATCTACAAGCTACACATAATAAGTTACAAGTGGAAGTTTTACAATTGTAAAACTGAACTGTTTCATAAAGAAAATTGTTCAACTTTTACACGTTGGCACACTAACAAAACCAAATTTATAGTCTTCAACTCAGATTCATATCGAAACACCAAATTTTATGTGAAAATTGAAATGTAGGTAGTTGCTAAAAGAGCGGCTCATTAGTGGAAAAAAATTTCCAAATGGAATTTCTGAGTTAATGCTTGTTTTTTGTTCCGCAAAATGACTTTCAGTAATTTTAATTTTGCTAATGCAATTTAACCAACCATTCATACAATTTTACAATATTTAAAATATAGATAACTTTAACCTTATTAACGGTTTACACAATTTTTACAGTATTTTAAATGCAGCTAAGCTAACCTAACCAAACATTCAGATGATTTAACACACTTTTAAATGTAGCTAACTTAAACAACCATTAAAACAATGGATTGCAGTAAACTAACTAAAATATTGAATTTTCTTATATAAAATTGTTAGAAAAAATATTAGGCAGTAAAATAAATCTATTATCAAATTTTTATTACCTTTTCTTTTGGTTCATAGGGGTGGAATTTGGAAATTACATATAGCCTAGTGTTAAGTTAGCAAAAGACCTTACTAAAAAAATCTCATTAAAATCCATTTAGTATTTGCTGAGTGATGCTGGACAGACAAACAAACAAACAAACTTACAAAATTTAAAAAACTATATTTTTAGGTTCCAAACAATGCAAATAGCAGTTTTCAAAAGATTTTTTAAATAAATTCATGTAATGTAGAGATTTTCCACCAGAAGAGTTTTATTATTAGTATAGATTATACATGCATAAGTTGAAAATGTTCAGCTTAGTTGAAAGTTACAAGGCATTTACACAAAGACCTTATATACCAGGACGAAAGGATCAAAATGACTTCCAAGTTTATTAAAGATAAAACTAGTACTAAACAATGAACAGGACATGTGAGGGTTTCACTTTAAAATAGAGTAATTGACTAAATATCTCAGATAGATATTATCAAAGTTGGAAAATAAACATCAGGTTTAAAAAAAAAACCAAAAAACCTGGGATTTTTTAAAACCAAGTATTTTTTTTTTTTTAGGTTTAGATCAGGTTTTTTATTAAGTTGGTTATTTTGGTTGTCACCATGTTCAAAGCCCTAAAACATCCTGCTTTCTGCCACTCTAGTTGAACCAGAAACTTTACAAAATCAAAGAACTCAAGTCTACAGAAAGGGTATTTTTCCCTACAGGAGGAGGATTCTCCATAGAATAGGTGTTTCCCACAGAATATTTACAGTAGTCAAGAGATTTCCCACAGAATAAGAATTAAATATGAAATATTTTTATTTTATTTTATGTTAGAGGAGTATTTAGCTAGGCAAGATTTACAACTTATTCTTAGCTAGGCAAGATTTACAACTTATTCAGACAATTAAAATGATAAGATCTTGATTATTATACAACTTTTTGTTCCTGTACATCACAAGAAACATTAATGACCAAAATTTTGTCATTATGAGAGTGGAATTACACCTTTCATTAAAATAATTAAAAAATACAATATTGAAAAAACCACTTGGTTTAAATCAGCCAACCCCAGATATTATTGACTAGTTCATTGTTTCAAATTAATTTTCTTTTATATAAGGTTCAAAAATTACTAGTAAAGCATTTTAAGTGCACGGACTGTTAGGGAACGGGACTCGCGTTCAAGTATTCCGCTGTAAGATCAGCACTCGTGAAGTATTGCACATAGCATCAAGCATGATAAAAAAGGATCAAAATTTCTTTAAACTAATAGATAAAAAAATGCACAGGATATGGTAGGGTTTTTAATTTTTTGTAACTGCAGCAATATATAATAATCTTATGAAGGACAAAAATCAGATCAACCTAATTTTTTTTAATGAGAATAAAAATTAGTAAGCACACTGTTTAAGAGGAAAGTGGTCAATTTCCAACATTTCCCTTTAAAATCAAGCGTCCACAAAATGTTGTACTTATACACACTGACATTTAGGTCACAATCACTTTTAAGACGAGCGTTCAGACTGAGAGGACGTGTTTCGGCCGCGCTCCTCGGTTTCGATGTTTTGAAGCGATTAACTCCGTGTTTAACTTTTTAGTTAGTGCTCAGGATCATTAATCATTAATTCCTGAATACTAGATCAATCGGATTTTGCGGGTTTTGATCTATCAAGTAATGATGTATCTATATCAGTACTAGACAGTGACGTCTGCGCGACCATGTTTTGGCCGCCTTCTAAAAAAAACGCCTGTAAAATCTGTGTTAACTATGGAAATACCATCGAATGACACCCTCACTTCTGAAAGTATCAACAGGGACATGGTGAACATGGAAGATCTGCTCAAAATAATGAATACGGTATGTGAAAAAATCGAAGAGTTAAAAAATGAGAATTGTATACTGAAAACCCTGCTTATGGATTCCAGAGCGGAAACGGCAGAAATCAAGCAGGAACTAACTAATATTAAAGAAAAACTATTCTCCGACAATCATCCTGAATCTTCATACAGCCAGGCCCTCAAGAAGCCTTTCATCGCCAAGCCAGCTGACCGCGCGATTCCACAGAACCGCGCCGGTAATAGCAGCCTGTCCTCTGACCTATATTCCACTCAGCACGACAGCACAAAGGAAAATAAAAAATGTGATGACACAGATGGTTTTACGCTGGTACAGCACAAACGTAAAGCCAAGTCAACGAGTCATCCTGAAATGAAGCGTGAACTGGTCATGAAAAAAACACCCATGAAAGTGGGCATCAGAAATATATCCTCATTAAAAATTATTCCCAAACCTATTTATAAAAAAACGAAGGCACTTTTTATAACTAGGTTTGATCCGGCCGTGCAAGAACAAGAGATCATCGACTAAATATCTAATGAACTGAACTTATCCCAAGTTAAAGTAACAAAACTCAAAACTAAATTCAACTCCTATGCATCTTTCCACATTTCCGTGCTGGAAGAGGACTTTACTAGAGTAAATAATATTGTTTTTTGGCCAAATGGCTGCTTGTTAAGCCCCTACTACGGCAAACTACATCATGATCAAATTCTAAACAACAACTCTACATCTGAAGAACCTATCTTCAGGCCTAGTGCATCTACTTCCACATCCACCTCTACTTCTATTTCCGCATCCACATCTACTTCAATCTTGGTGCCTGGAGGAGCATCTTAATCTCCACCCGTGAAGCAGTTTTTACATGCTTTATATTAGCTTCACCTGTATGTTTGTCTGTCCGTCTGTAACTCTGTCTGTACGTCTGTAACTCTTTCGACTAAGAGTGAGTGACTCATCACTGTAAAATGTCCCACCCATTTCATTACGTTCGTTAGCCGAGCGGTCTAAGGCGCGCGACTTCTGTGACGTCAGCTTTTGGATTCAGCGATCGTGGGTTCTACTCCCGGCCACGCCGAAAAAAAAATGTTTTTTTTTTTTTTCCCCGGTAAATTCTAATATTATATCCATACATCTAACTGCAAATGATTCGTAGAGACTTTACCATTTCTTTGTGACGTTGCAACTCCAAATAGTTATCTCAGATGGTAATAGGTAGTGTCGGTAACTCATTTCCCTATGATAATTATACATAAATATAGTTTAAAAAACTAAAAAAACATGCTTTTAAAGAATATCAAACTAAAAAGTTAAAAATAAATATAGTTTAAAAAACTAAAAAACATGCTTTTAAAGAATATCAAACTAAAAAGTTAAAAATAAATATAGTTTAAAAAACTAATGAAACATGCTTTTAAAGATTATCAAACTAAAAAGTAAAAAAATAATTTTAAAATTAAATTTATGACAATAGTATATAAGCAATACTAGTATAAATGAGAAAAAAGCTTGAGGCGCTTTGTGCCATATTTTTTGAATATTAAGCACCCCATGCTTTTTTCTCATTTATACTAGTATTGCTTATATACTATTGTCATAAATTTAATTTTAAAATTATTTTTTACTTTTTAGTTTGATAATCTTTAAAAGCATGTTTCATTAGTTTTTTAAACTATATTTATTTGAAGAATATTCAGTTGCGTATCAAAATGTGAGAGGTTTACGAACCAAATCTATTGAATTTCAGGAAAACCTAATTAGTTCACATTTTGATATTATTTGTTTAACAGAAACATGGTTTAATGAAAATAATATAAACTCTCACTATTTTACAGACAGTTATTTAGTTTTTAGAGACGATAGAAACTCACAACTGACAATGAAGAATAGAGGCGGAGGTGTCTTATCTGCCATCAATAAGCATAAATTCTTAGCAGTGCATCCTTTGTATGATTACGTCTTCCCCGGCATTGAAGCTGTCTAGTTAAAAATAAAACTAACGCCTACGAAATCAATAATCCTTGGTACTATCTACTTACCTCCAGATATCACACCTAATGTTTACCGGAATTATTTTGAAGCCTTGGAAGATAAACTGCTAGTTTGTTGTGATGATATATTGATTCTTGATGATTTTAATGTGCCTGGCATTGACTGGTCTAATTCTCATCCTGATAACATTATACACTCACATGTCAAATCTAAAGCCAGTTACCTACTTAACTTCACATCCAGCCTTGGTTTATCACAATTTAATTGTACCCAACCAGCTATAAATCTCTTAGATCTGTGTCTTTCTAATCTTCCTCATTGTTTGGTATCACATTCTGCTGATATCCTTATCAAAGAAGATACATTCCATCCCACTTTAAATATTAACATCACATTAGAAACATGGCATAATAATATTAATCCCTCTACTGTGTTCAGAAATTACAAAAAAGGGAATTATCTTGGTCTTTACAACTCTATTAATGACTGTGACTGGTCACACTTTTATAGTTCTACTGATGTTAATGATCTAGTGGATCAACTAACAACTTGTATTGCTGAAAAAATTGATACTTATATACCTCTATCTAGTAAAAAAAAATTGAAATATCCTATTTGGTTTTCCAGCGATTTAATACGTGCTCTTAAATCTAAAAAACATTTCCACAAGCTGTACAAAAGAAACAATAATCTACTCTACTATGCGCAGTTCTCTCATTTTAGAAAATCTGTGAAATCTCTAATTAAGCGCGACAAAATCCATTGGACTCAATCGACAAACAACAATATCAAGAAAAACCCTAAAAGTTTCTGGAGATATGTTAAATTAATAAAAGATGGTTATTACGAACAACTTTCTCTTAAAGTAAATGGTGATATATCAAATGATCCGAACGTGGTAACAAATGTGTTTGCTCAGTATTTCTCTAGTGTATATGTAACCCCAAATACTTCTCCCCCAATAACTACATCGGTCATGTCTTTTGAGACTATAGCTGTGCATAAAATTTCTGAAAGTCTAATACTTTGGGCAATTAAGGACTTAAAATCAACTAAATCCACAGGTCCTGATGGCATTCCCAATTTTATTCTCAAAGGCTGTGCCCAACTTTTAGTACCTCTACTTTATCACATTTTTAACATCAGTCTGAAAACAAATATATTTCCCAATAATTGGAAAATAGCAAAAATGATTCCTATTCATAAAAATGGTTCAAAATTAGATGTCTCAAACTACAGGCCAATATCATTACTTAATGGGTTCTCCAAAATTTTTGAAAAAATTATAGCTAAATTTTTAAATTTTCAACTTTGTAATATACTCACCAATAATCAACATGGTTTCAGGTCTGGTATGTCTACTACCACTAATCTTCTTACCTTTCTTAATCCTGTATATAATATAGTTACTAATAGGGGTCAGGCCGATGCCTGTTACTTCGACTTAGCTAAAGCCTTTGATACTGTAAACCATTCCTTACTTCTTATTAAATTATCCCATTTAGGTCTTTGTGGAAACTATATCAATTGGTTCTCAAGCTACCTATCCAACAGAAGTTTTTTTGTATCGATCAACAATCATAGATCTTCTCAGTATAATGCGTGTTCTGGTGTTCCCCAGGGAGGTACTCTTTCACCTCTTCTCTTCAATATATTTATTAACGACATTACACAAGTACTTTCCTACTCTACTGGCATTCTTTTTGTGGATGACCTAAAAATCTATAAAATTATTTATTCCTTAGAGGATTGTGAATTATTACAAGAAGATATTATTAAAGTTAATAATTGGTGTCTAAGAAACATGGTCAAACTCAACAAAGATAAAACCAAGGTCATATCTTTCACTAGGAAATACCATCCTATTAAATACTCATACAAATTAGTGAATTCTATTATCTCTCAAGCCCACTACGCAAAGGATCTCGGTATCATTCTTGATTCAAAATTATATTTCCATAAACATGTAGATTACATATATTCCTATGCACGAAGAACTCTAGCGCTTATAAAATTTATCACTTCTTATGCAACTAACTCAGACTCACTTATCTCTCTTTACATGGCACTTATAAGATCAAAATTAGAATATGGTTCTGTTATCTGGAATGGCATCAACTTAACAGATACTGAAAAAATTGAAAGTATTCAAAATAAAGTTATAGATTTAATTATTACGAGGAACCTCCCACGCCCCACTTGGACACCCCTGGTTGACCGCAGGGCCTATCATGATGCCCTTTTTGTTCATAATTGTTACATTCATAAATTAAGATGTCATTTTCTTGACAATACTGCCTTAAGAATTCCTCAATTAAATTCCCGCTTACGCTCTACTCTGTGTACTCTTCATACTAATAATGATATAATTTATAGACTTATAACAAACTACAATAATCTATATTTGAATTCTAACAGTGTTTAATTATAAATTCTGATTTATGTCTGTCATATCTATATTATTTTTCCTTCAATTGTTCTCTTAACACTTAATGATATGATTTTACCTATATGTTTTATGTGTTATGGTTCTTTTATCTTGTTAATGTTTTGTCTGTTTTGTTATTATCACTACTAGTGTGTGGTACTCTTGCTCTCGTTTGCTGGCCATCTGTATAGGTTTTCCTCCTATGGTACCGACGGAGGTGGGAGTCCATACACTGGTAGTGATAACTGTGTTCTTGTTATTGCATGTAGTGCCCACCACTAAAGTCTACGACTGTTGGTGGGCATGTGACAAATTACAAATAAATAAATAAAAAAATTAAAAAAATCAATGATGAATTCAAGGGCAGAAGAAAATTGGAGTCAACAAACAGAATCAAAGTTACAAGAAATCACATCCACACCTTATAACACTAGTACAAAAGTGTAAACTAGTATTTAAAAGGTACCTATTATAGAATTAAGAGTAATAAGTAGTAATCTGGGCTTTTAGGTGAGAATTTCCATGCTTGTGAAGTTTCTTAATCAACTCTTCTGATACAAAAATATACAAATAACCATTAAGCAGCTCATCCACAGCTAACGTAAAAAAAAAAGTCTTGCAATATTACAGCACAAATGCGTAAGCCCTTAAGCTATATCAATCAAATTTAAATTTCCGTAAATTATTGAAGTCCATTGTGTGCTGATTCATGTGGAAAAGTCAACTCATTCTAACCAGATTCAAATATGCATATCTTTTGAGATTTTTGTTCAGAGTTCAGCCACGCGACATTCAAAATTTATTAAATTTAATAATACAACAGTGGATATTCGTAAAAAAAGGGGGTTGTCTGTAAAGTCGGTTTACGGACGATAATTTTACGTGATGTCGTATGAAATTTTTTAAATTGCTGCTTTTAAAAAACCCGCCTTAACCCGTTTGATATTATAGAAGATTTTCTCGCACGGTGGTTGGCCGGTTCTTGCACGCTCGGCTCAGGCGGAACGTGACAATGAGTCATGCTTTTTCGTGCGTGCAGCCGGCGTTCATCGATTTATAAGACGTTATCACGTCAAAAAAAATGGAAAATGCTAGGGCTAAATAAACAGGACTTGTGTTAAAGTCAATGACTGGCAAAGGCAGACATGAATGAGGTTTCTTGGGCCATGACTGTTCAACTTGTATACCCTGTCCGAGTGGCCTGTAGTGCGCATCGGGTCTGCTGGACTCAAGTTGAACTCGTCAGTTACCACACTTGCGCCAATTCTTCGCGCCCATGTGGTGGAATCATGGGTTTAACCACCAAGTCGGGACGCAAGTACTTAAGAGCCTACTATAATATAAGTGGTCCCATCATCTCCTTTAGCCTTTGTGCAGTAAGCTCAACGGACAAAAAATGAGTCACCCCAGTGTTCATGCACAGATGAATCGTTTAGCCTGTACAGATGGCGCAGCGAACTCGTCCCGTGCTCAATCGCATGCGCACTGCCTCTACGTGAGCACAAGGCACGATCAGCGAGACATTGATGTTTCAAGCGGACAGCGTACATCAACATGGGTAGATGCCAGGATGTGACGAGTGGCCAAAAAGGGGCAAGCGTGTTTGGCCGTGCCCATGACCATACAGTGCGAGAAGTTGCTGGATTTGTTGGTGTTTCACAGCAGACTGTTCAACGTGTCTACAAGTAGTGGTGTAACACATGGCCACAAGCACGTCAGCATTGTGGTCAGAAAAAGGTCCGGACATGTTTCACAGCTGGTGAATCAAAATCGCTCCCAAACCCGAAAGGAATTGCTGCAGTCAGTAAATGAAGGTCCATCCAACCTGTTGAACATTGCAATGTGAACCGCATGCAATGAACATTTGGAGTTGTCACCTCGCGAGAGGAACATTGCTAATATAGGCACATAAAGCTGTGCATCTTCAATGGGCTAGAAATCATTGAACGTGGCCAGTAGCTGACTGGCGGAATGTAATGTGGTCTGACAAATTACCTTCTGACCTGTATTCCAATAATGCACGTTGAGTGCACCGAAGGCCAAATGAAGCATTCCAACCTGGATGTGTGCAAGCTCAGGTTCAAACCAGATGTGGCTCTATAATGTTTTGGGGGTGTTTTTCGTACATGGATTGGGCCCGCTCACTACAGTGACCACTAACATGAACCAGCATGTTTATATTAAACATTCTGGATGATCAGGTGTTGCCTTTCATTCAACATTTGTATGATGAGTATACCCCAATTTTTCAAGAGGACAACCGCAAAGTTCTTCGGGTTGGATGCATATGCGACTATTTCATGAACACTCCCCCACCCTATTACATCTCAATTGGCCTAAAAAAAATCACCTGAATTGAACCCCATGAAAATCTGTGGAAAATGTTGGCACAGTGGGTAAAACACACAATATCAGCATCCCCGCAATTTTATGGAATTGCATGACCAAATCCTCAGCGAGTGGCTTAACATGGATGTGACGTACCTCCACAACCTTGTGGACTCTCATCCTAACTGAATCCATGCGGTTGTCAAGTCCAGAGGTGGAGTTACACGTTCAGAGGTGGATTCAGAGGGGGACAGAAGTCAATCATGGGACCGCACCTGTTCACATTAAATGATGCCTGTAATGATTTCTCCAGGGGTGACTAATTTTTTGTCTGGTGAGCTCATTATAGAATGTAAATCCCAACCTTCGACAATGAGGGTGGGCAACACATTAACCATTTTGATTTTCCACATAACCTAAAATTAAAAAGTGACTAAACAAAGATTAACTTTTCAGTCGCACGATAAATTCTCTCTCTCACATCTAGTACCTTCAACTCTACTTATTAAGTCTACTTCTGACCTTAAATTTCTGTGATGGATAATGAATTTTATACACAGTTATGCTTATTATAGCAAAACAAACTTTAAGTTTGGCCATATATAGAAATATCCTCTGCCTATTACACACCATGCATCCCATGCTTCTATAAAATTTTTCTTTAACAAAATGGGGCTTACTTTGAGAAATATACAGCAAACGTATGTTTCAAATGCTTCCAACAGAGTACGTGAAAATGTTTTGCACTTACCCAATTCCTGGACTGGTTGCACGGTTCCTTAGCATCACCACGCTGGGAATAAAGTCGCATCCTTTCTACATGTCTTCAGTAACATCACTGTAAAATGACCAACATTTAATCTTGGGGCCCTCATCAATAAACTTGCCGTAAAGTTGATATTTCGGTGGTAACATTGCCTCCACGAAAACTGATCAATGCCTGTAAAGAAATTTAGATGTACTCTTTTACTTTCCCTCTGAAAATAAATGTTAAATACCAGAACTTCAACAAAAATTAAGTTTTGAGCTTCACTTCTTGTTTTTGTGGGATGATTAAAAAAAAAGACAATGAAGTCAGTTCAACAAGTGAAAGTAAGTTTAAAAATATTTTAACACCTAAAAACAAAAGACCAACAGTGCATGATAAATTGTTTCAATTTGTTACCACGAAAGCATTTTAACATTACAAGCATAGTCATGTAAAAAAAAAAACAGAAATCTCTGGTAGATAATCTAAAAAAAACTAGCACAAGTCTTGTTCAAAGGAGTGTAACATTTGTAAAAAAAATAATGGTGCAGACGATAAAATGGTGGAATGACATACTGAATGTGCACATACTAGTCAGATGCTATGAAGCAAACCACCTTTGTGTGCAACACTAGTGTTCAACATGCCTAATTCGACTTCAATTTGGAACTAACATAAGGAACTTTTTTAAATCACTGGACAGTGTAAAATCATGTTTTTGAGCGAAGATCACAGCTGATTTTCTAATCAATGTAGATTCCTTTTATTTTGGGGCTAATTCACACTATGACTAAGCTTGTAGTCATGGAAGCCGCTTCTTGAATAACAGCAAAAAAGTGAGATGCTGGACCAATCGTTGTGTAAATTACATACATCACAGTAGGGATAATACTACCCACAAAGTGACCACAGATGTTTTTCAGCTACCAAAGTTTCCAGGAAAATTTTTGTTGGGTCCAAATAATTAGTAAATTTTTCTTGTTCAGCATAACATTGCAATTTTAGCATAGTTAACTTATTTGTGAAGTAGCTCATCAGATGAAGGCATTTTTCATTATAACTTATCCATATTGGATGACAATGCAAATTTATGTCAATCCAATAGAAAATAAAAATTTCAAAAGCACTATTTCCAAAATGCTTTATATAGATTTTCAATTAGCCAGTGCCCAAAATGTGAGTTTTTCATAGGATCAAAAGGAAAATGTAACCTAGTAACTCTCACCCTACATCCAATTGTAAATAGGGAACAAACATTTTATATTGTGCTTAAAAATCTATCAATAGATGACACTGCATATATCTTTTAAGAGCATCCTACATATTGATATTTAAAATACATTAATTTTTTTTTTTTGACATCTCATTAGGCTCTAGTGGTTTTGCTCAGCACTGCATTCACCCTTTCGAATTCTTACCTACACACCCAACACGACACAAGTTGGTTGCTGATGTTTTCTCAAGAGTTGCCAAACATAAGCTTCTATGCAGGATCAATTAAACAACTTTCTGCAAGAGTGGCAGCTCCATTACTGGGCAAGTATGTTCCGAATGTAAAATATTTATTGAAATTAACAAATCCAAACTTTATTGGTTTAATAAAGCTGCAGCCCCATATCTTTATCATGTTCTCCAAACTGCCAGTCTAGCAGCATTTCAATTTCCAACCTGCATTCTTCGTTGCACACGCATTCTGAAGAACACACAAGCCATCTACAAACACCTGGCAAATGACTGGGCCGTTTGATAAAACAACAGGATTAACTTTACATACATTTAGTGAAACGGAACATAGTAGGTATGTAACTAATCTAACATTAGCATGTATGTTCCGATTTGTGCATTAGAGAGCTAAAACCATTCGAGAGAATTTCTATTCAAGTGTTCCAGTGAACAGTATCCAACCACTCATATTTAATGTTGAGACTAAACTGAAGGGAGGTGTAAAAAAAATGCAGGTTAGCAATAGGTTGCTGGAAATTAAGTAGCAACTTCCATCATTACAGTATTTTGGTACCATCATGATTTCATAATTAGTTCAGTTTTGTGACCGACATGAATAATTTATACACAAAGCATATAAAAATGGGATAAATCCACACAGGTTAACATACCAAGACTTAAAATCCACTTTTCTTCAGAGTCCTTTAGTTACCTATACCATAATTAAACAGCTTGACATCATTTGATGGATTCTTAAAATCATGCAATTTTTAGTTCAATATAAAATTAATATTTTTCATGAAATTTTTTTATTTTATACTGTTCATTGCTATGGTTTTAATTAAATAAAATGACAAACACAACATGACTAAAAATTTTATATTCTTTCTTTACCTTTTGCAAATACATTTGGCATTGCATGAATAGCAACAATGATGGTAGCAGCACACACAACTTCAAAACTGTTCTTTAGTAACATTATGAAAGTTCTACATGTAGCATTGGAAAAAAAAAAACACTTATTTCAAGAAATGGCAAAATATTGAACAATCAGTCTTGGAGCTACCTGCAGTGTACTAACTAAAATAACTTATAATGGTAAACAAAGAAAACTAACAAAAGCAAGTGACCCAAACATTTAAAGTTGCTGACAAAAAAAACTAAAGTTTGAAATCCGAAATCTCATCTATCACTGTTGATAATAAAAATTAACTAATCACAAAAATCATACATTAAACAACATTTACTTGAAGCAAGGTGACAGAACTCTTGTTAACTTTGAGAATTTTGGCGATACGAAGAATTAATAGCTTAAATTTGGGATGTGCTTTGTGGTCATACTAAAACTACAGAGCATGCCAAAAGCTGCCAGAAAAAAAAATTGTTATACTTTAAAATATAAAAGGATGCAAGAGAATTGGTTTTTAGACTAACATTTAGGTTCTATTCAGACTGTGATTGAGTAGCTATTTTGAAATCTGTAAACAAGTTTATAGCATACTATACTTTTCCACATTGTACATGTGCTACAAACCGAGTAACATTAATTTTATTAAACTGAGCCATGCCGCATGGAGATAAAATTTTTGGTGCTCTCACATCTAAATGACATCAAATCACTTGCAAAAACATTTAATATTCTTGTTTATTATTAGTAAAAATATTTGATGCCACAACAAAGAGATACCAGAGAAACTTCATTTTCCACTGCTTAGTTGACACGTAACAAGTGTTCAGTAGAATATATTCTGTCAGTGTAAGTACACTACAAAATTTCACAAACTATTTCCACATGAACTGGTAAAATTCAATTTTTTATCATGTACAAAAGCAAACACAAAGCAAAGCTTAAAAATTACAGTAACACTTCCAGGAGAATCAACTTTTGCAATCCAGCTCAGATTTAATACTATTTAAGGGCAGGCTAGGTATCAAAAGCTCAAGAAATAAGACAATAATACACCTTGGAAACAGTAAGAGGCACATTTAAACTGTCCAGTACCAGAACAGCATTAATTACAAACACAAATATTAAATTCCTAAAGCCACATAGCCATGTTTGCAAACCCAGACTTTAGTACACAAGATAAGGGTTAATACGCAATTTAAACAATTTACTTGCACAATGAATTATTTAGTGTTGCAATTGTAGAGGAAGTGTACAACTACTAACAAGCACTATAAAAGCTGATCTAGCAAAAACCATAAGGTTAGCTGCACTCCTTGCTCAGTATATATGGCACTGCTTGAATTATTTTTAAGGGAGCAACTGTGTTACAATAATAAAAAGCTGCTTGTAATTGCAGATTGGCAAAAATGCTTCACAACTATTTTATTTAATGTTTAAAGGAGAAGTCAAATACTGAAAAAAATGCAGTTTGAGATTTCTTTGAGATTTATCACAACTATAATATGCTAAACTTTCTTACATTTAAGTAATGACTGATAGTACTAAAATAATGTTCATCTTTACACTATTCAACAAATTCCACTAGGTTTACAAAAAAATCTTATTGAAGTAAAATATGCCAAACTTAACAGCAAAAATTTACATAGGTAAGAATTAAAATGCAGCAGAAAATGCTCAGACAAAGATTTACATAATTACAAATTCATTAATATTATCATTTAAGGGTAACAATGACAAACAGTTCATGATAAACAAATCTAATATAAAATTATGGGAAAACTGCAAGTCTGAAATAATTTTGGAAGATTTTTAACGAGTTTATATTACAGTAATGCTGTGAACATTTCCCAATACAAAGTGCAGAATGACACACCACTTTTACATCGAGAAACCCATTTTAAATCAAGATTCTTTTGAAAAAATATTTTTTAAATACTTTCATTAGTGCTGCAGTTATAAAACGTAGTAACAAATAATGAAATAAAAATTACAAGTAGTTTGATTTATTAACGTTACCTATTGTATAAATTACTAATAATTCACTTTTCATTCCTACATAATCTTTCACAATAGCTACTCCAAGATATTTAATAAAAATCTTGAGCATAACTACATTTTTTTCACATTCTTTTAATGATTTTTGCAATGGGGAAGGTATATTTCTAACAATTTCACGGACCTACTCCATTGATGGTTTGCACTGATGGCAAAGAAAAACCTGAATGCACAAAAATTAATACATACACACATTGAAAACAAGCCATATTGGCTGATGTAAAATTCTAATTGCCTAGACAGTACAGAGAATTACCCAGAAGCAATTTTGTCAGAAATTAATTAATGAAAACTAAATTTAAAGAGTGGCTTTATTAGATAGTTGCGACAGAAACAGTAACTACAGACTACCTTCAAGAACAGTGATACACAAACATACCCAACAATGAAATAACATTCCGGGCAATATGACAACGCAGACTAACACAGGCGACTTCCTACGACAAAACAGTTGCATATTTTGGGCAAGCAGCCCGATTACCACAGCAAATTTGAATTAAATTCCAACAACTGAATTCTCTGTTCTGCCTAGGCATCTAATACTTGACATCAGCTGATATTGGTTTCTCAGTGTGTATGTATTTATCTTTATTATCCATTCATTAGGTTTTTCTAAGACATCTAGTGCAAACCAGCTATGGCATTGTCCAAAAAGTTGTTTGAAACACACATCTTATCATTTAAATATTAACAGGTTTTAAAATAATAACTGCAGCAATATATTTAATTTACAAGAGTAACGTATAACAAATTCCAACTGTTGTAACATTAGATTTTAAATTTTGTCCACAATTGAATTGAAAAATAAAATGAAGGCAGTAATGAGACACAGGAACCAACACAATTTGTACTTTTTTTACTGGCAAGAATAATATTCACTGAGGCATCATCTTAGTTGCAAATAGCAGCCAAAGGCATTTTATAGTTAACTACAAACATGTTCAGTCTTGCAAGTGGTCACAATATTTCCAATAATTGTTTTAACACACACATCACAAATATACTCAATTATTATTCTTATTACTTTCATATACTTAAAAACATTTCCATGCCAATGAATGCTGCTTCCATATTCAAGAATTAATTGTATTTTCTTGAATTCCATAATGCAATTCATTTTTAGAGGTATTAAAAAACTTTATACTGTTAATGCATATATTAATATATTAGCAGAAATACCTAGCATACTTAAAATTAATTTTCTGAATAGCTTACATTATGGGTTTAAAGCACCTAACACTTAACTTAATTTGCAGACCTGAATGCTATATTGATCTTGCTATATGCAAGTTATGTGAAAAAAAATGAGGCGGATCAACATCTTACAAATCAATTATTCTATAACTGTAAAAAATATAGCTTGAATGTTTTGAAATATGCCTGCACCAATCACACTAGTTTAAAACAGACTGTACAAAATATTTAAATAAATTTTAAATACTAAGTGAAAAATCTCTACCAAACCTTTAGTTAACAGGAATGTATAAAAAAAAATATTCAAAAATTGACCAGTGAACAATTAGCCTTACAACACTTTCACAGTGTATCAAATATGACTTCAGTCGCCCCAGTATGTCAGCAGGAACATGATTTTCCACTTTTCTCACTAGTGTTCTTCCCATCAATCGAAAATTTGTCCGAATCTTTTAGTGTGTCATTTTGATGGATAAGTTTATCATTTTGCAGTATCTGGAAAATAAAATACAGACAAATGAGAAAAACCAAACTCTTTCACCATGAACAATTTAATTTGATGTTGGCAGAACCTGTGATCTTGAGAAACCTATAGATGATTCAACCAAGTGAAAAACACACACTAGACATGATGGAAATACTGAAACTGTACAAAAATAGAAAAATAGGTTTCCAGCAATGCATTTTTCTCAAGCACTTATGATTCTGACAACACATTACTTTTGCATTCTGCGACTAACAAATATTTGATGGTAGGAAATATCTAAGAACCAATGTGTGTGTTAAGTAAACTTTAATGTAAGCATATATATATTAAATGACTTAAGTAAAGGCACGCTTAAAAAATGAGACCTGAAAAGTGGTCTGCAGTAGCAAAGATTTGTAATCTTACATTTTACTGATAGATCTCTCAGATAACTGAATGCTATAATACATGTGATTCAAGGATAGTGTAGTTATTTTTGAGAAATTAAATCCAAAATTTATTGATGAATTTGTCTCCCAGTCTGCAAATGTTGGTGAGCACGTTAAAATGTTATCAATAAATTAAAGCAGCTTCGTGTAAGCACCTGGACTAAAAAGAACGAAAAGTATTAGATTTTGTGGCATTTTGAGTCTTTGCCCTTCCCAGCTTTGAAATATTCTTGCAAAATGTCCCAGTATTATAAGCCGATAATATAGTTCAAGGTCATGGTGACAGTTTTATATTTGTATTTTATTGAAAAGTATGTTTAATAGCCACCGATGTTTAATTATTTTATTCAGAAAAGCCATTTAAGTATGTGTTTACTGGTTTTAAAGTTGTTTGCTAGGTTTGTAAACACATTTGTAAGTATTTTATTTACACTCATTGTTTTTATGCCTATATTTTATGTTTGGGTTTATTTAGAACTTATTATGTTTCTAGAACATTGTGTACTGTTTTGGGAAAAGGACAAGAGAGAGGTGCACAAGACAGCACCAAGTTTCCAGATATTTTTCCAGCTGCTGAGACATTTGACTTTTCCTGTATGTATTATGTTGGGAAAATCAGCAGGTGTTCACTCCCACAGGAGACAAAGTTATCAGGGTTTGGTGCTAGCAGATGAAAAAGATCTGTGATTTTTTTACTTTTTTTTTACAGAAAATCCTCAGTGCAAGGTTATTTACTTTATGTGTAGTTTCCTTGAATGAGAGGTGTGCTGTGATTGGTCGGAGGTCACTCAGCTTCCTCCTCCCTGTGTGGCTGACAGTTGTGCCACATCTTGCCGGTTTTCTGTTCAATGTGGACTAAGTAGGTGGCGTTGGGCATAGGCTAACACCATTGGCTAATTATGTAATAAGTCACTGACTACGCTGTGGTCTGGGCAATGCAGAGTACGTAAACTTTTTTCGGAACAATTAACTAGAATTTCTGCGACTACAGTAAAAAACACTCGGCCAACGATGGAGCTTTATTTATGTTTTAGCTGCCATCCCGACATGTCTTTGGTTGTACCACCAACAACAAGCAACCAGGCATCTTATTTGCGAGATGTAATTTAATGTGAGAATTCCAAACATTTAGACGTGATTTAACGTCTTATAAATTGATGAACGCCGGCTGCACGCACAAAAAATTGTCACGTTCCGCCTGAGCCGAGCATGCAAAAAAAATCTTCTATAATATCAAACAGGTTAAGGCGGGCTTTTAAACTAATTGTTAGTGATTATATTTAAACAAATTATTTAAATTAAATTTGCAAAAACTGTAAATAATACGTATTTGAAAATTAAAAAGTATGCAATTTTTCATCAATGTTTTCTTATGACATTATCACGTAAAATTATCGTTCGTTAACCGATTTTACAGAAAACCCCCACCCCTTTTTGGTATCAAAATTAACCAACATTAAATTTTCAAGTAGGGAAATTTAATTCAAGCTGTTGCTATGGAAACCGTGTAAACCTGTTCTGAATAGCGTAGTGTTGTTTTTATTTAACTAAAATTAATCCTAACTTAAAGTTCAAATTTTTCTCTTCAGAAAATACATTCATATGCAACATCAAAATTTAAAACCATCGCAAAACATTTTCAGAATGAAATTTTTTGTAATGTTCAAGTCAGATAATCTTAACCAGGCCAATCAAGTTTACAATTTACCTGCCAAGTTTTTGCTTAGATTTTCCATACATTAGTTATTTATACAGTTAAAGCACTCGCATGAAAACAGCTTTGAGATTACTGAACCTTCCAGAGACTCTTCCTGCCAGCAACAATTAAAGCTTACAAGCAACCCGACCGTTGTACATATGGGAACATAACCATACATACACACTTGAAAATACCTTGAAAAATTTTATTGAACAATTTATATTGCTAATATTCACAATGTGTTTTTAACAATATGGACTAGTATTCAATATCAATTACTTAACGTATAAGATTTAAAAGCACATATTTGTATGTAGCCCAGGGGCGTAGCCAGGGGGGGGTTTTAGGGGTTCGAACCCCCCCCTTAGCACCAAATCTTTAATTAATTTCTTATTCATCACTCAAACAAATTTCATATTAAAATTAATAAAATTTTTACCATTACAATATTTAAATTTAAGTACCGAAAACTGCTAATATAGCACTATTTTACACCTTAAAATCCAAATTTTCCCGGGGGAGGACCCCCGGACCCCCCGCTTTAATACGGGGGTGGGGGGCCATGCTTCTTAACACCCCCCATATGCAAATCCTGGCTACGCCACTGATGTAGCCTTTTCTTCGTGTGGAAATTTGCATGGTGCTTACACATTGTACAAATTCACTCATTTTTTTCATAATGATTTTACAGTAGAACTTCAAAAAATTAAGAGAAAATTTTCTAAAAATTCGTCTACTTCACAGATACAGCTAAGTGGTTTATTGGTTTATTTTGTGAGAAATACAGTTTTGCTGCGCCAGTGCTGAGACCAAGTTCCATCACAGTTTTCAGCATTAATGATTAAAAAAAATTAAGTTTTTAAAATAAATATATGAAAAAGAATTTTTTTTATACCATTCAATTACCTGCCTTGGATAGATCGTCACTATCACTGTTAATACCCATATTGTTACAATTACTTTGTCAATCTCAAGTCAAAATGCACATGTGTCTTAACAGTTGCCGAGATTGCTTACCAAAGCGTAAAACCACTTTTCCGCACCTTTTAAGCAGAGCGCTTATAAAAAAGTCTTCAAATAAGCAACAAATTAGCATTTTTAATCTATTTTTCTTAAGCTAATACAAAATCTTACTTGTAATAAAAATGTAAATATTTGAAAATTTTTTGACTTGCCACACAAATATAATCACTTTTGATATCATTAAGTTCAAAATGAAAATTTTGCATTTTTATGATACAATGACATTTGGCGAAAGTATTTCCTATTCATGAGTTTTCATACGAGACTTGATCAAAATTTCAAATATTGGGACTTTTTCTATGAAAAGTAAAAACTTTTGCTTAGACTCAATGGGGAGGGATAGAACTCATTCATTGCCTTTATTAAAGTTTAAAGGCAGTTTTAAATTTTTTTCTTTTTATTACACACATTGACTAGTTTTGGATTCAAGAGATGTGGAATATAATGTTCTTCCTCTGGCCATTTGCCTAGTAACACACCATAATTAGGGACAAGACTATATGGTGAATTACGATAAAACCAAAACACCTAAAAGCATATAACATCCAAATTGAAGTTAAAATACACCACAAAGCACCGAAATTCAATTGAAATCATTAAAATAATCAGCATTTTTACTCAAAAATTAAAACTAATTACAAATTCGTAATCTTAAAAATATTAAATTCAATGAAAGTAATTTAATCAAGTTTGTACCATATTTTAGGCAAAAAATGGAAAGTTTACTTCTTTTTAATCCTCCTATGGTTATTACTAATTTTTACATTACAATGTTAGTACATTTTTTAAACTAAAAAAAATTATAACTTATTTTATTTGTTCAGAATAGTTAGTCATACATATTACAAATTATATTGTAAAATAATCATTATCAGTCAAAATGACAACTGTTAAGCATCATTTATTAAGTAATATACAATATTTAATAAAGTTTTCATCAAAAATAAAACCAGTAACACAGAAGCCGCATGTTTTACAAGCAAAATCAGCCCAAAAATAAAACAATTAAATCTTGTCTAACAATAATGTGCAATAGAGCAACCTAGAGATTTTATTGTATGTTGAGTAAGGTGAGCACTATTGTCCTACATGGTCCTCTCAAATAGACAAAAACACTATTTGGCACTTTTAAAAGATTAGTGGATGACTGAACTAATAGACATTGACCCACCAGGTGCCGACAGACTTCATGCAGTTTCATTCGGACCTACCCTACTCTGGCACTTTTTATCATAAAGTTCAATGCAGCACTCGCTGGAAAGAATATTACCTTACTAGAAAGGAGTGACCAAACAATAATGTCACAATGTCGGTAAACTACCATTACAAAACGCTCTCCGCTCCCACCCGCTGCTTCTATACAGTCCACATCTTTGCCTGCTCACGTTCACAAGTTCAAAGCTGTTTTTTAAGATATTGGCCTGCGCGCTATAATGATGTCCAATCAGCTTTAGCTCCATCAGCTTTAGTTCAAACTGCATAATTACAAGTTCCTTAGCAACCACTGTTAAGGAAAAAAAAGGGAGGTGGTGTAGCTATATACAACCAAAAAAAAACTTAATGTATATTGTCATCAAATAGTACGTACTGTGGACATGCTGAATTTACTGGTTCAGCTAGTATAATAAATAATCATGCTTGTATGTAAACCACCGAAAGTCCGACTTTCACGAGTTACAAAATAAGTCTATTTACGCATCACAGTAATTACCATTATGCAATAAACATGGGAGACGTTCAACACTGAATTAACAATTACTACTCTTCAAAACTTAATTTTATTTCTTCAGCAACCTGACTATCCTCTCAATGTGACGCACTCCACTGCAATGTGAAGTACTTTGCTTGACCTAATAATCACCTGAGATTCAAACAAGTTCTACCATGGGCATCTCCCTGCCCCTGGTCTTATCGTGCCATCTCATTTATCTGGCTTTTTCTACCGCATACTTGGTTTCTAGCTAAAACCATTACATGTAGGAATACCAAAAATATTAATGACTGACTTGCTTAGAGCAGTTAAGTTACTTGGCATTAAATAAACAAATGCTCACAGTTAATAAAGGTCAGCTCTTAAATGAGATATTGGTACGTTTCCTCGATTCGCGCACTCAGTTGAAAACCTGGCATGTGATGTGTCCATCTCTCCATCTCCGCAGATGACTCCTGGCATCTAGTCATAGATGGCTCGACGAGATACGGCTTTCCGGGGATACAAGAAAGTTCTTTAACCGATTAAATACAATTTTTGAATCTTACAGTGTCCTAACGAACAGTTTTACCCAAGAGGTACGCAAGGGTAAATTCGCTTACACCTTCACAATCAGTCAGCAACATTTCTCACCAGCTCAATTATGGCATGATTTAAGAAAGATACAAATCCATAAAATGATATTAATCCTAACAAATTGAACTAATTTTGCAAGCAATTCTATTCCTATGGCTACTTAAGTAAAAAAAAGAAGTAAATTACATAAAAATTTTAACGACGAGGTTCAAACATTTGGCTTCGGAGACGTTAAAAAAGCAGCCTACCGTGTAAAGAGTTAAACTGATCTAGTCGCATCAGACGTTAACTAAATCTTTTCTTCTTCGAGACCTACTCTGGGTGGTGGACTGTAACCTAATAATTTAGTTACTTGTTGAACATTTGAAAACTATAGACGAAACCTACTTCCAGGCCAGGTCATGCGGTGTCTTGGCCCACCCGTAAACCTACTGTAATGCCGCTGGCAGCTTTATTAGATTCATTACGAGACTTGAGCACATCCACGTGTAGACACTTGTGTGAAAAGCCATTTCACCATCACCGTTGAGTATTCTGTTAGTGCCAACAAGTGTTGTACACACAGGGACCCAGACGTGTGGGATGCCGTCAAAGCCTCAATACTAGCAAGTAACATCTCAACAGTGTGTGACGCTCAGAGCTGACCAGGTCAATGAGGTCTGAGGGAGTAGTAGGGTGTTCAGTGTGCCACACATGAGCGACTTCATGACCCTAACAGTCTCGGCGGGGTCTGTATGCCCAGCAAACATACAGTGGCACCCAGTTACCTTCCGTCAACATGTACAATCAGGATGTGAAAGGACCTACAACAATCAGCATATTTGCCAGATAGCTTAAGTTTCTTATAGACCACAATGTTTTGACTTTGAAGCAGGTTTACTAGTTGATAAATAATGTGCTATTAAATACTTATCACTGGAAAAATATTCTTACTTTAATAAAACTGTAAATCACAATATATATTAAAATCTTTTTAAGTACATATTTTACTAGCTGAAAGGTTTACCTTGGTAACAAGCATTTTTGCCGCTTCTTCTATGTTGATATTCTCTTTGGCTGATGTTTCATACCATCCTACGAATCCTTTCTCCTTGCAATACTCTTCCATCTTAGCAGGATTGTTTACCAAGCCTTCCTTTTGCTGGTCACACTATCAACAAAACATTACACTGTATCATAACACACAGCAAACATGTCTTCTTAAAAATAGTCTGATTTTAATACTGGTTTCCATAATTCCAACAATAAAGACTCAAGATGCATTATTGCTGGGGGCCTTCCGAATTCTAGTTCCCTCTGGGTACTACAATTTCATTCACCATTTTCAATTTAATAGTGCTGCTTCATATACAACCTCATAAGGCTATGTAGAAACATACTTATTGAGTAAAATAGCCAGCTTCACTTTTCACTCTCATACACCATGGTCATTTTTTATTTTTTTTGTCATTTTTATTTAGAAAATTTTAATTATGCATCATTTGCATTTATTGTTCTGCTATAAATATTCTTGACATATATTTACTTGGTGTAATATCATTAGTGTAAAATGGCAAGTAATTCGTCATAATCACTTGTAAATATCAGTTTGAAAGTATTAGTGGTAGAACAAATGCAAGAGGCATTTAGTTAAAATAAAAAATCAACGTGGCATGAGAGACCGAGGCTTAAAACACTGGTCCTCTGACCTACCTGCAGTGCGAATCACATTTCTTAAAATGACGTGTCTTGATGTATACTATTCTCAAAATATAAAAGCATTACAACTCCCAGTGGAGACTACCGTTCAGAGTTTTCCGAACTAAAAAAACATTTACTGTGACCAAGTCCAAAATGTTCATTTTCACAGCTCATAAATATTGCAAAATTAATTTTCTTACCGCCTTAACTTTCAAGACACAAATATAAACTTAACAGATGAAGTTTAAAAGCTACTCACTGACATTTACCTCCCATATTTATTAGAGTCTGAAGAGAGGTAATTAGACTGATACAGCTTACACTAACACTTACAAAAACTAACTTGTGTTTGCAGAGGCCCATGTTAAAACTGTTACACACATTTATAAAATGACATGTAACAAATTTTAACAAAACGCGGGCATTTTTTTAATGTGTACTTTTTGAATCAAACAAAACAAAGTACCAAATTTCCAAATCAACTCCATATTTCCTATTTTGTTAGAACATGTATGATCATTTACTAAAAATTTCTGTAACTTTTTGTTTTAGCAAGAAACCAGAAACCTACAACAATAACTACGCATATAAGGAATGTAATTTAGTTAGAAATAAAATGCCAACAAACTTTATTACCGCTGTCAATCCCATACATAACTTGTGTACTTTTTTTTCACCTTATCTGACTACTATATCTAGTTCACCATTTGCAATCGGCTCTTTTAAATGTTAGTTTCAACGCTTGCATATTTATGCTTTAGTGCAAAACAGCACCAGTGGAGGAATTGCATCCTGCAGACAATCCCATTTCTTGACAGGATTTTCATTATTAATTGTGTGTATAGGTATACCATGACACAGTCTGCAAAATGGTTGTGTATATGGAGAGCAAGGCAACCAAATTCATGAAAAATTTTTAAGTGCTTAGGCAACATGCTTACATAATGTCAGATCCACATTTGACCATTAAATTGCCTTTGCCTGCTAAAAATGTCAGGTGGCTGGTTGGGAGGAAATATAGCAAGTTTCTAAAAATGTTGCTAGGATTACCTCATTCAAGTACATTTCAGCAAACAACTATAACTACATTCCATTCACAACTATCTATTCCACATACTACTAAGACTATGATATTTGAAGGCCTAACATTATATATGCTTGCAAATACTTTTCTACCTTTTAGGAAGTAATAAAAAACAGAATTTATAATTTATGATTTTCACCAAAAATACAATACCGGTCTACCTACAGGTACCCTCAAGACTACAGCTACAATTTATCTAAAATAATGGCACATTTCTCTTCTGGCCAAGAGATCAATTCAGAAGAGCAATTCCAGCATAAAATTTTAATGTAAATATCAAAACACAAAATGCTAATATATTTTATGGATATTAAAGAGCAAAATAACACAGTCAAAATAAAAAGGGAATTCTTAACTTTTAGATATTGAGAAAGTACCATTTACGAAAAAAAATATCTTTATACAAATGGTTTATCAGATACTGGGCAATTATTGTTTCATCCGAGACATGAATGCTGAAACATTTTTCATTTGTTTAACTTGCATTTCAGGGCACACAATGTTTCTCCATTATTAACATTGCGCCAGATACAAAGCTTTCTTAAATTATATATTATTTAAGAAACATCTATGATGAAACTGGAGTTTGCACTCCTAGGTTCTTTCAAGATAAAATAAGCAAAGTCTTCTGTAAACATTAATAAGCAGCACATACAATAAGTTATCCAGGTTAAATACCTTGTATACCACTAATTTTTTACAGTAACAATGACTAGAAATTGTATTTAAGTTCTTAAGGAAAAAAGTTAATGAGTGAAAATACAAGGGGCACAAACAGGCCAAACTCCAATCAATAAATATCACATTGTGTTCGACACTAGTTGCAGCTGCCAAGACAAGACAAAACATGAATTAAAAACCATCACAAACATGATAGTGAGAAGAGAATACTGCGTGTGCTTAAAATTTTTAATTATAGCCATAGGAAACTACTGTCAAATTAAAATACTTCAAAGAATATATTTAAAGAGACATGTCGAGATTGTGTAATAACACACATTTGAAGGTAAATTATATTCCCATTTATCAAGACAATTTTAAGAAAGTACTATTTTTTAACACCACCTCTTTTCACACAGGTGTAGAGAACACATTCTAAAAAGTGGGTACCTTGAACAGACAGACAGATAAGCACGTCTAGCACTGGAGTACCTTGTTAGCCAAAAGAACACACGGGATTGGTGATCCGTCCGGAAGCTGTACTTTGGTGTCCAAGTCCTGCTTCCACTTCACCACCGCCTCAAACGTAGCTGCACGCGTCACATCAAACACTATGAAAGCACCAACCGCCTCTTTGTAGTACACTCTAGTCATGTTGCCGAATCTCTCCTGACCTGAACAAAGCAAAACAAAACAAATCCTAATGGTGCCGAATCTCTCCTGACCTGAACAAAGCAAAACAAAACAAATCCTAATGGTTAGGGTCTGACAATACTCCCGATACAAGTGATAGTCGTTGGTTCTAACATTACGAACTCCGCTACAGGTAGGCTACTCAAGGAAGCAAGATTATAGAGCAGTCAAGAGCCTTTTTGGTTCCAAATGTACTGATAAATCTTGCTGGACTATCGTCATGAGTGTGATGCATCCACCATTTCCATCAAGGACAAAATTACTTCATCTAATGCAGGGTTGGCTGATTTAAACCACAATGGTTTAAACTACAGTTTAAGCTATGGTTTAAATAAAGTGGTTTTTATAAAAAACCAAATTTTTTAAAATTTATTTTTAAACTGAATACCTTAAATTTTATCTAAAGTTCTAATTCCACTCTTATAAAAATAGTTTGCTCATTGATGTTTCTTGCCATTTACGGAACAAATTATATACTAATCACGATCATGTTGTAAATTATACCCAGCTAAATACACCTCAAATTAAATTAGAAAATTATAGTCGGCAGTATAAAAGAGCAAATAAATATATTAATTATTAAAAAAAATTCCTATTTTGCAGGAAATTATGGGAAATGTACTGTAAATCCCTTTTCTGTGGGAACGCCCATTCTATGTAGAATCCTCCTGTGGGGAAATACCCTTCCCAGTCAGATGTGCAGATTTGCTGACTTCAGTTCTTTTATGTTATAACTTTACTGGTTCAACATGAGTGGCAGAAAGCTAGATGTTGTATGGCTTTCATTTGAACATGCTGAGAACCAAAATAATGTAATAAAAAACCTGGTTAAAAAAAGGTTTTAAACAGAAAACCTAGTTTAAACAAAAATAAACTTTTTTTTAAACCTGGTATTTTTCCAACTGACCTAATGGTTAGTTTGCAGCAATCAAACTTATATGAGTGAAAGGTTAGGACTGGTCACTGTTGTATCCTCCTCTAAACTTGTTTAACAGCAGTCTTTACCAATAGCATGATACACAGGTTGTAGATTTTGCTAAAAAATATTTTTTTTTGGTTGCAGTGATTAAATTTTATATTCAGTACAGTATTCTTTCATTACATTTCAAATAACTGTCGGACCTGCTGCCTTACACATTTGCTGAGCAACACAGAACACTCCACAAAAAATTTAGGCTCCCATCAATTTTAAACATATTTAAAATACACGAATTTTGGAAATACACAAGTTACAGGTATTCTGCAAAAAATAACTAGTTGTGGAACAGACTTATGAACACATTACATCATTCCCAGCTTATAGGCAGTAATTTATTTTAATGCTTCATTCTAAAAAGTATTCAGAAATACAAACATGTGTGTACAATTGAATTGGCTGGGAGGTATACTTATAAGAGTAAATTATTAATTACATAGCTTGTTAGAGAAAAAAACTTGAAAATCTATAGTGTGTTTGTATAACATTCCACGTATTTATTTAACATTCCACTTATCTCAGGTTAATTTTAAGATTTAAAAAAAAAACTTGTGGAAGACCAAGGGACAGTGTGGTAAACAATCAACCAATAAGAAAATATCATTACTTTGTTTTCACTTGAGTACAATGTTGCAACAACAAACTGTGGCGCCCAAGCAACAAAAATAAAAACACAGCACTCACTTTGATGCCAGAAACGAATCTTATGTTCTGGTTGGGAATCAGTATCTATACGCAAATCCCTCACTTAGCACGACTAATACATTCCTAAAAATGTTTTGATATTCAAATGCTTGTATTTTGAAGCAGTCTCCATAAATAGCAAGGCTAATTTATTTAGTGTTCCCAAATGTGTAGGGAAATATTCTTTACGTAATATAAACGTGTAGACTCAATGATAATTATGTCACTTTAAAAGCCTACCATCGAATAGTCTGCATGACAAATACAACACAGCATAACGGGAGATAGGTGGTAATGTACCTATAAGTCTGCTGGTTGGCCTGCCCACTTGGGCTCTAACAACTCACATCTTTTCAAACCATCCTTTACTGGCAGAGAAACTGATATTACTGTCCAGATATTTAAATTTGATTTCTAAACTAGTCCCAGGGCCAGACATTAGAATTAATATTAAATACCTTCTCACAATTTTTTACAGAAAACCATGAACACACTATATGGCATCACAAGTACTTTCAAACCGTAAAATAAAGTTAAAAAACTTCCACAATTTGCTTTTTTCCCCTTTAAATCCATATTGCTCCACAACTGCCCAACACTTGTAAAAAATAATCTTAAAAATAAACACCCAATCCAAATCAAATGTTACTCACCAGCAATGTCCCACAGCTGTAGTCTTATGATTGAACTTGTGTCCCAATTGAGTACTTTCAGTGCAAAGTCCACACCTATTGTGGCTCGGTAGTGCTGGGAGAAAAACTGGTGCACGTATCTCTTTATGATGGACGTCTTTCCAGTCCCCAGCTCGCCAATAACCAGGATCTTGTACAAGTGCTCTCGCTTGTCTCCACTTTGCTGAGCCTGGAAAACAACGTTACCTGCACTACAAAACCTTCACAATTATCGGAAAACAAAGTAGCAACCAAATTAGTGCCGTGGATCATCTCTCGCTACCAAAATACCAATTACGTTGTCATACACTTTTCCAACAATTTCTAGGAAAAAAAAAACCAAGATAATATTTATAACAAATCATAGTTAACATTACATATAACACCAGTTTGACAAGATTAAACGTTATTTTATAGTTTAGAGGCTTCTGTGAAAAAAACATTTCAAATCATTTAGTGCCAACCTTTGTGGTGATAATTTTAGGACAGAAAAGCAAGCTTGCTACGTTTGAATTATTTGCAAAATGTTCGAAGGTTAAGGGGTGTATTCACGTCAGTGTATAATTAGTGCCATTTTAATCTTGTGTTTGTTTCCATTTCGGTACTACCTGTGTCATGTGATATTTTATTAAGAAAATTGTTTTGTACGTAATCCGATGTTTTAGTGATTGCAACTACAAAGGCAGGTTAATTTTCCAACACATTATTTGTGTTGTGCAATAACATGGGTGCCACCATGGCTTGACTCCATGACAGGGATCTTAAGAGTCAGAACCTGTATGTGACAGGTATCAAGTGACAAAGATACTTGGGTAATTTTTCCTTATTGCAAATGCAGTTTTATTATAAAATAGGTTGTGTGTGTGATGCAAAGCTGTAGAATTACCAATATATATTTGATTTTGAAAATATGTAAAAACTTAGAGGAACGTTGTTTCTGGGAGTAAACTTTCGTTTTAACATACCAATTAGTACTTTAAAATAAAATATTAAAATAAATCAAGCAATTGAATGTGTGCAATTTGAAACTGTACAATTATCAAAATATTAATTTTCAATATGCATAGTATGTATTTTGAAGTAAATGGTATAATCAATAAAAAACAATTGCAAATACTTTTTGCAATGTTGAAATCAATATTTTTCTAATTTTTAATGACTTTTACCCCACAATTTTCCTCAACGTCATGGTCCTGCCCACTAGAAAGTTTCTCAGAATTCTATTGAATAAAAACAAGACAAATATTGATGGAAAATTACAGCAAGTATCTGTTACTTCACTTGATACCTGAAGCTCCGCAACAGGTTCCGATTTTCAAGTCCCCATCATTGAGGCAAGCGTAAGCAAGCACGGTACACACTAGCATGGCAATGCCTGTGCAGTCACAGGTAAACCAACTTCAAAATGGTTAACTGGAAAATTATCCTGTCTTGGTAGTTGCACGAAAACCATTATTGATAAAATATCACACTTGACAAGTAAGGAGCACACACAGTTAAAAAGGCGCAAATTATATACTGACAAATACACCATTTAAGCCATAAATGTTTTGCAAGTTAAATGTAACAAAACTTTCTCTCCTCTCAAAATAACCACCAAAAAGGTGAGAACTATAATCTATTTGGATAGTTTTCGTAAGCAGCAGCTTAAATAGAAAATCACTAATTATATCATTGCCTACCTGTAAACATGTTGTAGCAAATACTATTAAGTTAAAACATACCCAAGAGAAACTTATGACAAAGCATTTTTGTAATATTCTATAGGAAACTGTTAATAAAATGCAAACTTGTGGGAAAACTGTATCTTGTTAGGTGTACAAGATTGCAGATTTTATATTTTTAATACTACTGGGCTATCTTTCTGAAAGCGTGAAAATAAAATTTTTGAATATTATGTTTTCTGGTGCAGCTTATGTTTAATACTGCCCCACAAGAACACTTTCAAAAAATTCTATATTTGTTTTTAGTAATTATTTATGAGAGGTGAATATAAAAAAATAAATTTAAAACACACTTATTTGTAATCTTTTTTATAATTATACTGTATAACTGCAACTATATTTGTATTACTTCATTAACTGGAACAGAACACTATCAGTAGTAACATGTTTATGGAACAATTGTCGGTATGTTGCATACTTTAAATAAGACATTCCAATGTAGTTTGAAATTTGAATGTTATGAGCAGCTGTAATCAGTTGAAAAGGTTTGCGTTATTTAATGTTTTCATATTTTGTAGTATGGGTGTTTATTTCATCATGAGTTACCGAGATTAAATTTTTGAAAGTGTTGCTTATCCTTGCAAAAAATAACCGTGTCGGGTTCGGTCAGCTATTATAATGTTTTTAATAGGTATGTTATCTGTAATGAATAATGTAGTTGACCTAACCTATTAAGATCAAACATTTTTACTGTGTTTTAAATGTTGCTAATGCAACAGAGCGTAAGCATTAAAATTGTTAAACTACTAGTAAACTCATTGGAATATCACAATGCTATTTTACAAAATTATAAAATGTCTCTCCAAGAAAATTAATATTATTGTTATTATTATTATTTTGTTGCCTTTTCCAAATACACCTTCATAGATAATTGCCTTTTTTTAATCACATACTGCTTTGTGTGGCTAAAGTGGGGCAAGCATGAAGACCACACATGCATACATGCTGTGTTTTATACTTTGTTTCTCCCTGTAGGTTCAGTAATTAAAAATTGTACACACTAATTTTCCTCATGCACACATACTTGCACACTGCCTAATGATTTTCTTATACCAAAATTCTTTTAACACATATTGCTAAAATTGTGTGTATTTAACCATCATACTGTTTTTAGCATGCACATGTTACAAATCATGGTGAATATTGTTCGCACGGGGCAGACAATCATGAAAGAACCAATTATGTCAGCACTACTACTCCACGATGCAAATGAGGTACTTAAAACTAATTGAACAGAACCAGATAAATTTAAGCCTACATGTTGCCGCTACATTACACAGAGCAGGTTCTGAAACCTGTTTTATTCGATTGGGTTGCAATGGTTGTGAATATTGGTTTCTATTTTTTCTTATTTATACGATTTACAATAATTTTCTAAATTTTTTTTTTTGGTGTGACAAACAGGGCAATGATGATAATTCCTGCATGAAACACTTATGATACTACTAAAATTAGATTTACTAGAGCGACAAAATATTCTACGAGCTGTAAAATTCTCACGGCTGCTTTTTCGTAAATATAATAAAATTCCGAAAATGTTTTTTTAACGCTAAAACATACCTCTATTTACTCTGAAAACAGAGTTTCTAAATTCCAACAGGTTTCTGAGAAAATGTAATTGTCATAGTAAGTGTATTCAACTTTTTTTCATGTCTGATTACAAGCTATCGCACACAAGTCTGCACTCCACGCCTCCATACTGCTATAAAACATCCCTGTCAAGGGTTAATTAACACTTAGGTTTGTAAGCACAGTAGAGAATGTGCGTTTTCATTTTTATTTACTTTCCACTGTGTCACAATCTCAATTCGGAATAAACATTCTTAATTGTCGAGAACCACAGGATCGCAGTGCAATTAGAGCACACATTAGCGATGGCCTGTCAGTGCACTGGCTTTAAAATGTAAACGAATGGTTATTTCTCAGAAACCAGTAGGATTTCATGATCAAAGTTTTCAGGGTAAAACAAGAATGTCTAGTACTGAAAAACACTATTTTTGAAATTATATATTTATATTTACGGAAAAGCAGAGACATAATTTACCAAATTAAAAAATTCTCTTTGCAGGATAGTTTAAATTGGCAGAACTTAAGCATTTTTGAAAAATAATACATTTCTTCAAAGGTTGTAAACAATTACCACAAAATATTTTGCTTTCTATGAATTTTCTCAATTTGACTAGCCCAAAAATTAAATTGGTTAGGCACACCAATTTTGTATGTGAATAGAGATTAGTTCCAATATATGATGGGGGAAAAATTATGTTTGCATAAGTTTAAGTGTCAGAAAACAGTTTTACGAGTAAAAAACAAGAATTCTTAATTAAAATTAAAAAAAAAATTCTATTCGTGAAAAAAACCTAGCATTACAGAAAAAAATGTGTTTTGCAATAATTCACTATATGTACTACTGCAATGAAACATACTGCCAGGTAGAAAATAAATAACTTACAGATGCTGCTGTGGCATGCGAGTTTCCAGAGGTACTAACATTAGGCGCCGGCATTTCCGAAGGTAAACTACTTGACTCTTCCTCCAAATCGTCTGTATCCAAATTATCACCAAATTCTTCAACTTCTTCCTCTTCTCTCTTCAGTGCCTGTGAGGACTTGTCGATACTTTTTTCAATGGATTGTAAATACCTTTCTGATGAAATTCTTTCTTCTGCCAAGAGATTAGCAATATCGTCTTCTAAATTATTTTCTGTTGATTTGGCAGCAGCGGAAGTAGCTAGCTTCTTAGCTTTCAGGGTCGGAGGGGAATAAGGTTTGCTGTGGCGGTCCGATTGAGCCTGCGACATCCAAGCTTCAGAGCTATCAAATTCCAAGCTTTTAATTTCCTTATTTTCCACTAGCTCTGGGTGCTCCGAGCCAATATCCTCACTTGCTTCAATTGGCTCACCAGCTTCAGGTTCCAACTTTGACAAATTAGTTGCTCTTAGTTCTGGATACTCAGAGCCACTATCTTCTGTTAATTCAATTGGCTCACCAGCTTCAGGTTCAAACTTTGACAATTTAGTTTCTCTTAGTTCTGGATACTCGGGGCCACTATCTTCACTTGCTTCAATTGGCTCACCAGCTTCAGGTTCCAACTTTGACAATTTAGTTTCTCTTAGTTCTGGATACTCGGGGCCACTATCTTCACTTGCTTCAATTGGCTCACCAGCTTCAGGTTCCAACTTTGACAATTTAGTTTCTCTTAGTTCTGGATACTCGGGGCCACTATCTTCTGTTAATTCAATTGGCTTACCAGCTTCAGGTTCAAACTTTGACAATTTTGTTTTTGTTGGTTCTGGATCAGCATCAGGTTCAAACTTTGACAATTTAGTTTCTCTTAGTTCTGGATACTCGGGGCCACTATCTTCTGTTAATTCAATTGGCTTACCAGCTTCAGGTTCAAACTTTGACAATTTAGTTTCTGTTAGTTCTGGATACTCAAAGCCACTATCTTCTGTTTCAGTATCAATTAACTCACCAACTTCAGATTCAGACAATTTAGTTTTTGTTAATTCTGAATACACTGAGCCAATCCCTCCTGCAAACGCACCGATTAGCCTACCAGTTTCAGGTTCGGACTTCGAAAATCGATTCTCTGCTGGTTCTGAATATTTAGAGCCAACCGACTCGGTTAACTCACCCGGTTCCGGTTCAGACTTCAGCAACTTGGATTCTTCAGCGGCATCAGATTCCAACTTTAGTTCTGTCGCATTTCTATCTTGCCCAAGATTTTCTTCCACCGTCTGAAGCGGCTCTAGTTTGTAGGACGGTGGACTCGGTGCGGTCTCCCAGACAGGTTCCGTGCGCGGCGCGGGCTCAGGATCCAACCTGGGGCCGAGCCCGAAGAAGGCGTCTCTCGGCAGGACGGCGGGCAACTCGTCCGTCGCAGCGTCGCTCGGGCGAGACCTCGGCGTGCTGGGGCTGTCGCTCTCCTCGATGTACGGTATCCGCGCCTCGCCGCTGCCTTCTGACGCCGTCTGCGCGCGGGGCGCCGCGTCCTCCGCTCCGGCCGGCTCTGATTGGCCGGCGCCGGCCGGCGGGGGGGAGGCCCGGGGGGGAAGCGGCGAGCCCTGCGTCGGCGACGCCTTGCCCGACTTGCTCAGCATGCCGATGCTCAGCTTGCGCACCAGCTGCGACGCCTTGCTGGGCTTGTGCGGCTTGGGCTCGCCCTGCTTCTCGCCGCTCGCCGCCTTTACCTTCTTCTGCTTCTTCTGCTTCTTCTTGTCGGCGACCTCCTTGGCGTCGTCATCCTTGTCCTTGTCCTTCTTGCCCAGCTTGAAGGAGCTGCTGCGCACCAGCTTGCCCAGCTTGCTCTTGGCCTTGTCCTTGTCCTTGTCCTGCGCAGACGCGGCGTCGCCGCTAGGGCCCGGCCTAGACGCCATGAGCACGCGGGAGTGTCGGCGCGTGTGTCCGCGGTGGAGCGGCGCTACAGTCTGCCGCGGCCCGCACACGGTCAGCCCGCTCACCTGTTCCCGCGCGTCCGGCGGAGGAGGGGGGGAGCCCAGGGGAGGGGGGGGCTGCTCGTTCCTCGGACCGTCAAACGCGACCGAGCCCCGCTCACACCGGCGACGCGTTCTTCAGCGGATCCACGCGGGAAGCCTTGGATGTCCATCAAGGTTCTGTCCCTGCCCGAACACGCCCGAATATTCACCTTCGGCCAACCTCGCGGTTATTTATATACATATTTATATTTCTCTATTTTGATGTAGCTATACTAACCTAACCAACCGTCCATAGTGTATTAATGCGGGCTGGGTTTTCCAATTTTTCCCAGCATCTTATACCTTTGCTGGTAATACCTTCTTTTCATTCTTTGCTTTATTTTCCCCCGCTCGTAGCAGTGTTTACGAAAGAGCTCCAAGAGCTGGAGCAGCGTTTGAACCAAACTGTTGGTGGTGGGATCGTGTAATTTACACGAGTGAGTATCTTGCACAATAGGTGATACTTGACTTGTCAAACCTTTAAAATAAAAACAAAACAAAAAAACATAGTGTTTTAAAGTGTTTTTATGTAGCTAACCTAACTGACCACTTTTAATATATTCGAATTCATTTTCCCTGCGCAAAAATAAAAAAAAATCCCGAAGTTGGCCGAAGGTGAGTTGTTCGGGTGTGATCGGGAATGGCAGAACTTTGTGTGCATCTTGGGTCTCCCGATTCACGCCGCGGCTCGTCCCAGTGACGCAACCACGCCCAGGTTTGCCATCCTTTACAGCGAAAAAGAGAGCTCGTTTGATGTGAAATCTGCTCTTTGTAACGAAAAAAAAAAAAACAAATGAACGAGGGCACCTGCAATCGCAGAGATTAAATCGTACATGGGTACACCAGGGTTTGGCGAAAAATAGACGAAACAAAAATTAAGAATTTTACCAGGTCAATATTTTGTATTTGTCGACACTCGAGCGTCTACCGAGCTCGCGTCTTGCCTTGTGTGAGCGCTCACATGTCCACTTGCCACTATCTGTCCGCTTGCCACTCGACTAAGTCACTGGCCTAGTGTAAACGAGCCTTCATTTCAAGGCTCGATCCGCTTCACATTGCTACGTTTTGTTTCTTGTATTTGGAAATCCGACGATAAACAGCTGACGCACGAAACCGTTGAAACTATGTACGGTATTGTTACATCTCTTTTAAATAAAAACTATGAAAAAAAATCAAAAGCACTAGAAAACATGGTCTAAAAATTTATCATTATAATTATCTGAGCGAAGTTGACGTAAACATAGATAAACACGTCCGTAAGTCCATTCACGCCTATCTGAACACTTCTGCTATCGAAACTTGACAAAAAAAAAAATGGTTGTCTGTAAAGTCGGTTTACGGACGATAGTTTAACGTGACAACGTCATAACAAAACATTGATGAAATGATTGCATACTTTTATGAATAAAATTTAATCATTTTTTATCGAATTATCACTATTTTGTATGGATACAAAGGAGTGAAATGAATCTACAATTTAATTGATAAATTTAGTTTTATTTGCACTCATTAATTCAAATATGTTTATTACTTTAAAGAACATATTATTTTAACTATAACTTTTATACATGTTTGCTATTTAACTTCTTCCAATCTGTGTTATTCTGTTAAGGATAAGACGATGATAGGAAAAGTAGGAAACCAATGGGAGTGTTTCAAGTTTAATGTGCCTCGAAAAAAGCCAAATCGATGGTTGTTCCAATCGAGTGGAAGAGAGATAGATGAGCGCAAGCGTACAATGAGCGTAACGGGACAAAGCGTAACGGGACAATGTGCGTAACGGGACAATGAGTCATCCTTTTTCGTGCGACTTCATCGATTTATTAGACGTTGTCACGTCAAAAAGATATCCCTGCTTCGTAAAACAGAAATGAATGTGTTAATTTCCTGGTAATCACCCTAATAGGCTGGCAGCATATGAGCAAATGTTGTTTCTGGCTGTTGGTCTTGTAAACTGCGCAATGCTTTTAGACTACAGCCGCGAAAATCTGTTTGCTTCATGACGAGAGGTTTTAAGGGGTTGCCTCTCATTTTAGGTCAAGATTTTATATTTACATTAATTACAGATAAACTTGTAGACTTTTTCAATTGTTTAACTTTCACGAAATGAAAAATATATACAGCGCATACTTTTTGCATAATTAGCTGCCAAAGTTACATTTTTAATGTTTTTGGGTTGTACAAATAAGAATAATTTAATTTATTGCAGCACTGCAACTTTTTAGGTTTAACTGCAATGTCACTGGCTACTTCAAGAAATGGTTTGAATTTCTTTCAAAAAAATATTAATTAATTTTACCTGGCATTTTAAAATCCTCAAAATTGTTACGAATTTGACAGCCAAGAAACATGAAATGTGTTTTTGTGATCGAAATGCAAACCATATCATGAAGTAGCCAGTGGCATTGCAGTTAAACCTAAAAAGTTTCAATTCTGCAATAAATTAAATCCTCTTTATTTGAACAACGGAAAAACGTTAATAATGTAACTTTGGCAGCTAATTATACAAAAAGTATTCGCTGTACCTATATATTTTTCATTTCGTGAAAGTTAAACAATTGAAAAAGTCTAAAAGTTTATCAGTGATTCTTTTAAGGCCTATCGCTTCGCGGTAAAATCTGACCGTTCTGCCTCGCGTCGCGCTGCGTTGAAGCTTCTGTCGTGTCTTTCAGCACTGCTCTGCACCAGGTTTCAGATACGTGTACATTCTGAACTGGCAAAATTATACAAGCGTGAGGTGGAAGGACGGTCAAGACGGAACGATAAAAAAAAAAAAAATAGGGCGCGGAGTCCCTCCGCGCGGAAGAAGTGAAACTTCGTAATGTGGAAATGAAAATAGGAAGGGGTAGAAATTGATTTTTAGTGAAATCATATTGTATCAAATCAAACTAAAAAAAATAAATCATGAAATCATTCAACGATAAAAGCTGTTTATTTAATTAAGCGGACGGGTTCGCCCCAAGGAGAAAATTGACGCGGCGAGACCTCGTGGACATAGAGAAATAAATGACACACACTCACTATTTGTGTGTCTATGAAACATGATTTTTTTCTGCAATTTAAATTGTAATATACAAAAGGGTATTGAAAATTGAAACAAATATGGCGACACTACAAACTGTCAGGATATTTTTTTTTTACCCTTTACTTAGTTCCTTACAATAGCAAAACTTAATGGCTACCCCCTCCATGGTAGCGTTAAACGTTTAACGCAACCTTGTTGGAAGTCGCATTAGAAGTTTCACTTCAATAAGTTTCACCAAAACTAAGATTAACCTAGAAATGGTTGCATTCATGCAAACAAAAATTTTATATAATGTTCAGATTGGTAAAACAATTGTTTAGAGCATAACTATTTTAGAGTAAATAACTTGGTTTGTAGATTGGAAGGGCTTGTTTGTGCAAGGCATAAACAAAGAAAAACCTTCGAAGCTGATACGCTATTTACAGTTTTTATACAAACTAAAATCAGCGATAAGTAAATCGCATCTTTAATTCATCGAACACGATTAGAACATTCTAGCGCCATTTCAGTTATTTCTTACGCCATTTAATACTAATCATATTAAAGATATTTAAAATGTTTATTCTGTTTTATCCTAGAGAAAACCCAGCAAGCTTGCGAAGTGAAGTTTTCCGATAATCTCTGTTTGAAAAGAAAGATAACAATCATAAACGTAAATTTTGACATAGCTGTCCACAAAAACGTAGTAGCTACACTGTAAAAAATGTTTTGTATATGCAACTGAAATAATTATATCAATTTACAGATATTTGTAAATTTATACATTTACATGAAATCAACTGTATCGCTACAAAAACGTTCGCAATAATACTGGGTTCGGATTTTTGCCAGGGAATATATGCTTTGTGCTGTTTAAATCCCTCCAGTTACTCAAAGTTATTGTAATCCGTTTCTTGAATAGCTTTCCAGTTTTAACTGCATAAATTAATAATCATAATGAAACAAAATACAGGTCAAATTTTCGAATATACGATTATCTATTCCATGGTTTAAAAAATTTAATCTTGTGTAAAATATCCATCAACATTAAAACTTAAGCGCAAATTTTCGTAAGGGAAACAATTAATATTTAAAAAAAAAAAGTATTTCACGTAAACAAAACTAATCGTAGCAATGTGCTGTACAAATAAACATTTTTTTTCTTGTGGTAATACAAACTATTTCTTGACAACTGGTTTCCAAAGAATATTTTTTGAAATACAAAAAGATATCACAAATTGCTAGCCACAAACACGCTTAGGATAAGACAAGTGGATGATAAAACGATTAATATCATGCTTTGAGGAATTAATTAAAACTACGGAATACAAATGTAGAGACGAAGCCTTCAAAGAAAAAAACTTTTTTTTTAACAAATTTTGTTTACCATACAATTATTTTTGTAACTATTTTATTCAGTGAGTAGCGGAATTGAAAATTAAATCAATTGTATTATAAATATTAAAATCAACGCCAATATCTGCCGAATTAGAACTTATAAACATAGTTTGCGATCACCACTACTTACGCAATTACTACAACTGAGCATTGCTCATCTCCGGTTTGTCAAGAAACCCGTTAATACAAAACATTATAAATATTTACAATAAGGGTCATTATTCATAAATATGGAAATCAAGACACGTTCTAGTAATAAATGATGATAATGGTGAATAAATATTTCTAGATTTGATACATTTCAACCTTCAAATAAATTAATTCAACTAACGTGTCTATCTTTAGAGGGAGACGAGATAGGCAACTTAATTGGAAAGATCATGTAACACATATAGTTCACCAATTAAATAGTTCATGCTTTATGTTAAAAGCCCTGTTATCAATTATTTCCACCCAGTGTTTAAGAATGTTTTATTTTGCACATATGCACTCACACATTAGCTATGGTATCATATTTTGGGGAATAAATAAAATAAATTTAGTCAATTTTTGTATTGCAAAAAGAGTTATTCGCATTATGTTGCATCTTCGCCCTACTGATAGTTGTAGAAATCGCTTCAAGGTAATGAGAATTTTGCCTGTACCTAGTATTTATATTTATAAATTATTACTTAATATACATAAAAATAGTGTTTACCATAAAAAATCATGATATTCATAAATATAATACGCGTATTAACAGTGATTTTCATTTAAATTTTGTTTATAAAAGTATTACATTAATTTCAACAAAAATTAATGGAGTTAGATTGTTTAATAAACTCCCATATGATATAAAAATGATAAATAATCCTAAATTGTTATAAAAAACAATTTTTTAAATTTCTTTTAGATGGATCATATTATAGTATATCTGAATATATGAATATGGCATAAATATGTTAAATTGTTGCGTATCTCTCCATTGAAATATAATAGATGTATGTATATGTAATATCTGTATCATGTACTGTACCTTTTTTTATTATTTATATGTGTGTATACTTTTTTTTTGCACAGATGTGACGAGTTATATAGCATGTATTTTTGGTCTTTTATAACAATAAAAAGAAGAAAAAAGTTCACAAAAACCAGGTTCGTCTTACATAGGCACTAAAACTAACGTTATTCAACACATCCACCCACACACCCTACCAACCGGCTAAGGCGTACATTAGGGACAGGGATAAGACACCGATTAAATAAAATAAAATATTCAGAACAATATTTAAACATGTATGCACGTAAAGTATAAATAAAGACATTATTTTACTGGGAGGGCCGTTCATCTCCGTGATCAGGTTAAAGCAAAACGTCCAAAAATAAAAAAAATCTTCTTTCACGGCCAACAAGAGGTATTTTTGCAAGACTCGTTTCCCTCGTGACGCACGAAACTTGCACATCAGGTTCGGTTGCATAAATGAAAACGAGCTCTACTGGCCGAATGACGCACAGACCGCGCCCTGGTTCGACGGCCTCCTGCACAGGGGAGCGACTGTCCGCGCTGTTCCCTCCCTCGCCCGGGCGGTCTCGCTGTTCTCGGGGTAGTCACGTGCAGTCACGCTAGGACCGCGCCCTGGTTCGACGGCCTCCTGCACAGGGGAGCGACTATCCGCGCTGTTCCCTCCCTCGCCCGGGCGGTCTCGCTGTTCTCGGGGTAGTCACGTGCAGGCACGCAAGGACCGCGCCCTGGTTCCACGGCCTCCTGCACAGGGGAGCGACTGTCCGCGCTGTTCCCTCCCTCGCCCGGGCGGTCTCGCTGTTCTCGGGGTAGTCACGTGCAGTCACGCAAGGACCGCGCCCTGGTTCCACGGCCTCCTGCACAGGGGAGCGACTGTCCGCGCTGTTCCCTCCCTCTCCCGGGCGGTCTCGCTGTTCTCGGGGTAGTCACGTGCAGTCACGCAAGGACCGCGCCCTGGTTCGACGGCCTCCTGCACAGGGGAGCGACTATCTGCGCTGTTCCCTCCCTCGCCCGGGCGGTCTCGCTGTTCTCGGGGTAGTCACGTGCAGTCACGCAAGGACCGCGCTTTGGTTCCACGGCCTCCTGCACAGGGGAGCGACTGTCCGCGCTGTTCCCTCCCTCGCCCGGGCGGTCTCGCTGTTCTCGGGGTAGTCACGTGCAGTCACGCAAGGACCGCGCCCTGGTTCCACGGCCTCCTGCACAGGGGAGCGACTGTCCGCGCTGTTCCCTCCCTCGCCCGGGCGGTCTCGCTGTTCTCGGGGTAGTCACGTGCAGTCACGCTAGGACCGCGCCCTGGTTCGACGGCCTCCTGCACAGGGGAGCGACTATCCGCGCTATTCCCTCCCTCGCCCGGGCGGTCTCGCTGTTCTCGGGGTAGTCACGTGCAGTCACGCAAGGACCGCGCCCTGGTTCGACGGCCTCCTGCACAGGGGAGCGACTATCCGCGCTGTTCCCTCCCTCGCCCGGGCGGTCTCGCTGTTCTCGGGGTAGTCACGTGCAGTCACGCAAGGACCGCGCGCCCTGGTTCCACGGCCTCCTGCACAGGGGAGCGACTGTCCGCGCTGTTCCCTCCCTCGCCCGGGCGGTCTCGCTGTTCTCGGGGTAGTCACGTGCAGTCACGCAAGGACCGCGCCCTGGTTCGACGGCCTCCTGCACAGGGGAGCGACTGTCCGCGCTGTTCCCTCCCTCGCCCGGGCGGTCTCGCTGTTCTCGGGGTAGTCACGTGCAGGCACGCAAGGACCACGCCCTGGTTCCACGGCCTCCTGCACAGGGGAGCGACTATCCGCGCTGTTCCCTCCCTCGCCCGGGCGGTCTCGCTGTTCTCGGGGTAGTCACGTGCAGTCACGCAAGGACCGCGCCCTGGTTCCACGGCCTCCTGCACAGGGGAGCGACTGTCCGCGCTGTTCCCTCCCTCGCCCGGGCGGTCTCGCTGTTCTCGGGGTAGTCACGTGCAGTCACGCAAGGACCGCGCCCTGGTTCGACGGCCTCCTGCACAGGGGAGCGACTATCCGCGCTGTTCCCTCCCTGCCCGGGCGGTCTCGCTGTTCTCGGGGTAGTCACGTGCAGTCACGCAAGGACCGCGCGCCCTGGTTCCACGGACTCCTGCACAGGGGAGCGACTGTCCGCGCTGTTCCCTCCCTCGCCCGGGCGGTCTCGCTGTTCTCGGGGTAGTCACGTGCAGTCACGCAAGGACCGCGCCCTGGTTCCACGGCCTCCTGCACAGGGGAGCGACTGTCCGCGCTGTTCCCTCCCTCGCCCGGGCGGTCCCGCTGTTCTCGGGGTAGTCACGTGCAGGCACGCAAGGACCGCGCCCTGGTTCCACGGCCTCCTGCACAGGGGAGCGACTGTCCGCACTGTTCCCTCCCTCGCCCGGGCGGTCCCGCTGTTCTCGGGGTAGTCACGTGCAGGCACGCAAGGACCGCGCTTTGGTTCCACGGCCTCTTGCACAGGGGAGCGACTGTCCGCACTGTTCCCTCTCTCGCCCGGGCGGTCTCGCTGTTCTCGGGGTAGTCACGTGCAGGCACGCAAGGAAGGCGCCCTGTTGCGACGGCCTCCTGCACAGGGGAGCGACTGTCCGCGCTGTTCCCTCCCTCGCCCGGGCGGTCTCGCTGTTCTCGGGGTAGTCACGTGCAGGCACGCAAGGACCGCGCCCTGGTTCCACGGCCTCCTGCACAGGGGAGCGACTGTCCGCGCTGTTCCCTCCCTCGCCCGGGCGGTCTCGCTGTTCACGGGGTAGTCACGTGCAGTCACGCAAGGACCGCGCCCTGGTTCCACGGCCTCCTGCACAGGGGAGCGACTGTCCGCGCTGTTCCCTCCCTCGCCCGGGCGGTCTCGCTGTTCTCGGGGTAGTCACGTGCAGTCACGCAAGGACCGCGCCCTGGTTCGACGGCCTCCTGCACAGGGGAGCGACTATCCGCGCTGTTCCCTCCCTCGCCCGGGCGGTCTCGCTGTTCTCGGGGTAGTCACGTGCAGTCACGCAAGGACCGCGCGCCCTGGTTCCACGGACTCCTGCACAGGGGAGCGACTGTCCGCGCTGTTCCCTCCCTCGCCCGGGCGGTCTCGCTGTTCTCGGGGTAGTCACGTGCAGTCACGCAAGGACCGCGCCCTGGTTCCACGGCCTCCTGCACAGGGGAGCGACTGTCCGCGCTGTTCCCTCCCTCGCCCGGGCGGTCCCGCTGTTCTCGGGGTAGTCACGTGCAGGCACGCAAGGACCGCGCCCTGGTTCCACGGCCTCCTGCACAGGGGAGCGACTGTCCGCACTGTTCCCTCCCTCGCCCGGGCGGTCCCGCTGTTCTCGGGGTAGTCACGTGCAGGCACGCAAGGACCGCGCTTTGGTTCCACGGTCTCCTGCACAGGGGAGCGACTGTCCGCGCTGTTCCCTCCCTCGCCCGGGCGGTCTCGCTGTTCTCGGGGTAGTCACGTGCAGGCACGCAAGGACCGCGCCCTGTTGCGACGGCCTCCTGCACAGGGGAGCGACTGTCAACGCTGTTCCCTCCCTCGCCCGGGCGGTCTCGCTGTTCTCGGGGTAGTCACGTGCAGGCACGCAAGGACCGCGCCCTGTTGCGACGGCCTCCTGCACAGGGGAGCGACTGTCCGCGCTGTTCCCTCCCTCACCCGGGCGGTCTCGCTGTTCTCGGGGTAGTCACGTGCAGGTACGCGAGGACCGCGCCCTGTTGCGACGGCCTCCTGCACAGGGGAGCGACTGTCCGCGCTGTTCCCTCCCTCGCCCGGGCGGTCTCGCTGTTCTCGGGGTAGTCACGTGCAGGCACGCAAGGACCGCGCCCTGGTTCCACGGCCTCCTGCACAGGGGAGCGACTGTCCGCGCTGTTCCCTCCCTCGCCCGGGCGGTCTCGCTGTTCTCGGGGTAGTCACGTGCAGGCACGCAAGGACCGCGCTTTGGTTCCAAGGCCTCCTGCACAGGGGAGCGACTGTCCGCGCTGTTCCCTCCCTCGCCCGGGCGGTCCCGCTGTTCTCGGGGTAGTCACGTGCAGGCACGCAAGGACCGCGCCCTGTTGCGACGGCCTCCTGCACAGGGGAGCGACTGTCCGCGCTGTTCCCTCCCTCGCCCGGGCGGTCTCGCTGTTCTCGGGGTAGTCACGTGCAGTCACGCAAGGACCGCGCGCCCTGGTTCCACGGCCTCCTCACAGGGGAGCGACTGTCCGCGCTGTTCCCTCCCTCGCCCGGGCGGTCTCGCTGTTCTCGGGGTAGTCACGTGCAGTCACGCAAGGACCGCGCCCTGGTTCGACGGCCTCCTGCACAGGGGAGCGACTGTCCGCGCTGTTCCCTCCCTCGCCCGGGCGGTCTCGCTGTTCTCGGGGTAGTCACGTGCAGGCACGCAAGGACCGCGCCCTGGTTCCACGGCCTCCTGCACAGGGGAGCGACTGTCCGCGCTGTTCCCTCCCTCGCCCGGGCGGTCTCGCTGTTCTCGGGGTAGTCACGTGCAGTCACGTAAGGACCGCGCCCTGGTTCCACGGCCTCCTGCACAGGGGAGCGACTGTCCGCGCTGTTCCCTACCTCGCCCGGGCGGTCTCGCTGTTCTCGGGGTAGTCACGTGCAGTCACGCAAGGACCGCGCCCTGGTTCGACGGCCTCCTGCACAGGGGAGCGACTATCCGCGCTGTTCCCTCCCTCGCCCGGGCGGTCTCGCTGTTCTCGGGGTAGTCACGTGCAGTCACGCAAGGACCGCGCGCCCTGGTTCCACGGCCTCCTGCACAGGGGAGCGACTGTCCGCGCTGTTCCCTCCCTCGCCCGGGCGGTCTCGCTGTTCTCGGGGTAGTCACGTGCAGTCACGCAAGGGCCGCGCCCTGGTTCCACGGCCTCCTGCACAGGGGAGCGACTGTCCGCGCTGTTCCCTCCCTCGCCCGGGCGGTCCTGCTGTTCTCGGGGTAGTCACGTGCAGGCACGCAAGGACCGCGCCCTGGTTCCACGGCCTCCTGCACAGGGGAGCGACTGTCCGCGCTGTTCCCTTCCTCGCCCGGGCGGTCTCGCTGTTCTCGGGGTAGTCACGTGCAGGCACGCAAGGACCGCGCTTTGGTTCCACGGCCTCCTGCACAGAGGAGCGACTGTCCGCGCTGTTCCCTCCCTCGCCCAGGCGGTCTCGCTGTTCTCGGGGTAGTCACGTGCAGGCACGCAAGGACCGCGCTTTGGTTCCACGGCCTCCTGCACAGGGGAGCGACTGTCCGCGCTGTTCCCTCCCTCGCCCGGGCGGTCCCGCTGTTCTCGGGGTAGTCACGTGCAGGCACGCAAGGACCGCGCTTTGGTTCCACGGCCTCCTGCACAGGGGAGCGACTGTCCGCGCTGTTCCCTCCCTCGCCCGGGCGGTCTCGCTGTTCTCGGGGTAGTCACGTGCAGGCACGCAAGGACCGCGCTTTGGTTCCACGGCCTCCTGCACAGGGGAGCGACTGTCCGCGCTGTTCCCTCCCTCGCCCGGGCGGTCCCGCTGTTCTCGGGGTAGTCACGTGCAGGCACGCAAGGACCGCGCTTTGGTTCCACGGCCTCCTGCACAGGGGAGCGACTGTCCGCGCTGTTCCCTCCCTCGCCCGGGCGGTCTCGCTGTTCTCGGGGTAGTCACGTGCAGGCATGCAAGGACCGCGTCCTGTTGCGACGGCCTCCTGCACAGGGGAGCGACTGTCCGCGCTGTTCCCTCCCTCGCCCGGGCGGTCTCGCTGTTCTCGGGGTAGTCACGTGCAGGCACGCAAGGACCGCGCCCTGTTGCGACGGCCTCCTGCACAGGGGAGCGACTGTCCACGCTGTTCCCTCCCTCGCCCGGGCGGTCTCGCTGTTCTCGGGGTAGTCACGTGCAGGCACGCAAGGACCGCGCCCTGTTGCGACGGCCTCCTGTACAGGGGAGCGACTGTCCGCGCTGTTCCCTCCCTCGCCCGGGCGGTCTCGCTGTTCTCGGGGTAGTCACGTGCAGGCACGCAAGGACCGCGCCCTGTTGCGACGGCCTCCTGCACAGGGGAGCGACTGTCCGCACTGATCCCTCCCTCGCCCGGGCGGTCTCGCTGTTCTCGGGGTAGTCACGTGCAGGCACGCAAGGACCGCGCCCTGTTGCGACGGCCTCCTGCACAGGGGAGCGACTGTCCACGCTGTTCCCTCCCTCGCCCGGGCGGTCTCGCTGTTCTCGGGGTAGTCACGTGCAGGCACGCAAGGACCGCGCCCTGTTGCGACGGCCTCCTGCACAGGGGAGCGACTGTCCGCGCTGTTCCCTCCCTCGCCCGGGCGGTCTCGCTGTTCTCGGGGTAGTCACGTGCAGGTACGCAAGGACCGCGCCCTGTTGCGACGGCCTCCTGCACAGGGGAGCGACTGTCCGCGCTGTTCCCTCCCTCGCCCGGGCGGTCTCGCTGTTCTCGGGGTAGTCACGTGCAGGCACGCAAGGACCGCGCCCTGGTTCCACGGCCTCCTGCACAGGGGAGCGACTGTCCGCGCTGTTCCCTCCCTCGCCGGGCGGTCTCGCTGTTCTCGGGGTAGTCACGTGCAGGCACGCAAGGACCGCGCTTTGGTTCCACGGCCTCCTGCACAGGGGAGCGACTGTCCGCGCTGTTCCCTCCCTCGCCCGGGCGGTCCCGCTGTTCTCGGGGTAGTCACGTGCAGGCACGCAAGGACCGCGCCCTGTTGCGACGGCCTCCTGCACAGGGGAGCGAGTGTCCGCGCTGTTCCCTCCCTCGCCCGGGCGGTCTCGCTGTTCTCGGGGTAGTCACGTGCAGGCACGCAAGGACCGCGCTTTGGTTCCACGGCCTCCTGCACAGGGGAGCGAATGTCCGCGCTGTTCCCTCCCTCGCCCGGGCGGTCCCGCTGTTCTCGGGGTAGTCACGTGCAGGCACGCAAGGACCGCGCTTTGGTTCCACGGCCTCCTGCACAGGGGAGCGACTGTCCGCGCTGTTCCCTCCCTCGCCCGGGCGGTCTCGCTGTTCTCGGGGTAGTCACGTGCAGGCACGCAAGGACCGCGCCCAGTTAGCTCCAGTCATGCCTCTAGCCTGACATCATTACTATCATATTCATTTAAGTGAACATTCCCTTCCTAAAACTAACAGTGAATATGCTTAACCATTCCCCGGATAGACGTGTTTTTTAAACACGATTCACTAGGGTACCTACGAATCACAAATCCTTTCGTACACGCACTAAAGGGCTCTCAGACGGCCATTAGAATTTTTATTTTCCTTTTTTTGTTTGGGTTTCAGTGAAAATATACAGGTATACTTTTAATGAACAGCGGAAAAATTAAATCTTTATTTTCAAGTAATTTAAAGTGCTAGTTCAACTGAGTTTTCATTATTTTGAATAAAAAAAACCTTCAAGGATTTTATTGACTCATACGACGCGATTTCACCGGACTTGGATTGTTAGCATTTGTGAAACCAAACTTTTAATAAATTAACAAAACAATAGTAGAAATTTAAGTAACAGGTTAGCTTGAAATAAAAATTATTAAACAAAAAAATTTTTTTTTTTTTTTCCACATTTTCCGAGCAGCGCTCCAGAACATCCCTTCACAGGGATGCTGCTCCATAAAAGTCATCGACCGATCAAGAGTTCTGACCGTCCCGGGCTAATTATGAGATCGCGCCCCCGCCAGGTGACAAGTCAGTGTTGGTTTAACGCGCGCTTTTTAAAATTTCAAAATTTATTGTTAAAATCAGGGAGCCCCAAGCTTTTTCAGTCCACAGCGCATTTAGTTTTAGTGTTCTGTCTCGGTCTAGTTGAGATATGTAGATTAATAGTGCATGCGAAGACACGATTTCAGCGCATCCCCCCCCCCCCCCCCCCCCCCCGATCCACGCGCCCTAGGCTGCAGCCTATTTAGCCTAAAGGTTAATCAGGCCCTGAAAAAAGTAACAGCCACTGCTACTTGCAAACAGCTTGCCTCAATGACAGGGATCTTAAAATCAGTGTCGTAACAAAGGTACTTCCTGCAAATTTCAAATCAAAATGTTTCTAGTTTTTAATAGTTTAAGTGCCTTTGTAACGTCACTTGATGCCTCTATGTCGCGTTTTCAAGGTTTCAACCCACGCGTTTTTTTTCATCTTAAAAAAAAAAAGGTGTGTGTGTGTGTGGCTGTGTCATGGACACGGCCGTGTGTTGTACGTGAATACGTTTACGTAACAGGAAATATTGTCTATACAAAATATAAAATACGCTATTTTATGTAAGTTCTAATCATGTTTGAACACTAAGAAGTCATCACCCACTCGCATAATCTCGACCGCCCCAGCTGCAGATGTACTGGTACCGTCGTTGATCCGCTCGGCCGCATTCATTCTTTTACGTTCCCGGCACTGCTTCACTCGGTCATGCGGTGTTTTATTGGTATCATTCCATTGCTTTTGGGAAGCCCTTTCCAATCGTATACGATCTCTGTATTTGTATTTGGCTTTTTGACGAGTATAGGCCGACATTATATATTTTTGATTATATAAGTATATTTTATTTTAACACCATACATATTCACTGCAACAATTTACACTAATGTTTTATAAATGCAATCTATAGATTTTAACGAAATCTGACGATTGAAACCCAAACGAACGCCGTAGCTTCTCCGAGTCAAAAGTTATACCAAATGGAAATCTCGAAACGCAGCGAAATGACCTCAAAATGGCGGCGCTTCCCCCTCCACCGCGCGCGATGCGTCAGTCCTCACTTAGGGTAACGAATTATTTGATCCTTTAGCTATCCAGTGGTGTGTTTATTTTGAATGGAGATGATAGATGTGTAGCTGCAACACCATTGTTATCATTCGTTTTTTTGAACGGCCTCCCACTATGGAAGCAATTTTAAAGACGTATTCACGTCAAAAATCCCGAAGTCCCACTACGGCAAGTGGTCTGCTGAGGGGACGCACCACAACGCCGAACGTACAATAACGCCGAAAACCATAACGCCGAAAAATGTCATTGCAGGACTGCCACAAAGGTTAGGTTAGGTAAGGTTAGCACACAAATTCATTCAGTTGTTTTTCATTTTGCTCCTGTGGCACCCCCCCTTCCCCGCAGCAACATTTTTCGGCGTTTCTGTATTTCGGCGTTGTGGTACACAGCAGTTTTCTAGCTGTCGGCGTTGCGGTCAATTTGGCATTCGGCGTTATTGTACGTTGGGCGTTGTGGTATTTCGGCGTTGCGGTAACGACCCGTCTGCCGAGACATCGTGAATCGCAGGCTCGGCGGCGCAGGTGGCGCAAGGCAGGGCCCGGAGGTCGACGGGTTGCCGTCATGTGACTTGGTCGACCACATGACGCGCGGCGCGAGCGGTCACGAGGTGTCCGCAGCCGGTCAGACGTGTTCTGCGCCTGCGTAGGGAACCGGTCCCCCCTCCCCAACCCCTCCCAAACAACCCCCCTCCCCATCCCCTCCCAAACAAACCCCCACCCCCACCCCCCCTTCCTCGGACTGCATCTGTTTTTAACAGCTTTTTCGAAACCCCGCCAGTTCCACGACTACAGAAACCGGCACAGCAAAGTCCCGTGATCGGTCCCAGCGCCGAGGCCAAAACGCACACCGAACCTACGTTTAAAAACACCGCTAATAATAATTATTACGATAGCAGCGACGAAAAATTCTTACACCTCAAAAGGCTCACACACCAGTCAATCGGATTGGAAGTTCAGAGTAAACTGTGTTTCAATGTTGCCGGATTCTAACCTCATTGTGTGCTGCATTATTGGAAAATTTACATAAAAACTGATCACACTAGTACATGAATTCCCATCAGGATACGCAGTGTTTCAACAAATACGCCATAACTAGTTTTTAGGTTACCTAGCATCAGAAGATTGTTTTATCTAATTTAATTTTTTTACCTTCTGGGTTTATTTCTGTAAGAATTGTTCGAGTATCACGTTGTTCTTTTCCTAAATATGGTGTACTTCGGAGACATAGACTTTTCTCACAAAAAAATAAATTCTTCAGGAGAATGCATATGGACGAGTGAGACAAAGTGAGAGACAGAGAAATAAAAAGAGAAAAATAGAGGGAAAGAAACAAAGAGAGAGAGAGAGAGAGAGAGAGAGAGAGAGAGAAAGAGAGAGCGTGCGAGAGGAAATGTTCATTTCGGGTAGAGGTGGGTTGTTACAGCAATTTTCGGTATCTGTACCAACCTGATACTGATACAGTAATGTACCTAGCTACAAGTATCTGATACTTTTGTATCAGAGCAGTAGCGGTCCCAGGAAGCGACAAGGTATCAGCATTCTCGTTACAGGGTACACATCCTCTGTGCCGTCATCACCAGCGTAAATAGGTATCGGTGTCTCTGATACATTATTTATCACGCCCGGTAATTCTCTACCTCTGTTACTCTCATGCCCGCCTGATACAGCCAGTATCAATCAGTTCAACATTCACTGCAGTTCGTCCTGGCTGTGTATTAATTACCACCATGTACATTGTTGCGGGCTGTCATGCTTTGTAGTTAGTATCTTTATAGTGAAATAAGGAATGGATAAGTGCAGGAAAAAGACTTCATTTGTGTGGAATTTTTTTACGGAAAATAATTAGTTTGCTAATTGTAATTTGTGTAAACAAAAACTGAGTTATAAATCATCATCGACTAATCTGAATAAACATTTGAAACGTAAACATTGATATAGTATGCTCACTAATGTACGTATCTGTTTTTTTTATTTTTAATTTTTGATAAAATCGTAATCTTTTAATGTATGAAAACACTAGTTACTAATTGTTTTCGGAAAAAAAAGTCCATATGTTGATTACATCTGTTATTAGTGTCAACTGAGAATTTATTTGCATTTTCATAGCTGTTAGGTGCACAAATATAAATATTATATCTTGTATTAATGTACTTTTTAATATTAAAATTTCATTAGTTTTATTATTGAACGAGACTGTGCACGCACTGCGCACTGAGCGTACTTTGATGTGGGACAATAACCAAACGACTCGTAACAATTTCGCTTTGTGCCTCTCCTTCAACGCCTTCCCCTGCGCTTCCTCCCCTACATTATTTCCCTTCTTTATCCCTTATTCGTCGTTCCTGCTCCCTCCCCTTTCACAAGCTCCGCCCAAGTGACCGTCATCTGTGATCGGGTTCTGCGCACATTGGCCGTGGTGTTGTTCCAGGCGAATTCTGAACTGATACTAAAGTACTTGAACTTTTCAAGTGTACTCGTTTGCCGTTCCTGATACAGGCGGTTATCAGTGCCAAAGTATCAGGTTGATACTTTTCGACCCACCTCTAATTTCGGGTGTAGTTAAATGCATGTGTTCATGCTTCATTAGGTCAAAACAATCTTAAGATACTAAACAGTAAAAATAGTGAGCTAAGTTAAGACCTTAAATATGTTGTTTGAAAAAAATTAATATTCTACCTGCAAGTAGGACCTGTATTTATTTAACAGATCACAGTAGTTTAGATGGCGAGTCATTTATATAGCTCCACTGCGGTTTGGGTTTGATACCTAGTACATTAAAAATAAAATTTTCGCATTTGGAAAACATAGCGAACGCTCCCATTTATGTGGGGTTTTTCTTTCCAGATCACACCCTTTTACAACCTGTGCATTCCAACATAATTCCTTTATAGAGCCTCACTTAAGGCCGTCCCTGGTCTGGCGACTTGATAGGGAATTGTAAGTTAAAAAGTGTTTTCTACATCTTCTACAACTTTTCAGATAAAAATTTCGTACTTGGCTTGTTTGCTGCAGTTTTACAACAGACATCATCGTACAGATTAATATTGTAGAAAAAATATTGATAAGTATTTTATTTAACATTTTTAAAATTCAGGAAAACCTATAAAGTGGTCAAAAAAACAAGCTGTAAGATATAAAAATATTTAGAGCCAGCACTATTTTTTATTTTAAAGTAAAGATAAAAAAAAGTAAGCGGTGGCATACTGCTAACTTTATTAGAACAATAAATATTTCGTATTTTGCATTTTCAGCTATTTTTTCTGGCCGCGAGTAGGTTCACTTGCGCGTGTCTTGCACGCGGGAGCATGCAGCCGACTGCCGTGTTTCCAGTACTTCGGACCCATCCTCGGCTAATGGAATATGACCCCACCTCCTCCGTACCAGTAAATAATCAGTATGGTGCGGAGTACTGTGTCAACGACATGAAGAAAGCTAAGAACAGTGCTATCAATTCAGAGACGCATGGATGTGCTGCGAAAAGCGAAAGGTTTGAAGAGAAGGTGAACCAAAAATTTTTATAGTTTTATTTTTTTCCATTTACTGTAAAGAGTGTTTGGGCAAAAAATATTTTGTGCCATAATGTCCTTTACAAAAACTTCCAATTTTTTAAAATTTGAAATGTTATCAAGGGGCGCTTTGCATACTAAACTATCCTGATTCAAGAAATGCGTTTATTTTTGTGTAAGTATAAGTTAGGTAAAAAATCCTCAGCAATAAAAGGCTCAGTAGATTAAGCAGCCAGTAGGTACATATGCCATTGTACTATTACATAACATTTTAAGTTAATCTGTTCTTCGGAAGAGAAAGAATAATTGTAAATTTTAGACGGCTTTCTGAATGTAACTTAAAGATAAATCCCTTTATCAGGCATTATTTTGTTTTTACTTAGGAAGCTACATTGTATGAATCCACATAGCAATGAGACAAAAGTTTGAAAATCGTATTAGTTGACTAAAACTGAGTATTTTATTTAAATTTAGTATACCAATATTAGTCACAAAAAATGGAAAATGTATTGGGGTGTGCGGATATTCGTAAACACGAATAGTTGCGCAGTTATTTATGAACTATTCACATTCGGAAGTCGAATATCAAAGATTAAAATTGCGAATATTTACAGGACATCTGCAGTTGCTGGTTGTTACTCAGGTGAAGCCAAACTTCTCTGTATTTCATAAGATATTATAGTCTCCATTGCCTCTCAGTAAAGGCTGCTTATGCGACCAAACCAATTGATACCGTTCGTCAGGCAGCTAGCAACTACGGGAACAATATCAGCATTCAAATAATCTAGGGTTTGTTTCACGCAATGTTATCTCACACACTGTGTGTATGGCAGTTCTCACCTCAGCTATGTGCCCAGTCGTATTGTGACGCTCCGCAAAAACTGTTGCTTTTTTCGTTATGATAATAATAGTGCAAATAAAAATGGCAGTTAACAGTTATAGACTCTCGTTTCTACCTACTGATTACTTTTTGGTAACCAATGAACGTTTTAAGATAAACACGTTTTAAATAGCGAAACTAAACAGATTTACATACAAACACAGTTATAAATAACAAGATGATAACACCATCGCTTAGCACTCGCCGCCCACGACCGTGCTACCACATTCGTGAAATGTCAGCCTTCGCGTGACACTCCTGGGAAGAGATCTACAGAACTATCAGGAGATTGCCGCTACTTTCGGGCAGCTGAGAATGTCTGCCCCAAGTGGTGTGGGTGTGTACGTGTGAGGGCGCCCAGTGACAACACGAGACGAAGCGCTGAATCTCAAATTCCAGCTACTCTTCAAGTGGGCCGTCGACCTTGGGTAGCTAACACAAGCTGGCTGGTAGTATAGTTCTCTGGAAGAGGATCTCAACACGCGGCACCCATGAGTGCAAGTTATTTTCCAGCCTACTTCCTTCAAATTTTACAAATTATCAACTCTCTCTCTCTCTCTCTCTCTCTCCCCCCCCCCCCCCCCCAAGGTGTCATTGCTTGGCAAGGTCCTTTATTCATTGCGGTCATGGAATTTTAATTTTAAAAAGTACAACACTGCACTTTTTAATATTTCTATTTGAGAAATGTGAATATTGAGGATGTTTACATTGCTTCAATGGTTAATAAACATGGTACAATTTTCACTTTGTCTGCAAAAGTTAATATAGTTTTACTATTTTAACTACTTGTGTTCTGTATTGTTATGTATCTATCTAAGTAACCTATAAAGAACATATGTGAATTGTAGCATTTTTTTACTATTAAAATGAAATTTGCACAATTAATAATGTGAAATAGCTATATGAACTGTCTGATAAATGTAATATTAAAAACATATAAATAAACTGCATTAAAGCAAATTCAATTTCACTTGTATCCTTTAAATTTTATATTATATTTTGAAACTAACCTACCAATAAAAAATGCAATCTCGTTAATTAAAAAAAGCTCTGTTTTTGTTTTTAAAAACTAAAATAACTTTGTTATATTTTTTTGCAAATGAACTATAGAGGATAAAATTTTAAAAAATCATTCACCAGGTGACATAATTTTCAACATAAACAGCTGCAATTTTCATTTTTTTCTTCAGTATTTTGTTAAATTGACAACAGTTTTATCCTTTCCTGATATGCTTGCTTTAGTCGGCAACTGCGTTGGCTGGTTTTCTGCTAACATTTTAGGTATCGTGTGTATGGAGTTAAGAATTCTTTCTTCTCTTCTGCTATACAAACTTTTATGCACATTTGTATACCCATGGGTATAACAAAAGTTATAGCAGAAAATGGGCCTCGTGTGGGGTGGGCTTTACGGCCGGGACGCTATGAGGTCGATGTAAGACAATGCCTCTAGGGTTATCCAGTTTCATAATGTTGCGGTTGGGCGACATCCAATACCCAATTCTACCCACGTGGCCAGAAAAGCATCTAGCATCTGTGACCGCTAAGCGAACAGTACATCGAGGAATGTTTTTATTCACACAGAAGCGACTGGTTATGGAAATTCGTATTTACAGAACCAGCACACGTTTAGCACTAAATAAATCGCACAACGCTTGTCTTTTTCGTTATATCAACACCTCTTTATCGACACTGTCTGTATAAAACATACGAACTAGGCTGTAATACATAAGTTGATCATGGAAAATATTTTTATGTACATATATAAACAAAAGTAGATAGCAATAACTATACGTTCGTACATGTTCTTCCAAAGTCAGAAAAACCGAAAAACATGTATTTTATTCTACTAATAAAGGTACAAAACGACACTAGTAGTATGTAAATGGGGCTCCGGAAACTGGCGCTGGCGCGTGGATTGTGATTGTCGGTCCGCCATCTTGGATTGTGACGTCACGGCGGCCATCTTGGATGACCTTGACCTTGACCTTGAATTTTATCCTCAAAATTTGCCAAAATTGGGCAAAAATTGCCCAAAATTCCTCAAAAATCCACAAAATTTCAATTTTTGTGGAAAAAAATTCCGCCAAAAAATCTTAAAAATTTGGATAAATTGAAAATTCCCATTTTCGAGGGAAAAATTTCCCTTTAAGTTCCTTCAAAATCCCAGCGACTAGAAAGTCCTAAAAGAGGCTTAAAACTCCTAAGAGATAGCCGCTTATAAGCCTCTGACGTCATCTAGGATTATGACCGCCATTTTGAAAGATGACGTCACCGTTTCAGTTCCCATTACGGTCGCCATCTTTAAAATCTTTATTTATTATCCGATTTTACGGGAAAAAATTTAAAATTTATAAAAAAATTCAAATAATAAAAATTTAATAAAATATTTAAAAAAACATACATTTTTGACACGGAGCTCGGAGTCTCGGTTTGAACCCGGTGAGGGCAAAAAAATATGGCGACAGGCTCCTTCCTCAATGGTGGATGCAGTAAGACTGACTCCCACCACTTTTTTTTTTCAAAGCGTATATAACTTCATCTAGTATGACGAAATATCCGCCATCTTGTCTTCGTTGCTGGAAGCCATCATCATTGTATCGTCGGCTAGAGTGCGCCGACGCCATGTTAGTTTAATTCGTACCCGCTAGAGTGCAGTAATAATTTATTATTACTGTGACACCTGCCATCTTGAAATGTAGGCGCCATCTTGAAAATCCGTAATTTTTATGCTAGAAATTCGGGAAAAGTTCCAAAATTCATTAAATAAATCACTCATTAATTTACATATTGATTCGATCCGCACCTGTCCTCGGTTCGATACCCGATCGATGCAATAATGTTTAATTTTATGAAAAAATAATAATTTCAATAAACCATGTTCAAAATTCTTAAAGAGACTTTAAATCCTCTACTACCATCATCCTATCAGACATCAAGACCACCATATTGGAAATTCGTAATTGTAATGCTAGAGATTCGGGAAAAAGTTCAAAATTCATTAAATAAATTTCCGATCAATATACTGATTGATTAGATCGACTTAGGTCCTTAGTTCGATCCCTGGCCAATACAAAACTTTAATTTTAAAAAAGTACCAGAAAAGTGTAAGGTTCGAGAAATAAAACACCACAAAGTCTTTTACAAACATAATATTTATTACACAATTTCTATCCTACTACAGAATGACTTGCGAAGGCCAGCAATATTATAAACATTTAGCCCTGCATAGACGTGCATCGACTACTTCTTAGCTCCAACAGCTCCAAATGCTTCAAATGGCTCCAAATGGCTCCAACAGCTCCAAATGGCTCCAAATGCTCCAAACGGCCTCCAAATGGCTCCAACAGCCACCAAATGCTTAACACAGCTCCAAATGGCTCCAAATGCTCCAAACGGCCTCCAAATGCTTGACAGCTCCAAATGGCTCCAACAGCTCCAACAGCTCCAAAAAAAGGCTCCAAATGCTCCAACAGCCTCCAAATGCTTAAAACAGCTCCAAATACTCCAAATGCTTGACAGCTCCAAATGCTTCAAAAGGCTCCAAATGCTCCAAATGACTCCAAAAGGCTCCAAATGCTTCAAAAGGCTCCAAATGGCTCCAACAGCTCCAAAAAAGGCTTTAAAATGCTCCAACAGCCTCCAAATGCTTAAAACAGCTCCAAATGCTTCAAAAGGCTCCAAATTCTCCAACAGCCTCCAAATGCTACAAATGGCTCCAACAGCTCCAAATGCTCCAAAAGGCTCCAAATGCTACAACAGCCTCCAAATACTCCAAAGGCTCCAAATGGCTCCGACAGCTCCAAAGGCTCCAAATGCTTCAAAAGGCTCCAATTGCTCCAACAGCTCCATCTTCAATTGGTTCCAACTGATTCCAATTACTTTTCTTATCGAACTTGGCATGATTACTAACATGTCTTTATTAGTATACATTTTGACTGGCAGTGGTAACGTATTTTGCACCTTTAAGTTATAAGTTTTATTTAGAAATCAGATTTCGATAAATGGTAGATACCATTTGGAAAGAAAATATATTAATTTATCTTCAAGTTTATACACATAAATTTAATTTAAGCTATTATTGTATGTAGCCAGCTTCCCTCAGTTCTTTGAGTATGAAGGATATTTCTTTAATGTTCGAATAGTTTCCTGCACAAAGCGATCCATGTAGTAGTCGTAGCCTGTCAATCAATATGTTAGGATCTTCCCATGAGGTATAATCAATCTCTTCTGCTGCGTTCATCATCATCCTTGCATGTTTATAATAAATATTATTATCTCTGGTGTCTATCGTTTTAACACCAACCACAAGGCCACTTTCGTCATCGTGCCAGTGATTATCACAAGCTTGATCAGGATAATTTATTTTATTACGATGTTTCCATCGTTTTGGTCTCAAACCACCATCACAGTCTTCGCTCTTGCATGCTTTTGGTGCTTCAGCACAGTACTCAATCATGTCAGCCTTAGATGTGTCAGCACAGTCTTCGTTCATGCCAGCTTCTGATGTGTCACCACAGTCTTCAATCATGTCAGCATCACAAACTTGATCAGGATAATTTATTTTATTACGTCGTTTCCATCGTTTTGGTCTCAGTCCGCCATCACAGTCTTCGATCTTGCCTGCTTTAGGTGCTTCAGTACAGTACTCAATCATGTCAGCCTCAGATGTGTCACCACAATCTTCAATCATGCCAGCTTCAGATGATTCATCAAAGTCTTCGACCTTGTAAGCTTCAGGTGGTTCTCCATCTTTCACATTTTCATGGAGATGACTAGATATTGGAGTAAATATATTTTCATTTCTAATGTGGTTACAACTTCCTTCGTTTGTTTTAAATTTTAAATTATTATCTTGATCTAGATCAGTAATTTTAGCAATAGCTTTTTCGCCTTCGTTCCTCTTCCGCGATGTTGTAGCCCAATCTTCGTTATCTTTATTCATCTTAATTGTACAGGTCTTGTAATGTCTATCCAAGTAATATCTTCTACCAAAGTATTTCTGACACTGACTGCAATGAAATGGTTTTTGACAAGGACCCAAATTACACTCGCTTCTCTCATGTCGTTTAGCATTCTTTCTCAAGGTAAACACCTTGCTACAGTATCTACAGTGATGACGTTTTGATACAGCAATTATTCCCGAATCAGGATTCATATTAGTTACTGAGACTAATGCCAGACGCAAACTAAGAGTTTTAAATTAGATATATTACTTAAATAGAATTTTTTAATTATTTCATCAGCGAGAATTAATTTATCTCATTCAAAGGTACTTGTTGCAAGTAGTTCTGCTTTTCAACAACAGATGTCGCCACATGTTACTTGCAGGTAAATAAAATTTAGTTCTTTTATGCGGGATGCGGGATGCTCACTAACGATCGCAAAAGAAGGATGGCTTCGCTAGACTCCAAGGAGAAGGAAGTTCGTCCTTCCTGTTAGTGCTTCTTATATTTCTCAGAGATTATTATTTGACTGAGTAATGATATTTTTATTAATTTCCACCTGATAAAAATATTACAAGTGTTGATTAAGTAGCAGAAATTCACTAATTGCATGTAACCTTGAAGAAAAAATATGACATGCCTCATTAAGTAAAAAAATCCTTCATGCAGAGATCAATTTCTCATCTGTAACCAGAAGCACTCGGAGAAAACCATCAAAATATTGACAATAATAATCAGGAGCACACGGAAAAAACCACCATAATATTGACAAGAATAATCGGAAGCACACGGAGAAAACCGCCACAAGTTTTCTTTGATATCATAAAAATACAAAAAAAAATAATAAAAAAATAAAAAATTAAAACGAAAAAAATTCATACATTCTGCTAGCTTGTGAACTTCTCTTTGATGTGCAAAGTTAGAGTTCTAGTACAAGCCAGAATCAGTTTTTGAATTTTTTTCGTTTTTATTTTTAATTTTTTTATTAATTTTTTTTTTGCAATTTTATGATATCAAAGAAAAATTGTGGCGGTTTTCTCCGTGTGCTTCCGATTATTCTTGTCATATTATGGTGGTTTTCTCCGTGTGCTCCTGATTATTATTGTCAATATTCTGATGGTTTTCTCCGTGTGCTTCCGATTATTCTTGACAATATTATGGTGGTTTTCTCCGTGTGCTCCTGATTATTCTTGACAATATTTTGATGGTTTTCTCCGAGTGCTTCTGGTTACAGATGAGAAATTGATCTCTGCATGAAGGATTTTTTTACTTAATGAGGCATGTCATTTTTTTTTCAAGGTTACATGTAATTAGCGAATTTCTGCTACTTAATCAACACTTGTAATATTTTTATCAGGTGGAAATTAAAAAATATCATTATACAGTCAAATAATAATCTCTGAGAAATCTAAGAAGCACTAACAGGAAGGACGAACTTCCTTCTCCTTGGAGTCTAGCGAAGCCATCCTTCTTTTGCGATCGTTAGTGAGCATCCCGTTTCCCGCATAAAAGAACTAAATTTTATTTACCTGCAAGTAACATGTGTCGACATCTGTTGTTGAAAAGCAGAACTACTTGCAACAAGTACCTTTGAATGAGATAAATTAATTCTCGCTGATGAAATAATTAAAAAATTCTATTTAAGTAATATATCTAATTTAAAACTCTTAGTTTGCGTCTGGCATTAGTCTCAGTAACTAATATGAATCCTGATTCGGGATTAGTTGCTGTATCAAAACGTCATCACTGTAGATACTGTAGCAAGGTGTTTACCTTGAGAAAGAATGCTAAACGACATGAGAGAAGCGAGTGTAATTTGGGTCCTTGTCATAAACCATTTCATTGCAGTCAGTGTCAGAAATACTTTGGTAGAAGATATTACTTGGATAGACATTACAAGACCTGTACAATTAAGATGAATAAAGATAACGAAGACTGGGCTACAATATCGCGGAAGAGGAACGAAGGCGAAAAAGCTAATGCTAAAATTACTGATCTAGATCAAGATAATAATTTAAAATTTAAAACAAACGAAGGAAGTGGTAACCACATTAGAAATGAAAATATATTTACTCCAATATCTAGTCGTCTCCATGAAAATGTGAAAGATGGAGAACCACCTGAAGCTTACAAGGTCGAAGACTTTGATGAATCATCTGAAGCTGGCATGATTGAAGATTGTGGTGACACATCTGAGGCTGACATGATTGAGTACTGTACTGAAGCACCTAAAGCAGGCAAGATCGAAGACTGTGATGGCGGACTGAGACCAAAACGATGGAAACGACGTAATAAAATAAATTATCCTGATCAAGTTTGTGATGCTGACATGATTGAAGACTGTGGTGACACATCAGAAGCTGGCATGAACGAAGACTGTGCTGACACATCTAAGGCTGACATGATTGAGTACTGTGCTGAAGCACCAAAAGCATGCAAGAGCGAAGACTGTGATGGTGGTTTGAGACCAAAACGATGGAAACGTCGTAATAAAATAAATTATCCTGATCAAGAGTAGTATAGGAAAGTATTTTCTGGCACAGGATTCAGGTTGTGGTGTGTGGTGGGGTCAATGACCGACCGACCTCTGACGTCACGGCGGCCATTTCTGACTCAAAATTCCTCAAAATTGATTCAAAATTCCTCAAAATTGACTCAAAATGACTCAAAATTTCCCGTTTTAAGAAAAAAATTCCCGTTTTCGAGGGAAAAATTCCCGATCCGAGGGAAAATTTCCCGTTTTATTCCTCAAAAATCCCAACGGCTAGAAATGTCCTGATAGAGGCTTAAGCATCCTTAACTCAAGCCTCAGTTAAGCCTCTATCAGGATGTGACCTTGACCTTTGACCTTGACCTTGACCTCGGCGGCCATTTTGGATCCGACATTTTGGATGACGTCATTGTGTTCTAGAAAATTCCGGTGATGTGTTTTCCGCCATATTGGATGATGACGTCATCGTTGCATTTTCCGTTACACGGCCGCCATCTTTAACTTTTTTATTTATTATCCGATTTTAAAGAAATTTTTTTTAAAAAATATAAAAAAATTCAAATAATAAAATTTTAATAAAATACTTATAAAAAATATACTTTTACGACACGGAGGTCAGAGTCCTCGGTTCGAACCCGGTGAGGGCAAAAAATTAAAAATGGCGACCGATCCTTCCCCCGCGGTGGCTGCAGGCATACTGACTCCCACCACTTTTTTTCAAAGCATATATATCGTCACCCAGTATGACGTCATGTCCGACATCTTGTCTTCGTTGCTGGAGACCACCATCTTGTATTCGTCGGCGAGAGTGCGCTGATAACATGTTAGTTTAGTTCTTATCCGCTAGAGTGCAGTAATCATTTATTACTGTGACACCTGCCATCTTGAAATTCGGCCGCCATCTTGGAAATCCGTAATTATTTAGCTAGGAATTCGGGAAAAGTTCCAAAACTCATTAAATAAATAGCTCATTAATTTACATATTGATTCGATCCGCTCCTGTCCTTGGTTCGATACCCGATCGATGCAATAATGTTTAATTTTATGTAAAAAATAATAATTGCAATAAACCATGTTCAACATATATTTAAAGAACCTCTAAATCCTCTACGACCACCATCCTATCAGACATCAAGACCACCATATTGGAAATTCGTAATTTTAATGCTAGAGATTCGGGGAAAAATTCAAAATTCATTTAATAAATTTGTAATCTATATACTGATTGATTAGATCGAATAAGGTCCTTGGCTCGATCCCTGGCCGATACAAAAAAAATTTAATTTTAAAAAATACCACAAAAGCGACAGGTTTGAGAAAATAAAAACACCACAAGTTCTTTTAAAAAAAATTATTACATAAATTCAATACACTACTACAAGTACAAAAAAAAAACACTGACAAATTACCAAAGCCTTTTGGATTCCTCGTTTCAAACAGTCTTCTTATTGTACGGACTAAGCCTTTAACATGACTTTAAATGTCTATCCGATCCGTTCATTACCTCAGCCAGAGACGGACTGAAGTCCATATCACCAGGGTCTCACTTATATAGACTCATCAGTCGGTACAACACATGAGTCAAAACAAGAACCATGTTCATTATACTCACACTTAACTTTCTCGGAGCATTTTACATAATGAAGATGTAAGCTATCAAGACGTGAAATTAGTTTTTTGCACTTATTGCACTGAAATTGTATTCTTTTAACATTATTAGAACAACTGCTTCTTTCATGTCTGCGAGCATTTGAGGTGATAGTAAATGATGCGTCACAGTATTTGCACTGACGCAATGTACGCTCTTCATTAGTTGAAGAATCCATTGCTGACGATGAAACTTCGGATGATGGTGGTATCACGTCTGTTGAAATCTCCTCCAATGTTGACATCGTCGGTGCACACGGGATCTGCTCCTTCTCCGTCGTAGCTGTCGTCAAGGTTCCCGTAGTCGATGGTACAACCTCCGAGTTCAACGTTAAAGACGGTAAAGATGCCATCGAGGTCTCAAGAACAGCTAATTGACACGACTTATGCACCAGAAGAAACAAACTAGGTGATCCTTACACCGCCGTCGTCAGAAACAAACTGAGCGTCCTGCTGTCTAGGACTCGCTTATATACATGCACCGTATGGAATAATACGCTAGTCAAATCAAGAACCATGTACAATAATTCTAGAGTCAAATCTACAAATTAAAAAAGAGGATCATTTGATCGAAAAAAAATTCGATCTCTCCAATATACGCCAGGCTCCAAGAGCTACAATTCACGTCATCAGATCCATCTACATTTTGCTCCTATGCTTCAATTGACCATTAGCTGCAAGTGCTCCAACAGCTCCATCAGCTCCAACACGTAATGTACGCAATGTACGCGCAATACATGCAATTTACACGCAATAAATGTAATGATTACACAGTACACACAGGAAATGGAACGTACACACAGTACACACAGGAAACTGAACGTACACACAGTACACACAGGAAACGGAACGTACACACAGTACACACACACAGGAAACGGAACGTACACACAGTACACACAGGAAACTGAACGTACACACAGTACACACAGGAAACTGAACGTACACACAGTACACACAGGAAACGGAACGTACACACAGTACACACAGGAAACTAAACGTACACACACACAGTTCACACAGGAAACTAAACGTACACACACACAGTTCACACAGGAAACTAAACGTACACACAGTACACACAGGAAATGGAACGTACACACAGTACACACAGGAAACTGAACGTACACACAGTACACACAGGAAACGGAACGTACACACAGTACACACAGGAAACGGAACGTACACACAGGAAACGGAACGCACACAGTACACACAGAAAACGGAACGTACACACAGTACACACAGGAAACTGAACGTACACACAGTACACACAGGAAACGGAACGTACACACAGTACACACAGGAAACGGAACGTACACACAGTACACACAGGAAACGGAACGCACACACAGTACACACAGGAAACGGAACGTACACACAGTACACACAGAAAACGGAACGTACACACAGTACACACAGGAAACGGAACGTACACACAGTACACACAGGAAACGGAACGTACACACAGTACACACAGGAAACGGAACGTACACACAGTACACACAGGAAACGTAATGATCACACATACAGTAGCAGAAACACACACAGGCTTAGTTGGAAATCAGAATACAAGAAATAAAAACATTAAATTTTTACTTTCAATATTTTATTACTTCTCAACATTACACAAATACAAGTAAAAGAAGCCATTATTGTATGTAGCCAGCTTTCCTCAGTTCTTTGAGTATGAAGGATATTTCTTTGATGCACGGATAGTTTCCTGCACAAAGAGAGCCATGTAGAAGTCTTAGCCGGTCAACCAATATGTTTGGATCTTTCCATGATGTGTAATCAATCTCTTCTACCACCATCTTACTTGCTTGTTTATTATAAATACTTTTAATATCACAATCGTCCCAGTGATCATAATAAGCATTATCAGATTTATTTATTATAACACGACGTTTCCATCGTTTCGGTCTCAGGACATCGCCACATTCTTCGATCTTGTCAGCTCTAGGTGCTTCATCACAGTCTATGCCTTTCTCAACAGCCTCAGAGTCACTGTAACAATCACTGTAGAAGACATCCTCTTCACCCAGATTACCATATGAATTCGCTATCGATGATGTCGAAGTGTCTTCATCGTCTTCATGCTTCCTTTTTAGGAGTCCATCATTTTTACAAAGAATGGAGGATCTACTGAATATAGGCTTGAATGTATTCTCACTTTTCACGGTGTTGATACTTCCATTAGTTTCAGTCTTCCCGAAGCCATTAGCATCCTTCAATTTATGTTCTTCCTCACGATCGGGTGAGCTAATTCCATCACGCTCAGGACAAGGAAAATTATTGTCATAATGCAGATCACTCTTCTTTAGTCTAGTGGATCCATCGGTGTCCTCTATGCCGTAAGTAGTCTTGACTTTACATGTTCTACCATGTCTTTTTAAGCTGTCAATTCGTGTTAACAACCTGCTACAACGATTACAGCTTAACATGTTGCGTAGTGGGTTTCTAGCACAATCATTCTTCTCATGTCGTCTAGCATTCCTTCTCATGACAAAATCCTTGCCACAGTATCTACAGCGGCTTCCTTCCGATTCAGCTATAGATAACAAACCACGATCCATGGTAGCTTCTGTGACTAATGTTAGATACAAACTGTCAGTTTTCTCCAATTGGAACCATTTCTTAAATAGAGTTTTTGAAATATTACATCAGCGAGAGTTAAGTTATCTAATGCAAAGCAAATTGATGCAAGTAGTTCCGGCTGTCGTCAACAGATGACGCCACGTGTTGCTTGCAGGTAAATAATATATATTTCATAATGTGGGATGCGGAACGCTCACTATCGATCGCAAAGGGAGGTTGGCTTCGATAGTAGCCAAGGAGAAAAAAGTTCGTCCTTCCTGCTAGTGCTTCTCAGATTTCTCACGGTCCACCATCTTGGATTACGACGTCACAGCGGCCATCTTGGATGGGTGTGACCTTGACCTGTGACCGAAACCGCAGGAATGATCGCAAGCACACGGATTAACCATCAAAATATTGATAAGAATAATCAGGAGCACACGGAGAAAACCATCATAATATTGGCAAGAATAATCAGGAGCACACAGAGAAAACCGCAACAAGTTTTCTTTGATATAATTAAAATACAAAAAAAATTAATAAAAAATTAAAAATAAAAAGGAAAAAAAAATTCAAACATTCTGCTAGCTTGTGAACTTCTCATTGTTGAGCAAAGATATAGTTCTAGTACAAGCCAGAATGTTTGAATTTTTTTTTCCTTTTTATTTTTAATTTTTTATTAATTTTTTTTGTATTTTAATTATATCAAAGAAAACTTGTTGCGGTTTTCTCTGTGTGCTCCTGATTATTCTTGCCAATATTATGATGGTTTTCTCCGTGTGCTCCTGATTATTCTTATCAATATTTTGATGGTTAATCCGTGTGCTTGCGATCATTCCTGCGGTTTCGGTCACAGGTCAAGGTCACACCCATCCAAGATGGCCGCTGTGACGTCGTAATCCAAGATGGTGGACCGTGAGAAATCTGAGAAGCACTAGCAGGAAGGACGAACTTTTTTCTCCTTGGCTACTATCGAAGCCAACCTCCCTTTGCGATCGATAGTGAGCGTTCCGCATCCCACATTATGAAATATATATTATTTACCTGCAAGCAACACGTGGCGTCATCTGTTGACGACAGCCGGAACTACTTGCATCAATTTGCTTTGCATTAGATAACTTAACTCTCGCTGATGTAATATTTCAAAAACTCTATTTAAGAAATGGTTCCAATTGGAGAAAACTGACAGTTTGTATCTAACATTAGTCACAGAAGCTACCATGGATCGTGGTTTGTTATCTATAGCTGAATCGGAAGGAAGCCGCTGTAGATACTGTGGCAAGGATTTTGTCATGAGAAGGAATGCTAGACGACATGAGAAGAATGATTGTGCTAGAAACCCACTAAGCAACATGTTAAGCTGTAATCGTTGTAGCAGGTTGTTAACACGAATTGACAGCTTAAAAAGACATGGTAGAACATGTAAAGTCAAGACTACTTACGGCATAGAGGACACCGATGGATCCACTAGACTAAAGAAGAGTGATCTGCATTATGACAATAATTTTCCTTGTCCTGAGCGTGATGGAATTAGCTCACCCGATCGTGAGGAAGAACATAAATTGAAGGATGCTAATGGCTTCGGGAAGACTGAAACTAATGGAAGTATCAACACCGTGAAAAGTGAGAATACATTCAAGCCTATATTCAGTAGATCCTCCATTCTTTGTAAAAATGATGGACTCCTAAAAAGGAAGCATGAAGACGATGAAGACACTTCGACATCATCGATAGCGAATTCATACGGTAATCTGGGTGAAGAGGATGTCTTCTACAGTGATTGTTACAGTGACTCTGAGGCTGTTGAGAAAGGCATAGACTGTGATGAAGCACCTAGAGCTGACAAGATCGAAGAATGTGGCGATGTCCTGAGACCGAAACGATGGAAACGTCGTGTTATAATAAATAAATCTGATAATGCTTATTATGATCACTGGGACGATTGTGATATTAAAAGTATTTATAATAAACAAGCAAGTAAGATGGTGGTAGAAGAGATTGATTACACATCATGGAAAGATCCAAACATATTGGTTGACCGGCTAAGACTTCTACATGGCTCGCTTTGTGCAGGAAACTATCCGTGCATCAAAGAAATATCCTTCATACTCAAAGAACTGAGGAAAGCTGGCTACATACAATAATGGCTTCTTTTACTTGTATTTGTGTAATGTTGAGAAGTAATAAAATATTGAAAGTAAAAATTTAATGTTTTTATTTCTTGTATTCTGATTTCCAACTAAGCCTGTGTGTGTTTCTGCTACTGTATGTGTGATCATTACGTTTCCTGTGTGTACTGTGTGTACGTTCCGTTTCCTGTGTGTACTGTGTGTACGTTCCGTTTCCTGTGTGTACTGTGTGTACGTTCCGTTTCCTGTGTGTACTGTGTGTACGTTCCGTTTTCTGTGTGTACTGTGTGTACGTTCCGTTTCCTGTGTGTACTGTGTGTGCGTTCCGTTTCCTGTGTGTACTGTGTGTACGTTCCGTTTCCTGTGTGTACTGTGTGTACGTTCCGTTTCCTGTGTGTACTGTGTGTACGTTCAGTTTCCTGTGTGTACTGTGTGTACGTTCCGTTTTCTGTGTGTACTGTGTGCGTTCCGTTTCCTGTGTGTACTGTGTGTACGTTCCGTTTCCTGTGTGTACTGTGTGTACGTTCCGTTTCCTGTGTGTACTGTGTGTACGTTCAGTTTCCTGTGTGTACTGTGTGTACGTTCCATTTCCTGTGTGTACTGTGTGTACGTTTAGTTTCCTGTGTGAACTGTGTGTGTGTACGTTTAGTTTCCTGTGTGAACTGTGTGTGTGTACGTTTAGTTTCCTGTGTGTACTGTGTGTACGTTCCGTTTCCTGTGTGTACTGTGTGTACGTTCAGTTTCCTGTGTGTACTGTGTGTACGTTCAGTTTCCTGTGTGTACTGTGTGTACGTTCCGTTTCCTGTGTGTGTGTACTGTGTGTACGTTCCGTTTCCTGTGTGTACTGTGTGTACGTTCAGTTTCCTGTGTGTACTGTGTGTACGTTCCATTTCCTGTGTGTACTGTGTAATCATTACATTTATTGCGTGTAAATTGCATGTATTGCGCGTACATTGCTTACATTACGTGTTGGAGCTGATGGAGCTGTTGGAGCACTTGCAGCTAATGGTCAATTGAAGCATAGGAGCAAAATGTAGATGGATCTGATGACGTGAATTGTAGCTCTTGGAGCCTGGCGTATATTGGAGAGATCGAATTTTTTTTCGATCAAATGATCCTCTTTTTTAATTTGTAGATTTGACTCTAGAATTATTGTACATGGTTCTTGATTTGACTAGCGTATTATTCCATACGGTGCATGTATATAAGCGAGTCCTAGACAGCAGGACGCTCAGTTTGTTTCTGACGACGGCGGTGTAAGGATCACCTAGTTTGTTTCTTCTGGTGCATAAGTCGTGTCAATTAGCTGTTCTTGAGACCTCGATGGCATCTTTACCGTCTTTAACGTTGAACTCGGAGGTTGTACCATCGACTACGGGAACCTTGACGACAGCTACGACGGAGAAGGAGCAGATCCCGTGTGCACCGACGATGTCAACATTGGAGGAGATTTCAACAGACGTGATACCACCATCATCCGAAGTTTCATCGTCAGCAATGGATTCTTCAACTAATGAAGAGCGTACATTGCGTCAGTGCAAATACTGTGACGCATCATTTACTATCACCTCAAATGCTCGCAGACATGAAAGAAGCAGTTGTTCTAATAATGTTAAAAGAATACAATTTCAGTGCAATAAGTGCAAAAAACTAATTTCACGTCTTGATAGCTTACATCTTCATTATGTAAAATGCTCCGAGAAAGTTAAGTGTGAGTATAATGAACATGGTTCTTGTTTTGACTCATGTGTTGTACCGACTGATGAGTCTATATAAGTGAGACCCTGGTGATATGGACTTCAGTCCGTCTCTGGCTGAGGTAATGAACGGATCGGATAGACATTTAAAGTCATGTTAAAGGCTTAGTCCGTACAATAAGAAGACTGTTTGAAACGAGGAATCCAAAAGGCTTTGGTAATTTGTCAGTGTTTTTTTTTTGTACTTGTAGTAGTGTATTGAATTTATGTAATAAATTTTTTTAAAAGAACTTGTGGTGTTTTTATTTTCTCAAACCTGTCGCTTTTGTGGTATTTTTTAAAATTAAATTTTTTTTTGTATCGGCCAGGGATCGAGCCAAGGACCTTATTCGATCTAATCAATCAGTATATAGATTACAAATTTATTAAATGAATTTTGAATTTTTTCCCGAATCTCTAGCATTAAAATTACGAATTTCCAATATGGTGGTCTTGATGTCTGATAGGATGGTGGTCGTAGAGGATTTAGAGGTTCTTTAAATATATGTTGAACATGGTTTATTGCAATTATTATTTTTTACATAAAATTAAACATTATTGCATCGATCGGGTATCGAACCAAGGACAGGAGCGGATCGAATCAATATGTAAATTAATGAGCTATTTATTTAATGAGTTTTGGAACTTTTCCCGAATTCCTAGCTAAATAATTACGGATTTCCAAGATGGCGGCCGAATTTCAAGATGGCAGGTGTCACAGTAATAAATGATTACTGCACTCTAGCGGATAAGAACTAAACTAACATGTTATCAGCGCACTCTCGCCGACGAATACAAGATGGTGGTCTCCAGCAACGAAGACAAGATGTCGGATATGACGTCATACTGGGTGACGATATATATGCTTTGAAAAAAAGTGGTGGGAGTCAGTATGCCTGCAGCCACCGCGGGGGAAGGATCGGTCGCCATTTTTAATTTTTTGCCCTCACCGGGTTCGAACCGAGGACTCTGACCTCCGTGTCGTAAAAGTATATTTTTTATAAGTATTTTATTAAAATTTTATTATTTGAATTTTTTTATATTTTTTTAAAAAAAAATTTCTTTAAAATCGGATAATAAATAAAAAAGTTAAAGATGGCGGCCGTGTAACGGAAAATGCAACGATGATGTCATCATCCAATATGGCGGAAAACACATCACCGGAATTTTCTAGAACACAATGACGTCATCCAAAATTTCGGATCCAAAATGGCCGCCAAGGTCAAGGTCAAAGGTCAAGGTCACATCCTGATAGAGGCTTAACTGAGGCTTGAGTTAAGGATGCTTAAGCCTATATCAGGACATTTTTAGCCGTTGGGATTTTTGAGGAATAAAACGGGAAATTTTCCCTCGGATCGGGAATTTTTCCCTCGAAAACGGGAATTTTTTTCTTAAAACGGGAAATTTTGAGTCATTTTGAGTCAATTTTGAGGAATTTTGAATCAATTTTGAGGAATTTTGAGTCAAAAATGGCCGCCGTGACGTCAGAGGTCGGTCGGTCATTGACCCCACCACACACCACAACCTGAATCCTGTGCCAGAAAATACTTTCCTATACTACTATCAAGCTTGTGATAATCACTGGCACGATGACGAAAGTGACCTTGTGGTTGGTGTTAAAACGATAGACACCAGAGATAAAAATATTTTTATAAACATGCAAGGATGATGATGAACGCAGCAGAAGAGATTGATTATACCTCATGGGAAGATCCTTACATATTGGTTGACAGGCTACGACTACTATATGGATCGCTTTGTGCAGGAAACTATTCGAACATTAAAGAAATATCCTTCATACTCAAAGAACTGAGGGAAGCTGGCTACATACAATAATGGCTTAAATTAAATGTATGTGTATAAACTTGAAGATAAATGAATATATTTTCTTTCCAAATGGTATCTACCATTTATCGTAATCTGATTTCTAAATAAAACTTATAACTTAAAGGTGCAAAATACGTTACCACTGCCAGTCAAAATGTATACTAATAAAGACATGTTAGTAATCATGCCAAGTACGATAAGAAAAGTAATTGGAATCAGTTGGAACCAATTGAAGATGGAGCTGTTGGAGCAATTAGAGCCTTTTGAAGCATTTGGAGCCATTTGGAGCATTTGGGGCCTTTGGAGCATTTTGAGGCTGTTGTAGCATTTGGAGCCTTTTGGAGCATTTGGAGCTGTTGGAGCCATTTGTAGCATTTGGAGCTGTTTTAAGCATTTGGAGGCTGTTGGAGCATTTGGAGCCTTTTTTTGGAGCTGTTGGAGCTGTTGGAGCTGTTGGAGCCATTTGGAGCTTTTTTAAGCATTTGGAGGCTGTTGGAGCATTTGGAGCCTTTTTTGGAGCTGTTGGAGGCATTTGTAGCATTTGGAGCTGTCTTAAGCATTTGGAGCTGTTTTAAGCATTTGGAGGCTGTTGGAGCATTTGGAGCCTTTTTTGGAGCTGTTGGAGCCATTTGGAGCTGTCAAACATTTGGAGGCCGTTTGGAGCATTTGGAGCCATTTGGTGCTGTTGGAGCCATTTGGAGCCATTTGAAGCATTTGGAGCTGTTGGAGCTAAGAAGTAGTCATGGCACGTCTATGCAGGGCTAAATGTTTATAAGATTGCTGGCTTTCGCAAGTCATTCTGTAGTAGGATAGAAATTGTGTAATAAATATTATGTTTGTAAAAGACTTTGTGGTGTTTTATTTCTCGAACCTTACACTTTTCTGGTACTTTTTTAAAATTAAAGTTGTTTTGTATCGGCCAGGGATCGAACTAAGGACCTAAGTCGATCTAATCAATCAGTATATTAATCGGAAATTTTTTTAATGAAATTTGAACTTTTTCCTGAATCTCTAGCATTACAATTACGAATTTCCAATATGGTGGTCTTGATGTCTGATAGGATGATGGTAGTAGAGGATTTAAAGTCTCTTTAAGAATTTTGAACATGGTTTATTGAAATTATTATTTTTTCATAAAATTAAACATTATTGCATCGATCGGGTATCGAACCGAGGACAGGTGCGGATCGAATCAATATGTAAATTAATGAGTGATTTATTTAATGAATTTTGGAACTTTTCCCGAATTTCTAGCATAAAAATTACGGATTTTCAAGATGGCGCCTACATTTCAAGATGGCAGGTGTCACAGTAATAATAAATTATTACTGCACTCTAGCGGGTACGAATTAAACTAACATGGCGTCGGCGCACTCTAGCCGACGATACAATGATGATGGCTTCCAGCAACGAAGACAAGATGGCGGATATTTCGTCATACTAGATGACGTTATATATGCTTTGAAAAAAAAAGTGGTGGGAGTCAGTCTGCCTGCATCCACCATTGAGGAAGGAGCCTGTCGCCATATTTTTTTGCCCTCACCGGGTTCAAACCGAGGACTCCGAGCTCCGTGTCAAAAATGTATGTTTTTTTAAATATTTTATTAAATTTTTATTATTTGAATATTTTTATAAATTTTTAATTTTTTTCCGTTAAAATCGGATAATAAATAAAGGTTTTAAAGATGGCGACCGTAACGGGAACTGCAACGGTGACGTCATCTTTCAAAATGGCGGTCATAATCCTAGATGACGTCAGAGGCTTATAAGCGGCTATCTCTTAGGAGGTTTAAGCCTCTTTTAGGACTTTCTAGTCGCTGGGATTTTTAAGGACTAAAAACGGGAATTTTTCCCTTGAAACGGGAAATTTTTTCCTGGAAAACGGGAATTTTCAATTTATCAAAATTTTTGAGATTTTTTGGCTTTTTTTTCTTCCACAAAATTTGAAATTTTGTCGATTTTTGAGGAATTTTGGGCAATTTTTGCAAGTTTTGAGGATCAAATTCAAGGTCAAGGTCAAAGGTCAAGGTCATCCAAGATGGCCGCAGTGACGTCACAATCCAAGATGAAGGACCGACAATCACAATCCACGCGCCAGCGCCAGTTTCCGGAGCCCCATTTACATACTACTGACACTCAGGACAAAAAAAATCCAGTCACTGTACCACTGCGTAAAGTTTCATTTGTCCTTCATAGTTCATCCATACATGACATAAATATTGACACAATAATGTAATATAGAGAATTCTTCCACAAAGCTAAGTCTTTAGTATTTTATTTAGCTTCCTTTTCCCAAGACTAACAAACAGCCTTCAGTATACCGGACATGAAATTAAAAAGTTTTCTGACGACTTCGGAGCCAAATATATTTCACTCTAGCACAAGCACCTCCTTTTATTTGGTTTTGTTGAAACACTGTGCTTCTCACTCTTCAGCTCAATTGATCCCAGAGATGCTCGATGGTGTTCAAGTCGGGTAGCTGTTGGAAGAAAGAAATAATACGTATTCAGTTGACAGAGGGGTGCTGTAGACGAACCACAAATTCCAGTGGTGTCTTGGGGCCATTTTCCTTAATAAATAGAAGTCGTCGGCTAAGCGCAGTTTTTCTACACTTTTGAGGGTTTGTGCAAAAAATATATTTTTAGACACATTTAACAAAAAATTGTTACTGGATATGTCTTATCCTTCTCCACATGCTGTCATGAACTGACTGCATTGGGGAATGTCATATTCTTTGACGAAAGTCAATTCAAAATTCTTCAGAGTGATATGTGGATATTGGTATGGCGTAAAAAGGAACACAAAATGAGATCGTCACACTAATCAACCTACTGTTAAACATCGCGGAGATGGTAATATATCATGATGTTGCACAGGATGCATGCGGGGGAGGGGGGGGGGGGGGGGTGCATTATGAAATCTAATAAAAACAATTTAGCGGAAAAACTATTTATTAAATTACTTTTACCATTCTCTAGCATTACTAAATAACAGCGAACAAAATTCATTTTAAAATAATAATATAACATTGATTTTGACATACAGGTAATAAAAAATGCATCACCCATATGTAATTTTAACCTGTATATTATCTTTTGCCTTTTAACGACTCATCGGCACATTAAAAAACATTTAACATAACTGTTACACAAACTTATTTATAAAAAAAAATCACAATTTGATAAAGTTCAGCGAATGGTAACGCAAAAGTTGGAAATTGTGGTCAAGTTTGTGGCTCAAAGACATAACGGCATGTCGGTGATCTCTCTCCGATATAAATAACAGTCAGGTCAAACATGACATGCCCTTAGTGCATCCCTTTCAGTAACCAGTAGTAGCCGGTATTGGAGAATTCTCATTAAAAAAATTCTTACGAAAACAAATGCACAGGGAATGTTTATCTGACATGAAAACATCAATGCAACAACTCAGGCGGTGCTGCAAATTGAAGCAAATATACTTCATTTGAAGACCGATAGTACACTACTGCAGACTTTATTGAGAGTTGATGAGCTCTTTGCTTTTATGAGGGCGCAAGTGGCGAGGAAAAGAGCCGAGGACACAACATCGCCCCAGGAACTCAGCCACGGCGGGGAGGAGACCGGACGATGCCCCAGGCCGCTGGGGTCTTCCTTCGCGGGTGGAGTTACACCTCGGCACTTGGCAGAGTTCTGGATCGATGCCCTTCGACATCGTGCCGGCCGCGAGCAGCCACACTCATGGGAAGCCGTGCACAAGCCATCAATACACTCTCAGGAGATCATAACAATGTAACGGTGCAGCCGATTCAACTCAAACATCTTTAAATCAGTAAAGAATCTCTGGAAGTTTTCCGGATTGCTTTATTGCAGGACACCATCGCTAGGAGTAGCTAGCGCGAATAATGGTGCTTACCCTACAGTAGAAAAGCTGGCGCGTGCTTCAGTCAGCAGAAAAAAAGGCCAGTAACTGAAGGGCAATGTGAATTCCGCACACACCATAACACGAAACCACCAAACCGGTCATCCATTTACATCTGGTACAATTCGTTTGTAGACAGAGGCTGCATTTGCCTAGGCAAGACTAGTGGTCGACACTCTGTGCCCAAGGAAGATGTGGACCAGTTCGAAAATCATTTTTGGTAGAGTCCCCAAAAATGGCTAGAATATATAGCGCAAACATTATGCTTGAAACCACACACACTCCGTTGGTCCAAACACTCAAACAGGATGATAACAGTGCTTGTTCCGCATTCTGCTCCGAGTTGTTAACGAGGATTGACGACAACAACCCGCTCATGAGGTTAATTTTCAGTGACGAGGTCACATTCCACACTAATGACAAAGTAAATACGCACAACAATCGTTTTTTAGGAATAAAATCATCATGTTACCACCCAGCATGAAAGAGATTCTCCGAAAGTGAATTTGTTCAGTGCCATGTTGTGGTAGAAGATTTACATCACGTCAAACTCGAAAAGGGGGGGGGGGGGAGGGGGGGGAGGGGGTAGGGAAAAATCACGAAATATCACAAGGGGGGAAGGGGGTGTAGAGAGATATCACGTGTATTTTTTTTCCGCCCGATTTCTACTAAACCGAAAAGCGACGCGTGACCTTGACTCGCTGTAGCCAGGCAACAATATCCCCGCCCGCCGCAACATGAACCACCCGGCTCGGCTTGCCAGTCGCCAGTAAGACTGTGATTTTGGCGCCGAATACATGCGTAAATCACATATAAGCCTTTGCTTTATTATTTTTATGCCAGTGAGAATAAACCTGCAACCTTAATGTGTGTCTGGACATTTTTATCACTGTGCTTAATTTTCTAGAATTAAATTAGACTATACCTATATTTAAAGATAATATTCTGAAATTTTTAAAAATATTTTGTACCAAAAAATACACGTGATTTAATGGGGGGAGGGGGGGGGGGAAGGTCTAAAACCTCACCCCAAATCACTAGGGGGGATGGGGGGTTAAAAATTAGCTAAAAAAACATCACATGATTAATGGACGACCCCTAAGGAGTCTGTCGCTTTTGCACACAATTAGGGCAGTTGAGAATATAATCTTTCAAGCTTGTAGGAAATCGTAAACACTAAACTGCCATTTTTTCCCACTACCTACAATTCCATTATGACCACAGTAAATGCATGCAAGTAATGGGACTGAAGGGCGCCTGGGACAAACAACTTCGTTCCTTTTATGAGGTATGGATGGATCACTGAAGGAAATTTCATGTTTTGAACTGAAAGTATGATAGAATTATCTCTGGAACTTCTTTTCACTCTGACCAACCCAGTAAGCAGCATTACTTTAATATGATTTAAGTCGGATCTTTTCCTTGTTCTTTCTGTATCATAAACAAAAAAAATATATATATGACGATTTGAAGACATTTTCTTTGTCGTAGAAAACCACGACCCACATATATTATTACGTAGAGAATTGTCAAAAAAAGGAACCAAGTCAGTAGATTATAAAACAAAACAACAAATAATAGATAAGAATAACAACCAGAAATATACATAAAAAACAGGCTGACTTCTCTGGACGACAGCAGATAAGAACACATCCACACCGCTGTCTGATAGGAATAAATTGCAGTTCCCGAAATGTCAATCTGAAGTTTTCCTTGTATTGTCCTGTAATGTATAATTAATGTATCTAGATTCCCAAATAAAACTGCAACTATCTTTGGGGATCTATCTTGTATAATAGGTGACATATTTTTTTTAAAAAAAATAGTACAACTAAAAAAAAGTATTCTAGCGTCAGTAAAACCTACCATAGTTTTACAGTGGCAATTCAAATAGTTTGCAAAGTATTTAAAACCTCATCTTCAAGCAAAATTTGTAGTGAACTAAAAATCTTGTTTGTATGCGTGAATTAAATTACAACAGTTTAAAGTGGTCCCGAGCCAAGATTTTTGAAGGGAAAGTCTGCGAAAAACGTTCATAGCGACAGTGATGACTTTTAATTAATTAATGTAACCACGCTGATTACTTTCAACATGCCAGCCATTCTGTTGCGAAATTTGTGTCTCCCATGCTTTCAGAAATTGAAATAACGTGGTTTCATACATACGGTTATGCATCGAGAAATGTTTAAAACTACTTATGTACTGCCCGAGTGTTTGGTCTTGTGTTCAGGACACCTGGTTGGTGGACCAAAGGCACTGGGCTCAATTCCCTGTCGGGCTAGAAATTTTTCACTTGTAGAAGTTATTATTTTTTTCCCTGGTTCTGAACTGGGTTCTGTGTTGTCTTCTTCTGGCAACGAAAATTCGCCGAAGAATCACCCTGCCTTGAGAACATTAGCTGCAACATGGGTTCCGTCGCCGAATGCGGGCTCATCATCGCTTCTAACCTCTTGAGCACCGAACCAGTGGTCAGTGGTCAGTGGTCAGTGGTCCAGAGGTCGTACCCAATCACTGACAGTGCCGGTCTGGTTCTGTTCGACCTCTGGCACATGAGTGGCTAGCGAGCTCCCGGAGACCCCTCAACACCAATCAGCTTGCCTGCCATGTTTCGAATACAAGCCTCGTATTGGCTGCACGTCAACTTGTGGCGTGCGGAAATTTCCTCAAATTGTCATTTCCGACTGCTTTTTTTACACAAAAAAATCAAGCCTTCGCCAATAACGGAGTATTTTAAACAGTTCTTGACCAAACATTGCATGTCAACACTGATTCAACACTAAGTCACAATTGACATTTGTAACAGAAATAAGTCAAACCAACATAAGGATACCCGAGATGGGAATTTTGTTAAATATTTTAGTCACAGCAATATATACTGGTTTAAAATTCTACAAGAACTAAATCATGTTTAATAATAAGAATCTAAAAAAAATTATACTGCCTCAGATGAGTCAACAATATAAATGATAGGAAAACACAAGTTACTAAATAAGGAAAAACCAAATAGCACAGACATGGGAATCAACCGAGATCCTAGTAATAAAAATCCATCGTGAAAATTGGAGACACGAATAAAAGGCGCCAAAATATATTTCCGAAATAACATAGGCCTAATTTTAGCAAATTTTTTTTTGGCAAATATGTAGCACAAAACTGAATGTCTAGAAGACATAACACTCAGTTATGTTTTGTAACGTCATTATTTGTTTGTGTATTTACAGTTACTTAAGGAAAGTGTACTATATGGTAACTATTTTTTTTAAAAAATAACAAAAGTAGTCATTTTATTAAACGTTGCAAGGGCTACACTACAATCCTGAGAGAAGGTTTGGTTTTGGTTTGGAGAATAACATGGCTGGAACGGGGAAAAGACGGAACAGGAAGATAATGACCACTGGTTGGAAGGAAATGGCAAGCTATAAAAAGAATAAAAACCTATGCGGATTAAAAAAAAACAACGTTTAAGAGGATAAAGAGAGCAGTCGCCAGGGGCACATCACTTATGTTGAGGTTGAGGAATCTTTAAACAACTTTCAATCCTACGCATTCGGTCACGGGATTCAAAATAAGGTGCCAAGATGCCATGGATATGCAATGCAAAAGTTAAAACCATCCAACACAATCTTGGTCGACGTTCAGCACTAAACCTGAACGATTCTAATCCAAAGTACGGTCACTACGACCGAAGACATTTCGAAGCTACAGTACTATTGAAGAAAAAAGAAAATGGAAGATAGCTAAATTGTACATTCCGACGTAGCGTGGTAGGTGCTTGGTTAACTAAACCACTGTAATAAAGTAATAAACAACTAGTTATAATCCAACTAGCTGAAATCGTTTGGTACCAAATGGTATAGCGCCTAGAGTAGAAAGTTAAGTTTCCTTTGTTCGACTGTTTGACTGTTTGACTCTCCAGCTCGCCACAGCTAAGGAAAGCACAGTTAATGAAGACTGGATCTTGCCACTTGGATCTCACAATACAAGCCACAACGGCCACACAGGTTTTGTAATATATCAGACGGCTCACAAGTCACGTCAGCCAGCTCACTCACTGCCAACAAGCCAACATCAGTGGACGAGTGTAATTATTACATTTGATGTTGCCGCCTTTTTAATAATTTATTCCTTCCTGGTTACAGCCTGTAATCTGTTACATAATATCACAAGGAAGCTTGGAACACCAATATTTATGTCCTCCTGATTATAAAAAAATGAGGGTCAACACACAATATATTAATTACTAGCTAATGCCCGGTATGAGTTGCTATGCCACTTTCAATTTTTTTTTTTGTAATCTGAAGAAAGAATTTCCCTCTCTCTGTATATATGACCCTCTATAAAACTCACTTTATTTCTCTCTATACATAATATATCTCTATACGTATTTCTATATATATATCAATGTCTCTCCACATAACTCTATCTCTCTATGTATCTATGTTTCTATCTATATCTCTATCTTCCAATCTATTTCCTTCCATACTCTAAATATATTCCTCACTCCATATTTATATATATATATATATATCTGTATATTACTCTATATATATCTTTTTATGGCTATGTCTTCCTATCTATATCTTTATCTTTACAAAACAGAAGAGGAACCACAAACATTCATTTATATGTACATTTACCTATCCATGTTTTTATTTATCTTTTTACCTGCCACAGGTGTGACATAGGTATAACAAAAACACGCGCGTATTCCAGTGTACAACGTTGTGTAGAAATTTCACGAGATTTCGGCGTTGAAGAGACAAAACTTATAGTTTGCTTATTTGTTCACTCATTCTTTGCAACACAGCATTAAAATGCCGTGTCTATAAAAAAGTTAATAAATAAAATTGAAAACCATTTAAAATTGGTTCGAACATAAATTTAGGAAAAAATTAGAACACACAATAGAAAATTCTTGTTTAAACTACTTTCCTGAATAAACAGGAACGATGAATAATCGTCGGTCAAACTGGTTTCAGTAGCGAAAATGCTAAATGCCTACAGCGACGCCTGACTCGTAAACACATAAACAGAGAAGAAGCCGAAGAGAGATCAGGCACAGAAAAAGCTCAATGCGAGAGTTCCATTCTCGAGTTTTGACGCCACGCCGAGGAAAGACGCGAAGAAACCAAATACAGGACAACTTAAATGATTTTCGTGTGTCAAATGTACAGTTATTGTCAGACCAGTCAAATGGAAGGCAGAATATATTTTCAGTACATAACATTGTATTCGTTTACAAATTTATGATACCAACATTACGAAAGTAAAAAAAAAAAACAAGCGTTATGTGCACTTGAGTACACGCGTTCGAAGTTAAAATTTATATGCCCATTACTAAAAAAAAAATTAAACTGAAACATTTTAAAAAACTTACATAATATGACACTATGTATAAGTTTATATCTTTGTTTTTGCTTAAACGTCTTAAATAAGGATGTAAATACTTCCTACACAGTGGCGGACACAAAAATTGGGGGAGGGCGGGTGGTGGTGGTTTATAACCACAAAATTATGGAATTTTTTTTAAAAAATATCAGTGAAGACAGTATGTTACTGTGAGAAGCCACGTTGCCTACTACTACTGTAGGCCCATATGACGTGTGTCAATAGTAATGTATGACATTTTGAACTCACGTGTTCAAATATTATTTTTGACGTGACAACGTCTAATAAATCGAAGAACGCCGGATGCACGCACGAAAAAGTGTCCCGTTACGCACATTGTCCCGTTACACTATGTCCCATTACGCTCATTGTAAGCTTGCGCCGCATCTATCTCTCTTCCACTCGATTGGAACAACCATCGATTTTACTTTTTCGAGGCACATTAAACTTGAAACACTCCCATTCGTTTCCTACTTTTCCTATCATCGTCCTATACTTAAGAGAATGACACAGATTGGAAGAAGTTAAATAGCAAACATGTATAAAAGTTATAGTTAAAATAATCTCTTCGTTAAAGTAATAAACATATTTGAATTAATGAGTGCAAATAAAAGTAAATTTATCAATTAAATTGTAGATTTCATTTCACTTCTTCTTTGTATCCATACAAAATTGTGATAATTCAATAAAAATGATTCAATTGTATTCATAAAAGTATGCAATCATTTCATAAATGTTTTGTTATGACGTTGTCACGTTAAACTATGGTTCGTAAACCGACTTTACAGAAAACCAATGTTTTCTATTAAAATATCTCTTCCCCACCCCAACGAAAAAAATCCCTGTACCCATCACTATCCCACAAGCAAGCCTTAATCTTATTGAGATGATTCAACATATAAGATTTAACAGTAAATAACAATTTCATCACACAATTCTTTCATTCATCATAGCTTCAAATTAATGTAAAAACTAATTTCTTGAGTCTCCACAGTGTGACGAATGCTGCGCTATCTTGCTTTTGATGTTCATCACAGGATGATCTTAATTTGAATGCCAGTATTCTAACGTATTTTTCAAGCTACCATTGTTTCTTGTAATGACTATAAATGATAACGAAAATTATTACGGGATAGTTTTACTATTATCAAGTGTTAATTGTTTAATCACTGTGATGTTCACGAAAGCAATATATACGGATGAATCACGCCGATCTCGAGATTCCCGCCCCTAACGAAGTGTAACTTACGTTCGCGTATGCGCGCTAGTAGCAGAAAGCTAAAATTTCTCTCCCAACAATGTCCCTAAAGAAGTATAACTTCATAAAAAATTGGTTGTCTGTAAAGTCGGTTTACGGACGATAGTTTAACGTGACAACGTCATAACAAAACATTGATAAAATGATTGCATACTTTCATGAATAAAATTGAATCATTTTTATTGAATTATCACTATTTTGTATGGATACAAAGAAAGAGTGAAATGAAATCTACAATTTAATTGATAAGTTAACTTTTATTTGCACTCATTATTTCTAATATCTTTATTACTTTAAAGAACATATTATTTTAACTATAACTTTTATACATGTTTGCTATTTAACTTCTTCCAATCTGTGTTATTCTGTTAAGGATAGGACGATGATAGGAAAAGTAGGAAACAAATGGGAGTGTTTCAAGTTTAATGTGCCTCGAAAAAGTAAAATCGATGGTTGTTCCAATCGAGTGGAAGAGAGATAGATGCGGTGCAAGAGTACAATGAGCGTAACAGGACACAGCGTAACGGGACAATGTGCGTTACGGGACACTTTTTAGTGCGTGCAGCCGGCGTTCATCGATTTATTAGAAGTTGTCACGTCAAAAAACTGTATTTTCTCTTCGCAAAACCTATTTTTGCTAGACAAATTTCTTGCAAGAATACCTCCAGTCCTTCAAATTTCCTGGTGAAAGTAGTGAAAAACGTTTTTTTTTGCCAAATAATAAAATACACTATTTAAATATTGACTGCAAAATGGGCGCGTGGCCACCACGCCACACTTCACGGATAGAGGGATAGGAAATTTGTAGGGTACACAAATATTTGAAACTCATGCACAAGTGTGCTAGTGTACAAGTGTGCTAGTGTACAAGCGTACAGTTGTACAGGCGAGTGTGCAAGAATATGTGCAGATATTCGTTTGAGCAAGTATGCGAGTGTGCTACAATGAAAACACACCATAGAGTGGTCTGCTGTCTGCTGCCATATTGATTTCGTCAAAAAAAATATCGACAGCTAACAAAGTACACAATGGAGGTTCACACCTGCGACGAAACTCTTGCAGAGTCCTTCACAGCCATTTCACGAAAAGTAAAACCAAAGTACTATGTGATGTAAAATAATTTTGCTCATTATAAACTTACAACGCTGTATATGATAAAAGTACATAGTTAATAAAACTAATATTTGAAACTAATTTTCAAAAACTTTCCCGGGACTTTCTTAGGTTAGTATGTTAGGCAACGTATCATATGCACGAAATCTCTCTGCCACAATCATATTTTAACAGCTGTTGTAGTAATGTTTATGAAAACATATGGTAAGGGCAAAAAAAAATACACCACGAATACTTAGGATGAAACATGCATTACTTTCGAACAAATAAAGAAAATTTTACCTATCCAAACATAACAGCAAGTGGACACAGTGTATTTTATGTCCTGAAAAAAAAATGATTCATTTATAATTTGGTAAACTTTCAACATTTTTAAAACATGACTAAGTTATGTGTATTCAATTTCAATCAAGGTTTATTTTGCATGAACTCGTGTCTTCATTAAATATGTAGCCTACATTGTAAGTCTGTTTATTGCACTATTCTTCTTAATTACTTAGAAATATCACAACAAATAACATTACCAACAATCAGTATTCATACTGGTCACATTCGTTACCCAGCTAAAAATTCATATTCTCATTTCAAGTGTAGATGTGTTAGTTTCACGATGTGGAAAGCTTCTTTGTTCATTTATCAGAACACATAAAAATAACCGTTACATTAACATGCACCAGACCAAACGAATTTGAAGTAGTTTTTGTAAGTTTCGTGACTTTTAGTTGTGTGAGTCACGTCCGTTGCCAATCATATCAGTAGATGGTCCTCAAATCTAAAATCCGATAACGTGATTAGGTACTCTATAGTTTTAATGATAGTAAATATATAACCGTCACAAGCATTATTTGGAATGGTTCAGTTAGTAAGGATCACGGGTTCGCGGCCATTTGTCTCAGGCTGCTTCTGGCTTCTAGCCGCGTCGAAGGCGAAGAAGCTTTCACCGACGTTTCGGTCAACCTCGCAGTCGCCATCTTCAGCAGACAACGGCTACCCTGAAGATGGCGACTGCGAAGCCGACCGAAACGTTGGCGACATGTCCGCCGCCGATGCGCCCTGGTGACGTTTCGGTCGACCTCGCAGTCACCATCTTCAGCAGACAACGGCTACCCTGAAGATGGCGACTGCGAGGCCGACCCAAACGTCGGCGACATGTCCGCCGTCGACGCGCCCTGATGAAGTTTCGGTCGACCTCACAGTCACCATCTTCAGCAGACAACGGCTACCCTGAAGATGGCGACTGCGAGGCCGACCCAAACGTCGGCGACATGTCCGCCGTCGACGCGCCCTGATGAAGTTTCGGTCGACCTCACAGTCACCATCTTCAGCAGACAACGGCTAACCTGAAGATAACAACTGCGAGGCCGACCGAAACGTCGGTGACATGACGCGCCCTGATGACGTTTCGGTCGACCTCACAGTCGCCATCTTAAACAGACAACCGCTAACCTGAAGATGGTGACTGCGAGGCCGACCGAAACGTCGGCGACATGACGCGCCATGATGAAGTTTCGGTCGACCTCGCAGTCGCCATCTTCAGCAGACAACGGCTAACCTGAAGATGGCGACTGCGAGGCCGACCGAAACGTCGGCGACACGTCCGCCGTCGACGCGCCCTGATGACGTGGTGGGCCGGGAAAGAGCGGGGCGCGCCGGGCGCCAAGAAAGAGTCTCGTCGTTACGTAACGCACATGTGCAGCGCGGCAGCTCGGCCATGCTGGAGTTACGCAATCAGCGAGGCCGGACGCGAGAAGCCAACCACACACGACACACCGCGTCTATATCTCACCAAGGCGTCCGTGGTGTCTCTCAGGTAGGGACCGGAAAAATTGGCGGTTTTCGATGACTTTCAGGATAGACTACACAGTCCTCAGTATAATGGGGAAATAACGCCTGTTCATTGGCTGCTGACTTGTGAGTCGTCTCAACTAGTTTGCTTGTGATACGATACTTCTTTGGTTGAGCATTTCCCATAGGCCCAGAGTCGTCCAGATGAACAGTGAACCAATAACAAAAGCAGCATTAAGGTATATGTATTTGAATTTTAGCGTATCGCGAAATGAATCCGCGAATTTTACCAGTCTGTACTCTCGGGTCTCTCAGGAAGATTTATCCCATGAAATCCTAAAACAATCCGTCATTCCTACCAACAAAAGTAAACAATTTGAAAGCAAACAGCAGGCGAGGAGGTTACCCCCCCCCCCCCCGGCCCGAAAACTAGAGAAAGGAAAATATGCATACGTTCCTGGTATCTCTCTTATACGTCTCTAAGAAAAATACGTATGCCTAGCAAATCCACTCAATTCTAATGGTAAAATTCCCATGCACCGTACTGCTTTGATTAATATTGTCTGAGATGATGGTTGTGTCCTGCCCGCAAGAAGATTCTCCCCGCGAGCTGCATCTCGTCCGCACTGACCCGGGCTTGCTGCTGTTTACTTCCAGTGCAGGCCCTGGACTTGCGGGGCTCGCCGCTGTTTACTTCTAGTGCAGTCCCTGAACTTTCGGGGCTCACAGCTGTTTACTCCCAGTGCAGGCCCTGGACTTGCGGCGCTCACAGCTGTTTACTTCCAGTGCAGGCCCTGGACTTGCGGGGCTCACAGCTGTTTACTTCCAGTGCAGGCCCTGGACTTGCGGGGCTCACAGCTGTTACTCCCAGTGCAGGCCCTGGACTTGCGGCGCTCACAGCTGTTTACTTCCAGTGCAGGCCCTGGACTTGCGGGGCTCACAGCTGTTTACTCCCAGTGCAGGCCCTGGACTTGCGGGGCTCACAGCTGTTTACTTCTAGTGCAGTCCCTGAACTTGCGGCGCTCACAGCTGTTTACTTCCAGTGCAGGCCCTGGACTTGCGGGGCTCACAGCTGTTTACTCCCAGTGCAGGCCCTGGACTTGCGGGGCTCACAGCTGTTTACTTCCAGTGCAGGCCCTGGACTTGCGGGGCTCACAGCTGTTTACTTCCAGTGCAGGCCCTGGACTTGCGGGGCTCACAGCTGGTTACTCCCAGTGCAGGCCCTGGACTTGCGGGGCTCACAGCTGTTACATCCAGTGCAGGCCCTGGACTTGCGGGGCTCACAGCTGTTTACTTCCAGTGCAGGCCCTGGACTTGCGGGGCTCACAGCTGTTTACTTCCAGTGCAGGCCCTGGACTTGCGGGGCTCACAGCTGTTTACTTCCAGTGCAGGCCCTGGACTTGCGGGGCTCACAGCTGTTTACTTCCAGTGCAGGCCCTGGACTTGCGGGGCTCAGCTGTTTACTTCCAGTGCAGGCCCTGGACTTGCGGGGCTCACAGCTGTTTACTTCCAGTGCAGGCCCTGAACTTGCGGGGCTCACAGCTGTTTACTCCCAGTGCAGGCCCTGGACTTGCGATGCTCACAGCTGTTTACTTCCAGTGCAGGCCCTGGACTTGGGGGGCTCACAGCTGCTTTCTCCCAGTGCAGGCCCTGGACTTGGGGGGCTCACAGCTGCTTTCTCCCAGTGCAGGCCCTGGACTTGCGGGGCTCACAGCTGTTTACTTCCAGTGCAGGCCCTGGACTCGCGGGGCTCACAGCTGTTTACTCCCAGTGCAGGCCCTGGACTTGCGGGGCTCACAGCTGTTTACTTCCAGTGCAGGTCCTGCACTTGCGGGGCTCACAGCTGTTTACTTCCAGTGCAGGCCCTGGACTTGCGGGGCTCACAGCTGCTTTCTCCCAGTGCAGGCCCTGGACTCGCAGGGCTCACAGCTGTTTACTCCCAGTGCAGGCCCTGGACTTGCGGGGCTCACAGCTGTTTACACCCAGTGCACAACCTGGAATTGCGGGGCTCACAGTTGTTTACTTCCAGTGCAGGCCCTGGACTTGCGATGCTCACAGCTGTTTACTTCCAGTGCAGGCCCTGTACTTGCGGGGCTCACAGCTGCTTTCTCCCAGTGCAGGCCCTGGACTTGCGGGGCTCACAGCTGTTTACTCCCAGTGCAGGCCCTGGACTTGCGGGGCTCACGGCTGTTTACTCCCTGTGCAGGCCCTGGACTTGCGGGGCTCACGGCTGTTTACTTCCAGTGCACGCCCTGGACTTGCGGGGCTCACAGCTGTTTATTCCCAGTGCAGGCCCTGGACTTGCGGGGATACAGCTGTTAATTCCAGTGCAGACCCTGGACTTGCGGGGCTCACAGCTGTTTACTCCCAGTGCAGACCCTGGACTTGCGGGGCTCACAGCTGTTTACTTCCAGTGCAGGCCCTGGACTTGCGGGGCTCACAGCTGTTTACTCCCAGTGCAGGCCCTGGACTTGCGGTGCTCACAGCTGTTTACTTCCAGTGCAGGCCCTGGACTTGCGGGGCTCACAGCTTCTTTCTCCCAGTGCAGGCCCTGGACTTGCGGGGCTCACTGCTGTTTACTTCCAGTGCAGGCCCTGGACTCGCGGGGCTCACAGCTGTTTACTCCCAGTGCAGGCCCTGGACTCGCGGGGCTCACAGCTGTTTACTTCCAGTGCAGGTCCTGCACTTGCGGGGCTCACAGCTGTTTACTCCCAGTGCAGGCCCTGGACTCGCGGGGCTCACAGTTGTTTACTTCCAGTGCAGGTTCTGCACTTGCGGGGCTCACAGTTGTTTACTCCCAGTGCAGGCCCTGGACTTGCGGGGCTCACAGTTGTTTACTCCCAGTGCAGTCCCTGGACTCGCGGGGCTCACAGCTGTTTACTTCCAGTGCAGGTCCTGCACTTGCGGGGCTCACAGTTGTTTACTCCCAGTGCAGGCCCTGGACTCACGGGGCTCACAGCTGTTTACTTCCAGTGCAGGTCCTGCACTTGCGGGGCTCACAGCTGTTTACTTCCAGTGCAGTCCCTGGACTTGCGGGGCTCACATCTGTTTACTCCCAGTGCAGGCCCTGGACTTGCGGGGTTCACTGCTGTTTTCTCCCAGTTCAGGCCCTGGACTTGCGGGGCTCTCAGCTGTTTTCTCCCAGTTCAGGCCCTGGACTTGCGGGGCTCACAGCTGTTTACTTCCAGTGCAGGCCCTGGACTTGCGGGGCTCACAGCTGTTTACTCCCAGTGCAGGCCCTGGACTTGCGGGGCTCACAGCTGTTTACTTCCAGTGCAGGCCCTGGAATTGCGGGGCTCACAGCTGTTTACTCCCAGTGCAGGCCCTGGACTTGCGGGGCTCGCCGCTGTTTACTCCTAGTGCAGGCCCTGGACTTGCGGGGCTCACAGCTGTTTCCTCCCAGTGCAGGCTCTGGACTTGCGGGGCTCACAGCTGTTTACTTCCAGTGCAGGCCCTGAACTTGCGGGGCTCACAGCTGTTTACTCCCAGTGCAGGCCCTGGACTTGCGGGGCTCGCCGCTGTTTACTCCCAGTGCAGGCCCTGGACTTGCGGGGCTCGCAGCTTTTACTCCCAGTGCAGGCCCTGGACTTGCGGGGCTCACAGCTGTTTACTTCCAGTGCAGGCCCTGGACTTGCGGGGCTCAGCTGTTTACTTCCAGTGCAGGCCCTGAACTTGCGGGGCTCACAGCTGTTTACTCCCAGTGCAGGCCCTGGACTTGCGATGCTCACAGCTGTTTACTTCCAGTGCAGGCCCTGGACTTGCGGGGCTCACAGCTGTTTACTTCCAGTGCAGGCCCTAGACTCGTGGGGCTCACAGTTGTTTACTCCCAGTGCAGGCCCTGGACTTGCGGGGCTCACAGTTGTTTACTCCCAGTGCAGTCCCTGGACTCGCGGGGCTCACAGCTGTTTACATCCAGTGCAGGTCCTGCACTTGCGGGGCTCACAGTTGTTTACTCCCAGTGCAGGCCCTGGACTCACGGGGCTCACAGCTGTTTACTTCCAGTGCAGGTCCTGCACTTGCGGGGCTCACAGCTGTTTACTTCCAGTGCAGTCCCTGGACTTGCGGGGCTCACATCTGTTTACTCCCAGTGCAGGCCCTGGACTTGCGGGGTTCACTGCTGTTTACTTCCAGTGCAGGCCCTGGACTCGCGGGGCTCACAGCTGTTTACTCCCAGTGCAGGCCCTGGACTTGCGGGGTTCACAGCTGTTTACTTCCAGTGCAGGCCCTGGACTCGCGGAGCTCACAGCTGTTTACTCCCAGTGCAGGCCCTGGACTTGCGGGGTTCACAGCTGTTTACTTCCAGTGCAGGCCCTGGACTCTCGGGGCTAACAGCTGTTTACTCCCAGTGCAGGCCCTGGACTTGCGGGGCTCACAGCTGTTTACTCCCAGTGCAGGCCCTGGACTTGCGGGGCTCGCCGCTGTTTACTCCTAGTGCAGGCCCTGGACTTGCGGGGCTCACAGCTGTTTCCTCCCAGTGCAGGCTCTGGACTTGCGGGGCTCACAGCTGTTTACTTCCAGTGCAGGCCCTGGACTTGCGGGGCTCACAGCTGTTTACTCCCAGTGCAGGCCCTGGACTTGCGGGGCTCGCCGCTGTTTACTCCCAGTGCAGGCCCTGGACTTGCGGGGCTCGCAGCTTTTACTCCCAGTGCAGGCCCTGGACTTGCGGGGCTCACAGCTGTTTACTTCCAGTGCAGGCCCTGGACTTGCGGGGCTCAGCTGTTTACTTCCAGTGCAGGCCCTGAACTTGCGGGGCTCACAGCTGTTTACTCCCAGTGCAGGCCCTGGACTTGCGATGCTCACAGCTGTTTACTTCCAGTGCAGGCCCTGGACTTGCGGGGCTCACAGCTGTTTACTTCCAGTGCAGGCCCTGGACTCGTGGGGCTCACAGTTGTTTACTCCCAGTGCAGGCCCTGGACTTGCGGGGCTCACAGTTGTTTACTCCCAGTGCAGTCCCTGGACTCGCGGGGCTCACAGCTGTTTACTTCCAGTGCAGGTCCTGCACTTGCGGGGCTCACAGTTGTTTACTCCCAGTGCAGGCCCTGGACTCACGGGGCTCACAGCTGTTTACTTCCAGTGCAGGTCCTGCACTTGCGGGGCTCACAGCTGTTTACTTCCAGTGCAGGCCCTGGACTCGCGGGGCTCACAGCTGTTTACTCCCAGTGCAGGCCCTGGACTTGCGGGGCTCACAGCTGTTTACTTCCAGTGCAGGCCCTGGACTTGCGGGGCTCACAGCTGTTTACTTCCAGTGCAGGCCCTGGACTTGCGGGGCTCACAGCTGGTTACTCCCAGTGCAGGCCCTGGACTTGCGGGGCTCACAGCTGTTACATCCAGTGCAGGCCCTGGACTTGCGGGGCTCACAGCTGGTTACTCCCAGTGCAGGCCCTGGACTTGCGGGGCTCACAGCTGTTACATCCAGTGCAGGCCCTGGACTTGCGGGGCTCACAGCTGTTTACTTCCAGTGCAGGCCCTGGACTTGCGGGGCTCACAGCTGTTTACTTCCAGTGCAGGCCCTGGACTTGCGGGGCTCACAGCTGTTTACTTCCAGTGCAGGCCCTGGACTTGCGGGGCTCACAGCTGTTTACTTCCAGTGCAGGCCCTGAACTTGCGGGGCTCACAGCTGTTTACTCCCAGTGCAGGCCCTGGACTTGCGATGCTCACAGCTGTTTACTTCCAGTGCAGGCCCTGGACTTGGGGGGCTCACAGCTGCTTTCTCCCAGTGCAGGCCCTGGACTTGCGGGGCTCACAGCTGTTTACTTCCAGTGCAGGCCCTGGACTCGCGGGGCTCACAGCTGTTTACTCCCAGTGCAGGCCCTGGACTTGCGGGGCTCACAGCTGTTTACTTCCAGTGCAGGTCCTGCACTTGCGGGGCTCACAGCTGTTTACTTCCAGTGCAGGCCCTGGACTTGCGGGGCTCACAGCTGCTTTCTCCCAGTGCAGGCCCTGGACTCGCAGGGCTCACAGCTGTTTACTCCCAGGGCAGGCCCTGGACTTGCGGGGCTCACAGCTGTTTACTCCCAGTGCACGCCCTGGAATTGCGGGGCTCACAGTTGTTTACTTCCAGTGCAGGCCCTGGACTTGCGATGCTCACAGCTGTTTACTTCCAGTGCAGGCCCTGTACTTGCGGGGCTCACAGCTGCTTTCTCCCAGTGCAGGCCCTGGACTTGCGGGGCTCACAGCTGTTTACTCCCAGTGCAGGCCCTGGACTTGCGGGGCTCACGGCTGTTTACTCCCTGTGCAGGCCCTGGACTTGCGGGGCTCACGGCTGTTTACTTCCAGTGCACGCCCTGGACTTGCGGGGCTCACAGCTGTTTATTCCCAGTGCAGGCCCTGGACTTGCGGGGATACAGCTGTTAATTCCAGTGCAGACCCTGGACTTGCGGGGCTCACAGCTGTTTACTCCCAGTGCAGACCCTGGACTTGCGGGGCTCACAGCTGTTTACTTCCAGTGCAGGCCCTGGACTTGCGGGGCTCACAGCTGTTTACTCCCAGTGCAGGCCCTGGACTTGCGATGCTCACAGCTGTTTACTTCCAGTGCAGGCCCTGGACTTGCGGGGCTCACAGCTGCTTTCTCCCAGTGCAGGCCCTGGACTTGCGGGGCTCACTGCTGTTTACTTCCAGTGCAGGCCCTGGACTCGCGGGGCTCACAGCTGTTTACTCCCAGTGCAGGCCCTGGACTCGCGGGGCTCACAGCTGTTTACTTCCAGTGCAGGTCCTGCACTTGCGGGGCTCACAGCTGTTTACTCCCAGTGCAGGCCCTGGACTCGCGGGGCTCACAGTTGTTTACTTCCAGTGCAGGTTCTGCACTTGCGGGGCTCACAGTTGTTTACTCCCAGTGCAGGCGCTGGACTTGCGGGGCTCACAGTTGTTTACTCCCAGTGCAGTCCCTGGACTCGCGGGGCTCACAGCTGTTTACTTCCAGTGCAGGTCCTGCACTTGCGGGGCTCACAGTTGTTTACTCCCAGTGCAGGCCCTGGACTCACGGGGCTCACAGCTGTTTACTTCCAGTGCAGGTCCTGCACTTGCGGGGCTCACAGCTGTTTACTTCCAGTGCAGTCCCTGGACTTGCGGGGCTCACATCTGTTTACTCCCAGTGCAGGCCCTGGACTTGCGGGGTTCACTGCTGTATACTTCCAGTGCAGGCCCTGGACTCGCGGGGCTCACAGCTGTTTACTCCCAGTGCAGGCCCTGGACTTGCGGGGTTCACAGCTGTTTACTTCCAGTGCAGGCCCTGGACTCGCGGGGCTCACAGCTGTTTACTTCCAGTGCAGGCCCTGGACTCGCAGGGCTCACAGCTGTTTACTCCCAGTGCTGGCCCTGGACTTGCGGGGCTCACAGCTGTTTACTTCCAGTGCAATCCCTGGACTTGCGGGGCTCGCCGCTGTTTACTTCCAGTGCAGGCCCTGGACTTGCGGGGCTCGCTGCTGTTTACTTCTAGTGCAGTCCCTGAACTTTCGGGACTCACAGCTGTTTACTTCCAGTGCAGGCCCTGGACTTGCGGGGCTCACAGCTGTTTACTTCCAGTGCAGGCCCTGAACTTGCGGGGCTCACAGCTGTTTACTCCCAGTGCAGGCCCTGGACTTGCGGGGCTCACAGCTGTTTACTTCCAGTGCAGGCCCTGGACTCGCGGGGCTCACAGCTGTTTACTCCCAGTGCAGGCCCTGGACTTGCGGGGCTCACAGCTGTTTACTTCCAGTGCAGGCCCTGGACTTGCGGGGCTCACAGCTGTTTACTTCCAGTGCAGGCCCTGGACTTGCGGGGCTCACAGCTGGTTACTCCCAGTGCAGGCCCTGGACTTGCGGGGCTCACAGCTGTTACATCCAGTGCAGGCCCTGGACTTGCGGGGCTCACAGCTGTTTACTTCCAGTGCAGGCCCTGGACTTGCGGGGCTCACAGCTGTTTACTTCCAGTGCAGGCCCTGGACTTGCGGGGCTCACAGCTGTTTACTTCCAGTGCAGGCCCTGGACTTGCGGGGCTCACAGCTGTTTACTTCCAGTGCAGGCCCTGGACTTGCGGGGCTCAGCTGTTTACTTCCAGTGCAGGCCCTGGACTTGCGGGGCTCACAGCTGTTTACTTCCAGTGCAGGCCCTGAACTTGCGGGGCTCACAGCTGTTTACTCCCAGTGCAGGCCCTGGACTTGCGATGCTCACAGCTGTTTACTTCCAGTGCAGGCCCTGGACTTGGGGGGCTCACAGCTGCTTTCTCCCAGTGCAGGCCCTGGACTTGGGGGGCTCACAGCTGCTTTCTCCCAGTGCAGGCCCTGGACTTGCGGGGCTCACAGCTGTTTACTTCCAGTGCAGGCCCTGGACTCGCGGGGCTCACAGCTGTTTACTCCCAGTGCAGGCCCTGGACTTGCGGGGCTCACAGCTGTTTACTTCCAGTGCAGGTCCTGCACTTGCGGGGCTCACAGCTGTTTACTTCCAGTGCAGGCCCTGGACTTGCGATGCTCACAGCTGTTTACTTCCAGTGCAGGCCCTGTACTTGCGGGGCTCACAGCTGCTTTCTCCCAGTGCAGGCCCTGGACTTGCGGGGCTCACAGCTGTTTACTCCCAGTGCAGGCCCTGGACTTGCGGGGCTCACGGCTGTTTACTCCCTGTGCAGGCCCTGGACTTGCGGGGCTCACGGCTGTTTACTTCCAGTGCACGCCCTGGACTTGCGGGGCTCACAGCTGTTTATTCCCAGTGCAGGCCCTGGACTTGCGGGGATACAGCTGTTAATTCCAGTGCAGACCCTGGACTTGCGGGGCTCACAGCTGTTTACTCCCAGTGCAGACCCTGGACTTGCGGGGCTCACAGCTGTTTACTTCCAGTGCAGGCCCTGGACTTGCGGGGCTCACAGCTGTTTACTCCCAGTGCAGGCCCTGGACTTGCGGTGCTCACAGCTGTTTACTTCCAGTGCAGGCCCTGGACTTGCGGGGCTCACAGCTTCTTTCTCCCAGTGCAGGCCCTGGACTTGCGGGGCTCACTGCTGTTTACTTCCAGTGCAGGCCCTGGACTCGCGGGGCTCACAGCTGTTTACTCCCAGTGCAGGCCCTGGACTCGCGGGGCTCACAGCTGTTTACTTCCAGTGCAGGTCCTGCACTTGCGGGGCTCACAGCTGTTTACTCCCAGTGCAGGCCCTGGACTCGCGGGGCTCACAGTTGTTTACTTCCAGTGCAGGTTCTGCACTTGCGGGGCTCACAGTTGTTTACTCCCAGTGCAGGCCCTGGACTTGCGGGGCTCACAGTTGTTTACTCCCAGTGCAGTCCCTGGACTCGCGGGGCTCACAGCTGTTTACTTCCAGTGCAGGTCCTGCACTTGCGGGGCTCACAGTTGTTTACTCCCAGTGCAGGCCCTGGACTCACGGGGCTCACAGCTGTTTACTTCCAGTGCAGGTCCTGCACTTGCGGGGCTCACAGCTGTTTACTTCCAGTGCAGTCCCTGGACTTGCGGGGCTCACATCTGTTTACTCCCAGTGCAGGCCCTGGACTTGCGGGGTTCACTGCTGTTTTCTCCCAGTTCAGGCCCTGGACTTGCGGGGCTCTCAGCTGTTTTCTCCCAGTTCAGGCCCTGGACTTGCGGGGCTCACAGCTGTTTACTTCCAGTGCAGGCCCTGGACTTGCGGGGCTCACAGCTGTTTACTCCCAGTGCAGGCCCTGGACTTGCGGGGCTCACAGCTGTTTACTTCCAGTGCAGGCCCTGGAATTGCGGGGCTCACAGCTGTTTACTCCCAGTGCAGGCCCTGGACTTGCGGGGCTCGCCGCTGTTTACTCCTAGTGCAGGCCCTGGACTTGCGGGGCTCACAGCTGTTTCCTCCCAGTGCAGGCTCTGGACTTGCGGGGCTCACAGCTGTTTACTTCCAGTGCAGGCCCTGAACTTGCGGGGCTCACAGCTGTTTACTCCCAGTGCAGGCCCTGGACTTGCGGGGCTCGCCGCTGTTTACTCCCAGTGCAGGCCCTGGACTTGCGGGGCTCGCAGCTTTTACTCCCAGTGCAGGCCCTGGACTTGCGGGGCTCACAGCTGTTTACTTCCAGTGCAGGCCCTGGACTTGCGGGGCTCAGCTGTTTACTTCCAGTGCAGGCCCTGAACTTGCGGGGCTCACAGCTGTTTACTCCCAGTGCAGGCCCTGGACTTGCGATGCTCACAGCTGTTTACTTCCAGTGCAGGCCCTGGACTTGCGGGGCTCACAGCTGTTTACTTCCAGTGCAGGCCCTAGACTCGTGGGGCTCACAGTTGTTTACTCCCAGTGCAGGCCCTGGACTTGCGGGGCTCACAGTTGTTTACTCCCAGTGCAGTCCCTGGACTCGCGGGGCTCACAGCTGTTTACATCCAGTGCAGGTCCTGCACTTGCGGGGCTCACAGTTGTTTACTCCCAGTGCAGGCCCTGGACTCACGGGGCTCACAGCTGTTTACTTCCAGTGCAGGTCCTGCACTTGCGGGGCTCACAGCTGTTTACTTCCAGTGCAGTCCCTGGACTTGCGGGGCTCACATCTGTTTACTCCCAGTGCAGGCCCTGGACTTGCGGGGTTCACTGCTGTTTACTTCCAGTGCAGGCCCTGGACTCGCGGGGCTCACAGCTGTTTACTCCCAGTGCAGGCCCTGGACTTGCGGGGTTCACAGCTGTTTACTTCCAGTGCAGGCCCTGGACTCGCGGGGCTCACAGCTGTTTACTCCCAGTGCAGGCCCTGGACTTGCGGGGTTCACAGCTGTTTACTTCCAGTGCAGGCCCTGGACTCTCGGGGCTAACAGCTGTTTACTCCCAGTGCAGGCCCTGGACTTGCGGGGCTCACAGCTGTTTACTCCCAGTGCAGGCCCTGGACTTGCGGGGCTCGCCGCTGTTTACTCCTAGTGCAGGCCCTGGACTTGCGGGGCTCACAGCTGTTTCCTCCCAGTGCAGGCTCTGGACTTGCGGGGCTCACAGCTGTTTACTTCCAGTGCAGGCCCTGGACTTGCGGGGCTCACAGCTGTTTACTCCCAGTGCAGGCCCTGGACTTGCGGGGCTCGCCGCTGTTTACTCCCAGTGCAGGCCCTGGACTTGCGGGGCTCGCAGCTTTTACTCCCAGTGCAGGCCCTGGACTTGCGGGGCTCACAGCTGTTTACTTCCAGTGCAGGCCCTGGACTTGCGGGGCTCAGCTGTTTACTTCCAGTGCAGGCCCTGAACTTGCGGGGCTCACAGCTGTTTACTCCCAGTGCAGGCCCTGGACTTGCGATGCTCACAGCTGTTTACTTCCAGTGCAGGCCCTGGACTTGCGGGGCTCACAGCTGTTTACTTCCAGTGCAGGCCCTGGACTCGTGGGGCTCACAGTTGTTTACTCCCAGTGCAGGCCCTGGACTTGCGGGGCTCACAGTTGTTTACTCCCAGTGCAGTCCCTGGACTCGCGGGGCTCACAGCTGTTTACTTCCAGTGCAGGTCCTGCACTTGCGGGGCTCACAGTTGTTTACTCCCAGTGCAGGCCCTGGACTCACGGGGCTCACAGCTGTTTACTTCCAGTGCAGGTCCTGCACTTGCGGGGCTCACAGCTGTTTACTCCCAGTGCAGGCCCTGGACTTGCGGGGCTCACAGCTGTTTACTTCCAGTGCAGGCCCTGGACTCGCGGGGCTCACAGCTGTTTACTCCCAGTGCAGGCCCTGGACTTGCGGGGCTCACAGCTGTTTACTTCCAGTGCAGGCCCTGGACTTGCGGGGCTCACAGCTGTTTACTTCCAGTGCAGGCCCTGGACTTGCGGGGCTCACAGCTGGTTACTCCCAGTGCAGGCCCTGGACTTGCGGGGCTCACAGCTGTTACATCCAGTGCAGGCCCTGGACTTGCGGGGCTCACAGCTGTTTACTTCCAGTGCAGGCCCTGGACTTGCGGGGCTCACAGCTGTTTACTTCCAGTGCAGGCCCTGGACTTGCGGGGCTCACAGCTGTTTACTTCCAGTGCAGGCCCTGGACTTGCGGGGCTCACAGCTGTTTACTTCCAGTGCAGGCCCTGGACTTGCGGGGCTCAGCTGTTTACTTCCAGTGCAGGCCCTGGACTTGCGGGGCTCACAGCTGTTTACTTCCAGTGCAGGCCCTGAACTTGCGGGGCTCACAGCTGTTTACTCCCAGTGCAGGCCCTGGACTTGCGATGCTCACAGCTGTTTACTTCCAGTGCAGGCCCTGGACTTGGGGGGCTCACAGCTGCTTTCTCCCAGTGCAGGCCCTGGACTTGCGGGGCTCACAGCTGTTTACTTCCAGTGCAGGCCCTGGACTCGCGGGGCTCACAGCTGTTTACTCCCAGTGCAGGCCCTGGACTTGCGGGGCTCACAGCTGTTTACTTCCAGTGCAGGTCCTGCACTTGCGGGGCTCACAGCTGTTTACTTCCAGTGCAGGCCCTGGACTTGCGGGGCTCACAGCTGCTTTCTCCCAGTGCAGGTCCTGGACTCGCAGGGCTCACAGCTGTTTACTCCCAGGGCAGGCCCTGGACTTGCGGGGCTCACAGCTGTTTACTCCCAGTGCACGCCCTGGAATTGCGGGGCTCACAGTTGTTTACTTCCAGTGCAGGCCCTGGACTTGCGATGCTCACAGCTGTTTACTTCCAGTGCAGGCCCTGTACTTGCGGGGCTCACAGCTGCTTTCTCCCAGTGCAGGCCCTGGACTTGCGGGGCTCACAGCTGTTTACTCCCAGTGCAGGCCCTGGACTTGCGGGGCTCACGGCTGTTTACTCCCTGTGCAGGCCCTGGACTTGCGGGGCTCACGGCTGTTTACTTCCAGTGCACGCCCTGGACTTGCGGGGCTCACAGCTGTTTATTCCCAGTGCAGGCCCTGGACTTGCGGGGATACAGCTGTTAATTCCAGTGCAGACCCTGGACTTGCGGGGCTCACAGCTGTTTACTCCCAGTGCAGACCCTGGACTTGCGGGGCTCACAGCTGTTTACTTCCAGTGCAGGCCCTGGACTTGCGGGGCTCACAGCTGTTTACTCCCAGTGCAGGCCCTGGACTTGCGATGCTCACAGCTGTTTACTTCCAGTGCAGGCCCTGGACTTGCGGGGCTCACAGCTGCTTTCTCCCAGTGCAGGCCCTGGACTTGCGGGGCTCACTGCTGTTTACTTCCAGTGCAGGCCCTGGACTCGCGGGGCTCACAGCTGTTTACTCCCAGTGCAGGCCCTGGACTCGCGGGGCTCACAGCTGTTTACTTCCAGTGCAGGTCCTGCACTTGCGGGGCTCACAGCTGTTTACTCCCAGTGCAGGCCCTGGACTCGCGGGGCTCACAGTTGTTTACTTCCAGTGCAGGTTCTGCACTTGCGGGGCTCACAGTTGTTTACTCCCAGTGCAGGCGCTGGACTTGCGGGGCTCACAGTTGTTTACTCCCAGTGCAGTCCCTGGACTCGCGGGGCTCACAGCTGTTTACTTCCAGTGCAGGTCCACCACTTGCGGGGCTCACAGTTGTTTACTCCCAGTGCAGGCCCTGGACTCACGGGGCTCACAGCTGTTTACTTCCAGTGCAGGTCCTGCACTTGCGGGGCTCACAGCTGTTTACTTCCAGTGCAGTCCCTGGACTTGCGGGGCTCACATCTGTTTACTCCCAGTGCAGGCCCTGGACTTGCGGGGTTCACTGCTGTATACTTCCAGTGCAGGCCCTGGACTCGCGGGGCTCACAGCTGTTTACTCCCAGTGCAGGCCCTGGACTTGCGGGGTTCACAGCTGTTTACTTCCAGTGCAGGCCCTGGACTCGCGGGGCTCACAGCTGTTTACTCCCAGTGCTGGCCCTGGACTTGCGGGGTTCACAGCTGTTTACTTCCAGTGCAGGCCCTGGACTCGCGGGGCTAACAGCTGTTTACTCCCAGTGCAGGCCCTGGACTTGCGGGGCTCACAGCAGTTTACTTCCAGTGCAGGCCCTGGACTTGCGGGGCTCTCAGCTGTTTTCTCCCAGTTCAGGCCCTGGACTTGCGGGGCTCACAGCTGTTTACTTCCAGTGCAGGCCCTGGACTTGCGGGGCTCACAGCTGTTTACTCCCAGTGCAGGCCCTGGACTTGCGGGGCTCACAGCTGTTTACTTCCAGTGCAGGCCCTGGAATTGCGGGGCTCACAGCTGTTTACTCCCAGTGCAGGCCCTGGACTTGCGGGGCTCGCCGCTGTTTACTCCTAGTGCAGGCCCTGGACTTGCGGGGCTCACAGCTGTTTCCTCCCAGTGCAGGCTCTGGACTTGCGAGGCTCACAGCTGTTTACTTCCAGTGCAGGCTCTGGACTTGCGGGTATCACAGCTGTTTACTCCCAGTGCAGGCCCTTGGCTTGCGGGGCTCGCCGCTGTTTACTCCCAGTGCAGGCCCTGCACTTGCGGGGCTCGCAGCTTTTACTCCCAGTGCAGGCCCTGGACTTGCGGGGCTCACAGCTGTTTACTTCCAGTGCAGGCCCTGGACTTGCGGGGCTCAGCTGTTTACTTCCAGTGCAGGCCCTGAACTTGCGGGGCTCACAGCTGTTTACTCCCAGTGCAGGCCCTGGACTTGCGATGCTCACAGCTGTTTACTTCCAGTGCAGGCCCTGGACTTGCGGGGCTCACAGCTGTTTACTTCCAGTGCAGGCCCTAGACTCGTGGGGCTCACAGTTGTTTACTCCCAGTGCAGGCCCTGGACTTGCGGGGCTCACAGTTGTTTACTCCCAGTGCAGTCCCTGGACTCGCGGGGCTCACAGCTGTTTACATCCAGTGCAGGTCCTGCACTTGCGGGGCTCACAGTTGTTTACTCCCAGTGCAGGCCCTGGACTCACGGGGCTCACAGCTGTTTACTTCCAGTGCAGGTCCTGCACTTGCGGGGCTCACAGCTGTTTACTTCCAGTGCAGTCCCTGGACTTGCGGGGCTCACATCTGTTTACTCCCAGTGCAGGCCCTGGACTTGCGGGGTTCACTGCTGTTTACTTCCAGTGCAGGCCCTGGACTCGCGGGGCTCACAGCTGTTTACTCCCAGTGCAGGCCCTGGACTTGCGGGGTTCACAGCTGTTTACTTCCAGTGCAGGCCCTGGACTCGCGGGGCTCACAGCTGTTTACTCCCAGTGCAGGCCCTGGACTTGCGGGGTTCACAGCTGTTTACTTCCAGTGCAGGCCCTGGACTCTCGGGGCTAACAGCTGTTTACTCCCAGTGCAGGCCCTGGACTTGCGGGGCTCACAGCTGTTTACTCCCAGTGCAGGCCCTGGACTTGCGGGGCTCGCCGCTGTTTACTCCTAGTGCAGGCCCTGGACTTGCGGGGCTCACAGCTGTTTCCTCCCAGTGCAGGCTCTGGACTTGCGGGGCTCACAGCTGTTTACTTCCAGTGCAGGCCCTGGACTTGCGGGGCTCACAGCTGTTTACTCCCAGTGCAGGCCCTGGACTTGCGGGGCTCGCCGCTGTTTACTCCCAGTGCAGGCCCTGGACTTGCGGGGCTCGCAGCTTTTACTCCCAGTGCAGGCCCTGGACTTGCGGGGCTCACAGCTGTTTACTTCCAGTGCAGGCCCTGGACTTGCGGGGCTCAGCTGTTTACTTCCAGTGCAGGCCCTGAACTTGCGGGGCTCACAGCTGTTTACTCCCAGTGCAGGCCCTGGACTTGCGATGCTCACAGTTGTTTACTTCCAGTGCAGGCCCTGGACTCACGGGGCTCACAGCTGTTTACTTCCAGTGCAGGTCCTGCACTTGCGGGGCTCACAGCTGTTTACTTCCAGTGCAGTCCCTGGACTTGCGGGGCTCACATCTGTTTACTCCCAGTGCAGGCCCTGGACTCGCGGGGCTCACAGCTGTTTACTTCCAGTGCAGGTCCTGCACTTGCGGGGCTCACAGTTGTTTACTCCCAGTGCAGGCCCTGGACTCACGGGGCTCACAGCTGTTTACTTCCAGTGCAGGTCCTGCACTTGCGGGGCTCACAGTTGTTTACTCCCAGTGCAGGCCCTGGACTCACGGGGCTCACAGCTGTTTACTTCCAGTGCAGGTCCTGCACTTGCGGGGCTCACAGCTGTTTACTTCCAGTGCAGTCCCTGGACTTGCGGGGCTCACATCTGTTTACTCCCAGTGCAGGCCCTGGACTCGCGGGGCTCACAGCTGTTTACTCCCAGTGCAGGCCCTGGACTTGCGGGGTTCACAGCTGTTTACTTCCAGTGCAGGCCCTGGACTCGCGGGGCTCACAGCTGTTTACTCCAAGTGCAGGCCCTGGACTTGCGGGGTTCACAGCTGTTTACTTCCAGTGCAGGCCCTGGACTCTCGGGGCTAACAGCTGTTTACTCCCAGTGCAGGCCCTGGACTTGCGGGGCTCACAGCTGTTTACTCCCAGTGCAGGCCCTGGACTTGCGGGGCTCGCCGCTGTTTACTCCTAGTGCAGGCCCTGGACTTGCGGGGCTCACAGCTGTTTCCTCCCAGTGCAGGCTCTGGACTTGCGGGGCTCACAGCTGTTTACTTCCAGTGCAGGCCCTGGACTTGCGGGGCTCACAGCTGTTTACTCCCAGTGCAGGCCCTGGACTTGCGGGGCTCGCCACTGTTTACTCCCAGTGCAGGCCCTGGACTTGCGGGGCTCGCAGCTTTTACTCCCAGTGCAGGCCCTGGACTTGCGGGGCTCACAGCTGTTTACTTCCAGTGCAGGCCCTGGACTTGCGGGGCTCAGCTGTTTACTTCCAGTGCAGGCCCTGAACTTGCGGGGCTCACAGCTGTTTACTCCCAGTGCAGGCCCTGGACTTGCGATGCTCACAGCTGTTTACTTCCAGTGCAGGCCCTGGACTTGCGGGGCTCACAGCTGTTTACTTCCAGTGCAGGCCCTGGACTCGTGGGGCTCACAGTTGTTTACTCCCAGTGCAGGCCCTGGACTTGCGGGGCTCACAGTTGTTTACTCCCAGTGCAGTCCCTGGACTCGCGGGGCTCACAGCTGTTTACTTCCAGTGCAGGTCCTGCACTTGCGGGGCTCACAGTTGTTTACTCCCAGTGCAGGCCCTGGACTCACGGGGCTCACAGCTGTTTACTTCCAGTGCAGGTCCTGCACTTGCGGGGCTCACAGCTGTTTACTTCCAGTGCAGTCCCTGGACTTGCGGGGCTCACATCTGTTTACTCCCAGTGCAGGCCCTGGACTTGCGGGGTTCACTGCTGTTTACTTCCAGTGCAGGCCCTGGACTCGCGGGGCTCACAGCTGTTTACTCCCAGTGCAGGCCCTGGACTCGCGGGGTTCACAGCTGTTTACTTCCAGTGCAGGCCCTGGACTCGCGGGGCTCACAGCTGTTTACTCCCAGTGCAGGCCCTGGACTTGCGGGGTTCACAGCTGTTTACTTCCAGTGCAGGCCCTGGACTCGCGGGGCTAACAGCTGTTTACTCCCAGTGCAGGCCCTGGACTTGCGGGGCTCACAGCTGTTTACTTCCAGTGCAGGCCCTGGACTTGCGGGGCTCTCAGCTGTTTTCTCCCAGTGCAGGCCCTGGACTTGCGGGGCTCACAGCTGTTTACTTCCAGTGCAGGCCCTAGACTTGCGGGGCTCACAGCTATTTACTCCCAGTGCAGGCCCTGGACTTGCGGGGCTCACAGCTGTTTACTTCCAGTGCAGGCCCTGGACTTGCGGGGCTCACAGCTGTTTACTCCCAGTGCAGGCCCTGGACTTGCGGGGCTCGCCGCTGTTTACTCTTAGTGCAGGCCCTGGACTTGCGGGGCTCACAGCTGTTTACTCCCAGTGCAGGCCCTGGACTTGCGGGGCTCGCCGCTGTTTACTCCCAGTGCAGGCCCTGGACTTGCGTGGCTCGCCGCTGTTTACTCCCAGTGCAGGCCCTGGACTTGCGGGGCTCACAGCTGTTTACTTCCAGTGCAGGCCCTGGACTTGCGGGGCTCACAGCTGTTTACTCCCAGTGCAGGCCCTGGACTTGCGGGGCTCACAGCTGTTTACTCCCAGTGCAGGCCCTGGACTTGCGGGGCTCGCCGCTGTTTACTCCCAGTGCAGGCCCTGGACTTGCGGGGCTCACAGCTGTTTACTCCCAGTGCAGGCCCTGGACTTGCGGGGCTCACAGCTGTTTACTTCCAGTGCAGGCCCTGGACTTGCGGGGCTCACAGCTGTTTACTCCCAGTGCAGGCCCTGGACTTGCGGGGCTCGCCGCTGTTTACTCCCAGTGCAGGCCCTGGACTTGCGGGGCTCGCAGCTGTTTACTCCCAGTGCAGGCCCTGGACTTGCGGGGCTCACAGCTGTTTACTTCCAGTGCAGGCCCTGGACTTGCGGGGCTCGCCGCTGTTTACTTCCAGTGCAGGCCCTAGACTTGCGGGGCTCACAGCTGTTTACTCCCAGTGCAGGCCTTGGACTTGCGGGGCTCGCCGCTGTTTACTCCCAGTGCAGGCCCTGGACTTGCGGGGCTCGCCGCTGTTTACTCCCAGTGCAGGCCCTGGACTTGCGGGGCTCACAGCTGTTTACTTCCAGTGCAGGCCCTGGACTTGCGGGGCTCACAGCTGTTTACTCCCAGTGCAGGCCCTGGACTCGCGGGGCTCGCCGCTGTTTACTCCCAGTGCAGGCCCTGGACTTGCGGGGCTCACAGCTGTTTACTTCCAGTGCAGTCCCTGGACTCGCGGGGCTCACAGCTGTTTACTCCCAGTGCAGGCCCTGGACTCGCGGGGCTCACAGCTGTTTACTCCCAGTGCAGGCCCTGGACTTGCGGGGCTCACAGCTGTTTACTCCCAGTGCAGGCCCTGGACTCGCGGGGCTCGCCGCTGTTTACTCCCAGTGAGGCCTTTGCCCGGAAAATTGCGGAAAGTCTACTTTTTCGAACAACATTTTTACGCCAAACAGGAACTTAAATTTCGACGGCGGTTTTACTCATTTATTTTTCCTGATAAATTATCCTCGTTTTAGTAATATAAATAAATATAAATATGATAAAATTTTCGCTAGAATCGCGTCATTATAAGCGGCAGTAAAATATTTGAAAGTTTTTTTGTAATGCGACTTTGAATTGCACATTACGAGGGTGCGTCACATTTTGGGTCATTATTTTGCATTTAAGAAAACGCTGGTAAACATGTGGACTTTTTTTAATGGATCAACTTTCACGAAATTATATATATATACGCACATACATGGCAAACTTCTTGCAAATTTAGTTGCGAAGTAAATTTTTTTAACGTTTTTGTGATTTAGAAATAAAGAGAATAAAATGGAAAACAAGGACTAATTTTTATTTATTTATTTTTTTTAGGTTTAACAGCAATTTTACTTGCTACTTCATCATAAAAGGCTGGAATTACTTTCAGAAAATTTAACTCAATTTTACCTAGCCTTTCAAAATGTTCAAATTTGTGAGGATTTTGACAGCTAAGCAACCGAATTTTTTTCCCCTTCTGTAATATACATACAAACCCTATCACGAAGTAGCCAGTTCATTGCCATTAAACCTAAACAAATTTTAATCATGTTTCCCGTTGATGTAACTTTGGCAGCTAATTATGCAAAAAAAATTGGTTGTCTGTAAAGTCGGTTTACGGACGATAGTTTAACGTGACGTCATAACAAAACATTGATGAAATGATTGCATACTTTTATGAATAAAATTGAATCATTTTTATTGAATATTCACTATTTTGTATGGATACAAAGAAGGAGTGAAATGAAATCTACAATTTAATTGATAAATGTACTTTTATTTGCACTCATTAATTCAAATATGTTTATTACTTTAACGAAGAGATTATTTTAACTATAACTTTTATACATGTTTGCTATTTAACTTCTTCCAATCTGTGTTATTCTGTTAAGGATAGGACGATGATAGGAAAAGTAGGAAACGAATGGGAGTGTTTCAAGTTTGATGTGCCTCGAAAAAGTCAAATAAATGGTTGTTCCAATCGAGTGGAAGAGAGATAGATAGATGCGGCGCAAGCGTACAATGTGCGTTACGGGACACTTTTTCGTGCGTGCAGCCGGCGTTCATCGATTTATTAGACGTTGTCACGTCAAAAAGTATGCGACGTATTGACTCTTCGTTTCGTAGAAGTTGGACGGCAAGCTCGCCGGTGATGAAGGTATACAAGACGGTGACCTGGAATGGGAGGCACCCCCTTGAGCCACGGGGGACCACGGGGGGTCACGGGGGGGCACGGGGGGTCACGGGGGGTACGCCCCTGCCAAACCTCAGACGGGCCGACGACAATACTCGGGGCAGGCGCTCTTCCTGTCGCGCGCGGCCAGCCCAACAGAGCTTCATTAGCGCCACAATGGCCGGGGCCTGCGAGCTGCAATTAGCGCGGCGCATCCCCGCCCGCCGTGACGAAACAACGCGAAGGCAAATACCGAGTCAAATGCCACTCCCACCACTCCCACTCCCGTAAGTGACCTGCCGCGCCAACTGTCAGGGGCGTACCTGCGTCTGTGAGGCGGGATGATAAGCGCGACGCTCGCTGGTGCTTCTAGCCAGTGGCGTAGCCAGAGGGGGGTTTTAGGGGTCCAACCCCCCCCCCCCCCCTTAGCTCCAAATCTTTAATTAATTTCTTATTCATCACTCAAACAAAGTTCATATTAAAATTAATAAATTTTTTTACCATTACAATATTTAAATTTAAGTACCTAAAACTGCTAAAATATCACTATTTTACACCTTAAAATCCAAATTTTCCCGGGGGAGGACCCCCGGACCCACCGCTTTAATTGGGGGGGGGGGCATGCTTTTTAACACCCCTCATACACAAATCCTGGCTACGCCACTGCTTCTAGCACGTAATATGAAAACACGCGTTTTAGCCATTTTTAACTCTTCCAAAACTACAGTTTAAAAACTTAAATCCGAAATCAAAAGTACTTTTCGGCCCTCAGCGAACTCTTAAATGCTTTTCGTAAACATACGCCGCTCGGATATCTTGCGTAGTTTTCCAATCGCGTTGTTTTTTCCTGAAGCTCTGCGCACCGTGTGTGTGCCCGGGTGGGCGGGGGCCTTAACAACTCGACTTGATGTAGTCTCGCACTGTTTGTCATGGAATAAAAAAAAATCACAGAAGACGACGACGACGATAGCACTGACGAACTCAGGTTTCCAGTGCCAACTTATTTGATTTTCGGAATTTTTCCATGACAAACAGTGCCAAACTACAATGGCGTATGTCCAAAAAACTGCATTAAATAAAAATTCCCCATTGCATGAAACATAAAAAAAAAGTTAACAACTCGACTACTGAACAAATTATCACACAAGATAACACTTTTTTTTGTGCGAAATCCCAACTTGCGAATAATGCCTCCTTTTTGAGAGAGAACTGTTATATTACTAATGCAATGCTAAAATGCTTGTGCTCACCGTTTTATCACACCAAAATGACATATCGGAAGGGGGGAAGACAAAAACAAACAAATCACGCAAACAAAAATTATCTTATTTAACTACGTGAAAATAGCTTGGATACAATTAACATAAACTAAAATAACTCCTGAACACAACTTTATTTGTATCAAATATTTTCCACAAAAAAAATTGAAAGGATGTAACTATTAAATTAACAAGATCTTATTATAAAACTCTTGGTATATTCGAAAAATGTTCCTTACTATTAACAGCATGTTTATTATATCTACATTAAATTATAAGAACATAGACGGCGGAGTGTTTTTAATTTTTGTAGCTGGCTCCTCGCCAATTGAAGACTATGAGCCCCAGGACAACGGTTTGCCGTCTGATCGCTACGAAGGTTCAGTGAGGTCTCAAATGCCCGAGATTCCGTATCATCCGAGCTGAACTAAAGCGCCATTACCAGCAAAGATTGTTAAAAAATTTCTTGAGGACCTGGATAGCCATAATTAGAGGTGGGTTGCAGAGTATCAACCGGCTACTTTGTAACTGATACACGCCTGTATCAAGTACTGCAAACGAGTACACTATTAAAGTATCAAGTACTTTAGTATCAGTTTAGAATTTGCCTGGAACAACACCACCGCCAATGTGCGCCGAACCCGATCGCAGATGACGGTCACTTGGGCCTTTGAATATATATACTGTATAGAAGTCGCGAGTGGATAGGATTTATTCTACGTTTTTCAGAAGCGTATGATGAGCAGCTTGGGAACTTCACCGCTGCAGTGCGCTGCCGTAACGCCCTGTATCGTCTTAGTTGTTATTTACACGTTAGAGTGCAGCACTGTCGCCCGCTGTCATTCCCCCCCCCCCCCCCCCACCAATCATTCACTGCAGCTCAAGGTCGTTCAACAGGAGGGGGAAGGGGTGTTTGAAGAGTTCGACACTTGTCCGCTAGGGACCACCACAAGTCGATGCCCTAGAGATGGTGGCGATTGCGGCGGTGAATTAACCAACTACCTCAAAACCGTATTAGAAATTTTAACCTGGGCTGGCAACTTCTATACAGTATATATATTCAAAGCTTGGGCGGAGCTTGTGAAAGGGGAGGGAGCGGCACGACGAATAAGGGATAAAAAAAAGGGAAAGAATGTAGGGGTGGAAGCGCAGGGGAAGGCGTTGAAGGAGGGGAAGCCTAAGATGCACATCAAGTTCTGTCCCTGCCCGAACACGCCCGAATATTCACCTTCGGCCAACCTCGGGTTTATTTATATATATTTATATTTCTCTGTTTATTATAATGTAGCTAAACTAACCTAACTAACCGTCCATAGTGTTTTAAAGTGTTTTAATGTAGCTAACCTAACCGACCACTTTTAATATTTGAATTCATTTTTCTTGCGCAAAAATAAAACAAATCCCGAGGTTGGCTGAAGGTGAATATTCGGGCTTGTTCGGTCAGGGACAGAGCTTGATGTACATCTTAGGCTTATCACAGTACGCTCAGTGCGCAGTGCGTGCTCCTTGCAAAGATTGAAGACTCCGATTACGAAAGGCGTAGAAAGAGAACATCGATACCTTTTTTGGACTACGAAGAATGTAGAATGAGAAAACTGATAACTTTTTACGAAGAACGTGGAAAGAGAAAACTGATACCTTTTTACGCTGGTGATGACGGCACGGAGGATGTGTAACCTGTAACGAGAATGCTGATACCTTGTTTCTTCCTGGGACCGCTACTGCTGTAGCTGATACAGAAATATCAGCTACTCGTAACTAGTACATTACTGTATCAGTTACAGGCTGGAACAGATACCGAAAATTGCTGTAACAACCCACCTCTAGCCAAAATAAAAATTATCTTCAAAGCTGCCATTTACTGGTAAAGCGAATCACGGAGTGACGTGGAAGAATCTACACAACTGAAAAGCAGGGGGGGGGGGGGGGGGGAAATCGCCCCGAAAAATGATACCACTGGCCCAAATGAAAACCAAGACGATATTCAAGGATACGATAATATCCATGCTATCCGAGATTTGGCTTATCGCAGGTTGTGGCGGTTCACATGACGTCGGCTTACTTCTAAAACCTCGTAACTTCATTTCAGTCAATTTTACAAGAGAACTTATGAGCTTTTGGAGCACGGTTTCGACTGACAAAGATACGAGGTTTTATAATTTGTGAATAGAAAAGAGACTAAGTTGAGTTGACTTAAGTGGTTTTAAGAGCATATGCACTTGAAAAAATGAAAAAAATACACCAAACACATCCAGAATATAAAACTGGGAAAATCTGGACTTACGAGGTTTTAGAAGTAAGCCGACGATGAGCTCTGTTAGTCGGGACACTTCTGTGGTTACAGACGGAGAACGGAGCTGGGCCTTCGACGCGATGTCGTGGAAACCCCCCGGCCAATGAGGAAACCCACAGGCACAGTAACGTCCGCCATGTTTTTCGGTTTCGAAGGCGGGTGACACTGCGGGTGACATGCCGAGTGACATGGCGCCAACAGTTAACCAACTCTCGAATGGAGGAAGAGTTTGCCAGCCAAATATTGTCGAGTGTCGCCTGCTTGCTCCATAGAGATTTTAAGCAAGGTGTTTTTTGACTATTGAATAGTGTTGTTCTCAGAAAGTTTTTACGTGTTATTTTTCTTAAAAATTAAAAAAATTGGTTGTCTGACAAGTCGGTTTACGGACGATAGTTTAACGTGACAACGTCATAGCAAAACAATGATGAAATGATTGCATACTTTTATGAATAAAATTAAATAATTTTTTATTGAATTATCACTATTTTGTATGGATACAAAGAAGGAGTGAAATGAAATCTACAAATTTAATTGATAAATTTACTTTTATTTGCACTCATTAATTCAAATATGTTTATTACTATAACGAAGAGATTATTTTAACTATAACTTTTATACATGTTTGCTATTTAACTTCTTCCAATCTGTGTTATTCTGTTAAGGATAGGACGATGATAGGAAAAGTAGGAAACGAATGGGAGTGTTCCAAGTTTGATGTGCCTCGAAAAAGTCAAATCGATGGTTGTTCCAACCGAGTGGAAGAGAGAGAGATGTGGCGCAAGCGTACAATGAGCGCAACGGGACACAGCGTAACGGGACAATGTGCGTTACGGGACACTTTTTTCGTGCGTGCAGCCGGCGTCCATCGATTTATTAGACGTTGTCACGTCAAAAAAAAAAAACTATTTCCGAGACCTCAACCACTAATAAACACACAGCGATGAACTACATTAAAGCAAATCCATTTTCCAGAACAGAATAAACACAGTAGGCTTCAAAACAACAGTTGCGACGTTTCGGGAACTGAGATCATTTCTCGTCCTCAGGCACAAATAGACAATCTTGAACCACAGGGTTTCAAAGTTAGTGTTACTAGTTTTCATTGTCTTAATTGTGACGGTCTACAAACAAGGACACTAAGTTCTTAAAAAATATAATTGCTAAGAGCCCTTTGTACGTAGGCGACCTCAATTTAAAAAAAAAACAATACAATGTTTTTCCATTCGAAATCGACGAGACGCAACCACAATTCAATAATTTATGGCCCAATATATAATCGAGTTTCCCACTCTCTTATTCTAGATAATTTGCTTGATTTTTCAGTTTTTTTTTCCATGTCCATCAAAACATTTCCCCCTGGCTAATTAATAGATTTTGCACGATACACAGGTAAATATACTACACTAAAATCATGTATCGAAACACGTTTCGACAACACGTAATATGCCAAATTGACCATAAAATCTTTTCCTCCCTTCCATTCACAGTTTGCACTGTTATCATTTCCATTAATGCTATGCAACCATGCCGCCGGTCTGTAATATAAAACCACAGTATGTAATCGAAATTTAAACAGTTCATCATTGATTGTAACCCGGCAAATTACTTACACAAAAATCATTAAATTAACAAACATTCGTTCCACTAGTAGTTGTTCCTATCACAGAGAAAAAGGGTTGTTTGAATCAAACAAATATTTGTTTATAAATGGGGAAACAAATATTTACTTGGTGGAACAAAATATTTCGTTAGTTTAATCAAACTCGGTAAGTAACAAAAATAATTTGTTACACCTAAACAAATATACATTTGAGTTGACAAAATCATTTTGTTGGGTCAACAGAATCTTTCCTACTACAAAATATTTGTTTGAATTAACAAAATATATTTATTTTGCCATATATAAACAAATATTTTGTTGAGGCAAACAAACCTTTCTCTCAGTGGATACGTTTCATTAATGATTATAACAGATTGGTTTTGTGATTAAAGTACAGGCTGGTTTCAACAACAGTTGTATTGTAATTTCCCTGAGTTTCCCTGTCTGCGGCAACCCTGGTGACGTGGACGCAACCAGGAAATGTCGAGGTGAAAACTCACGCGCCAGTGCGGCTTGCGTCTGCGTCGCCCGCTCTCCTCGGCGACCAGCCACAAGCCGCCCCCGTTCCCTGGACACCCCATCCGGCACCACTGACACCACTGACACCACTGACACCACCGGCACCACTGACACCGCCCCGGCAGTTCGCGAGCTCCAGCCTCGCCCGACCTCTGGACCATTGGTCACCGGCCCTCCTCGCCGCTGTGCGTCAACACGTCACCGCAGAAGAATGATCGACGCACATCCCCAAGACAACAGGAGCGGTCTCACTCGCCACGTGATCATTCCATCTCGTCGCCGTCACCGTCGTCATGTCACGTGATCATTCCATCTCGTCGCCGTCACCGTCGTAGTGTCACGTGATCATTCCATCTCGTCGCCGTCACCGTAGTCGTGTCACGTGATCATTCCATCTCGTCGCCGTCACCGTCGTCATGTCACGTGATCATTCCATCTCGTCGCCGTCACCGTCGTCGTGTCACGTGATCATTCCATCTCGTCGCCGTCACCGTCGTCATGTCACGTGATCATTCCATCTCGTCGCCGTCACCGTCGTCATGTCACGTGATCATTCCATCTCGTCGCCGTCACCGTCGTCATGTCACGTGATCATTCCATCTCGTCGCCGTCACCGTCGTCATGTCACGTGATCATTCCATCTCGTCGCCGTCACCGCCGTCATGTCACATTGCGGCAATTTCATAAAAATAGCTATCTCTTCCGCGTCTGCCGGTTGGTAAAGCAAGTTCTGTTACCAGAAGCCCGAGAGCTGAAGACAGTCACGGAGGTGGATCACAGTTACAGAGCTGCCAACCTCCAAGAACACCCATAAGTAATCTTCATCATCAACGGCTTTCCAGCCTGTGGCCGGGCCGGCAAAGTTATCACGTTTGTGTAAATTCAACAAACACGTTCAAACGAAAGCTATGAAGTTTATGCCAGGTACTAGATTCTGCCAAGTCATCAAGAAATATAAAAATTCAGAGATTTGCTGACCTCTTAATAATTAAAATTCTGAAATAAGTTTCAGAGTTCATTTTCACGTTGAGTACATAACTTAAGATAAACCTTCTCATTAGAAGAGATTAATGAGCCGTATTTATCGCACTAAACGCTGATTTCGAGACGTCTTTAAGTATCTTTTTTTTTTCCCGTAGTTCCGTAATTGGACGTCTACATCAGTAATATTTACTAAAAATCCGTAATACTCGGCAGTATTGTACTTTTATGAACACTTTAGTGAATTTTCACCACCACAAGATAATACTTGGCAACTCTCTGATGACTAAGTTGCAACGCGACTCGAAATGCAAGATAAACTCCGTGATAGATTTACCGGGCTAGACCTTAAATAGCAGTAATGGCAATAAAACGAAATAACCATTTGGCGCGTGAGAACAGCCTTAACGTCGATGTCGAGGACCTTAGAGAGGAATGATTGGGTGAGGGAAAACCCACCAACTCAAGGCAACGTCCGACACGTTTTCCCTCTGGCGAGAATCGAACCCTGCAAGTGATTTGATCCCATGTCACCGCGGCTTCTAAAGTTCACTGAAGTTTAAGCAAAGAGACATGTTAACTTTGCCACAACTTAAAGACAAATAAAAACTAATAACGCTAAAGTTATCATTCACCTGAAATTCACAATTAATTGTTCAGTCATGCAGAGTATGAACACATATTAAGAAGCCAGACAAATAGTTTGGCTAAACATCCGTTTGGCGAATAAAGGAAAATGAATTTATCTTTTGCGAATCCCAAATTCCTTAAATACTTATAAACTGCTTATTATTTCATTTGGCTGTCGGTAATTGTACAGTTAAACTTCAGACGATGGTAAAAGAAAGAATAATGTATTTTTTTAAATATTCAAATGACTTCACACAAACGTCTGTAGAAATATGTTTTTGACGTGACGTCTAATAAATCGATGAACGCCGGCTGCACACACGAAAAAGTGTCCCGTTATGCACATTGTCCCGTTACGCTGTGTCCCGTTACGCTCATTGTACGCTTGCACCGCATCTATCTCTCTTCCACTCGATTGAAACAACCATCGATTTGACTTTTTCGAGGCACATTAAACTTGAAACACTCCCTCCATTCGTTTCCTACTTTTCCTATCATCGTCCTATCCTTAACAGAATAACACAGATTGGAAGAAGTTAAATAGCAAACATGTATAAAAGTTATAGTTAAAATAATCTCTTCGTTAAGGTAATAATCATATTTGAATTAACGAGTGCAAATAAAAGTAAATTTATAAATTAAATTGTAGATTTCATTTCACTCCTTCTTTGTATCCATACAAAAAAAGTGATGATTCAATAAAAATGATTCAATTTTATTCATAAAAGTATGCAATCATTTCATCAATGTTTTGTTATGACGTCACGTTAAACTATCGTCCGTAAACCGACTTAACAGAAAACAATTTTTTTTATACACAGACATGCCCGGTCCATAAAGAGATGATTTCAACAGTTATCCATAAAAAATAAAATTCCATAGGTTAGATACATGTTGGAGAAAAATAGTTTACTGACTCGTACAGTAAACTTCAAAATCCTGAGTGTACACTTAATTTCACTGGGTGATCGGATACTGCCTTACTGTAAAGTATTTTAATGCAATCCTCGAGCTGGCTGCTGACGCAGAGGAGATTGTCCTCGCGGGAGCTGTCTGCTTGCGTGTCACTGTTGCATTCAGTTACAGCGGCGCCGCTGTTTCAAGTCAAGCTTCGCTTTTAGCAGTTTACAGATCTCCTTCTGGGTGTCTCGACGACTTCCTTAATTCATTAGACAATGCGTTCACCGTTCACAATACTTCAAAATTAATGCTAGTTGGTGACATTAATAAAAATATATGTACGACTGTTTATGATAAATACACAGAAAAATATTTAAACATTCTTGCTAAACATGGCTTATCATCTTGTATTAACAAATATACACGCAAAACACCTTTCATACAAACCTGTATAGACCATGCGTTTGCAAAAATTAAAAATAAAAAGATGTTTATGCTGCTGTGTTACATACTAATATTACAGACCATTTTGCTACTGTTGTTAGCTACAATATTGTGTGTCAAAGGTCTCTTAGGAAAAACAATATACAAACTAATTTTGGTGGAAAAATTTTATCTGATTTTCTTGAATTCGAGTCTTGGAATTGTGTATTAAATGAACAAAATGTTGATATTGCAACAGATAATTTTGTAAATTTGATAGAAAATTACATAAACAAAGCTAGTTCGCTTACTGTTAATACACGTAAGTCAGTAAAAATGTTAAAACCATGGATTACAATCGGGTTGATTAAATCTATTAGAACACGAGACAAAATTAAACAACAATTAAACAAACAACCATTTAATACGCAGCTAAGACAAACATTTTGTAACTACAGAAATAGGCTTACGTCTCTTATACGAATAACTAAAGACAATTATTATAAAAGAAAAATTGCTGAAGCAAAAAATGATTCTAAAAAAGTTTGGAATATTATTAAAGAGGTTACTGGCTCAAAAAATGAAAAAGTAGATATTAAAACTGTATTAAATGATAATAACATAATAAATGCCATGTCAAATCCTGAGCAAGCTGCAAACACACTAAATGGATAATTTACAAATGTTGGAAATGCTATGGCTTCAGAAATCATTAAAAATAATTCTAGTAAAAAGTCCAAAAATTATTCAGTTGCTACAAAAATTGTTCAAGGGTCTTTATTCTTAGCTCCTGTGTCAGAATATGATATACAATTAATTATTTCTGAAATTAAAAACTCCAATGCATTGGGTTCTGATAAGATAAGTGTAAACATATTAAAAGAACAAAGATATAAATTGTGTAAACCTCTAGCTCATATAGTAAATTTAAGCTTAAGTTTAGGTAAATTTCCTAGAAGTCTCAAGGAAGCGATTGTCATACCATTGCATAAAGGGGGTAGCTTTGCATCCTCAAATTTTAGACCAATCTCTATATTAAGCAACATTTCAAAAATTATAGAAAAATGTGTTAAAAAACAATTAATGTCATTTTTGGATAACAACAAAATACTGTCTGTAAACCAATTTGGGTTTAGAAAAGGCTTAAGTACAAATGATGCTCTAATTAAGGTAACAAACTTTGTGCACAAAGCCATAGAACAAGATAAAAAATGTATTGGTGTAATGTTGGATTTTGCTAAGGCTTTTGATACAGTCTCACATAAAATACTTTTAGATAAACTGGATAAAGTAGGAATAAGAGGTTTGGCAAATACTTGGTTTAAAAGTTATTTGGAGGGTAGATCTCAGAGAGTCAAAGTAAATAATAAATTAGGAGACATCCTACATATAAATATAGGCGTCCCACAAGCCAGTGTTCTTGGGCCAATTTTGTTTCTGATATATATAAATGATCTATGTAACTTAGACATAACGGGGCAGATAGTTTCTTTTGCAGATGATACTGCAATTTTATATTCATCCGACAATTGGCCTTCGGTTTTTGAAACGGCAAATAACGAACATAAATAAAACCAAATATATTACTTTCTCTGCCAACATTTTTGGTCAACCTATCGAACATGAACTAAAAATTCACGTATGTAACGAAATAAACGTTAACTGTAAAAAATGTAGTGTCATAGAAAGAGTACAGGATATAAAATACTTAGGTATAGTTCTCGACTCTTTTTTAAAATGGGATAAACATGTTTCTTATCTTACGAACAAGATTCGAAAAATGGTGTATAAATTCGTTGAACTAAGAACAATATTATCTATTGAAGGTATTAGAATGGTTTACTTTGCTATTTTTCAGTCTGTTATGCAATATGGTATTCTGTCTTGGGGAGGGATGAGTAAAACGTCAATTAAGCCACTTATAACAATTCAAAAACTTATTTTACGAGTTATTTAAAAAAAAAACCACATGTACCCATCCAAGGAACTTTTTAAACTATTAAATGTATTTGATATTAAAAGATTGTTTATTAGAGCTGCAATAATTAATATGTATCAAAGGGATAATCAGTTAAATTATATAGATCATAACTATCCCACACGACATAGACAGAATATAAATTTACAAATCCCTCAATTTCATAAAACAATATCTCAGAGATCTTTAGAATTTTTGCTTCCAAAAATTGTTGTTATTCTTCCTGCAAAACTAAAAACCAAAAATTATTTTCAAATGAAAAAATATGTTAATATTTGGCTACATAATTTAACTGATGAAGAGATGGCTTTAGTATTTAAGTTAGTTTTATATATTGTTATAACTTTGTACCTGTACTTTACTTAAATACTAATTTTTATTTAATTGAATTTTCATTTATTCATGTAACAATTATATAATTTATACTTTTTTGTTTATACATAATATTGCGTTTTAATAATTTGCTCTTTTTAACTTTCATATTTATATAACTAATGTAATATTTTATATATTTATTTCTCAGTTATTATACATTTACAAATGTTTACAATCGTCAAAATACCGCATGTAATTTGAAGTGACTAGATGCACTCACATACAAGCTTGCTTTCGTGAGTGCTAGCTAAATTTCCTGGTTAATTAAGTGAATATTGTCAACAAAGTGTAAAAAAAAATGGGAAATAAATTATTATATTATATATTATATTCTTGGTTCGAGTCTGCGTGTAAGCTACGGCTTCGTGTGCCGTATTCAGACACTGATGCCGTTTATACGTTATTGTAGTCTTGCCTTAATTTTAGAAACTTAAGTTCTTGCATATCTGAATTTTTTCCCCCCAAAAAAGTCTGGATACTATTTCGTACAAAAGAATGAAGAAATATCTTTGTTTTACTTGCGTTACGATAAATCATTTGAAATGTTACGGTGCTTCGACGAGATAAGTAACGCATGTTCGTGCATAAACAGTCAGTTGACCGCCGCGAGTTGACTTGCACTGACGTGGGGCACAGAGGCGAGGATGTCGACTCATGCAAGTCGTGCGTCTGAACCGGCGTGAGTCACATGAGTCACATGAGTCACATGAGCCAACATGAGTCTTCTCAAGGGGGACGCACCGCAACGCCGAAATACCACAACTCCGAAATGCCAAATTGACCACAACGCCGACAGCTAGAAAACTGCTGTGTACCACAACGCCGAATTACCACAACGCCGAAATACACTAACGCCGAAAAATGTCATTGCAGGACTGCCACAAAGGTTAGGTTAGGTTAGACTAGGTTAGGTTAGACTAGGTTAGGTTAGACTAGGTTAGGTAGACTAGGTTAGACTAGGTTAGTTTAGATTAGGTTAGTTTAGATTAGGTTAGGTTAGGTTAGGCTAGGATAGGCTAGGTTAAGTTAGGTTATATTAGGTTAGGTTAGGTTAGGTAAGGTTTGGTTTGATTGTGGTATTTCGGCGTTAAGGGTGTATGACCCGTTCCAGGTCATGATTTTAGATTTATATTAATCACTGATCAACTTTTAGACATTTTCAATCGTTTAACTTTCACGAAATGAAAAATATATATAGTTGCATACTTTTTGCATAATTAGCTGCCAAAGTTACATTTTTAACCTTTTTGGGTTGTACAAATAACGAGAATTTAATTTATTGCAGAACTGAAACTTTTTAGGATTAACTGCAATGCCACTGGCTACTTCAAGAAATGGTTTGCATTTCTATCACAAAAACTCATTTCATGTTTCTTGGCTGTCAAGATCATACAAATTTTGAGAATTTTTAAATGTCAGGTAAAATTAATTAATATTTTCTGAAAGAAATGCAAACCATTTCTTGAAGTAGCCAGTGGCATAGCAGTTAATCCTAAAAAGTTTCAGTTCTGCAATAAATTAAATTCTCCTTATTTGTACAACCCAAAAAGGTTAAAAATGTAACTTCGGCAGCTAATTATGCAAAAAGTATGCAACTATATCTTTTTTTCATTTCATGAAAGTTAAACGATTGAAAATGTCTAAAAGTTGATCAGTGATTAATATAAATCTAAAATCATGACCTGGAACGGGACATACGCCCTAAAGGTACATTTAAGAAACACACACAAATTCATTCAGTTGTTATTTCGGCGTTGTGGTACACAGCAGTTTTCTAGCTGTCGGCGATGTGGTAACGACCCGTCTCAAGTCGGCCACATGTGCGCCGCCGTACCCAAAACCCGTCTCCGCTTCCAGGCCAAATACCGATTAGGCCTGACCACACAACACCAAGTCTGCCTGGTATGCTCGTTACGTACCATTTCCAAAAACTATACAGAATTCAGCTCTGAATAAACACACGCGCTGCTTAAAATGGTCTCAAGAGGACGATTTCACATTTTCTGGAAGCACTTACACTTAGTTTCAAGTTCCTGAAATTAAAACGGTAACATAGTAATAAACGGAAATGAAAACCAAATTCTATCAGCATGATGGCAGTTTTGTGGCTTACTGTAGCCACGTGCATTCTAGTTGTTCGAGAAGACAACAAACATTTCCTTTCTTTTTGAATCAGTGGTGAGAGATATTCTCTTGTAAGTAGACACAGAAGTGTAAAAGTAAGTTCAAAAACCTTGGCAGATATCTCGTAAGTTACCGTCCTTAAATACGCCTAGAGACTGAAAGCGGACAGCTCAAATATATCGGTGTGAAAACCCGGCAGTATAACATCAACCGGTCAGTCCGATAGATAACAGCTTGTAAACTCGCTCAATGTAATCGAGCCTAAACCTGCTCAATTTGGAGAACCTGGACGTGATACGTCACTACGCCTAATACAGGGGATGGATGGGAGGGGGGGGGGGGGGTTCCAATTTGCGCGCAACTTACCGAGCATGAAACTTTGCCGAGTTGCTTTTCCGTACGTATGTTCTTTAACAAAAAAAGAAAGAAAAGGGGGTTGTCTGTAAAGTCGGTTTACGGACGATAATTTTACGTGATAACGTCGTAATAAAACATTGATGAAAAAATTGCATACTTTTTAATTTTCAAATATTATTTACAGTTTTTTGCCAATTTAATTTAAATAATTTGTTTAAATATAATAACGAACAATTAGTTAAAGAGCCCGCCTTAACCCGTTTGATATCATAGAAGATTTTCTCGCACGGTGGCTGGCCGGTTCTTGCACGCTCGGCTCAGGCGGAACGTGACAATTTTTCGTGCGTGCAGCCGGCGTTCATCGATTTATAAGACGTTATCGCGTCAAAATGCTTGTTTTGGCCTTTCCCTGCAACCAATTCTATTTATGCCAAGTTTTTCACGAAAACCTATAAATTACATACTAAACTTGCTTACACCACTCAGTAAACTCATATACATCGGCGATCTATAGTTATATTCCTCATCTTTCACACACTCTCCTGATAGCAATACAGACTTCGCAGCGTTCTAGAATGGCCGCCAGAGCAAACCACAAGGTCAACACTGAGTTTTTATCTGCATCCATACGGCTCATGCATTTCCAACCAGCACCTGTCAGAGCAACCAGTTACAAAACTTAATATACAGCTGTTGTGAGTCAGATTTCGCCCGACAAACTTTGAGTGCAGATAAATCACGAATACGTATATAGCTACACACTACTAAAGGTCTAAATGCTGCCCGAGGCTATCGGTACGCCTTAAAAGTTTTTTTATTTCATTTTATACTCAGCCAATGGAACATAATTATGTTATTGGTCTAGCCAAAAATACAGAGTACATTTGCACTTAACATTCAAGGACGCAAGAGAAAAATAAGCTGTATCAGAATACATAGGGATGCGTCCATAGCACACACATCCCTGCATGCCTTAGAAAATGCAGCCACAATTGTAAAGGAACATTTCTAATGGATGGATAGTATCCGAATACTTTTACTGTTACAACCACCTGTTGATAGTTGGTCGTACTAATGTGCAAGAAAACCATTTGTAGTCGTGATATCTACAAATCTTCAGAAAAAAAAGTAAATAACAACGACCAATTAAAAAAAAAATTAATGTAGCGTAACTGTTATAAATGTCAGCGATCAAAATAAATATTTTGTTATGAATCACACAATATTAAAAATACTTAAAATGAGCATTAAATACAACTTCTTTAAAGTTCAACTTTCGATAATTTTTATTGTATCTATTTGAGTAATCACTTACGCTTACAGCGTTTTAAACAAATCTTATGCCAAAAAACTTAACTAATATCATATACTAACAAAATGAAACTCGATTCCGGAGCTAATGGATGTTTTGACGCGTTAGTGGATGCGAGTGTCGCCTCCCTAGAAACCTCGACTTTAGTAGACGGATGTAGGGATGCATCAGCAACCCTATAGAGAATTCGGAAGCAATGCAAAGATAACCGCGTCCACTACGATGCACTTTTGGTGGATCCCTTAGCTAAGGGATCCATTAGGCTAGTATTCAGATCTAGCTATAACAACTTGAAAAAAAATCCACCACGTTACATTGTATTTTAATACAAAACTTTAATTCACAAATAATTTGAACTATAACAATTCTTTGAGATGAAATAATTTTACTGCAAAGACACGAGAATTATGAATAAGCCCTAAATGGCATTACATGTTATTTCTAATCTTTAAGGTATTCGTCTACTGTAAAAAACAAAACAAAAATTTTGTCTGTAAAGTCGGTTTTCGGACGATAGTTTAACGTGACAACGTCATAACAAAACATTGATGAAATGATTGCATACTTTTATGTATAAAATTGAATCATTTTTATTGAATTATCTTTATTTTGTATGGATACAAAGGAGTGAAATGAAAGCTGTAGAGTGTGTAGAGCGTGTAGAGCGTGTAGAGCGTGTAGAGCGTGTAGACAGTGCAGACAGTGCAGTAGGGTAGAGGGTGCTGCAGGAAACCGGGCCGGGAGGGTCTCGGACGGACCGCGGCCCCAGCTAGGGAACTGGTTCCCGGCCGGCACGCTGTTAGACGCCCATCCCGCCCAGCAACTGGTTGTGTTACGTAAGGGCGAGCGCCAGTCAGGTGCCCCCAGAGGCGACCAGCTACGCATCTGTGCTTCTTCCAGCCACGCCTATACAGGCTCTCACACTTAGTTTGCACTATTGTTGTTACCAGGCTTCTTAACATCCAAACTCTTCATTTGCACAACATATTTGTTCATAATAAATTTTAATATTATATGATTTACTATTTTTTGGTTTTTCTAAGACTATTTAATAGTGTATATTCAGGGGCACAACAAGGGGGGGGGGGGCAAGGGTATTTTGCCCCCCTCTGAAACCTTGAGGTGGGGGCAAACGGGGGCAAAGAAATTGCTGTGTAATCTTTTATTAGATAGTAAAACTGCTTAAATAGCACCATTTTCCACCTTGAAATACAAATTTTCCCGGGAGAGGACCCCCGGACCCCCGCATCAATAGGGGGGATCGATGATTCTTTATAAAAAGGTGTATTGCCCCCCCCCCCCCTACCTTTGGAAATTAAGTTGTTGCGCCCCTGTGTATATTGATAGTATTTTTGCAGTTGCAGACATCCTGAAAGAAGGAAAATAACTCAATGAAACACCAAATGTTATTGAAGTTGCCTGGCTTCTGTGTTCCAGCCATGTCGACGGCGAAGATTTCTCGATGTTTCGGCTAACCTTGCAGTCGCCATCTTCAGGGTAGCAATTACCTACTCCGGCATACCAGAACTAAGTTCCGTTCGAGATGAATACCACGCGACTTCCAAACTCGCGTGCAAACTAAAAATTCAAACATTTGGCTCCGGAGTGCCTAACTGCTACCCTGAAGATGGCGACTGAAGGTCGACTGAAACGTTGATAAACTCTTCGCTTCGAAACGACTTGGAGCCCAGAAGTCAAGCAACTCCGGACAATGTTCGCGAAAGAACCTCGAGCTTTATTATCCAATTATTATTTTACAGGAATAAAAATATATATTTTGGCAGCAGAGAAAAACATTTAATATCAAATCATATAATATTTCTTTTTAAGTTGAATCTTCTTAGAAGTAAAAAAAAAAAAAACTTGAATATGATCAGTTGATGGCCTTGATGTAAAACAACACGTAAATGTATTTCCAATATTCTCAATACAAATTTTTCTTTCAAGATAAAATGTTTCAGATGCATTTTAAAATTGTGCATTACATTACAAAGTTGTGTCTAAAACTTTTGCAGCTCTCGGGTGTACACGTGGCAACAGCGCACACCGAAACGATGGCGGTGCTAACGGCCGGAAACGTGCATCGTGAACAGAGAGTAGATGTTTATTAATATGCACATTGCAAAATAATTTGAGACGCGCTTTACAAGTAATACATCCAGACTCGTATGGAAAATGATCCAACGCAAGCATAACTAAGTTCACACTCTTGACAGGTTGGTACTTAAGGTCCTCATGTCGAGGGTCGTGTGTTCGATACCTACACCCCAGCATGACTCATATTCATGCCCGGCATGACTCATATTCATGTCCGGAGCCACTCAATCTTGTAGATCCCTTCTTCGTTGGCCTCCATGCGGCGTTAAACCCTATCAAAATACCGACAATTGTGCAGTACGCAACTTCTACAAAAGTAGATGTTACACGAACTTGCTACGTTCAAAAACAGCCTCTAAAGTATGCACTTACTTCCTAGAGTAAGAACTAGGTGATAGTGTCATATCCACTCGGTAACTCACGCATAGAAAACACTGGCCCCATTGAATTTTTTAACTGTCCATCTAGGGCCTATTAAAAAACAGCGAACGTTACAAGTTGCAGGTAGATTATCCTGCAAGTTATGAAACATGAAAGAGATTTGTCCTACAAATGTACTAAAAATTTTTTGTAAATACCAGTGAATTTGTACAAGTTACAAGTGTTTATTTTTGACGTGATCACGTCTTATAAATCGATGAACGCCGGCTGCACGCACGAAAAATTGTCACGTTCCGCCTGAGCCGAGTGTGCAAGAACCGGCCAACCACCGTGCGAGAAAATCTTCTATAATATCAAACGGGTTAACTAATTGTTCGTGGTTATATTTAAACAAATTATTTAAATTAAATTTGCAAAAAACTGTAAATAATATTTGAAAATTAAAAAGTATGCAATTTTTCATCAATGTTTTCTTATGACGTTATCACGTAAAATTATCGTCCGTAAACCTTTTTTTAATGCTTATAGATCTACCCTAATATCAGGACGAAAATTACAAAAATGTAAACCTTAATTTACGCGAAATGATCAAATCGCGTTTACAGTCTTGGCCGTGGTAACTTTTTAAACGAAAATCTGCCTGGAAGAAAGTTATGATAACATCCTACGAGGAGCGACAAAAAAAAAATATGTAAGATATTTTGTTTAATCTTAAACGAGGAGAAGGTTTGGTTGTGGGCGAAAATCCGTAGGATTCCAATTTCACAGTTACGATTTAGCAAGCGCAAGCGGAGTCCCTTAATTAAGAGCTATTTGATTCCCTGGAAGGGGGGGGGGGGGGGGTAACCGCCCCGAGATTTACGTCCATGGGCTTCGGTTATCGCTTGGCGGTGGTGGAATGTTGCAAAACTGATGATAAGGAAATGAAAAACCTGCCGGCCACGACAGGGGGAAGTTGCGTGAGGGAGATGTTATTTCAAAGATAATGAGTTTGACGGCTTCTATTGCAACCAGTAACTCATTTATTTTCGCAACTTGATTTGTATACCGCGTTCATTCAGTTACGGACGGCGTGTTACAGTGTGCACAACGCACACCTACACTAGGCGAAGCATAATCGAGTTATATGTGAGTGTATATATTATATATATATATATATATATATATATATATATATATAATCCAGTTGTCTACAGTATGCTTGGAGTAACAATCAAATGACTTGTAACTACAAAGAGCCGAAATCTCTCGCAAGAAACAGTGGTGTGTATTACTGAACACGCAGATAATAAATAGGGTGGCTTCAAAAAAAAATTTGTTGTCTGTGAAGTCGGTTTACGGACGATAGTTTAACGTGACAACGTCATAACAAAACATTGATGAAATGATTGCATACTTTTATGAATAAAATTGAATCATTTTTATTGAATTATCACTCTTTTGTATGGATACAAAGAAGGAGTGAAATGAAATTTACAATTTAATTGATAAATTTAAAGTTTAATGTGCCTCGAAAAAGTCAAATCGATGGTTGTTCCAATCGAGTGGAAGAGAGATAGATGCGGCGCAAGCGTACAATGAGCGTAACGGGACACAGCGTAACAAGACACTTTTTCGTGCGTGCAGCCGGCGTTCATCGATTTATAAGACGTCACGTCAAAAATATCTGTTACGTGACACATTAAATATACATCGAGTCTAATTTTGTTCGGAGTTAGAAATGAGAGCAGATTTCTGAAACTCATCGATATGTTACACTTTTTTTTTTTTAAAATTTTATCTATTTATTCAAAAATTGTGTTTCGTGCGCATATACTGCGTGTCCTGTTTGTGTCGCTCAAGCAAGAGATCTTTCAGTGTCTTTCACAGAATAAAGAATCAGTCAACAAATTCATACTAATCTAGGAACATTAAGCATTGATTCGAGCCTTGCGCGGAGACCACATTTTTTCTCTATTATTTAAACTTTTGTTAATATGAAAGCGAATTTTTTTTAATGATCATTGACTTTTAATTTACTGGGTATTAAGTATGTTATATTTTAAGTTGTTTATAAATTACATAATTTTTTAAGTATAAAAAAGAGCGTGTGTAACACAGTAGGCCTACATGTGATAGAAGTGAAACTTCTTTGGCAATTTAAACATCGACTAGTAAGTATACCGTAAGGGGTAAAACGCAGCAAGATAAAAAAAAATATATATATATATTCAAAATAAACATGAATCAACTAAATTATTACTCATTTCAAAATAACTGCTCATGATATCAATACTAATTGATCAATCAATAATGATCAATTAACAATAAATATTACTCACTGTTGAAATAATAACACCGTAAAATGTTATATTAAGATTTTCAGGACCCCAACTATAGCACGAAAACAATTCTAACAGCGATTTAAAAAGTAACTCAAATTCTGTCAATTTTATTCTGAACCACATTTATAATATTATCCAGTACAATTATTATAACATCTGTAACGATTCTTTGTGGAACACCTGTGACTAATATGTACGAGGCCATGTACTTGCATATTTGTAGCGTTTACATCTGTACCTTCGTGACATGAATATTGAACGTGCGTGGATTATTATTGGAGCTTACGGAACAAACCGCATTAAGAATGAATGAATTAGGGTGACACATCTCGGTGACATCGACGTAGTTGGACACGTTTAGGAGTGATGACAAAATAATCACTATAGCAGACCTGCCAACATTCAAATTTAAAAAATCATGAGGTACTCGATAAAAACTTTCAGGCACATAAATACAGGTTAGATATAAAAAAACAACAAATGAGAATCTTTAAATTTAAGTGACATACCTGTAGGCACATATGTTTTGTTACATGGTCTCTGCTTCAAAATTTATTTCAACAAATTATAGGTTGCAGATTTAATTTAGTTGAACATAATTTAGCGCTGTCGTGTAGTGATCATGCAGGGCCGCAACTAAAAAAGATGTAAAATAACATTCTGCTCGTGTAACACTATTATCACTGTTCACAGAAAAATTAATTTTTTTTTATTGGAAGCAATACACTTCACGTGTTAGTTGTGTTTTTTTTTGTAGTGACATGTTTCACAATGTCTCCTCTTCCACTATGCGAGATAGAAAAAGCACGGCACACGCTACAAAACGCAAAATTGCTTCCTTTACGTGACTCGAGTATTGATTGAAACTCGTTACTGTAAGATTTCGTAAAACTTGTTTTGTAACTTTTACAAACAAAATCTTGGGGCCCCGAAAAATCGTGAGGAAACACTATTTTGGCGTGAGGGCGTGAGATGGACCTTAAAATCGTGAGCCTCACACCAAAATCGTGAGAGTTGGCAGGTCTGCTATAGGAATGAGTGGGAGGGGGGATCGGGAGTACCCCGAGACAACCCACCGTCTCACGCACACGTCCGCCACATTTCTCGCTTGCAAACAATCCGGGCTGGACCCGCCGTGCCTATACAACTGCAGCCTACATGATTAGATGCTGTTATTATTTAGTGTCGCGAGCGACCGCAGCAATACACGTAACTTTAAATAATTGCACTTAATGCCTTTTTGACGTGACAACGTCTAATAAATCGATGAACGCCGGCTGCACGCACGAAAAAGTGTCCCGTTACGCACATTGTTCCGTTACGCTGTGTCCCGTTACGCTCATAGTTCCGTTACGCTGTCGGCGAGTGCAGTAATAATAGGTTATGTTACAATTGACTAAAAAAAATTTGGTGATTCATATAATTGATGATAGATATTTGATTACAGTTTATTTATACGAAAACTTGTTCATAATTATATTTAAACTTTATAGCTAAACGCCAGTTTTTGAAATTAATTACAAGTCATCTACACGTGAACTGTTTCGTCGACTGTTTATAAAGTGAAGTGAAAAGTTAATGTGGTTTTCATTGCTTATTACAACAACAATAATTTCTGCAATAAAGGTTAATTATTCTTGCATTTTAAAAATCTGATTACTAGTATAATTTCAAGTATTCATTCTTTTATTATTAAAATAAAAATGATTCAATTTTATTCATAATAGTATGCAATCATTTCATCAATGTTTTGTTATGACGTTGTCACGTTAAACTATCGTCCGTAAACCGACTTTTCAGACAACCATTTTTTTTTTAAATGTGCAGAAACACAACACGTCGGAAGCGAAATGAGCACGTATGAGGTGGAGAACGTGTTGCACGTAAGGTCGACGGGGCTACCAGACGCGCGTGTCCCACTGACCCTTGCTCAGGGACGCGCGGTAAGTGCCCGCCTGGTAACATCCGCTCCTCCGGCGGGTAATTGCAGCCTCGAAGGCCGCCCCAAGGCAGTAGCGACCGGCGACTGTCTGCAAACGAGCCGCGCGATTGGCCGATAAGGCAAGCGGCCAGTAAACACTGCCGGCCACAAACCACAGGCACGACTAAAGGCGCATCCGCATTTTGACGATACGAGTCGAAAAAAAACGTGTTGTGGCTGTGTCATGGACACGGCCGAGTGTTGTACATGAATACGTGTACGTAACAGGTAATATATATTTTTAATTTTAACACCATATATATTCACTGTAACTATTTTACACTAATATTTTATATATTCAATCGATAGATTTTGACGAGAGCTGACGATTGAAACTCAAACGAACGTCGTAGCTTCTGCGAGTCAACAGTTATACTAAGTGGAAATCTCTAAACGCAGCTAAATGACCTCAAAATGGCGGCGCTTCCCCCTCCACCGCGCGCGATGCGTCACAGTCCTCACCTAGCGTAACGAATTCTTGAGCTATCCAGTGGCGTAATTAAATTTTGGATGGAAATGATAGATATGTAGCTGCAACACCAAACTGTATCCCCAGATTTTATTCGTTTTTTTTTTAATTGCCTCCCATTACGGAAGAAATTTTAAAGACGTATTCACGTCAAAACAACAGGCACGACTAAAGGTGCATCCGCACCATGACGATTCGGAAGTGAATCGTGTAGTTCGACTCGTGGACGTGACGAAAGAGTCACTTGTAAGTTGAAAGTCGAATCGAATGGAGACGAACCTAACCCGAATAAAACGGACAGGGGGTCCCAGTTGATGAGACGAAATCGAACGGGGTTGCCTCGTCTGGACGTGTTGAATCATGTCGAAATCATGTCGCGGCAACTGATAATAATAATTTATTTCCCTTTTTTTTCACTTTGTTAACAATATTCACTTAATTAACCAAGAAATTTAGCACTCACGAAAGCAAGCTTGTATGTGAGTGCATCTAGTCACTTCAAATTACATGCGGTATTTTGACGATTGTAAACATTTGTAAATGTATAATAACTGAGAAATAAATATATTGTCGCGGGTTGAAATTTTGCAGGGTTGTTGAAATCAAATTTAGGGACTTTACTGACGGGACTCTGGGCTGGCTGCTCTGTTCACTCGTCAGCGCAAGTGGCGTGACCATGTAATTGGGGCACGGGGCCGGCGCGGCGCGCTGCGGGCTTGCAGAATTTTGTTTGTTTGTTTGGCCGCGCGCTGGCGCAGCCACGGGCCGCAGTTACTGGGGCGCGCTGTCGTAACAAGCCGCGCGGTGTGGCCTGCACATTGGGGTAGAGGGGGGGTAGTCTTCCCAGATGTTCTAGTTAGTTGTTTAGTAAATTTGACTTCAATAACGAGCTTTTGTTATGGTAGGCGCGGCAGGGCGCGCGAATTTAAGCGCAAGTGAGTGGTGACTCGGGGCTCACTCAGGCGGAGGCTATGCGTCTCACCTGTGGTCACGAGTTGTTAGTTCGTTCGTGATGTAGGAATTCAGGCTCACTCAGGCGGAGGCTATGCGTCTCACCTGTGGTCACGAGTTGTTAGTTCGTTCGTGATGTAGGAATTCAAGCTTTCGGGCGGAAGCTATGGTCGACGCCAGAGGCCACGAGTCGTTTAATTTAAGTTAGGTCATAATGTAGTCGTCAAGCTTTCGGGCGGAGGCTATGGCCCTCGTCAGGGGTCACGCGTCATAGTTTTTAAAATGTAATGTTCGTTCGGGATTTCAAGGGCAGGAGAGGCCCCTACGTTATTTTTTTAAAGTAATCGATCAAGAAAGGCTTTTCGGAAAATGTGAGTATGGACTTATCTTTGTTTTAATTTTAAGTATTAATTATGATTTGAGGTATTCGGAAGGACTAGGGAAGTGTTTAGTGAAGTTCTCTCATTCTCTCTCTTGTAAGGTCGTTCAATCGTTAAGGAAGTAAAGAGATTATTGTTTTAAATTGTAATCCCGCTATTTAAATGTTCTTTAAAATGATGTTGAGTATTTGACTTTAAGAATAAAATAATTTTAATTAAGTATTATGTTATTTTGCAAAATCTCCTTAGTTCAGCTCTCACCAGACATCCTGTACGGGATGACGAACCTATGATCCTAGGTACAGTAAAGTATTTTATGAAGTTAAGACTAGTTGATGCCAAGCGAGTTGTTTCTATGTAAAGAGCTACGATTCTCGCCCCCCCCCCCCCCCTCTGAAGGTGGATCGTGACTGAAATGGCGGTGGCACCGGCTAGGAACACGTGACAGAAATGGTAGAGTTCGCCGGATAGGTTCTATTTCTGGAGAGAGAGAGAGGTAGATTTTTATGTTTATTATTAAGTTAGTTTCAGCTTCTGATAGCAGGTTATTAAGAGTTTACTTGAGGAGAGGATTACGGAATTTAATCTAAGTGGAGGAAGTCTTTGAGATTTTTTTTGACGTAACAGATGTTTATTTGAGGATACTTGTAAGGATAAAGTTTATAGTGATAAGTTGTTTTAAGTCGTTGAATTTATTGTAGATTTATATCGGGGATTATTACGTGAGGAGAATACGTTATAAGTTAAATGCTTATTAGAGATAATGCAAGTGGTTTAATTTAATTGAAGTTCATTTTAAGATTGTAGGTTAAGAGAATTATAATTTAAAATAAAGTTTTTTGTCGTAAATAGGAATTATTTTCAAGAGAAGTTTGTTTTGTTTTCGTGCGCGTAGGAGACGAGACGTACGAATTAAATCAGTCGAGGGAAGGATAAACGTTAGAAAGGAATTAAAGAGAAAACGAGAGTTTATGTAAAAGAGAGTTATAGAATTTATAGTGATGTTTTGTTTTAATTAGAAAAATGTTGAGAGTTGTTTCAGAACGACACGTCAGTGGACGTGGCAGAGTGAACACGTGACGGGGAGGTGCTGAGACCTAGCGGAGAACGGAGGAACCGCAAGCGAGGGTTGGCGCACCTGATGGAATTCGGTGACGTCACGGGCTCATACGGAGACGTGGACAGGCCGTGACCTTGTTTTGATCAGCTGTACGGTAACTTAGCGATAAGAAAATAGACTATTGGTTAAATAAATTTAAATTTAAGTGTGTTTTAGGAGAAGAGGAACTTTCAGTATGTAAGTAATTTAATTTAAGAAGTGTATGATGTATAGGCTAGAAGTGTTTCGTTGTAAGTTGTTTATGTTTTTGTTAGTTAAATTCTACCTCGGTTTTAAAAATATTTTTTTGGGATTTGTAAACATTATTAAGGAGGTACACTATAAAATCGATAAGCATTGAGAAAACTGGGAAGGCTAGATTTTGTGTGTAGAGGGAATTTACTCCAAAAGAACAGAGAGACAAAATTAATGTTTTCATTAGGGCGAGGGACCCTAAGGTGAGGCGTTGTGTCCCTGGGAAGAAAGGGAATTGTAGCGCAGACCATAGGAGATGGGCTGACTACGGAATTAAGGGTCAGGAGAATCCTGAGAGTTGTGAGTAGTTTGGGGCAGGAGTTCCCCATGGTAGTACCGAAGTGGCTATCCTGTATGGGATAGGGTACCATTTCAATGAAGTTTGTTGGTGGGGTTAGAGCCCCCTGTGTAGTGGGCCTATAGCAGATAGGCACTACAGTGAAATTTTTGGTTATTTTGTGAGGTAAATTCCCTGGAGGTTAAGTAAGATTGGATTCAGTTAGGAAGGAGGGAAATGAGAAACATTGCTGTAGAGAGTTAGTGTACTTGCCTAATGTGAAATTGAATTTTACTAAATTAATTTAGGAGAAAGTTTTGTTCGGTAAATAAATAATAATGGAAGATAGCTAGATAATTAATTAATTTTTTTTGAGTAAGGTGTTTTAAGTAATGAAATAAAATAATGTGAAGAAGTTTGAATAATTGGGGAGGAATTTCTTTAAGAGTGTAGATAATTGTTTTTGAATTTATTGAGATATTCAGCCAGTGAAGTTTGAGTGTGAGAGATACAGTGAGATTTCAAGGAAATTGGTTGTTTATTAATTAGGACGAATGAGATTTTATGATTAAGAGTCAGTAAGCAGAGTTAAGTTTACGACATGATATTTGGTTGACAGTTTACAGTTATTAAGGAGACAGAGTAATCTATTTATTTTAATTTTAATGGTTTGAAGATAAGATTATGAATTTTTTTTTGGAAGTTTCTTTGGCATGTTGGAATAATTTTTTTTGATTTTTAGAATTTACAGAGAAAATTTAATTGATTTACATTAGTTTGGAAGTATGGAGGTTTAGTGTTTGATTAGCCCTAACTTGATGGTCGGATCCCAAAAGAATGCCGTAAAACCGATAGCCAATTGAGAGGAATGCGGTAGGCGCTTGTGTAGAGAGGGGTTGTGGGAAAACTCCTTGGGACTGATGGCAGATCAGGGGCCCTAAATAGTGTGTGATGCTGTAAAACCAGTGCAGGGAAAGCCTGGTATGCTTAAATTTTTGGGCACAGGTTATGTAAACCTGGGGTTCCATGGGATTTAGTCATGTTAGCTGCTGTGAGACATTGAGATTTCCAGGCTCCATAGTAAAGTCAATGTAAATTTTTGTTTTCTTAAAATAATAAATTTGTTTTTAATTTATTTGAGATATTTGATTTGGAACAGTGAATACAGACCCCGAGGAATAAGAGTTATGCTGTGAGAGGAGAAGGTGGTAGGCCTAAAGGGTACAGGCACCACAGAGGTTATTTGTATTGCATAATTTAAATATAAGGAAACTTGAGAATTTGAAATTTTGTTGTTGGTTTGTACACCCATAAGAAGAGTATAGGCAGAATTTTTATTGTTATGAGATGTCTAATTTAATTGAAAAGAAGAAAGTTTAAAGATGCAAGGTAACATTATTATTGTAATAATTGAAAGAGATTAAGAGGTAGAGAGAAATAGGCAGTTTTTGTTTGTAAGTACTAAAGTTTACATATAGAAATTTAGTAACTAAGAATGAATAATAAGTTAAGTCTAGTGTAAAAGTTTTTTTTAAGTTTGTTAAGTTAAGAGTCACAAGTAAATTTTTTTTTAGAGAGAATGTCTTTGATAGGAAGTATTAGAAACTTATGGGAATTTTAGGGTAACATAAATAATGTAGGTAATGAATAATAAATATATGGTAGGTCTTAAGTTAAGATTAACATTTGAAGCAGAATTTAATTAAGAAGAAGGAAAATAAATAGGCCTAATGAAAAGAACAAAAAAGTATTTTATGGTAAAGCATTTTTTTTAAGTAATAAACAATGAATAATAATGTTGTTTCAGGGTAATGTGTACTAATAATACAATTTTTTTTTAGGACCAAAGAACAGGAATTATGTAATTTAAATTAACATGTATTTTTGAAACTGTTACAGATTCCTTAAGATGAGCTGAGCAGCAGTCCAGTTTACAAGATGACAAGAGTTCGAGAGACAAGATACAAGATCACTGAAACAAGAGCCAAGACTGAAGATTCAAGAGAAGAGAAAGCTGGCAGCCATGGACTTACAAGTGGAGATTAATAAGGTCATGTAAAGTTTTATTTTTTTTTATGGAAGACAGTAACTGGAGTTTTTTTTTGTTATAAACATTATTTACAGAACTTTTTAGGTTATAGTAATGTAATGGAACTAGTGAGTTGTGGTAGCTGTCAAAAAGAACTAATACCTTAAGTTTAATTTTTAAAGTTAATTTTCTTAATTTACAGAGGGATTAGTAGTTTTTTTTAAACCTTATTTAGGTTGGAATTTAAATACAATAGCTTATTATAAATGTGTACGAACAGTTCAAGTTCACAGTACTGATAGGTAGGTCAGATGATCTTATTGATTTTGATGATTTGTTGTTTTGAGTTGATTTTTAAGTGTTGTGAATTAGACAATGAAATAGTTCTGAAAACTTAAATTATTTCAAGCTAAGAAATAGTAAAGTTAATTGTAACTCAAAGGACACCAGAATTTAATTTTTTTTTGAATTAGTAATGTTTGAAAATTTTATACTTTACAAGAAAGGTTATAAACAAACAGATCGGATGGAACAAGGATGCAGTAAATCACAATTTCATTTAGAATTATTGATTAGCTTTTGAGGTTATGAAGTAAAAGTAATTATAGTTTAAAAGTTTGAATAAAAAAAAATGTTTTTTTTTTAATTTGTTTGAAATAGAAAGTTTAAAAGTTAATTAGTCATGATCTAGGTGGGTGATGGGGTGGGAATTGGCCACTCTTTTTCCCTATAACCTCCCTAACATGGCCTTCTATTACAACTAACAGAAATAAAGAAGAAGAAAAATGAAGAATTATTAGTTAGAATGTTTCTTTCATGAAGATACCTGATGAACTTTTACTGTTTGGAAGAATAGAAGCAAGGTTAGTCAGATATTTTTACTCAGAAGAAGAAGAAGATAAAGCAGTTTTATGACTCGACAAGCCAGAGATTGGTGTTTCCCCTCTGCGCTTCTATTGACTACGTTGTTTACTCTCATGGGATAGCTGGTTCGGCACCATGGAGAGAGATTGGTGGGCATTGTGGTTGCCCCCAGAAGAAAAGAAGAGTAGAAGAGGTTATGGGTGGGTCATGTGAACTGACCTTCAACCCAGTTACTTCGTGGGGACTATTTGCTGTATAGAGAAGATCAAGACTCAAGAGTTAGGGAAAATCATTGGAGGTCATGTTTCCCTTCCTTAAGTTTTTCCTATCAAATTATTTGCCTGATTAGATTATGCTAAGGGTGGGATACTTTATGTTAGCAGTTGAATTAATTAATTTTATTTTTTTGTGTGTTTGCATCCTTGCCCATCGATTGCAGTTTAGTAGTTAGTTTTGTATTTGTCAGGCGTGATGGTAATGCCTGTTGATGATGTTTCAGAATTGTAATCTGTTCGTGATGAGGATGGCACAACTCCGAAGCAGATGTGGGGAGAAGTTGTGAGCTGCCCTGGAAGCCAGTCCAGTAGCTGTTGGAGTTGAGTGGTGTTTGCTGATGGCCAGCCCAGGGAGCTACTCTTCTCGACAACACTGACTTCGAGGAGTTGCACCAACCTTCACGAGATAAGAGTTTAATTAATTGAAACACTGTAAGGACACTTAATTTTTTTTGAAGAACGAAAGAAGTATGGTAATAAACGGAAACCGAAAAAAAAAAAATAATAATAATTATCAAGAATTTGCACATTGTTTAACGAATACTGAGAAACTAAGAACAGTAATTTAATTTGTAAAGAAAGCTTCACTAACAGAACAATTTTTTTAGAATTGAGAACTCGAGCCTCTGAAGGTTCCTGTGAGAACAAACCAGATAAAAGTTTTACATTTAATTTTATGAATACTTGTTGTTTTAAAATAAATCTTATGCAGAATTTAGATGTATGTTCAGACAGCAAGGAACTAAGAAAATTATTATTTTTGTGAAATGAGGAATTTATAGTTATGGTTTAATGGAAAAAGACAATTTGTAATTTTGAGGTAGCTCGATGGGGCTCGAGCTCTGTGAGGGGAGGGTTATGTCGCGGGTTGAAATTTTGCAGGGTTGTTGAAATCAAATTTAGGGACTTTACTGACGGGACTCTGGGCTGGCTGCTCTGTTCACTCGTCAGCGCAAGTGGCGTGACCATGTAATTGGGGCACGGGGCCGGCGCGGCGCGCTGCGGGCTTGCAGAATTTTGTTTGTTTGTTTGGCCGCGCGCTGGCGCAGCCACGGGCCGCAGTTACTGGGGCGCGCTGTCGTAACAAGCCGCGCGGTGTGGCCTGCACATTGGGGTAGAGGGGGGGTAGTCTTCCCAGATGTTCTAGTTAGTTGTTTAGTAAATTTGACTTCAATAACGAGCTTTTGTTATGGTAGGCGCGGCAGGGCGCGCGAATTTAAGCGCAAGTGAGTGGTGACTCGGGGCTCACTCAGGCGGAGGCTATGCGTCTCACCTGTGGTCACGAGTTGTTAGTTCGTTCGTGATGTAGGAATTCAGGCTCACTCAGGCGGAGGCTATGCGTCTCACCTGTGGTCACGAGTTGTTAGTTCGTTCGTGATGTAGGAATTCAAGCTTTCGGGCGGAAGCTATGGTCGACGCCAGAGGCCACGAGTCGTTTAATTTAAGTTAGGTCATAATGTAGTCGTCAAGCTTTCGGGCGGAGGCTATGGCCCTCGTCAGGGGTCACGCGTCATAGTTTTTAAAATGTAATGTTCGTTCGGGATTTCAAGGGCAGGAGAGGCCCCTACGTTATTTTTTTAAAGTAATCGATCAAGAAAGGCTTTTCGGAAAATGTGAGTATGGACTTATCTTTGTTTTAATTTTAAGTATTAATTATGATTTGAGGTATTCGGAAGGACTAGGGAAGTGTTTAGTGAAGTTCTCTCATTCTCTCTCTTGTAAGGTCGTTCAATCGTTAAGGAAGTAAAGAGATTATTGTTTTAAATTGTAATCCCGCTATTTAAATGTTCTTTAAAATGATGTTGAGTATTTGACTTTAAGAATAAAATAATTTTAATTAAGTATTATGTTATTTTGCAAAATCTCCTTAGTTCAGCTCTCACCAGACATCCTGTACGGGATGACGAACCTATGATCCTAGGTACAGTAAAGTATTTTATGAAGTTAAGACTAGTTGATGCCAAGCGAGTTGTTTCTATGTAAAGAGCTACGATTCTCGCCCCCCCCCCCCCCTCTGAAGGTGGATCGTGACTGAAATGGCGGTGGCACCGGCTAGGAACACGTGACAATATAAAATATAACCTAAGAAACTTTACATTAGTTATATAAAGATGAAAGTTAAAAAGAGTAATTTATTAAAATTCAATATTATTTATAAACAAAAAAAACGTATAAATTATAACATTGTTACATGAATAAATGAAAATATAATTAAATAAATATTAGTATTCAAGTAAAGTACAGGTACAAAGTTATAACAATATATAAAACTTACTTAAATACTAAAGCCATCTCTTCGTCAGTTAACCTCTTCCTCGGTCATATTCTCTCGGTCCTTGCGTGAACATCGCGAAGCGCTCCGTTTCAAGTGGCTGTTTTGAATTAAATAATTAGAGTGGAATGATGAAATGCACTTTGAAGTTAATGGAAATGTACCGCGCCCGGATAACGTTGTGGGATTCAAGGCGCAGTTTATAAAACGAGGTAAAAAGACGGAACGGAAATTGCCGTTTCATTTGGAATTGATAAGGAGGAAGTAGAACGTAAAATTAAAAATAAAAATTGGTTATCTGTAAAGTCGGTTTACGGACGATAGTTTAACGTTGACAACGTCAAAACAAAACATTGATGAAATGATTACATACTTTATGAATAAAATTGAATCATTTTTATTTTAATAATAAAAGAATAAATACTTGAAATTATACTAGTAATCAGATTTTTAAAATGCAAGAATAATTAACCTTTATTGCCGAAATTGTTGTTGTAATAAGCAATGAAAACCACAATAACTTTTCACTTCACTTTATAAACAGTCGAGTGGAAGAGAGATAGATGCGGCGCAAGCGTACAATGAGCGTAACGGGACACAGCGTAACGGAACAATGTGCGTAACGGGACACTTTTTCGTGCGTGCTGCCGGCGTTCATTGATTTATTAGAAGTTGTCACGTCAAAAAAAAAAATAATTACGGAGCTATTTCTTGAAAAAAATCTCTTTCAATCCTTTCACAATACAAAGCTTCTTGGGCGTTATGACGAACCAGACGAGCCGAATGGAAAAGTCTAACAGAATGAGACGTCATAGCGTGGATGCGCCTTGAAATAGCTTGGTCGAGTCAACAAGGACGTGAACAAATCACAATCAATCATAACATTGAAACAATGTGTTCTTGCGGCTCTCATACGAACTAACACCGAGGGCAATAAAAATCGTGCACTACGTAACAAAGTGATTTTAAAAAACTTACACAAGACCCAAACACAATGAGGTCAAATTAGCGTACGTGTAGGCGGAACTGAATATACCAAAGTGACCCACGTGTCTTTATGGCCTAAGAAAATTAGATATTTTTTAGAATGGTGATTTTTTTTAAACTTCACGTGTTATCCAGTGGAACTGGTAGGAAAAATATAATAACTACATTAATAAAGTTTCACGGCCATTTTCTGAAGTAGCTTGGCTTCTGGGTTGTAGCCGTGTCCTTGGCAAATAATTCACGGACGTTTCGGTCGACATTGCAGTCGCCATCACCAGGTAGCAGTTACCTACAGTACCTACAGCTACCTACGGTAGGTAACTGCTCCCTGATGATGGCGACTGCAATGTCGACCGAAACGTCGGTGAATTATTTGCCAAGGACACGGCTACAACCCAGAAGCCAAGTTACTTTAAATAACTGCATGATTCAGTGAATTAGCAATGCGAATGAATGAATAAATAAATGCAGGCTGGTGACGGCTACCCTCCAGATTCGTTGTTACGTTTGCTTAACGGGAGCTGCACACACATCATTCATTGGTTCGCCCGCATTTTTCCGTCTCCGTGGCTCAAACACCGCGTGTGTGGTGGATCAAGCTGGCGTGTTTTATACACGTAGTTAGCCAGCGCTGTTACGTATCGAAGGTTGACTGGTTGGGTGTTCCTTGGAGGTGTTACGTAATCCCCTTCCGCTACAGACCAGACGCAGCCCGGTGTCTGGAACTTCACGGCCAGAACCAAACCACAGGAGTTCACTACGGGGCCAACGCGTTACATAATCTCTGTCCCGGGTGGTGTAATACAATTTACATAATCGGAAACTAAATTAGCATAAACATTTAACAAGAACAACTGCTCAGAAGCAAAACTAAGTCGCGAATGGCGTTAGGCAAGGACATACATCGTGTTGAAGTAGGGGGGGGGGGGAGGTCCATATTCGGAAAATCCACGTACTACTTTGTAAGAGTGATCCATTCATCACGTCGAAATAAGTGTTGTTGATATAATAGCGGTTCAAGAAACAATACTATTAAGTCCCAATTAGAGCTTGAAAAATGTGATGATGTAAGTATTCTAAGCGCAGTTCTGTGATCTCACTGGGACCGGCAGGTCGGCGCGGTGAGAGTTTCTGTGCAGCACAGACATGAACACAACTGCGAGTCCTCGCGCAAGAATAAAGTCACGTGTCCGTGAGCAGCGAGGTCTGTGCTCGTGCCACAGTTCTCACTAGCGACTGCGACCCCGCACGCTGTGACACTAGCGACTGCGACCCCGCACGCTGTGACACTAGCGACTGTGACTCACACGCTGTGACACTAGCGTCTGCGACCCCGCACGCTGTGACACTAGCGACTGTGACTCACACGCTGTGACACTAGCGTCTGCGGACCCGCACGCTGTGACACTAGCGACTGTGACTCACACGCTGTGACACTAGCGTCTGCGGACCCGCACGCTGTGACACTAGCGACTGTGACTCACACGCTGTGACACTAGCGACTGCGACCCCGCACGCTGTGACACTAGCGACTGCGACCCCGCACGCTGTGACACTAGCGACTGTGACTCACACGCTGTGACACTAGCGTCTGCGGACCCGCACGCTGTGACACTAGCGACTGTGACTCACACGCTGTGACACTAGCGTCTGCGGACCCGCACGCTGTGACACTAGCGACTGTGACTCACACGCTGTGACACTAGCGACTGCGACCCCGCACGCTGTGACACTAGCGACTGCGACCCCGCACGCTGTGACACTAGCGACTGTGACTCACACGCTGTGACACTAGCGTCTGCGACCCCGCACGCTGTGACACTAGCGACTGTGACTCACACGCTGTGACACTAGCGTCTGCGGACCCGCACGCTGTGACACTAGCGACTGTGACTCACACGCTGTGACACTAGCGTCTGCGACCCGCACGCTGTGACACTAGCGACTGCGACCCCGCACGCTGTGACACTAGCGACTGTGACTCGCACGCTGTGACACTAGCGACTGTGACTCACACGCTGTGACACTAGCGACTGCGACCCCGCACGCTGTGACACTAGCGACTGCGACCCCGCACGCTGTGACACTAGCGACTGCGACCCCGCACGCTGTGACACTAGCGTCTGCGACCCCGCACGCTGTGACACTAGCGTCTGCGACCCCGCACGCTGTGACACTAGCGACTGCGACCCCGCACGCTGTGATACTAGCGACTGCGACCCGCACGCTGTGACACTAGCGACTGCGACCCGCACGCTGTGACACTAGCGACTGCGACCCCGCACGCTGTGACACTAGCGACTGCGACCCGCATGCTGTGACACTAGCGACTGCGACCCGCATGCTGTGACACTAGCGACTGCGACCCCGCACGCTGTGACACTAGCGACTGCGACCCGCACGCTGTGACACTAGCGACTGCGACCCCGCACGCTGTGACACTAGCGACTGCGACCCCGCACGCTGTGACACTAGCGTCTGCGACCCGCACGCTGTGACACTAGCGACTGCGACCCCGCACGCTGTGACACTAGCGACTGTGACTCACACGCTGTGACACTAGCGACTGCGACCCCGCACGCTGTGACACTAGCGACTGCGACCCCGCACGCTGTGACACTAGCGACTGCGACCCCGCACGCTGTGACACTAGCGACTGCGACCCCGCACGCTGTGACACTAGCGACTGTGACTCACACGCTGTGACACTAGCGTCTGCAGTTGTCGGCTCTTGCACGCACCGCGGACTACGTAGTTCCTAAGCAACCAGAGACATATTATATAGACGCGACGCCCGAAATGAGGAGGCGGTTCCAGAACGTGTTTTGAGACAAAACTTATTTCTTACAACGTCAAGTCTGTCGCTATGCTGGGGAACATACATGTTTGTGTCCAACTCCGATGGCCCAACAACAGTCAACGAGGCGAGGCCATACTTGATTGGCCGATACAGTGAACAATGGCAGGCGAGCCCATGTCTGCTTGGCTGGCGGTGGAGCCAATAGGAGGAGGCCTCTCGTGAATATCACTGAGGAAAACCGCTGTCTAGTGTACCTGTACACAGCCATAACATAGCTGTTGTTTGAAAGTTTTGTTGGAAGTAGGGTGAAAAGTTGAAAGTTGAGAAAACAAACCACTGAAGATTATTTGCACAACAAAGTGTGAGTCCATGATCGACATTAAAGCCAGTAGGACGGATGAAGAGTTAAAGTGATTATGGATGAAATACAATGCAACGTTTGATGTTGACCGGGGGGGGGGGAGGGGTTGTTTACCACGAAAAACCCACTGGCTTACAGCAACATCCGCCACGTTCCTTGCTCGCGTCTGTGAAAAATGTGGTATTGATCCCTCGGGGTTTCGAACCCAGATTGCCTTGGTAAGACAGTGGGTCTATTTTAAGCAGTTAGGGCCCCGGATTTTAATTTAAGCCTACAACATTGTTTTCCAAATTGCTTAAGATAACAAACTATATGAGGAAAGCGGAATAGTTTACGCTTGTGATCTACGTTCAGCTTTATTTGAACCTTTACGTATCAATGCATAGAGCATTAAAAAAATTGAAATTTGTTAAGTCATAAATACTTCATTATTGCACTAATGCTACTAATAATTCAATAAAACAGGAAGTCAAAGATCATCGTGGATAAAAATATTTTGAAATGTAATCACGGAACTAAGGCATGGATCAAGGATCAACTTTCTTTCTTGGCTTGCTGCTAAATTATGTGGGCGTATAACAGGCAAAATTAATTCTCAGTAACAAGCTTCAGTTTTTTTTTCACATTTGTTTCGATTAGCGTAAACGCACTCTACAAAAGGTCATGTGACGTCAACGCAGCTAACGTCACATGAGCTGCTTGGGCGTGGCATGAAGACAGGTATCGAGAAATGTCAAGGCCAAGACGGAGCGACATATACATACATCACGGCCTACCTGAGTATACAAATAAATTTTCATTTATTTTTTATTTTTACAAAAGAGTCCAATGGAAATCACTTGCCAATAAATAGTTTTAAGACTACAAGGGAAATCGTTTAAATTCGTACAACAAACATCTATTGTTATTTATGCACATTTGAGATCCGTTCTTAGAAACAATTCTGAATATTTCTTGTCACGCAAACGAAAATTGGAACATAATTTTAAATTTTGAAATGATTTTTATACGAGCATTTTACACAATGGAATATATAATCGAATATTCAACAATTGGACTTAATTTTGTTTAATCATGCTTATTAATTTCCGCAGTTAATACTGGTAAGCTATTCAGGGAACAGTTCACAAATAACTTTAAAACTAATTAAGTATTGGAACAGCACAACGCATAAATTCCTGGGCAAGAATCCGAACTCAGTATTACTGCGAACATTTTATTGTAGCGGTACAGTTGCTTTCACGTAAATGTAAAAATGTACAAATATCTGTAAGTTTACATGATTATTTCAGTTCCATTTACAAAAAAAAAGTGTGCGTAATGTTTACGCGCGATAAAAGTAAAACTTCTTGCTTATTAGGTATAGAGAGACATAAATTATTGGTAATTTTTTTTTAAATTATTTAACAAGAGATAATAATCGAGAATATTAAGGACGCAGGTATGATCTTACATGAAAAACAAAAGCCAATCGAACATAAATTACAATTATAAAGTCTATCTCACAAGTCTATTTATTATAAGTCCGTTTGACATCTAAAATCACAGTGTTTATATATCAAAACTAAATTACACTATAAAGCTAACCTCGTAAGTCTATACTTTTGTTTTACATTTTCAATCACACTATTGATATAAAAATGAATGATACTTATTAAGTTAATTGCACAGATAAATAACTCTTTTCTATACGATTAAAAAAATTGTGGATTTTTTTAAATAAAAGAAAATAAATATAATAGTGTCAATTGTTTGCCGTTACGAAAACTGAGGAATAGACAAACACAAGCAGCGTTAAGAGAAATCCGTAGCATCACTGCTGCATTATTTCTACATCTCCCCTGCCGTCTCCCCTTCCGGCCGTTAAAGCTGGCATACAGCATGCTATGCTACGTACCTATCCCTCCTCCTCAATTACCGTCTTCCCATTCGACCGCTAGCGCATGCGTTGGAGTGGCGTCGCCGCTGACGCACTCCCCTCCTCTAGCGGTTCCCCCACCATGTACCTATTCCCCTCGTGCGGTCGGAATTTTCGTAACCTCAAAAAGTGTAGCCCCCATCGCAAAAGATGTTTCACTTTAAAAATAAATATTAGTTACAGTCCAGTCAAGCTTATCTGAACACCTTGAAAATTAAAATTTGAAGGAGAAAAAAAAAAGGACTTCCAGTATCTGCCGACACAGCCAAAGTTCACGTCATTTCAAGTTAGAGGACCAGGGCCGGATTTAGAGGTCTGGAGGCCTCGGGGCAACAGAGGAGCGGAGGCCCCCTGGCCCCAAATTATTTTCCAAATAAAATGAACAATTTTTTTCAGTCGAGTTTTCCAATAAATAATTTATTGTGAAATTAAGTAGATTCTCTTAGTATTTAAAAAAACATACATAAATATAATCGGAGACAAGAATTATATGAAATTAAATTTTAGTGTTAATGAGTATTTCTGTTAATATTTAACAATAATATAATCATGTATGTACAAAGTACTGCAGGTAAAGGTAAAACAGCGAAAAAAGAATATCAAAGGAAAATATGTTTACCAGTGTTTACTTGTCGGAATTTGGAAGATTTTTTTTCCGAAGTCTCCGTTTGTGGGGGCCCTCCGTTTGTGGAGGCCCCGGGGCTTTCGCCCCGGATGCCCTCCCCTAAATCCGGCCCTGTAGAGGACAATCAAGAAAATAAGCTGCTTCTGAACGTACTACGTCAATAAACAAGTCATTTCTTTCAGGAACTAGAGGAAATTAGTTTAGATGAAAATTGCGACAATTGAAGAGTTTTGCGTGATAGAAACATGCGCGCACGTCTACGGACCCAAGGCAATGCTGAACGCGACCCCTCGAGTCATTACGGACGGGTCCATGCTTCAAAAGTCAGGGAAAATGCGGAAGTATTCGGCTAGTTGTGCCAGCAGTTATTTCTGGAAACCATGGGATGGATGATCCGGTCAGAACCCAGGTCTCAGCAATCAAGAGTCCATGTTACACCGTCGCGGCACTCCGCTCCGTGGAGAGGCATTCAAAGTATTTTTTTCAAGCAGAGCTTCCAAAGACTACCGGGGCACACATACGGTGTGCAGGGCTTCAGGAAAAACAACGCGATTTGAAAACCACTCAAGATATCTGAGTGGGGTCTGTCCACGAAAAGCATTTAAGAGTTCGCCGAGGGCCGGAAAGTACTTTTGTTTTCGGATTAAATTTTTAAACTGTATTTTTAGAAGAGTTAAAATGGCTAAAATGCGTGTTTTCAGAGTAATTTTATAGGCGTAAAACAACCGGTATAGATTCTCGAAAGCACTTAAGGGACTTGCATTACACCTTTATCTTCATTTCTCGGCCATATAATGTTACGGTCACCGCTCATGTGACGACGAGAAGACTGCGCGCCAGTCCAGAGGAGACACCGCGCTAGAAGCACCAGCGAGCGTCGCGCTTATCATCCCGCCTCGCTGACACACATACACCCCTTAAGGGGCCCGCCTCGTCAGGGGTGTATGTGTGTTAGTGAGGCGGGATGATAAGTGCGACGCTCGATGGTATTTCTAGCGCGGTATCGCTTCTAAGCGCAAGGCTCTGAATTGACGCGTAGTCTTCTCGTCGTCACAGAATAACTGTGAAATTTGAGCGGTGACCGCAACATTATATGGCCGATAAATGAAGATAAAGGTGTAATGCAAGTCCCTTAAGTGCTTTTAATAATCTGTACTGGTTGTTTTACGCCTAAAAATTACTCTCAAACTATGCGTTTTAGCCATTTTAACTGTTCTAGAAATACAGTTTAAAAACATGATCCAAAATTAAAAGTACTTTTCGGGCCTCAGCGAACTCTTAAATGCTTTTCGTAGACATACCCCACTCGGATATCTTGAGTAGTTTTGAAATCGCTTTGTTTTCCCTGAAGCTCTGCGCACCGTGTGTGTGCCAGGGTAGGCGGAGCCCTTAAGAAGGGCTGGGTGGTAGGCCGACAGGCTCCAGGCCTTGAAAGAGGCAACACTTGCCTGCTGTTTCCTGGCCTTGGGCGCCGCGTGGTCGTCGCAGCTGACCCACAGATGCATCGCCGCCGGACAGAGCGCACACCCGCCCGCAGCGGCGTCCAGACGCCAACATTGATCCGCTGCGCCGCCCGACCTCTGGACGCGTCGTCGGGCGACCTTGTTCGAGACCCGCGTGCAACCTTCTGCTGCTCCCGCGATCAGCGCGACTGCCTGTCTCCCCTGCTAGCCGCTCAGTACACCGGCAGCTCTTTAGTCCGGCACGTTCTGCAGTCCGGCACCCACCGAGATGTTACAGTTCGATACCAGCGTGAGGCATAAATCTTTGAGTTTTATTTTCTTCAGATTTTCGTGAACATTAAAGTCATTTTCTAGACTTGATGTAAGCTTTTGGACATACGCCATTGCTAAGCACACGTGTGTCTGTAGAAGAAAACAACAGAAAACACAAATTAAGCAAAAAAATTTCTGTTCAAAGATAATGTCATTTTCTAGGTCCTCAAACAAATGTTTCACGAGTCTTTGTTGGTAAAGTCACTTTAGGTCGGGACGGATAATGCGCAACCTCGGTTTATCGAAGTTCCTTTCACAAAGAGTCAACTGCGTGTGTGTATTCGATGGAGAACACTGCTTAATAAGTTAAATTAAGTCACTGACCAGAAGTGTTTCTGTGATTCCTGTCGAAGTATTTTAGTGGAATCAACATTTTGTTCCAACAAACTCGAGAGAATTTGTTTGACACTTCATGTTCATAAATGTCACTTAGAATCACCTGGCTGGCATTGTGTCTCGTCTCTCGGCTGCCACGAGATTTGGATGGGGAGTGAGCCGTCCATGTGAAAGCTCAAAGAACTCGTGACTATACTATAGTATTCGATACAAGTAATTATGTCGATACGCTCCCCTCACCATTAACACAATAATAAAAAAATGTTCAATTTAATAACTGGTTTAAATATACTGGTTAAGATTTAAGAGATTGGACATAAAATAGTATTTAATTAATAATGTTAATAATATTTTCTTGAAAATTTTAAAAATCATATTATTTAAAACGTATTTCATAGTGGTTATAGAGTAGATCATAACATAAAATGTTGATTAAAAAATTGGTTGTCTGTAAAGTCGGTTTACGGACGATAGTTTAACGTGACAACGTCATAACAAAACATTGATGAAATGATTGCATACTTTATGAATAAAATTGAATCATTTTTATTTTAAAAATAAAAGAATAAATACTTGAAATTATACTAGTAATCAGATTTTTAAAATGTAAGAATAATTAACCTTTATTGCCGAAATTGTTGTTGTAATAATCAATGAAAACCACATTAACTTTCCACTTCACTTTATAAACAGTCGAGTGGAAGAGAGATAGATGCGGCGCAAGCGTACAAATAGCGTAATGGGACACAGCGTAACGGAACAATGTGCGTAACGGGACACTTTTTCGTGCGTGCAGCCGGCGTTCATCGATTTATTAGACGTTGTCACGTCAAAAACATTATGTCAAGGATTAACTGCAAGTGGTGTACTTATTCAGTAGTCTTTATTTGATACTAACAATGCTAATTCCCCGTCTCATTTATCATATCCATTAATCATCACCCCCTTAAATAAAATGATTTTCAATAGTTATCAAAACATAACAATTAACAGTTTTCTGGAGAAGCGGATATTATTTATTCAATACAACACGTAACATAAACCCGCAGAAAGCTGCAAAATTGAGAAGAATAGTTTCGGATGAAAAACATTATCACTTTTCCGTTGTCAACGTCAGTGTTTTAAGTTACCATGTGGTAAAGAGGTTATTCGGTGTTCGAATGCTCTTATAAAGTATTTTTAAATAGTTTTGTATTTTGAAAAAAAAAATTGTTTTAAACATAACGACAGCCATTTTGCAAGACGTTAATGGTATATTTCCCTTTTAATTTGTGGCCAGAACATATTTCTAGACTCGCAAGAGCATTAAGGGCGACATTCGCAGGAATTCCTGTACGTGGCATCGCCTATATGCGCATGGCTACTCGCAATAGTTGGTCCGTGAGTCTGTGGACACTTTGTAAATACTTCAGACCAGAGTGTTCTTTCTCAACATGGTGTAGGCATAATCGCCCCTTACACAGCTTATCCTAGATTACAGAACATCAAAATTAAATAATTTTATAGACAGGCCCACCCAAACATCTCAATGAAAAAAAAAACCGTTAGTTAATTTAACAAATTTTACGAATTACCTATTCCCGAAGAGTTCACGCCCGCATGGGAGCATGACATATTCATAGAATATTATAATAATGTACATGTTGAAGACGAAAATTATTCACTAACCTAAAGCAGAATTTTAAATAAATAAATAAAATGTCAACAATTTAAACACGGTGTTTTTAACTTTCTACTACAAAAATGTTAATACTCCATAACAGCATATTTAAATGTGACAACTTTATTTTTAACCTTAAAATATTGTTGAACCAATTTTTTTTTGCCATACTTATTACTCTTTCAATGTTTGTAACATTAAATTAATATGTAGGATATATATATTATAACAATCTGTACATCTAATCTGTATTACTGTTTTACCTAATGTGAGTGTATTTAGATCTATTTTTAAAATGCAAAGCATGTACAGTATGTCCATAAAAGAATGTCCCAGTTACAAATTTTAATAGTACCAACTGTACACGTGTAGAGTTTTGGTTCGTCACAATTAAAGAGAAACTCAAATAGCAGCTTTAGATTACACATGCGCGAGTACTGCTTTGTTGTTTTCTCGCTTGCAGCGCCACCTACGCAAAATGGTGACTCCTGAGCGCAAAGCGTTTTGTGTTACGTGATTTGCTAAGAGTGAACAGGTAATTTCAGTTCAACTGCGTTTCGTTTAAAGTTTATTTGTGATCCCCCGTGTGGCAAAAACTTTTGCCGATGGTCGAGACGACAGAGCTCTTTTTCGCTGGCCTCCACCATCACCTGACATAACATCATGAGATTTTCTTCCTTTGGGACTTTAAAAGGATCGTGTCTACGTTCCGCCGCTACCCAATGATTTTCCAGAGTTAAGACACAGAATTGAAGAAGGTATTGCTTCCATTACTCCAGACTTGTTAACCAAAGTGTGGGAAGAATTGGAATTTAGGTTGGATGTGTGCCGTATAACTAGGCTAACATATTAAACATTTGTAAAAAAAACTAGGCTAGTTTATCGTCAATTTGATGTATGATTTGTTGTAAATAGTCTAAATTAAACTGTTATAGTAAACCATTGAAACGTGGACATTCTTTTATGGATATCCTGTATTTGTAACTGTATTATTGTTTTAATTTTATCTGTATGTACTTGCATCAGTTTTTTTTGTCTTTACATGCTACATTTGTACCTGTATTACTGTTTTACAACCATCTGTGTATATAAGTAAATACTTTTATCTATATAGGCCATATTTGTATCTGTATTACTGGTTTTTTAATACTTTCATATCCGTACGCTTTGTATATTTAACATTCAACTTATATTTTGACTGTCCGATACCATTGTATAAAACATTTATATGGTCAAATGGACGTAAATAAAACTAAAAAAATAATAAAACTGCTTCCACAATCCAAAAAGATTAGAATATGCTTAGTAAGTATGAAAGTGCGCTCATTTTTCCTACTAAAATTTTCTGTACGGGCACCAAAAATGTATAATTGATATTCAATGATTCTATCGTTTCAAATATTGTGCTTAGAATGACCTTCAACTAAAGAAGCATCGAATCACAGGCTCCCAGTCAAGACATCTCACAAGTCAGCAGCCAATGAACAGGTGGCATTTTCCTGAGAGAGCAGGACTGTGGAAGCTAGTTCGAAACCGTTGATTGGTCCAGTCCAGAAAGTAACGTGACTTCTGCACGCCTTTTCGCGTCACTTACGGCCAGGTGCACCATAACGCTCTGTGTCATGGGAAAAATTCATAAATACAAAATATTATTAAAAAAATTGGTTGTATGTAAAGTCGGTTTACGGACGATAGTTTAACGTGATAACGTCATAACAAAACATTAATGAAATGATTGCATACTTTTATGAATAAAATTGAATAATTTTTATTGAATTATCACTATTTTGTATGGATACAAGTTTATTACTTTAACGAACAGATTATTTTAACTATAACGTTTATACATGTTTGCCATTTAACTTCTTCCAATCTGTGTTATTCTGTTAAAGGATAGGACGATGATAGGAAAATTAGGAAACGAATGGGAGTGTTTCAAGTTTAATGTGCCTCGAAAAAGTCAAATCGATGGTTGTTCCAATCGAGTGTAAGAGAGATAGATGCGGCGCAAGCGTACAAGAAGCGTAACGGAACAAATAGTAACGGGACAATGTGCGTAACAGAACAATGAGTCATCCTTTTTCGTGCGTGCAGCCAGCGTTCATCGATTTATTAGACGTTGTCACGTCAAAATGAAAGTATAAGCCGACAGAAAACAAGCCCGAATTAGCTGATGTCATACAAATAAACCCAACGATGAACCTAAACATGTATTATGGACAACACAATAACGACAGCACAGACAAACACATTGAAACTTAAATATCAGACAACACAAGAATTCCGTGGCAGGAATTTAGTCATGAAAAAACAATAATAACAGTGCAGACGAACACAGCGGGCCAACAACGACGAGGCTTTTCAAAAATAATAGAAAATGCTGACAGTAAACAAAACCTGGACAAAATCCTAGTTTTTTAATTTGCCAGTTCTTTGTATTTATTACCGTAATTCTCGGATATAATTAATCTTTAGTTTACTTGTTTCGTTCGGGATCAGATATAGCAGGTGGAAGTTCAAGAAATTCCTACTATATTTGAATAATCTGTAGAAAATGCTGACAGTAAACAAAACCTGGACAAAATCCTAGTTTTTAATTTGCCAGTTCTTTGTATTTATTACCGTAATTCTCGGATATAATTAATCTTTAGTTTACTTGTTTCGTTCGGGATCAGATATAGCAGGTGAAAGTTCAAGAAATTCCAACTATATTTGAATAATCTGTATTTTTATAGACCAATCCTCAAAGTAAATCGGCAATTGTGGAGTTTTCTTACCCTGTGATTTCTAATGTTGATTAACCATAGAGTTGACAGACATCTATAACCAAATAATCTGCGTGCATAAAAGCCTGAAACCTTTCACTGGAAAGGTTTTGTGTTAATAAATGAATTTGGACTGGTAATATATATATATATATATATATATATATATATATATATATTTTGGTTTGCCACAGAATTTAAAAGAAATGCAGCATTTTGTTATTTTTTTACTTTTTTGATGAATATTTAAAAAGAAAATTTATATTTTATTGACTTTTTCCATCTCAAAAAGACCAAATTGATTAAAACACTTGTCAAAAATATTTCAAGTGTTTTCGTTACGTCATTCGCCCACCTTTACAGCTAGCAGGTCGTACAATAAATAAGTTGGGTTGGGAATTAATTATACAAATCGCCAATACAGTAATTTTACAGTCTTTAATTATTTTTTCAGCCAACATTGTTATTATGTGTATATATGCTTACATGTTTCGTCTCAACTCTTGGCCAATATTACATATAAAATGTCACAATCTCGCTAAATTGACAGTTAAGGTGCCACTGAAAAATTAAAAAAAATAATACACTTAACTAATCGAATTCGTGGCATGTGATCTCCGAATAACTTTTAAATAATTTTGTATAGGGCATTCTGTTAGATTATAATTTTTCCTAGTTTATACATGTGATTCGAAGTTATTTCTAGGCAAACGGTGGGTTCGCGGTGTTTTTTTCAGGCGGTTCGGAAATTGCTGGCCATGGATGCAATTAGTAGTGGGAATTGCCTAAGCAAACTGGGCTTATTCGCTACCTGAAACGAGCGTCTTGGAATACCGCCCTTAAGAGTCGGCCAGACGCTGTAGCGACCAGCAGTCCGCGAGCAGCGCAGTGGTACGTCTGCATGCTTGCTTTGGGCGACCAGTGAGTGCTGGGCTGCGACCAGTGAGTGCTGGGCTGCGACCAGTGAGTGCTGGGCTGCGACCAGTGAGTGCTGGGCTGCGACCAGTGAGTGCTGAGCAGTAGCAAATATGGCCGGCAGTCGCACGGTGCACGGGGTGGCGAGAAAGTGAAAGTTAAAAGTCACGAAAGTGATGCTTATTACGAAGACCAGCGCACCGATTTGACACCCATGATGTCAGACTTTGTGGAATAGCTGTTGAGAATATTTGTGGCAGGACAACGAATGGAAGGGCGCTATCTAGTTAAAATGTCTGACACAGCCTTTAAATAAAGGTAATGACGGTATAAAGGAAAATTCAACATGGCGTCTGAGACCTAACCTTAAAGAGTGTGGTGGACGTGTCGTTTGGTTTGACTTGACGAGGTTTCACGTCGCGCGGTTACCCACAATGACGCAGACGATTACCCGAGAGTGAGGAGTGGGGCGCTCAATACTCGCCCTCCCCCTGGAACCCATCGAGTGCCCCACTCCCCACTGCGCCTGTTGACGAGGTTCACTTGGATGACTGGAGGACGGCTGCGGGGCGGATGCAAGCAACGCCAGAGGCGACAGGCCTCGTCCCGCCGGCAGACTTGCTCGCGAATGGTGCACGCCGAGCCAATCAGCGAGCCTGATGATGTCGCCCATGGCAGCAACTCTATTTCCGCAGGAGAGCAGTACAGGGAGTAGGGTAAGGGGGGGGGGAGTCGCATCACGGTCTGAGGCAAACGAGCGAGGCTTGCCACTGAAATACAGGATGTCCTCAAATGATTGGAGCGATTTCATGATGTTGCTGTGGGTGCATTTGTCAACACATCGTGATGAAACTTGGTGGTCATCTGTAGAAACTCAACAAGTTTTATTCTGTGTTGCAGATTCCCGCCTTCCTCGGCACATAGATAAGCATTAGAGAGAGGGAGGCAAACGACAAGAAAGCATGCGCCGTCCTTGAATTTCATGCAAGTCGTTCAGTCAAAACAGTTCAACGACGATTCAGGACGAAGTTCAATGCAGAACCACCGTCTGCGAATTCCATACGGCGATGGTACGAACACTTCAGAGCTACAGGATGTCTTTGTAAGGGAAAGTCATCGGGTCGTCCACCAGTGGCTGATCAAACAGTTGAGCGTGTGCGGGCTAGTTTTCTGCGTAGCCCTAAAAAGTCTACGCGGAAAGCTAGCAGAGAATCGGATATTCCACGATCAACTATATGGAAGATCCTAAGGAAACTTCAAGCAGACGCCATACCGCATGCAGTTGCTGCAAGCGCTAAAACCTGCGGACAAAGCCATCCGGCTTCAATGGTGCACTTGATTGCAAGAACTGATGGAGGAGCAGGATGACTTTTGCGATCGACTTGTGTTTAGTGATGAAGCATCATTTTCCCTTAGTGGCACAGTGAACAGACACAATGTGCGTATCTGGGGAACAGAGAATCCCCATGCCATCATTGAGCATATTCGGGACGCCCCAAAACTCAACGTTTTCTGCGCCATCTCCAGATAGAAGATTTATGGGCCCTTCTTCTTCTTCTGCGAAAAAACAATAACAGGACACATTTTTCTGGACATGTTAGAACAGTGGCTCATGCCTCAGCTTGAGACAGACAGTTACGACTTTATCTTATCTACCAATTGGATGGAGCTCCACCCCACTTCCATCGCAATGTCCGCGAATTCCTGAATCACAGATTGCCAAACAGATGGATAGGCCGTGGTGGGATTGATGATCAACAATTCCTTGCATGGCCTCCGCGCTCCCCAGATATAACCCCGTGTGATTTTTTTGTGTGGGGCTATGTGAAAGATATGGTGTTTGTGCCTCCTTTAATGGTTGATTTTGCGGACATGAGAGCTCGCATCAGAAATGCTTTTGATCGCATTGACACGGACATGCTTCATAATGTTTGGGAAGAGCTTGATTTTAGGGTTGATGTGTGCAGGATCGCAAAGGGTCAACATATCGAAAACTTGTAAAGTCCCAATAAAACTTGTTTCATCCCGATATGTTGATAAATGCACCCACAACAACCTCATGAAATCGCTCCAATAATTTGTAGACACCCTGTAATAACGCGACAAAGGAGCGCAGGCGCCGGTTATAGTTTCTCGACTCGGCATAGTTTTTGAAAAGGGGAAGGGGTTGGGAAGCCACAACCCCACGGGAAGCCTTCATTTCACAGACGAGAGAGCTAAACGTCCGATCGTGCATCTTCGGTTTTTTTTTGTTCATTGTAAAAAGTTAGGTTAGCTACATTATAAATACTTTAAAACATTGTGGACGGTTGATTTGGTTAGGATAGCTACATTACAGACACTGTGTAATCATGTAAACGGTTTCCTAGCCCTGGATAGCTATATATTAAAAAGTTATTTGCTAAGCAACCATAAAATTATTTTAGAGTATTTTCAATGTAGCTATACTTACTACAACCAACCATACACAATGTTTTAAAGTATTTATAATGTAGCTAACCTATCCTAATCGACCGCAAAATTTAATGCCACACCGGTTTATACAATGGGATAGAACGGGGGGGGGGGGGGGGGGGGAAGCGAGCATGAACTTCGGGGAACTTCGGGTGTGGCTCTCTCGTCTGTGAAATGAAGGCTTCCCCACGGGAAACAGGAATAACGAGGCACAGTGGCGCTCCCGGTGGCCGCTGTAGCAAACAGCGTCACCGCGGGGAAAGTTCAGATGGGACTTGTGCCCCGGCGAGCTTCCGTCTCAGCGTTCGCGCCGACGATTATTATTAGCATTCCTATGGCTGTCTTCTCGCAAATACAAACACTGCAAAATCAACTCCTGATTATTTGGTCGACGTATTGCTAATAAATAATTAGTTATAAAATAGTTTTTATTTATTTTTTAGTGAGAAAATATACCCACAAAATTTATAAAAAATTTTCTTGCAAAAAGAGTAGAGTGTGGGATAAAAAAAAGTATATTTTATAACAACTTGTTTTGGGGAAATTTTTTTTTAGAAAGACTACATAAAACCTATGTAAATCCATGCACGCGGAATCTATTGAACGAAAATTCCAAATTATTAAAAGTAAGAAATTATTTAATAATATTTTTTCTCAGACCTTTTGCCTTCATATAAGGCGATCCAGTTTTAATTACCTGCAAGGTCTGAAAATATTTAGTTGTAATTGAAAAACGTGGTGAGCATTTCCATGGGGCAGTAGTGTTTTTTCGGGGGACTCGTGTTTTCCTGCCAGTGCATTCCACACTGCTCTATTTTAATTTCATAGTTTCTCGTTTTTAATTTGTATTATTGTAGCAGACAAGTTTGCTAGCTAATGCACGGCTCTATCCACGATTGTAATTACAAAGTACAAACATAACATGAATAGGCTAAACCCGTACATTTATGTCATAATTGAAAATGTATAAAGGCGCTTAAAATTTTGATCTCTTCTTCAGATTACAACTTAGTAAATAAAATTGCTATAAACATGTTTTTTTTTTTCCTGGATGTAGCAAGTTTTTGGAAGAAAAAAAAAAGAATTAGGTGTATTTAAACAAGATCTATGTAAATATTCCCACCATTGTAAATACATACTTTTGAGGTTTGTTTTAAGAAACATTTTGCTAGATAAAATAATTGTGAAATCTGAAAAATGGGAAGACCTAAATATTTTATTGAAGTAAGGAGGTTTTCGAGCCTCCGAGGTTTGTAATAAACACGGAGATACAGCAAGAAAATTTAGTCTCGTAACGAAATATGTTGTCCGAAGTACTCTGCTTAGTTCTTTGCGAAAGCTACGGCAAAATGATTTCCAAAGAATTTACCTAAAATACAAATAAAAGTTTCGTGTGTTGAAGTAAATAGGTTCGCGGCAATTTCGAAAACCATCTCCGAGAGACCCACACACACGCTTTCCGCCCGAAGGGGAAAAACTTTTTTTTTTTTTTTTTAATGAGTAATTCTTCGGCACGGACGCAGCAATGACATTTCTGCTCACCAATTTCCTCATCAGGATTTCATTTGCCGGGACTTGAGCGAACCTTGCAGCTGGCGGCGATGTGGAATTACGGGCGGGGCGCTTTGCAGCCAATCGCAACGGTCGCCGCCATTAGTCAGTCGGATTCTTCACTGCCGCGGGGACATTGCTTCATCCCTGGCAGCGGGGAATCGATTGTCCGTGATTAGATCGTTTGTCCTCGGGCACCAGTGATTAATCTTGATGCAACGTGGATGCATAACCAGGTCGTACAGTGTTGGCACCAATTGGTTCCGTAGGACATTGCCTACTATTTGGTTCTGCCAGTTCATTCCGAGCCCAACGCACGTCCATTCAACTATGCAGCCCAGTCCACAAGACGCTAGGCACAAACTTTATATCTTTATTTTATGAGTTGGTCTCTTTTTCTATGCTGCAGGATTTAAAACTCTCCAACTTTTGTTTATAAAATTGCCTGTCGACAAGTTCCAGGCCACATCTCTTCCCCTCATCCTCATGCTGTCTGTCACATCAATTCTTACCACACTAAAAGGATGCTACCAGGCTGCACCCGTGCGCCCCACACAGGCCTATAGTAAGTGTAAGGATCTAGTGTGAGCCGCAATCGGCGAAGACGTAGAAATATCCCTGCTAGAAGGGACAATTGGAACAGAAATGTTTTGGGTGGTAGTAGAAAAAAATTAATCTATAAAAACATAAATATATATTTTGTTCGTTTCTCAAATGTTAAACACGGTTAACAAGAAGCTCCTCTGGAGCATAATAATTAATTAAATTGAAAGGTATACAATTACATAGTTCAAAGATTCTGTCAGATGCCAAATGAAATAAACATAAGAAATTTGTTTGAACGACCCCCATAAGATGGCTAGTGACTAGAGTATCCAAACAAATGACACGTTAAGTAAACCAGCTACAAGCCAAAAGGCATGACCAATAAGACACATAATAAATATTCAAGCATAATAAATGCGAGTATCAGACAGTGCACCCCTGTCAATGGATATAACGCACTGCGCAGTGCAAGGGGACAATCATACAGGATAAATTACACCTGCCACACGTAGCTCAAATTATGAATTTAAGGAAACCACGGGACTAGCCACACGAAAGTCACTAAAGAAATTACGAGTTATAAGAATAAAAAAAAATTGTTGTCTGTAAAGTCGGTTTACGGACGATAGTTTAACGTGACGAGGTCATAACAAAACATTGATGAAATGATTACATACTTTTATGACTAAAATTGTATCATTTTTATTGAATTATCACTATTTTGTATGGATACAAAGAAGGAGTGAAATTAAATCTACAATTTAATTGATAAATTTACTTTTATTTGAACTCGTTAATTCAAATATGTTTATTACTTTAACAAACTTATTATTTTAACTATAACTTTTATACATGTTTGCTATTTAACTTCTTCCAATCTGTGTTATTCTGTTAAGGATAGGACGATGATAGGAAAAGTAGGAAACGAATGGGAATGTTTCAAGTTTAATGTGCCTCGAAAAAGTAAAATCGATGGTTGTTCCAATCCAACTTGTTACCTTATTTAAATTTTATCCATGTATAGGGCGTCTCTCAAGACAGTTGTTGGTTAGAAGTCATTCGTTTGCACTTTTTCTGAGACGAATCACTTCACTTTTGTTAAAATCAGACACTTTGAACATATCTAGTATATTGATATAATGTGAAGACAAGTGCGCGAAGTTACTTCTTATGTGATACAAGCTTGCCAATTCTGCGCCTAGAATGCGTCTGGATGTGAACAGAAGACTTGGGTGACAAACTGAATTCAAACGCTACGAAGAATATCAAAGCAGCCAGGATGTAGTTAAGATGACTGGATTTTTGTCGTTGGCCTCGCATCGTTTTAACAGTTTTGGCTTCGAACAGATGGGATGGACAGCTTCCCCAGTAGGGATAGCATGTTGGACACACGACATTCTGACTTACGGTCAAACAGACCGGACGCACGGCACGTCCCGAGGACCCTCCAGTGAATTCTTTTCAACGGGGACGCACCACAACGCCGAAATGCCAAATTTACCGCAACGCCGACAGCTAGAAAACTGCTGTGTACCACAACGCCGAATTACCACAACGCCGAAATACACTAACGCCGAAAAATGTCATTGCAGGACTGTTACAAAGGTTAGGTTAGGTTAGACTAGGTTAGGTTAGACTAGGTTAGGTTAGACTAGGTTAGGTTAGACTAGGTTAGGTTAGGTTAGGTTAGACTAGGTTAGGTTAGGCTAGGTTAAGTTAGGTTAGGTTATATTACGCTAGGTTAGGTTAGGTAAGGTTAGGTTTGATTGTGGTATTTCGGCGTTAAGGTACATTTAAGAAACATACACAAATTCATTCAGTTGTTATTTCGGCGTTGTGGTACACAGCAGTTTTCTAGCTGTCGGCGTTGTGGTCAATTTTGACATTCGGCGTTATGGTATTTCGGCGTTGTGGTGACGACCCCTTTCCAACTGGCGGTTGCGAGGCTTCGACGGACGACACCGCGGCAGCACTGATCTCAAGATGGCGTGTCTGGACACGGGCTCCCGGAGACAAGTTTGCCGCCGTGACGCAAGTGGTGATCACGCGCTCCTCTGACGCAGGCAGTCACGAGTGGAGCGCGGATAAAAAAAAGGGGCAATAAAAGCCGCGACTTTCACGTCCACATAACGAAACAGGACCGGCGAGGTCACCATTTCTCTCCCGACTTTCCGGCTCCCGGCCGCGATAAACATTCCGCGCCCGTCACTCGGTTCTTCGAGGCGCGCCGCCGCGGCGGCGTTTCGTTCGACCTTGCAGTCGCCATCTTCAGGGTGGCAGTTACCATGGGGGAGAAACTCTAGTTGCCCAGACTGAAGTAGTTACGGGCCCACCCACTAGATATCAGCTAGCAAATATTTTGTAGTAGGAAAGATTCTGTTGACCAAACATAAATGTTGTTTTCAACTCAACTGTATATTTGGTTAGGTGTAACAAATAATTTTTGTTTCTTACGAAGTTTGGTTAAGCTAACAAAGTATTTTGTTACAGAAAGAAAATATTTGTTTCGCCATATATAAACAAATATTTGTTTGATTCAAACAAACCTTTTTCTCTTTGTGTGAGAAGTAATGCATACGCTATTATCAGGCAAATAAAACCAGTGAATATTAATTCACTTCATTTTGGTAGCTACATATTTTGTGGTGTGGCATACCAGAATTTTTGCACATTCTACTCATTTATACAGAACATGACCTCTTTTTTTTTTATTACAAAAGAGTATTAACTGTTTCTCGCGATGTTTCAATTTCTGTTACTAAGCATTTAGTCGTCAAGTAGTTGGATTTGAAATCCCCACCGGAGGTTTTTTTTTGTTAGTAATTATGGGCCCACCCAACAGATAGCGTCACATGTTGCGGAAAACATAGTTTCAGTTTCCACTTTAAGAGTTTCACTTCTACATCTCCCTCCTTGATCTATGAATGGCCTACAGCTGCAGCCAATCAGGAAACATCCCCCTTTCAGGCCCATCGTTCACAAAGAGAAGCCTAAGATGTACATCAAGTTCTGTCCCTGCCCGAACACGCCCGAATATTCACCTTCGGCCAACCTCGCGATTTGTTTTATTTTTGCGCAGGAAAAATGAATTAAAATATTAATAGTGGTCGGTTAGGTTAGCTACATTAAAACACTTTAAGACACTATGGACGGTTAGTTAGGTTAGTATAGCTACATTAAAATAAACAGAGAAATATAGATATATATATATATATAAATAAACCCGAGGTTGGCCGAAGGTGAATATTCGGGCGTGTTCGGGCAGGGACAGAACTTGATGTACATCTTAGGCTTCCCGTTCACAAACACTGGCTCGACTGACTCCACATCAACATCAGAACCATCAGATAGCACATCCACGTCAATTTAAAAAAAACATTCCCCGTCGCTTCTCGCGAGGCAGACGGCTGGGGCTCGCTCGAGCGCAGATTTCGCGCCTTGTTCGGGGGCTCATTTTGCCCCACTGACTCATTTCTCTCGGCTCCTTTTTGCCTCATTCTACACCTACCACACTTCTCTGCATATTCAATTGCTTCTGCAAGGGCGAGTTTGCTCGTTTTATCTCTTTTCTCCAATATAACCTGTTTTCGCTTAGACATTCTGCGATTAATGGCTCCAAAACCAAAGTTAGTTAACTTTATAGTTATTCCACTGGACTAACAACAGTCAGTGCTCACTCACGAGCAACTTGTAGTTCAAATCAAGCAAATCGGTCTGTTACTTTCGGAGTGACGACTCTCACTGACTTCAGTTCGACGGCCCTCAACAACGCTCATGACGTCATCACTGCAAATGTTAACCGAGTGTGTCATACGTGACGACCAAGAGCAAAGTCTGCTCTACTGAGATATATTTACTTCAACCTTTGAATATATATACTGTATAGAATTCGCCAGCCCAGGTTAAAATTTCTAATACGGTTTTGAGGTAGTTGGTTAATTCACCGCCGCAATCGCCACCATTTCTAGGGCATCGACTTGTGGTGGTCCCTAGCGGACAAGTGTCGAACTCTTCAAACACCCCTTCCCCCTTCCGTTGAACGACCTTGAGCTGCAGTGAATGATAGGTGGGGGGGTGCGGGTAATGACAGCGGGCGACAGTGCTGCGCTCTAACGTGTAAATAACAACTAAGACGATACAGGGCGTTACGACAGCGCACTGCAGCGGTGAAGTTCCCAAGCTGCTCATCATACGCTTCTGAAAAACGTAGAATAAATCCTATCCACTCGCGACTTCTATACAGTATATATATTCAAATCTTCAACTCTGTAGCTGTCATAGTTCACGAGCTTTAAGCCGTGTAGAATCCTCAGCCGAAGTGACACCCAACCCGAGTTTAAAGATATTCACATTCCTGTCGGAAATTCATGTAAAAAAAAAAATGGTTGTCTGTAATGTCGGTTTACGGACGATAGTTTAACGTGACAACGTCATAACAAAACATTGATGAAATGATTGCATACTATGAACAAAATTGCATCATTTTTTTATTAATAATAAAAAAATATATACTAGTAATCAGATTTTTAAAATGCAAGAATAATTAACCTTTATTGCCGAAATTGTTGTTGTAATAAGCAATGAAAACCACATTAACTTTTCACTTCACTTTATAATCACTCGAGTGGAAGAGAGATAGATACGGCGCAAGCGTACAATGAGCGTAACGGGACACAGCGTAACGGAACAATGTGCGTAACGGGACACAGCGTAACGTAACAGGACACTTTTTCGTGCGTGCAGCCGGCGTTCATCGATTTATTAGACGTTGCCACGTCAAAAAAAAAAACATTGTTAAAGTTATTATCACGGTGCCACAACATTTACATACAAAGTGTTTGTATAATCCAATTTCTTTTTAAGTAATACATCTTTAAATTTGGTAGGGTAAGTCGAGATCGGAGTGTAACGAAAAACGAACAGTGTGGCGTTCAAGAGTGGGGCACTCGATGAGAGAGTCAGGGGGAGGTAACAGCGTATAAAGTAGAGAACGGGACTTTTTAAATGCCGGCTTGCACAGTCGTGGCTTGAGGCAAAGGAAAGTATTCCTCCAGCTAATTGACACGTAACGTTTTTCCTTATATTTTACTTACCTGACTCTGCAAGCGGGTTTTCGTCGCCATGTTTTTTACAATTGTGAACCTACATTGTACACTCTACTGAAGGAAAATTTGCGTATCCTAGTTTAGCTATCAAATTATTGGCTGGAAACTGACTCAATGGCATGTTTGTACTGTATAAAACTTGCATACTGACGCACGCGCATATATACCTGAAACCTTTTAATATACTCGCCTGTGCGCTTCTATGCATGCACACTCTGTGTGAAGTTCACACTGTGAGTTCCTGCCGTTGCGGCTTCTACTTCCACAGCGTTTTTCCGCTGAACATTCTTACGGCCACTTTTCGTGGAGTGTAAAATTCAGGTCTCTCAAGAATGCACTCAGTATATTTATCCAAATATAACATGTAAACAATTTATGTTGAAGACAGGCAAACGCTACGGTTCAACGGCCGACCTAGCGCGCCTAGCGGCCACCTATTTTTAATGTTGACGTAAAACATCTTTGAAATAGCACCGAAACATAAGGGTACTAGAACAGAAATTTGTACCGTAACGAAAAGGTCTATATCGACTTGCCTTAATAATTCCCTAAGTACTAGTCATAGAGACGTAGGTGCGATGTTACTATTTAACGTATACAGTCAGCTCGCTGATACGACCTTGAATTTGCGTCTAAACATAAATTTGCTGTTTGTGAAATATTCAACCAGTTCTTTTCCATTAAGAAAATGTTGAAATGACTACATAACAGTAATTAATTTTGTACCCGTGTTTTCAAATTTTTCTTTGGTAGGCCTACTCTTTACGTGAATGTTTATTTATGTGACCACGAATAGTTCAGTTTGTAGGAACATTTAAAACATTGGGAACAAAAAAAACTCATAATTTGACAGTATTGTGCAAATTATTTTTCCGTTAAAATTTATTTAAGCTGAACATCGGGTTTTTGAAGTAAAAACTTCTTTAGCCGCGTTGAGCGATTTTTGGTTGGGGGCAAAACTTATGGGTTCGCGTCACCGACATGCTATTGACGTGTTGCGCCAGACTGGCGAATCGCAGCGGCCAGTGTACATGTTTACGCATATATACACTAATACATTGCATATACTCGACTGTATCATGTGCGTGTTGGACTCTTTTTTGGATGTGTAAAATGTTGTGAGTTCGCAGCAGTAAGTGAAGTTAATTTGACCACGTGAATACATGACCTAGGTCTGACATCACTGGTAAGTCATAGCCAGGTAATTTAATTTACGTAATTTTTACATACCACTGACATCTGTTGTGACTTTAAAAAAATGATGTAAGGATAAATTATATCATGCTGACAACGTACTGATATAATACCAAAATAATTTTCTTACGTGCATTTGACGTATTACACATTTAAAAACAAAGTTTTAAGTTTTCACTTCTGTTGACAGTCCCCATGACTGGATATTTTATTTTTTGTCAGTGCCTAAAGATCTGACAACAGCTACAAGCAGGCCAGCAGAGTACCACAGAGGGACAGCGTGTGTGAACTTAATCTTGATAATAAGAACTGGTCTGATGAAAGTCACAAGACTTCACCACTGGTTTACGATTACATCGCGCGCCTAGTCAAACCTAACACGTAGGCCGATACGCTACTGAACAATGTTAACTTCTCACGTATGTTTGCTTTATCTCCAAGTATCTGGACTGCCATCCACACAGATACAATCACTAGCACGAGTGATGGTATCAGGCATCAGCGATGACCCGTCAACTCGTGACAGCCACCGACAGTCTGAATATCTCAAATCACTCAACGCTGATAGCTGGAAACTGAAGTGGTGATTTTGCGACAACTTAATACACAAATAGCGTTAATTAACAATGAATCACATAAAGTGTGTAGTACATTTTATCATAACAGTAATTACTTTAGCATAATAAAAAAAACACCTCTTTAAAAAAAGAAACAAATTTAGCTAATTCGTTAATGATTTTGCGAATATGTTGGACGATAACTCAAAAAATGTTTGTTTTACGGGGAAAATGAGAACTTATGCTATAGAGGTAAAATATGTCATTATTTTATGTAATAACACAATTGCTCTAGAATACACAGTTATTGTGATATGTACCAAGAGTTATTTACCAAAGCCATTTTTTAAAGATGACGGTGCAAGTTCACTTCATACGAGTTATTTACATGACTAGCTGATTTACTTGTAAATTAAAGATTACTATGTTTCCGACTAACCCAATTGAAACAATTTAAGAGCTGAAGTTAAAAAAAATTCTTAATGTGACCCTAGAACCTAAGTTAAAACCTATTTACCCAATTTTAGCTCCTTAGGCCTTTTTGGTGTTGAAATAATGAGGAAAACAGGTTTTAGCCTATTTCCTATGAAGTTAAAACCAACGATTAAATGAAAGGAAACCAAAAATACCTACACTGCGTTGACATAACTGAGTACGCAGTAAAAAAAAAAAGAAACATTTCTAATAAGTTTTACCATTCTGGTTTCAAATGAAACCATATGTCACTTCTATATTCTACGAAATGTTTCAAGAATATCTGTTATAAGATTTCCTGATGCGCTTATATATACATATATACTATATGAAAAGGGTTTAAAAAAAAATCCCAAAATCGGCGAATTAAGTTACAAGTGCGAACAAACTTCATTAGACCGTTGTCTGCATAACAGCGTAAAGATCGCCATTTAAAGATGACAAGAAACGGGAAAATTGGGAAACTGTGGTCGGAAATCACTGAAATACTAAACAAAACACTAAAAAGTATTTTGAAAAAAGCGCTTCGAGGTGCATCGAGGACAAGCATCACTCCCCTCCCGCCGTCCTTTTCACAAGAATCTATGTACCAAATATTGCGGCTCTATGTTTTCCGGTTCCATACTACGGGACGAATGGACTAACGGGCAAACGGACGGGGACGGAAAGGGACGGACAGGGACGGACGGACAGGGACGGATGGACAGAGACTGACCGACAGTAAGAGACGGGCAAACGGGCAGACTGGCGGACGGGCACAGACGGACAGACGGGCGGAGACGGTTGAACAGACTGACGGGCAGAGACGGTTGACGGACAGATACGGTTGACAGACATACGGTTTCCGGACAGAGACGGACAGAGATGGATGAAAGGACAGAGACGGACAGAGATGGATGAAAGGACAGAGATGGACGGACAAAGGCGGAAATGGACGGAAACTGACGGACATAGACTGACGGAGACTGAGAGACAGAGAAGGGCGGATAGAGAGGGCGGATAGAGAGGGCGGACAGAGACTGGGGACAGAGACGGGGGGACAGAGACGGGGGGACAGAGACGGGCTGACGGACAGGGACGGAAAGTAATGGACTAACGGACAGTGGTGGACGACAAAGATGGACGGGTAAGGACTGACGGACATGGACAGATGGACTGACGGACAGGGACTGACGGACAGGGACTGACGGACAGGGACAGACGGACAGGGACAGACGGACAGGGACAAACGGACTGACACAGACGAACTGACACAGACGGCCTGACACAGACGGACTGACACAGACGGACTGACACTGACGAATTGACACTGACGGACAGAGATGGAAGGGACGGGCAACCGGACAGGAACTGACGGACAGAGACTGATGGACAGACAGACTGACGGACAAGCTCTCTTTTATTATTATATAAAGACAACAAAACTAAGAGGAATTAATTCCGTCAAACATATTTTTTGTGTACATTTTAACTGGACTTAAAAAATTTAGTAATAGGTCGGTGGTAGCAAACTACTCTTCTGCCTCCAAATAGTGCATTCAGTTCAACCTTTCTTTCAGTTATTAAGTAGAAATTAGTTAAAAATGAAGATATCAGGAATACGATGTATCCATAAATCGGAAAATTGGGGCGATGAATTATAATAACCGTTAAGATTTTTGTAAACGATGAACTCCTTGCTTGCTCTTTTTAATGGCCTTGATATCGGAAGAAAATAGTGAGTTTAATTCAAATTTAGGGAATTTGCCAATCGCTGTTATTTACACACTATCTGAAAGACATTATCCTTGAAGAATTTCACGTGAATCGCAAAAGTATGATTAAATAAGACCTTAGAAAATATTTGTAATAAAGCATAAGTTTTCGTCGACAGCAAGATGGAAACACTAATTAGGGCTATTGTGGAAGGGCTCAGTCATGTGCTACACCTGCTGTCACGAACCATCTGACAGTTAGCCTGGAACAAGCGTGATTAGAGCGGTACTCGAACCCGCGTCCTTTGACACGGGAGTCCAGTGACTTACAGCTGCGCCGACACTCCGTTATTTACTCTTGAAAACAGGTTCGGAACCAGGGACGAGATTTACAAACACTCCAGATTCCTGAAACGTTTACGAGACTACGATTGGAGTAGTCATGAATGATGTAAATCTGAAATTATAACTAAAGTTCCCTAATTACTATCGTTCTTACGCTTATGTAGTATTAAAGTTGCATAGCGTATTACGGATGAGATATTTGGTTTATTGACTGTAGACAATGTTTCATGGTAAAAACTCAGGACTGGTGAATACAGCTACAACGACAGTCAAAACAGCACCAGAAAATTTCTTTAAGTGTTCACATCCAAATTAAAAGCAATGGATTTAGTGCACAGTATGTCCGAAAAAGAATATCCCAGTTATACATTTCAATAGTATCAACTGTAAGCGTTGAAGAGTTTTTTGGTTCAAGGTCACAAAGAGTAACTCATGCGCGAGTACTGCTTTGTTGATTTCTCACTTGCAGCGCCCCCTACACAAAATGGCGACTCCTGAGCGTAAAGTGTTTTGTGTTCTGCAATTTACTAAGAGTGAATCTGTGATTTCAGCCCTCCCCATTGAAATATCTATGTACGAGAGTGGTCGAACGTCGAAGTCTCTGATCGTTGGATTGGTCGTGATGGTCGAGAAGACAGAGCTCTTATTCGCTGGCATCCAAGTTCAATTGACATAACGCCATGCAATTTTTTTTCCCTTTGGGGCTTTATAAAAGATCTTGTATACGTTCCGCCGCCGGAAGTGATAACAAAAGTGTGGGGAGAACTGGACTTAAGGTTTGGATGTGTACTGTATAACTTACGGCATGGCCTCCACATTCGATTACGGGACCTGGACCCAGGATCAGAGGAACCCCCCCCCCCCCAATTTTATAGTCATGTGCTACATTATAATTGCATGGTTATTTCTGACCTACACTCTTTTTTAGAATGTTATTTAACCTGAAAATACAGGGTAAAATTATGATTAATATTTTATAAGTTCAAACTAAGCTTTATTTATAAAATTATTTTACTTTAAAATAACCACAGCGAGTATGTATATTTATTTCACACACTGAGAAAAAAATAAACGGGGCTGGATCCGAACCCTGGACCCATGGGTCCACCCGGCTCCACCCTTGTGGGGGCCATGACTTACGGTGCACATATTGAACATTTGCATAAAAAACTAGATTAGTTTACCTTGAATTTGATCTATGATTTTTTTTAAGTAGTCTAAATTAAACTGTTATAATATACCATTTAAACTGGGACATTCTTCTATTGACATCCTGTATCAGAGAACCGCTATAAATGTACGAGTCGAGCGAACAGCCTTACTACAAGTTCAACTTATTGCAACATAAATTATCCTCGTATGTAGCTACCTGGAGTGACTTAACCGGAATTTCTTACTTTTTTCACACGCTGTTAAACACGGACATATGTAACTGACCACAAAGGTTAGTGTACATGTCGCGAAGGTATGCGTCGATTTTAATGAATGAACTAAGCAGAGGAAGGGAGATCAATTTGATATCTTAACCGGTTATTCAATATGTTAAAAATGTTACCAAATAAGGTGAACATTGACGAATGGTTTCCTTGTCACATCACTCACGGTACACAGGGGTTAAAATAACACGAAGTGAGTCAAATTGGTAACTGACTGACGAGCCACATCGACACACAGTGTCCCGCCCGTAGGCCAGTCAACAAGAGGCAAAGTAAGCACTTTTTACCAGCAGAACTGAAAACTTAATATAAGGGTAATTCGAGGACGATGAATCGAATGGTGCTATTTTTTTTAAATCGGACGTGAAGTTTTTGGAGAAAATGGCTAAAAATTGGTTTGACAAAGTTTTTTTCAGAATCTAGGCGTTTAAGCAAAAAACGTTTCAAACAAAAGTTGTGGAGAATTAAAAAATACATAAAAAAGGTTCTCAGGTCCATCTTAGTATTTGCAAACATGAGCGAGAAATATTGGAGAGAAAATAGTAAAGCGTAATTGTAAAAGTGAGGCTAGTGTGCGTGCGAGCGTATGTGTGAACTAAACACAAACGAAGGGACTTCGGCTATTCTCGGGCCTCTCCGTCATGACTAGACAGCGCGAGTTAGACGGTCCAAGTGCCCAACCCCCGCATGGTAGACTCTTTTCTACTCTGTCCAACACTTCATCCAGACCATCCTCTGTCTCCTGTAAATTCCTACACGTAATGCATGCTAATTTGCATCCCGCATGAATGTGCCCAGGGTTTTCCCTGTGTCTATGCAGGTTTTACCTGGGCCCAACCTATCTCTAGTTATAGTCTAGATTTAAGAGTGAGGGGAGTTAGTCATGGCGCCAATCGCTGCCATGGCTGGCCAATCCCCTCCTAGCACATGATGCATGCGACCCTCTCCCTGCATGGCTAATCCCAGCATGACTAGGCGTATAGGCTTCGGCCTGAGACGCACCTTGGTCCCTCCCTAACCCGGACCCCTCCAAAATACACTTAGTTTTAGTTAGGTTAGGAAAAAAAATCGAGTTAGACGGAACAATTTGACCTCTCTTTTTATTATCTCACGTGTTATCGAGTAAGGCAGGGTCGGCATGGATGGAACGGGGCAGACACTCATAGCAGTCGAGGGACAGTCCTGTCGTTCCGCCAAATCTGAAGAGTGAGATGCGATGGGGTATGGGGTATGGGGTATGGGGTATGTGGTATGTGGTATGGAGTGGGGTATTCCGAACCCTACCCGATTTTCAGAACCGGCAACTTCTCTACAAGTCTTCAACGGCATTCCCGGTACTTTCGGTACTAGGAAGTTTTTTAATTTTTATATAATAATAATGCAGCAGTGAGTGGGTGATTGAAGCAATAACGGTTAGTTCTGGACGATTAGACAATTTTTAGTGACCAGAAGTAAAAAGATAAATATCTGTGTTACAATTTTTGACGTGATAACGTCTTATAAATCGATGAACGCCGGCTGCACGCACGAAAAAGCATGACTCATTGTCACGTTCCACCTGAGCCGAGCGTGCAAGCGAGAGCGCGGAACAAGCGATAGAGAGGCACGATCGGTTTGTGACGCATCTATCTCTCTTCCACTCCATCGGCCGATGCGTCCGAGTAGAAGAGAGACAGCGGCAGCACACAACCTACACGTGAACTGTTTGATCAACTGTTTATAAAGTGAAGTGAAAAGTTAATGTGGTTGGTATGCAATTTTTCATCAATGTTTTCTTATGACGTTATCACGTAAAATTATCGTCCGTAAACCGACTTTACAGACAACCCTTTTTTTTATTGCAAAAAGTATCTAACGTGAAAAAAATCACTTTATTCTGAGTCTTGCTCTCAATCTTTAACTTTGGAAAGCAAACATTAAAACAAATAATCGTTTGAACGCATGAAAAAATCACACAATTATTAACTTAAAATAACATTTCAACTTTTCACAACAAACTTAAATTAAAGTAACCTTAACGCGCAAAAAAATCTAAACTTTATGCTGTCGATGTCGAGTCCCGAAAGTACCGAAACAACCGGGAATCCATTTTAAATTCCCGCTTGTTTTACTACATCAAAAGTGCCAGGAATTCCTGGTACTTTGGGGACCGGGATTTCCCGGTTCGGAACGCTAGTATGGAGCAGCGAAGGAACGCTCGGTGGGGAAAACGGGAGAAACCCGAGAAAACCCACAGGCCACAGCAACGTCCGCCTCGTCTCCCACTTGCGAAAATCCTGGTTCGACGCCGCCGGGAATCGAACCCGGATACTGTCCAACAATCTGCATTTAAATTTTCAGACCTACAAAAATAGCGTGTAAAACAGTTTATTCGAGGCGCGTAGTAAAGGAAAAAAAGAAATTGGTTGTCTGTAAAGTCGAGTTTATGGACGACAGTTTAACGTGACAACGTCATAACAAAACATTGATGAAATGATTGCGTACTTTTATGAATAAAATTGAATCATTTTTACTGAATTATCACTATTTTTTATGGATACAAAGAAGGAGTGAAATGAAATCTACAATTTAATTGATAAATTTACTTTTATTTGCACTCATTAATTCAAATATGTTTATTACTTTAACGAAGAGATTATTTTAACTATAACTTTTATACATGTTTGTTATTTAACTTCTTCCAATCTGTGTTATTCTGTTAAGGATAGGATGATGACAGGAAAAGTAGGAAACGAATGGGAGTGTTTCAAGTTTAATGTGCCTCGAAAAAGTCAAATCGATGGTTGTTCCAATCGAGTGGAAGAGAGATAGATGCGGCGCAAGCGTACAATGAGCGTAACGGGACACAGCGCGTAACGGGACACAACGTGTAACGGGACCAGCGCGTAACGGGACACATCATGTAACGGGACACACCATGTAACGGGACACATCGTAACGGGACCATGTGCGTAACGCGACAATGTGCGTAACTGGACAATGTGCGTAACGGGACAATGTTCGTAACGTGACAATGTGCGTAACGTGACAATGTGCGTAACGTGACAATGTGCGTAACGTGACAATGTGCGTAACGGAACAATGAATCATCCTTTTTCGTGCGTGCAGCCGGCATTCATCGATTTATTAGACGTTGTCACGTCAAAAAACGATACAATCAGAATCAGAAACTATATTTAGACTGAATAGAAATATAATAAATAAATAAAGAGAAACAAGGTGCACTCAAACAGTAACTAGACGGTCCTGTGTCGGAAGATAACTCAAGTTGCTTCAACTAAATGTTGAAACTTGTGCATCGGGTTGCTTCACCGACACGCCTTTAAAGGACATGGCACAAGGTGGAACACACACGTGGTTTGACGGGATTCACAAACTTAAATAACAGGTTTCGTAACGCAGTCGTATTTATCTTGCAAATCATCACTGTCACGAGCCGATAGACAGCAAATCATCTGCAAATGATTCAACCGTAAAATGCATCACTCGGAGGGGCTTATTTTTATTTTTACATGGTCGGTTTACGAGTAATAATTCAACAAAACCAAGGACGCATTCCTCAAATAAATCGTGGTTTCTTCATAAGGTGTAGTAAAATGGTAATGCCATTTTAAATATTAAGATAAGAAAAATAGTTTATCAAAGTTATTTTTTGTACTTCGAATGAATGATAATCATAGCATAACACATGGTTCATTTCCGTCACGTAAATTTATAGAATATTATTTACGTGTAGAAAATGTGTGTACAATGTTTATTTACACTGTATATTTTACAAATAAGATATTTAACATTTTCAATAGCTAACAATATTTTTCATACTAATTAGAAATCACAGAAATAATTCTAACCGCAAAGGAAAATAATTATTAATGGCCCCTACGCGTTCATGTGGGAACCACTACACACTCTTTGTACCTTCCACAACCACGACCTTATCCCCTCACCAACTGCCCTTTGGGTGCGGAATTTGCAAAAGCGCAAACTAAAAAGTAAAATTTATTTCATTTAAATTGAGAAGAAAAATATGTTGTATTATTAAATATTATCATTTCTTTTTCTTCCTTCCTAAGGACACCTGAAAAGAAAATTCCCTTCAGAAATATGTAATACAACTCTGGATGCAGCCATGTTTTCACAGAGAAAGAAATGTTTACAATTGCTTTCTAGTGACTCATTCCATTCCATTTAGGTCTGAAAGTCTTATTAATGTTTATATTGGTACTAATTTTATCCTTCATTGGTCACACAAGCGATAAAATCAATTTAAATTTTTTGCTGCCAAACAGGAAAAATTCGGGAAGGGGGAAGCGGGAAGCGTTCAGAAAATAATGTCCCTCCGGTTTTCCCTGGAAAATGTTTTTTTTTCCCCAGCGCGAGCTCTTCTCAGAAGAAGAGATGGCGCGAGACATCGCCTGCAGACTCTTGGATCGGCCTGTGTTGAGCCCACCACACACGTCACTCCGAACAGACACTTCGGACCTATCCGTCGGAACTGAACAGTTAAACTGTCATGCGTGATCAAGTACGGTGGACTGATCGGTCGGAACTGAACAGTTAAACTGTCGTGCGTGATCAAGGACGGTGGACTGATCCGTCGGAACTGAACAGTTAAACTGTCGTGCGTGATCAAGGACGGTGGACTGATCCGTCGGAACTGAACAGTTAAACTGTCGTGCGTGATCAAGGACGGTGGACTGATCCGTCGGAACTGAACAGTTAAACTGTCGTGCGTGATCAAGGACGGTGGACTGATCCGTCGGAACTGAACAGTTAAACTGTCGTGCGTGATCAAGGACGGTGGACTAATCCGTCGGAACTGAACAGTTAAACTGTCGTGCGTGATCAAGGACGGTGGACTGATCCGTCGGAACTGAACAGTTAAACTGTCGTGCGTGATCAAGGACGGTGGACTGATCCGTCGGAACTGAACAGTTAAACTGTCGTGCGTGATCAAGTACGGTGGACTAATCCGTCGGAACTGAACAGTTAAACTGTCGTGCGTGATCAAGTACGGTGGACTGATCCGTCGGAACTGAACAGTTAAACTGTCGTGCGTGATCAAGGACGGTGGACTAATCCGTCGGAACTGAACAGTTAAACTGTCGTGCGTGATCAAGTACGGTGGACTGATCGGTCGGAACTGAACAGTTAAACTGTCGTGCGTGATCAAGTACGGTGAACTGATCGGTCGGAACTGAACAGTTAAAATGTCATGCGTGATCAAGTACAGTGGACTGATCGGTCGGAACTGAACAATTAAACTGTCGTGCGTGATAAAGGGCGGTGAACTGGTCAGTTGGAACTGATGGACTGACGAACTGGTGACATCCCATCAAACCGGAATGTGGGCTCGAGAGCTCTCAGTCCAAACTAACGTGTGTGGGAACAGCGTCTCGCCAGTCCAAACAATGAGTCCATCAGCTGAGTGTAGTGGCGGACCTATTTGTTTACACTCTTTGATTTTTTTTTCCTTTGTCTAACTAGAAGTGCAACTGCAACTGCAACTGCAGCATGCAAAGTTTCTTCCACGGATGCAAAAAATTTAGCCTGGTATGTTTATTGCTGTTAAGAAAGATGGGAAGGTGCGCAATTCTGTAGGAATCACGGAAATTCGAAAAAAAAAAAAGTAGGGGTTTAACTGACAAGTCGTCTCTGGATAGGGTGCTTGTTATGTTGTATACTGCCCATAATCTTGCCTATATGGCATGAAATAAGCAGAAAGCTTTAAAATATACAGAAGTTTTCCATAAAACAGAGCTTTGACGCTTACGTATATCAACTCCGTTTCACAGTAACGATTTTGCAAGTGCAAGAAGGTCCCATTCAGCGATGGGCTCCTTAATTCCAGGGGAGGGGGGAGTTTCCCCTGCCTGCACCCCCCCCCCCCCTCGGGATCTACGCCCATGGGTGTGGGTGATCCAAATTTCTGCCCCGGGCGAAGGAAAGCCTGGGTCCGCCGCTGACTCTGGAGAGCAGGCCACACTCGGGAGATCAGCGGGTCTTGGTCCGAGAGGGAACCTCCTCCGTGCCAGGGACTGAGGCATGCAGCGGATGAGTTCCCGCCAAGATCCGTCGCTTTTCAAACATTCTGTTCCCCCGCGCGACTCATGACACACGAGCACAAATGGGAAACCACGTAGTTTGCAGGCTTCTCACGGGTGAACAGGTACAACGAATGCTTTTGTTTCCAGTGGTTTCAGTTGCCCTAGGCATAACATCGCGCCAACATGAACAAATTTGAAAAAAAAAAAAAAAAATTGATTTTAAATTCTTAGGTTTTGTCCAGGAAAATCAGTCATTTGCCCTAATATAAGGCGAGCCCCTTAAAATCAGAGCCTGTCGCGCGGCGACAGCCCACAGGTATCAAAAGTGACGTAACAAATAGACTTGCTACCAATATGTTTCTCGTTTTCAATGGCTTAAGTTGTTTTTATTTGAAGTGACGTCTAATAAATTGATGAACGCAGGCTGCACGCACAAAAAGTGTCCCGTAAGCACATTGTTCCGTTACGCTGTCGGCGAGTGCAGTAATAATAGGTTATGTTACAATTGACTAAAAAATTATGGTGGTTCATATAATTGATGATAGACATTTGATTACAGTTTATTTATATGAAAACTTGTTCATAATTATATTGAAACTTTATAGCTAAACGCCAGTTTTTAAAATTACTTACAAGTCATGTACACGTGAACTGTTTCGTCGAATGTTTATAAAGTGAAGTGAAACGTTAGTGTGGTTTTCATTGCTTATTACAACAATTTCGGCAATAAAGGTTAATTATTCTTGCATTTTAAAAATCTGATTATTAGTATAATTTATTATTTTATTATTAAAATAAAAATGATTCAATTTTATTCATAAAAGTATGCAATCATTTCATAAATGTTTTGTTATGACGTTGTCACGTTAAACTATCGTCCGTAAACCGACTTTACAGACAACCATTTTTTTTTTGCTATGTCACTTATGTCGCACTTTTTTTAAAATTAAAAAATATCCCTATGTTACACGAAGGCAAGTATTCGGGCGTGTAAAAAAAAAGGTTTTGTGCACTGTAAGTTTCCCTTCTGGCAACTGTCTGCAACATTTCTGCCAACCAACAAACTGGTTGCGTTGTCCGGACAGAGGGGTTATTATTTTTTTTAAAGTGAAGGAGATAGGAGCCGAAATATGCGATCCTGTTTTCAACAGTGTTTGGGCCATAATATCGTTTGATTTTGAAAATTCGCCTTCGATAGAGCATAGTGTACATTTCAATGAAATGTAAGAAGTTAATACTGACGGGGTGCCACAAATAAGTTTACCTTGTGAAGTCATTGGGGTGTATAGTTTAATTTATTTTTGGGGACAACTACAGCTACAAAAATAATGTTAAATGGACACTACGTTGGTCTTCCTAAATCTCCTCATTTGTGATCTCTGCTTTAACGAAAGTAGATTTTCAAACTTAAACGATTAACAATTGAAATGGCATAAAAACTGTTGGAAGCAAAATTACGTATTTCAAAATTTCTAAAGTTTATAATTAACAGTGGACCAAATACGCAGACTGAAAAATACCATGGCCATCACGTAATTCATGGTATTAGATACTAAACGTCCACAACGGTTGGAGCAACACGGCTGTGGAACTCGGGCCTTCTCGCCCCAAGGTCTTCTATAATGAAGATTCAGCCAGCATAAATTCCTAACAGAGACAGTTATTGGTCAAGAAACGGGTTTCGAAATTCAAAAAGGACGAGGAATTTAATGAATAATTCATGGCCTTACAAATACAGTGTGTCCATAAAGAATATCCCAGGTTAAAAGTTATATTATAACAGTTTAATTTAGTCTTGATGTACGCTTTTGGACATACGCCATTGCTAAGCACTTTTTTCTGTAGAAGAAAACTAAAAAATACCCAAAAGACAAAAAAACACAAACTAAGCAAAAGATTGCTGTTGTCAACAGGATATAAACACCAAATAATATTCCATAACAGGAATATGGTCAACAAACAAAGAAAAATGGACTAAGAAAACGAAAAAAAAAAAAAAAAACCCACAAATGATGACAGCACAAATATATTTTTGCTTAATTTGTGTTCTTGTCTTTTGGGTATTTTTAGTTTTCTTCTACAGAAAAAGTGCTTAGCAATGGCGTATGTCCAAAAGCGTATATCAAGTCATGCACTCCCATTGCACAAATCTTTCAAAGATAATAGTTTAATTTAGATTATTTACAACAATTCACACATCAAATTTAAGGTAACTAACCTAGTTTTTTTTTATTTTTTATTTTTACAAATGATCAATATGTGCACCCTTAGCTATAATGCACACATTCAACCCAAAGCCCGATTCTTCCCACACTTTGGTTAACACGTTAACGAAATGTAAGCAATAGCCCCTTCAAATCTTATGTCTCAACTCGGGCAAAAAATTAGGTAGCGGCGGAACGTAGACACGATCATATATAAAGCCCCAAAGAAAAAAAAATCGCTAGGGACTTCGACGTTCAACCACTCTTGTGCAAAAATATTTCAATGGGGAACTCACGTTGAACTGAAATTACAGATTCACTCTCAGCAAATTGCTGAACACAAAACGCTTTACGCTCAGGAGTCGCTATTTTGCATAGGTGGCGCTGCGAGCGAGAAACAACAAAACAGTACTCGCGCATGTGCTTATCTAAAACTGTGTGAGTTACTCTTTAATTGTGACCTTGAATTAACACCTATTAAAATTTATAACTGGGTCATACCTCGGAGTACGCAGCTAATATATATGTATATATATATATATATATATATAATACTAAACAAACATACATGCTTTTATATATATTATATATTATAGAACATATATATTATAAATATTAAACAAGATTATGCCAAACACATATTTTTAAATTTCCAAGAAAAACGTTTAGGCACAACAACTTTCACTTCAACGAAATGAACAACGTGAAGATTCGAACAGAGCAGGAATCTGCGGTATTCTCAGAGAAAATTCTTTTTTATTTTTCCCTTACTTAAGCATGCTGTAGTTTTATAAGAATATTTCAGCACACATGTGTGTTTACGCGCGCGCACGTATGTATGTGTGTGTGTATGTTTGTGTGTCACCGTGTACCATGAACCCAATTCCCAACCAGCTGATTAGACAGTGCAACAACAAATCAGATAACCATATTTGGATTCTGTACCCGTTTAGTTCGAAAAGAAAAATAACTGTGTGTAATGATTGCTCTAAATTTCACACATTGTATTTTTAATGGATATAATATCATGACAAATAACAATGCAATTCATTTCTAAAAGCTAGCAAGAGACAACATTGAATTGGCACACACTGAAACTACTTATTGCTTAGTAAGGCAATACTCTGACAGTTGCATGAAAGTGGCCATGAGTTAACCACATGAGAGACTTTAAACAAAGTACTTTTACAAAATATTAATGGATTGCGAATTTAGTCAATTTGCCCAATACCAAAAGAGCTACTACTTAAAGAAAAATGTATACACGCTGTATATACTTACAGTTTCAAAATTCATGTTTTTTTTCTTCTGAGTAGCCAGCATTAAACACGAGAAAAAAATAATTTACGCTTCGGACGACATGCAAAATCAACATACCTGAAACAAAAAAAAAATTATCAAGTATTACACTACAAAAAAAGTCACAATAAAGAACACTAAATTATTTTCAGACCGTTAGTTTGAGGAATATAAAAATAAAGTTTTTACTCTTATTTCTAACAGTTAAGTAAACTGAATTTTTAGGTCCCACAAGTAACATATTAGCTGCATCCGAATACTAGCCTAATGGATTCCTTAGCTAAGGGATCCACTAAAAGGGCATCGTAGTAGACACAGCCATTATTGCGTTTCTTCCAAATTCTCACGAGGACATTCCTTCATGCGTCCAATAAAATCGAGGTTTCTAGGGAGGCAACTCTCGCATCCATTGTTGAGTCCCTACGTCCATTAGCTTCGCAATCGTGTTTTATTTTCTTTGTACATAATGTTCAGATTTATGCCTTTAGAGTTGTTTAAAACGTTACAAGTGTAAGTAATAACGCAAAAGAGGCAAATTAAAACGTTAATAAAATAACTCATAGAGTTAATAGTCATTTTAAGTATTTTTAATATTTTTTAAATTCATAACATTTATAACCACTACGCTACATAAAATATATTTCTAAATTGGTCGTTGTTATTTACGTTTCGCTCAATATTCGTAGATATCACGAATCGAAATAGCTACGTGCTCATTAGTACGACCAACTGTCAAGAGGTGGTGGTAGCAGTAAAAGTATTCAGATACTATCCCTACATTAGAAATGCGTCCTTTACATTGTGGCTACATTTGCTACGGTATGTAGGGATGTGTGTGCTATGGACGCATCCCTATGTACTCGGATACAGCTATTGATTTGTCCTACATCACTATTATAAAATATACATTCAAACCACCCCATATGTAACTGTACCATTTGTAACGGGGCAATTATTCTTCGTTACCTAATACAACCAGCCATTCCTAAACTTTAAACTGTTCTAATTCTCTCTATCCAATGTTACCAACTAGTTAAAATATATATATATATATATATATATATATATATAGATTGTATAAATTTTCTATACCGTCCGCAACCTAATTTCACGAACTAATCTGTTCCTAAGAACATTCGCTGGTAAATATTTTCTGTTCCAGATCTACTGCTAGCTTCCCCTTGAAGGAGACACTTCTACATCATATTGGCTTGCCCTGTCTTTTACCGACTGCTTGGGAACGCAGTAGTTTCGGTACCTAGTGCAGCCAATTGATGCTAACCCATGTAAATTTTCGTTCTGACGACCACACGATACTATGCCTGCGCAAAGTGTCGGCCTGATTCATCTGTGGACATGCGCATTTGGGCTAGCAACCCATGCATGTCATGCGTTCTAAGGGTTTCACACAGCTGTGATCGAAGACTGATGAAACCCTGAGACCAAAATGATGGAAACAACACGATAAAATAAATTATTCTGATCAAGCTTATGATGATCACTGAGACGATAGTGATTTTAAAAATATAATAACAAACATTGCAGGAAGAGTTTGATTACACATCATGGGAAGATCCTAACATATTGGTCGATCGTCTGAGACTATTTATGGCTTTGCTTAGGGCAGGAAACTACTCGCACCTCGACGAAGTAGCCTTCATACTCAAAGAACTGAGGGAAGCTAGCTACATGCAATAATGACTTGTTTTACCTACATCTGTACACAATTAAAAAATATATATATTTTAGATTTCAAATATGATTGTTTTATTTTCGAAAACTTATTTGTAACTAAGACTGAGTTCTCGTAATACAGCTCTTTTTTTTAATGTACTTCAAAATGTGCTCCCATTTTCTGAATATGCTTCCAAATTTACTTTCTTTTTCTGAATGTGCTTCCAAATGTGCTTCCTTTTCATTTTTTGTGCTTCCGATTGTGCTATCTTTTCGCTGATTGTACTTCATTTGTCCTTCCTTTTCGTTGATTGTGCTTCCTTTTTTAATGTGCTTCCAATTGTGCTTCCTCTTTGACGAATATGCTTCCGATTGTGCTTCCTTTTCGTTGATTGAGCTTCAATTTTTTACTTTGCTTCCAATTGTGTTTCCTTTTTGTAGATTAAGCTTCCAAATGTGCTTTTTTTAATTTGCTTCCAATTGTGCTTCCTCTTTGACGAATGTGCTTCATCTTTGTCGATTGTGTTTCCTTTTCGTTGACTGTGCTACCAAATGTGCTTCATTTTTAAATGTGCTTCCTTTTTTTGAATATGCATCGACAAGACTGTAGTCAGGCCATGATTAACCTCGAGGTTCTGAGATGCCTGGTCTAAACGCCTGACATTGGACATGGTCTGTTTAAAATGTTCGTCGAGTATCGTCGAAAAATACATCTTGGTTCGGAGACCCTTGGCCTACAGGCCTAACATTGTACAAGACCTGGTTGGAAGGTATTCCATGTATCGAAAAATTAGACTTCAATGGTAGCCACAGCGACAACGTATTTATTTCGTCAGGGAGGTATCTTGTATAGTCGTTATTCGTACAGAGAATGATTATAAACTCCACGAAAGGTAATGGAAACAGAATTTAAAATTTATTTTAAGCTTTAGTTACTCTTATCACTAGCCGAGAATCAAACCAAGAATGGAAATCTATCGAATCAATCTTACATTAAGAGAAGATTTTTTTGATAATTTTTAGAATATTTTCCAAAGTTCTATGTTAATTATTACAAATTTCCAAGATGATGGCCAATATGTCATCGTCGGTTTACTGTAGGCTGGTAGGCTAGGAAACTAAGTTGCTTTTAGGATTTTTCGCTACATTTTATTGAATAAATATTTTTTTTACCTAAAATTACTTTTCCTGCATCGTCCAGGGATCGAACCGAGAATATGAATGGATTTAATCAATCATTATTTTAATGAGTAATTTTTGATGAATTTTGGAATTTTTTTCAGGTTTCTAGCTACATAATTAAATATTTTAAATATGGCGGCCAAGGCAGCAGACAAGATGGCGGATATCAAAGTTAATAAATAACTGCAATCTAGCAGGTAAAAATTAAACTAATATGGCAGCAATGCATTCTAGAAATTGGCATGTGTACTACGTGACACTAGCACTCCTTGTATCAATTACTGAAAACAAATGGCGGCAGTACTCTCTATCAGGTGATGTGTGTTAACTAGTATTCCTGGTAGAAAGTGTTCAAAATAAAGATGGAACAATACCCTTTAGACGATGATGCTATTATTCCTTCAAATTAAAACAAATTTAAGTCTGGATATGTGTGTAATTTTTTATGTAACTTATTTAATTCTCGGTCTGGTAAATGTCTCGATGGCCGTACGGTAGAAGGTGTATGTTTTCAAACCCAGAGGTCTGAGCTGTCATGGTTCCGTTATAGTGCATTCTGTTAGTCTTCTATTTGTGAAGGATAGTTCATATTTGGATACCAACATGAAATTTGGCACAGGTTGTCTTTAACATGCCTTTGTGTAAAAAACATCGAGACACAACTCATAGTTGCCCCCAGAGCAGCCTGGAAAGGGGGGGGGGGAAGGATATTCCAGAATTGTAAACTTATGGCTGAAAAAAATTGAAGCTATCACTGATCAAGAAGAACCTGCTTCTGAAAATAATATAGTGTCATGGCCATCATTTACATCAGAAATGTTAGTCAATCCATTACAGCCAAAATGTAATCAAGTTATGCTCCCTCTTTTAAGAGAATATGCACAGTCTCCACCAGTTGTAGCACAGGAGATCAACCAATATATGCCATTGCTAAATTGTTGCAGTGGAAAGTCCCAGGATTGTTTGCAGAAGATAAAATTGTAGTGATGATGAGGGGACTGCACATAGAAATGGCAATACTGAGCATGATTGGGTCATGGCTACTAGGATCGGGATGGACAGACATCTTAGTTGATTCAGGTGTGGCAACTGCTGGTAGAGCTGAATCATTTCTAACATGTTCTCATGTAAAACGAACACGATATGCTCACCAAGTTACAGTGGCTTCATTACATATTTTGAGGATTAAAGCCCACAACACGTTCTTACTGTCAGAGGAGAAAGTAAGTTATAGCTTTGAAGAGTGGTGTGAAAAATGTAAAGAAGAATCTGCTCAATTTCTTTACTGGTCAACAACATTGGAACTTAAGATTCTATTGCTTGCATTTGTACAAAGTGTACGTGAAGCAAACTTCCTAAACTATAGAAGCATTCTCATAAAGGTGTGCCCATGGATGTTTGCTCTAGACGATATAAATTATGCAAGATGACTTCCAGTTTTTGTAAAAACTTTGAATGACCTAGAAAGCTCTCATCCAAAAATTTATGGCTTTCATCCAAACATTTATGCTGAATTCGTTAAAGGTAGGTAAGTTTGTAAGTCAAAAATCAAACCATAAGTTTTCTGTAATTGCAGATGATCACCTACATGAACAGAATAACAAAGGAATCAAGGGAGTGGCTGGTGCAGCCCAAGTGTTGGAATCTCCATCTGCACTTCTAAAATGGATGGTTGCAGGGCCAGACGTGATTCACATTTTGAAACAGTTTGAAGAGCTATTCTCACTTGATACAGATGGTAATGTGTTAGAGGGTAAACATAGAGAAGACACCACGGCAATGAATAAAAAATTCAGGAAAGATGTTAGCAGTTTTGTTACCTCATTTGAAAACATTCGAATCCTTTTGAAGAAAATGCGCTCTCAACAGCAGTGAGTAAAATTAGGTGCTCAAAGGAAGCTTAAATGTCAGTACACGAAGCCAAGAAGAAGGGAGGAACTTCGTATGAAGAATATGTAAAGGAAAGACTTGTCGAAGGTAATGTGTCTGTGCATGAAGTCATAAAATGGTCGAATTTGGTTCTGTTTAAAGTTAAAAGTGGGACTGTCAATTCCAAAAAACAGCTTCAATTGAAGGCTTTACGAAAAGATGCAAATGTGTTTTGTAAGTTATATGTAGCCAGTCAAATACGAGGGGCTGATATAGGTATGCTATTTGCTCATCATCAATCACCCACCATCAATCAGCGAGTTTGGAAATCTTCGTAAACCATCCAAGAAATCCGACATTATGAATTGCATCACATCTGGTTTAAATGAAGGATGTAACGAATGCTTGGAACATTATACTGCTAGTATTGTAGATCAAAACGAGGTAGTGGACAAAAAGTTATTGTGAAGCCCAGTACACCTTTTCCGAAGACATTCAACAAATTTCTTCTTGATTTTGACAACAAAAAACTGTTTCATCTTCTTGCTACAGCGATAACAACATGTGAAATAGGTCAAAAACTTCTAGTATGCAGTGACGAAGATCAAGTTACGAGCTCTGGCAACGTAACATTCAACAGTGAAGGTGTTGCACCATGCAATCATGACGAGGCTGACAGTAGACTTCTATTACATGTGAAAAACTGTGTTGAGGCTGGCCATAAGAATGTTGCTCTTGTTACAGTGGATTCGGATGTGGTAGTTATTGCAGCAACTGCCTTGTCGGAGTTAAAATCAATGGGTTTGCAAAACCTTTGGTTTGAATTTGGCAGTGGTAAGAACAAAAAATATTTCTCATTAAGTGTGTTCTTAGAAAATATTCCAAATGATATCAGAGCAGCTTTACCATTCTTTCACGCTCTCACAGGGTGCGACACAGTTTCAGTTTTTTATGGGATTGGAAAACAGAGGGCCTGGAATATTTAGAAAAGAGTGCCAGATATTACACCAGTCTTCAATCGCTTGTCAATCACTATAGAAATTCAAGAACAAGATTTCAACATGATTGCATGGTTCACAATTCTTCTGTACGACACGACTATCACCACAAAAAGTGTAAATGAATGTCGCAGGATTTTGTTCACAAAAAAACCGATCGATCGAGAATATCCCACCAACAGAAGACGCTTTACGGCTACATTTGAAGCGTGCGATGCTGCAGGCGGTAATTTGGAATCAGTGCCTTCAACGTCAATTGAAAGTTCCAGAAATTACATTTTTTGGATGGAAAAGGAATTCCTCTTCGCCTTCGGGATATGAACCAATTTGGAAAACTATTCCAGAAGTTTCAAAAGAATGTTCTCAGTTGATTTGTTGCCACTGCAAAACCATGTGCTCAAGGAACTGCAAGTGTGAGAAAAAACTGTCTTCCCTGTACTTCATTATGTGCATGCGATGGACAATGTGCAACTTAAACCAGCTTTTATGAAGTGGAAGATCCGCGATTTAAAATAGAACTCTGACTCCATGCTCTGATCAAACACAAATGTGAACAAAATATTTGCTAAATGAGTAATTAATTGCAAGTAGTATCAGTTGATCTGTAAACAATGTGCCAATACCTCATATATGAATGACACAAGTTTTATAACTTATTCATCCCCAAGTAAGTAGGTACCTATTACACAAGTGAAGTAGGTAGGGAATGAAATTAAAATATTTTTATTAACTCTTAACATTTATGAAAACTAATTAGTGTAAATTTACTTTCATGAATTGCTACATATATTTCAGTTGATCATTAATCTTCATATTCTGAACATATTAATGTTGATTCACAGTTATTATTGGAAATAAATAATGCATTTTAATTTATTTTTAATGTTATAACTAGTAACAAAGATCTAAAAACATTTTTCCTCACTTTCAGTGCCATACCTTTTATTTATGAGTTACAGTACTTACAGTATTGTAATTTTTGTAGTATTTTAATGTTCTTAGCATTTTAAAGTTCAATTTTCTTGCCTAACGACTCGTTAAATGAAAAAACTGTTAGAGACCTTTCTTAATGAAAATTTTATGATGCATATTTTTTACTTGAAATATTTTTTGATAAAATGTACTGTTTTTGATCAATCATAAAAAAAACTCTTTTTTCATTGACATTTTCACCCCTCTTTCCCCTCTGGGGGGATACGCGAGTTGTGTCTCGATTGTTTTTAAATAAGACTATGCCCAAGATAGTCCTGTCAACATTTCATGCTGGTATCCGAATATGAACTATCAAAAGACTAACAGAACGCACTATTATCAGTGGCATCAAAGTAGGTGGCAGATATGCGTACATTTTTGAGCAAGTTTGCAACTCTATACGTACTTTAATGCTTAAGCAGGTATCATAGCCGAATTGTACTTTATATGTGAAACAACTACTAACAAAATGAAGATAGTAGAATACTGGCAAAATAACAATTTTTTTAAAAATTAAGTGTCATGCATGAAGTGACGCAGAAGGCAACTGCAAACATCATAAGTGATGCTACAATATTTAAGTTTAGTATCATTTAATTTTAGTGCGAAATAAGGCGTAAGTGGGGAAGCATAGAGAGGGGAGAGCGAAGAGTAAAATGGGGAGAAGCACGCAAATACGAACAGAAAAACAGAACAAAAAGTCACATTCTGCTTGGCTGAAACTATAAACCTACCATGGTTTTACGAGCCACCGAGAGAAAGAGCGCTCGGACGCTAACCTGTTGGGGGACAATGGAAACAGCCATATCTACCCCAGCCGCAACCCAACACCCGAGCTTCGCAACAAATACTTCCACCCCAGTCGCAACCCAACACCCGAGCTTCGCAACAAATACTTCCGTTGTCTTATTCTTTCTTTATCGCTTCTCTGCTCGCCTTCCGATGCACGCCTGTGAGTCACTTTGCCAACCGTGGATTGACTTCTGTCGCCCCGATTGCGTGCTCCGTTGTTGGTTGAACAGCGGGTCAGACGGACGCGTCGCGAAGTTGCAGAGTTCCAGCGATCCGCCGCAGGTAAGTCCTTCAAGATCTCACATTGGCGAGTAGGGTGCTTCTTTTTTCCCCAGTCGGTTTAGGACTTTAAGGCCTGCTTGCACAGTCGTGACTTGAGGCAAAGTGGAGTATTCTTCAATTTGATTAACCTGCCAAGTTTTTGCTCGGACTTCACTTGCCTGACTCTGCAAGCGGCCCTCAGTTACGAACAGATAAGATATAACAATTAATGCTTCGTCGAACCTGCCACGTCCACACAATTTATTCACCCAGCAGTATAGTCGCTACCCGAGTATTTGTTCCACGGAACACAGCTCATCAGTAAACATAGGATAACGGTCATTAAAACGCTAAGTAAATAGTTAATCGACGGGAATGACTTGTAAAATTCACTTACACTATCACTATAAGTAGCCTACGTGTTGTAATCACTAGGCTGAGATTAGAATACCTTTATGCAAAAATACATTTCAGTAGTGTCGGCAACAAATGTTCTCATAGTTTAAGACTGCGGCCACAGTCACAAAGCAACGTTACAGTTAATTCCGTTTTTTTTTTTTCCTTTCTGCCTTGTGGGGCACCAACTACTAATGGTTTGCGAGATTGTAACTAAATTAACCGATAAAACAGCTTTGACAGATCGATTTCATCCGCCCAATTTCACCGCAGTTGCATTACCCCCGATTGCACGCTGAGTGCGCCTTGGTAGGTGTCCAAAGTGAGTGACGCGGAGTGACGTGGAGTGTAGAGCTGTAGCAAACCGTATGTATTCGTTACTGAGTAACGGGTGCGGCATCTAGTAACGAGTAACGAAACGTTACACACGAATGCATTTCGTTACTCGCATCTTCGGTATGTTTCACGCATGCGCGCGCGTATTCGTTACAAAGAACGATGTTTGTTTATTAATAAAAGTATGATTTGGAAATTCGTCGTCCAAGTTTTTTACTGTTTATTAAAGGTATTGTGTGTGTAGACAAAGTTTTAGATTCGAACAGAAACAACGTAAGAAAGTATTTTTTACAAATTATAAATATGTATGTTTTTGTTTTTTATAATCGCGTATTTTCACGTTTTATGTTCTTATCTTAAAAGATATATTATAATAAAGCCGCTCTAATGAGAGTTAATTGTTTCTTGGTTAACAAAAGCTGTTAATTATCAAATATTTTTAATTGTTTATATTCGATTTATTTTTATTTACGCGACGTCATACTGTACGCGTACGAAATACGACTCGATTCGATGCTGTTACATAACATAGCATGTGCCATGTCATGCGGTATCAGAAGTAACGAGTAACGATACGAAAGTAACGAGAACTAATTGTTATAGTAACGAATACATACGGGTACACATTTTTTCGTTACTTTTACACCTCTAGTGGAGTGACACGTAGCGATACGGCAACGCAGCGAGGGGCGTGGCCCGGCCAAGGTGTCACGCCCGGGTTGTTCGCCGGTCGGAGACGTGGCGGTCGTTGCTGTGACAAGTGGGTTTTCGTGTTTCCCCCACGCATTTGTTTTACTCTCATTTCACCCCTCGTAGTCTTTAATGACATATATGTGTTAATTCCTCATTCACACATTCTGCACACCTCGAGAATATGACAACACTTATCATGTATTTGTACACTACACACACATACTATATGTGTGTGTGTGCGTGTGTGTTATATTTATACAAATTGTCAATGCTGCCTACCTTCTTTTTACAACTAAAGGTATTTCTTGTTTGTACTGGTAATAAAAAAATTTTATGTGCATTAGGTAACCAATTTTATCCTCGCCTATATGCCAACGGTTTAAGACTAAAATACCAGGCAAAGTAACTACATTTGATTTTTGAACAAGTCACATTTTTTAATCAAAATAACTGAAAAAAATTAAACTTGGCAAGAATATCTTGTTTATTCTTGGTTGAAACAGGTGGTTTATCATACATTTTTGTTACATTATGCTGGTTGATTGTCTAAGTAAGCTACAATAATTACAAGTATTTAAGTGTGTCTTGGGACTTATGAAATTGGATTTTAATTCATATGAAAAAATGTCTTGTATATTGTGGCAAGTGCGCATGCTGTCCCCATACCATTCTCTTAGACATGGCCTTAACTGTAAAGTCAACAAGTAGTTAAGAACCACCTGCAAATTCAGTTATTGTCTAAATCAGGCCTCGCTAAAATGCTAGAAAGTCTGTACTTACAGATAAACTAAATGCATCACTTGTAAACATTCCTCCAGATAAGAAAAATACTGAAAAAAAAATTTAAAAGAAAAATCAAAATGATGTTTTCTTCCTTTATGTGTAGGCTTAAAAGGGATTGGAACCTGTCCATCAGAGTCTAGTAGGGAGTGTCCAATGAACAATTTTTTTTATAAAAAAAATAAATTACTAAGAATTTTTTCTCAAAACATTGTTTGTAGAGAGTTAAGTCACCTTAATATTGACAAAAAAAGCCAAACTGATATAACAAAGAGTGATAAAAACAAAATTATCATGTGTGACCTTTTACATGTATAACAACCAGAGGCTGCAGTCACTTTGTAACCATGAACAGTAGCGTTCCTGGACTTTTCCACCTAGTTATGCAGAGACCCAATGTTTTGCGAAGGGCCTTACCAGCATAATCAAAAGTTTTTCTGATATCAAATCACGGAAACTCAACAGAAATTAATAGGTCTTTCTTTGCCAGCAGTTTAAATTACATGCTAACAACAATAAATGCAGTTCTTAATTTACCGCATTTATCACAGAAACCTAGACGAACCAGGAAATTAAAATCAAGAAAAGGGCCTGAGCAGTTGCCCGCCCAGGGAGCTGCCCCTGACTGACAGTCGTGTGCAAGTCAAATGTTCATGTGGAGGCTATTGCTCAAACATGAAGAGTTGAATAATATCCTACACAATAAATATTGTTTAAAAAAAATGATCAAAATTTTTTCTTTAAACCATGATGTAAAAAAGTTTTTGACCATTTTAGAAAAAGTATACACATAAGGAAAGTAAATTAATTTCAGTTTTGTCTCAATAGGGAAATACTTTGTTCTCATTGCCACCACACAGTATTTTCAAAACATTAGAATAAAAACACACCATACATGTTTTTGGCACATCGTAGGAAGGCATATAATTGTAGTGTTTGTAATGAAGACTGATTTATAACTCAGTATCGGCAAAAGAGATATAGTTGTGTAGGAGCAGTCAGCTTTTGAGGGCAGAACTGCCGAGAGAGGGGGCAGAGGGGCGAAAGTAGCCTGGCTGAATTTAGAAATTTTTATTCATGTGTGTTCATCCTGATAGGACAAAAATTACAAGTCCTTTGCTATTATATTTCATTGGAAGTTTCCAAGTTACACAATATGCAAAGATCAAGTTGACAGGTATGGCCATTGTAACATCTGATCTGTAGATTTTTTTTAACTGTGGGATTTGAAAAATTGTACATTAATAAATGGGGAGGGACCCACAGACTTTTTTGAACCTGGGCCCTCGATTTCTCTCAAGGGCCCTGTTGATGGGCAATAAGAGAATGCAGTGAAATATGCACTATGCAGTTTTGCACTGAGAATCAGTATGTTTGTGAGGGGCCCTTGGCCTGAACTGTGTACAATCCATGAGTAAAGGAAGCTAGCAAAAATTTAAGGTTGAAACAATGCTGTGAATAACTCAAGTAGGTGAGACAATTTTACTACCGAAGCATGTGTTAAGTGATTCTTTCTGGGAAAAAAAAATTGAGCTTGCAACTATTAGCTGTAAGATGAGTTTTACTGACACAGCTCATATATTTTATTTGTCACAACAAACTGTGTAATAAGTCCTACAAAACATTTTGGAATGATCTTAACACAGGAATTTGCCTTAGCATTTTATGCCCTACTTTGACCATAAATAATTTTTAAACTGTTACAGTCAGTGCATTGGTTCCTACAGATTTATAACAAAAAAAGTGTTAGTGTTTACAGACTTCAATTTATTAAAACATCGTAAAAAAAATAGGTGGCTGGCAGCTGAAATTTTTTTAATGAAACCGTTTTAATTTTGTATGCCACAAGAACACAGCTGAATTCGGAGCTGTATAATGTTGAGGTGTTCTGGTGTGCAGAGGCTAACCCAGGTAGAGGCAGGAAGACTCTTGAGAAAACTAATGTGTCTTTGCAGGAGATTTCATCAAGAAATTCAGGTCTACTGGAGATCCAACGAAGAGATTCATGGGTGCCAAACTCAGGTGGAAGCCACTGGATATGAAAAAAGTCCCTCTTTGATTTGTCTGAGGCACGTTGAACGGGACACGAGAAAGACAGTGAGACACCCCTGAATTTTGGCTATGTCGACCACTTAGACCCCGGGATACATGTCTGCGAGCATCGTTGAGTAGATCACCGAAAATTTGAGGTCAGATTGTTTCCATTCACTATTACCACATGTCAATATTCAATATTGAATCTCACAATAAATTTTTTTTTGTTTACCTGACATGGCAGACTTTAAAATTTTAAATAGTAACTTCTCCCCTTGAATTATCACAGTGGAGAAATTAAGATAATTGATGTTTGAGGGAAAGGTTAGTTTGATTACCTTGTGGTGATACTTTTTGTGCAATTTAAACTGTCAAATTATTTTAGTAAGATTTAAAGCTGCTAGAGCCTATAATCTTGATATTCCTATAAAGTTTTATAGTAAATGGCTTCAAATAGAATATGTACTGTTATTTTTGGTATCCCAAATTACTCACTTATAACAAATTCTATGTACCATAGCTCTCTTAAGTGTTGGTAAGAGATTTAAAAAAAATATATATTTTTTTAAGAGTTTTAAAACATGTCTATTTTGGTTATTAACTAAAAATTGCTAGTTTAAAACTACTGGGAGTGTTTGGTCATCTATCTTCACTTGCAGTAACTATTAACATTAACTATGTTTGCAGTGACAAGAGGCGGGTGCAGAGCGATAGCAGGACAAGGGAATCGCTGCATGTTGGACTGAGACACCAGCTGGGAAGCTACAACACCAACAAACTAACACCAACAAAAACACAAATTCTGACAAAACTAACGATAATACTAACACCTACAATGTCGATCATAACTATCATAAGAGAGAGAACATCAACGAGGACAGCAACGAATATCATAGAGATGGCACTCATAACTACAACCGTAGTAAAAAATGTGTTGACATGTATGTCGTTTCTGACAACTGACATTACAACCATCATGGCAGACGAAATAACAGAAATAACAACAACAGTGGAAACAACAATGCTGGACACGATGGAAACATTCACAGCAGTGTCAACGTCGACATCGTCCACATCATCGGCAGGATATCTGGAGTGATGAATAGCTGCTTGGGTGAGTTACTTCTAGTCATGCAACTTCTTACACTGTTAAAGTCGTACTTTCAGCTCAGAAAATAACGGATTTAAAATTTTGAAAAAGTGATAAATTGACAGACTTACAAATCCAGTTTGAAAACAAGTTTTACTTGAATACTGCCTTGTGTGTGCTGTTAGAAAACGTAAAAGAAATACTTTTAAGGAAAAATTTTTTCAGTTTAAATTTGAGTGATAATGGTTTTAATTAAAATATTAATGGAATAAGGATTGTTTGTTAATTTTTTTTTGCATTATTGGAAGGTATTAGAATGTAGTTGGCTACTAGAAGGGTGTCTAGTGCCATATGTGCAGTAACTGACTTGGCCACTGCTGAACAAACAAGCAGTAACCTCTAAAAGTGAGCTGAAAGAGCTTGCCCTGGGAGTTGTCTTGAAGCAGACAGCTTTGGTGGGCTCTAAAAGTATCCAGTGAAAAATACAATATGTATAGTTTTGTGCTCAGAGGGGAACGTTAGTGAGGGGCCGGTGTACAAGCCGTAAGCGAAGAGAGCTCGTGAAAAAGCAAACTCAAAACACGCATCACAATTTACTAGATGAGCGAGTAAGTCCAGTGATTAATTCTGCAAGAAACTAATCTTGAAACTGTTAGCCACAAGCAGAGTTTTACTTACCCAGCTAGTTTATTTTAGTGTGTCACAACAAATTGCGTAACATGCCTTACAAAACATTCTGTCATGTTCATAACATAAGAATTTACCATAGCATTTGCGGCAATAATTTTACCGTAAAAAATTTAAATGTTAATCTGTTAAATATGCACGTGGATTGGTTCGGGGACGCACCACAACGCCGAAATGCCAAATTGACCACAACGCCGACAGCTACAGGGTGTCTACCAGATCTAGTAAATTAAATTCCCTGATTTTTCCAGGTTTTCCAGGTCTAAAACTGAATTTTTCCAGGTTTTCTTTAACAAAATTACGACATTCCAAGAAACTGAAAAAAAAAAACTGCATAATATTACATTGACGGTTTCAAAGTATTTCAACTTACTTAAATTAGTAAAAAAATTACCTTCTTCCAAACGTGGCCAAAGTGACTCAATTGATGGCAAATAAAACATGCTGCTACAAATATTTCACACACTTCCTTTTGCAAAAAACATTAGTAAAAGGAAGCTCCCATCAATTTCGCAGTGAATCAAATTTTGCGTCTATTGCACTTACTTCAGAACGAGCCAAATCCAACATTCAAGCCTTCTTCAACTGCAATGCCTTGATCTCTTAAACTCTTCTTTTTTCTGCCTTCTTCTTGTCTGTAGCTTCCTTTTCTTTTTGTTTTGTTTGCAGGGCTTCCTTACGCCTACAACTAGCATTTCTTACATACTGTAACATGGACTTGGTGATATCAACATGCTCTACACCTCCAGAACGTTGAACAAAGTCATACACCTGTCTTCATGCGATCAGTATTTCTTCCTGCAAGTTTTCTGTCAGCAGATTAGAATTCACTGAAAATCCTCTTTCCAACGATGCATTTCCATGGGAAAGTACCAACACCATCCTCACAAACTTTAGAAGGCCTGTTTTGGAAGCTACTGTATGTGCCTTAAGAATGAGCATCCACAAGTGATCAAGGCGCCCGTCTTCTCGAGAAAAAGATGTGAACAGTGCTGCAGAATCTTGCGAGGAACATACCAACTGATATGATCACTCTATGTTATCAGCTTCTTGTCCTGATAGCCACCTGTTTTGAAGACAACATTCTAAACTGTACTTCACACGCTGTTTCCTCACACCCGAATTTAAAGCCACAGACGGACATAAGCAGGAAATTCCCTTGGTAAGATTGTACTTCAGGGGACTTTTGTCTTGAAGTTTTTTTTACCATAACCTTTAGACAAGTCCTATCATTTTTCTGTAACAGGACAGACTTTTCTGGTACTTTCTCTTTCTTGATGGCATGGCGTACTGCATAACCCAACTTGATATTGTTAGCAGTCAATAGATTTTCCTGGTTATCTACATCCAATCGAGATAATTGCATTTCTCCCTAAAGCTCTTCAGTACTTCTGGTTTCAAAAACTTTCCTGCCAAAGCTAATAAAATGTCTACCAGTGAATCATAGAGAAAAGGTGCCATGGGTGCTTCACTTTGGAACATTGTGAGAAACAATTCCAGCTCTGACGCCAAAAAGTGGAAGAATGTCAATTTTACTTTTAGATTATCTTCAAGAGCACTTTTCACTACACTGAAAGAGAGAGATGAAATAGAAACTTCACTAACAAATTTCTTTAGATGGGGTAACGTTTTCATGGCACGCTCAGCAACTGCAGTATTCCATCTGATTGCACAAAATTTCTTGGGAAAAAGCTCTGATCCAGTTATTCTAATGTAATCTGCCCTCCTTGCAGGTATGTGCTTAAACAAATAGTAACTGTGCCTCAAAAAACTAACAACGTCTCATTGTGTACATAGCAGAAATTCCAGTTTTGAAAGCACCATGGACCGTATGAAGCCCACAGCTACCAATTTCTAGCAACAATGGCGAATCTTCACCAAAAGTGTCTGTGATATCTGTTTTCAAAGATAACAAAAATGTCCAGTTTACGTTGAGGGCATCCATAGATACTTAAAATTAAATGCACCTGTCGGTATAATCTGAACGTGGGAAGCACATGCTGCAGCACGTACGTCAGCAGGATAACAGACCATCTTGAACCAGTTTGTATCACGTGATTTGACGACTCTTCCGAATCTGATAGTAAATAAAAATGGGAGGGGATACACATGATGCCACGTCAATGCAAGCTGATCAATAAACAAAAAACGTATTGCCAACTAGAACCTACCAAACAAAAATTCCCTGATTTTTAAAAAAATTCCCTGATTTTTCCCTGATTATTCCCTGATTACAAAATTCCCTGATATTTCCAGGTTTTCCAGGTTTTCCAGGGTCAGTAGACACCCTGCAGCTAGGAAACTGCTGTGTACCACAACGCTGAATTACCACAACGCCGAAATACACTAACGCCGAAAAATGTAATTGCAGGACTGCCACAAAGGTTAGGTTAGGTTAGACTAGGTTAGGTTAGACTAGGTTAGGTTAGACTATGTTAGGTTAGACTAGGTTAAGTTAGGTTAGGTTAGGTTAGGTTAGGTTAAGTAAGGTTAGGTTTGATTGTGGTATTTCGGTGTTAAGATACATTTAAGAAACACACACAAATTCATTCAGTTGTTATTTTGGCATTGTGGTACACAGCAGTTTTCTAGCTGTCGGTGTTGTGGTCAATTTTGACATTCTGCGTTATGGTATTTCGGCGTTGTGGTAATTAAGCGTTGTGGTACAGTCTGCATTTTGGTCAATTTTGACATTCGACATTATGGTATTTCGGCGTTGTGGTAACGACCCCGGATTGGTTCCTGCAAATTTATGTCAGAAAACAGTGATAGTGGTAACAAGTTGAAACTTACTTAGAACTCAAAAACTGAGAATGCCACTGAAATTACTAAACCGAGGCAGGGACAATTTTTTTTATGCTACTTGATCACAGCTTAATGTGGATTTATACGGAATGGAGGTATTCTGGGGTGCAGAGGCAAACCCTGGAAGCAGGCTGGCACTGCAGGAACACTCTGAGAAAACTGACGTGTTGCAGCAGGAGGTGGTGTTGTCGAGGAGATGCGGTTGGAAGAGTTTCCTGGGGCCTCACTCATGACATACGTGTCGGATGTACAACAGTCCCTGGTGGAATCACCACCTGCATGTGATTGAGGGACTGGAGCAGACAACACATAGATGCCCCTGAGCTTTTTCAGCGAGGGACAGCTTCCAAATCTGGTACACACCTGCAAGCATTTTACAGTGGATATTCAATAAGATTTCATATTTATTTTCCATTTTGATCTTCAAGAATTTTTTTTCCACAATATAATTTTTTTTCCAGGACTTAACTCAAAACTGGCGACTTAAGATTTATAAATTGTAAGCCATCTTAACAGTTTTGAGTAAAAAAATTTAAATAATTTTTAAAGAACATGCTATAATGATTACCTTGTGGACGTATGTTTGCTTATATAAACCACTCAGATTTTGTCAATAATGACAAACTTTTGTAACAATTTTAATCGTTATTATATAAGTCTATAAGTAGCATTATTTTTTCATTATAAGACAGTAATGTAAAGAATACTGACTGCATATTTAGGGTAAATATCTTCATTTTCAGTTATTTCATATTTACTTGCTAACATTTTTGGCTTCCACCACGAATATCCAGGTTTCAACCCAATTGAGTCTTGAGTTTAAATTTTGATTTTAGAAATGTGGATGTTTGGAAAATTGCCAAAAGTTTTCCCAAGTTTATTCTGTTTTAGCAGTTATTGTATTCCATCGAGTTTGTATTGTTTCGTAAAATTTCATGTTAATTCAAGCATGGCAAATACTATAAGTCCGATCCCTCAAACTCATCAATTTGGTGGACAGTACTTCTCAATCTGGTGAAAACTGAATTAATTAATTCATTAACTAGCACTATATAATTTACATTACACCTATTTGTTTTGTTTTGTTTTGTTACATGAGATAAACCCAATGATGAAAATAACATAGAATTTGGTCTTTCAATTCCTTTGGGCAACATTTTTTACTCAAAAAGTATAAAATAATAATAGGAAAAATATAGTAAAAGGGGGAAAAAGTAGGAAATAAAGGATATACTCATTTTCATATACATGCATGGTATTCTATGTATTTGAATTTGTTTGAAACAAGAAAATTATAAGCTTAAAAATCTTAAAAAGCACTTTTATATATTAATCATGTGAAAGGTTTTATAAAAATACTATCAACTGTTATAAAAGACACATCTAACAGAGATCTAATCAAAATAATTCATTTTCCAATCAGGTAAGTAAGTGCGCTTGCTAATAAACATTTTAATCATGACACTATTCATGTTAAAATCAATTTACAATAATAAAATATGTGTAAATATGTTTTTAGTACATTTACATAAATGTTGAGTAATGTTGTGAGATTAAAAAACCTAAAATTAAATAAAAAAATTCACTGACTGCATTGTTTACATAATAGGGCTTTAGAATATTATTCATAAGAGGCTCTAACAACATTTCTGAGTTACAAAATAATAAAGTTATTAATATACATTTCAATTCTAATAAGATTTTAAAAGTTATCAATTAAATGTTTTCTATTATTAGAGAGAATATTTAACCTGTTGATGTGATTCCCAACTCTGTTGTTTACTAAATGTGCTGCTTCCTGTTTTTGCCAATAGTGCATCCTAGCAGGCATGAGATAAACTAGTCACAAAAGCTTCTGGCTTTTCTCGCCAAAGCTGCCGCTGACATATGGGATGGTATAACACAAACGTTGGCTGAACACTCGGGCTGTTGTCCGAGATAAATACGCAATAAGGCAACAAAATTGGTTGTCTGTAAAGTCGGTTTACTGACGATAGTTTAACGTGACACGTCTTAACAAAACATTGATGAAATGATTGCATACTTTTATGAATAAAATTTAATCATTTTTATTGAATTATCACTATTTTGTATGGATACAAAGAAGGAGTGAAATGAAATCTACAATTTAATTAATAAATTTACTTTTATTTGCACTCATTAATTCAAATATGTTTATTACTTTAACAAAGAGATTATTTTAACTATAACTTTTATACATGTTTGCTATTTAACTTCTTCCAATCTGTGTTATTCTGTTAAGGATAGGACGATGATAGGAAAAGTAGGAAATAAATGGGAGTGTTTCAAGTTTAATGTGCCTCGAAAAAGTAAAATCGATGGTTGTTCCAATAGAGTGGAAGAGAGATAGATGCGGCGCAAGCGTACAATGAGCGTAACGGGAGAATGTGTGTTACGGGACACTTTTTCGTGCGTGCAGCCAGCGTTCATCGATTTATTAGACGTTGTCACGCCAAAAAATTTGTTGCATTGTATTTAATACTTCCTAAGTGCTGTTGCCATTGTGTGCCCATGGAAATGAAAATTTCCATAAAATAAAAAAGTGCTACTTCCAATTGATGACGTGCTACTTTCAATTATGCCATTACTATTGACGTTGTTACTTCAAAACCGCGCAAATTGGACAACGTTAATTCAAAGGGTGGGTGTATTACACAATTTAGGGTATTTTTATCACAGTACTACATTTGAAGCAATAAAAATTATTATAGATAGACATGAAACTAACATATATAATGCCAGACATTTATTTATTTGGTATATAATGTTATAAATGAATAAACTGTCAGCAAGAATGTTTTAAAAATTATATCAAAAATGTTCAATGATGGAACAGTTAAATTATATAAAACTTTGTATGTTTGCAATTCTGGAACATTTTCACTATTCATATATGTAAACATGAAAGAATCTTTTTTGTGTTTAATTTTTATGTGCGGGGGCCACATTGGTGTTTTGAAAAAATCAGAAAAAGCGAATCCAAAAAAATAACTGTAAAGGAAGCAAAACGTAGAAAATGTAGGACCAATTCGCAAATATAGGATCATTCCTACTTTTATACTTTAAAGTAGGAAAACTCAGACTGTGACTTTTAAAAACATTGTGAATATGTTTTTGAATATTATCAGTTAACAATAATGACCTTAAATTATTGTTTACTATTATTATAAAAAACAAAAATAGAGATGTTAGAAATATTTACGTGTAAGAAATTCCAAGAAATCAAAATTGAAAAGTTATTTCGCTAAGGTGTTTGAGGCAAACTTAAGTAATTTCATTTTGAATGTCCACATTGATAAATATAAAGGGCTTGATTCTGTATCCCCAAAACTGGAATTGTTGTAGTACCCAATTCATTTGAGCAGCAAATCAAACTTAATATGAATCAACAATGAAAAGTCCTGTACATAGCTGTCACTACTTTTTGGGATTCCTAGGAGGGGCTATTCTGCAAAAGAGTGAGTTTTTTTTTAATCTTCAGGGATTTTTTAAAATAAATTATGTTTTTTGCATTATTGACTTTCTGTCAGAGACAGTTCATATGTGCAGTATTTAGTTACAATATAGGTATGCTTGGAATAATATTACTTAAAATTAGAAGTTACAAATATGTTCTTAAATTAATTTTTTTTGTAATGATTAAAGCACCCTTAGTTACCACAGTAAGGTTCTGCAGATATCATGCAAGGTCATATTGTGGGTTAAGTATACCCACCCATTGAAGTAATGCTGTTCAATTTGCGTGGTTTTGAAGTAAAGACTCCAATAAATAGCAGGGTTCCCACCAACTTGTTTCAGTAAATTTCCCTGAGTTTTCCCTGTTTTCCCTGTCCTATAATATATTTTCCCTGTGCTAAATTAAAAAAAAAATAATGCAATAAACTAATCACAATAAGAACAATTTTACATAATATAAAGGCATACCTATGCTACTAACATAAGGGTATTATCAGCTATTTTATTACCTACTAAATTGCTGTGAACATTTAGAGATACATAGGCCTAATGTTATACCACTTCTGCTGCATAGGAAAAAAATGTTTAGGTATCTTGCATATTCAATGTACAATCACAAAATATTACAAATATATACGTACTGGTTATTCTTTAAGCCCATTACATATTTTTCTTAATTTTTTTAATTTTCATCTCTAAATGCTCTTTTTGTTTCTCTAATTCCAGTTTTTTATTTAGCAGCTCTTGAATTCCTACAGTATTGCGTTTTCTTTCTTTCTTACAATATCTGTCCAACTTCTTGTCCTCTTCTTCATTTTGACGTTTTTGCTCCAGGGCACCTTTGTATCTTGAAGCTGCTCCTCTGACATATTTTATCATTTCCTGATCTACTTGAATACAATTTTCACCACCAGCATTACTAACTCCATCCCAAACTCGTCGCAGGCCAATCAAAGATTCCTCATGGAGATTTTCAACAAGCATCTCCTTATTGATGGAGAATCCAGATTCCACAAAAGCATTACCATGTGAGAGAATTAATATAATTTTCACTGCAAGCCATATATCTTTAAACTGTTCTTCTCCACTCAACATATCTGCAAAAAAAAAGTGTCCAATCTGTTATTGTGTACATGAAATGATGCAAGTTTGTCAGAATTGATATTAGTAACAAATTTGGTAAACTGAACACTAGCTCTATCAGATTGAAGAGCAGTTAGGTGCTTGGCAGACATAAGAATTTGCAAACATGTATCCATGCTTGTCCTACACTCTTCCTGTTTGTCCAACAATTTTCTAGGGTCCAAACAAGAAGCAGCTTTAACCATTTTGCATTTTATTGGGCTACGTTCAACAATTTTCTTGGCAATCTGAACCATGCATGTTTTGCATTCTGTTAGGAACCTTTGTTTCTGAAGTTCTTTTACATCAACCTCACCTAACTCATGCTTTGCAGCAAATCCAATTTTCAACTTTGAGAGTGGAAGTCCCAGACTTACATCGTCCAAATTAATACTAAGTAATAAGCTAAAATGCAGTTGTCTTGGCTTTCAAAATTTCTATCTTAATGAAACGTCCCAGCAACTCTCTTAGCAAGTCCCCCAATTCCTTATGCAGAAATGGTAACATTGGTTTCGATGTTTGGAACTTCTTCAAAAATGGTTCAAGTGAAGAAGCCATTGTCAGGAAAAAAAACTCAGCTTAGCTAGCAACAAAGGATTCCTCAAACAATCCTTCACTTTCTCAACAAAATATGTAGCAGGTAATTTACTGATCTTAAAAAATTTTTCAAGTGAGGAAAAATTTGTATAGCTCTCTCACACACTGAGACATTTTCCAACCACCGACAATCACAAAATTTGATCGGAAGAACACTGCAACTTGTAACTTGTCTGAAGTCTGATCAACGAGCAGGTGAGTCTTTGAACACAGAATATATGGCCCTTAAAAATTGAACAACATCCCACCCGGTCTTTCTAAAACCCATTTGAAAGGCACCATGAACAACATGGAGACCACAAGATCCTAGGTCTAATATATCTGGATCTTCTTCGCACACCTTAGTTTTTGCATTCAATTTTTTCATGAACAACCAATTGACATTCGGCCCATCCACGGATACTTGTATAATTTTTGATAGTTCCACATCCTTTAGTCCCTGTTGAAACCCTTCTAAGAGATCATCAACTGTAGAATGGCCTAAAAATAATGAATTCCAGTACCTGGTCATTACTTGATTTTTTTTGACGTCCCATATACATACAGCTATGTCCATTTGTTGTACCTTTGATACCCTATTGAAGGATTCATCAAAGCACGCAACAATGTATTTTGTGGATCTGATTTCATCTGTAAGTTTGTGGAAAAAATATGGGGCAAGTAACTAAGTTTTAACTCATTTAAAATAATTCCTTCTCTCTCCAGACCTCCTGTACAGGGGGCGGAACCTATTATTTTAAGATCCCGGGTTGTGAATAGTCTTGATTACTACGTACCCTATTTTTATTGCCAAGCGAGTGTAGTTTTTAAGAGTTACGGATCCCCCCCCCCCCCCCCCCCTCTCTTTAGACCTACCGTTACATTTGGTACACAAGCTACATTTCTTGTGCAATGGAACTATATGGAAACATTTTAGCAAACAAATTGCTTATTCCTTGTTGGCTATTAAAACTGTCTTTTTTCATAACAACATGTAATGCCCACAATATTTCTGCCTTTCTGACATTACTGTCTCCCTGAAAATGTATTTTATTTACCATGCCTGAAGATGCCTCTTTGAGAGCACTGAATGATGATGATGATGATGATCCAGTTAACAATGAACAGGATGCTGGTGTGCTGGATGCTAATTCAGAATTTGGTACTGTGGAAACTCTTGAAATAATTGATCCCTTCGTTTCTTGGTGATTAAAGGCTTTGTTAAGTATGCTGACATAGATGCAGAAATACTGCTCGGAGTAACCAACTGTATGTGAAATTTCCCTTCTTGATGGCTCTTCACAGACTGCCTACCCATACTACTCAAAGAAAATACCTTTATACACAAAGTACACTTTGGACTATTGTCATCACCCTCAACACGACGTAGCCACTTTTTCCAGTCAGGAAACAGTGATCCATCTAGCCAAGCAGGATTGAATTTAGACATTGTGAATGTCACACAATTATCCACTCAGACTATCAAGAATAGGCCTAGGCCTAATTTAGAGTAGCAAAACACATTCGATACTGAATCGATTAGTCTCACAAGTTTCACCGTGATTTCATTGCACAATTAAGGAAACTGTGCTAGCACACACCCATGAACGTAACCTATATCTCTAATGAGAAAATAATAAGAGGACCGCCGTTGATTTCTTCTGGGAAAAAAAACACTTCTCACAATTGACTAAAAAATTTCAAATATATTTAACTGCTTCTGTAGAACTCTTGACTCAGAATAACACAATGTGTAACTATTTTAGCGGTGTTTTTGTTGTATTTGATAGGCAAAAATCTCGTCATGAAACCATAATACTACCAACAACACAAATTACAGTGATACAAAAACACCACCACAGCTGCAGCACTTTTGAAAAAATACATCTAAATAAATGAAAATATGTTCACTAAACAATCTTCAAAAAGTTTCCAGCGTACTGGAAAGTTTCCAGCGTACTGGATACTTAAAAGTTATGACACAAACGGCCAAACGTATACAAACTACGGTGCCGCCGTTTTCTACAACTGGCTTGGCGCAGCTCGGCACGGTCCAGGGCCGCCTAGCATGAAATTCGGCACGTCACAGCTGTATGGTGAACCAAATTTTCCCGGACTCGTGGCTTATATATTACTTTGATTTACATGTACGACCCGCACCCCAACTTTCCGATTTTGTTTTTAAGAAAAAATGTGCTTGTGATACATGTATTAATCAATATATAAATATATATACACACACTGTGATTGCCGCACAACGAATTTCCCTGAGTTTTCCCTGTGTTTTTGACCCATTTCAATTTCCCTGAATTTTCCCTGTTTTCCCTGTTTTCCCTATCGTTGGGAACCCTGATTACGGCATTATTTGAAATAGCAAGGTCATCGATTCGAAATAGCGCTTTTTTCTTCTATGTGAATTTTTATTTCCATATAAGCGCAATGACACCACCACTTGTTAGCATTAAATACACTTCAAAAAAGTAATAATTAGAGCCACGGAATTTTCGCGGATTTATTTATTCGCAAGCTAGAATGCAAACCTCCACACTGTCGCACTGTGTTCATGATTGGACCGCAGTTATCTGGACACGCCCCTCTACGACCGTGAGCCAACGATGTCCAGCTAGGAGAGAAGTAAGCGAATCAGGTAGTGCCAAATAACAAGGATAAAAATGTTCTCGCTAAGAAATCAACCAATGGGAAAGTAAACATGGGTCGAGCACACCTGTAACTTTGAATTCTATCCTGAGGCCAGAGGAATCCGCGAAATTTCCGGGACTCTAGTAATAATGTGATGAATCAACAAACCATATTTTGCTTTTTTCCTTAACAGCTATTCGCTTTCTTCACTGCATATTTATCTCAGACTATGACCAGTGTGTTCAGCCAACGTTTATATTTCGCCATCCCTTGTGTCAGCAGCAGCTCTGGAGAGAAAATCCAGAAGCTTTCAGGGCTAGTTTACCTCGTGCCTACTACAGACCTGCCAACATTCAAATTTCAAAAATCATGAGGTCCTCGATAAAAATTTTCAGGCCCATAAATACAGGTTAGAAATAAAAAACAACAAATGAGAATCTTTAAATTTAAGTGACATACCTGTACATATGTTACATGGTCTCGGCTTCAAAATTTATTTCAACAAATTACAGGTTGCAGATTTAATTTAGTTGAACATAATTTAGCGTTGTCGTGTAGTGATCATGCAGGGCTGCAACTAAAAAATATGTAAAATAACATTCTGCTCGTGTAACACTATTATCACTGTTCACAGCAAAATTAATTTTTTTAATGGTAGCAATACACTTCACGTGTTAGTTGTGTTTTTTTGTAGCGACATGTTTCACAATGTCTCCTCTTCCACTATGCGAGATAGAAAAATCAGCACGGTACACGCTACAAAATGCAAAATTGCTTCCTTTACGTGACTCGAGTATTGATGGAAACTCGTTACTGTAAGCTTTCGTAAAACTTGTTTTGTAACTTTTACAAACAAAATCTTGGGGCCCCGAAAAATCGTGAGGAAACACTATTTTGGCGTGAGGGCATGAGATGGACCTTAAAATCGTGAGCCTCACACCAAAATCGTGAGAGTTGGCAGGTCTGCTACTAGGATGCGCTAGAGGAATATCATGAACATAGTTGGGGATCACATTAGGTAATAGGTTAAATAATCTTTTGTAAACATTTAGTTGATAATTTTAAAAATCTTATTAGAATTGAAACATATATTCTATATCAATTACATTCTTATTTTGAAACTCGGAAATATTGTTAAAGACTCTTAAGAATGTTATGCCCAAGCCCTACTATGTACACAATGTGGTCTGTGAATATTCTGAATTTAATTTTAGGTTGCTTACTCTCAAAATGTTACTCAAAATTTATTTATATGTTTAGACATACATTAGTATTGTAAATTGATTTTAACAGTAGGAATATCTTGATTAAAATTTTTGCCAGCAAACACTTACCTGATTGGAAAATGAATTATTTTGATTCTCTCATCATATTCAGTTTTTGGTTTTATTATATGTAAATAGCAGCTGTTTATTAATGTTAAGAAAGATTCATGTATCTGCCCTATGTTTAACAATCTTAATTTACTTGGTTTCAAGCTTTTTTTATGTTTTTGATAGTCTATTTAATTATGAAATAGTCGTTGGACTAGATTTTTATTTAATTTGGCCTATTTATTTGGTGAGTTCACAGATGTTTTTATACACTTCTCCAGTACTGCATATTTGTCTTTGTTCGTAAAATGTGCGGTAACATAATTTTCCATTATAATATTTGTAGAATGGCCAGTCCTTGGGTGAGGGTAGGCTGTTGGTGATGCAATAGTTTCGTCAATTGCGTAGTCACTGGAGGGAGATACAGTTATAAATTGTGTGAACTGCTCCGAAGTACTGTTGTCATACGTCGTGATTGGTTGTTAATTTTGTGATTGGGCGGTGAGAGCTCGCACCTGCGTTTCCGCCGTGGAGTGATAGTTGTGTACTAGTCAAGTTAGTCATTGTCTGGACGAGGTACCAATAGGCTGCGTGTTGGGCCGTGGCTCACGAATTATCACGTTATGTAGTTGAAGAGAGCATTCCATGGTTTTGGTCCGGGCGCCACCATGTGTGTCATATATAAATACATACACAGACAAGAAGATAATTCTTAATAATGCTGAACATCCTGATGAAGAAAAAGAAATTCAGCTTTGGACGATAGATGGATTCACATCTCATTCAAATTTAAGTATATGTTCACACCACTGAGTATCGCCATTATGTTTAAATGAGCGAGGTTTTACAACCACCACAAATTTTGTTACTGTAATAAAATTATTTCACTGAAATAATTGAGGGTTTGAACACGCCACAAAAATATGCTGAAAATAAAGGTGTTGCCCCCAATTATTTCAATGAAAAATACTTTGCTGCGACAACAAAAATTGCATAGGTTGTAGAGCTTAATTCAATTAAACATAATCCAGACAACTTTGCTGATGTAGCATCAATACAATTAAGGTGTAAGAATGCAAATAATGCACACCAAAAACTAACTTAATTCTTTGGACACCTGAATCAGTGGCTAGAGGTTAATAAACTTACTGTAAACACATTCACAATTAAATGCATAAATTTCAGAAACAGAAGTAATACAGTACATAAAAGTATTGAATTTAAGATTAATAATAGCTTCATGTTATATCTCAAAGATAATGTTCCTGGGTGTGAACTTAGATGAACAACTGTAATACACAGATTTATAACATTTTCATCAACATAAACCATTGCAAGTTTACAATGTACATCAAAGAGAAACCATAAGAGTGGACAAGAAAGATGAATACACAAACACACAGAAAAACATGAAAAAATCAGCAGATGTGAAATGTTTAATTCATAGGCAGCACAGAAAATTCAGTGAAAAGAATTAGTTGGATGGGCTGACATACAAGAAAGTTGTAACAAGAATAAAAAAAAAATGGTTGTCTGTAAAGTCGGTTTACAGACTTAGTTTAACGTGAAACGTCATAACAAAACATTGATGAAATGATTGCATACTTTTATGAATAAAATTGAATCTTTTTTATTTAATTATCACTATTTTATATGGATACAAAGAAGGAGTGAAATTAAATCTACAATTTAATTGATAAATTTACTTTTATTTTCACTCATTAATTCAAATATGTTTATTACTTTAATGAAGAGATTATTTTAACTATAACTTTTATACATGTTTGCTATTTAACTTCTTCCAATCTGTGTTATTCTATTAAGGATAGGACGATGATAGGAAAAGTAGGAAACGAATGGGAGTGTTTCAAGTTTAATGTGCTTCGAAAAAATCAAATCGATGGTTGTTCCAATCGAGTGGAAGAGAGATAGATGCGGCGCAAGCATGCAATGAGTGTAATGGGACACAGCGTAATGGGACAATTTGCGTAACTGGACACTTTTTCGTGTGTGCAGCCGGCGTTCATCGATTTATTAGACGTCACGTCAAAAACAGCTAAATGACAAGACTTGGACAACACAGTAGCTAACAGATGAAACCAAAAATTGTACAAAACAGATAATGTGGACAACTCGACAACACACGTGTGAACCCAGCGATAAAAGTAAACTGGTGTTCTGGACAATACGACAAAAATTGCACAGACAAAAACAGTGGACTTCCTAAAACAAGGCAGTTGCAACGTTTCAGTACCCGACATTTGTTCTTGTCATCAAGCACGATTATTTTTTGACGTGACAACGTCTAAAAAATCGATGAACGCCGGCTGCACGCACAAAAAAATGTCCCGTTACTCACATTGTCCCGTTACGCTCATTGCACGCTTGCGCCGCATCTATCTCTCTTCCACTCGATTGGAACAACCATCGATTTGACTTTTTCGAGGCACATTAAACTTGAAACACTCCATTCGTTTCCTACTTTTCCTATCATCGTCCTATCCTTAACAGAATAACACAGATTGGAAGAAGTTAAATAGCAAACATGTATAATAGTTATAGTTAAAATAATCTCTTCGTTAAAGTAATAAACATATTTGAATTAATGAGTGCAAATAAAAGTAAATTTATCAATTAAATGTAGATTTCATTTCACTCCTTTGTATCCATACAAAATATTGATAATCAAATCAATAAAAATGATTCAATTTTATTCATAAAAGTATGCAATCACTTCATCAATGTTTTGTTATGACGTTGTCACGTTAAACTATCGTCCGTAAACAGACTTTTTTAGAACCTAGATCAAAACTAAGTGTGTTAGGGAGGGGTCTAGGGAAGACTAAGGGCAGCTCAGACTGTAGCCTCTATGCCTAATCATGCAGGGTTTTTAGCCATGCATGAGGGGTAGCATGCATCTTTTGCTTGGGATGGGATTGGTCAGCCGTGGCAGCGATTGGCGGCATGACTAACTCCCCTCACTCTACGTTGTTTTCATGTATGTGTCGATTGAGTCTATGTAATATTATATCCTCAGCGAATTTTGACACAGTACTTAGTAAGCTTATTGGCCTGCATCAGGCCAATAGTAGACTCTTGAAAAACAGGGGACAGACTGATAGTAGACTCCTGAAAAACAGGGATTTTCATGTGTTTGACCCACTCTCCTGGCACAGACGACAGATGAGGGCTCCTCTGATTGGCTGAGCAGCTAAGAGCTTATGTTATTGGCTGGTGTCTTGCTGGAAGGATAGATGGCTTGCAATTGTTTTTGCGTTAAATCAGTTGTTTCAATTAAAGGAATCCATACATTTTTTTTTAAATTTCAATACTTTGTTGACTGATAAAACTTTTATTGCTACAATAAATGCTGATTTATTTTTATTGGGTGTTCCTGTATGAATGGAGAAGAACTGTCTCAGAGTATTTAATAAACTGAGATCCCAGGCATGTTGGGAAGTTTACATTTATTATGATTTTGTGCTCTTTAATGTGTGTTGAAAGGGCTGTGTTGTCATTGTGTTGTCCAGATATTCTTATTTGTATCATTTTTTTGGTTTGTCTGTTTGTATCTATATTGTCCAAGGTGGTTTTTTTTTGTGTTCTTGTTGAAACTGTCTCGTCATGTCAGCACACTGTGTTCATCTGAGCCGTGATCTTTGTTTACATGACTAATTCCTTCCAACAAATTCTCTGTGCTGCCAATGCATTTAACATTGGCTGATTTCGGCTTGTTTTTCCATGTGTTTGTGTATTTATATTTCTTGTCCATAAAATATTTTAAAATCCTTCTTTCCCATTGCAAGAATCATTCAAAGAATGATTTCAACAGACTACATTATTAACTCTGTCGTAAGATGGCTGGCAGAAACTAGTCAATTTCGACACGCAGAACAGGTACTGATTAGTGATGACATTTCTAAAGTAGTTCGTAAACTTTTGTTTGCAGGGCAAGATTTTTCGACAGACGTGGGATGCAGAGGTACGCAAGCCGAGCCAAGTTCGCCAGAATGCTGATAATGGACGGCACGGTGGAATCAAGGAAAGAGTCAGTTCCCCTAATTTCAGGAGAGATTATGTGTCTATTTCATTAGACTAATATTATTCTGTAATTCAGGTACATTATTTCATCATCATTACTAATTTTCCAAGAAAACATTCTTCTTTCCGCTCTTAAAAGTCGCAAACCATTCAATGCTCTGCTTTCTTCACACAATTATTCAAAATGGTTATTACTAATTATTCTGTTAAAGAATGGCTTTTTGTAAAAACTGTGACTTTATAACAACATATTACAGCAAACGTTTTGGCACACTAGTGTGCCCTAGAAGATTTCCGGTTGAGCACTGTGGTATTCCAGAGAAATATGTGTCCAGATATAAAAATAGTTACTCTATTACCATTTCAGCACGGATATACCGCTCCTTTCGTAAACAAATCATTATTATGGGTTATTTGAATGACTCTAAATGTTTTGCTTGAACAGTGACTTAATTAATATAACATATTTCTCAGAAATTTTTACGTGATGTGCCTACAATTATTTGTAGAATTATAAATGTGCCAAACTTCATAAAATTTAGAACCACTGTTATGGACGAAGACACTATGCCAGGCAGTGCAGCTGTGGCCGTGTGCTGGAAAATACTCGCTCTAAATCTTTAGGTAGCAAGATTTTTTTATTATTATTAGATAAGACCTTTAATTTTAAGCGGAAGATCAACTTCTGAGAAAAAACACATGTTTTATAATGCTAAATAGAAAGGCAGAACTTTCGAAAGACATTTTAAAGTAAGTTTTATCAGCTCTAATGGCTTTGGGATGGAGTCATTCCATGTCAGATCATCCAGCCAAGATACACATTGTCCACCCCACCATCTCAGATTTGGATGAAATTTGGTACATGGTATCTTCAGACAAATATAAGAGCCCGTATTTTTAATTTTTGGAATATTGGCTCCAGTCTGGAATTTAAAGCCCTTCAAAGTTTCCCTCTGTTGAAATTTTTTTAATCCGCAACCAAAGTCAAGGGACACATCTTGCTTCAACTTAGATTTGTAATAACAGTTATTAATGTAGAATTGTGAATTACACCGTACTTATTCAGAATTCTACACACATTTTAAATATTACTCGTAAAATATAATTAAATGCCCAGAAGTACGAGTAATTTATGTTAGAAGTGGAAAAAAAAATGAATTACCAAAAATTGTTAACATCAGTTCAGTAATTCTTTTTTTTCTCCTATTTATCTTTACAATCTCGGGCTTGGTACCATTAGGAAGAGCACAAAATTTGCTACAAAACGGTAAAATAAAATTTGTCTATATTTACCTTCTTACCCTCAACTAGAGGTGGGTTGCAGAGTATCAATCTGCTACGTTGTAACTTATACACGCCTGTATCAAGTACTGCAAACGAGTACACTATTCAAGTATCACGTACTTTAGTATCAGTTTAGAATTCACCTGGAACAACACCATGGCCAATGTGCGCAGAACCCGATTGCAGATGACGGTCACTTGGGCGGAGCTTGTGAAAGGGGAGGGAGCGGCACGACGAATAAGGGATAAAGAAGGGAAAGAATGTAGGGGTGGAAGCGCAGGGGAAGGCGTTGAAGGAGAGGCGCAGAGCGAAATTGTTACGAGTCGTTTTGTTTATTGTCCCATATCAAAGTACGCTCAGTGCGCAGTGCGTGCTTCTTGCAAAGACTAGACTCAGATTACGAAAGGTGTGGAAAGAGAACACAGATACCTTTTTTCGACTACGAAGAATGTAGAATAAGAAAATTGATACCTTTTTACGAAGAACGTGGAAAGAGAAAACTGATACCTTTTTACGCTGGTGATGACGGCACGGAGGATGTGTAACCTGTAACGAGAATGCTGATACCTTGTTGCTTCCTGGGACCGCTACTGCTTAGCTGATACAGAATGTCACTAAGGTCTTCCTTCGTAGGTGTAAGCTTGTGAGGGTCTGGGCCTTCCTCTTCGTTAGAAATATTCTGTGAATTTTCAAACTCTTGTTCTTGAAATAACTTCGTCCTACAGTTGGAACACAGCTTTTGTCCAGGAACTAACGAAACACAAGCTTTCCTTTTCACATCTTTCGCCATTTGAAGATATATAGGTCTTATGCCACTTTTTATAGACACTGTGTATTTCTTTGCTAGGTCACAACATTTTTTAAAAGCTTTCCCCATAATATTTACTCGTAATATTTAATGAGTGATGCATTTTGGTGTGAACATAAACTTAAATTTGAATGCAGTGTGAATCCATCTATCTTCCAAAGCTGAATTTCTTTTTCTTCATCAAGAAGTTCAGCATTATTAAGAATTATCTTCTTATCTGTGTATGTATGTATATATGACACACAGAATTAGTAAAAAGACTTACACTTTACTTTTCATATAAATTGGTAGCCATTGTAAATCTAAAAAAAAATTGTCGGTTTTACCTACTTCAGTCTGAAAATACAAAGCAAATAACTTATCAAAAATAAATAAATGAAAACCAGCTACATGTCAACACTCAAATATTAACAGTCATAGATTAAACAATCTCAGACAACTTGTTGAAGTGCACAGAAAAACAGCAGCTCCTAAGACTCCCACACAATGGACAACCTGTGACTGACTAATAACTTCTATAAGATCTTCCTACAGTAAACATTTAGATGATGCAATATATTACATCATCTACATTTAAGCAAGATGATGCAAACTATGCAAAATGATTGAGTGACCAAACATTAATTGATCCATAACTTTTCTTCAAACATTTTCTTCTCCTTTTCAATTTTATTTTTCATACAAAAGCCTACAGTATATTAAATGTGCATTTCCAACAAGGCTAAATTATTATTTCAAACATTTTTGCAATAAAATTTGTTACTAAATATTTGCTTTTACATGTACACAATATTTTGTAAATTTAAAATTGATTTATAATCATCTCAACCAATTCTTTCGCAAAGAACTTGCTTTTATTAAGAAGGACGGTAAATATCCACAAACTTTATCTCACCATTTTGTAGAAAATTTTGTGCTCTTTCTAATGGCACCAAGCTTGAGATTGTAAAGATTAATAGAAAAAGTTATAATACGATTACTGAACTGATGTTTACAATTTTTGGTAATTCATTTTTTCCACTTCTAACATAAATTGCACGTACTTATGGGCATTTTATTACATTTTACGAGTGATATTTTAAATCTATGTAAAATTCTGAATAAGTATGGTGAATTTCATGATTCTACATTAATAACTGTTATTACAAATTTAAGTTGAATCAAGATGTGTCACTTGACTTTGTTTGTGGATTAAAAAAATTCCACCAAACAGAAGGAAACTTTGAAGGGTTTTAAATTCCAAACTAGAGACAATATTCCAAAAATTAAAAATACGGGCTCTTATATTTGTCTGAAGATACCATGTACCAAATTTCATCCTAATCTGAGATGGTGGGGTGGTCAATACGTATCTTGGCTGGATGATCTGGCATGGAATATCCCGCTGGGAACCAAAATTAATTTTATTTAAAGAGCCAAGTTAAATTTGCATTTATTAGAAGAGGATGTGGATTAAGAAAGGAATTAGTTATAATAATATTATATAATGCTCCCTCACACACACACACACACACACACACACACACACACACAGAGGTGTCTGAAATTTAACCGACAAACTTGTGTTGTAAGGTCATTACGACTAAATAATAATTTGAAAACATTATATATATATATATATATATATATATATATATATATATATATATATATATGACTTGTGGTCCAAGTTTGTTAACCTTTTTTGATAATGGAGCAGAACAACATTTTTATCGTAAATAAAAGGGAAAGTATTTAGATTGAACACTGAGCATATGGATTATGTTTAATGAATGAAGTGCCACAACCAACGCAAGTCATTTTTGCTGTCGCGAAATTATTTCGTTCTAGTAATTCTTGGTAGTAAGTACGTCACAAACTTATGTGAAAAATTAAGGTGTTACCCCCAATTATTTCAATGAAATAATTTCGCGGCAGCGACAAAATTTGTGGTGGTTGTGGAAATTCATTAGATTGAACATAATCACTCTTAAATTCTTTCTCTACTATTTACAGTAAAAATTTTGTTTAGCTCCCACTTCAAAGCCACTAATATGGGCCTGCAGCTGAACATTGTCAGTCGAATTCAGACTCATCCTGTGCGTCTGTGTGTGTCTACATATGCATATATATACATGCATATATATATATATATATATATATATGCATATATAGACACACATATATAATCTAATTTTAGATAGTTAAAAAGGATAAAATTTTATAAATTATCAAACATGAAGTTATGTACCTTAAAAGTCAAAGAACAGTTACAGTTATGCAAATATTTCAGGCCTAAAATGTTGGTTCCCCGATTTTAATAACCACGCTTTGCCCCTGACCCAGTTTGTATCAACTAAATAGTATATCTTATATATAAAATTCTCGTGTCACAGTTTTCGTTGCCATACTCCTCCGAAACGGCTTGACCGATTTTGATGAAATTTTTTGTGCTTATCCGGTATCTATGAGAATCGGCCAACATCTATTTTTCATCCCCCTAAATGTTAGGGGTAGTCCACCCCTAAATTTTTTTTTTATTTCCAGTTTTTGGTAGGAAATCACCATGGCAACGGCTGTTGCTTTGTTGATGCTTCATTCGTCTCTATGGCAACGGCTATTTCATTGTTAGTGCAGTCCTCATCACCGTTGAAATTTTGCAAGTGGTAGTGGGAGGGGGAGGTGTGGTGGTAGTGGGGGGTGGAGGGGGAGGTGTGGTGGTAGTGGGAAGGGGAGGTGTGGCGGGAGTGGGAGGGGGAGGTGTTGTGGGAATTGGGGGGTGGAGGGGGAGGTGTGGTGGTAGTGGGAGGGGGAGGTGTGGTGGTAGTAGGAAGGGGAGGTGTGGCGGGAGTGGGAGGGGGAGGTGTTGTGGGAATTGGGGGGTGGAGGGGGAGGTGTGGTGGTAGTGGGAAGGGGAGGTGTGGCGGGAGTGGGAGGGGGAGGTGTTGTGGGAATTGGGGGGTGGAGGGGGAGGTGTGGTGGTAGTGGGAAGGGGAGGTGTGGCGGGAGTGGGAGGGGGAGGTGTGGCGGTAGTGGGCAGGGGTAGGGGGAGGGTGGGAGAGGGACCGCCGACGCCGAGCAGATTTTTTCGCGAAATATGCCTGCCCCTAATGTTCCTTATGTTACGCAGTATGACATTTTCCGAAAATTAGATCCCATGGGAGGTTAAAACCAGGCAACAGTGGGTACTTTATCCGTATGAGAACAGGATTGGGCATTGTTCATGCCTTCTGCGTCTCCATGGCAACGGGCATCGCGTGGCAGTGGCGTACCCACAAGGAGGGGCATGTATAATGAGCGGCGCAAGAGTGATCTGCCTGTAGACTGCCGTAGCGAAGTACGGGTACATCAGTTGTACGTTGCGTGCACGAGTCGGGAAACCATCGGTGCTATTCATTTTCTCTCCGGTACATTATACAGTATTGTAATAAATTTTCACCGAATTTTTTTTATTTACCATTACTGTAAATGGGAGATGTGACTTAATTTTTTTCCATTAGTAAAGCTGTGCGAAGCCGGGTCGGGCAGCTAGTACAATCATAAATTAATGTGTGAAAATAACAACATTTTATATTCTACACTAATGTTCTCATTCCAAGCAAACTAATTTCGCTGAGATCTTCGATATTTAAACATATACAACGCAGCTGACGCTCAGCTGTAAAGTTACATGATATTTCATAAATAAAAATATAAAAAATTTTTAAAGCATTTTAATTTGTGAAGAATGTTAACAGGAATATTATATTTAGGTGATGTCATCTAAAAAAGTTTAATTTTTATAAGCCGCATAAATCTTTTTTATAATTTGAGAAGTTATATAATTTTACAATGCTGTGATTTTCATTCAACAGTTGGTAGGCTCCATTTGTGGAAATTTTAACCTTTTTGATTATTTTTAAATAATTGCATGATTAAATATATTATAATAGGCATACAGAGAAGCAGATAAATTAAAAAACAAGTATTTAACTTCTCTATAAAAATTAGGGATGTCTAAAACAATGACTCGCTGTAAAAGCATAATTTAAAAAAAATTGTTTTTTAATAAATATGGTTTACAGCATTTGTAAAGATAAATCTTCTTTATATGTTAAATTAAGGCATATTCAAAAATTTGAAGTATTTTATAAAATATAAAATACTGAAAGTGGTATTTTTGAGTACTACCAATATTGACTGGTTGTTCGGCAAAGGAACATTTTTGATTCTCACCATACTCTGAAATACCTACTTGGTAGTGGGAAGGGCACTGAAGGCCATAATTTTGTAGAGTAAGTAGATTTAAAAACTTAAAAATATCGCCACAAGATTAAAATTGCAACTATTTCAGTAAATTTCAAACAATACTTAATAATTTTTAGTTTGTAAAACTATGAAGTTTTTCCTCAACTTCAAGGCCCTTCACAATCTCGGAGTTTTCCAGAATCCCAGACTAAATAAAAAACAAAATTTTTGGAAAATGTTTTAATGTCTCTGACCTAGCCTGACCCCAACATTTCACCTAGAGTTCAAAACCTACTCTCCTGGAAAAACAAAGAACAAATTGAACTATTTCATTAAAACCTTTCTGTCATATTAATGGGTAAATTGTCAGGATCGCGGCCTTTCCGTGAAAAAAAAAAAGTTATAATATTTGAAATGTCATTTTTGAAAACAGAGTTTCAAAATTCTTAATGTTTACTGAGAAATTACCATTAATAGATTATTTTAGATGGATGTGCACTCAGCTGCCTTCATTGTGCTTAGAGCAGCCGTGACTGTTTTCCACAAGAGATTGGCCAGATTGTTGTCACAGCTCTACCGTTCACTTGGTACTGGCTGTAACTTGAACCTGTGGTTCTCCGGAGAACCTTGGAAACTGAGCTTAGCCAAGGCTGTTTTCTAAAACACAGGGATGTTCGGCAGTACGTTATGGCTTTTTTCCACCCTAGTCGGTTTTGCACCCTAATGAGGCACAATTAAGGGAAAAACCAATTAGGGTGGAAAACGCTCTTGGCCTCACTCGTAACATACTCTGGAGTGCCACGGGTTCAAGTTGCAGCTAGTAAGTACCAAGTAAATAGTAGGGCAGTGACAACACAATCAGAGATATCCAACATGGAAACAGTCTTGGCTACGCTAATAAAGCACAACATGGCGATGGCAGCGTCACTGGCCAGTATCGTGTAAACGGTATAGAGCTGTAGCAAACCGTATGTATTCGTTACTGAGTAACGGGTGCGCCGTCTATATACGAGTAACGAAACGTTACACACGGCTGCATTTCGTTACTCGCATATTTCGTTACTCGCATGTTTCGTATGTTTCACGCATGCGCGCGCATATTCGATGAATTTATGTTACAAAGAACGATGTTTGTTTATTAAGTAAAGTATAATTTGGAAATTCGTCGTCCAAGTTTTTTTACTGTTTATTAAAGGTATTGTGTGTGTAGACAACGTTTGAGATTGGAACAGAAACAACGTAAGAAAGTATTTTTTACAAATTGGAAATATGTATGTTTTTGTTTTTTATTATCGCGAATTTTCACGTTTTTTTATTATCTTAAAAGAGATAATATAAGGCCGCTCTAATGAGATTTAATTGTTTCTTGGTTAACAAAAACTGTTAATTATCAAATATTGTTAATTGTATGTATTCTAATTATTATTATTTACGCGACGTCATAATGTACGCATACGCAATACGACTCGATTCGTTGCATGTTATGCGGTATCAGAAGTAACGATACGATAGTAACGAGTACTGATTGTTATAGTAACGAATACATACGGATACACTTTTTTTCGTTACTTTTACACCTCTAAAACGGTATAGTGACAGCTGAGTCACTCCATAGGCTACCCAAAGTAACTTATAAACAGTAATTTTTCAGAAACCATTAGGAATTTTGAAACACTGTTTTCAGGGTAAGTAGAGGAACGTCTAGGTAGCATTTAGAAAACAACATTAGCAAGTTAAAATTTTTTTTTCAGAAAACCCATGAACCCTGATAATTCACATATTTATGTAACTGCCCTAAACTAACCCACAACTTTCATTTTAGTTCACTATCCCCTAGACATGGTAATAACCTGGAAAAATAAAGACTTGTTTTAAACAAATTTAAAATATCTTAATGATTTTATGTATTAATTATGTACGCCTAACTGACCTAATACAACCAAACTTTCACATTAGTTATGATTACCTAAAAATGCAAACACCTAGCCTTCTAAAAAAAAAACTTAAAAAACACAACACACAAAATACACAATAACTCACAATTTTTGGAGTTGCTATAAACATATACCATTGTTAGTGCAAAAATTAATATTAATCTAGAAAAATATTAATGGACCGCTAAGTTAATTTGTTGAAATACTAAGAGATGTGCAATATCACATGCTTTGTAAAATTATTTTAAATGTCACCTCAACCTATCACTACCTCTCTAACATACATCAAATGAAAAAAAGATTAAAATGTCTACAATACAAATTTGAAATTTATATTGTAGCAGTTATAATTTAAATGCATCACTTTCAACAATTTAAATCAACTAGTGAAAAAAACAAAAAAAAAACATGAGTTATGCAATAGCCTATATAAAAACATTGATAATTTCCTATAGGTAGTTGAAATAAAAATTGTGGAAATGGTATTTTTGAATTACTACTTGTACAGAAAAACCTGTCAGGTATTTTACATGTCACTAACCTAATCCAAACATTTAAACTTATTTACAGTATTTTAAATGTAGCTAACCTAAACAATTGTTCATGCCTATTTAATATTTTTAATGAAGCTAACCTAGCCTAACCACCCCTTCAAACAGTAAACTACAGATAAATCACTTTAACTATAACAATGGTATTTTACAGAATCATCAAATACAATGAGAGGAAATCAAAAATACCATTTATAAGAATTCAGAAGAGAGCCTACACTATAAAATTACAAAAAAAAAAAAAATTAATTGAGAAAACTGAAAATAATTTATATACCACAACTCAAGAAAACATTAATGAAAACTGTATTAACATTGAAAATGTTGGTCACAATAAATTGTAGCATGGTAGCATAATTTGAAACCATATTAATATTACAAAAATAATTTTAGAGAAATAACCAGCAAATGTTATGTAATGTGTGTACCAACAGTTAGGCTAGTTTCTTAAAATGTATTTTCTGCAAGTGTCTATCGTGCACAACTACCGACTTAGTTATGTTCTGGGCAGGTTTGCTGTGAACGTCAGTCTGCCAGTTTAAAAATACCCGCGCGCGATCTCCCCTTGTTTCGAAACATGTAAACAGCATGGTGCAGAAAAATATATGAAATAAAAAACGTAATATCATTCTTACCATTGTTCTTGAGTGGAACTATTAAGAGCTTGAGGTGCCAATGTCTTCTGCCTCACCGATGTTAACTATAAACGCATTTTTTCTCAGAAAAAAACGGAGCAGCTAAAAGTCCATGCGAACATGATAATCATGCAATATCGCAACGCACACAGATAACCTTGTTCTGCTTTTTATCTGTTTTCGATCGAGGTGGGAGGATTTTATAGTAGGGCATGAAAACTAAAGTAAATATTTATACTTTATTTGAAAAACAGATGTATATTTGTCGAGTATGTAGCCTATTTGTTTTTAAATACACAGCTATTTTAACGATTTAATGCAAAAACACCTATAAAAAGCGCGTGGACACAAGCCTGTTGATTGTTTAATACTGTAAATAAACACAAATGCCGATGAGTATCTAAGGAACCATCGTTAAATTTTGAGGCAACCTTTCGTATTTTCCAACTATCTATTTTGGCTGCATTCCCTTTTCTACTATCAGCGCAATTGTTACTGTGCAGTACAAAACCGTTTTGGGACACACAGAACTAATTTTACCACAGCTAAGCTAAAAGCATTGTCTAAATTTATAAACAAATGTTTAAGCCTAAAAATTATTGTGTCACTAATCTCGTGTAGTTACTCGAATATTAACTTTATTTATGAACGCAGTAAAACATATTTTAAAGACAATTCTTTTTTACAAAAATGGTATACAGAATCTATATTTCTGTGTGGTCTCTGAACCAGTAATGTAAGAAACTTAAAAACATGCATTCGGTTATTTAAACTGGGGTGGCTATTCACTAACTTTCATTAATTAACAACATAATGTTTAACATTCCGCTCCTCTTAAGAAAACATTATATAATTTGGTTTTATATAAGCATTAACTAAAACTAGCTGTATTGGATTAGGAGAGTTCCAGGTTAAGGAAGCCTCTTACTGCATCTCAGGCCGAAGCCTGTACATATATTCATAGGGGGTTTCAATCAACCATGAAGGAAGTGTAGCATGCACGGTGAGCTTTTATTGGTGATTGGTAGCCATGGCATAGACACAAGGTAAACCCTGGGCTCATTCATGAAAGGAGGGGGGATGCATTATGTTATGCATTAGACTATCTGGTTTAGTACAGGATAATCGAGGATAGTCCAGGAGAAAGTTGGGCAGGGCTGAGAGGTTTCTAACAAGCATAGTATGGCTGTTTTTTTTTTTTGTTGGGCAATCCTGGGGTGAAATAAGCAGTGGTGCATGCGCCCCTGATAGTGAGTAACTACTATCGTAGTCCACCTGGCTCCCAGCAGCACCTGTGACTTAAGGAAGAAGAGAGAAGTTTTAGGATACTAAATTTAAATTAGATTCCTGATAGTAGTTTTTTTTGCATTTAGAGAGATATAATAAAAAAGTAATAGTGAGTTAGAGGATAGAGCTGCATTTAAACCTGTTGACAGATAATGGATGTCAGTCAGTGGCGTAGCCAGGATTTGTGTATGGGGGGTGTTAAGAAGCATGGCCTCACTCCCCCCCCCCCCCCCCCCGTATTAAAGCGGGGGGTCCGGGGGTCCTCCCCCGGGAAAATTTGGAATTTAAGGTGTAAAATGGAATTTAAGGTGTAAAATAGTGCTATTTTAGCAGTTTTCGGTACTTAAATTTAAATATTGTAACGGTAAATTTGTTTTTATTAATTTAATATGAAATTTGTTTGAGTGATGAATAAGAAATTAATTAAAGATTTGGTGCTAAGGGGGGGGTTTGAACCCCTAAAACCCCCCCCTGGCTACGCCCCTGATGTCAGTTGGTTAGAGAAATTATCCAGTCCATCACGAAACCCTAGCCGCATTTTCTTTGCATCGAGTAACTATGGGTGTGAGCTTAACAGTGGCGTAGCCAGGATTTGTGTATGGGGGGTGTTAAGAAGCATGCCGCCGCCCCCCCCCCCCCCCCCCCGTATTAAAGCGGAGGGTCAGGGGGTCCTCCCCCGGGAAAATTTGGATTTTAAGGTGTAAAATAGTGCTATTTTAGCAGTTTTCGGTACTTAAATTTAAATATTGTAATGGTAAAAATTTTATTAATTTTAATATGAAATTTGTTTGAGTGATGAATAAGATATTAATTAAAGATTTGTAGCTTAGGGGGGGGGGGTGTTGAACCCCTAAAACCCTCCCTGGCTACGCCCCTGGAGCTTAATAAATAGCTTATATATGTTTAATAACTGCCATTATATTTATTTATATATGTCGATTTTGCCAAGTGTGGGTTTTATTTTGCAATTGAAAATATACCATTACATCTATCCCTCACTTAGCACATCTTCAGATTGCGCGGATTCATTTAGCGCGATGTGAATTTTACTGCCTCAGTCTTGAATAGCACATCTGTAAATTTCAGTTAGCACGAAATCTCGGCAGGTCAAAAAAAAAAGTCGAGCACGACACATTAAAATCTGTTTCATTATTTTTTGTTGTTATGACCATTAAAACGTACAAAATGCATTCCAGGATAGTTTCGCTATCATAAAGTTTCATTTGGTACACCAAAATGCTTGGTATATTCCCCAATGAAAAAAAAAAAAATGGACTATACAATTTAATGGTGCTGGATGTGTTTCAGTCACCTAGGCGAAATCAACGAAAAAGCGAGCTTTGTGCATGTGCGAAATTAAGGCAACAGAACGCAATGGATAGGATACCAAAGTCCGTTCCCCAAAAATAAGGGACTGTTCGTGTCCTATCGTGCACTAGGAATATAGTTAAAGTACAGATGTAGCATATTCAACACCTACACCCTTATTTTTGTGTCTTGGAATACTGGCCTTAAACTCACAAATTATAATAGTTTATAATCAGAAGCATATGCAGAATTTCATTCGTCGAAGGGGGAGGGGGGCTATAACCTTTTTTTTTCCTACTGTTTGCTTTTAATGCTTTCCTTTTGTTGGTGGGAATGATAGATTATTTTTAGGCTTTCTTAGGATTTCGGGGAGGAGGGTTGCATTCACCCCTTCCCCCTCCCCCCGACAGATTATAATAGGTTAAGCAAAAGTTTAAATGTTTTATTAAGAATATTTTAGGAAACAAAACCCAATTTTTAGTAGTTTAATCACTTATATAAATAAACTATTGTATCACCTGGTATTGCTTGCATTTCTTATGTAGTTTTAAAACTTGGCCTTATGGTCATATGCGAGCTAATGTTACCTTCAGCCTAGCCATTCAGATAAGGACAGTAGGATATGCGATAAAGTGATCATAGAGCATTATATGTAACAACAGTAGCTTGGTTACTGACCTTAACATTGATATAATATCACCTTTAAAATTTTAAGTGAATCGACCACTTGGTATATTTTAAATTTTTTCCCAGGCAAAAGAAAATAACTTTTGTGAATTATTCTTACAAATGCAGTAAGATAAGATGTAATTTTGTAGAAACTCTTTTTATGTTTACATTTAAAATATTTTTTTGTTTGGAAAGCACCACCAAGGTAATTGTTACGTTTGATTATTCATTTTGGTCAAGTAATATGAAAATTTTATTGTGGTGTTTTTAAATGGTTGTGGAGAATTTTTATTTTATTAATTTATCACTATGCAAACTACACTTCTAACTGTTCACCATTTTACCTAGGTTAAAGTGTAAAATCATTTTTCCAAAGATATATGTGTAGCCCTTGCTTCACAGCACAATAAAAATATAAGAAATGTAGTAGTAGTATATATTGGCTGGTCCTGTGGCCGGGTCCAGGGTCAGAAGTTGAGTGTCCGTCCGCATTTTTGGATTCTGACATCAAGGCGGTCATATTGAAAGATGACATAATCGTTGCACTTTTTGTTATGGTCGCAATCTTGGATTGTGACATCGTGGTGGCATTCTTGGATGACCAAGACTTTAGACCTTGACCTTGATATTTGACATCAGTCGCCATCTTGGATTCTAACATCTTGTCATCGAACACCCCAATCCCCTAAATTTGCAATTTTCGTTACAATCGCCATCTTTAATTATAATAACATGTCCACTATCTTGATATGATGTCTAAACACAAATTTAGCTTCTGTCATCATGTCCACCATTCTGCAGGAGATCGCCATCTTGGATGCTGTTACCACTGCCATTTTTTTCTGTACTGCTAGAGGCCTCCATCTAGGATTCTGACATTTTTGTATTTGTTGTTTGTTCCAAGAGAGCATCTGCATCGCTCTGTCTCATCATAGCTCTGACCTCTGGGTTGGAAAACATATGCATTTAACCGCACAGCCATCGAGACAATTGTCAGACAGAATTAAATAAGTTATATAAAAACCACACATATTCGGACTTGTAAATTTTTTGATTTGAAGGAATTATAGCATCACCCTTTAGAGGATGTTGCCGCCATCTTTATTTTGAATAATTTCCACCAGGAGTGCTAGTTAACACATATTACCTACTAGAGTGCTGCCTCCATCTTGTTTTCAGTAATTTATATAAGGATACACATGCCATCTTCTAAAGGGTGCCTCCTCTATATTGATTTAATTTTTACCCGCTAGAGTGCAATAAATATTTACTGCCAGGGCGTCCGCCATTTTGTCAGCTGTCTTGGCCGCTGTCTTGGCCACCATCTTGGATATCTGTATTTGTTTAGCTAGAAATTCGGGAAAAATTCCAAAAATCATGAAAAAAAAATTACGAGTTAAATAAAGAATTGATTCGATCACCTCGGTTCGATACAGATGTAAAAAAGTTAATTTAATTAAAATTACTATTAGAGTCTCAGGTTTTAAGAAATAAAACAACAAAATTAAACAATTTATTATGTTATTTCTACAAGTTCATAAAAAGCAAGCAAATTACAAGCATTTCTTGTTTTCTACAGTCTTTTTAGACCGTGAAGCAAGACATTTACATGCTTTGGCATTTGTTTTCAGGGCATTTCTACATGTCAGTCGAATAACCAGGCACACCCAGTTGTTGGCTAGACATCTCCAGTCAATGAACAGACACATTTTGATGTAAGCCAGATACATTTATATTCAGTGGTCAGGAACGCATGTCCTGTAGGTGGTCAGCTACATCCAGTTGGTAGCCAGGCGTACCAGTAGGTGGTCAAACACATCCAATTAGTAGCCAAGAGGTATTTTTTTAACGATACTCGGCGAACATTTAAACTGTTTATGTACAAAATCACGCACATCTTCGAACCAAGAAATAATTTTCGTCGATACTCGACCAACATTTGGAACAGGTAATGTTCAATCTCAGGCGTTTAGTCCAGGCATCTCCGAACCACGAGGTCAATCATGGCCTGACTACAGACTTATCGATGCACATAAAAAAAGAAGCACATTTAAATTGGAAGCACACCAATGCAAAGGAAGCACAATCGAATGCACAATCAACGGAAAGAAAGCACAAATGAAAGCACAATTGACCAAAGAAAAGGACACACAGGACACGAAATGAAAACTTAATGAACATGTACACACTGGACACGCATTTGACAAAAAGGAAGGACATTTAACGAAAAGGACACACATTTGTACGAAAATTCAACTGCCGTCCGCCGCGGTCTCGTGTTCGAGGTCGGGCGCAGGTCCTAGCAGGGTGGCTGGCTTTCTTAGAGATTTCTGTTCTGGGAGGGCGCCAGGCTAGTTCGGTGTCTAACCGTGTGATGGTCGTGGGTTCGTTGCCCCAGCGTGGTCCGCTAGAACCGTCGGCGGTGATGGAATTTGTTTCCTGATTAGGTTGGGTTGTTTAGGTTAATTTACATACACTGTTCTGGTTGTTCTACGGGTCGCACGTCGTGCACGGGAGGTGCGGGGTGGACTTTTTATTGTTCACGATTTACACTGGTTCATTACATTGGGCGCGAGGTTTACTCGGCGGTACATGACTGCCAATGAGGCGTCGGAACACGTAGAAGTTTTGATTACACTATTATTACAATTACACTTGATAAAACGGCACTCTGTGGTGCTTTTACGTACACGATTACACTGCACACGTTATCTGAGAGGGACACCTGCGTGCCTCTACGTGTGTTTACTTATTAAGTCCTCACGCCAGTCGCAGTCGAGGGAGAGCGTTCGATTAGCATCGGCTAACCTCATAATCTGTAACTTGCGACGCGCGGGCCCACCTGTGCGGACCGCGGCTCGCTACTAAATTAAAAACACGTTTAAGCTCGAATGTAGCCTGTGCCTGTGCACTGGGCGCTTAACTAAAGTTCTGGGGTGGCGGGAGACGGCCCGTACCGTATACTGCACGGCCCCACGTAATGCTTTGTGTGGGGCGTGTTAAATTGACGCGGCTGGGTTAGGCCCTACACCGGAAAAGGACCGGGCGCACACGGGGAGTATTTAAAAAAAGGTTTTGGTTGTGACTATAATTACCAGATGGACGTGCGGTGAAACAAAGAGATGCTGGCTCCCCGTGGGACGTGCGTCCGTCCCGGTCCGCGAGTCACGCTGTACTGGCGTCTGGCCCTGGCGCGAGGGGAGGGGTGAGCTCCCTGTCGCGCCAGAGTTTCTAAAGTTCCGTTATTCGTAAAAACCTATATAATTAACTAATTTTAAGTGGCTCTAAATTCACATAATAAAACTTAATGATTAACTTAATATCTATATATGTTTTAGAATTGACATTTAATAAGTTTGTCTAAAATAAGTTTGAATATTAGAGTCAAGCTGGAGACTGTCTGTTTCTTGATAACTACTCCAGTGGCGAATGATAATGCTAATTTGGGGCGGTTTGCGTTACATCACACGTTTCACTACTGAATTTAGGCTGAAGGCCGCAAGGGTTGCACTCACAGATGTTTTAGTAGAAAACTACACGTGAGTGACCCGGGCACTCCTACGTCGCACTCTATTAATTAGGGGCTTTTGTTTGTTTTTGATTACTTTATTATTGTGTGGGGAATTTTGTAGGCACGGGGAGTGCGTTGTATGCGTAATTAAAATGGTTCGCTATTCTCTACCTTGGGCTGCGGTCCGCTCACTTGACTCAGGTGGGCCATGGCTAGGGGTGCTTTCCGTTAGCGGAGCCGAGTACTGGCGGGTGCAGGTCGGGCTTTGGGATGGCCTTCGGCCATACGATGTCACAACTTGATAGGAAACGATCTCATCGGAGGGATAAATTCTGATCGCAGGGATACCTTCTTGTCACAAGGATATGATATCGCCGGGATACTATCTCACCACAGTGATACGATCTCATCAGTAGGATACAATAATACAGGCTTGAATATGTACATTGAACGAAAAGGATTTACATTTTCTCGAACATTACAAGAAAAGAAACATTGTCTAGTAGGTACCTACTTTGGATTTTGACAGTATTAATGAGAAGTACAAAAAACAGCGTGAGGCGCAACAACACTGGTCGATTGCCGCTCGGGCGAAAATCTAAATGCCGGTGGCGGCTTGGTGTTCGTAGCGTTGCACTTGCTTGCCCTGCATTGGGCTGGGGCGCGTTCGGACCGCACACACTCAGGCGAGGTGGCGATGTGACATAGCGGTCCGTGCGGATGGAGGAGCACTGACGGATGTCGTCAGCGTGATGAGCATCCACTGTCAGAAGAAGCTGAGTCGGAACTTCCTGCCCCGTGTCATGTGGCCCCTGGGACTTTCAAAATAATGAACAGAACAGCTGTTCAGGCTAAGTTTAAAAGTAATTTCAAACTGTTATAAAAACTACCAAAAATGACAGCCCTGGTAGCTGGGTGGAAAACCTTATCATGTTTATGACTCTCCGTCCAAACTATCTAAGGATTAAGTACAATCTCAAGCAAACACAGTGTATTCAAACTAAATGTATGACTGCAAATAAGTTGTGCAAAAAGGTAGTTCAAAGATGACTATACATAATTACTGCAAAATAAATCCATGGGCATACAAAGCATTTTGGCACTCGTTGCAATCCTCTCTAGTACAGTGTATTACAAACTTTTAGACTTTCAGTGGGGCCGATGAAAAGTTCAAGACACAGATGAGCGTGACACCCTAGATGCTTGCGACCTCTCGTGGTGTAGAAGTGGTGACGAAGTCCCAGAGCAGTTGGCCGCGAACACAAGCCACGCACGCGGCGAGCAGGTGCGAACAGGCTCCTGGCTGGTTGTCTGGGCGAGCAGCTGCCTCCTCCAAGAAGGCTAAGATGTCCATCAAGTTCTGTCCCTGCCCGAACACGCCCGAATATGCACCTTCGGCCAACCTCGGGATTTGTTTTATTTTTGCGCAGGAAAAATGAATTCAAATATTAAAAGTGGTCGGTTAGGTTAGCTACATTAAAACACTTTAAAACTCTATGGACAGTTAGTTAGGGAAGTATAGATACATTAAAATAAACAGAGAAATATAAATATATATAAATAAACCCGAGGTTGTCCGAAGGTGAATATTCGGGCGTGTTCGGGCAGGGACAGAACTTGATGTACATCTTAGGCTTCCCGCTTCCTCCAGCCGCCACGGCTCGGCAGCACACTCATGCGGGGATCACAACAACTACACTTCTTTACCCAGGACAAATTGACTCTTACGAAAATTGTAAAACACAAAACATTAAATTTAAACATTAAATATGAAGTTACTCAGTATCAGAAAATAATAAAACGTAATGGCGTAAATAAATATGCACAGACTAAAAGAATTATGCTGAATGAAAACCTGCTTATTTTTCAAAAATAAGAGCAAAATACTAAAATTAGTGGAATAGTTAGTTAATGGACAAAGAGAAAGAATGCGAAAGCTAAAGAAAGAGGCGCGGTGTTTGAGTGTTTAGATCACTCGCCTCCCACCGAGGTGATCAGGATTCGATCCACAGCGAGGTGGAACCCGAGTTTTTTTTTCCACAAGTGGGAAACGTGGCGGAAGTTTCCGTGGCCTATGGGTTTCCTCGGAGTATTCCCGTTTCGTCCTTGCTCCACATTCCATCTCATCTCGCCTCACGCACTCTCCAACCTGGCCGAAACGACAGGCCTGTCCTTCGGGTATGACAGCCAGCTGCCATGAGTAGAAAAGTTACCAGAACGGTAAAAATATGCACTGATAAAACGACTTCCAAAGTAATAAACTAGGTTCAGAATACCGGTGCAACGCACCCCCCCCCCCCACCCCCCCCCCCCTCTTTCCAGAAGTCAATCCTGGGTCCACCCCTGGCTTTGAGTGTCAGCCCCATTCCATTCATGTAGACCCTGCTTCAGGCGGGAAACTACATTTAGATTTTCATACTGTACACAAGAGGTGCTGGTAAGCACCTCAACGGGAATGTCCTATGTATAAAACTGAGGCCAGATTGAGGTTGTGATTACGTAAACAAATTGATACTTTAATTGCTATTTAGTTGTTATTTTATTAGAATGATATCCGATTATCAAATTATTTTAATTATCCCTGTTGATCGAACAAAACACGAAACTGAGTCGACCATCGCTCGGGCGATAGTCGATACGGTGATCGATGGGCGCACACGGCTCGTTGCACTCCCTAGCCAGGAGCGGATCCTGGATTAATTATGGTGTTATTACTTTAGAAGTAGTATGATACGGTGCATATATTACCTTCTGGGGGGGGGGGGGGCGGCACTGTGCCCCTGTGCCCCACTCTCCTCTGGATCCATCCTGCCCCTACCCCTGCTTATATTCGCAGTGACGCAAGGCCCTGCTCTGGCTACACACGCCTGTTTGGGGCGGTGACTACCCTTGAGGGAGACCTAAGATGCACATAAAGTTCTGCCATTCCCGATTACACCCGAAAAATTCACCTTCGGCCAACTTCGGGATTGGTTTTATTTTTGTGCAGGAAAAATGAATTCAAATATTAAAAGTGGGCAGTTATGTTGGCTACATTAAAACACTTTAAAACACTATGGATGGTTAGTTAGGTTAGTATAGCTACATTAAAATAAACAGAGAAATATAAATATATATAATAAACCCGAGGTTGGCCGAAGGTGAATTGTTCAGGTGTAATCGGGAATTGCAGAAGTTTATCTGCATCTTAGGCTTCCCTACCCTTGACGGCCTGTGTGACCAGAGGGCGCACCAATGGTTGGCAAAAATATAAAATTAAAAATTGTTTTTCACATGTTTTTGTTCTAACTCTAACCACAGTTTTTGCATCAAAAATAACTTTGGTGTGATGTAAAAAAAATATTCCATGCAGCATACCATTTATCAAATGTATTTAAGAAGAGCTAAAAAATATTGTATTGACCATTAAAGTTAAAATACTTATATCTGCTGGGTTCGTTTTCGTTCTCCACTTTGTGAAATGATACATCCCGCGCAAAAAAAAAAAAGAGAGAGAGAGAGAGAGAGAGAGAGAGAGAGAGATCGATGAACTAAAGAATAAGACAGAGAGTGCGCATGCGCTTGTTTCAGAAAATATATATAGGTATCTTATACAGTCAGCTGTGAATGCCTTGACTCTTTATATTTGCTACCAGCGCGCTCTCGTTCCTCCTTGTTCAACCAGCAACGTAGAGAGCGCTGTTGAGACAGTCCCTGAATTTCACGCCTCGATAGCACTACCTTTTATGAAGTTCATATTTCGTTCAGAGATTAGGCGTGTCCCGAATGGCAGATTCGTTTGAAGAAACATGCACTGTTCTTTTTTATGGTGTGAGTATTTCAACAGTAATATTTATCGTTAATTAATAATTATTTATTGATCAATAATTATTGATATCCTGATAATAATTTGTTAATTCGTGTTTATTAATTTGTTTTTAATTTAATGAAATTTCTAATAAATAAAAAAGGGTTAAGTTTCTTAAATGCTTGAAAAATGAATGAAACAAAAAAAAACCACACTGTATTTTTAGAAACTTGTCTTCTTTCTCTCTTTTTCTATCTCTGGTGTTTTACGAGTCGAGGTTTGAATTGCCAAAGAAGTTTCACATCTATCATGTGTACTGAGTTACGTGAGCTCTATTTTATTTTTTCGCGAGCTGGGATTCGCTAGAGAAAAGTGGATGTACTAGAAGCAGCTGGAAACCTCACGGTGTGGCGGGGCCGACGGGGCAGGGATGGGATCGAATCGGGAAGCCTAAGATGTACATCAAGTTCTGTCCCTGCCCTAACACGCCCGAATATTCACCTTCGGCCAACCTCGGGTTTATTTATATATATATTTATATTTCTCTGTTTATTTTAATGTAGCTATGCTATACTAACCTAACTAACCGTCCATAGTGTTTTAAAGTGTTTTAATGTAGCTAACCTAACCAACCACTTTTAATATTTGAATTCGTTTTTCCTGCGCAAAAATAAAACAAAACCCGAGGTTGGCCGAAGGTGAATATTCGGGCGTGTTCGGGCAGGGACAGAACTTGATGAACATCTTAGGCTTCTCGATCGAATCTCGCAGACACGCGACGAACCAGTCACAGGCGGGCCGGCAGGTGGTCGCGGGAACACGGTTGACAAGGCTGACAGGAGACAGCAGCTGCAGCCGTGCTCGCCCGCTGATTGGTCGCCGCGCTGCCGCGAGCTTTCACCGCCCCCATGCGCGCTTCCTGTCCCAGGCGAGCGGCAGTCTCGATGAAGCCCGCTCCGATGAAGCCGTTCCTCGCCCGGGTGTTCGCCCTCCTGCTGCTGACGTCATCGCGCGCCCAGGGTTCGTGGTTCCCACTTTCCCGCTCCTGTCGATCCCAAGTGAAACTTCTCAACACGGCCGGTGGGGTGCGTCGAGGCGTACGTAACGGGAAGCCTACTATTCACTCGTCCTTCTGGACATACTCGAATACTCACGTTGGCAAGCCTTCTTTCAACAGACGAGAGAGCCAAACACCCGATCGTGCATCTTCGGTTTTTTTTTTTTTGTTCATTGTAAATAAATATACAACTCATGATAACTAATGGTCAATTAGGTTAGGTTAGCTACATTATAAATACTTTAAAACATTGTGGACGGTTGATTTGGTTAGGATAGCTACATTAAAGATACTGTGAAATCATGTAAACGGTTCCTCCCAAATAAATACACCTGTTGTGGTACGGGAAAAAAAAGCGAGCATGAAATTCGGGGAACTTCGGGTTTGGCTCTCTCGTCTGTGAAAAGAAGGCTTGCCAACGTGAGTATTCGGGTATGTCCAGAAGGACGAGTGAATCGTAGGCTTCCCGTACGTAACCAGGGTGTCCACAGTTAGTACTTTCGTACTAGATCTAGTACTTTCATTAGTTTTTTTTTGGTGGTCTAGTATATTTACGCTCAGATCTAGTGCTTTTTTGTCTTTAATATAATAATATTACAGTAACTCCAATATGTTTTAATATTAAGCGTAATTATTTTAAAAAACTATGCAATGTATGCGTGTGTGGTGTGATATTTAAGTTAGAGCATTGCAATGTCATAATAACTTCCTAAATTGTTAAAACCATAACAAATTATAATTTAGTACTTTTTTTTTTTCAAATCTAGTACTTTTTTCTTGCCTAAGTTGGTACGAAATATTTTTTCCTTGTGGACACCCTGCACGTAACTCAAAGTGCAACCAAATAATACCGGCCATCTCCATATTAACAACTCAGGCGCGAGTGTGAGAAATAACTTAGCGGCAAGAGGTGTGACTACACAATATTTTATTGATAAATCGTTAAAATTACGTACTATATTATCTGTTGTCAAACGATTAACTTCTGCTTAAGAAATGTTTTAAGCAGTGGGGGATAATTTCCTTCCATACAATTGTATAGTTTTAAAATAAGTTTTGCTGAAGGCCCCAACTCCCAGTACCGAACTGACAGTTTGGATTGAATCGAGGATCTCTGCACACACTATCAATCCCGGTTCTCAGTTCGTAAAGAGCAGTCCGAACTACAGTTTGGACTGGACTGAAGCCTCCCTACACAGTCTTGGTGTTGCTGTTGCTGTTGGATGTATTTTTTCATCTTAGAATATGGAAGAAACTTTGCATGCTGCAGTTGCAGTTGCACTTTTAGTTATGCAAAGGAAAAAAAATTGGTTGTCTGTAAAGTCGGTTTACTACGATAGTTTAACGTGACAACGTCATAACAAAACATTAATGAAATTATTGCATACTTTTATGAATAAAATGTAATCATTTTTATTGAATTATCACTATTTTGTATGGATACAAAGGAGTGAAATGAAATATACAATTTAATTGATAAATTTACTTTTATTTGCACTCATTAATTCAAATATATTTATTACTTTATCGAACAAATTATTTTAACTATAACGTTTATACATGTTTGCTATTTAACTTCTTCCAATCTGTGTTATTCTGTTAAGGATAGGACGATGATAGGAAAAGTAGGAAACGAAGAGGAGTGTTTCAAGTTTAATGTGCCTCGAAAAAGTCAAATCAATGGTTGTTCCAATTGAATGGAAGAGAGATAGGTGCGGCGCAAGCGTACAGTGAGCGTAACGGGACACAACGTAACGGGACAATGTGCGTAAGGGGACAATGAGTCATCCTTTTTCGTGCGTGCAGCCGGCGTTCATCGATTTATTAGACGTTATCACGTCAAAACAAAACCAAGGAGTATAAACCAAGATGTCTGCCAGTACACTCAGCTGATTGACTGAATGTCTGGACTGACTGTTTGGACTGGCGAGATACTGTTCCCACACAAGTCATTTCGGACTGAGGGCAAGTCATCAGTTCGTCAGTCCATCAATTCCGACTGATCTGTCCACCGTTTTGCTCACGCACGGCAGTTCCGACTATTCAGTTCCGACTGATGGGTCCGAACTTTCAGTTCGGACTGATCGTGTGTAGGGGCCTTAAGGGATACGGTTTTTGACGTGACAACGTCTAATAAATCGATGAACACCGGCTGCACGCACGAAAAAGTTTCCCGTTACGCACATTGTCCCGTTACGATGTGTCCCGTTACGCTCATTGTACGCTTGCGCCGCATCTATCTCTCTTCCACTCGATTGGAACAACCATCGATTTGACTTTTTCGAGGCACATTAAACTTGAAACACTCCTATTCGTTTCCTACTTTTCCTATCATCGTCCTATCCTTAACAGAATAACACAGATTGGAAGAAGTTAAATAGCAAACATGTATAAAAGTTATAGTTAAAATAATCTCTTCGTTAAAGTAATAAATATATTTGAATTAATGAGTGCAAATAAAAGTAATTTTATCATTTCACTCCTTCTTTGTATACATTCAAAATAGTGATAATTCAATAAAAATGATTCAATTTTATTCATAAAAGTATGCATTCATTTCATCAATGATTTGTTATGACTCTGTCACGTTAAACTATCGTCCGTAAACCGACTTTACAGACAACCATTTTTTTAATTTTAAAACCATATTTACAATTCATTCTTCACCCCTTAGAGTTCGTAGTTTTTGTATGTATATAAATCGTACGGCATAAGGTACGTAAGGCCTACCACTTGTTTAGCTTTAGAGATATAACTTTTATGATAGAACAAAACTTACGCCTTTTCACCCCTTTTGTGGTTGTATATAGAAAAATGGTAAAGTTAAAAAAAATGATATAAAATCATATAATGTACGCAATTTTATTTCAGTTGCTTTCTTTCAACCTAATTTATTTGGATAGATGATTTATTACCATTTTAAATAATGTACCCATGTTCCACAGCCTTTAGGGTCGAATTTCGAAACATGATATATTCACCCAACGTAATTTATTATGTAATTTATTCACGCTCATTTTCTTACATACAGCTTAATTTGCTATGGGGATATATTATTTAAATGATAAAAAACTAAACTTACAAATTTTAACCTCGGAAAATGAAAACAAAAAAGAAATACAAATCGTAACTCTATATGCTTGTTCATTCTTAATTTCTTACCCTTAGATATAGCATATTAGGAGTATGCATTCTATTCTTAAAACCAAACTTTCCCTCTTTACACTAATGTTGTTAATAATGTGGTTTATTACTTATATACCTTTCTTACCAAATAATTTACGTCGTATTAAATTAGCTTCGGAGATATGATTTTTACACCTCTAAGGGTTGCATTTCGCAAGTTGTGGTTGGTACTTTTCGTATGTTTATTATTGGTACCCAATATCCATTCATATGCTTGGTTGTATTCATAACTGTAATAGTTTCTTAAAACCATATTTACCCATTTATTTTTACGGATTGGGGGTAGGATTTCGCAAAATGGTCGAATTCTGTTAAGTAGTATGTTTATTATTGGTACTCAATATATTTTTTAATTCTGAATTACGTTCTGAGATATATTTAATTATTTTAAGGGTTATTATATTATTGTATGAGTTGTATTTTTTTTAATATGGTAAAGTTGAGATATTTCTTATGCTTCTTCTTGGTACCTAATATATTTTATAATTCTTGATTGGTTTTGGATGTATAATTATTTATTTTAAAACTATACCGAAACCTTTTTCAGTCCTTAGGGATTGAATTTCGTAACATGGGAAATTTGTGTTTAGTTGTTTTGGTATGTTAATTATTTGAACGCAGTTTGAATAGCTTCTGAGAAATAAATTATATTAAAAATCATATTTACGCTTTTTACCCACTTAAGGATTGAACTATTTAATTACTTACATCCTATAGTTTATGTTAGCGAAATACCTTACACAAGGGTGGGGCAGGGTGGACCCCTGGGTCCAGGCCTGTTTATTTGAAAATGTTTAACTATTATAATTTTTACAACTATAAAACCATATTGAATATTTTATAAATAAAGCTTATTTCTGATATAAAATAGTAAACATAATGTTACGAACGTTAGCAAGGCCGCGTCACGCGCAGGTGCACGCCGTAACATGAGATGTGCCGTGCGCACCTGGGTCGCCGCTTTATCTCCCTCCAGCCCTCCGCACTCCCCCGCGGCGCCCTGCCTTTGACACGTAACTGACACCGGACAGCCGGGAGTTGCGCGAGCCGCGGACACGTGTTTTCGAGAGATTTCTGCCGTCGGGACGGCTCGTAGTGACGCGACAGGCCCCGGCCGCTCTCGTGAGTTCTGGAATCGCGCTGGGGCCTATATATAGGCCCGAGGACGCCAGTAGAGTCAGTAGAGTTCAGAGTGTTCAGTCGGGAGTTCTTCCGCGGCGGAGTTTCCGGGCGATAGTGCCGCGGTTGCGGCAGAGTGGCGAAGTCCTTGGACGAAGGTTCCAGGGCAGGGAGTGAGTGAGTTAAGTGGAGTCGGGAGTTTTCCCGCGGTGGAGTTTCCGGGCGATAGAGTCGCGGGCGCGGCGGTGTCCCGAGTGAAGTTGCGAGCGAGGAGTCGAGTGGGATCTCGGCGAAGGGTGTGACGGCGGCGGCGAAGTGCGGCGACGGAGTCCCGCGGCGGAGACCCACGAGGGGTGCTGCGGCGAGAGTTGCGCCAGAGGTGCGGCCCAGCGAGGAGTGCGGAACGAGTGACTGGGGAATTGACATTTCTTTAAGTGTAATTAATTATTTGCCAATTTAGAAGATTATTTGTAAGTGACAAGTAGTTGTAATAAATAAAACTGTGTGTGCGATAAAAATCTTTAATTGGGCTATCCTGTACGAACCCGCGGTAAATCGTAACAATAATTATACCCTATATTTTCAGGTTAAATAACATTCTAAAAAGAGTGTAGGAAGAAATAACCATGCAATTATAATGTAGCATGTGACTGGTGGAGGGGGGGGGGGGGTTCCTCCGATCCTGGGTCCAGGGCCCGTAATCGAATGTGGGGGCCATGCCTGATCGACACTGAACGACAATCGCACGGGCGACTATCGAACCGCCGCGCCGGTTGCGACGCTTGTTCGTGGCGTCTCACTACACTGCACCGCACTGCACCGCACTGCACTCGTTCGGGCCGCGCACTCCCGCTCACGCCCCGGAAGGAACAGCAGTGAGACGTAACGCCGTGTGCGGGCAGAGGGAGAGCTGACGTGTCGTCGTCACAGAAGCTTATTATAGTTTGACAGTATTATATAAATAATGTCATTTTTATTATAAAGTGTACACGATGATGAATATGGATGAGAATTGAATGCATTTGCAATCAAAACTTAACTCTAATGACAAAAACCTAATATTTTAAATATTAATGTCAATGAAAGTAATTCATTTAGCATGTTTTTACCACAATTTAATGGAAAAAAATATTGGAAAAAGTTTACATTTAGTTCCCACTAAGTGAAAAATAAGACTATTTTATTTGTACTGCAAGACTATAATTCCTCAAATATAGTGGAATTTTTTTTTTCACTGTGCTTTTTTTCTTTCATGATATAATGTAAGTATGTTATTTACATAGATATTTAAATATGACGCCGCCGTCAGTGCTCACTCTGAGAGCACAGGCCGTTATGTGTCCTCAACACCTGATCAGTGCCGCGCCTCGAACGCGCCCGTGCGTGCAACGTAGTGCAGTGCCCCGAACGGCGTGACGTCAGTCACGGCCGGGAAGCCTACGTTTCACAAAGGGTTGAGGACCAACCCGAACATGCCCGAAGACTTAACCTTCGGCCAACTTCGGGACTTTGTTTTTCTTTTAACAAGACGCGCGGGAATTTTGATTATTGAAGGCCCACCGCCCATACTTAAGGACAGAGGCTATTCCTATCTTGCAGAATCTCGTCACTGTTCAACTATGTAACAGAACTTAACTGAATTCAACATGTTTCAGGATAATTATATTTAGTGTTGTATCTATAGCATGTTTCAATTGTTTTTCATGGAAAATTCAAAATCATCTTTATATATTTACAGCTTAAAAATTTTATTTTCTTTCCGGGAGGGTGCCAGGCTAACTTATGCAGCTGTTTGGTGGGTCGTCGGCCCGAGATTTGTTCACTAGGATCGTGGCGGTGGTTGGATTACTAACTAGAGAAGTAGTATCACACTCCTCAGGCAGCATGGTTGGCTGATGCCTAACTTAGGTAAGGGGGCACTGGAAATCACTGTCAATTTGTTCTCGCATTTATTGGCATGCTATGCATTGCGGTGTTACACTATGCGTTATACCTTATACTTTACCCTGACAAAAGTTTCTGATTGCTTCGTTATGTGCTTACATTACATCTAACAGCAGTCTTATTGGGGATTTGCATGGAGTCGGCCATACCCGTAAGATTTTGAATTACGACTCGAACAGGCTCTACGAGCCGTGAATCTACAAGTGCTTTAATGTCTTTGTTTGGGCCAGCAGACATATGCACGGCTACATTAAATTAAAACGCTTACCTCTGGAGTCAGCGAGTTCCATAATTGTCGACCCTGCGGCGTGGTCACGTGGCAGGGTTAAATCTAAGGCGGTTGGGATAAGCCCGGCTCCGCAAAGATGACCCAGGGATGGGTGGGTAACGAGAGAAAAAAGATTTAGAGGTGAGAAAGTCTATAAAACATTTACCACAATATTTCAAGACATGTGTGTGAAAATGCTGAGAGTTAATATTGTGGTCATTCACTAAAAACTGGTTTCATTATATTTGTGAGGTTCATACTGTGCAGCTATACTGCATGACTATAAAGTAAATTATATAAACAATTATTTTATGCACAAATTACTACATTCTGTTTCTCACCATAAAAGTAATTGTCCATAAAGGTACATACTGAGGTTGTTTAAAACAATAGCATGTTATGAGACTTTGTAGTGTCACCTGATGGTATAATGTAAAGAGGAAATATTACTGTGTAAGCTCTGTGTTGGTAATGCTCAGTATAGAAATTCAGTAATGTATGAGACATTTGCAGCCTAGATTGTCACTAAAGAATATTTTTTTCATGAAAAAAAAAAAAACAACATAAATATTAAATTTTTTTTTGTGTCCACAGTAATCTCTTTCCATTGTATTATTTTATCCGTAACATTCCTGTATAAAAAACCCTATCATTGTAGCTTTCCTAATTGTTCGTTGGTTTAATTGATATGTACCAACACAGTGGGTGAATGTATCTTGAAAGCGATACCACATAAAAGGTTACATGTTACATTTAAATTTATATGTTCACTTTATAAAAAAAATTCATTTATGTGCTGTGGAATGAAAAAAACGAAGACACATTGAATATTTAAACACTAATATTTTAAAGGCATAAAATCTTGCACTTTCTTTCTTGTACATACTAATAACTACAATGTGTTTTAAAGATAACTGACATGTCAAAACGTAAAATTATTTATTATGAACGTTCAGCAAAAATCTTTACACTTTTCTTTCCTTTAAATGACAGCATTATTTTTTCCATATGAATCACCCAAGTTTGGTAAGTTTTGAAGATAGACAATCATGAAATATAAGGTTGTAAAAAATACTCTTTATTTCTCCAAAAAAAAAATTTATTTCACTTTCTTAGTTACTATCAATTAACTGGCAATGAAATAAAATTCTAAGTGAAATAAAAAAAAACACTATTATAACAAAAATTCACAAAATAATTCATTTTCATTGAATGTCCAAAGAATTTAATCTACAAGAAAATGTTCTAATGTCTTCACATGCCAGCATTAAACAGAAAATAATTCTTCCTTTCTATGGAGTGTCCAAGGAGTTTAATGTTTCAGCTCATTTTCTAATTTCCTTACATACCTGCAACAAACAGAAACAATTACAAGTACTGAGAATGTAGAGAATAAGTCATATAAATGGCAATCTGGAGACAAAGTCCATAACAGAAACTGTAGAGCAATAAAGTAATACACAGTATTTAACAGAAACTATATAGCAGAAAAATAATATTCATGGCAACATGATACACACCAGATGGTCAACACATTTCATTTGGTAAGTACATGTATCATTTGATAAGCTCAATAGTTTTGGTAGGCCTATCTTATTTAAATGTATACTGTTCTTCATGTATTCACAGCTTTCAATATTTTTGTTTTGTTTTTAATATTTGTCAAACATTCAGTTACATAAAAAATTGGAAATATCGTATACCTACATCACAAAGAGTGTTTGGTGATTTAATGCAATGGCAAAATTAGCACCTACACACATTAATTAAAAAAAAAAACTACTACTGCTTATAAATACAAGTGGTAACAATAGTTAACAGCACTTAGCTCTTGATGTTTCTCAGGTAGATGTATAGAATATAAACGTGTGGTGATTGTAGTAGTGACTGCATTTTGCGATACTGTATGCTGCAACACTAAGTGAGATTAATGGCAGAACAGCAAATATTTTTTGTGTAAACTTAAGACAAGCAGCCAGAAAAGTAGGTGGTTTATTTTTATGATTTTATAAAATGTTATATTAATTAAGTAGTAGTGTTTTGTGTTCATTGTAATTTTACAGTTTATCAGATTTTTTGCAAACAAGAAAATAAAAATTACAAAATACCTTTTGCTTCCTGAAATGCTTTGGAATCATTTTGTAAGACAGCACTGTGTTACATCAAGCAGTCTACCAATAGTTTTATAGTTTTAACATTCATGATTGCGATATCGCAAGCGCCGCCATGTGCGAGTCCCTGCTGTGCTTGCAAAAAGCTTGCTTCAATAAAAACAAGGGCCTCATAATCAGATTTTGTCACATATGGAGTTATGTGTTTCTTGCTGCAAGTATTGCTCTCTTGGGTAATGACTGAAAAACATATCAGGAAGTAAAAAAAAAAGTTATAATTTTTACTCTTCTTACTTTTGTTGATTAAAACAAACTTAATAAAATCTTGTGCAGTTTTAAAAACGATAAACAACTTAAAGTACCTCAACATTCTCTTGGGAAATATTTCGATACATGTCAGGATGTGAAAAAAAGTTTTTCAGAATTTTTTTCTTTATTCATTTAAAAGCCGCAAAACAATACAATTACTCTGTGCATTTTATTTGCTGTTAGGAGAGAGGTGGGTAATAATCTTACGTTGTGGCTTTTCCACAAACTAAAAAAAAATTAGACAAAAACTTTTTTTGACACTAGTCATAGCCCTGAAGTTATCCTGAAAACAGACTTTAAATTCCTACAGGTTAGCAAGTAATCAAAGTTTAAAGCTTACATTATAATACCTGTGCATTCACACATACCTGTACGTTCTTAAAGTACAAACACTGGAAAAAAAACTTTTGGACGGAGGACATTCATATGCTTCTGTTACATCAGATATATATCTTGAGAAATAATAATGAAATGTAATATATCTTCAGTATGGTGTTCTATTATACTAGTACAGGTAGGGCTTGTTCTTAAGGGGCCTCCCTAGTAAAAATGTTTAGCGCGGTGGGCCACTGGCCACGTGCTACTGCCAGTGGTTGGGCGTGGCGATATACCTGAGCCTGTCGCCTGAGCCGCGGTGGAGGGGGGAGAGGGCGTTTCAGCGAGGGGGGCGGAATAATGGGAGGGTTGTCATTGTGTGGAGTCCATTTACTACTTATACCTGCGTTATCTGCGAACAAGATCGTGGCAAGAAAGGTGACTGTTTTTCCCTTTCGCTACATTCAACCAAAAGATAATGTTCTCATATTGCCTTGCTTGCTTCCTGACAGTGTTTATTAACTTGAAACATTAAATTAGTGTTGCGATCCAGTCCATATCCATTAAATACAAACAATCGTCAATTCTGTTTAAACATGAATTTTTATTTTTTTAATTATGTTCTACATAATTAATAGATTTACATACATTACAAAAAATTGTCACCAAAAATTGATGCGTTAGCTTGTGTTTTCAGAAAAAAAATTGTAAAAATTATTATAATTAAAAATAAATTTACAACATTATACTTTAGAACTGACATTTGTGTGATGAATGGTTTTGCACGAACATTATGCTTTCATTCATAAAAGTCTTCCGCACCGCGACGAGAAATCACGTCCTACTAATAGATTGAGTAATAAAACTGGGAATAAAATGATGAAAATAATATTACATATTTTTACTCTTAGACACAAATCAACTTTTGAAATCGCAATAACGACAAACAAATTTTTAACTTACTTCCTAAAGAAAAAGTGCATGTCAAACTCACTTTAAAATTCTGTAGAGAAAAAAATGTCAGGAACAAACAAGTGATCCCACCAACGACACATCGTCAACTTTGTATTCTAGGGTTCACGTCGTATTTAGGTACACTAAATATTACAGCATATTATTATTTTCTGGCACTTATTACATGTTTAGCATTTTATTTTTTTAAATATTTTTTAATGACTTTAACGTTGCATAATATGATGAATAAATATACACGAATGAACTGGAATCCCGTTCCGAGTTACATACAGACTGTTTACGAGCAGTGTAAATTTCTTAGCTGTTGCAACAGCGGCCTACAGGTGGATTCAGACTACAGGCTTAGTCAGTCATGCTGAATCCACCTGAGTTCAGATTTTATCGAAGACAAGTGCGGGTGGTATGTAAGAACTCAGTGTGCACTGACTGTTGTGCTCAAGGTGTCAGTGAAATGTATAGCTGGAATCACGGGCGAAAATCTGTAGGATTCCCATGAGGCCCGCGCGATAACGTGAAGATTTTGCAAATCCAAGCGGGCCCCCTCCGATGGGCTTTTTTTATTTCAGGGAGGTTCGGGCCACCCTGAGATTTTCCCCTCCTCCCGGAATGTACACATGCAGCTGGAATTAATTTTTAGCCAAGTACGTAATTTGGTGCTGTATTTAGGCTGTCAAAGAAGATACGAAATATGGCTGCTTTGATAATTGACGATAACTCCTTTTTATTGTGAAATAGTACCCATCTATAACGAAATCCCTAAATATATCACCACTACTGTTGGGGATTTTCTATACAAACTATCAAAATAATTTTGGTTTCGTCACTGTCACTAGCTGTTATTGTATCATACAAAAACATGTTTGTTTTGTGTATTAATTTACGGTATTCATCTCTGTCAAAAAAAAATCCATTTCGATAATAAAGTGTAAGCAAGGTAGAATATAAGGCTTATTTTAAAATAAAAATTGAATAAAGTATTTTTTGCTTGCAGTAGTTCAAATTTTTGAATTAATTTAGTTGTTTGTTAAAAAAAAACCTTCTAAAATCAAAGAAACTACCTACTTCCTAAATAGATAAATAGCGCTTTAAGTGTTCACACGCTTTTATAAATATTTAAACGCCAACATTTCAAATGTAGGTTTCACATAATGATAAAATCTTATCTATTTTCATGGTTACGCCTAATGGAAATAATACACAACAATTCGTCATATATGTTTTTTATGCTTTTAATAACTACTCTACACATGAGCAAATTTCAATATACATAAAACTAAGGAACTCTGCATTACATTTTAAATCTGTGTACGACACTAACAGAAATTGAAGCATAAAATAACATTTTTATTTTTTAATTAATAAGTATTTCATCAACGTGAGCTATGCTTTCATCTCAATGAAGCCACGCTACATAGAGGAAGTGCACATGTATTCAGTCATAACAACAGACCCTGCGGATCACCGAGTAAACTAATGAATGGAATTCATAGCATTACCAGGGTTTTAAGACATATTTTCGCTTCTACGCAATCGCAACATCTCACTTAGCGCGTAAAGTGGTTTCAGTAAACATAACATAAAAAATATTCGCCCCATGTACAGTAGAGGAAACTAAAATGTTTGGAACACTGTAAACTAATTGTATTGTCATTTCTGTAGTCGCTCGAAGCGGCAAACTATGTATTATTGTTCAATTAAACGAAATATTAAAACAAACAAACAATAACATTACGTTCAGACAATTCGTTACGTGAAGTGAATGTAATAAAATACACAAGACAGTTTCTTAAAAATACACACACCATTACCAAAACACAATCCCATAAAAATCATATAATATTCCATGTCGATTTAAATTATTATCTATTATTCACCATGGTAATTTCTTGCGGGTAGCCAGCAGCAAAGGGACACAATTTTTATTCATTTAATTAACTTTGACCAAACTTGTAAAACCTGGCATGAGCAAAGTAAGCTAATTCACAATTTTATTTTGCGTCACAATATGAAACATCAACTAGTAATGAATTAAGAGTTTGCTTCGCTTGGTAGAACATCGAATATAGTCATCTCCAGGTATTAAACTGAATTTTGAAAGAGGGACTCAAGTTTCTGAACAAGTTGTTGACTTTCCTGATGATCCATCGACAGTTCGTAAACGGTCTCATCGTCGGGATGTCGAGCTTGGGACCTTTTTCCTCACCATAGACCCGTGGTCTGTTCTACCATTCGCACAGCTATCCCAACCTATACAAATAGCCGAGTGCTACTTCTCCCGTTGCTTCTATCATGGAGCTCGCCCGCAGTCGTACTTCCCTATCCAGCCTGCGTAATACACGCGTCCTACCTGCTAGCCGCCAAGAACGCGTCCATTTGTGAAAAAGCCTCACCCGCTAACAAATACTAACTCATTAATTATAATATGCAAAACATAAAAACATTACATATGCGATAAAACAAAATTTGCTGCTGTCATAAGCCGAAGAAAAAAAATCAAGTTGAAATCCTTATAACATACAGATAAATCTAAAATAGAGTTATCGATAGTAATGTTTTAATAAACAGAATAATGTATGTCATATTACACTAAATACATGTTCTTACTAACAACCGAATTTAAAAATAATATAAATTACTTTTTTTTCTTTTTCAACCATAACCGCATAGACGAAACAATAATTTTGATAAAAAAATTTGTATAACTATATACGACAGGACTAAAAGTACATTGTACGTAATAAGTATTTGCTTATAGGAATTAATGCTGCAGAATATACGAATAGATTCAAATGCATAGAATTTAATATATTGTGGAATTTATTTGGCAATATGCATGTACAAAAGATTGAATTTGAAATGAATTAACTGTTTTTAACTACAAATATATTTTTATCATTTCTCACTTTTATTCAAACTTCAGAGTGTCATTTTCAACAACAAAATAGCCACAACTTCACTTAAAAAATATTTTAACTTGATACTTATATTGTATAACTTTTGATGAAATTAAATGTTAAGAGTTTCATTTAAGTTCGAAAGGAAACATAAATAAAACGTTCAAAATAAATAACAAACGTTTTGTCTAGTTAGGAGTTCCGCGTCATGCAAATAAAGGAAAGTTTAACTTTTCAGTATACGGCTGCAATAATTATAGAGGAAAATACTATTTATTCATTACTTTTAATTCCCGTTTGAAGAAGAATAAATCGAAAAGTGCTATACCGAAAGTATAAAGTTGAAGTTCAATATTGCTTGTCAAGTAAGTTCAAGATCAAAACAAAAAAGAAGAAAATTTGTTTTCTTGAATATACTTTTTTCAGAAAAGTATACATACATACAATATTTTTTAAAACTAAAATAAACATTTTTAGTCCTTGAGTATAAATTTACTGAAATATTTTTTTAGTTAATTAATTTTTTCATGCGAAGAAATATTTAATTGTTAAAATCACGAGAACATAATTTATTACGTTTATGTATTCTAAAAGCTTATGTTAAAGATCGACTATATGCTATTCAATTTGCCCAAGAATTTTACTGCAATAGGAGAGCATTGCAAAAACACAATTTAACTAATAGGTATTATCACAATAAGTTATGTTCATAAACTATATTAAAGGGAAACAAATATTTATCATTTAATGATATGCAACTTTTTCCTTTGAGGTAAAAATTGAGGTATATTTAATGTAATAAGTAAATCCTCACATAAAATTTACTGAAACTAATATTCTTCATTGTCCGTCATATTATGATTCCAAACAGTTTAAATCAACTGAAACATGAAATAAAATAGTAAGGTTAACCATGAGGTGTGGAAGAAATTAGAGATTGCTTTGTAAAAAGTGTTAAAAATTTCTCATGAAATATTGTAATTATTATGTTCGTACATCATGTAATAAAAAAATTCAATACATGAAATTCAACACATAGGTACTTTGTATTGCAAGTTATTAAACATACCTATATTTTAAAAACACATGTGCGTATCTAAGTCGAATTGTTATGTAATACATGATGAACAATAACATTACCAACACAACTTCCCTTCCAAATAACTTTCACCCAAAGATAAGGCCGCGGACAAATTATACACACTGGTCGCACGAGGAGCTGAAATAAGTCTTATAAGAAAGCCGGCCGGAGTAATTCTTTTCAAGCCAAAGCTGAAAGTAATGGATGTTGTTTGTCTAAAGCAGGCAGTGAAATTACATACAAGTTTACAGAATAGCCATATAAGATCTTTGACGCTTCTTATCCCGTCAGTGGACTGTACGCGAAGAACCAACTGCATCATGGCCCGCCGCCAGTTATATACTTACGTATGAATACACTTGTAAACGATGGTTTGTATACTTATGTATGTTGCCGACATCGATAGGTATTCTTTGGCAGCTCGATGTGGATTCATTCGAACACGTTAGCGCTAAACACGACATATTTTTACATAAGAGTGACATCGCGCACTGAAAAAAGTTGCAGGTCTGTAACGCAACAGTGATGCAAATATTACATAGTTCGAACATTTTCTGGAGCACGACATTCACTTTGGGTAATGCTAAGCTACTTGATAGGTAGCCTACACTTTACCCGCTTTAAAAGTGATAACTTAAAAAAAAAGTGCACATGGAAGCAGACTCAGCCATATGTTTATTGCTGTTGTATTTGTCATAAACCTACTAAGTTCAATACGGCCTGTAAGTAGAACCCATGTTTTTTTACGACTTGTGTACAAGCTGTGGTTGTAAAGCGAATTTATATTCTTAGTTAACTAACGTCTATCATAACAAATTTGGAATAAGGCTACCTTAATTTTTTTTCTAGAACGAAAATATCTGGAAATAAAAATCAAGGAAAAAAGCATGAAAGATTACGGATTTTTTTTTCAACAACAAATGATTAATGGTTTAACTGCTTTGTGTACTATATAAAAACATAACAAGCTTTCAAAATTTTACATTTTTTTTTTATTATCCGTTATAGTTATGTTTTGTTTTAACTCATAAATATTTAAGTTGATTGCCAACGTCACGAGTGTACAATAATTTATGTCACACTGCTCCGGGTTGCAGGTAAAGTAACAGGCGTGAAATTTGATTAGAAACGCGTTATATTTATTCAGGGCCTTTAATTGGGCGTGACGGACCATGTGCCAAATATGTAACAATTATAAGTAGGTGAAGTATTAAACAAAAAGAACTTGAATGCAAAATAATGCATCTAAAAAAAATAATTTGCAAGGTTCTTCGTGGATGTTGTAATGTATGGGCAATATTTACTTAATTTTGGTTTTTGGATAAATTAATTGTGGTTTGTAAAATTTTAATAATTTTGTATAATTGCTGTAAAAAATTTATTTCCTGTCCTTATTAATTAATCGAGCTGTAGAAATAAGTTTATCTGAAAATTTACGTCATCTTCATTAAACATTGCCACTATTTATACTTTTTAACTTCCAAATGGTTTTTGAATTTTGTAATTAATAACGTACCATCCATAATTACATATGTGAGCGATCGGTCACTGACCTCATCTTCAATACTCCTCGTGACTCCTGCGCCAGGAGGAACATATATATACTTCTGACTAGCTTATTTAATATAGATCTTCCCTTGTTTTTATTTTTTATTTATCATTCCATGAACATTTTTAAAACAGAGAAGACCATCAGATATCTATCTAACCAAAAAGCATAGAAAAATAACATTTAGTTTTCAAAATATGATTTTTCTTTTAGTTTAAGATACATTTTATATAAACCTACATTTTTAAGTATGAAAACTTTTGTAAATAGTTAACCATTTGGTTAATACCAGTATAAATTTTTCTTCAGCGTTGTAAGATGTGTAAAATAATTTTGGAAAACTAAAATAATTTAAAAAAATATTGGGCAGTATAATAATTGTTTTTTGAATATTTATTAAAAATAGAAGGAAAACACTGAAGTGTATGTTCATGTTAAAAGTTAAATAAAATTTTTGTCGAATTAGCTAGCGAGACTGTAAAGTCACCAATAAATAGTTTGTACGACAAATTTCAACGTGTTGATTGAAAAAAAGCGATGTTTTAGAGATACACGAATATACACACAGAGTAAGTCGAGCACATGGTACTGTGGCGAGGCACACTAAAAGCAATTCTGAGAATTTCTTTCGGTCATGGGATTATCTTTTACCGGTGCCGGTTGTGGGTTGTCTCCCTCTCACGCACGCACGCACACACAGGTAGCCTGCCTCCCCCCCGGGCCAGGGTCCACCACCACGCTACCTGTGCTGTGGGCTGCGAGCTGGCTTCGCCGAGCGGCAGCACGAGACGGTGGAAAACTTTCAGGATTTGCAGAAATTGCGGAAAAGATATCTCGGAATTCAGAGCGATGACTATATGTTTTAAATACATGAATTTCTTCAGAAAAAAATTATCTTTTTTTCTAGACTTGTACTTTTTTTCTGTCATTCTCCTAAGCAGTATAAAATGGCCCCAAAGTTGGACATATTGGTGATTTTTTATTTCATATTTTGATAGAAAAAAACATAAATGTAAAAGTATACAGACAATTCGTGTAGTATCTTCTCTTGGGTGAAAAATTTTCAGATTCGTAGTGTCGATCAATAAAGTCCCATCATTATTTAAAAAACATAGTGTTCCGCTAACTTCTGAAGCTACTAGGGAGGCCCCTTAAGTATAGAATATGATACCACAGGTAAAATATATACTGTAGTAGGTATGTTCTAAATCTAGAATAAGCATGGCCATAGCATAAAATACGTTACCAGAAAGCTAGTTTAATACACAAACATATTTTGTGCAAAACAAGCATTAGAATACTCCCCAACTAAAACCCCCATATAATCATGCTAGTCACATAATAATGCAGATATGGTAATGACATAAATGTGCCATGTTAATGTCGTCATTAATGTGATAATGATATTGTGATACATACTTGTCCCGAAAGTGAAATTGGTAAAAGTTCCGTATAACATATTCAAATTCATCCCTTGATCCAGAAGTCATGATCTTGTATACATTGTTCCTGTGGTACATTTTGCTTGATGTTTTGATTTGGTACATTGAAAGAACATGGGCATACTAACTTGTGTTATTACAATTTATATATGAATGTAAAACAGTTACAAAAGAAATTATTTCACAACACCTGAGATAATTTGTTTGTCTTGTGATGTTCTAGTATTTGTTATGTCCATACTCTTTCGACGTAACAAATTAAAACAGCAAGCATCTTGTACCACAAAACCAAGGGATCAATTTGGACACGTGATACGAAAAAAATTACGTCAACCTAGGCTAAACTTTAAAACCTGTAGAGAGAAAATATGAACTAAATGATGATGCATATCTCTTAATTTACACGCAAATCTGAAAGTTAGTTAAAGTTCAGTATCGCATATCCAAGTTTTTCACTTGATCCCGAGGTACATGATGCTTGCTGTTTTATTTTAGTGCGTTGAAAGATCCTGAACATAACGAATACTTGTAATATAACAGTGAATAATAATCTTAAGATTATTACTAAATATGCACTTTCTTTCTATGAATTAAACACTTAACCTCACAATTATTATTAATAAGTGTTTTTGATATCCACCAACATGGCTGTGCTGTTATGAAAATAAAAACAAAGTCACGAAGTTGGCCGAAGGTGAAGTCTTCGGGCATGTTCGGGTTGGTCCTCAACCCTTTGTGAAACGTAGGCTTCCCGTCACGGCCCCCTACGTGTGCAAAGCGCCCGGCCGGGTGTGGCACTGCGCAACTAAATAATTTGTTCATGCATTTGATAAAACAAACAAAAAACTAATACTTGTAGTAAAATAACTAATAATTAATGTTAATTTAATAATCATTTTGTAAACTGGGATCATTCACAAAACTGGCCGAAATCATCTTCCCGCGCTCCGCAGTTTCCCGCGGAATTTTCCCCCTCCCTGGCCCCGGCGGCCAGGGAGGTTAGTCAGTCGCCATCCAGCACTCGCCCGGGCCGGCAGCCCACGCACGGGGAGCCCTCAACTTTCGCGCCAACTCCACCAGTCACTACAATAGGTAAATATAGTCAAACCGTTTAACTCAGCTCCCCGGTCGGCCCGAATCGGCCGTTCGCGATTTCGCACGGTCCTTTAATATATTGTGTAGCCCGATACCGGGCTTTTCGTCTGCTACGTAATCAATTAGGTGACCCCTCGTGGCACCTGCGCCGCACGCTAGTGAAATCCCACCTCGGGAATTAGTTCATCGCCCACGCGGGGCGGCACTGCGCCAAACGCGAACCTAAGTGTTAAGACGGGTCATTAACTGGGACGTGCCACGGTCGCGGGTGCGATATCCTGCCTGATACCGCGGCGTCCGTACCCAGCATAACGTGGCCCCAGCCACCACGCGGAGTAGCCGCCATTGTATAACCACCTGTGTGGGACACCCGGACCTGGTCCGAACCCGGGACTAACCACAGTGACTGTAGTGTAGTGTTTTGTGTTAAGTAATTTTGTATGACCAGTCGTCCACGTATTTCACGTTGCGTTCCGCAAACTTCACGTAGGTAGGAACAGACTTACCGCTCACCCGAGCATCCAACTCGCAACTCGCCGGGAACAACCCCTATTAACGTACTAGTCACCGGGTTACTGTGTGGCCGTAATAAGTACCGCCAATAGAGGGTAGCGTGCGTGGAGCATAGGTCGACGATGAAGCGGCCAGTCGCGTGAGCGTGTCAAGTGTAAAGTGTGCGACGGAATAAACCAGTTAAAAGTACGTGTGTGTTTTTACTAATACGGCGTCCTGGGAGGCCATAACAGCCCGGGGAGCCCTTTGCCGACGCGTCCCTGCCTGCAGCCACGAGGCCAGGAACCCCGCCCTTGAGATCAAAATTAATCAAAACATTTCTAATTCACGTAAAATTCAAATCAGGCAGCGGGGACGGCGTCAAATATTGTAACAGCTATAACATTAACCAGTAAATAAACTTACTGATTGACACTTTTTTTCCTTCGTCCAAGATGCACAGCTGCACCTAAATGGAAAATAAAACAAAAAAAATATTGACTTAATTTATAGGTTATGTTGCAGTAAATGAAAGTGTTAACTACTTTTAAAATTCAAACTCAACAGTTGTATTGTATGTATTATTTATTATGTTTATTTCGTATATTAGTTTTAGTTCTTTAGATGGTTTTAATGTCTGAAGTAAAGTTTTTAGTTCCTTAGGTTAGATTAAATTAAGTATTGTTGTAACGTAATTGGTCGAATGGGTTATGCCATAAATTTGTTAATTAAATGGGGATGATATTAAGTGTTTACCTCCCGGGTATCGCTGGTGTGTCGGTTGCAGGACCGTCGGAGCCAACGACCGAATGTGACTTCACGGACGCGTCGCCGCGGTCTGGCCGCTTCCTCGCCGTACTCGCCAAGATGGCCGCCGTGCACGCGGTCGTGGCGGGCGGCGCGCTGGGAGCGCTCGCCGCGGGCCAGGCAGTAGCGTCCGGCCTCGCCACGGGCTACTCCCTCGCCCTGGCTGGTGGAGTGGGGCCGGTGTACTACCCCGCGGCGGGAGGCCAGCTACCCCTGCAGCCGTACCCCTACCCCGCGGCGGGTGGCCAGCTACCCCTTCAGCCGTACCCGTACCCCGTGGCGGGCGGCCAGTTGCCTCTTCAACCTTTCCCCTACCCCACTGCGGGAGGCCAGCTACCCCTTCAACCTTACCCCTACCCCACTGCGGGAGGCCAGCTACCCCTGCAGCCGTACCCGTACCCCGCGGCGAGGTCTAGCCCCAAACACCGCGTGTCCTAGTGCCGCACTGCAAGCCCGCGGAGGACTAAGAGACACGCCCTGCCCAGATATATCTACCAACCCTTCAGAAAAACCCACCACATTCAGAAGATCAAATCTCTTTGTAACAGGCAATATATCAGACTGATTAATATAGTTGCCTGGTGTTAAAGAATTGATCGACACGTTTGTGGTTAGAAGTCTATGGTGAAATAGTTAAGAAATTTCACCGATAATTTCTTTGATATGAGTGTTTCAAATTCATATCGATGATTTACATTTTGAACTATATGCAGGGGCTACAGTTTTTGAGACTTGACAACAATAAAAAAACTTTGAAGGGAGGGATAAAGTCATGCTCAGTTTTATGAATACATAATAAAGTATTAAAACTGACTGGTATCAGACGAGAAGTGAAAAAAACAAAAACATTTTTATGTTTAGTTTAGGGGCGTAGGTAGGGAAAAAAAGGGTCCCTTCCGAAAGGAAATTATGCTGCTGGTTTTGGTTGACGTTTTAATGGGCATTGAATATGTGTACAGGATTTAAATTTTTATCTTAATTGGTAAATGCTTGGTTTTCAAATGAATTGTATTTTGTATTATTGTATTATTAACTGAAAAATCACATTATGCTTTAGTGTTAGAATATGATTTTAAAAAAGTGTACTTGGCTAATTTATTTGTCTGTTGTCTAAAATGTTCTCCATTACTATAGGTACATACAAATTTGAAAATAATGAATATCACTGAAAAAATGCCTGAATAAAACATGTATGTGCAAACATTTTCGGCAAAAGTAGCTTGTAAAGAACCAATAAAAAATACCAAAGAAAAAATTATTGCCAAAATCGATTAATTAACTGATATATAATTTATTAAAGAAATATTTATAGAAACATTTACATTGGAAATAAATTGTTTTGTATTTCAATTATAATTATGTACTGTGAGAAATTTAAATCATATATTTTTTTAGGTTGATGTTTTATAAGCTAGGTACCTCATGTGTTAAGTAAAACCAAAATAAGAACATTTGTAATTTCATTTGGTTTAGCAATTAAAACAAACATTATTTTTATATTTATTAGGTTTATAATATCTGCAGGGTTACACATTCAAGTACGTATATTTAGGTTTGGACATTTATATATAGGTATATATTTTTGTTATCTACAACGTGACTGCAAAGATAAACGGTTTAAAGAAACAGTAAGTTAAGTGGTTTTTATGTACGGTATATGGTTATTATTTATGCAGACACTAATACAGTAACCGAGTTGTATTCAAGATTAAGTTGTTTTAAGATGGTTGCATTAGGTAAGTAAATTATGCTGGGAGGTAACTGGATTAAAAAATGTATTCTAAAAAAACGGCTATTCCGATTTCAATGCCACTGTCAAAGCTGTCGCTATCTGAAGAACTTGGTTTCAATCCCTCTTCGGTCGACATTATGTATGTTACATGGCTTCCATACATCCCTGCATGCTGATAGGATGTTTCCTTGCAATAGACCCTGGCCAATTCCTTTACCAATATTTCTGATTGGTTTCTTTTTGCATATGCCGATCTCTAGTGACATATTTGTGTAAGAGATATTACAAATTAACTGCACACATAAATACATGCTATTACGCATGTAACTATTATATATATAATTAATAGTTGCATGTATAGCTTGTATAATTTCGTGTTGTTCAAATGACAATTAAATAAAATATTAATGCATCCGCTAGATACAATGAGTGACAAAAATGTTTCTAAAACAACATATTATCAACCAAACATACCAAAAATTAATGTTGGACATATAATGATTAATCTTTTTACCTTTAAATCTTTGCAAAATATTATTATACATAACAGTTGAACTCATGTAATTCAATCTAAAAATCTACAATCATTCTTTTTTAAAATCATTTACAGAAGCCACTCAGAAGTTCTGAACATCCTACTATCATGTCCGATTATAGGCAGGACGCTAGTTTTGTGTTGTGTAAAGTGCTCATCGCTATAACTATTAATGTGTTATTACTATGTTTATGCCCAGACCTTTAGAAACCTTTCCCCCCCCTTAAAGTAATTGAAACAATGTAATAAAAACACGCATATCTATATGTGTGGCAAAAATAAGATACAAAAAAGTTTTAATTTACAACTTCACTGAGCGCTAGTACTGCTTCGGCGATCGTCGCACTTTCGTGTCGGCGCTCGTGTTTCCTTCATTATCTCCTCCCCCCTCCTCTACCCTCAACACCCCTCCCCTCCTCAACCAAACCCTCCTCCCCCTCCCCCTCCCCCATCCCCTCCCCCATCCCCTCCTCGCAGATCCCCTCCTCTCTCATATCCCTCCCTTCCTACCCCACCCCACCCCCACCCACCCTCATTATCCTCACCCCTCCATTCCTCCTCCATTACACCCCTACACCTTCCTCACCCCTCCACTCCCCTCCCCCTCCACTCCCCTGCTCGCCCATCCAATATCCCTCCAATTCCCTCTTTTAACATCCCCTACACTCCCCTTCCCCGCCCCGCCCCTCAACACCATCCCAACCCTCCCCTCCTTCTCTTCACCACTCAATTCCTCCCCCTTACTCCCATCCCACCCCTTCCTCACCCCTACACTCCTCTCCCCTCCTATCCCATTTCCTCTCCCTACACAACCTCTCCTCCCCCATCCACTCCCCCTTCACTCCCTCTCTATTTCATGCTCTTCCATTCCCATGCCTCTTCTCTCCCCTCCTCACATATACCCTCCCCCTCCACTTCCATAATCAACCCATCCCTCCCCCTCCCGTCCCTTCCCCTCCCCCATGCTTTCCACTACCTCCTCAACCAATCCCCTCCTCTACACATACCCTCCCCATCTAATTCCCCCTCATCTCCCATCTCCCTTTCCTTGTCCCTCATCCCATCTCCCTCAACTCCCCTCTTCACCCATACCCTCCAATCTCCTCCCCCTCTCAACCACCCCCTCTCCTTATCAACACTCCATTCCTCCCTCTTCCCACCCTCACCTTATCACGCCTCCATTCCTCCCTCTTCCCACCGTTCCCTCCCCTTCCTCATCTCTCCCCTCTTCTCCCATTTCTCCTCCTTCACTCCTCACCTATCCCATTCACTATCCCTTAACTCCCCCTCCCCTCCTCTCTTATACCATATCCCTTCAAATCCCTTCCATTTCCATGCCCCTCCTCTACCATGCCCCTCCCCCTCCGGTCCCTCAATTCCTAACCAACTTTCACCTTCCCCTCCTCATTTCTACCCTCCTCTCCCATCCATCCCCCTTTCACTCCCCTCCTATTTCACCCCATCCCCCTCCATTTACCCCTCAACTCCCTCTCCACTCCATTCCCCTCCTTCCCCTCCCCTTCTACTTTCCTCCTTCCCCTCCCCTATTACTATCCTCCTTCCCCTTCCCCTTCCACTCCCCTTCCGCTCCCCCTCCACTCCTCTCCCATCCCCTCCCCCTTCATATCCTCCCCTCCTCCTCCATCCGCAACACCTCCATTCCCCGTCTCTCCCTCTCCCTCTCCCTTCCTCTCCCACTCCTCGCCCATTCCACCACCCCCTCCACATTTTTCCTCTCCTACCCCCCCTCAAATTCCCTCCCACCCATCCCCTGATCATGTCTTTTAGATGAACCAAATACCTCACTACCTCATTCAGATACTCTAATATGTGTTTGAGCAGGTGGTAAGTCGCAGAAGTGGTAGATTAATTTTTTTGACTTCCAGATCTTCTCACACAATAATTTATGTTTGTTTGAAAATTTTATGATTTTATTGAAATTGTTATTTTTTGGGTATTTTTTAGATTGAAGGTATGGTAATTAGAGTATAGTTTTCCACGATTGTTTTGTCCCCTTTATGTTTAGGGTATAATTAGGTTATTTTCATGTTGTCTTTTATCTTCCCATTTCCATTTCCGATAATGTTTCAAAAAGTTTTCCCTTTATTTTTACTAGTTTTTAATCTGTAGTTGTAGATTTTTTTGGAACGTTTCGGTACTTTTTTATGTATGTTTTTGGTAATAAATTTCAAAATCCTTAGTAGCGTTCTCTTTTTTATGAATTTGGCGTAGTTCTTTAATCTTAGAACAATATATTTTAATACCTTTCGTTAAACAAACTTTTATAATTTTTTTTAAATTATGAGAATTTTTTTTAGTGTTTTATGGGAAAGGCTGCTTCAAAATTTCTACAGTAAATTTGTGAGAAAGAATTTGAATCGTTCTGAATTTCCTTGCAACTTGCATTGTGTTTACAATTGCAGCATGTTGCGAGTCAATGCACAATTCCAATCAAATCTATTCCTTAGTTCCAAAAAAAATAACGATTTTTTTCCGCAAGTGTATTATTTCAGTTTAATAAAGTTTTTGTTTCTTAAATTGTAGTTTATGAACAATCTTGACTGTTTTACTGCGCACTGGTGTACTGTTGTGTATATTCTACATAAAATAAACACTGTAGTTTGAAAGAACTAATGGTTAGTTATTCTTTTCCCCTTTGAAATTTTAGAATACTGGTGCACAAGATAATTAAAACATGCCATCTATTATTTTGTCCTAAATAGCATAATTAAAATATATTTTGTTTCACTGCCATTTAAAAATCTACATGTTGCTTTAGAAAAAGCATCTGCAACTTACCAAGCAGAAACGAAAGTTTTTTTTTTCAAAACCATGCTAAGTGATAGGTGCCAACGAATATTTTTTTGTGAGTGATATTGTGTACAGCTATTTTTTTTTGTTTTATGGGCAGTTTGCTTATCAAACTTCCTACAAATTTACAATTACCTACTGAATATAATTAATATAATTTGCCGCACTTTAGGATTGGTAAGACATTTTCCAAAATGTTCTACGTGTATAGCAATGCAAATACATGATAATTATGTAACTCCAGCAATTCTTTCTACAAAAAAATTTCTGACTTCATCAGTAGGATAATTACTATTTACATTTTAATTTGCTGTTGTAAAAGCGAGCCACCTACGCTATGCGGAGAGGCTGAAGAATGCACTGCTGCTTATTAATATAATGTGTATGATTGTAAATTTCTTCTTTTTTCATTTCGATACAGCTGACTTGTTGTTTTCACTTTAGAACCAGAATCATTTTAAGAAAATAGATGATATTAAGAAACTTTGTTTTTTCCAAAGAAATTTTAACAACATAACTTGACTTGTACGACATAAGAATTTGTGCAAGAATTTGATGAAAATGCACCTCAGTGCTAACGTATGTTCCAAATAAAATATTTTAACGTTTAATGTTCTGGACAAAGAAACATTTTAATTGACTGGTGATGCATATAACACCAAAATAATTTAACAAAATGTAAATTTCATATCGTTATCTGTATAAAAACTGGCAAGTATACTGAATACTAACAAAATGTTTTGTACCTATTGAAACTGGCTATGGGAAATTATAATATATATAGCTTGAATTTAATAAAACATGTTGCATGCGAAGTTTATAAATTATTAGTATATTAATTGAGAAGTATAGGATAGCCGGTCCTGCGCCAGGATTCAGGATGTGGTTGTGGTGTCGGTGTCCGCCATCTTGGATTTGTGACGTCACGGCGGCAAAAATTCCTCAAAATTCCTCAAAATTGACTCAAAATGACTCAAAAATTCCCGTTTTAAGAAAAATATTCCCGTTTTCGAGGGAAAAATTCCCGTTTCGAGGGAAAATTTCCCGTTTTATTCCGTAAAAATCCCAGCGGCTAGAAATGTCCTGATAGAGGCTTAAGCATCCTTAACTCAAGCCCCAGTTAAGCCTCTATCAGGATGTGACCTTGATATTTGACCTTGACCCCGACGGCCATTTTGGATCCGCCATCTTGGATGACGTCATTTCGTTTTCTCGAACATTCCGGCATTGTGTTATCCGCCATTTTGAATTATGATGTCACCGTTGCAATTTTCGTTACGGTCGCCATCTTTAACTTTTTTATTTATTATCCGATTTTAATGAAAATTTTTTTACAATTTATAAAAAAATTCAATTAATAAAATTTTAATAAAAATATTTAAAAAAACAAACTTTTACGACACGGAGTTTGGAGTCCTCGGTTCGAACCCAACGAGTGCAAAAAAAAAAAATTACGACCGATCCTTCCCCCGCGGTGGCTGTAGGCAGACTGACTTACCCCCACCACTTTTTTTCATAGCACATATATCTTCACCTAGTATGACGTCATGTCCGCCATCTTGTCTTCGATGCTGGAAGCCATCATCAATGTATCGTCGGCGAGAGTGCGCTGACGCCATGTTAGTTTAATTCTTACCCGCTAGAGTGCAGTAATCATTTATTACTAAGGTGCCCGCCATCTTGAAATTCGGCCGCCATCTTGAAATCATGTAATAATGTAGCTAGAAAAGCAGGAAAAAATCCAAAAATCATTAAATAAATCACTCATTAACTAACATATTGATTCGATCGATTCCTGTCCTCGGTTCGATACCCGATCGATGCAATAATGTTTAATTTTATGTAAAAAATAATAATTTCAATAAAACATGTTCAACATTCGTAAAGAGTCTCTAAATCCTCTACGACCATCATCCTATCAGACATCAAGACCACCATATTGGAAATTCATAATTTTAATGCTAGAGATTCGGGAAAAAGTCCAAAATTCATTAACAAAATTTGTAATCCATATAATAATTGATTGGTTCGACTAAGGTCCCTGGTTCGATCCCTGGCCGATACAAAACAACTTTAATTAAAAAAATACTAAAAAAGTGTTAGGTTTAAGAAAATAAAAACACCACAAGTTCTTTTAAAAAAAATTTATTACATAAATTCAATACACTACTACAAGTACAAAAAAAAAACACTGACAAATTACTAAAGCCTTCTGGATTCCTCGATTCAAACAGTCTTCTTATTGTAAGGACTAAGCCTTTTACATGACTTTAAATGTCTATCCGATCCGGTCATCACCGCAGCCAGAGACGGACTGAAGTTCATATCACTTATATAGTCTCATTAGCCGGTACAACACATGAGTCAAATCAATAACCATGTTCATTATACGTCTCGGAGCATTTTTTATAATGACGATGTAAGCTATCGAGACGTGAAATTAGTTTATTGCACTTATTGCACTGAAATTGTATTCTTTGAACATTATTAGAACAACCGCTTCTTTCATGTCTGCGAGCATTTGAGGTGATAGTAAATGATGCACCACAGTATTTGCACTGATGCGAAGTACGCTCTTCATTAATTGAAGTATTCAATGCTGATGAAACTTCAGCTGATGGTGGAACAGCACATATCGAAGTCTCCTCCAGTGTTGTCAGAGGCGTTGCCAACGGGATCTGCTCCAACATCGTCGGCGCTGACGTCATGGTTCCCGTAGTCGAAAGTACATCCTCCATCGAGTTCGACGTTAAAGTCGGTAAAGATGCCATCGAAGTCTCAAGAATAGGCAATTACACGACTTATGCACCAGAAGAACCAACTAGGTGATCCGTACACCGTCGACGGCAGTAACAAACTGAGCGTCCTGCTGTCTAGGACTCGTGTATATACATTAACCGGTTTGAATAATACACTAGTCAAATCAAGAGCAATTTACTAAAATACTAGAGTCAAAACAACATTAAAAAAATAGAAGCACCATCAACAAAAAAGGAAGCACAATTGGAAGCATCGACAACGAAAAGATAGCACCGCCATCGAAAAGGCAGCACATTCGGAAGCACCGACTACGAAAAGGCAGCACATTTGGAAGCACCGTCATCCAAAAGGCAGCACATTTGGAAGCACCGACAACGAAAAGGCAGCACATTTGGCAGCACCGACAACGAAAAGGCAGCACATTTGGAAGCACCGACTACGAAAAGGCAGCACATTTGGCAGCACCGACAACGAAAAGGCAGCACATTTGGAAGCACCGACTACGAAAAGGCAGCACATTTGGAAGCACCGACAACGAAAAGGCAGCACATTTGGAAGCACCGACAACGAAAAGGTAGCACATTTGGAAGCACCGACAACGAAAAGGCAGCACATTTGGAAGCACCGACAACGAAAAGGTAGCACATTTGGAAGCATCGACAACGAAAAGGCAGCACATTTGGAAGCACCATCATCGAAAAGGCAGCACATTTGGAAGCACCGACAACGAAAAGACAGCACATTTGGAAGCACCGACAACGAAAAGGCAGCGCATTTGGAAGCACCGATAACGAAAAGGCAGCACCACCATCGAATAAGGAAGCTCATTTTGGAAGCACCATCGAATAAGGAAGCACATTTGGAAGCTCCATCATCAAAAAAGGCAAAAAGGAAGCACAAGTTGCGAGATCTGAGTCTTAATTAGAAATCAGAATACAAGAAATAAGAAAATTAAATGTTTATAATTTTAATTATTTATTTTATTTCTTAACATTATACAAAAGCAAGTAAAACAAGCCATTATTGTATGTAGCCAGCTTTCCTCAGTTCCTTGAGTATGAAGGATATTTCTTTGATGCACGAATAGTTTCCTGCACAAAGCGAACCATGTAGAAGTCTTAGCCGGTCAACCAATATGTTTGGATATTTCCATGATGTGTAATCATTCTCTTCTACCACCATCTTCCTTGCACGTTTATAATACATATTATGATCTCTGGTGTCTTCCGTTTTACCACCAACCTCAGGGTAACTTTCATTTTTGAGACGGTGATCATCACAAGCTTGATCAGATTTATTTAATATATATCGTCGTTTCCATCGTTTCGGTCTCAGGACACCACCACATTCTTCGATCTTGTCAGCTTTAGGTGCTTCATCATAGTCTATGTCTTTGGCAGCAGCCTCAGAGTCACTGTAACAATCACCGTAGAAGGAATCGTCTTCACCCAATTTACCGTAAGAATTCGATGTTGAAGATGTTGAAGTGTCTTCATCGTCTTCATGCTTCCTTTTTAGGAGTCCATCATTTCTACAAAGTAGGAAAGATCTACTTGAATTCGGCTGGAATATATTCTCACTTTTCACGTTAAGGATTCTTCCACTGTCTTCATTCTTCCGTAAATCATCAACCTCCTTCAATTTAAGTTCTTTGTCGAGATCGGAAGAGCCAGGAAAATTATTGTCGTAATGTAGATCACTCTTCCTTAGTCTAGTAGATTCATCGTTGTCCTCTAGCTTGTACGCAGGCTTGGCGTTACAAGTTCTGCCATGTCTTTTTAAGCTCTCTCTCCGCGTAAACGACTTGCTACATCGAACACATCTTATCATATTGCGTAGTGGATTTTTAACACAGTCATTCTTCTCGTGTTGTCTTTTATTCTTTCTCAAGATAAACTCTTTGCTGCAAAACTCACACCTATGTTCTTTCGATACAGCGTAAGATCCTAAATCGGAATTCATATTAGTTACCGAGACTAATGCCAGATGCAAATTAAGAGTTTTAAATTAATAACCATTACTTAAATACAATTTTTTAAATATTTCGTCAGCGAGAGTTAATTTATCTTATGCAAAGGTACTTGCTGCAACTAGTTCCGCTTTTCAACATCAGATGACGTCTCGTATTGCTTGCAGGTAAATAATATTTATTTCTTTTATGCAGGATGCGGGATGCTCACTATCGATCGCATAAGAAGGATAGCTACGATAGTCTCCAAGGAGAAGGAAGTTCGTCCTTCCTGCTAGTGCTTCTCAGATTTCTCACGGTCCACCATCTAGGATTGCGACGTCACGGTGGCCATAATGGATGAGTGTGACCTTGAACGTTGACCGAAACCGCAGGAATGATCGCAAGCACACGGATTAACCTTCAAAATATTACAAGAATAATCGGGAGCACCCAGAGAAAACCATCATAATATTGTCAAGAATAATCAGGAACACACGGAGAAAACCACCATAATATTGTCAAGAATAATCAGGAGCACAATGAGAAAACCACCATAATATTAACAATAATAATCGGAAGCACACGGAGAAAACCACCATAATATTGACAAGAATAATCGGAAGCTCACAGAGAAAACATCCACAAGTTTTCTTTGATATCATAAAAATCGAGAAAAAAATATTTACTAAATAACAAATAAATTAATAAAAAAATTTAAATGACAAAATAAAATACAAAAAAATACATTATATTCTGGCTTGTACTAGAACTATATCTTTGCTCAACAATGAGAAGTTCACAAGCTAGCAAAATCTGTTTATGTATTTTTTGTATTTTATTTTGTCATTTAAATTTTTTTATTAATTTATTTGTTATTTAGTAAATATTTTTTTCTGTATTTTTATGATATCAAAGAAAACTTGTGGTGGTTTTCTATGTGAGCTTCCGATTATTCTTGTCAATATTATGATGGTTTTCTCCGTGTGCTTCCGATTATTATTGTTAATATTATGGTGGTTTTCTCATTGTGCTCCTGATTATTCTTGACAATATTATGGTGGTTTTCTCCGTGTGTTCCTGATTATTCTTGACAATATTATGATGGTTTTCTCTGGGTGCTCCCGATTATTCTTGTTAATATTTTGAAGGTTAATCCGTGTGCTTGCGATCATTCCTGCGGTTTCGGTCAACGTTCAAGGTCACACTCATCCATTATGGCCACCGTGACGTCGCAATCCTAGATGGTGGACCGTGAGAAATCTGAGAAGCACTAGCAGGAAGGACGAACTTCCTTCTCCTTGGAGACTATCGTAGCTATCCTTCTTATGCGATCGATAGTGAGCATCCCGCATCCTGCATAAAAGAAATAAATATTATTTACCTGCAAGCAATACGAGACGTCATCTGATGTTGAAAAGCGGAACTAGTTGCAGCAAGTACCTTTGCATAAGATAAATTAACTCTCGCTGACGAAATATTTAAAAAATTGTATTTAAGTAATGGTTATTAATTTAAAACTCTTAATTTGCATCTGGCATTAGTCTCGGTAACTAATATGAATTCCGATTTAGGATCTGACGCTGTATCGAAAGAACATAGGTGTGAGTTTTGCAGCAAAGAGTTTATCTTGAGAAAGAATAAAAGACAACACGAGAAGAATGACTGTGTTAAAAATCCACTACGCAATATGATAAGATGTGTTCGATGTAGCAAGTCGTTTACGCGGAGAGAGAGCTTAAAAAGACATGGCAGAACTTGTAACGCCAAGCCTGCGTACAAGCTAGAGGACAACGATGAATCTACTAGACTAAGGAAGAGTGATCTACATTACGACAATAATTTTCCTGGCTCTTCCGATCTCGACAAAGAACTTAAATTGAAGGAGGTTGATGATTTACGGAAGAATGAAGACAGTGGAAGAATCCTTAACGTGAAAAGTGAGAATATATTCCAGCCGAATTCAAGTAGATCTTTTCTACTTTGTAGAAATGATGGACTCCTAAAAAGGAAGCACGAAGACGATGAAGAAACTTCAACATCATCAACATCGAATTCTTACGGTAAATTGGGTGAAGACGATTCCTTCTACGGTGATTGTTACAGTGACTCTGAGGCTGTTGACAAAGACATAGACTATGATGAAGCACCTAAAGCTGACAAGATCGAAGAATGTGGTGGTGTCCTGAGATCGAAACGATGGAAACGACGTGATATATTAAATAAATCTGATCAAGCTTGTGATGATCACCGTCTCAAAAATGAAAGTTACCCTGAGGTTGGTGGTAAAACGGAAGACACCAGAGATCATAATATTTATTATAAACGTGCAAGGAACATGGTGGTAGAAGAGAATAATTACACATCATGGAAAGATCCAAACATATTGGTTGACCGGCTAAGACTTCTACATGGTTCGCTTTGTGCAGGAAGCTATTCGTGCATCAAAGAAATATCCTTCATACTCAAGGAACTGAGGAAAGCTGGCTACATACAATAATGGCTTGTTTTACTTGCTTTTGTATAATGTAAAGAAATAAAATAAATAATTAAAATTATAAACATTTAATGTTCTTATTTCTTGTATTCTGATTTCTAATTAAGACTTAGATCTCGCAACTTGTGCTTCCTTTTTGCCTTTTTTGATGATGGAGCTTCCAAATGTGCTTCCTTATTCGATGGTGCTTCCAAAATGAGCTTCCTTATTCGATGGTGGTGCTGCCTTTTCGTTGTCGGTGCTTCCAAATGCGCTGCCTTTTCGTTGTCGGTGCTTCCAAATGTGCTGTCTTTTCGTTGTCGGTGCTTCCAAATGTGCTGCCTTTTCGATGATGGTGCTTCCAAATGTGCTGCCTTTTCGTTGTCGGTGCTTCCAAATGTGCTACCTTTTCGTTGTCGGTGCTTCCAAATGTGCTGCCTTTTCGTTGTCGGTACTTCCAAATGTGCTGCCTTTTCGTTGTCGGTGCTTCCAAATGTGCTGCCTTTTCGTTGTCGGTGCTTCCAAATGTGCTGCCTTTTCGTAGTCGGTGCTTCCAAATGTGCTGCCTTTTCGTTGTCGGTGCTGCCAAATGTGCTGCCTTTTCGTAGTCGGTGCTTCCAAATGTGCTGCCTTTTCGTTGTCGGTGCTGCCAAATGTGCTGCCTTTTCGTTGTCGGTGCTTCCAAATGTGCTGCATTTTCGTAGTCGGTGCTTCCAAATGTGCTGCCTTTTCGATGACGGTGCTTCCAAATGTGCTGCCTTTTCGTAGTCGGTGCTTCCGAATGTGCTGCCTTTTCGATGGCGGTGCTATCTTTTCGTTGTCGATGCTTCCAATTGTGCTTCCTTTTTTGTTGATGGTGCTTCTATTTTTTTAATGTTGTTTTGACTCTAGTATTTTAGTAAATTGCTCTTGATTTGACTAGTGTATTATTCAAACCGGTTAATGTATATACACGAGTCCTAGACAGCAGGACGCTCAGTTTGTTACTGCCGTCGACGGTGTACGGATCACCTAGTTTGTTTCTTCTGGTGCATAAGTCGTGTAATTGCCTGTTCTTGAGACTTCGATGGCATCTTTACCGACTTTAACGTCGAACTCGATGGAGGATGTACTATCGACTACGGGAACCATGACGTCAGCGCCGACGATGTTGGAGCAGATCCCGTTGGCAACGCCTCTGACAACACTGGAGGAGACTTCGATATGTGCTGTTCCACCATCAGCTGAAGTTTCATCAGCATTGAATACTTCAATTAATGAAGAGCGTACTTCGCATCAGTGCAAATACTGTGGTGCATCATTTACTATCACCTCAAATGCTCGCAGACATGAAAGAAGCGGTTGTTCTAATAATGTTCAAAGAATACAATTTCAGTGCAATAAGTGCAATAAACTAATTTCACGTCTCGATAGCTTACATCGTCATTATAATTAATGCTCCGAGACGTATAATGAACATGGTTATTGATTTGACTCATGTGTTGTACCGGCTAATGAGACTATATAAGTGATATGAACTTCAGTCCGTCTCTGGCTGCGGTGATGACCGGATCGGATAGACATTTAAAGTCATGTAAAAGGCTTAGTCCGTACAATAAGAAGACTGTTTGAATCGAGGAATTCAGAAGGCTTAAGTAATTTGTCAGTGTTTTTTTGTACTTGTAGTAGTGTATTGAATGTATGTAATAAATTTTTTTAAAAGAACTTGTGGTGTTTATATTTTCTCAAACCTAACACTTATTTAGTATTTTTTTAATTAAAGTGGTTTTGTATCGGCCAGGGATCGAACCAGGGACCTTAGTCGATCCAATCAATCATTATATGGATTACAAATTTTGTTAATGAATTTTGGACTTTTTCCCGAACCTCTAGCATTAAAATTATGAATTTCCAATATGGTGGTCTTGATTTCTGATAGGATGATGGTAGTAGATGATTTAAAGTCTCTTTACGGATGTTGAACATGTTTTATTGAAATTATTATTTTTACATAAAATTAAACATTATTGCATCGATCGGGTATCGAACCGAGGACAGGAATCGATCGAATCAATATGTAAGTTAATGAGTGATTTATTTAATGATTTTTGGATTTTTTCCTGCTTTTCTAGCTACATTATTACATGATTTCAAGATGGCGGCCTAATTTCAAGATGGCGGGCACCTTAGTAATAAATGATTACTGCACTCTAGCGGGTAAGAATTAAACTAACATGGCGTCAGCGCACTCTCGCCGACGATACATTGATGATGGCTTCCAGCATCGAAGACAAGATGGCGGACATGACGTCATACTAGGTGAAGATATATGTGCTATGAAAAAAAGTGGTGGGGGTAAGTCAGTCTGCCTGCAGCCACCGCGGGGGAAGGATCGGTCGTAATTTTTTTTTTTGCACTCGTTGGGTTCGAACCGAGGACTCCAAACTCCGTGTCGTAAAAGTTTTTTTTTGAAATATTTTTATTAAAATTTTATTAATTGAATTTTTTTATAAATTGTAAAAAAATTTTCATTAAAATCGGATAATAAATAAAAAAGTTAATGATGGCGACCGTAACGAAAATTGCAACGGTGACGTCATAATTCAAAATGGCGGATAACACAATGCCGGAATGTTCGAAAAAACGAAATGACGTCATCCAAGATGGCGGATCCAAAATGGCCGTCGGGGTCAAGGTCAAATATCAAGGTCACATCCTGATAGAGGCTTAACTGAGGCTTGAGTTAAGGATGCTTAAGCCTCTATCAGGACATTTCTAGCCGCTGGGATTTTTACGGAATAAAACGGGAAATTTTCCCTCGAAACGGGAATTTTTCCCTCGATAATGGGAATTTTTTTCTTAAAACGGGAATTTTTGAGTCATTTTGAGTCAATTTTGAGGAATTTTGAGGAATTTTTGCCGCCGTGACGTCACAAATCCAAGATGGCGGACACCGACACCACAACCACATCCTGAATCCTGGCGCAGGACCGGCTATCCTATACTACTTAATTGTTGTGTTTAGTTTAAATTTGCTCCCCAGAAACTAAAAAAATTGGTTTTCAATGATCGAACAAACATGAAATCCTGAAAGCCTATATAATTCTAAAGGAGAGCCTCTTTAACAATAAAATTATAAAAAAATTCTAAAATATAAATATTTTACTTTCTAATCATTATATCTAAGATAGTATTCTGAAACTTCAAGTAGGTCGTTTACCAATAGTAGACCATTTTAGAGTAGATATATTATGTTAGGTACCTACCTTGAAAACAGCATTAAATCATGAGAATGGTTCACTAGGTTTGGTTAGCTACAATAAAAATATTCTATGATAACGTGAACAGTTGGTGTCCCTGGAAACTGTTTCACGTTCCTTCCTGTTCGTGGTTGCGTTGCCTGGTAGCTTTTGCTCTGCCCTCTTTCTCGGCATGGGAAGACGGGCTGGGGATAAACATGATTCTTTGCATACCTATAGATAGTTTATGGGACGTAGAGTGACATAGATAACATATAATTGTGAAATTCCATCCCAAATAGAGGGAAAAAGGGGTAAATTCAGTTTTACAATAGAAAATCCTATGAGGTAGGTCACAGAACACAAACAGTAGGTTGGTGTCATTCTCTATGTCCGCCACACGGTCATACAGTAAGATCTGGCAATTTCACATCCTTTTCCTTGTCGAAACTTATCCCCTTTAGTGAAGCTCACGGCTGCTAGCGAACTAAATGCGCTCATAACAGTTTATTTTAGAACTTCGTCAATAGTTGGCGTTCCCTTGAATTTGTAACGCGCTGTCTTTTGGTGCATCCGTCACGTCTTGCCAACGGGTTAACTGCTTTCCCACAAAATAAAACTAAAGATTGGCGTCCTGGTTTTGCTGATGCCTGCCTTGATGCACCGAGATTGTGCAATGAATTGGATTTTAAAATAAAAATTTCCCGTTTTTCAAGTGTATGTCCTATAGACTTGAAACTCGGTAATGTGATGTTCCTTATATTATTATGTGTTTAGCCCAGGCAACGCCGAGTACTTCAGCTAGTGTGTGTATATATAAACATACACTATTTAAATTTAACGGGCGAAAATAAATAAATGTGATGACAAAAAATAAATGTTAGCATAAGGCTTTTGGAAATTTAAAGCTTCGCGATCACCATTTCTGTTTAATATAGGGAATTTTTTTCGTGACCAGTCATTCAGTTTCCTTACGTTTCCGTGAAATTACAGACTTTCCTGTCCTGTAGACACCCAATTTACATGACAATTTTGCTCCAGGTGATGTAAAGAATTTTCCGCGTGTTTTACAGTAACACCTCGTATATCACCCTGTGAGTAGTAAGTTGTAATAAAAATATCTAGAAAAAAAGAGCGCGTGTAACTCAGTACACTTCTTTGGCAATTCAAACCTCGACGCGTAAGTATATCGTAAAGATAATAACGGCAGAGAGAGAGAGAGAGAGAGAGAGAGAGAGAGAGAGAGAGAGAGAGAGAGAGAGAAGCCTTTTCTAAAATACGTACAATATTAATAGTAGGATTTAAGGAAAGTATTTAAAGTATCAAAATGAATACAGTATAGCAAAAATATGAGTTAAAGTTTGGTTTTATTTCCTCGATATTCACACTAATGTTGATATTACAGCTTTGTGGTAACTGGTAACTAAAATATAAAACGTACGATAGCAATCGTACACACGTTGTTTACTGTATTTTTAACGTAGTTAACCTAACCTAACTGAGCGTTTACAAAAATTTTTAGTTTTTAAAATGTCACTTCCCTAACGTAACCAAATCATTAAACTGTTAATTATTGGCAAACTACTTAAAATATTGAAATGCCGTTTTACGCAATGATTAGAAACAAGTGCTATCCTTTTCGCGTCAGTAAAGTTCCACTTCAAAAAGGGGGTTGTCTTTAAAGTCGGTTTACGAACGATAATTTTACGTTATAACGTCACAAGAAAACATTGATAAAAAATTGCATACTTTTTAACTTTCAAATATTATTTACAGTTTTTACAAATTTAATTTGAATAATTTGTTTGAATATAATCACGAACAATTAGTTAAGAAGCCCGCCTTAACCTGTTTGATATTATAGAAGAATTTTCTCGCACGGTGGTTGGCCGGTTCTTGCACGCTCGGCTCAGGCGGAACGTGACAATGAGTCGTGCTTTTTTTTCGTGCGTGCAGCCGGCGTTCATGGATTTATAAGATGCTATCACGTCGAAAAGTAGTTCCCAGAGCGTGTGGCCCGTGTCGTAGCGAGGCTGCCGTTTGCCACCTGGCGTCCTTGGAGCCGAGGAGCTTGCAAGAGCCGGTGGTACGTGACAAACAACCAGGGCTTACCGGGATCATGCGTGACGCGTGACAAACAGGCGCACGCAGCACCCCCCCCCCCCCTTCCTACTAGAGCGGAGCGTCTGTGATTGGCGGGTGCAGCTGCCGGGCTGCGGCTCAGAGAGAAGCCTAAGATGTACATCAAGTTCTGTCCCTGCCCGAACACGCCCGAACATTCACCTTCGGCCAACCTCGGGATTTGTTTTATTTTTGCGCAGGAAAAACGAATTCAAATATTAAAAAGTGGTCGGTTAGGTTAGCTACATTAAAACACTCTGAAACACTATGGACGGTTAGTTAGGTTAGCATAGCTACATTAAAATAAACAGAGAAATGTGAATATATATAAATAAACCCGAGGTTGGCCGAAGGTGAATGTTCGGGCGTGTTCGGGCAGGGACAGAACTTGATGTACATCTTAGGCTTCCCCGGCTCAGACGTCAGACCATCGCCGTAGTCGGAGGAGCGCCGCTGGACGAGACACAGCCCGAGCTACCGGTAAGTTCAACAACAGTCAGTGTCCTCACCGTGTCGCTCTCAGCAACCACCGCCAGTCATTGTTGGTTCACTGCTACGAACACATCGAAACAGGGCAATTCCGACAGTTTCCCACCGGAGTTTCAACAGTTCCATGTATTACATAGGTTAGGTATTATCTTTGAAAGATTTGTGCAATGGGAGTGCATGACTTGATGTAAGCTTTTGGACATACGCCATTGCTAAGCACATGTATGTATGTATGTAGAAGAAAACTACAAAAAACCCAAAAGACAAAAACACAAATTAAGCAAAACAATTGCTGGACTAAAGAACGAAAAAAAACCCACAAATTGTGTTTATCTTTTTCGTTCTCTTAGTACATTTTTTTATTTTTTTTATTTGTTTGTTGACCATATTTCTGTTATGGAATATTATGTGGTGTTCATATCCTGTTGACAACAGAAATTTTTTGCTTAATTTGTGTTTTTGTCTTTTGGGTTTTTTGTAGTTTTCTTCTACAGACATACATGTGCTTAGCAATGGCGTATGTCCAAAAGCTTACATCAAGTCATAGGTTAGGTACCAAGAATAACTGACACAAAACACTCTACAATTTAAATATGTCACCCTTAATATCAATTATTTCCTCGCAATAATAGATCATTATTTTTCAATTCATGATTTTGCACTGTTTGTCATGGAAAAAATTCAAGAGTGCAAAAAATGAAAAACATCAATTCACAAATATCAAGCCTAAATACGCTGATGTGAAACACATGGACCCGACGATGAAAGTGAACAGGTTTTATGGACAACACAACGACGACAGCACAGACGAACACATTCAAACTTTAAATACCAGACAGCTCAAGAACTCCGTGGAATGAACACAACGATGTCGCTGTGTTGGCCATAATACCTGTCTATTTTCATTGTTGTGTTCGTATGTTTGCTGCTTTGTCCATATTTGTTGACTGTCTGCATTTTTACAGTTCTTGTCGAGACTGTCTCGTCGTTGTTAGCCCACTGTGTTCGTCTGTGTTGTCATTTTTTCATGACTAAATTTCTTCACGGAATTCGTATGCTGTCTGATATTTAAATTTTGAATGTATTCGTTCATGCTGACGTTGTGTTGTCCATGATATCTGTTTAGTTTCCTCGTTGTATCTTACTTTTCGAAATTAGCTGATTTAGGCTTGTTCTCTGTGAATTTATGTTTTCGTTTTTATTTATTAGTTTGCAATCTTGAATTTTTTCCATGCTAGACAGTGCAAAGCTGCAATGGCGTATATCCAAAAAAATTGGGTCAATTAAAAACAATATATAATCTGTTGAACAGCTTACATGACAAAATTTCTAGAAAAAAAACCAAACAAAAAAAACAAAACTACATATTTCCTAAATTTTTACTTCGTTCATCTTCTTAAAGGTCATAACTAAATGAGAAATGGGATGTACAATTAATAATTTGCTTTGATTAAAGCTATACATAAGTTATACTTATGTAAGTACATCGGAGTTCACGAAAATATTTTCAGTATCCCCCCCCCCCCCCCAACCCCCACCTCTTTTCCGACAATCCTAAAGACTTTCTGTTCTATACCGCGCAATGAAAAACATGGCTTAGCTCTTAACTTGAGCTTTTACTACTGTATAACATTTCTGTAGCATGCAAGATATCCAGGCAGTTTATTTCAATAACTGCCGAAAAACACATTCTTTTCAATGGCAGTTTGGCTAAAGGACGGCTTATATATAAATTAACCAAAACTATCGCTAAAGAGATCCAAATTTAAATAGCTTTCACGACATCATAATCTAGAAGTTTGTGACTCAAGAGAGAATGTGAAAGGTGGTCCAAGTGCAATTATTTCCGAGGACAATAAAGGGGTTAAAATAGCACGGTCATTCTCCAGGGGCTTAAGATGATGTGGCCTCTGTGGCATGCAAGTGGTTGGCTGTGTGCAGATGGAGAGCAAGCGGGGAGAAGATTGCTCGTGCGGTGCGGGCAACGCGCGGCCGGCACTTCTGCAACACTTCGCCAACACCAAGTGGTTCCTTTTCGTGTACAGCTATCTGGGCATGGCACAGAGCATGTGCTACATATACATGTCAGGGCAGCCAAAGCAGTGTCGGCGGCATGCAAGTGGTTGGTTGTGTGCAGATGGAGAGCAAGCATGGAGAAGACTGCTCGTGCGGTGCGGGCAACGCGCGACCAGCAATTCTGCAACGCTTCGCCAACACCAAGTGGTTCCTTTTTGTGTACAGCGCTCTGGGCATGGTGCAGAGCATGTGCTACATATACATGTCAGCCACGCTGTCCACCCTCGAGAAGCGCTTCAAGATCCCCAGCCGGACCATGGGTAACACAGCTAGGGTGTTGGCGAACCTTCTGAATCGCGTGCTGTTCTCATTAGTTCCTCAAACCCGCATATTGCAAACACTGGTAGGACCTCGGTGGCCATCGTGATTCAGACATGACTTAAAACTTAAGAGTTTCGAGTAAAGTAGTTCGGTGCACACTACGATCTTGGAGGTCACATTGTATGAAGCCTGTGTGCACAATCGTATCACATAATGCCCAGCAATTACTTTTTGCCTTTTTTCTTTTAACTTTGGAACAATTTACATGCTTTTTGAACTTGTAGACGACAGTTCCGCCCAATTGTTCGGCATGTGATGCGCGGCCTTTTTCAGCATGCTGAATTTTTTCAGTATCATGTAATTATTTTTCTTTTCAGGCAATGGCCATGGATGATTGCCTAAGTATTATGTTTAGTTACAAATTTTACTGTCAAACAGCCAAACCATAAAAAATGTATTTAAATTAAATATTTTTAAAAATAATTGAAAAATGTGAACACAATTTAAATTCAATTTATGTGACTTAAACAAATAAATAATGCACACAACCTATATTATATAATACTATTATGTAATACTTTTTCATATGACTGAGATTAACAGTAAAAATCTAGCATGGCCTATAAGTCAGTGATTTATGGTGGGTACACATTCCGACATCTTGAGTTTGAAAATTGCTCATATTTCTATTATCTGCTAGATGTTGTTGCCAAAAGCCAGATCTGTCCCTAGAACCCTCCACAGAGACGTGAGTCATGGTCCATTCGTTCAGTGTGGCTTACCGAGGGATGTCACCTGCATTGGAGAATGCTGACTTATACCAGGTGTATGTCAGGGGGCGACTGGCTGAAATACTTTTCGAGAAAGACAGTGGTTAGCAACCATGGGATGGAAGGGAGGAGAGAGAAATGGCCGCGGTCCCCAAAGGATCGCTACCAAGAAAAAGAAGTTGGTTGCGGACCCCGAAGGATAGCTAAAAGGAAAGTAAGGTTGTCTGTGGTCAGCGAATGATCGCTACCAGGAAAGGCAGGTATGTCGCGGACCCCGAAGGATCGCTTCCAGGAAAGGGAGGTAGGTCGCGGACCCCGAATGATCGCTTCCAGGAAAGGCAGGTATGTCGCGGAAACCGAATGATCGCTTCCAGGAAAGGGAGGTATGTCGCGGACCCCGAAGGATCGCTTCCAGGAAGGGGAGGTAGGTTGCGGACCCCGAAGGATCGCTTCCAGGAAAGGGAGGTAGGTCGCGGACCCCGAAGGATCGCTTCCAGGAAAGGGAGGTAGGTTGCGGACCCCGAAGGATCGCTTCCAGGAAAGGGAGGTAGGTCGCGGACCCCGAAGGATCGCTTCCAGGAAAGGCAGGTATGTCGCGGACCCCGAAGGATCGCTTCCAGGAAAGGGAGGTAGGTCGCGGACCCCGAAGGATCGCTTCCAGGAAAGGGAGGTATGTCGCGGACCCCGAATGATCGCTTCCAGGAAAGGGAGGTATGTCGCGGACCCCGAAGGATCGCTTCCAGGAAAGGGAGGTAGGTCGCGGACCCCGAAGGATCGCTTCCAGGAAAGGCAGATATGTCGCGGACCCCGAAGGATCGCTTCCAGGAAAGGGAGGTAGGTCGCGGACCCCGAAGGATCGCTTCCAGGAAAGGGAGGTATGTCGCGGACCCCGAATGATCGCTTCCAGGAAAGGGAGGTATGTCGCGGACCCCGAATGATCGCTTCCAGGAAAGGGAGGTATGTCGCGGACCCCGAAGGATCGCTTCCAGGAAGGGGAGGTAGGTTGCGGACCCCGAAGGATCGCTTCCAGGAAGGGGAGGTAGGTTGCGGACCCCGAAGGATCGCTTCCAGGAAGGGGAGGTAGGTCGCGGACCCCGAAGGATCGCTTCCAGGTAGGGGAGGTAGGTTGCGGACCCCGAAGGATCGCTTCCAGGAAGGGGAGGTAGGTTGCGGACCCCGAAGGATCGCTTCCAGGAAGGGGAGGTAGGTCGCGGACCCCGAAGGATCGCTTCCAGGTAGGGGAGGTAGGTTGCGGACCCCGAAGGATCGCTTCCAGGAAAGGGAGGTATGTCGCGGACCCCGAAGGATCGCTTCCAGGTAGGGGAGGTAGGTTGCGGACCCCGAAGGATCGCTTCCAGGTAGGGGAGGTAGGTTGCGGACCCCGAAGGATCGCTTCCAGGTAGGGGAGGTAGGTTGCGGACCCCGAAGGATCGCTTCCAGGAAAGGGAGGTATGTCGCGGACCCCGAAGGATCGCTTCCAGGTAGGGGAGGTAGGTTGCGGACCCCGAAGGATCGCTTCCAGGAAGGGGAGGTAGGTTGCGGACCCCGAAGGATCGCTTCCAGGAAGGGGAGGTATGTCGCGGACCCCGAAGGATCGCTTCCAGGTAGGGGAGGTAGGTTGCGGACCCCGAAGGATCGCTTCCAGGTAGGGGAGGTAGGTTGCGGACCCCGAAGGATCGCTTCCAGGTAGGGGAGGTAGGTTGCGGACCCCGAAGGATCGCTTCCAGGAAAGGGAGGTATGTCGCGGACCCCGAAGGATCGCTTCCAGGTAGGGGAGGTAGGTTGCGGACCCCGAAGGATCGCTTCCAGGAAGGGGAGGTAGGTTGCGGACCCCGAAGGATCGCTTCCAGGAAGGGGAGGTAGGTCGCGGACCCCGAAGGATCGCTTCCAGGTAGGGGAGGTAGGTTGCGGACCCCGAAGGTTCGCTTCCAGGAAGGGGAGGTAGGTTGCGGACCCCGAAGGATCGCTTCCAGGAAAGGCAGGTAGGTTGCGGCCCCCGAATGATCGCTTCCAGGAAAGGGAGGTATGTCGCGGACCCCGAAGGATCGCTTCCAGGAAAGGGAGGTAGGTTGCGGACCCCGAAGGATCGCTTCCAGGAAAGGGAGGTATGTCGCGGACCCCGAAGGATCGCTTCCAGGAAAGGGAGGTATGTCGCGGACCCCGAAGGATCGCTTCCAGGAAAGGGAGGTATGTCGCGGACCCCGAATGATCGCTTCCAGGAAAGGGAGGTAGGTCGCGGACCCGGAAGGATCGCTTCCAGGAAAGGGAGGTAGGTCGCGGACCCCGAAGGATCGCTTCCAGGTAGGGGAGGTATGTCGCGGACCCCGAAGGATCGCTTCCAGGAAAGGGAGGTAGGTCGCGGACCCCGAAGGATCGCTTCCAGGTAGGGGAGGTATGTCGCGGACCCCGAATGATCGCTTCCAGGAAAGGGAGGTAGGTTGCGGACCCCGAAGGATCGCTTCCAGGAAAGGGAGGTATGTCGCGGACCCCGAAGGATCGCTTCCAGGAAAGGCAGGTATGTCGCGGACCCCGAAGGATCGCTTCCAGGAAAGGCAGGTAGGTCGCGGACCCCGAAGGATCGCTTCCAGGAAAGGGAGGTATGTCGCGGACCCCGAAGGATCGCTTCCAGGAAAGGGAGGTAGGTTGCGGACCCCGAAGGATCGCTTCCAGGAAAGGGAGGTATGTCGCGGACCCCGAAGGATCGCTTCCAGGAAAGGGAGGTAGGTCGCGGACCCCGAAGGATCGCTTCCAGGAAAGGCAGGTAGGTCGCGGACCCCGAAGGATCGCTTCCAGGAAGGGGAGGTAGGTCGCGGACCCCGAAGGATCGCTTCCAGAAAAGGGAGGTATGTCGCGGACCCCGAAGGATCGCTTCCAGGAAAGGGAGGTAGGTCGCGGACCCCGAAGGATCGCTTCCAGGAAAGGCAGGTAGGTCGCGGACCCCGAAGGATCGCTTCCAGGAAAGGCAGGTAGGTCGCGGACCCCGAAGGATCGCTTCCAGGAAAGGGAGGTATGTCGCGGACCCCGAAGGATCGCTTCCAGGAAAGGGAGGTAGGTCGCGGACCCCGAAGGATCGCTTCCAGGAAAGGCAGGTAGGTCGCGGACCCCGAAGGATCGCTTCCAGGAAAGGCAGGTAGGTCGCGGTCCCCGAAGGATCACTTCCAGGAAAGGCAGGTAGGTCGCGGACCCCGAAGGATCGCTTCCAGGAAAGGGAGGTAGGTCGCGGACCCGGAAGGATCGCTTCCAGGAAAGGCAGGTAGGTCGCGGACCCCGAAGGATCGCTTCCAGGAAAGGCATGTAGGTCGCGGACCCCGAAGGATCGCTTCCAGGAAAGGGAGGTAGGTCGCGGTCCCCGAAGGATCGCTTCCAGGAAAGGCAGGTAGGTCGCGGACCCCGAAGGATCGCTTCCAGGAAAGGGAGATACGGTCGCGGACCCGGAAGGATCGCTTCCAGGAAAGGCAGGTAGGTCGCGGACCCCGAAGGATCGCTTCCAGGAAAGGGAGGTAGGTCGCGGACCCCGAAGGATCGCTTCCAGGAAAGGCAGGTAGGTCGCGGACCCCGAAGGATCGCTTCCAGGAAAGGCAGGTAGGTCGCGGTCCCCGAAGGATCGCTTCCAGGAAAGGCAGGTAGGTCGCGGACCCCGAAGGATCGCTTCCAGGAAAGGGAGGTAGGTCGCGGACCCGGAAGGATCGCTTCCAGGAAAGGCAGGTAGGTCGCGGACCCCGAAGGATCGCTTCCAGGAAAGGGAGGTAGGTCGCGGACCCCGAAGGATCGCTTCCAGGAAAGGCAGGTAGGTCGCGGACCCCGAAGGATCGCTTCCAGGAAAGGGAGGTAGGTCGCGGACCCGGAAGGATCGCTTCCAGGAAAGGCAGGTAGGTCGCGGACCCCGAAGGATCGCTTCCAGGAAAGGCAGGTAGGTCGCGGTCCCCGAAGGATCGCTTCCAGGAAAGGGAGGTAGGTCGCGGACCCCGAAGGATCGCTTCCAGGAAAGGGAGGTAGGTCGCGGACCCGGAAGGATCGCTTCCAGGAAAGGCAGGTAGGTCGCGGACCCCGAAGGATCGCTTCCAGGAAAGGCAGGTAGGTCGCGGTCCCCGAAGGATCGCTTCCAGGAAAGGCAGGTAGGTCGCGGTCCCCGAAGGATCGCTTCCAGGAAAGGGAGGTAGGTCGCGGACCCCGAAGGATCGCTTCCAGGAATGGGAGGTAGGTCGCGGACCCGGAAGGATCGCTTCCAGGAAAGGGAGGTAGGTCGCGGACCCCGAAGGATCGCTTCCAGGAAGGGGAGGTAGCTCGCGGACCCCGAAGGATCGCTTCCAGGAAAGGCAGGTAGGTCGCGGACCCCGAAGGATCGCTTCCAGGAAAGGCAGGTAGGTCGCGGTCCCCGAAGGATCGCTTCCAGGAAAGGGAGGTAGGTCGCGGACCCCGAAGGATCGCTTCCAGGAAAGGGAGGTAGGTCGCGGACCCGGAAGGATCGCTTCCAAGAAAGGGAGGTAGGTCGCGGACCCCGAAGGATCGCTTCCAGGAAGGGGAGGTAGGTTGCGGACCCCGAAGGATCGCTTCCAGGAAAGGCAGGTAGGTCGCGGACCTCGAAGGATCGCTTCCAGGAAAGGGAGGTAGGTCGCGGACCCCGAAGGATCGCTTCCAGGAAAGGCAGGTAGGTCACGCCCCCGAAGGATCGCTTCCAGGAAAGGCAGGTAGGTCGCGGACCTCGAATGATTGCTTCCAGGAAATGGAGGTTGACCTTAGTCCCAGAAGGGTCCTTAATAATAAGGTTGACCGCGGTTCCCAAATAATCACTATCAGAAGGGCAATGAGAGAGGGGGGAGGGCAAAGGCCGTGTTGAAGTTATTAATTTCAATACTACTTTTCGGGTTTCCTTTTCCAGATTTCTCTGATGTAGGGATCTCTGGAGTTGTAGGTTGGGCCGAGTTACATATGTGCAGGCCGTACTCTGGTCTCTGACCTAGCTTTACATTACATGTATATATGCAGATATTTGGCATCATACCTTATAACACAGAATCACAATACACAAAATGACACATGTTAATCACAGCACTCATTCTAAATAACAGTCACAGACAAAATCACTATGCTGATCGTGAATAACTGTAACTGTCATCTATGGGCGACTGCGGGCACTATATTTTCCATAGATGTAGAAATTATGAAGTTGGGCTGTAAGGCACTCTCGGACAAGAAGTCTGTTTCTAATGTGTTGCAGCGCTGGCCGAGGACAAAATGGTGGATATGACCGCGGTGCTATCCAGCCTAGCCTGAACCCTCACTGTCCCACATGTTGCAGGCCTGTGGGTACACCCTCAGCTAGGCTAGATACTTTGTGGATACTCACTGGAACAGGATAACGATCGGGGATGAACAGTAATCTCACATCAAGTAGTATTCATGCTTTAAAGCAGTGCACACACTCTTCAATAAAACTGTAATTTGTATATTTACGATGGCACTTGCTCTTGGTCCGAAACTTTAAGTCCAGCTTGCATCCATGACGGCGATTTACTTGAAAGAATACGCCGGAGTCGGCCGGTCCAGTAAGTGTGGTGGCTGCCCATGTGCGCTGTGGTGCGAGGTGTGTTAGGCCCCTGCTAAAAAAGCTCAAGATGTCAAGAGCATGGAGCTCAGCAATAATAAAAGAGGTTAAAACAGTACTTGAATAACAATGGCATTTAATCATTTAAAGCAAGTCAACGATGGGAGAGCTCCGTGGGTCTAGGTCTAACATCGGCGGCGGGTCGCAAGGAACTGTAGCAAGGAACTGTAGCAGGCGCAGCTTCCGTTCCGAGGGAGACGAAGTCGGGTCAACAGTATTGAGATGCTGCCAGTCTGTATCTGGGTGGCTGTAAAAAAACACATAAACTGCACTGGAATACATGACGCCATCCGACTTGCTGGTTAAAGTTTCAAACATCTTTCAGAGATAGCACTGGCGGCGGCCGGCAGTGATGTCATAGGGTGCGCTCCCACAGTGGCGGATGGTACTGGGACCTGAGCTTTGCTTACTGCCGGGGAAGTACCACTCCAAACCAAACCTATGTCCTGTAATCTGTCGAGCTATTTAACAAAACGAAACATCAGTACTGCAGACTGTGGCAAAGTTTTTACAAATTAAAGATGGTAATACATAATCAAGGGAATTAGATACAACCCACCATCTTAATTGGTAGATGGTAGAGGTAGGTACATGAAAGAGGCCATTTTGGATTCACCAAAAAAATTTATTTTCACTAAGTTTAATAATATATTGTTAGAAATCTTGGCTATGATAAAGCATATGTAATTTTAATGGAATGACTAATGTTGACAGTGATTGTGTGCTACAAGTAGAATACTCTGCGAAATAAATATAACTTAACATTGTATACATTTTTGAGAATGACTACAAATGTAATAATGGTATAAATAGCCCATATTTAATAGTTTTACAAACTTACTTATTGTGTGTTCTCCTGCATGGATAGAGAGAATCTTTGATAGTTATGAGTAAAAATTTGTTATTAATCTGATATGGCTTCTTTTGATTGTGGGTGTTTCTCTAAAACAATTCGACCTATAATTAAACTTTATTAAAATTATTAATGCAATAGGGAATTTATATTTAGTACAATTCTTTGCAGTTTCGCACTGTTTGTCATGGGAAAAATTCATAAATGCAAAAACAAGAAATAAAAATCAAAAATGAACCCACAGAAAACAAGCCTGAATCGGCTGATGAAAAAAAACAGACAAACCCAACGATGAACCTAAACAGGAATTGTGGAAACACAACGACAACCTGTTGTATTCCTTCCACGGAATTCTTGTCCTGTCATATTTAAGTTTGAATGTTTCCGTCTGTACTGTCGTCGTTGTGTTGTCCAGAATACCTGTTAAGATAAATCGTTGCGTCTATTTGTCGACACCAGCCGATTTAGGCTTGTTTTCATTTTTGAAGTGAAAATTCTATGGGAAGGTTTGGATAGGGAGTAAATTATTCATGTAAGTCGTCATCGACATGGTCACGTGACGTGTTAATTTTTTTATATTTCACGAATAAAACTTAATTTATTCTATTTTTAAAGATTCAAGTTTTTAATTTTATCTTTATTTTCCTAGGAAATTTTAACTTTATTGTGTGATACATATTGCGAGTATTGGATATTTTTATAGTAGGTAGTTAAGTTGAGGTTATGTTTTTCCTTTTGTTTATTTATTTATGATGTAAATTTCTTCAAATGTCAGGTTATTGATTTATCAGAGACTATGTTGATTATTTGTAGATTTAAGTTAATAACTTCTTATTCTTTCAATGAAAAACTTCATTTCTTCTAGTTTTTGAAGTTATTATTGGTAGGGGCAAAACTTATGGGTTCGTGTCACCGACATGCTAGTGATATAATACCAAACTCATTTTCTTGCGTACATTTGACGTAGAAATGATGTCATATTACACATTTAAAAACAAAATTTTAAGTTTTCACTTCCGTCGACAGTCCCCATGACTGACTTTTAGTTTTTATTTCTTATTTTGCGTTCATTAATTTTCCCCGCGTCACTGCATTGGCGTATGTCCGAGTAACTGGGGAAGCCTAAGATATACATCAAGTTCTGGCCCTGCCCGAACACGCCCGAACATTCACCTTCGGCCAACCTCGGTTTTATTTATATATATTTATATTTCTCTGTTTATTTTAATGTAGCTATACTAACCTAACTAACCGTCCATAGTGTTTTAAAGTGTTTTAATGTAGCTAACCTAACCGACCACTTTTAATATTTGAATTCATTTTTCGTGCGCAAAAATAAAACAAATCCCGAGGTTGGCCGAAGGTGAATATTCGGGCGTGTTCGGGCAGGGACAGAACTTGATGAACATCTTGGGCTTCTCGAGTAACTGCGATGGTCGCGTGGCAGCGCTGCTGCTGAGCGGCAGCGAGGTGAGTCAGGTGCTGGTGTCGCTCCTGCTGGCGCGTCTCGGCAGCTATTGCAGCCGGCCTCGGTGGATCGCCCGCGGCGCCGCCTGCTCCGCCTGCGCCTGCTTCCTGCTCGTGCTGCCGCAGCTGCCGCAGCTGCTGCAGCTGCTGCGCGGCGCTGGCCTGGACGCCGCTCACCGACACGCCAGTGAGCGCCCGTCACACACCACAACTGCCGAGACCGAGACGCAGTTCTGGTTCCATCCGCTAGATAGTAGCATCCATCATATATTCTAGAGACCGGAAAAATTCGCGAATTCATTTCGCGATAGGCTAAAATATAAATAGTTATACCTCAGTGCTGCCTCTGCTATTGGCTCACAACTAACCTGGAGGACTTTGTGCCAATGAGAAACACCCAACCAAAGCTTTATACGAATCACAGGCTGCTACGTTGGGACATCTCACAAGACAGCAGCCAATGGGTGGGTGACATTTGACCGAGCGTTTGTTGAACTATGGAGTTCATCCTGGAGGTCATTGAACCCGTTAATTTTTCCGGTCCCTATATATTACTAACACAGATATGTTGATTGTGATTATCATGCAAACAAACCAGTGAACATTAATTCACGTTATTTTGGTAGCTACACATTTCATGATGTGGCATACCAGAAATTTTTCATCTCCTGCTAATAAATATAGAACTTGCTTTGTTATTACAAAACAGCATTAAGTGTTTCTTGTACATCTTAAGTCTCTGTTATTAGGCAATTAGTCAAGTAGTTATTTAACATTAGAAACCTCTCGTGCGAGATTTTTTTTGCTATTAGTTATGAGCCCACCCAACAGACAGCATCACATGGTTTCAGATTTTACTGTAAGAGTCGCACTTCCACATGTAACTCCCTGTTCTATGATACAACTGAATTCTCGATGACAAGAAGCCTAATATGTACATCAAGTTCTGTCCCTGCCCGAACACGCCCGAATATTCACCTTCGGCCAATCTCGGGATCTGTTTTATTTTTGCGCAGGAAAAATGAATTCAAATATTAAAAGTGGTCGGTTAGGTTAGCTACATTAAAACACTTTAGAACACTATGGACGGTTAGTTAGGTTAGTATAGCTACATTAAAATAAACAGAGAAATATAAATATATATAAATAAACCCAAGGTTGGCCGAAGGTGAATATTCGGGCGTGTTCGGGCAGGGACAGAACTTGATGTACATCTTAGGCTTCTCCTCGATGACCCGTCATAATCCCTACGTCCGTCAATATACTTTTCCCAATTTGATGCTGCCAATAGACTCTAAGGCTTAAATTGCGAATTTCTCTTGTATAGGGGGATTACATGGACATTATGGAAGTTAAGCCCTTGTAAATCGTTAAACGTTATTTTTTTTTTTCGCTCAGATGTTTATTCATATATTTTCACTGTAATTATTTACGCTTCTATGTCTCAGTCAATTTTCGAATCAAATAGCAAATTTTAAAATGTGTTCAAATGTAAGTTAAAACATGTAATTGAAGCAAGTATACAAATAACCTAATTTCAAAACATTTTAAGATAATAATAATTGCCGGCAATATCTTGCTAAAAATTTTGAGGTTATAATTTCATCCGTCGGTTCGTCGGGAGTTAAACTCGTGCTCGGGAGGCTTCTGATGGACGGACAGACGACATTTTTTCATGCCATCAGATTGGCTTGAGATCAAGTGACTGACGAATTGATGAGGAAAACGGACGTGATGGATCATAGTGACTAAAGCTATACGATGAGAACAAGCTATATGGTGACACATTTGTAGCCCTGTCATTCAATGTATTATTTGCAAATAGCTTATAGTTTTCAAACCTGTCAAAATTAGTAGTAATTAGTGAAAATTTGCAGTTGTTAAAAATTATTTTTAAACAATTTTTTTAAAATTTATTTATTAAATTTAAAGTAGTTATTGGACTCAGAAAATGTTACTAGTAATGAACTATCAAACACTAACTACTTTTAAAATTGGATGGGCAAACCTTTAACAACGGACAATGTACAAGCTGCATATGCCATGAAGAACAATTTTGACGGTTCTATTGACAAATAAGCTGTTCGGTGGTGGATTAAAAAAATAAGTAAAGAAGCATAATTTTTATATATTAAAAAGAGGGTTGTCTGTAAAGTCGGTTTACGGAAGATAATTTTACGTGATAACAACGTCATAAGAGAACATTGATGAAAATTTGCATACTTTTCAAATTACAAATATTATTTACAGTTTTTGCAAATTTAATTTAAATAATATGGTTAAATATAATCACGAACAATTAGTTGAAAATCCCGCCTTAACCTGTTTCATATTATAGAAGATTTTCTAGCACGGTGGTTGGCCGGTTCTTGCACGCTCGGCTCAGTTGGAACGTAACAATTTTTCGTGCGTGCAGCCGGCGTTCATCGATTTATAAGACGTTAGGTACCATGTCAAAAATGGTTCTGATGCGCAGCTGTATCCGTGTTGCAAGTACCCTGCTGTGGTGGTGCTTGCAGACGACACCGCGCCGCTATGCGTGACGAACTCGATGGGGCAGAAGCATGGCGAAGCCTCGGAGGACTGTTCCGTAACACCCTTGGCGCTCATATTCATCTCGCAGTTTATGCTGGGCGTCGGCGCCACCCTCTTTCATTCCTTGGGACAAGCGTACTTGGACGACCACACCAAGAAAACGAACGCGCCGTTCGTGATGGGTAAGTGAATCTTTTCGTTCATAAAATAATGAAAATTTATTTCACAAAATATTTTGAACACTTTTCAGTTAGAAGCATAGGCGTGCGCAGGACTTCAGTAGTGGTGGTGCCAGATTACATAACAGCCCTATCATTCACAGACCCCGAGCCTAAAGCGGGGTTCTCCCCCGGAAAAATTTGGATTTGAAAGCGCAAAATGGTGCTATTTAAGGTGTTTCCGAACAAAAACATTAAATACACAGATGTAAAAATTTTAACATTTTTTATGACAAATTATGGCTTTGAACGTTTAAATCGCCAGGAAAACTACTAAACTATTTACAGTTTTAAGCTTTGTTGAGCCATAAAGTAAATTGAACAAATTGTTTGCACGGAATTCATTCTGGTGGCTTTGAAAAACCGTACTTACTTTTTTTCTGAAGACGCCAAATAAATGCTAGAAAAAACATTCTCAAATGTTAAATTTTAAAATCAACAAATCAAGGGAGTTTTTGTAACATACCTCAAATATGTAAAATATTAAAATAATAAAAATACACAAATAAGAGTGGGCAAAAGTTTTAACTTTTGGAATACAACAAAAATGTTTTGTCGGCGACTGCATATAAGTCATTGAGTAATCCTTTTCGGGACCCGGCTTTATAATTTTAATCACCCATTTATACATCATACAGACAGTTATATACAACAATTAACGAACCATAACAACTGTCAACTAGTGAAAATAAAATAATTAATTAATGAGTGATCCACGTAACAAACACAGGCTGTACTCGTGTACTCATTAGAACAGTAAACTGATGAGTAAACAGTAAGAGTAAACACTACACAGTAGTGCTACCTGGCGAACGGCGGCTATTATTCCGTGCGCCTGCCGAGTGGAGTGAACAGTGGACACCGAGCGCGCATTCTATGTAATTCGAGGAGAATTAGGAGAAGTATTTACATTTCAGAAGTTTCGTAGCCGCGGCCTGCGTGTACAACACAAGTAATTGCACCTGGCTTGTTTCCGTGTATATAGTTGGTTCGATTGATAATTGATATACTGATAGTGTTATGAGCACATATCTGTAACTCGACACGATTGAAAAACATATTTTTTTTGTAAATAATACGTAAACGTAATATGTAAAAAATAAAATAACATTAACCCTAATGGTGGTGCCAAGGCACCTGTGGCACCTACCGTGCGCACGCCTATGGTTAGAAGTATATTAAAAATGAAACACATTAAACGCACAGTTTTTAATCTCACAATCGCAAAACCTTTAAGTAATTCCAAGAAAATATACCTCCACATTATTTATTGAAGTGAAACTTCTTTATTGAGTGGGCTACAATTTTTTAGCGTTACGAAAATTCCGATCGCATGAGGGGAATAGTTAGATACGTGGTGGGGGAACCGGTAGAGGAGGAGAGGGCGTCAGCGTTGACGCCACTCCAAAGCATGCACTAGCGGTCGAATGGGAAGGCGGCAAAAGAAGGAGGGCGGAAGTATAGGTACATATCGGGGCATGCTATATGCTAATTGTAACGGTAAAAATGACGCAGCAGTGATGCTACGGAATTTTCTCAACGCTGTTTGTGTTTGTTTACTCCTCAGTTTTCGTAATGTCTAACGATTGTCGCTACCATATTTTATATACAATTTATTTATTCATGTGGAAAAGATTTATTGGGTTGTGCAATTAACTTTAAAAGTATCATTAATTTTTATGTGAATAGTGTGATTGTAAATTAAAAAAAGTAGCGAATGTGGAGCGTACTTAGGGGGACGCTAGCCGGAAGGCGGCGGTGTGCGCTGCAGGCCTGGCCATGTCGCTGCGCATGCTGGGGCCGGCGGCCGGCTACGCCCTCTCCGCGCTGTGCCTAGGACTACCCGAGCAACTGCGACACCCGCCTACCGTCGGCCCGCATCACCCGCGCTGGAGCGGCGCCTGGTGGCTCGGTACGCCCTCCTTCCTCCTCGTCTCCCCGACCAATGCTGTCAGTGGGGGGCGCCCGACTTCATGTTTACATTCATCACTGATCCACTTCTAGACTTCTGACGTGATGACGTCTTATAAATCGATGAATGCCGGCTGCACACACGAAAAAAGCATGACTCGTTGTCACGTTCCGCCTGAGCCGAGCGTGCAAGAACCGGCCAACCACCGTGCGAGAAAATCTTCTATAATATCAAACAGGTTAAGGCGGGCTTTTTAAAAGCAGCAATTTAAAAAATTTTGATTTATTTGTCCGATTTCGTCATTTCCAATTAAAAATTTATTGACATTTATTTGATTTAAGTTTATTTCTATAACTAATTGTTCGTGATTATATTTTAAAAAATTATTCAAATTAAATTTGCAAAAACTGTAAATAATATTTGAAAATTAAAAAGTAAGCAATTTTTCATCGATGTTTTCTTATGACGTTATCACGTAAAATTATCGTCCATAAACCGACTTTACAGACAATCCCCTTTTTTTCAATTGTTTAACTTTCATGAAATGAAAAATATATACAGCGCATACATTTTGCATAATTAGCTACCAAAGTTACATTTTTAACATTTTTGGGTTGTACAAATAAGGATAATTTAATTTATTGCAGAACTGAAACTTTTTAGGTTTAACTGCAACGTCACTGGCTACTTCATGATATGGTTTGCATTTCTATCACAAAAAACCCATTTCATGTGTCTTGGCTGTCAAAATCGTAACAAATTTGAGAATTTTGAAATGCCAGGTAAAATTAATTAATATTTTCCAACTGGCAACCATTAAAAATGTAGTTGATGAACTTAAAGGACAAAGCGGATGCCTGCTGGTGCATTCAACTCGTGCGCTGTTGTTCAGTTGTGCAGTTTGTAGTTAAATGACTTGAAATTTTAATCATATCATTTAATAGGCGAAATATCTAAGCCAAAATTCAGTGCATATAAATATTGGATTTATGTGTTTTTCTGCCGAGTATGTTTTATTGTAAAAAAGTACAAAAAAGCTGTCCTTGGCATTGTTAGAGTGTTAGAATTTTGTTTTTATAGTAGGAATAATGTCTTTAATGTCTTTCTTTTTATTTAAGTGTGTGCTGGTTTATTCATAATTAGCTTGCAAAATGTCTGGTATTTTTGCAGCTAAATTGAATTTTAATACACTTAGCAGTGCAACAAAAGCATTTGGTAAGCACCGCTGTAAAAGACCACATAAGTACTGCCCGAAAAGGAACACAAATTCTGCTGTAGAGTCTGGCTAGAAAAAGTATTTATAAAATGTTGTACTAAGTTTGTGTTTCAGTTTCTTTACTTTTCACGAGAGTATATGTATAAATAGGGACACCTGTATTTCGCGAATACATTTCGTGTCAAGGTATTTCACAAAATACTGTAGCTTTTCTCCTGTGGTTATTGGCTGAGGTCGGGGAGAGGTGTCGTCCCGCTCTTGACGGGGCCAATGAGAATGTGGTCACCGTACTGCTGCACGCTCACAATTTGCCATGACCATGACTCTTAGAAAAAGCTACAGTGTTTTGTGAAATACCTTGACATGAAATGTATTCGTGAAATACAGGTGTCCCTACATAAAATATTCAGATTACAACGCACAGACTTTGCAATATTTTATTTGGGCTTGGCATTATTTACGTGAGAATTCATTTCCAAAATACTGCCACTAAAATGAGTGCACCGTACCGCTGTGCCTGGTTGCAGACAGACAAGGAAGCGCTCGGTGTGACCTCTGACCTCCCAGGCTGGCCGGTGCTGGGCTCCGTGATGCTGGCTCTCGCCTTGGCCATGGCGCGCTTCCCGGCCGCCCGCTCCACCTGCGCGGCCAATCAGGGCGCCGCGCGCGCGGCCGCAGCCAATCAGCGCGCCGAGGACTGGCCGGCGCCAGAGGCGGAGCCACTCAGCGATGGCGAGCCGGGGAGGCGCGGCCGCTCGGTCAGCAGGAGGCAGTCCGCCTTCGGCGAAGGTCGTTACATCGCCATTCAGCTCGTTCTACAGGGTGTCCATAAACGAATGTCCTAGTTTCATTGTAATGATACAGAATAAATGTGCTGCTTAAAATGGATTATATGCGGACCGGCTTTAAAACTGATTTGATTAATGGAAATTTACACAAGCAAATAATTTTGCTGAAATGAATATAAACATATATCTATAATCGCATTTAGTTATATATAATCATAATCTATAGGTATAAATAATTATAAAAAATATATATAAAGGAAAAATGCCCTTAAACGAAATCAAATCAAATAATTAAGAGAATGTAGTGGTTAATAATGTTATACAGAATTAAATTTGGAAAAGAAATTCCTTCTTGCATACCCCTTGGGGTTTATATCAAGAAGATAAAAGTTTAAATATATGCCTATAAAGAATAGGATTAGTGTGTGTGTGATGAAACCAAATTTTAATTTAAACTATTTCTAACAAAAATTCATACATAAAATTAAAAGTAAACTAACCTAGGTTTTTTTAACCAATGTTCAATACGTGCACCTTTAGTTATACAGCCCAATCCAACCTAAAGTAAATTCTTCTTACACTCTGGTTAACACATCCGAAGTAATGGAAGCAATAGCCTCTTCAATTCTGTGCCTAATCCTGGTAAATCATTAGGTAGCGACATAACGTTTACACGATCTTTTTATAAAGACCCTAGAGAAAAAATACGCATGCCGTTATGTCATGTGAACGTGGAGGCCATGCGAAAAAGAGCTCCTTCATCTGGGGGAGCTGAATTGTTTCCCCTTGGAAGGGCAGCCCTTCAGGATTTTTCTGGCAATGGTTTGTTTGTACAGCGACTGGAAGGGCAGCCAATCCAATTTCTGAAAACATGTTTCTTTAAGTGTTTAAATAATCCTGAAAACTTGCCCCTTGGAAGGGCTGCCATTCAGGATTTTTCTGACAGTGGTTAGTTTAGTTTAGGTTAGGTCAGGTTATGTTAGGTTAGGTTAGGTCACTTTACAAACTAACCACTGTCAGAAAAATCCTGAAGGGCTGCCCATTCAAGGGGCAACAATTCAGACAACCTTTCAAAAACACTACTGTCAGAAACATCCTGAAGGGCTGCCCTTCCAAGGGGCAGCATTTCAGTCGCCCCATTCATCTGGAACGTTACGACCAATTCATCGGTCAGGGACTTCGATGTTCAACCACTATCGTACAAAAAGATTCCAATTGGGAGGGGCTCCATTCTTTTGCCAAATAAAGTATAAAGGTTCACCCTCTACTAATTGGGGAAAGAGCCATCCTTTCTTGCTGCAAGCGAGAAAACAACAAAGTAGTTTTTGCGCACGCATTTATCTATAACTGTTTGAGTTTCTCTTTAATTGTGACCTTGGACCAATACTCTACAACACTGACAGTTGATACTATTAAATTTTATAACTTCGACATTCTTTTATGGACATGTTGTATAACGACTATTATCACCAACTGGTTATACAATTTTCTATAAAATCCGTCGTAACCCTGTGTCTCGTATACCACAATTATATTGCTGCAAATGCATAGGTAACTGTTTGACAACATCGACTTTTAATTATAAATTTACTTCACTGAGTGCCAGTCCAACTCTTTAGCACATTATTGGTAACTGAAGTTATCATTCGGCAAACGATTACTACATTGAATATAAAAATTAATGAGGTGTAAATATTTCCTGCTTGTATGCTAGCGGTTTACCTTTCTTCCTCAAAGGAAGTATAATTAGTAGGGGCATGCAGATTTCGCGAAAAGATTTCGGGACTAGATGAAAGTTGAAACACTGTAGCATAGTCTGTGTTTCGTGATTGGGAGAGTTTCTCCCAGGTACATATCGATTGTAAAAACACCAATCACAGTGATCCAGTGCGGAAGTAAACGCGTCCTGCGTGGCTCGGTCAAATGTGGCAACGACTTCTCTCGCAGACGGCCGCTAATTACAAGGAAGAAACCGCTGGTACGGGTATACCTTGTTGCAGTCTAATATGTGTTCAGATCTTTTCGCGAAAAATGTCTGCCCCTAATAATTATCTCTAGAGACCGGAAAAATTCGCGGGTTCAATGACCTCCAGGATAGAGCTCCAATATCCTCTACACACTCGGGCAAATGCGAACTGTTCATTGGCTGCTGACTTGTGAGTCGTTTCGACGGGGTGGCCTGTGATTCGACACTTGTATGAGTGAGGGTCTCTAATTGGCCCTCAGTCCTCTAGACTAACAGTGAACCAATGACAGAAGCAGAACTAAGGTATAATTATTTGAATTTTAGCATGACACGAAATGAACCGGCAAATTTTTCAGGTCTCTAATTATCTCTCTAAGTTTCTGATAATAATGACTGTTTGCTGATGTGGCTGGCTTGCAGGATTCAGGGATTCACTGGAAAGGCTGTTGCAGAACAAGTTACTGCTCTATAACATTTTCGCCGCCGTGTTCCTCGTGCTGGGGGAGTCTGGGGCCATGACCTTCTCCATGAAGTACGTGGAGATACAGTACCACACTTCCGCAGCAGGGGCGAGCATCGTGTCTGGTAAGGTGACATTCTTCACTTGAATTCTCGGTCAGAGAAGTAAGATCAGACCTGACATGATGTAGGCTTTTGGACATACGTCATTGCTATGCACATGTATGTCTGTAGAAGAAAACTACAAAAACAAAAATGACAAAAAAAAAACAAATTAAGCAAAAAATTGCTGTTGTCAGGATATAAACACCACACAATTGTAAAACTGTTTGGATTTTCCCCTTTGCATAGTAATGTTTGTCCATAAAAGAATGTCTACGTTATAAATTTCAGTAGTATCAACTGTAAGCGTTGTAGAGTTTTGGTTCAAGGTCGCGGTTAAAGAGTAACTTAAACAGTTTAAAATAAGCGCGGGCACGAGAACTATTTTGATGTTTTCTCGCTTGCAGCGCCACCTATGCAAAATGGCGACTCCTGATCGTAAAGCGTTTAGTTTTCTGCTATTTTCCAAGAGTGAATCTAATTTCAGTTCGCCGTGCGTTTCGGATAAAGTTTTATTGTGATCCCCCGTGTGGCAAAAACATCCGCCGATGGTATAGTATTAGAGATCTACAAAATTCGCGGTTTCGATGGCCTTCAGGATAGACTGCACATACCTACCCCTGTACACTCGGGCAAATAACGCAAGTTCATTGGCTGCCGACTTGTAAGTCGTCTCAGCTGGTTTGTCTGTGATTCGATCCTTCTTTGGTTGCGGGTTTATAACTGGTCGAGATTCGTCCAGATGAACAGTAAGCCAATAGCAAAATTATCTAAGAGGTATATGTGTTTTAATTCTAGCCTATCACCGAATGAATCCGCGAATTTTGCAGGTCTCTAAGTATAGGCAATTCGAAACGACCGGATGTGTCTGAAAGTGTATAAACAGCACGGGACTACCAAAAGTGTCAGTACAGGATGTTGACCGTGTCAGAGCACCTTACCTGCGCAGACCTAAGAAATATGTTCGGAAAGAGAGTCTTGAACTTCAGTTGCCAAAGACGACTGTGCAGAAGGTTTAAGAACACGTTTACACATGCGTCATAATTGGTTACAGTTGCCACATGCTTTAAAACCAGACGACTATTTTCGTACGTTGTAACTTTGCACTTCAAAAGTTTGAGCAGGATGATGACTTTCTTTATCGTATGGTTTTCAGCGATGAGTAATATTTTCATCTAAATGGGAAGGTAAATATACTCATACTGTTCGTTTCCAGGGATGTGTGCCATATAACAAACAGGTGCACATATTGAATATTTGTAAGAAAAACTAGTTCAGTTTTCCTTCAGTTTGATGTATGATTACGTAGAGACGCGTAAAATTCGCGATTTCAAATCCCTAAAGGATAGACTCCATGATCCTCTATGCACTCGTGCAAATTACATCTGCTGATTGGTTACCGACTCGTAACACCTGTTGACTAGAATGATCGTGATTCGCTAATTCTTCTGTTAAAATACTTTTCATTGGCTCAGAGTCCTTCAGATAAACTGTGGCCCAATCACTGAAGCAAAATAATGTCAAAAGTATTTGGACTCTATCCTATCGCGAGATTAATCCGCAAATTTTAAAGGTCTCTAATGATTAGTTGTAATTAGTCCAAATTAAACTGTTCTAACATACCATTGATATTGGGACATTGTGTCGTGGACACTCTGCATATGGCTGATTGAAAGAATAGTGGCCACGGAAAGATCAGGGGTGGCCATACTAGTGGTCTGCCGCGTTGACGGAGACATGGGGCGAGGTGTAGTGTCTAACGACGGTAATGCTGATTCGTATGTACTTATCGTAAGAGACCGGAAAAATTCGCGGATTCATTTCGCGATAGGCTAAAATACAATAGTTATACCTCAGTGCCGCCTCTGGTATTGGCTCACAACTCACCTGGATGACTCTGGGCCAATGAGTAGGGGCAGGCATTTTTCGCGAAAAAACCTGAACGTCTACTAGACTGCAACAAGGTATACCCGCACCAGCGGTTTCTTCCTTGTGATTGGTGGCCGTCTGCGAGAGAAATCGTCGCCTTGTTTCACCGAGCCACTCAGGACGCGTTTGATTCCGCACTGACTTCATGTGATTGGTGTTCTGACAATCGACATGTACCTGAAAGAAACCCACCCAATCACGGAACACAGACGGCGCTACATTGTTTTGACTTTCAGATGGTCTCGGAATATTTTCGCGAAACATGCATGCCCCTACCAATGAGAAACACCTGACCAAAGCTTTATCGAATCACAGGCTGCTACGATGGGACGTCTCACATGACAGCAGCCAATGAGTGGGTGACATTTGACCGAGTGTACGTACAACTATGGAGGTTATCCTAGAGGTCATTGAACCCGCGAATTTTTCCGGTCCCTACTTATCGAGAGAGACCCGAAAAATTCGCGGGTTCATTTCGGGTTATGCTAAAATTCAAATAATTATACCTTAGTGCTGCTTCTGTCATTGGTTCACTGTTAATCTGGAGGACTGAGGGCCAATTAGAGACCCTCACTCATAGACGTGTCGAATCGCAGGCCAACCATTCGAGACGACTCACAATCAGCAGCCAATGAACAGTTGGCATTTGCCCGAGTGTGTAGAGGATATTGGAGTCCATCCTGGAGGTCACTGAACCCGAGAATTTTTCCGGTCCCTACGTTATCGACCAGTGTGTTTGGGCATCGCAACGTGGCTGCTCGCAGGCGGCGTGAACGTGCTGGCCATCGTGCTCGGCGTGCTGAGCTCCGGCTTCCTGATCGGCCGCTTCAGGCCGCGGCCGCGCTGCATGCTGGGCTGGAACGTGCTGCTGGGACTGGCCCACGTGGCCGGCTCCGTCGCCTTCGTGTTGCTCGACTGCGGGGGCGGAGCGCCGCCACGCCTCGACTCCCCCGGCGGCAGGTACTGCCACGGTCCGCTGCCTGAGCTCCAGGGACCACCCCCATTCCGGATAAGTATACCGCGCTTTCCATCTCCTTCAGGATAGACTGCACATACCCCTGTACACTTGGGCAAAAAACGCAAGTTCATTGGCTGCCGACTTGTAAGTCGTATCAGCTGGATTGTCTGTGATTCGATCCTTCTTTGGTTGAGGGTTTATTACTGGTTGAGATTCGTCCAGATGAACAGTAAGCCAATAGCAAAATCACCCAAAAGTTACATGTATTTGAATTCTAGCCTATCGCCGAATGAATCCGCGAATTTTGCACGTCTCTACGGATAAGCGACCGTGCCGGGTTGCCGTACGTCAGTCACGTTTCAACGGCAGTACCCATGTGAAAATTTTTAAACGTGACAACGTCTAATAAATCGATGAACGCCGGCTGCACGCACGAAAAAGTGTCCCGTTACGTGCATTGTCCCGTTACGCCGTGTCCCATTACGCTCATTGTACGCTTGCGCCGCATCTATCTCTCTTCCACTCGATTGGAAACAACCATCGATTTGACTTTTTCGAGGCACATTAAATTTGAAACACCTCCCATTCGTTTCCTACTTTTCCTATCATCGTCCCATCTTTAACAGAATAACACATAGATATTGGAAGAAGTTAAATAGCAAACATGTATAAAAGTTATAATTAAAATAATCTCTTTGTTAAAGTAATAAACATATTTGAATTAATGAGTGCAAATAAAAGTAAATTTATCAATTAAATTGTAGATTTCATTTCACTCCTTCTTTGTATCAATACATAATAGTGATAATTCAATAAAAATGATTCAATTTTATTCATGAAAGTATGCAATCATTTCATCAATGTTTTGTTATGACGTCACGTTAAACTATCGTTCGTAAACCGACTTTACAGGCAACCAATTTTTTTTTCCTTCTGCATAAGAGAGACAGGAGGTTGAACCGGTCAGGTGGGGCAGGAAGGCGCACATTGCGAGCGGTTAGGCAACCTGCTTCACACACCGGATTGGCTGGCAGTGCACCACCAGGAGCTCAAAGACTACGAGCAAGGAGCTAGCCGCGGCCTACAGGGGCACTTGGCCGATTGTTTTCCCGGTCATCATTAACTAACGTCAGGTCTTTCGAGCTCTGATGACTCGCTGGCAACGAAAAGTTAAGGTTGATTGGGTTTAACAATAACAACTAGCCTTTGCGGTGAAATATAAATTTGTATATATTATTATTCATAAACTTCAGATTATTTATGGGTTTTAAATTTTGACCAAATTTCACCCTTAAAAAATGAGATAATGTTATAATTTTATTTTAATAAATATTTTTATACATTAATAAAATGCAATAATATAAGAATTTCTTAAATGTGGAATGTATAACATATTACGTTACATATAAAAATAAACCCCATAATATTGCTGCAGTTAAACTTACATTTTTAAAATGTTTTGTCACAATGTGAAGTACTTTTTATTATATCGATTACGTTGCTTTAGTTGCTTTCAGACGCTAACGTAGTTACGAAATTGAATTTTAACATATGCCACTGTATTGTTAACACGGAGTATTAATATGAATAACAATAATTAATATGTAATTTCGGGAACTCAGCTTCACCTTATGAATTTTTTTGGAATGCAACAGATATCAACTGATTTTATTTACTCAACAATTAATAAGTTAAAAAGAAGACATGTTTTCTACTTTTCCAGTGAATTAAAAGATCACTATACAATATTAGTTTTTGTTTACAGTACAAGATTATAAATTATTAATTTTATTAAGTTACATATTCCCCAAAAAATGATAAACAGAACTATATATTTTTAAACAATTAACAAGGTAATTTGGGCCGATTTAGTTGCCTTTTATGATTTGATTTGCATTTCAGCGTTATTCCCAATGGATCGCTATTAACAGCATAATAATTGCCTCTGTAAATGCCGAGACCATGTTAGGCTTCAGAAAGCTATGGTCGGTATCAGGCTGCGCCTGGAATCGGAGTGCAGCCGAGGCTGCGGCTGCCAGGCGGCCCTGTTCCTGCCCGCCTGCCGTGAAGCCACATTCCACTCCGCCTGCCACCTGGGCTGTCGACACGAGGCTGCCCACGCCGTGAGTACTCCTGGCACATGTCACACTGCAACATTACACTACGCCACCTACCACTCCGCCTGCCACCTGGGCTGTCGACACGAGGCTGCCCACGCCGTGAGTACTCCTGGCACATATCACACTGCAACATTACACTACGCCACCTACCACTCCGCCTGCCACCTGGGCTGTCGACACGAGGCTGCCCACGCCGTGAGTACTCCTGGCACATGTCACACTGCAACATTACACTACGCCACCTACCACTCCGCCTGCCACCTGGGCTGTCGACACGAGGCTGCCCACGCCGTGGGTACTCCTGGCACATGTCACACTGCAACATTACACTACGCCACCTACCACTCCGCCTGCCACCTGGGCTGTCGACACGAGGCTGCCCACGCCGTGAGTACTCCTGGCACATTTCACACTGCAACATTACACTACGCCACCTACCACTCCGCCTGCCACCTGGGCTGTCGACACGAGGCTGCCCACGCCGTGAGTACTCCTGGCACATGTCACACTGCAACATTACACTACGCCACCTACCACTCCGCCTGCCACCTGGGCTGTTGACACGAGGATGCCCACGCCGTGAGTACTCCTGGCACATTTCACACTGCAACATTACACTACGCCACCTACCACTCCGCCTGCCACCTGGGCTGTCGACACGAGGCTGCCCACACCGTGAGTACTCCTGGCACATGTCACACTGCAACATTACACTACGCCACCTACCACTCCGCCTGCCACCTGGGCTGTCGACACGAGGCTGCCCACGCCGTGAGTACTCCTGGCACATGTCACACTGCAACATTACACTACGCCACCTACCACTCCGCCTGCCACCTGGGCTGTCGACACGAGGCTGCCCACGCCGTGAGTACTCCTGGCACATGTCACACTGCAACATTACACTACGCCACCTACCACTCCGCCTGCCACCTGGGCTGTCGACACGAGGCTGCCCACGCCGTGAGTACTCCTGGCACATGTCACACTGCAACATTACACTACGCCACCTACCACTCCGCCTGCCACCTGGGCTGTCGACACGAGGCTGCCCACGCCGTGAGTACTCCTGGCACATGTCACACTGCAACATTACACTACGCCACCTACCACTCCGCCTGCCACCTGGGCTGTCGACACGAGGCTGCCCACGCCGTGAGTACTCCTGGCACATGTCACACTGCAACATTACACTACGCCACCTACCACTCCGCCTGCCACCTGGGCTATCGACACGAGGCTGCCCACGCCGTGAGTACTCCTGGCACATGTCACACTGCAACATTACACTACGCCACCTACCACTCCGCCTGCCACCTGGGCTGTCGACACGAGGCTGCCCACGCCGTGAGTACTCCTGGCACATGTCACACTGCAACATTACACTACGCCACCTACCACTCCGCCTGCCACCTGGGCTGTCGACACGAGGATGCCCACGCCGTGAGTACTCCTGGCACATTTCACACTGCAACATTACACGACACCACCTACCACTCCGCCTGCCACCTGGGCTGTCGACACGAGGCTGCCCACGCCGTGAGTACTCCTGGCACATGTCACACTGCAACATTACACTACGCCACCTACCACTCCGCCTGCCACCTGGGCTGTTGACACGAGGATGCCCACGCCGTGAGTACTCCTGGCACATTTCACACTGCAACATTACACTACGCCACCTACCACTCCGCCTGCCACCTGGGCTGTCGACACGAGGCTGCCCACACCGTGAGTACTCCTGGCACATGTCACACTGCAACATTACACTACGCCAACTACCACTCCGCCTGCCACCTGGGCTGTCGACACGAGGCTGCCCACGCCGTGAGTACTCCTGGCACATGTCACACTGCAACATTACACTACGCCACCTACCACTCCGCCTGCCACCTGGGCTGTCGACACGAGGCTGCCCACGCCGTGAGTACTCCTGGCACATGTCACACTGCAACATTACACTACGCCACCTACCACTCCGCCTGCCACCTGGGCTGTCGACACGAGGCTGCCCACGCCGTGAGTACTCCTGGCACATGTCACACTGCAACATTACACTACGCCACCTACCACTCCGCCTGCCACCTGGGCTGTCGACACGAGGCTGCCCACGCCGTGAGTACTCCTGGCACATGTCACACTGCAACATTACACTACGCCACCTACCACTCCGCCTGCCACCTGGGCTGTCGACACGAGGCTGCCCACGCCGTGAGTACTCCTGGCACATGTCACACTGCAACATTACACTACGCCACCTACCACTCCGCCTGCCACCTGGGCTGTCGACACGAGGATGCCCACGCCGTGAGTACTCCTGGCACATGTCACACTGCAACATTACACTACGCCACCTACCACTCCGCCTGCCACCTGGGCTGTCGACACGAGGCTGCCCACGCCGTGAGTACTCCTGGCACATGTCACACTGCAACATTACACTACGCCACCTACCACTCCGCCTGCCACCTGGGCTGTCGACACGAGGTTGCCCACGCCGTGAGTACTCCTGGCACATGTCACACTGCAACATTACACTATGCCACCTTCCACTCCGCCTGCCACCTGGGCTGTTGACACGAGGCTGCCCATGCCGTGAGTACTCCTGGCACATGTCACACTGCAACATTACACTACGCCACCTACCACTCCGCCTGCCACCTGGGCTGTCGACACGAGGCTGCCCACGCCGTGAGTACTCCTGGCACATGTCACACTGCAACATTACACTACGCCACCTACCACTCCGCCTGCCACCTGGGCTGTCGACACGAGGTTGCCCACGCCGTGAGTACTCCTGGCACATGTCACACTGCAACATTACACTATGCCACCTTCCACTCCGCCTGCCACCTGGGCTGTTGACACGAGGCTGCCCATGCCGTGAGTACTCCTGGCACATGTCACACTGCAACATTACACTACGCCACCTACCACTCCGCCTGCCACCTGGGCTGTCGACACGAGGCTGCCCACGCCGTGAGTACTCCTGGCACATGTCACACTGAAACATTACACTACGCCACCTACCACTCCGCCTGCCACCTGGGCTGTCGACACGAGGCTGCCCACGCCGTGAGTACTCCTGGCACATGTCACACTGCAACATTACACTACGCCACCTACCACTCCGCCTGCCACCTGGGCTGTCGACACGAGGCTGCCCACGCCGTGAGTACTCCTGGCACATGTCACACTGCAACATTACACTACGCCACCTTCCACTCCGCCTGCCACCTGGGCTGTCGACACGAGGCTGCCCACGCCGTGAGTACTCCTGGCACATGTCACACTGCAACATTACACTACGCCACCTACCACTCCGCCTGCCACCTGGGCTGTTGACACGAGGCTGCCCACGCCGTGAGTACTCCTGGCACATGTCACACTGCAACATTACACTACGCCACCTACCACTCCGCCTGCCACCTGGGCTGTCGACACGAGGATGCCCACGCCGTGAGTACTCCTGGCACATTTCACACTGCAACATTACACGACACCACCTACCACTCCGCCTGCCACCTGGGCTGTCGACACGAGGCTGCCCACGCCGTGAGTACTCCTGGCACATGTCACACTGCAACATTACACTACGCCACCTACCACTCCGCCTGCCACCTGGGCTGTTGACACGAGGATGCCCACGCCGTGAGTACTCCTGGCACATTTCACACTGCAACATTACACTACGCCACCTACCACTCCGCCTGCCACCTGGGCTGTCGACACGAGGTTGCCCACGCCGTGAGTACTCCTGGCACATGTCACACTGCAACATTACACTACGCCACCTACCACTCCGCCTGCCACCTGGGCTGTCGACACGAGGCTGCCCACGCCGTGAGTACTCCTGGCACATGTCACACTGCAACATTACACTACGCCACCTACCACTCCGCCTGCCACCTGGGCTGTTGACACGAGGCTGCCCACGCCGTGAGTACTCCTGGCACATGTCACACTGCAACATTACACTACGCCACCTACCACTCCGCCTGCCACCTGGGCTGTCGACACGAGGCTGCCCACGCCGTGAGTACTCCTGGAACTTAAAACTTTGTTTTTCAGTTTGTAATATGGCATCATTTCTACGTCAAATGTACGTAAGAAAATAATTTTGGTATTATATAAGTACGATGTCAACATGATATCATTTATTCGTACATCATATTTTAGTCACAACAGATGTCAGTGGTATGAAAAAATTACGTAAATATTCATTACCTAGCTATGACTTACCCGTGATGTCTGACCTAGATCACGTATTCACGTGGTCAAATTAACTTCACTTACTGCTACTACAGCATGTCGGTGACGCGAACTCACAAGATTTTACCCATCCGAAAGAAGAGTCCAACACGCACATGATACCGTCAAGGGTATACAATGTATTAGTGTATATATGCGTATACATGCACACTGGCCGCTGCTGTTCGCCAGTCTGGCGCAACACGTCACTAGCATGTCGGTGACGCGAACCCGTAAGTTTTTCCCCCTACCAAAAATCGCTCGAGAAGTTTTTCACTTAAAAAATCTGGCAGTCACATTTTACGCTCTCGCCTGATGGTCCCGTCCTCGAGAGTGTTCGCTGGTCGACGCAGGTGTTGACCAACTGCTCGTGCGCGCCGGCTGCCTGCTATGGCGGCGGGGGCGGTGGGGGCGGCTGCCTCCGGCCCCCGGCGGCGGCGGGGACGGGCGAGTCCTGCCGCGAGTCCTGCGGCGGAGTCCTCGCCGGCTTCCTGCTGGTGGGCTTCTGCGTCCAGGTCCTGGCCAGCTCCGGTCGCATCGGCAACCTGCTCGTCAACTTCAGGTGGGCCCGGCTGCAGTCCGGCTCGACACGTGTCGGTGTCTCATTACTAGAGACCTGTAAAATTCGCGGATTCGTTTTGCCATAGGATAGAGTCCAAATACTTTTGACATTATTTTGTTTCAGTGATTGGGCCACAGTTTATCTGAAGGACTCTGGGCCAATGAAAAATCTTTAACAGAAGAATTAGTGAATCACGATCATTCCAGTCAACAGGTGTTACGAGTCGGTAACCAATCAGCAGATGTAATTTGCACAAGTGCGTAGAGGATCATGGAGTGTATCTTGTAGGGATTTGAAATCGCGAATTTTACAGGTCTCTACAGTCATTACTAGAGACCGGAAAAATTCGCGGGTTCAATGACCTTCAGGATAGACTCCACTATCATCTACACACTCGGGCAAATGCCAACTGTTCATTGGCTGTTGACTTGTGAGTCGTCTGGACTGGGTAGCCTGTGATTCGACAATTCCATGAGTGAGGGTCTCTAATTGGTAGAGACCTGTAAAATTCGCGATTTAAAATCCCTAAAGGATACACTCCATGATCCTCTATGCACTTGTGCAAATTACAACTGCTGATTGGTTACCGACACGTAACACCTGTTGACTTGGAGTGATCGTGATTCGCTAATTCTTCTGTTAAACATTTTTCATTGGCCCAGAGTCCTTCAGATAAACTGTGGCCCAATCACTGAGCAAAATAATGTCAAACGTATTTGGACTCTATCCTATCTCGAAATGAATCCGCGAATTTTACAGGTCTCTACTAATTAGTCGTTACAAGGCCCCATCTCTTGTTCTCCCACAAATGTCACATAAATTCGAAATCATCTAAACGAAACAAATGGAAATGAAATAAAACCAAATGTAATGAAATGATTTGAAAACTAATGTATCACTTTAAATTGTTGTTAACAATATTGATGAAAATAAATGTAACCAAATAAAGAGAATGAAAGGAAATCTAATGAAACTTCATAAAATAGAATCGAAATAACCCAATATTAATCAAATAACACGATTTAAATTGAAACAAAGCCAACAAATCGATGTATTGAATCGTAACGAAATAAATCAAAAGTGAAGTATGAAATATATTTTAAATTATGCCTATCTCGTTATATCAAAGTGATACAATCGAAATCACACTGTTAGAAATTACAGTCAATTTACGGACTTTTCAACCAAGAATTTATTTTAAACAAGCGAATATATATATATTTTTTTTTTGTAATTTCAAATAACTTAATCTTCCTAGAAACTACTCCGTATTTCGACTTCCAGCGTTATGTGTTTCGTTATAAACACAGTTAAATACACACATTGGCAAAATAAGCTTGTTCTTACTATATATGTACCCATTTTTTGAATGTTTTGTTGGTAAACCAAGAAAAATCTTTTAGATTCATGTTCTAAATAATTTATCTCGTTATCCGTAATTTTTTGAAGATAGCCTGATCACAGTGACAGTTCAGTCCGCCGTGTCAAAGACAAGGGGTGCGTGCCGCCTGTGCTGCTATCTTTGCCGGATCTGAGACAGCGGATCACAGTGACAGTTGAGTCCATCGCCGTGTCAAAGACAAGGTGTGCGTGCCGCCTGTGCCGCTATCTTTGCCGGATCTGAGACAGCGGATCACAGTGACAGTTGAGTCCATCGCCGTGTCAAAGACAAGGTGTGCGTGCCGCCTGTGCCGCTATCTTTGCCGGATCTGAGACAGCGGATCACAGTGACAGTTGAGTCCATCGCCGTGTCAAAGACAAGGTGTGCGTGCCGCCTGTGCCGCTATCTTTGCCGGATCTGGGACAGCGGATCACAGCGACAGAGTCCATCGCCGTGTCAAAGACAAGGTGTGCGTGCCGCCTGTGCCGCTATCTTTGCCGGATCTGGGACAGCGGATCACAGTGACAGTTGAGTCCATCGCTGTGTCAAAGACAAGGTGTGCGTGCCGCCTGTGCCGCTATCTTTGCCGGATCTGAGACAGCGGATCACAGTGACAGTTGAGTCCATCGCCGTGTCAAAGACAAGGTGTGCGTGCCGCCTGTGCCGCTATCTTTGCCGGATCTGAGACAGCGGATCACAGTGACAGTTGAGTCCATCGCCGTGTCAAAGACAAGGTGTGCGTGCCGCCTGTGCCGCTATCTTTGCCGGATCTGAGACAGCGGATCACAGTGACAGTTGAGTCCATCGCCGTGTCAAAGACAAGGTGTGCGTGCCGCCTGTGCCGCTATCTTTGCCGGATCTGAGACAGCGGATCACAGTGACAGTTGAGTCCATCACCGTGTCAAAGACAAGGTGTGCGTGCCGCCTGTGCCGCTATCTTTGCCGGATCTGAGATAGCGGATCACAGTGACAGTTGAGTCCATCACCACCGACACATTGCACCAAGTGTCCCACACCGCCTCGAGGTTTGCCGCGTGACTCGAGGATCGTACATTGAGTCACTGTAACACTTAAAAAAAAACTTTCAGAGATTCTCTTTTGACTCAAAAAGTTTCTGGTAAATCCGCCACACCGTTTTTGTTTGACGTGATGTCTTATAAATCGGTTTATGCCGGCTGCACGCACGAAAAAGTATGACTCATTGTCACGTTCCGCAGGTTTTGGCGGTCTTTTCAAAAGCATCAGTTTCATGAATTTGATGTATGATTTCAATTTCATCGTTTTAAATTAACACTTCATTAACATTAATTTGATTAAAGTTTATTTCTAAAAAAAAATTGCTCATAATTATTTTTAAACAAATAATTCACATTAAACTTGCAAAAATTGAAAAAAATCAAATCATGGATGAATTTAATTAAGTGTATTGATTCGTATTTAATTACATGTATTTTCATCTAGCTCAATGCCAAACTAAAAAAAAACCACAAGTTATCAAATTTTAAGTAACAATGTATTAATAAGTACTTTTTCATCAATGTTTTCTTATGACGTTATCACGTAAAATTATCGTCCGTAAACCGACTTTATAGACAACTCCCTTTTTTATGATTTTTGAAAGTGTACTGATCATTTGTGCTCAACCTGTACAGACAAATTGAGTCTATCCTCCAGTAAAACTAACCGGCGAAACAATCGTGACTCTTTATCAGTATGTAACAAGTTAATTCTGTATTCGTTTCTATTTGTAGGCCACAATAGTCTGATTCGAATACTTCTATGAACACTCTGTGAACGCCTACGACCTCTTTCTTCACTCTGTGTTGCCTCCAGACCAAGCTGAACATACTTCTAAATTTTTCTCAGTCCGTGGTGAATGCTGATGGTGAGCTAGAACACACTCGCAAACTGCACGGTAAAATAATTTTGGGCCTAGCAATGAAGTACATGTCTTGCGGATGTACGTGTCACACTACAGTAAATTTAAGGGCTTTCTAATGAAGAATGTGCCTCAAACGAAGCGTTCTTTGTAAATCCAAATAAGTGGATTTTCGTAGAAACCACGCATCATTCCGAATCCCGAATTATGTGTTTCGTTGTAAACAAGGTAAACATACAAATGGGAGGAAAAAGTTTTTGACGTGACAACGTCTAATAAATCGAAGAACGCCGGCTGCACGCACGAAAAAGTGTCCCGTTACGCACATTGTCCCGTTATGCTGTGTCCCGTTACGCTCATTGTACGCTTGCGCCGCATCTATCTCTCTTCCACTCGATTGGAACAATCATCGATTTCACTTTTTCGAGGCACATTAAACTTGAAACACTCCCATTCGTTTCCTACTTTTCCTATCATCGTCCTATCCTTAACAGAATAGCACAGTTTGGAAGAAGTTAAATAAAAACATGTATAAAAGTTATAGTTAAAATAATCTCTTCGTTTAAGTAATAAACATAGCTATTTGAATTAATGAGTGCAAATAAAAGTAAAATTATCAATTAAATTGTAGATTTCATTTCACTCCTTCTTTGTATCCATACAAAATAGTGATAATACAATATAAATGATTCAATTTTATTCATAAAAGTATGCAATCATTTCATCAATGTTATGTTATGACGTTGTCACGTTAAACTATCGTCCGTAAACCGACTTTACAGACAACAAATTTTTTTTTATCTAGACGTAATACATTTGTGAATGTTTTGTTAGTATACCGAGATCATTATTTTGGAGTCATGTTCAAAGTATGTGAACATACATTTACGAAAATAATAGTAAATTTTCGAAGATATCTGGATAATCGTAAATTTTAGGTGGAAAATTTTAACAATGCGCATTTGGCGCCTTATGTGAGCTAAATGCGGTGCGTATCTGTTGCGTCGTGAATATCCCGTGCATTAAAAAAAATTGGTTGTCTGTAAAGTCGGTTTACGGTCGATATGTTAACGTGACAACGTCATAACAAAACATTGATGAAATGATTGCATACTTTTATGAATAAAATTGAATCATTTTTATTGAATTATCACTATTTTGTGTGGATACAAAGGAGTGAAATGAAATCTACAATTAAATTGATAAATTTACTTTTATTTGCACTCATAATTCAAATATGTTTATAACTTTAACGAAGAGATTATTTTAACTATAACTTTTATACATGTTTGCTATTTAACTTCTTCCAAACTATGTTATTCTGTTAAGGATAGGACGATGATAGGAAAAGTAGGAAACGAATGGGAGTATTTCAAGTTTAATGTGCCTCGAAAAAGTCAAATCGATTGTTGTTCCAATCGAGTGGAAGTGAGATAGATGCGGCGCAAGCGTACAATGAGCGTAACGGGACACAGCGCAACGGGACACAGCGTAACGGGACAATGTGCGTTACGGGACACTTTTTCGTGCGTACAGCCGGCGTTCATCGATTTATTAGACGTTGTCACGTCAAAAAGTGAATTTAGAATTTTCAACAACAGCGTGTGCCCACAGGAGTTGTGCTTGTAAACACGTGCGTGTGACATTGTTTACATCAACTTTGTTTGACAGCCATGTTGGCCGGTACTAGGCTAATGGATGAAGTCATGCTTAGTTGAGTGGAGACGGTCTATCTCTTGATAGTCCGTGTTTCGAGCTATCACCGCAGCTACACACTGGCCCCAGGCAGATGCTGGTAGCGCAGTGCAACACATGCTGGCTTTCACGAGAGGCTTGGGTGTAAGTTTGTAACCTCTTAGTTGGTAACAAACATGTCACATAAGATAACATTTAAAATAAATAACATGTACGCCAACTTGGTCCATTTTACGACAGTATGAATACTGAAAATTATACAAACAAGGTTTTTGGGGTAAGGTTCAGGGTGTTTTTTTACCGCGCACATTGGTGTCTTAAAATATATTATTTGGTTTTAGGCAATCCCACACTAAGCCTTATTGGGATGTTGATGTTTTCTGAAGCTATTTAAGTATGTTCAAGAAACAACGCTTAAAACATAATTTTCATCTGTGACAAACAATAATTTACTTAAATAATTACTGAACGCCATTTTTTTCTTAAATGTGTGTTATAATTTTTTTGTAAATTTTATTTTTGTAGATTTATCTAATCTTTTTCATCGTAAATGAGCATTGTAGTTGAAATAATTAATCATTTCAACTATTACAAAGATTGTTTTGTTTTAAATGTCTCAACAACAGTGGGTGTTTTTTTTCCGTTAAAACTCAGTAATATATTTCAAACCAGTTTTTGAAAAAGTTAACATTATAGACGGGTGTCAGTGATAAACATATTTTGCAGAGTATTTCAAGAATCATAAAGGCAAAACAACACCCAAACCATTTCATATATAATTTTTTGTGCATATTGACCCTAATATGTATATGCATAAAACCTAGTTGAACTAAATGAAAATATATTTTGTTGAGTTTGTAATTTGCTGAAATATTTTATATAACGTATAATAATAGTTTTTATTATGAAAATAATTAAATTTAGTGACTTTGTTGTTTCTGAAAATTTCAGATGCGTAAAGCAGAAAGACAAAGCACTTGCCTTAGGCCTAAGTATGCTGACGGTGAGTCTTTTAGCCTTCATACCTGGCCCGATCATCTTTGGAGCCATAATTGGTAAGTAATTCAGAACCAATGAACATAAAGTATAGCGAAAAACGTAAGTATTTAGCACGTTGATAAAACTAATTTTATTGACTAACAATCAAACTATCTGATGAAACTTCTCGGAGGCCGTGGTCACTAATTCGCCGCTCGTACATGATGAGATCGTGGGTTCGATCCAGCATTCTGGCATGATTCAAAGGTATAAAGATTTTTTTTTAGTTTGTTTGGAGCCCACTATAATATTGGATGTCTCATCATATAATCTTCTGTGCTGACGTTTTTCGTTAAAACCATACATTTATCCTTTTCTTGCCCATGGAAAGCATCTCAGTTAAAATAACCAACTGAAGCTATGCACCGAACAGTAAACAAAGAAAATAATTTTGCTACATGGTTAATATCGCTATAGACATAGATGATAAAACACAAAATACTTCGCTTCGCCTTATCGTCATCACTAACGTTAAACAATATACTTCTTCTTTCAAATACCCAAAAAACTAGCGAGTCCTTCTCTCACAACAAAAGACCAAAAAGGAAATAACTCAGGGGAGAATTATATACCGAAGAAAATCATAAACTCATAAAATCACTTGTTAATTCGGCATTAATTATGTTGTTAGTAACAATCAGTCTTAGTTTCTAACTATTATTTTAATGTCGTTTTAAAATATTTACATATTTTTGGATGTCTTTTTTTAACTATGAAGCGAAAATGTTTGGCTAATACAATGTGTTTCTGTTCAGTGGAAAAATAGAGAAGTATATCACACATTCAATTGAATGTCTTAAATTACTAATGCTTATGAGTAGGCGCATGCAGATTTCGCGAAAAGATTTCTTGACTAAATGAAAGTTAAAACACTGTAGCATCGTCTGTGTTTCGTGATTGGGTGAGTTTCTCCCAGGTACATATCGATTGTAACAACACCAATCACACTGATTCAGTGTGGAAGTAAACGCATCCTGAGTGGCTCGATCAAATAAGCAACTACTTTTCACGAAGACGGCCGCCAATCACAAGGAAGAAACCACAGGTGCGGGTATACCTTGTTGCAGTCTAATAAGTATTAAGATCTATTCGCGAAAAACGCCTGCCCCTACTTATGAGTAATAAAAAATAGTTGGTACATTTTTGTCTTGTAACCAAAATAATGTTTCAAAACTATTTCATAAACAAGGTAACAACACATGTCATTGTGTATATTTGTTCAACTTACCACACGTATAATCGAATATGGTTCTGGTACTGATAAATAAACCTAATCTTTCCTTTGGTTACGCATTTTCTTCCGAACACGTCAACGGTACAAAGAGATAGAACACACTGGGGGCTGGGTATGACTATAAAGAGTTGCCACTCGGCGCCACTGTGTGATTGTAATACTAAATCTTGAGCGAGATTGGTTGAGCATGTTTTGGAATTGTAGTGCAACCGGTGAAAATCCTTAAACAGTAAACTGTTGTATGACATTTAGACGTAGAAATAGAATTGCGTCCCGTGTGTGATTTCGACAGTATGATAAGAGACCTGCAAAATTCGCGGTTTCGATGGCCTTCAGGATAGACTGCACATACCTCTGTACACTCGGGAAAATAACGCAAGTTCATTGGCTGCCGACTTGTGAGTCGTCTCAGCTGGTCTGTCTGTGATTCGATCCTTCTTTGGTTGAGGGTTTATAACTAGTTGAGATTCGTCCAGATGGACAGTAAGCCAATAGCAAAATTATCTAAGAGGTATGTGTGTTTGAATTCTAGCCTATCACCGAATGAATCCGCGAATTTTGCAGGTCTCTAAGTATGATTGATTGATGTACACTAGAGATCAGAATTGAAAACCATTTAAATTTTTTTTTAATTTAAAGAGGAAAATGGTGAGAAAGCCATGAATCAGATGTGTGAAAATGTAAAGTGCACAGGAATGTGCATTTCTGTACAGATTCCACATGCCTCGTTTGGGACACAAGCTGTCCCGGAAGAGGCAACTGCTGGCTGTACCACAGGGACAACTTCCGGTTGTACATGAACGCAGCCGCGGCAGGTAAATCTCCTGTCTCCTTGCACGCGTTATTCCGGCTCTCGCTGCGAGGGTCCCGAGTTCGAGTCCCGGGTAGAGCATGGCTGTACAATTTGCATCCAGCGCAAATATGACAAGGGTAAAAGGGAAAGACAAACATATGATTGTATGTCATAAAATAGTATATAAAAAAAAGGTGGTTGTCTGTAAAGTCGGTTTACTGACGATAATTTTACGCGATAACGTCATAAGAAAACATTGATGAAAAATTGCATCTTTTTTAATTTTCATATATTATTTACAGTTTTTGCAAATTTAATTTAAATATTTTGTTTAAATATAATCACGAACAATTAGTTATAGAAATAAACTGAAATCAAATCAATGTCAATAAATTGTTAATTTGAAATGACGAAATTAGACAAATGAATCAAATTTTTTTAAATTGCTGCTTTAAAAAGCCCGCCTTAACCTGTTCGATATCATAGAAGATTTTCTCGCACGGTGGTTGACCGGTTCTTGCACGCTCGGCTCAGGCGGAACATGACAATGAGTCATGCTTTTTCGTGCGTGCAGCCGGCGTTCATCGATTTATAAGACGTTATCACGTCAATAAGCCAACTTATATTCTTCCACTGAGAAACGTGATGGACGTTGCCTTAAGCTAGTGGGGTTTGTCCCCGCCGACAGAAAGTACGCAGCATTTTATTGGGGAGGGTTATAGAATCTCTTTGCCTGCTGTTTGCTCACAAATGGTTTTTCTTTTGTTGGTGGGATTGAAAGATTGTTTGAAGTTATACTTCTGTGCCGGAAATTTAGTATTTCGACACGTTTTTTAAATTTTATTATATTAGAATTATTTTTGGAAATTTTATTTGCTTTATAATTTGGTTACTTTGGGTGATTTACTCTTTGTTAGGCTGGTGTGCTCTCCTTAGTTAAACTTTGTGCCAGTAGTCTGAAGCACCTTTCCCAGAGACTTATCGGTAGGGACAGGAAAATTTCGCGAATTCAATGACCTGTAGGATGAACTCCAGAGTTCTACGTACACTCGGTCAAATGTCACCCACTCATTGGCTGCTGTCTTGTGAGACGTCCCATCGTAGCAGCCTGTGATTCGATACAGCTTTGGTCAGGTGTTTCTCATTGGCCCAGAGTCATCCAGGTGAGTTGTGAGCCAATAGCAGAGGCGGCACTGAGGTATAACGAGTTGTATTTTAGCCTATCGCGAAATGAAATCGCGAATTTTTCCGGTCTCTACTTATCGGATCTTTTGTAGATCTAAGACTTTGTGGGCAGCCCGTTTGACATTTCTCCCGCTTGCAGGCATGTCCCAGGCCTGTAACGTTACTTCCCTTCATGACTAAAACTGCATACAACAGCTCTGGACGAGTTGTCACCATTTCTCAGAGACGAGCTGACCATAGCTTTTACCGTCACGAATACGTCTTAGGTTCACTCCCCGAAAGTCACGACTAGGACGCTCGTCCCCAGCCTCGTTGCACCCCCACCCCTCCCAGCTCACTCCGGTTCTCAGAATTTAGTCCAGGACCAATGACCGGTCGTAAACCCCGCCAGGCAGTGACAGTCTCCAAGGAAGACTGGCATAAAAAAATGTGTGTGCAAAGATGGACAACACACGACTTCTAGCGGCGGACATAGCAACTTCTTCTCTTGTGGCGAGCCCGTGAAGCTGACCACCGCAACATCTGGTGACAAACTTACTAACCTCCTAGTTACCTTCCCCTGTAGGCCGCCAGAGTGCAGCACCAGACTGCGCCCTTATCCCCAGGTTAGAGCAGACGTCTTGGGCGAGTCGATTCTTTTTTATTTCAGACACCCCTCAACAGGTAGCGCTAAAGTCGGCCAGTGCTACCAACTTCGAGACATCAAAGTCAGAGTTTTTTATGATGCCCACTCGGGGAACTTCGGAACCTTTCGGTCCGGACGTCCCAGTACCCCCCTCCACTTTTGGTTGAACATTTACTTTTAATTACGAGACGCGGTTCTTCGCGAGACACTTCGCGTCGCGACTGCAGACGGACCGTTTGTGATTATCGGCGAGTCGACGAGACACTGCAAGACTTCCATTCGGCCGCAACCGACTATGTAGTCGCTTAAATAAGGGATGCTATCCCTGTGATCTGCTTTAAGTAGTTTAGTCCGTCTGCACAGTACAAAGTGTAATAGTTAGTTTTCTTTTAAATCTTTTTTTTTTTTTGAAATGGTAGAAACGTCCGCGCCAGCCGCGAGTTTGCGGTTTCAAGTTCCTGGCTGGCAACGCATCGGCAAATAGAAGCCAACTTCCCTGTCTGACAGGGTCCGAGAGCCGGACGCCGAATTGGCTTTTTCACCACCCTTCCTCAACAACACACAGGCGCCCTGGAATCATGTTCCCGATTGATCTCCGGGAAACGAAGCCCCAACCTCTAGTGCTACTGTATCTTTCAACCTTTTTTTGAACTTTCCTAAATTACGCCGTCAGACGCAGTTCATCATATAAACCAAATTTCTGGACTTTAAGTATATATACTGGGATAGTTTAAACATATTTGTATTTTTTTTATTGGTTTATGTATTTTTTTAATGAAGCCTTTTTATAATTTAAATTTGGGTCGACCCATATTCTTTTGAATATATCTGAGAGCTAATTAATTAAGTAATGGAATTTGTATGTTAATAACTTTTCTATCTGTTATAAATTTTCCTTAAATAAATACGACGTGATTATATTCAGACGGAATCACACCTTATTTCTGTTTATTTCTAATATCATTGTGAAACCTAAAAGATCCCCAGCACACTTCTTATACGAGATTCTCGCGTTTAACGTTTGCCTTACTTTCTAAAGCTGCCGTGGAAGGGGAAAAGAGAGAGATAGCAGTTGCGTGAATGCTCAATGGCGCGGGGTTACTGTTGACAGAAACAGCGTATGATTTCATTTACTTTTAAATACTTCTGTAAACGTTTACATTTCGCAACTCGTAATTCGCAACACTAAACACTCAGCTCTGAGGTTGGATCCGGAGTTAGCAGTAAAATTGTCACAATATGTATAGACATTTTCAAAAAGGGGTTATTAATCATATTTTTAGACACAATAAACCCATTGATTCATTGGGTTACTTCAGGTTAACAACTTTTAAAATAGTGTAAAAATTTTAATCCCTTTTATGTGTGAAGTTACACTTTTGACGAGCGTGAGGCCATGTAATTTTTTTTTGACGTGATAACGCCTTATAAATCGATGAACGCCGGCTGCAAGCGCGAAAAAGCATGACATGTTGTCACGTTACGCCTGAGCCGAGCGTGCAAGAACCGGCCAACCACCGTGCGAGAAAATCTTCTATAATATCAAACAGGGTAAGGCAGGCTTTTTAACTAATTGTTCGTGATTATATTTAAACAAATTATTTAAATTAAATTAGTAAAAAAAACTGTAAATAATATTTGAAAATTAAAAAGTATGCAATTTATCATCAATGTTTTCTTATGACGTTATCACGTACAGAAAACCACTTTTTTTTTTTAGAATTTAAAATAAGGTAATCTTCACAAATTACCGTATTTCCCGGACAATACATAACAAAGTACTTTACAAACACTCGGCACACACACACACACACACATGGGGAGCTCTAAATAACGTGAATACATGGCCTAGGTCTAAGTAGGGGCTCCCCGATTTGCCTTAAAACTGTGCGAATAGAAGCAAGTAAGTGCCCTTTTAAACTTCCTGAAACATACCTTCTGAGTAGGCCCAGGAAGCGAGGAAAAGCTCTTTAAAGATTTTGAAGTAAGAGTTTGAGGAATTTTTTTTTTTCAATATTTTTTTTTCAACTCAGCGGCGTGGTCAAGCGGATTGTATGGCAATTAATTATTTGTTTGTATTGTGATAAATATATAAAATTAAAATGAAAACAAAAATGTAGAAGTGGGTATCGAACCCAGACAATGCTCTCGACAACTGAGACACGCATCTGACTTGACCATTCTTTAAAAAAATATATATTTGTCCCTCAAAAACTACTTAAAAATATCCAGAGAACATTTTCTCGTTTCCTAGGGCCCACTCAGGCGAGAAGAAGGCACCTGCCTGTTTCTACGCACACGGTTTAAGCCACATCGGAGTACCTAAACATGGACTCTGCCCTTCTAAGACCACATGCTGGGTTTAGCTGGAGACTACCACAACAAATTGTAATACAATTGTCTAGATCGCATTTTAAACTTACTTATAACAACACTAGGGTCCTTTTCGTTATTTTATTTCCATTATTTTTTTTTGCATGCAAAATTGAAGTTAGTTTTTGTCATGTCTAGAAAGTACAGGCACGCATTTTTATTTAGTTTTTTTCTAAGGATTCTGGGGTTGATGTATGTCCCCACGCGTGCCAGTGTGGGCCCCTGAGAGTCCTCGAGGACCCTGATGTCCTGCAGGGTTCGCGGCGCTCGGCGTCCTGATGGACGTGAAGGTGTGGCAGCTGGGAGGACAGCTGGACCTGTACGGCGAGGCGGACCCCGGCGAGCTGGGACAGCTGGAGCGCGCCTCTAGGCACAGCCGGAGCTTCAGCGCCGTGCAGGACGACAGCTGCGAGGCGTGGTCCAGCGGCACCTCCAGGGCCCGTGGCTACAGTGACTCCTCCAGGGGCTCCTCCAGGGCTGGCGGCTCCAGTAGCTCCTCCAGGGGCGCGGCTCCAGTGACTCCACCAGGGCCGTGTCTCCAGTAGCTCCTCCAGGGCCCGTGGCTACAGTGACTCCTCCAGGGGCTCCTCCAGGGCTGGCGGCTCAAGTAGCTCCTCCAGGGCCGCGGCTCCAGTGACTCCTCCAGGGCCGTGTCTCCAGTAGCTCCTCCAGGGCCCGTGGCTACAGTAACTCCTCCAGGGGCTCCTCCAGGGCCGTGTCTCCAGTAGCTTCTCCAGGGCCATGTCTCCAGTAGCTTCTCCAGGGCCCGTGGCTACAGTAACTCTTCCAGGGGCTCCTCCAGGGCTGGCGGCTCCAGTAGCTCCTCCAGGGGCGCGGCTCCAGTGACTCCACCAGGGCCGTGTCTCCAGTAGCTCCTCCAGGGCCCGTGGCTACAGTGACTCCTCCAGGGGCTCCTCCAGGGCTGGCGGCTCCAGTAGCTCCTCCAGGGCCGCGGCTCCAGTGACTCCTCCAGGGCCGTGTCTCCAGTAGCTCCTCCAGGGCCCGTGGCTACAGTGACTCCTCCAGGGCCGTATCTCCAGTAGCTCCTCCAGGGCCCGTGGCTACAGTGACTCCTCCAGGGGCTCCTCCAGGGCTGGCGGCTCCAGTAGCTCCTCCAGGGCCGCGGCTCCAGTATCTCCTCCAGGGCCGTGTCTCCAGTAGCTCCTGCAGGGCCCGTAACTACAGTGACTCCTCCAGGGGCTCCTCCAGGGCCGCGGCTCCAGTAGCTCCTCCAGGGCCGTGTCTCCAAAGACTCCTCCAGGGCCGTGTCTCCAGTGACTCCTCCAGGGGCTCCTCCAGAGCTGGCGGCTCCAGTAGCTCCACCAGGGCCGTGTCTCCAGTGACTCCTCCAGGGCCGTGTCTCCAGTGACTCCTCCAGTGCTGACGACTCCAGTAGCTCCTCCAGGGCGATGTCTCCAGTAGCTCCTCCAGGGCCCGTGGCTACAGTGACTCCTCCAGGGGCTCCTCCAGGGCTGGCGGCTCCAGTAGCTCCTCCAGGGCCGCGGCTCCAGTGACTCCTCCAGGGCCGTGTCTCCAGTATCTCCTCCAGGGCCCGTGGCTACAGTGACTCCTCCAGGGGCTCCTCCAGGGCTGGCGGCTCCAGTAGCTCCTCCAGGGCCGTGTCTCCAGTAACTCCTCCAGGGCCCGTGGCTACAGTGACTCCTCCAGGGGCTCCTCCAGGGCTGGCGGCTCCAGTAGCTCCTCCAGGGCCGCGGCTCCAGTGACTCCTCCAGGGCCGTGTCTCCAGTAGCTCCTCCAGGGCCCGTGGCTACAGTGACTCCTCCAGGGGCTCCTCCAGAGCCGTGGCTCCAGTAGCTCCTGCAGGGCCGTGGCTCCAGTGACTCCTCCAGGGCCGTGTCTCCAGTAGCTCCTCCAGGGCTGGCGGCTCCAGTGACTCCTCCTGGGCCGTGTCTCCAGTAACTCCTCTAGAGCCGTGGCTCCAGTAGCTCCTGCAGGGCCGTGGCTCCAGTGACTCCTCCAGGGCCGTGTCTCCAGTAGCTCCTCCAGGGCTGGCGGATCCAGTAGCTCCTCCAGGGCCGCGGCTCCAGTGACTCCTCCAGGGCCGTGTCTCCAGTAGCTCCTCCAGGGCCGTGTCTCCAGTAGCTTCTCCAGGGCCGTGGCTCCAGTAGCTCCTGCAGGGCCGTGGTTCCAGTAGCTCCTCCAGGGCCGTGTCTCCAGTAGCTCCTCCAGGGCCATGTCTCCAGTAGATCCTCCAGGGCCCGTGGCTACAGTGACTCCTCCAGGGGCTCCTCCAGGGCTGGGGGCTCCAGTAGCTCCTCCAGGGCCGTGTCTCCAGTAGCTCCTCCAGTGCTGACGACTCCAGTAGCTCCTCCAGGGCCGTGTCTCCAGTAGCTCCTCCAGGGCCCGTGGCTACAGTGACACCTCCAGGGGCTCCTCCAGGGCTGGGGGCTCCAGTAGCTCCTCCAGGGCCGCGGCTACAGTAACTCCTCCAGGGCCGTGTCTCCAGTGACTCCTCCAGGGCCCGTGGCTACAGTGACACCTCCAGGGGCTCCTCCAGGGCTGGGGGCTCCAGTAGCTCCTCCAGGGCCGCGGCTACAGTAACTCCTCCAGGGCCGTGTCTCCAGTGACTCCTCCAGGGCCGTGTCTACAGTAGCTCCTCCAGGGCCGTGGCTCCAGTAGCTCCTGCAGGGCCGTGGTTCCAATAGCTCCTCCAGGGACGTGGCTCCAGTAGCTCCTGCAGGGCCGTGGTTCCAGTAGTTCCTCCAGGGACGTGGCTCCAGTAGCTCCTGCAGGGCCGTGGTTCCAGTAGTTCCTCCAGGGCCGTGGCTCCAGTAGCTCCTGCAGGGCCGTGGTTCCAGTAGTTCCTCCAGGGCCGTGGCTCCAGTAGCTCCTCCATGGCCGTAGTTCCAGTAGCTCCTCTAAAGCCGTGGCTCCAGTAGCTCCTGCAGGGCCATGGCTCCAGTAGCTCCTGCAGGGCCGTGGTTACAGTAGCTCCTCCAGGGCCGTGTCTCCAGTAGCTCATCCAGGGCTGACGGCTCCAGTAGCTCCTCCAGGGACGTGGCTCCAGTAGCTCCTGCAGGGCCGTGGTTCCAGTAGTTCCTCCAGGGCCGTGGCTCCAGTAGCTCCTCCATGGCCGTAGTTCCAGTAGCTCCTCCAAAGCCGTGGCTCCAGTAGCTCCTGCAGGGCCATGGCTCCAGTAGCTCCTGCAGGGCCGTGGTTACAGTAGCTCCTCCAGGGCCGTGGCTCCCGTAGCTCCTTCATGGCCGTAGTTCCAGTAGATCCTCCAGGGCCGTGGCTCCAGTAGCTCCTGCAGGGCCGTGGTTCCAGTAGCTCCTCCAGGGCCATGACTCCAGTTGCTCCTGCAGGGCCGTGGCTCCAGTAGCTCCTCAAGGGCCGTGGCTCCAGTAGCTCCTGCAGGGCCGTGGCTCCAGTAGCTCCTGCAGGGCCGTGTCTCCAGTAGCTCCTCCAGGGCCGTGGCTCCAGTAGCTCCTGCAGGGCCGTGGTTCCAGTAGCTCCTCCAGGGCCATGACTCCAGTTGCTCCTGCAGGGCCGTGGCTCCAGTAGCTCCTCCAGGGCCGTGGCTCCAGTAGCTCCTGCAGGGCCGTGGTTCCAGTAGCTCCTCCAGGGCCATGACTCCAGTTGCTCCTGCAGGGCCGTGGCTCCAGTAGCTCCTCAAGGGCCGTGGCTCCAGTAGCTCCTCCAGGGCCGTGGCTCCAGTAGCTCCTGCAGGGCCGTAGTTCCAGTAGCTCCTGCAGGGCCGTGGCTCTAGTAGCTCCTGCAGGGCCGTGGCTCTAGTAGCTCCTGCAGGGCCGTGTCTCCAGTGACTCCTCCAGGGCCGTGTCTACAGTAGCTCCTCCAGGGCCGTGGCTCCAGTAGCTCCTGCAGGGCCGTGGTTCCAGTAGCTCCTCCAGGGCCGTGTCTCCAGTAGCTCATCCAGGGCTGACGGCTCCAGTAGCTCCTCCAGGGCCGTGGCTCCAGTAGCTCCTGCAGGGCCGTGGCTCTAGTAGCTCCTGCAGGGCCGTGGCTCTAGTAGCTCCTGCAGGGCCGTGTCTCCAGTGACTCCTCCAGGGCCGTGTCTACAGTAGCTCCTCCAGGGCCGTGGCTCCAGTAGCTCCTGCAGGGCCGTGGTTCCAATAGCTCCTCCAGGGCCATGACTCCAGTTGCTCCTGCAGGACCGTGGCTCCAGTAGCTCCTCCAGGGCCGTGGCTCCAGTAGCTCCTGCAGGGCCGTGGTTCCAGTAGCTCCTCCAGGGCCATGACTCCAGTTGCTCCTGCAGGGCCGTGGCTCCAGTAGCTCCTCAAGGGCCGTGGCTCCAGTAGCTCCTCCAGGGCCGTGGCTCCAGTAGCTCCTGCAGGGCCGTAGTTCCAGTAGCTCCTCCAGGGCCGTGGCTCCAGTAGCTCCTGCAGGGCCGTGGCTCCAGTAGCTCCTCCAGGGCCGTGTCTCTAGTAGCTCCTGCAGGGCCGTGTCTCCAGTGACTCCTCCAGGGCCGTGTCTACAGTAGCTCCTCCAGGGCCGTGGCTCCAGTAGCTCCTGCAGGGCCGTGGTTCCAGTAGCTCCTCCAGGGCCGTGTCTCCAGTAGCTCATCCAGGGCTGACGGTTCCAGTAGCTCCTCCAGGGACGTGGCTCCAGTAGCTCCTGCAGGGCCGTGGTTCCAGTAGTTCCTCCAGGGCCGTGGCTCCAGTAGCTCCTCCATGGCCGTAGTTCCAGTAGCTCCTGCAGGGCCGTGGCTCCAGTAGCTCCTGCAGGGCCGTGTCTCCAGTAGCTCCTGCAGGGCCGTGGTTCCAGTAGTTCCTCCAGGGCCGTGGCTCCAGTAGCTCCTCCATGGCCGTAGTTCCAGTAGCTCCTGCAGGGACGTGGTTCCAGTAGCTCCTGCAGGGCCGTGGTTCCAGTAGCTCCTCCATGGCCGTGGCTCCAGTAGCTCCTGCAGGGCCGTGGCTCCAGTAGCTCCTGCAGGGCCGTGGCTCTAGTAGCTCCTCCAGGGCCGTGGCTCCAGTAGCTCCTGCAGGGCCGTGGCTCCAGTAGCTCCTGCAGGGCCGTGGCTCCAGTAGCTCCTCCAGGGCCGTGGCTCCAGTAGCTCCTGCAGGGCCGTGGCTCCAGTAGCTCCTCCAGGGCCGTGGTTCCAGTAGCTCCTCCATGGCCGTGGCTCCAGTAGCTCCTGCAGGGCCGTGGTTCCAGTAGTTCCTCCAGGGCCGTAGCTCCAGTAGCTCCTCCAGGGCCGTGGCTCCAGTAGCTCCTGCAGGGCCGTGGCTCCAGTAGCTCCTCCAGGGCCGTGGCTCCAGTAGCTCCTGCAGGGCCGTGTCTCCAGTAGCTCCTCCAGGGCCGTGTCTCCAGTAGCTCCTCCAGTAGCTCCTGCAGGGCTGTGGCTCCAGTAGCTCCTCCAGGGCCGTGGCTCCAGTAGCTCCTGCAGGGCCGTGGCTCCAGTAGCTCCTGCAGGGCCGTGTCTCCAGTAGCTCCTTTAGGACCGTGTCTCCAGTAGCTCCTCCAGTAGCTCCTCCAGGACCGCGGCTCCAGTAGCTCCTCCAGGGCCGTGGCTCCAGTAGCTCCTCAAGGGCCGTGGCTCCAGTAGCTCCTCCAGGGCCGTGGCTCCAGTAGCTCCTCCAGGGCCGTGGCTCCAGTAGCTCCTCAAGGGCCGTGGCTCCAGTAGCTCCTGCAGGGCCGTGTCTCCAGTAGCTCCACCAGTAGCTCCTCCAGGACCGCGGCTCCAGTAGCTCCTCCAGGGCCGTGGCTCCAGTAGCTCCTCCAGGGCCGTGGCTCCAGTAGCTCCTCCAGGGCCGTGGTTCCAGTAGCTCCTCCAGGGCCGTGGCTCCAGTAGCTCCTCCAGGGCCGTGGCTCCAGTAGCTCCTCAAGGGCCGTGGCTCCAGTAGCTCCTCAAGGGCCGTGGCTCCAGTAGCTCCTCCAGGGCCGTGTCTCCAGTAGCTCCTCCAGGGCCGTGGCTCCAGTAGCTCCTCCAGGGCCGTGGCTCCAGTAGCTCCTCCAGGGCCGTGGCTCCAGTAGCTCCTCAAGGGCCGTGGCTCCAGTAGCTCCTCCAGGGCCGTGGCTCCAGTAGCTCCTCCAGGGCCGTGGCTCCAGTAGCTCCTCCAGGACCGCGGCTCCAGTAGCTCCTCCAGGGCCGTGGCTCCAGTAGCTCCTGCAGGGCCGTGGCTCCAGTAGCTCCTCCAGGGCCGTGGCTCCAGTAGCTCCTCCAGGGCCGTGGTTTCAGTAGCTCCTCCAGGGCCGTGGCTCCAGTAGCTCCTCAAGGGCCGTGGCTCCAGTAGCTCCTCCAGGGCCGTGGTTCCAGTAGCTCCTCCAGGGCCGTGGCTCCAGTAGCTCCTCCAGGGCCGTGGCTCCAGTAGCTCCTCAAGGGCCGTGGCTCCAGTAGCTCCTCCAGGGCCGTGGCTCCAGTAGCTCCTCAAGGGCCGTGGCTCCAGTAGCTCCTCCAGGGCCGTGGCTCCAGTAGCTCCTCCAGGGCCGTGGCTCCAGTAGCTCCTCCAGGGCCGTGGCTCCAGTAGCTCCTCCAGGGCCGTGGCTCCAGTATCTCCTCCCGGGCCGTGTCTCCAGTAGCTCCTCCAGGGCCGTGGCTCCAGTAGCTCCTCCAGGGCCGTGGCTCCAGTAGCTCCTCAAGGGCCGTGGCTCCAGTAGCTCCTCCAGGGCCGTGGTTCCAGTAGCTCCTCCAGGGCCGTGGCTCCAGTAGTTCCTCCAGGGCCGTGGCTCCAGTAGCTCCTCCAGGGCCGTGGCTCCAGTAGCTCCTCCAGGGCCGTGGTTCCAGTAGCTCCTCCAGGGCCGTGGCTCCAGTAGCTCCTCCAGGGCCGTGGCTCCAGTAGCTCCTCCAGGGCCGTGGCTCCAGTAGCTCCTCCAGGACCGCGGCTCCAGTAGCTCCTCCAAGGCCGTGGCTCCAGTAGCTCCTGCAGGGCCGTGGTTCCAGTAGCTCCTGCAGGGCCGTGGTTCCAGTAGCTCCTGCAGGGCCGTGGTTCCAGTAGCTCCTCCAGGGCCGTGGCTCCAGTAGCTCCTCAAGGGCCGTGGCTCCAGTAGCTCCTCAAGGGCCGTGGCTCCAGTAGCTCCTGCAGGGCCGTGGTTCCAGTAGCTCCTCAAGGGCCGTGGCTATAGTAGCTCCTGCAGGGCCGTGGCTCCAGTAGCTCGTGCAGGGCCGTGGCTCCAGAAGCTCCTCCAGGGCCGTGGATGCAGAAGCACCTCCAGGGCCGCGGCTCCAGAGACTACTCCAGGGCCGCGGCTCCAGTGGCTCCAGTGAATCCTCCAGTGCCAACGGCTCCAGTGGCTCCTCCATATGCGGCTCCAGTAGCTCCTGCAGGGCCGCGGCTCCAGTAGCTCCTCCAGGGCCATGGATCCAGTAGCTCCTCCAGTAGCTCCTCCATGGCCGTGGCTCCAGTAGCTCCTGCAGAGCCGTGGCTCCAGTAGCTCCTGCAGGGCCGTGGCTCTAGTAGCTCCTCCAGGGCCGTGGCTCCAGTAGCTCCTGCAGGGCCGTGGCTCCAGTAGCTCCTGCAGGGCCGTGGCTCCAGTAGCTCCTCCAGGGCCGTGGCTCCAGTAGCTCCTGCAGGGCCGTGGCTCCAGTAGCTCCTCCAGGGCCGTGGTTCCAGTAGCTCCTCCATGGCCGTGGCTTCAGTAGCTCCTGCAGGGCCGTGATTCCAGTAGTTCCTCCAGGGCCGTGGCTCCAGTAGCTCCTCCAGGGCCGTGGCTCTAGTAGCTCCTGCAGGGCCGTGGCTCCAGTAGCTCCTCCAGGGCCGTGGCTCCAGTAGCTCCTGCAGGGCCGTGGCTCCAGTAGCTCCTGCAGGGCCGTGTCTCCAGTAGCTCCTCCAGGGCCGTGGTTCCAGTAGCTCCTCCAGGGCCATGACTCCAGTTGCTCCTGCAGGGCCGTGGCTCCAGTAGCTCCTCAAGGGCCGTGGCTCCAGTAGCTCCTGCAGGGCCGTGTCTCCAGTAGCTCCTCCAGTAGCTCCTCCAGGACCGCGGCTCCAGTAGCTCCTCCAGGGCCGTGGATGCAGAAGCACCTCCAGGGCCGCGGCTCCAGAGACTACTCCAGGGCCGCGGCTCCAGTGGCTCCAGTGAATCCTCCAGTGCCAACGGCTCCAGTGGCTCCTCTATATGCGGCTCCAGTAGCTCCTGCAGGGCCGCGGCTCCAGTAGCTCCTCCAGGGCCATGACTCCAGTTGCTCCTGCAGGGCCGTGGCTCCAGTAGCTCCTCAAGGGCCGTGGCTCCAGTAGCTCCTGCAGGGCCGTGGTTCCAGTAGCTCCTCCAGGGCCGTGTCTCCAGTAGCTCATCCAGGGCTGACGGCTCCAGTAGCTCCTCCAGGGCCGTGGCTACAGTAGCTCCTGCAGGGCCGTGGCTCTAGTAGCTCCTGCAGGGCCGTGGCTCTAATAGCTCCTGCAGGGCCGTGTCTCCAGTGACTCCTCCAGGGCCGTGTCTACAGTAGCTCCTCCAGGGCCGTGGCTCCAGTAGCTCCTGCAGGGCCGTGGTTCCAATAGCTCCTCCAGGGCCATGACTCCAGTTGCTCCTGCAGGGCCGTGGCTCCAGTAGCTCCTCCAGGGCCGTGGCTCCAGTAGCTCCTGCAGGGCCATGGTTCCAGTAGCTCCTCCAGGGCCATGACTCCAGTTGCTCCTGCAGGGCCGTGGCTCCAGTAGCTCCTGCAGGGCCGTGGCTCCAGTAGCTCCTCCAGGGCCGTGGCTCTAGTAGCTCCTGCAGGGCCGTGTCTCCAGTGACTCCTCCAGGGCCGTGTCTACAGTAGCTCCTCCAGGGCCGTGGCTCCAGTAGCTCCTGCAGGGCCGTGGTTCCAGTAGCTCCTCCAGGGCCGTGTCTCCAGTAGCTCATCCAGGGCTGACGGTTCCAGTAGCTCCTCCAGGGACGTGGCTCCAGTAGCTCCTGCAGGGCCGTGGTTCCAGTAGTTCCTCCAGGGCCGTGGCTCCAGTAGCTCCTCCATGGCCGTAGTTCCAGTAGCTCCTGCAGGGCCGTGGCTCCAGTAGCTCCTGCAGGGCCGTGTCTCCAGTAGCTCCTCCAGGGCCGTGGTTCCAGTAGCTCCTCCAGGGCCATGACTCCAGTTGCTCCTGCAGGGCCGTGGCTCCAGTAGCTCCTCAAGGGCCGTGGCTCCAGTAGCTCCTCCAGGGCCGTGGCTCCAGTAGCTCCTCCAGGACCGTGTCTCCAGTAGCTCCTCCAGGGCCGTGGTTCCAGTAGCTCCTCCAGGGCCATGACTCCAGTTGCTCCTGCAGGGCCGTGGCTCCAGTAGCTCCTCCAGGGCCGTGACTCCAGTAGCTCCTCCAGGGCCGTGGTTCCAGTAGCTCCTCCAGGGCCATGACTCCAGTTGCTCCTGCAGGGCCGTGGCTCCAGTAGCTCCTCAAGGGCCGTGGCTCCAGTAGCTCCTCCAGGGCCGTGGCTCCAGTAGCTCCTCCAGGACCGTGTCTCCAGTAGCTCCTCCAGGGCCGTGGTTCCAGTAGCTCCTCCAGGGCCATGACTCCAGTTGCTCCTGCAGGGCCGTGGCTCCAGTAGCTCCTGCAGGGCCGTGGCTCCAGTAGCTCCTCAAGGGCCGTGGCTCCAGTAGCTCCTCCAGGACCGCGGCTCCAGTAGCTCCTCCAGGGCCGTGGCTCCAGTAGCTCCTCCAGGGCCGTGGCTCCAGTAGCTCCTCCAGGGCCGTGTCTCCAGTAGCTCCTCCAGGGCCGTGGCTCCAGTAGCTCCTCCAGGGCCGTGGCTCCAGTAGCTCCTCCAGGGCCGTGGCTCCAGTAGCTCCTCCAGGGCCGTGGCTCCAGTAGCTCCTCAAGGGCCGTGGCTCCAGTAGCTCCTCCAGGGCCGTGGCTCCAGTAGCTCCTCCAGGGCCGTGGCTCCAGTAGCTCCTCCAAGACCGCGGCTCCAGTAGCTCCTCCAGGGCCGTGGCTATAGTAGCTCCTGCAGGGCCGTGGCTCCAGTAGCTCGTGCAGGGCCGTGGCTCCAGAAGCTCCTCCAGGGCCGTGGATGCAGAAGCACCTCCAGGGCCGCGGCTCCAGAGACTACTCCAGGGCCGCGGCTCCAGTGGCTCCAGTGAATCCTCCAGTGCCAACGGCTCCAGTGGCTCCTCCATATGCGGCTCCAGTAGCTCCTGCAGGGCCGCGGCTCCAGTAGCTCCTGCAGGGCCGCGGCTCCAGTAGCTCCTCCAGGGCCATGGCTCCAGTAGCTCCTCCAGTAGCTCCTCCAGGACCGCGGCTCCAGTAGCTCCTCCAGGGCCGTGGCTCCAGTAGCTCCTGCAGGGCCGTGGTTCCAGTAGCTTTTCCAGGGCCACGGCTACAGTAGCTCCTCCAGGGCCGTGGCTCCAGTAGCTCCTCAAGGGCCGTGGCTCCAGTAGCTCCTTCAGGGCCGTGGTTCCAGTAGCTCCTCCATGGCCACGGCTACAGTAGCTCCTCCAGGGCCGTGGCTCCAGTGGCTCCTCCATATGCGGCTCCAGTAGCTCCTGCAGGGCCGTGTCTCCAGTAGCTCCTCCAGGGCCGTGGCTCCATTAGCTCCTGGAGGGCCGTGGTTACAGTAGCTCTTCCAGGGCCACGGCTACAGTAGCTCCTCCAGGGCCGTGGCTCCAGTAGCTCCTCAAGGGCCGTGGCTCCAGTAGCTCCAGCAGGGCCGTGGTTCCAGTAGCTCCTCCATGGCCACGGCTACAGTAGCTCCTCCAGGGCCGTGGCTCCAGTGGCTCCTCCATATGCGGCTCCAGTAGCTCCTACAGGGCCGTGTCTCCAGTAGCTCCTCCAGGGCCGTGTCTCCAGTAGCTCCTCCTGGACCGTGTCTCCAGTAGCTCCTCCAGGGCCGCGGCTCCAGTGACTCCTCCAGGGCCGTGTCTCCAGTAACTCCTCCAGGGCCGTGGCTCCATTAGCTCCTGCAGGGCCGTGGTTCCAGTAGCTCTTCCAGGGCCACGGCTACAGTAGCTCCTCCAGGGCCGTGGCTCCAGTAGCTCCTCAAGGGCCGTGGCTCCAGTAGCTCCTGCAGGGCCGTGGTTCCAGTAGCTCCTCCATGGCCACGGCTACAGTAGCTCCTCCAGGGCCGTGGCTCCAGTGGCTCCTCCATATGCGGCTCCAGTAGCTCCTGCAGGGCCGTGTCTCCAGTAGCTCCTCCAGGGCCGTGTCTCCAGTAGCTCCTCCTGGACCGTGTCTCCAGTAGCTTCTCCAGGGTCGGTGGCTCTAGTGACTCCTCCAGGGCCACAGCTCCAGTGGCTCCTCCAGGGCCACAGCTCCAGTGGCTTCTCCAGGACCGTGCCTCCAGTAGCTCCTCCAGGGCACGTGGCTCCAGTAGCTCCTCCAGGGCCGTGGCTCCAGTAGCTTCTCCAGGGCCGGTGGCTCTAGTGACTCCTCCAAGGCCACAGCTCCAGTGGCTCCTCCAGGGCCACAGCTCCAGTGGCTCCTCCAGGGCCGTGGCTCCAGTAGCTCCTGCAGGGCCGTGGCTCCAGTAGCTCCTCCAGGGCACGTGGCTCCAGTAGCTCCTCCAGGACCGTGTCTCCAGTAGCTTCTCCAGGGTCTGTGGCTCTAGTGACTCCTCCAGGGCCACAGCTCCAGTGGCTCCTCCAGGGCCACAGCTCCAGTGGCTCCTCCAGGGCCACCGCTCCAGTGGCTCCTTCAGGGCCACCGCTCCAGTGGCTCCTCCAGGGCCGTGGCTCTAGTAGCTCATGCAGGGCCGTGGCTCCAGTAGCTCCTCCAGGGCACGTGGCTCCAGTAGCTCCTCCAGGACCGTGTCTCCAGTAGCTTCTCCAGGGTCGGTGGCTCTAGTGACTCCTCCAGGGCCACAGCTCTAGTGGCTCCTCCAGGGCCGTGGCTAAAGTAGCTCCTCCAAAGCACGTGGCTCCAGTACCTCCTCCAGGACCGTGTCTCCAGTAGCTTCTCCAGGGTTGGTGGCTCTAGTGACTCCTCCAGGGCACAGCTCCAGTGGCTCCTCCAGGGCCACAGCTCCAGTGGCTTCTCCAGGGCCGTGGCTCCAGTAGCTCCTCCAGGGCACGTGGCTCCAGTAGCTCCTCCAGGGCCGTGGCTCCAGTAGCTTCTCCAGGGCCGGTGGCTCTAGTGACTCCTCCAGGGCCACAGCTCCAGTGGCTCCTCCAGGGCCACAGCTCCAGTGGCTCCTCCAAGGCCATGGCTCCAGCGGCTCCTCCAGGGCCGTGGCTCCAGTAGCTCATGCAGGGCCGTGGCTCTAGTAGCTCCTGCAGGGCCGTGTCTCCAGTAGCTTTTCCAGGGCCGGTGGCTCTAGTGACTCCTCCAGGGCCACAGCTCCAGTGGCCTTTTCAGGGCCACAGCTCCAGTGGCTAGTCCAGGGCCATGGCTCCAGTGGCTCCTCCAGGGCCGTGTCTCCAGTAGCTCCTGCAGGGCCGTGGCTCCAGTAGCTCCTCCAGGGCACGTGGCTCCAGTAGCTCATCAAGGGCCGTGGCTCCAGTAGCTCCTGCAGGGCCGTAGTTCCAGTAGCTCCTGCAGGGCCGTGGTTCCAGTAGCTCCTGCAGGGCCGTGTCTCCAGTAGCTCGTGCAGGGCCGTGGCTCCAGAAGCTTCTCCAGGGCCGTGGATGCAGAAGCACCTCCAGGGCCGCGGCTCCAGAGACTACTCCAGGGCCGCGGCTCCAGTGGCTCCAGTGAATCCTCCAGTGCCAACGGTTCCAGTGGCTCCTCCATATGCGGCTCCAGTAGCTCCTGCAGGGCCGCGGCTCCAGTAGCTCCTCCAGGGCCGTGGCTCCAGTAGCTCCTCCAGGACCGCGGCTCCAGTGACTCCTCCAGGGCCATGGCTCCATTAGCTCCTGCAGGGCCGTGGTTCCAGTAGCTCCTGCAGGGCCGTGGCTCCAGTAGCTCCTCCAGGGCACGTGGCTCCAGTAGCTCCTCCAGGACCGTGTCTCCAGTAGCTTCTCCAGGGTCGGTGGCTCTAGTGACTCCTCCAGGGCCACAGCTCCAGTGGCTCCTCCAGGGCCACAGCTCCAGTGTCTCCCCCAGGGCCGTGGCTCCAACAGCTCCTGCAGGGCCGTGGCTCCAGTAGCTCCTCCCGGGCACGTGGCTCCAGTAGCTCCTCCAGGACCGTGTCTCCAGTAGCTTCTCCAGGGTCGGTGGCTCTAGTGACTCCTCCAGGGCCACAGCTCCAGTGGCTCCTCCAGGGCCGTGGCTCCAGTAGCTCCTCCAAAGCACGTGGCTCCAGTACCTCCTCCAGGACCGTGTCTCCAGTAGCTTCTCCAGGGTCGGTGGCTCTAGTGACTCCTCCAGGGCCACAGCTCCAGTGGCTCCTCCAGGGCCACAGATCCAGTGGCTTCTCCAGGGCCGTGGCTCCAGTAGCTCCTCCAGGGCACGTGGCTCCAGTAGCTCCTCCAGGGCCGTGGCTCCAGTAGCTTCTCCAGGGCCGGTGCCTCTAGTGACTCCTCCAGGGCCACAGCTCCAGTGGCTCCTCCAGGGCCACAGCTCCAGTGCCTCCTCCAGGGCCATGGCTCCAGCGGCTCCTACAGGGCCGTGGCTCCAGTAGCCCATGCAGGGCCGTGTCTCTAGTAGCTCCTTCAGGGCCGTGTCTCCAGTAGCTCCTGCAGGGCCGTGGCTCTAGTAGCTCCTGCAGGGCCGTGACTCCAGTAGCTCCTCAGGGCCGTGTCTCCAGTAGCTCCTCCAGGACCGTGTCTCCAGTAGGTTCTCCAGCTTCGGTGGCTCTAGTGACTCCTCCAGGGCCACAGCTCCAGTGGCTCCTCCAGGGCCACAGCTCCAGTGGCTTCTCCAGGGCCGTGGCTCCAGTAGCTCCTCCAGGGTACGTGGCTACAGTAGCTCCTCGAGGGCCGTGGCTCCAGTAGCATTTCCAGGGCCGGTGGCTCTAGTGACTCCTCCAGGGCCACAGCTCCAGTGGCTCCTCCAGGGCCACAGCTCCAGTTGCTCCTCCAGGGCCATGGCTCCAGTGGCTCCTCCAGGGCCGTGGCTCCAGTAGCTCCTGCAGGGCCGTGGCTCCAGTAGCTCCTCCAGGGCACGTGGCTCCAGTAGCTCCTCCAGGACCGTGTCTCCAGTAGCTTCTCCAGGGTCGGTGGCTCTAGTGACTCCTCCAGGGCCACAGCTCCAGTAGCTCCACCAGGGCCATGGCTCCAGTGGCTCCTCCAGGGCCGTGGCCCCAGTAGCTCCTGCAGGGCCGTGGCTCCAGTAGCTCCTCCAGGGCACTCGGCTCAATAGCTCCTCCAGGACCGTGTCTCCAGTAGCTTCTCCAGGGTCGGGTGCTCTAGTGACTCCTCCAGGGCCACAGCTCCAGTGGCTCCTCCAGGGCTACAGCTCCTGTTGCTCCTCCAGGGCCGTGGCTCCAGTAGCTCCTGCAGGGCCGTGGCTCCAGTAGCTACTCCATGGCACGTGGCTCCAGTAGCTCCTCCAGGACCGTGTCTCCAGTAGCTTCTCCAGGGCCGGTGGCTCTAGTGACTCCTCCAGGGCCACAGCTCCAGTGGCTCCTCCAGGGCCGTGGCTCCAGTAGCTCCTGCAGGGCCGTGGCTCCAGTAGCTCCTGCAGGGCCGTGGCTCCAGTAGCTCCTGCAGGGCCGTGTCTCCAGTAGCTTCTCCAGGGCCGTGGCTCCATAAGCTCCTGCAGAGCCGTGGCTCCAATAGCCCCTGCAGGGCACGTGGCTCCAGTAGCTCCTCCAGGACCGTGTCTCCAGTAGCTTCTCCAGGGCCGGTGGCTTAAGTGACTCCTCCACCCACAGCTCCAGTGGCTCCTCCAGGGCCACAGCTCCAGTGGCTTCTCCAGGGCCGTGGCTCCAGTAGCTCCTCCAGGGCACGTGGCTCCAGTAGCTCCTCTAGGGCCGTGGCTCTAGTAGCTTCTCCAGGGCCGGTGGCTCTAGTGACTCCTCCAGGGCCACAGCTCCAGTGGCTCCTCCAGGGCCACAGCTCCAGTGGCTCCTCAAGGGCCGTGGCTCCAGTAGCTCCTGCAGGGCCGTGGCTCCAGTAGCTCCTCCAGGGCACGTGGCTCCGGTAGCTCCTCCAGGACCGTGTCTCTAGTAGCTTCTCCAGGGTCGGGCGCTGTAGTGACTCCTCCAGGGCCACAGCTCCAGTGGCTCCTCCAGGGCCACAGCTCCAGTGGCTCCTCCAGGTCCGTGGCTCCAGTAGCTCCTGCAGGGCCGTGGCTCCAGTAGCTCCTCCAGGGCACGTGGCTCCAGTAGCTCCTCCAGGACCGTGTCTCCAGTAGCTTCTCCAGGGTCGGTGGCTCTAGTGACTCCTCCAGGGCCACAGCTCCAGTGGCTCCTCCAGGGCCGTGGCTCCAGTAGCTCCTGCAGGGCCGTGGCTCCAGTAGCTCCTCCAGGGCACGTGGCTCCAGTAGCTCTTCCAGGACCGTGTCTCCAGTAGCTTCTCCAGGGTCGGTGGCTCTAGTGACTCCTCCAGATCCACAGCTCCAGTGGCTCCTCCAGGGCCACAGCTCCAGTGGCTTCTTCAGGGCAGTGTCTCCAGTAGCTCCTCCAGGGCACGTGGCTCCAGTAGCTCCTCCAAGGGCCGTGGCTCCAGTAGCTTCTCCAGGGCCGGTGGCTCTAGTGACTCCTCCAGGGCCACAGCTCCAGTGGCTCCTCCAGGGCCACAGCTCCAGTGGCTTCTTCAGGGCCGTGTCTCCAGTAGCTCCTCCAGGGCACGTGGCTCCAGTGGCTCCTCCAGGGCCGTAGCTCCAGTAGCTCCTGCAGGGCCGTGGCTCTAGTAGCTCCTGCAGGGCCGTGGCTCCAGTAGCTCCTCCAGGGCCGTGTCTCCAGTAGCTCCTGCAGGGCCGTGGTTCCAGTAGCTCCTCCAGGGCACGTGGCTCCAGTAGCTCCTCCAGGACCGTGTCTCCAGTAGCTTCTCCAGGGCCGGTGGCTCTAGTGACTCCTCCAGGGCCACAGCACCAGTGGCTCCTCCAGGGCCACAGCTCCAGTGGTTCCTCAAGGCCATGGCTCCAGTGGCTCCTCCAGGGCCGTGGCTCCAGTAGCTCCTGCAGGGCCGTGGCTCCAGTAGCTCCTCCAGGGCACGTGGCTCCAGTAGCTCCTCCAGGACCGTGTCTCCCGTAGCTTCTCCAGGGTCGGTGGCTCTAGTGACTCCTCCAGAGCCACAGCTCCAGTGGCTGTTCCAGGGCAATGGCTCCAGTGGCTCCTCCAGGGCCATGGCCCCAGTATCTCCTGCAGGGCCGTGGCTCCAGTAGCTCCTCCAGGGCACGTGGCACAATAGCTCCTCCAGGACCGTGTCTCCAGTAGCTTCTCCAGGGTCGGTGGCTCAAGTGACTCCTCCAGGGCTACAGCTCCAGTGGCTCCTTTAGGGCCACAGCTCCAGTGGCTCCTCCAGGGCCGTGGCTCCAGTAGCCCCAGCAGAGCCGTGGCTCCAGTAGCTCCCCAAGGGCACGTGGCTCCAGTAGCTCCTCCAGGACCGTGTCTCCAGTAGCTTCTCCAGGGCCGGTGGCTCTAGTGACTCCTCCAGGGCCACAGCTCCAGTGGCTCCTTCAGGTCCGGTGATCCAGTAGCTCCAGCAGGGCCGTGGCTCCAGTAGCTCCTCCAGGGCACGTGGCTCCAGTAGCTCCTCCAGGACCGTGTCTCCAGTAGCTTCTCCAGGGCCGTGGCTCCAGTAGCTCCTCCAGGGCCGTGTCTCCAGTAGCTCCTGCAGGGCCGTGGTTCCAGTAGCTCCTCCAGGGCACGTGGCTCCAGTAGCTCCTCCAGGACCGTGTCTCCAGTAGCTTCTCCAGGGCCGGTGGCTCTAGTGACTCCTCCAGGGCCACAGCACCAGTGGCTCCTCCAGGGCCACAGCTCCAGTGGTTCCTCAAGGCCATGGCTCCAGTGGCTCCTCCAGGGCCGTGGCTCCAGTAGCTCCTGCAGGGCCGTGGCTCCAGTAGCTCCTCCAGGGCACGTGGCTCCAGTAGCTCCTCCAGGACCGTGTCTCCCGTAGCTTCTCCAGGGTCGGTGGCTCTAGTGACTCCTCCAGAGCCACAGCTCCAGTGGCTGTTCCAGGGCAATGGCTCCAGTGGCTCCTCCAGGGCCATGGCCCCAGTATCTCCTGCAGGGCCGTGGCTCCAGTAGCTCCTCCAGGGCACGTGGCTCAATAGCTCCTCCAGGACCGTGTCTCCAGTAGCTTCTCCAGGGTCGGTGGCTCAAGTGACTCCTCCAGGGCTACAGCTCCAGTGGCTCCTTTAGGGCCACAGCTCCAGTGGCTCCTCCAGGGCCGTGGCTCCAGTAGCCCCAGCAGGGCCGTGGCTCCAGTAGCTCCCCAAGGGCACGTGGCTCCAGTAGCTCCTCCAGGACCGTGTCTCCAGTAGCTTCTCCAGGGCCGGTGGCTCTAGTGACTCCTCCAGGGCCACAGCTCCAGTGGCTCCTTCAGGTCCGGTGATCCAGTAGCTCCAGCAGGGCCGTGGCTCCAGTAGCTCCTCCAGGGCACGTGGCTCCAGTAGCTCCTCCAGGACCGTGTCTCCAGTAGCTTCTCCAGGGCCGTGGCTCCAGTAGCTCCTCCAGGGCCGTGGCTCCAGTAGCTCCTGCAGGGCCGTGGCTCCAGTAGCTCCTCCAGGGCCGTGTCTCCAGTAGCTCCTGCAGGGCCGTGGCTCCAGTAGCTCCTCCAGGGCACGTGGTTCCCGTAGCTCCTCCAGGACCGTGTCTCCAGTAGCTTCTCCAGGGTCGGTGGCTCTAGTGACTCCTCCAGGGCCACAGCTCCAGTGGCTCCTTCAGGTCCGGTGATCCAGTAGTTCCTGCAGGGCCGTGGCTCCAGTAGCTCCTCCAGGGCACGTGGCTCCAGTAGCTCCTCCAGGACCGTGTCTCCAGTAGCTTCTCCAGGGCCGGTGGCTCTAGTGACTCCTCCAGGGCCACAGCACCAGTGGCTCCTCCAGGGCCACAGCTCCAGTGGTTCCTCAAGGCCATGGCTCCAGTGGCTCCTCCAGGGCCGTGGCTCCAGTAGCTCCTGCAGGGCCGTGGCTCCAGTAGCTCCTCCAGGGCCGTGTCTCCAGTAGCTCCTGCAGGGCCGTGGCTCCAGTAGCTCCTCCAGGGCACGTGGCTCCAGTAGCTCCTCCAGGACCGTGTCTCCAGTAGCTTCTCCAGGGCCGGTGGCTCTAGTGACTCCTCCAGGGCCACAGCACCAGTGGCTCCTCCAGGGCCACAGCTCCAGTGGTTCCTCAAGGCCATGGCTCCAGTGGCTCCTCCAGGGCCGTGGCTCCAGTAGCTCCTGCAGGGCCGTGGCTCCAGTAGCTCCTCCAGGGCACGTGGCTCCAGTAGCTCCTCCAGGACCGTGTCTCCCGTAGCTTCTCCAGGGTCGGTGGCTCTAGTGACTCCTCCAGAGCCACAGCTCCAGTGGCTGTTCCAGGGCAATGGCTCCAGTGGCTCCTCCAGGGCCATGGCCCCAGTATCTCCTGCAGGGCCGTGGCTCCAGTAGCTCCTCCAGGGCACGTGGCTCAATAGCTCCTCCAGGACCGTGTCTCCAGTAGCTTCTCCAGGGTCGGTGGCTCAAGTGACTCCTCCAGGGCTACAGCTCCAGTGGCTCCTTTAGGGCCACAGCTCCAGTGGCTCCTCCAGGGCCGTGGCTCCAGTAGCCCCAGCAGGGCCGTGGCTCCAGTAGCTCCCCAAGGACACGTGGCTCCAGTAGCTCCTCCAGGACCGTGTCTCCAGTAGCTTCTCCAGGGCCGGTGGCTCTAGTGACTCCTCCAGAGCCACAGCTCCAGTGGCTCCTTCAGGTCCGGTGATCCAGTAGCTCCAGCAGGGCCGTGGCTCCAGTAGCTCCTCCAGGGCACGTGGCTCCAGTAGCTCCTCCAGGACCGTGTCTCCAGTAGCTTCTCCAGGGCCGTGGCTCCAGTAGCTCCTCCAGGGCCGTGGCTCCAGTAGCTCCTGCAGGGCCGTGGCTCCAGTAGCTCCTCCAGGGCCGTGTCTCCAGTAGCTCCTGCAGGGCCGTGGCTCCAGTAGCTCCTCCAGGGCACGTGGTTCCCGTAGCTCCTCCAGGACCGTGTCTCTAGTAGCTTCTCCAGGGTCGGTGGCTCTAGTGACTCCTCCAGGGCCACAGCTCCAGTGGCTCCTTCAGGTCCGGTGATCCAGTAGCTCCTGCAGGGCCGTGGCTCCAGTAGCTCCTCCAGGGCACGTGGCTCCAGTAGCTCCTCCAGGACCGTGTCTCCAGTAGCTTCTCCAGGGTCGGTGGCTCTAGTGACTTCTCCAGGGCCACAGCTCCAGTGGCTCCTCCAGGGCCGTGGCTCCAGTAGCTCCTGCAGGGCCGTGGCTCTAGTAGCTCCTGCAGGGCCGTGTCTCCAGTAGCTCCTCCAGGGCACGTGGCTCCAGTAGCTCCTCCAGGACCGTGTCTTCAGTAGCTTCTCCAGGGTCGGTGGCTCTAGTGACTTCTCCAGGGCCACAGCTCCAGTGACTCCACCAGGGCCGTGGCTCCAGTAGCTCCTGCAGGGCCGTGGCTCCAGTATCTCCTGCAGGGCCGTGTCTTCAGTTGCTCCTCCAGGGCACGTGGCTCCGGTAGCTCCTCCAGGACCGTGTCTCCAGTAGCTTCTCCAGGGTCGGTGGCTCTAGTGACTTCTCCAGGGCCACAGCTCCAGTGGCTCCTCCAGGGCCGTGGCTCCAGTAGCTCCTGCAGGGCCGTGGCTCCAGTAGCTCCTGCAGGGCCGTGTCTCCAGTAGCTCCTCCAGGGCACGTGGCTCCAGTAGCTCCTCCAGGACCGTGTCTCCAGTAGCTTCTCCAGGGTCGGTGGCTCTAGTGACTTCTCCAGGGCCACAGCTCCAGTGGCTCCTCCAGGGCCGTGGCTCCAGTAGCTCCTCCAGGGCCGTGGCTCCAGTAGCTCCTCCAGGGCCGTGGCTCCAGTAGCTCCTGCAGGACCGTGTCTTCAGTAGCTTCTCCAGGGTCGGTGGCTCTAGTGACTTCTCCAGGGCCACAGCTCCAGTGACTCCACCAGGGCCGTGGCTCCAGTAGCTCCTGCAGGGCCGTGGCTCCAGTATCTCCTGCAGGGCCGTGTCTTCAGTTGCTCCTCCAGGGCACGTGGCTCCGGTAGCTCCTCCAGGACCGTGTCTCCAGTAGCTTCTCCAGGGTCGGTGGCTCTAGTGACTTCTCCAGGGCCACAGCTCCAGTGGCTCCTCCAGGGCCGTGGCTCCAGTAGCTCCTGCAGGGCCGTGGCTCCAGTAGCTCCTGCAGGGCCGTGTCTCCAGTAGCTCCTCCAGGGCACGTGGCTCCAGTAGCTCCTCCAGGACCGTGTCTCCAGTAGCTTCTCCAGGGCCGGTGGCTCTAGTGACTCCTCCAGGGCCACAGCACCAGTGGCTCCTCCAGGGCCACAGCTCCAGTGGTTCCTCAAGGCCATGGCTCCAGTGGCTCCTCCAGGGCCGTGGCTCCAGTAGCTCCTGCAGGGCCGTGGCTCCAGTAGCTCCTCCAGGGCACGTGGCTCCAGTAGCTCCTCCAGGACCGTGTCTCCCGTAGCTTCTCCAGGGTCGGTGGCTCTAGTGACTCCTCCAGAGCCACAGCTCCAGTGGCTGTTCCAGGGCAATGGCTCCAGTGGCTCCTCCAGGGCCATTGCCCCAGTATCTCCTGCAGGGCCGTGGCTCCAGTAGCTCCTCCAGGGCACGTGGCTCAATAGCTCCTCCAGGACCGTGTCTCCAGTAGCTTCTCCAGGGTCGGTGGCTCAAGTGACTCCTCCAGGGCTACAGCTCCAGTGGCTCCTTTAGGGCCACAGCTCCAGTGGCTCCTCCAGGGCCGTGGCTCCAGTAGCCCCAGCAGAGCCGTGGCTCCAGTAGCTCCCCAAGGGCACGTGGCTCCAGTAGCTCCTCCAGGACCGTGTCTCCAGTAGCTTCTCCAGGGCCGGTGGCTCTAGTGACTCCTCCAGGGCCACAGCTCCAGTGGCTCCTTCAGGTCCGGTGATCCAGTAGCTCCAGCAGGGCCGTGGCTCCAGTAGCTCCTCCAGGGCACGTGGCTCCAGTAGCTCCTCCAGGACCGTGTCTCCAGTAGCTTCTCCAGGGCCGTGGCTCCAGTAGCTCCTCCAGGGCCGTGGCTCCAGTAGCTCCTGCAGGGCCGTGGCTCCAGTAGCTCCTCCAGGGCCGTGTCTCCAGTAGCTCCTGCAGGGCCGTGGCTCCAGTAGCTCCTCCAGGGCACGTGGTTCCCGTAGCTCCTCCAGGACCGTGTCTCCAGTAGCTTCTCCAGGGTCGGTGGCTCTAGTGACTCCTCCAGGGCCACAGCTCCAGTGGCTCCTTCAGGTCCGGTGATCCAGTAGCTCCTGCAGGGCCGTGGCTCCAGTAGCTCCTCCAGGGCACGTGGCTTCAGTAGCTCCTCCAGGACCGTGTCTCCAGTAGCTTCTCCAGGGTCGGTGGCTCTAGTGACTTCTCCAGGGCCACAGCTCCAGTGGCTCCTCCAGGGCCGTGGCTCCAGTAGCTCCTGCAGGGCCGTGGCTCTAGTAGCTCCTGCAGGGCCGTGTCTCCAGTAGCTCCTCCAGGGCACGTGGCTCCAGTAGCTCCTCCAGGACCGTGTCTTCAGTAGCTTCTCCAGGGTCGGTGGCTCTAGTGACTTCTCCAGGGCCACAGCTCCAGTGACTCCACCAGGGCCGTGGCTCCAGTAGCTCCTGCAGGGCCGTGGCTCCAGTATCTCCTGCAGGGCCGTGTCTTCAGTTGCTCCTCCAGGGCACGTGGCTCCGGTAGCTCCTCCAGGACCGTGTCTCCAGTAGCTTCTCCAGGGTCGGTGGCTCTAGTGACTTCTCCAGGGCCACAGCTCCAGTGGCTCCTCCAGGGCCGTGGCTCCAGTAGCTCCTGCAGGGCCGTGGCTCCAGTAGCTCCTGCAGGGCCGTGTCTCCAGTAGCTCCTCCAGGGCACGTGGCTCCAGTAGCTCCTCCAGGACCGTGTCTCCAGTAGCTTCTCCAGGGTCGGTGGCTCTAGTGACTTCTCCAGGGCCACAGCTCCAGTGGCTCCTCCTGGGCCGTGGCTCCAGTAGCTCCTCCAGGGCCGTGGCTCCAGTAGCTCCTCCAGGGCCGTGGCTCCAGTAGCTCCTGCAGGGCCGTGTCTCCAGTAGCTCCTCCAGGGCACGTGGCTCCAGTAGCTCCTCCAGGACCGTGTCTCCAGTAGCTTCTCCAGGGTCGGTGGCTCTAGTGACTCCTCCAGGGCCACAGCTCCAGTGGCTCCTCCAGGGCCACAGCTCCAGTGGCTTCTCCAGGGCCGTGGCTCCAGTAGCTCCTCCAGGGCACGTGGCTCCATAAGCTCCTCCAGGGCCGTGGCTCCAGTAGCTTCTCCAGGGCCGGTGGCTCTAGTGACTCCTCCAGGGCCACAGCTCCAGTGGGTTTTCCAGGGCCACAGCTCCAGTGGCTCCTCCAGGGCCATGGCTCCAGTGACTTCTCCAGGGCCGTGGCTCCATTAGCTCCTGCAGGGCCGTGGCTCTAGTAGCTCCTGCAGGGCCGTGTCTCCAGTAGCTCCTGCAGGGCCGTGGCTCTAGTAGCTCCTGCAGGGCCGTGGCTCCAGTAGCTCCTCCAGGGCCGTGTCTCCAGTAGCTCCTGCAGGGCCGTGGCTCTAGTAGCTCCTGCAGGGCCGTGTCTCCAGTAGCTCCTGCAGGGCCGTGGCTCTAGTAGCTCCTGCAGGGCCGTGGCTCTAGTAGCTCCTGCAGGGCCTTGGCTCTAGTAGCTCCTGCAGGGCCGTGTCTCCAGTAGCTCCTGCAGGGCCGTGGCTCTAGTAGCTCCTGCAGGGCCGTGGCTCCAGTAGCTCCTCCAGGGCCGTGTCTCCAGTAGCTCCTGCAGGGCCGTGGCTCTAGTAGCTCCTGCAGGGCCGTGGCTCTAGTAGCTCCTGCAGGGCCGTGGCTCTAGTAGCTCCTCCAGGGCCGTGGCTCCAGTAGCTCCTGCAGGGCCGTGGCTCTAGTAGCTCCTCCAGGGCACGTGGCTCCAGTAGCTCCTGCAGGGCCGTGTCTCCAGTAGCTCCTCCAGGGCCGTGGCTCTAGTAGCTCCTGCAGGGCCGTGGCTCTAGTAGCTCCTGCAGGGCCGTGGCTCCAGTAGCTCCTGCAGGGCCGTGGCTCTAGTAGCTCCTCCAGGGCACGTGGCTCCAGTAGCTCCTGCAGGGCCGTGGCTCCAGTAGCTCCTCCAGGGCCGTGGCTCCAGTAGCTCCTGCAGGGCCGTGGCTCTAGTAGCTCCTCCAGGGCACGTGGCTCCAGTAGCTCCTGCAGGGCCGTGGCTCCAGTAGCTCCTCCAGGGCCGTGGCTCCAGTAGCTCCTCCAGGGCCGTGGCTCTAGTAGCTCCTCCAGGGCCGTGGCTCTAGTAGCTCCTGCAGGGCCGTGGCTCTAGTAGCTCCTCCAGGGCACGTGGCTCCAGTAGCTCCTCCAGGGCCGTGGCTCCAGTAGCTCCTGCAGGGCCGTGGCTCCAGTAGCTCCTGCAGGGCCGTGTCTCCAGTAGCTCCTCCAGGGCCGTGTCTCCAGTAGCTTCTCCAGGGCCGGTGGCTCTAGTGACTCCTCCAGGGCCACAGATCCAGTGCCTCCTCCAGGGCCGTGTCTCCAGTAGCTCCTCCAGGGCCGTGTCTCCAGTAGCTCCTCCAGGGCCGTGTCTCCAGTAGCTCCTGCAGGGCCGTTGCTCTAGTAGCTCCTGCAGGGCCTAGGCTCTAGTAGCTCCTGCAGGGCCGTGGCTCAAGTAGCTCCTGCAGGGCCGTGTCTCCAGTAGCTCCACGAGGTCCGTGTCTCCAGTAGCTTCTCCAGGGCCGGTGGCTCTAGTGACTCCTCCAGGGCCACAGATCCAGTGCCTCCTCCAGGGCCGTGTCTCCAGTAGCTCCTTTAGGGCCGTGTCTCCAGTGGCTCCTCCAGGGCCGTGGCTCCAGTAGCTCCTGCAGGGCCGTGGCTCTAGTAGCTCCTGCAGGGCCGTGTCTCCAGTAGCTCCTCCAGGGCCGTGTCTCCAGTAGCTCCTGCAGGGCCGTGTCTCCAGTGGCTCCTCCAGGGCCGTGGCTCCAGTAGCTCCTGCAGGGCCGTGGCTCTAGTAGCTCCTGCAGGGCCGTGTCTCCAGTAGCTCCTCCAGGGCCGTGTCTCCAGTAGCTTCTCCAGGGCCGGTGGCTCTAGTGACTCCTCCAGGGCCACAGATCCAGGTCCTCCTAAAGGGCCGTGTCTCCAGTAGCTCCTCCAGGGCCGTGTCTCCAGTAGCTCCTCCAGGGCCGTGTCTCCAGTAGCTCCTGCAGGGCCGTGTCTCCAGTAGCTCCTCCAGGGCCGTGTCACCAGTAGCTTCTCCAGGGCCGGTGGGTCTAGTGACTCCTCCAGGGCCACAGCTCCAGTGGCTCATCCAGGGCCGTGTCTCCAGTAGCTCCTCCAGGGCCGTGTCTCCAGTAGCTCCTCCAGGGCCGTGTCTCCAGTAGCTCCTGCAGGGCCGTGTCTCCAGTAGCTCCTCCAGGGCCGTGTCTCCAGTAGCTCCTCCAGGGCCGTGTCACCAGTAGCTCCTCCAGGGCCGTGTCAACAGTAGCTTCTCCAGGGCCGGTGGTTCTAGTGACTCCTCCAGGGCCACAGCTCCAGTGGCTCCTCCAGGGCCGTGTCACCAGTAGCTTCTCCAGGGCCGGTGGTTCTAGTGACTCCTCCAGGGCGACAGCTCCAGTGGCTCATCCAGGGCCGTGTCTCCAGTAGCTCCTCCAGGGCCGTGTCTCCAGTAGCTCCTCCAGGGCCGTGTCTCCAGTAGCTCCTCCAGGGCCATGTCTCCAGTAGCTCCTCCAGGGCCGTGTCTCCAGTAGCTCCTGCAGGGCCGTGTCTCCAGTAGCTCCTCCAGGGCCGTGTCTCCAGTAGCTCCTCCAGGGCCGTGTCTCCAGTAGCTCCTCCAGGGCCGTGTCTCCAGTAGCTCCTCCAGGGCCGTGTCTCCAGTAGCTCCTCCAGGGCCGTGTCTCCAGTAGCTCCTCCAGGGCCGTGTCTCCAGTAGCTCCTCCAGGGCCGTGTCTCCAGTAGCTCCTGCAGGGCCGTGTCTCCAGTAGCTCCTCCAGGGCCGTGTCTCCAGTAGCTCCTCCAGTCCGTGTCACCAGTAGCTCCTCCAGGGCCGTGTCACCAGTAGCTTCTCCAGGGCCGTTGGTTCTAGTGACTCCTCCAGGGCCACAGCTCCAGTGGCTCATCCAGGGCCGTGTCTCCAGTAGCTCCTCCAGGGCCGTGTCTCCAGTAGCTCCTCCAGTGCCGTGTCTCCAGTAGCTCCTGCAGGGCCGTGTCTCTAGTAGCTCCTCCAGGGCCATGTCTCCAGTAGCTCCTGCAGGGCCGTGTCTCCAGTAGCTCCTGCAGGGCCGTGTCTCCAGTAGCTCCTCCAGGGCCATGTCTCCAGTAGCTCCTCCAGGGCCGTGTCTCCAGTAGCTCCTGCAGGGCCGTGTCACCAGTAGCTCCTCCAGGGCTATGTCTCCAGAAGCTCCTCCAGGGCCGTGTCTCCAGTAGCTCCTGCAGGGCCGTGTCTCCAGTAGCTCCTCCAGGGCCATGTCTCCAGTAGCTCCTCCAGGGCAGTGTCTCCAGTAGCTCCCGTAGGGCTGTGTCTCCAGTAGCTCCTCCAGGGCCGTGTCTCCAGTAGCTCCTCCAGGGCCATGTCTCCAGTAGCTCCTCCAGGGCCGTGTCTCCAGTAGCTCCTGCAGGGCCGTGTCTCCAGTAGCTCCTTAAGGGCCGTGTCTCCAGTAGCTCCTGCAGGGCCGTGTCTCCAGTAGCTCCTCCAGGGCCGTGTCTCCAGTAGCTCCTCCAGGGCCATGTCTCCAGTAGCTCATCCAGGGCCGTGTCTCCAGTAGCTCCTGCAGGGCCGTGTCTCCAGTAGCTCCTCCAGGGCCGTGTCTCCAGTGGCTTCTCCAGGGCCGTGGCTCCAGTAGCTCCTCCAGGGCACGTGGCTCCAGTAGCTCCTCTAGGGCCGTGGCTCCAGTAGCTTCTCCAGGGCCGGTGGCTCTAGTGACTCCTCCAGGGCCACAGCTCCAGTGGCTCCTTCAGGGCCACAGCTCCAGTGGCTCCTCAAGGGCCGTGGCTCTAGTAGCTCCTGCAGGGCCGTGGCTCCAGTAGCTCCTCCAGGGCACGTGGCTCCAGTAGCTCCTCCAGGACCGTGTCTCTAGTAGCTTCTCCAGGGTCGGTCGCTCTAGTGACTCCTCCAGGGCCACAGCTCCAGTGGCTCCTCCAGGGCCACAGCTCCAGTGGCTCCTCCAGGTCCGTGGCTCCAGTAGCTCCTGCAGGGCCGTGGCTCCAGTAGCTCCTCCAGGGCACGTGGCTCCAGTAGCTCCTCCAGGACCGTGTCTCCAGTAGCTTCTCCAGGGTCGGTGGCTCTAGTGACTTCTCCAGGGCCACAGCTCCAGTGGCTCCTCCAGGGCCGTGGCTCCAGTAGCTCCTGCAGGGCCGTGGCTCCAGTAGCTCCTCCAGGGCACGTGGCTCCAGTAGCTCTTCCAGGACCGTGTCTCCAGTAGCTTCTCCAGGGTCGGTGGCTCTAGTGACTCCTCCAGATCCACAGCTCCAGTGGCTCCTCCAGGGCCACAGCTCCAGTGGCTTCTTCAGGGCCGTGTCTCCAGTAGCTCCTCCAGGGCACGTGGCTCCAGTAGCTCCTCCAGGGCCGTGGCTCCAGTAGCTTCTCCAGGGCCGGTAGCTCTAGTGACTCCTCCAGGGCCACAGCTCCAGTGGCTCCTCCAGGGCCACAGCTCTAGTGGCTTCTTCAGGGCCGTGTCTCCAGTAGCTCCTCCAGGGCACGTGGCTCCAGTGGCTCCTCCAGGGCCGTAGCTCCAGTAGCTCCTGCAGGGCCGTGGCTCTAGTAGCTCCTGCAGGGCCGTGGCTCCAGTAGCTCCTCCAGGGCCGTGTCTCCAGTAGCTCCTGCAGGGCCGTGGCTCCAGTAGCTCCTCCAGGGCACGTGGCTCCAGTAGCTCCTCCAGGACCGTGTCTTCAGTAGCTTCTCCAGGGCCGGTGGCTCTAGTGACTCCTCCAGGGCCACAGCACCAGTGGCTCCTCCAGGGCCACAGCTCCAGTGGCTCCTCCAGGGCCATGGCTCCAGTGGCTCCGCAAGGGCCGTGGCTCTAGTAGCTCCTGCAGGGCCGTGGCTCCAGTAGCTCCTCCAGGGCACGTGGCTCCAGTAGCTCCTCCAGGACCGTGTCTCCCGTAGCTTCTCCAGGGTCGGTGGCTCTAGTGACTCCTCCAGAGCCACAGCTCCAGTGGCTCCTCCAGGGCAATGGCTCCAGTGGCTCCTCCAGGGCCATGGCCCCAGTATCTCCTGCAGGGCCGTGGCTCCAGTAGCTCCTCCAGGGCACGTGGCTCAATAGCTCCTCCAGGACCGTGTCTCCAGTAGCTTCTCCAGGGTCGGTGGCTCAAGTGACTCCTCCAGGGCTACAGCTCCAGTGGCTCCTTTACGGCCACAGCTCCAGTGGCTCCTCCAGGGCCGTGGCTCCAGTAGCCCCAGCAGGGCCGTGGCTCCAGTAGCTCCCCAAGGGCACGTGGCTCCAGTTGCTCCTCCAGGACCGTGTCTCCAGTAGCTTCTCCAGGGCCGGTGGCTCTAGTGACTCCTCCAGGGCCACAGCTCCAGTGGCTCCTCCAGGGCCGTGGCTCCAGTAGCTCCTGCAGGGCCGTGGCTCCAGTAGCTCCTTCAGGGCCGTGTATCCAGTAGCTCCTGCAGGGCCGTGGCTCCAGTAGCTCCTCCAGGGCACGTGGCTCCAGTAGCTCCTCCAGGACCGTGTCTCCAGTAGCTTCTCCAGGGTCGGTGGCTCTAGGGACACCTCCAGGGCCACAGCTCCAGTGGCTCCTTCAGGTCCGGTGATCCGGTAGCTCCTGCAGGGCCGTGGCTCCAGTAGCTCCTCCAGGGAACGTGGCTCCAGTAGCTCCTCCAGGACCGTGTCTCCAGTAGCTTCTCCAGGGTCGGTGGCTCTAGTGACTTCTCCAGGGCCACAGCTCCAGTGGCTCCTCCAGGGCCGTGGCTCCAGTAGCTCCTGCAGGGCCGTGGCTCTAGTAGCTCCTGCAGGGCCGTGTCTCCAGTAGCTCCTCCAGGGCACGTGGCTCCAGTAGCTCCTCCAGGACCGTGTCTTCAGTAGCTTCTCCAGGGTCGGTGGCTCTAGTGACTTCTCCAGGGCCACAGCTCCAGTGACTCCACCAGGGCCGTGGCTCCAGTAGCTCCTGCAGGGCCGTGGCTCCAGTAGCTCCTGCAGGGCCGTGTCTCCAGTTGCTCCTCCAGGGCACGTGGCTCCAGTAGCTCCTCCAGGACCGTGTCTCCAGTAGCTTCTCCAGGGTCGGTGGCTCTAGTGACTTCTCCAGGGCCACAGCTCCAGTGGCTCCTCCAGGGCCGTGGCTCCAGTAGCTCCTGCAGGGCCGTGGCTCCAGTAGCTCCTGCAGGGCCGTGTCTCCAGTAGCTTCTCCAGGGCACGTGGCTCCAGTAGCTCCTCCAGGACCGTGTCTCCAGTATCTTCTCCAGGGTCGGTGGCTCTAGTGACTTCTCCAGGGCCACAGCTCCAGTGGCTCCTCCAGGGCCGTGGTTCCAGTAGCTCCTCCAGGGCCGTGGCTCCAGTAGCTCCTCCAGGGCCGTGGCTCCAGTAGCTCCTGCAGGGCCGTGTCTCCAGTAGCTCCTCCAGGGCACGTGGCTCCAGTAGCTCCTCCAGGACCGTGTCTCCAGTAGCTTCTCCAGGGTCGGTGGCTCTAGTGACTCCTCCAGGGCCACAGCTCCAGTGGCTCCTCCAGGGCCACAGCTCCAGTGGCTTCTCCAGGGCCGTGGCTCCAGTAGCTCCTCCAGGGCACGTGGCTCCATAAGCTCCTCCAGGGCCGTGGCTCCAGTAGCTTCTCCAGGGCCGGTGGCTCTATTGACTCCTCCAGGGCCACAGCTCCAGTGGGTTTTCCAGGGCCACAGCTCCAGCGGCTCCTCCAGGGCCATGGCTCCATTGACTTCTCCAGGGCCGTGGCTCCATTAGCTCCTGCAGGGCCGTGGCTCTAGTAGCTCCTGCAGGGCCGTGTCTCCAGTAGCTCCTGCAGGGCCGTGGCTCTAGTAGCTCCTGCAGGGCCGTGGCTCCAGTAGCTCCTCCAGGGCCGTGTCTCCATTAGCTCCTGCAGGGCCGTGGCTCTAGTAGCTCCTGCAGGGCCGTGTCTCCAGTAGCTCCTGCAGGGCCGTGGCTCTAGTAGCTCCTGCAGGGCCGTGGCTCTAGTAGCTCCTGCAGGGCCTTGGCTCTAGTAGCTCCTGCAGGGCCGTGTCTCCAGTAGCTCCTGCAGGGCCGTGGCTCTAGTAGCTCCTGCAGGGCCGTGTCTCCAGTAGCTCCTGCAGGGCCGTGGCTCTAGTAGCTCCTGCAGGGCCGTGGCTCCAGTAGCTCGTCCAGGGCCGTGTCTCCAGTAGCTCCTGCAAAGCCGTGGCTCTAGTAGCTCCTGCAGGGCCGTGTCTCCAGTAGCTCCTGCAGGGCCGTGGCTCCAGTAGCTCCTGCAGGGCCGTGTCTCCAGTAGCTCTTGCAGGTCCGTGGCTCTAGTAGCTCCTGCAGGGCCGTGGCTCTAGTAGCTCCTCCAGGGCCGTGGCTCCAGTAGCTCCTGCAGGGCCGTGGCTCTAGTAGCTCCTCCAGGGCACGTGGCTCCAGTAGCTCCTGCAGAGCCGTAGCTCCAGTAGCTCCTCCAGGGCCGTGGCTCTAGTAGCTCCTGCAGGGCCGTGGCTCTAGTAGCTCCTCCAGGGCCGTGGCTCCAGTAGCTCCTGCAGGGCCGTGGCTCTAGTAGCTCCTCCAGGGCACGTGGCTCCAGTAGCTTCTGCAGGGCCGTGTCTCCAGTAGCTCCTCCAGGGCCGTGGCTCTAGTAGCTCCTGCAGGGCCGTGGCTCTAGTAGCTCCTGCAGGGCCGTGGCTCCAGTAGCTCCTGCAGGGCCGTGGCTCTAGTAGCTCCTCCAGGGCACGTGGCTCCAGTAGCTCCTGCAGGGCCGTGGCTCCAGTAGCTCCTCCAGGGCCGTGGCTCCAGTAGCTCCTGCAGGGCTGTGGCTCTAGTAGCTCCTCAAGGGCACGTGGCTCCAGTAGCTCCTGCAGGGCCGTGGCTCCAGTAGCTCCTCCAGGGCCGTGGCTCCAGTAGCTCCTCCAGGGCCGTGGCTCTAGTAGCTCCTCCAGGGCCGTGGCTCTAGTAGCTCCTGCAGGGCCGTGGCTCTAGTAGCTCCTCCAGGGCACGTGGCTCCAGTAGCTCCTCCAGGGCCGTGGCTCCAGTAGCTCCTGCAGGGCCGTGGCTCCAGTAGCTCCTGCAGGGCCGTGTCTCCAGTAGCTCCTCCAGGGCCGTGTCTCCAGTAGCTTCTCCAGGGCCGGTGGCTCTAGTGACTCCTCCAGGGCCACAGATCCAGTGCCTCCTCCAGGGCCGTGTCTCCAGTAGCTCCTCCAGGGCCGTGTCTCCAGTAGCTCCTCCAGGGCCGTGTCTCCAGTAGCTCCTGCAGGGCCGTTGCTCTAGTAGCTCCTGCAGGGCCTAGGCTCTAGTAGCTCCTGCAGGGCCGTGGCTCCAGTAGCTCCTGCAGGGCCGTGTCTCCAGTAGCTCCTCGAGGGCCGTGTCTCCAGTAGCTTCTCCAGGGCCGGTGGCTCTAGTGACTCCTCCAGGGCCACAGATCCAGTGCCTCCTCCAGGGCCGTGTCTCCAGTAGCTCCTTTAGGGCCGTGTCTCCAGTGGCTCCTCCAGGGCCGTGGCTCCAGTAGCTCCTGCAGGGCCGTGGCTCTAGTAGCTCCTGCAGGGCCGTGTCTCCAGTAGCTCCTCCAGGGCCGTGTCTCCAGTAGCTCCTGCAGGGCCGTGTCTCCAGTGGCTCCTCCAGGGCCGTGGCTCCAGTAGCTCCTGCAGGGCCGTGGCTCTAGTAGCTCCTGCAGGGCCGTGTTTCCAGTAGCTCCTCCAGGGCCGTGTCTCCAGTAGCTTCTCCAGGGCAGGTGGCTCTAGTGACTTCTCCAGGGCCACAGATCCAGGTCCTCCTCCAGGGCCGTGTCTCCAGTAGCTCCTCCAGGGCCGTGTCTCCAGTAGCTCCTCCAGGGCCGTGTCTCCAGTAGCTCCTGCAGGGCCGTGTCTCCAGTAGCTCCTCCAGGGCCGTGTCACCAGTAGCTTCTCCAGGGCGGGTGGTTCTAGTGACTCCTCCAGGGCCACAGCTCCAGTGGCTCATCCAGGGCCGTGTCTCCAGTAGCTCCTCCAGGGCCGTGTCTCCAGTAGCTCCTCCAGGGCCGTGTCTCCAGTAGCTCCTGCAGGGCCGTGTCTCCAGTAGCTCCTCCAGGGCCGTGTCTCCAGTAGCTCCTCCAGGGCCGTGTCACCAGTAGCTCCTCCAGGGCCGTGTCACCAGTAGCTTCTCCAGGGCCGGTGGTTCTAGTGACTCCTCCAGGGCCACAGCTCCAGTGGCTCATCCAGGGCCGTGTCTCCAGTAGCTCCTCCAGGGCCGTGTCTCCAGTAGCTCCTCCAGGGCCGTGTCTCCAGTAGCTCCTCCAGGGCCATGTCTCCAGTAGCTCCTCCATGGCCGTGTCTCCAGTAGCTCCTGCAGGGCCGTGTCTCCAGTAGCTCCTCCAGGGCCGTGTCTCCAGTAGCTCCTCCAGGGCCGTGTCACCAGTAGCTCCTCCAGGGCCGTGTCTCCAGTAGCTCCTCCAGGGCCGTGTCTCCAGTAGCTCCTCCAGGGCCGTGTCTCCAGTAGCTCCTCCAGGGCCGTGTCTCCAGTAGCTCCTCCAGGGCCGTGTCTCCAGTAGCTCCTCCAGGGCCGTGTCTCCAGTAGCTCCTCCAGGGCCGTGTCTCCAGTAGCTCCTCCAGGGCCGTGTCTCCAGTAGCTCCTGCAGGGCCATGTCTCCAGTAGCTCCTCCAGGGCCGTGTCTCAAGTAGCTCCTCCAGGGCCGTGTCACCAGTAGCTCCTCCAGGGCCGTGTCACCAGTAGCTTCTCCAGGGCCGGTGGTTCTAGTGACTCCTCCAGGGCCACAGCTCCAGTGGCTCATCTAAGGCCGTGTCTCCAGTAGCTCCTCCAGGGCCGTGTCTCCAGTAGCTCCTCCAGGGCCGTGTCTCCAGTAGCTCCTCCAGGGCCATGTCTCCAGTAGCTCCTCCAGGGCCGTGTAACCAGTAGCTTCTCCAGGGCCGGTGGTTCTAGTGACTCCTCCAGGGCCACAGCTCCAGTGGCTCATCCAGGGCCGTGTCTCCAGTAGCTCCTCCAGGGCCGTGTCTCCAGTAGCTCCTCCAGGGCCGTGTCTCCAGTAGCTCCTGCAGGGCCGTGTCTCCAGTAGCTCCTCCAGGGCCGTGTCTCCAGTAGCTCCTCCAGGGCCGTGTCACCAGTAGCTCCTCCAGGGCCGTGTCACCAGTAGCTTCTCCAGGGCCGGTGATTCTAGTGACTCCTCCAGGGCCACAGCTCCAGTGGCTCATCCAGGGCCGTGTCTCCAGTAGCTCCTCCAGGGCCGTGTCTCCAGTAGCTCCTCCAGGGCCGTGTCTCCAGTAGCTCCTCCAGGGCCATGTCTCCAGTAGCTCCTCCATGGCCGTGTCTCCAGTAGCTCCTGCAGGGCCGTGTCTCCAGTAGCTCCTCCAGGGCCGTGTCTCCAGTAGCTCCTCCAGGGCCGTGTCACCAGTAGCTCCTCCAGGGCCGTGTCTCCAGTAGCTCCTCCAGGGCCGTGTCTCCAGTAGCTCCTCCAGGGCCGTGTCTCCAGTAGCTCCTCCAGGGCCGTGTCTCCAGTAGCTCCTCCAGGGCCGTGTCTCCAGTAGCTCCTCCAGGGCCGTGTCTCCAGTAGCTCCTCCAGGGCCGTGTCTCCAGTAGCTCCTCCAGGGCCGTGTCTCCAGTAGCTCCTGCAGGGCCATGTCTCCAGTAGCTCCTCCAGGGCCGTGTCTCCAGTAGCTCCTCCAGGGCCGTGTCACCAGTAGCTCCTCCAGGGCCGTGTCACCAGTAGCTTCTCCAGGGCCGGTGGTTCTAGTGACTCCTCCAGGGCCACAGCTCCAGTGGCTCATCCAGGGCCGTGTCTCCAGTAGCTCCTCCAGGGCCGTGTCTCCAGTAGCTCCTCCAGGGCCGTGTCTCCAGTAGCTCCTCCAGGGCCATGTCTCCAGTAGCTCCTCCAGGGCCGTGTCTCCAGTAGCTCCTGCAGGGCCGTGTCTCCAGTAGCTCCTCCAGGGCCGTGTCTCCAGTAGCTCCTCCAGGGCCATGTCTCCAGTAGCTCCTCCAGGGCCGTGTCTCCAGTAGCTTTTGCAGGGCCGTGTCTCCAGTAGCTCCTCCAGCGCCGTGTCTCCAGTAGCTCCTCCAGGGCCGTGTCTCTAGTAGCTCCTCCAGGGCCGTGTCTCCAGTAGCTCCTCCAGGGCCGTGTCTCCAGTAGCTCCTGCAGGGCCGTGTCTCCAGTAGCTCCTCCAGGGCCGTGTCTCCAGTAGCTCCTCCAGGGCCGTGTCTCCAGTAGCTCCTGCAGGGCCGTGTCTCCAGTAGCTCCTCCAGGGCCGTGTCTCCAGTAGCTCCTCCAGGGCCGTGTCTCCAGTAGCTCCTCCAGGGCCGTGTCTCCAGTAGCTCCTCCAGGGCCATGTCTCCAGTAGCTCCTCCAGGGCCGTGTCTCCAGTAGCTCCTCCAGGGCCACAGCTCCAGTGGCTCATCCAGGGCCGTTTCTCCAGTAGCTCCTCCAGGGCCGTGTCTCCAGTAGCTCCTCCAGGGCCGTGTCTCCAGTAGCTCCTCCAGGGCCGTGTCTCCAGTAGCTCCTCCAGGGCCATGTCTCCAGTAGCTCCTCCAGGGCCGTGTCTCCAGTAGCTCCTGCAGGGCCGTGTCTCCAGTAGCTCCTGCAGGGCCGTGTCTCCAGTAGCTCCTCCAGGGCCGTGTCTCCAGTAGCTCCTCCAGGGCCGTGTCTCCAGTAGCTCCTCCAGGGCCGTGTCTCCAGTAGCTCCTGCAGGGCCGTGTCTCCAGTAGCTCCTCCAGGGCCATGTCTCCAGTAGCTCCTGCAGGGCCGTGTCTCCAGTAGCTCCTGCAGGGCCGTGTCTCCAGTAGCTCCTCCAGGGCCATGTCTCCAGTAGCTCCTCCAGGGCCGTGTCTCCAGTAGCTCCTGCAGGGCCGTGTCACCAGTAGCTCCTCCAGGGCCATGTCTCCAGTAGCTCCTCCAGGGCCGTGTCTCCAGTAGCTCCTGCAGGGCCGTGTCTCCAGTAGCTCCTCCAGGGCCATGTCTCCAGTAGCTCCTCCAGGGCCGTGTCTCCAGTAGCTCCTGCAGGGCCGTGTCTCCAGTAGCTCCTCCAGGGCCGTGTCTCCAGTAGCTCCTCCAGGGCCATGTCTCCAGTAGCTCCTCCAGGGCCGTGTCTCCAGTAGCTCCTGCAGGGCCGTGTCTCCAGTAGCTCCTCCAGGGCCGTGTCTCCAGTAGCTCCTGCAGGGCCGTGTCTCCAGTAGCTCCTCCAGGGCCGTGTCTCCAGTAGCTCCTCCAGGGCCATGTCTCCAGTAGCTCCTCCAGGGCCGTGTCTCCAGTAGCTCCTGCAGGGCCGTGTCTCCAGTAGCTCCTCCAGGGCCGTGTCTCCAGTAGCTCCTCCAGGGCCGTGTCACCAGTAGCTCCTCCAGGGCCGTGTCTCCAGTAGCTCCTCCAGGGCCGTGTCTCCAGTAGCTCCTCCAGGGCCGTGTCTCCAGTAGCTCCTCCAGGGCCGTGTCACCAGTAGCTCCTCCAGGGCCGTGTCACCAGTAGCTTCTCCAGGGCCGGTGGTTCTAGTGACTCCTCCAGGGCCACAGCTCCAGTGGCTCATCCAGGGCCGTGTCTCCAGTAGCTCCTCCAGGGCCGTGTCTCCAGTAGCTCCTCCAGGGCCGTGTCTCCAGTAGCTCCTCCAGGGCCATGTCTCCAGTAGCTCCTCCAGGGCCGTGTCTCCAGTAGCTCCTGCAGGGCCGTGTCTCCAGTAGCTCCTCCAGGGCCGTGTCTCCAGTAGCTCCTCCAGGGCCGTGTCACCAGTAACTCCTCCAGGGCCGTGTCTCCAGTAGCTCCTCCAGGGCCGTGTCTCCAGTAGCTCCTCCAGGGCCGTGTCTCCAGTAGCTCCTCCAGGGCCGTGTCTCCAGTAGCTCCTCCAGGGCCGTGTCTCCAGTAGCTCCTCCAGGGCCGTGTCTCCAGTAGCTCCTCCAGGGCCGTGTCTCCAGTAGCTCCTGCAGGGCCGTGTCTCCAGTAGCTCCTCCAGGGCCGTGTCTCCAGTAGCTCCTCCAGGCCGTGTCACCAGTAGCTCCTCCAGGGCCGTGTCACCAGTAGCTTCTCCAGGGCCGGTGGTTCTAGTGACTCCTCCAGGGCCACAGCTCCAGTGGCTCATCCAGGGCCGTGTCTCCAGTAGCTCCTCCAGGGCCGTGTCTCCAGTAGCTCCTCCAGGGCCGTGTCACCAGTAGCTCCTCCAGGGCCGTGTCTCCAGTAGCTCCTGCAGGGCCGTGTCTCCAGTAGCTCCTCCAGGGCCGTGTCACCAGTAGCTCCTCCAGGGCCGTGTCTCCAGTAGCTCCTCCAGGGCCATGTCTCCAGTAGCTCCTCCAGGGCCGTGTCTCCAGTAGCTCCTCCAGGGCCGTGTCTCCAGTAGCTCCTGCAGGGCCGTGTCTCCAGTAGCTCCTCCAGGGCCGTGTCTCCAGTAGCTCCTCCAGGGCCGTGTCTCCAGTAGCTCCTGCAGGGCCGTGTCACCAGTAGCTTCTCCAGGGCCGGTGATTCTAGTGACTCCTCCAGGGCCACAGCTCCAGTGGCTCATCCATGGCCGTGTCTCCAGTAGCTCCTCCAGGGCCGTGTCTCCAGTAGCTCCTCCAGGGCCGTGTCTCCATTAGCTCCAGGGCTATCTTATCTTGTGTACCGCTCCTTGCAGGAAATACATTAAGTTTGCACGAGTTGTCTACGATCAGAGCGGAGAAGTTAATAAGCCTTATAAATGGGACGTTTATTAGCAAAATATGTTTATCAATGACACTCATCCATAATGTATACTTTTTTAACTGGTTTGAATTATATTACTGTTTTTCAACAAAAAAAATCCACTGTTGTGGAGACATTTAAAACAAAACTTTCTTTGTGATAGTTGAAATTATTAATTATTATAATTAATTGTTTAAACTTAAATGTTTGTTCACGAAGAATTTTTTTTAATAAACATTCAAAACTAAAATGTACAAAAAAATTATACGTTTAAAGAAAGTGTTCAGTCATAATTTAAATAAATTATTGTTTGTCACAGATGAACATTGTTTTAAAGATTGTTTCTTGTACATACTTAAATAGCTTCAGAGAACATCAACATCCTAATGAGACTTAGTGTGGGATTTCCTACAATCCAAATAATATATTTTAAGACACCAATGTACGCGGTAAGCACCCTGAACCTTACCCCAAACACCTCGTTCATATTATTTTTAATATTCATATTGTTTTAATATAGAATCTTCCAAGCCAGTTCGTGAATACTTATACATTTAACGCAAACGTTCTTAAAAAGTCACTAAGATCCGTTCAAAAATGGCACGTAAACGAATACGGTTCTCCCGTCCGCTGCTTCCACAATGCACGTGAACATAACAAATGGCAACCTATGAGCTTACATTTCAAGGTTATAAAATATAAATTTCATTAAAAAATATATGATACTTAGAAATCATAGCACGGGCAGAATTTACATAAAAAAAAAATATGACAAAACGTTAACAATGTAATTAGACTGCGTGCTGTGGTAGAAATTATTTTCAGTGTGATCCGTCTTCGCTTACGTGATTCGTCTCCGTTTCTGTGTCATTCTAGGACGAGCCTAATAGCGAGAATTAACAATTAGCTACAGCAGGGCCGGTGCAAGGTAAATTGGCGCCCTAGGCGAAAAACCTTAATGCCCCCCCCCTCCCACCCCCCACACCGAGGCCGGACACCCCAAAAAAAATTTTCCTTGCCTCAAAATACATCACGTAAGCCTAAGATTTGGTCAACAATCAATGTAAGCAGGCTTGTGTTTTTTTTTAATTTTTTACTTATTACAAATCATAAACAGGTCACCGTGGACTTTAAATTATTACTTCTATCAATATAAACATTCCAGACTGTTACAAAATTCCATTTTCATCTAGTTTCAATAATCTTTAAACATATTATATCAGCTGTTATGTGTCGTGCTGCGCCGCCCCCAGCTACTTGGGCCCTAGGCGGTTGCCTAGTTCGCCTATATGGACGCGCCGGCCCTGAGCTACAGTTGTCTTGAAATAAATCTTTTGAATGAGCAGCTCCACATAAACCGTTAATTTTACTTATCGAACCATATTCAAATGAAATTCCTAAGAACGCAATTACAATTTCCTGGAATTTTCCCTAACTCATGCCAACGAAACTGAAGAAACAGGGTGTCCACAAGGAAAATATATTTCGTACCAATTTAGGCAAGAAAAAAGTACTAGATTTGAAAAAAAAAGTACTAAATTATAATTTTTTATGGTTTTAAAAATTTAGGAAGTTATTATGACATTGCAATGCTCTAGCTGAAATATCACACCACATACACATACATTCCATAGTTTTTAAAAATTATTACGCTTAATAATAAAACATATTGGAGTTACTGTAATATTATTATATTAAAGAAAGAAAAAAAGTACTAGATCTGAGCGTAAATGTACTAGACAACTATAAAACTTATAAAAGTACTAGATCTAGTACGAAAGTACTAACTGTGGACATCCTGTGAAGAAATCGCTTTGAGATTTGCGCGGCAACCGTTTGCTCGTCCCGAGAAGAACACGTAGTTGCCAGTATCGACACTAGGCGCGCCACACGCTGGGCCCAGGACAGTCCAGTGGCTACTTGGATTACTAATTAAAACTTACTATTTCCATACATAATTTTACTTTCATAAGATCAAATTTACCCTCTGGATAAGCTTTAAGTAAATCATTATTTTTTTGCTCATAATGATAAAATACAATTTTTGTTGCTGAAAAGTAAATAAATTTTAGAGATAAAGTTATTCAAAATGTACTAGACTGAATGTTATTTATTTGAAAGTAAAGCAAGTTTCTAAACACACAAAGATTTTTTGAAAATTTTTACAGTTAATTTTTGGATTGCAGTTTAAATCGGCGATAAGTGAATAATCCAAAAAATAATTTTACTATTACCTTCTTAAATTTACCGTCGTTCTTAATTATTAAAAAAAAAAAAATTCTACATTTCAAATTAAAAAAAAAAAACAATAGAAATCAATAACATGCTTGGCGCGCACTCCATCGAAAGCTTGGGAACTATAGATTCTATTCGTTTACCTATACTGCCGTGTAGATAGCGCGGTAGTCACTGTACGCACTGCCAATGGAAGCGCCTAAACCAAACAGAACTAAAACCAGGGCAATTTGTACAATAGGTATCTTTTAGCGGCACTTTAATTAGGCAAGTCTGTCACAATTTTTAAAAACTGACATAATGCTTATTATTTTTCCGTGGGATGTTTTGACGCAAGGATTAACATTAATCTAAGGATTATACTATTTAATCTTAGCTATGTCGCTTAGCCTACCTACTGGTGATACCTATATGAGACAAATGCTGTGATTGTTTTTGTTTATATAATTTCTTCTATTCTGCTGTGCAATTCAAACCAACAACTTTAAACCTCTGCAAATACGTTAGACACATGAAAAAAGAAAAAAATTGCTTGTCTGTAAAGTCGGTTTACTGACGATAGTTTAACGTGACGTCATAACAAAACATTGATGAAATGATTGCATACTTTTATGAATAAAATTGAATCATTTTTATTTTAATAATAAAAGAATAAATACTTGAAATTATACTAGTAATCAGATTTTTAAAATGCAAGAATAATTAACCTTTATTGCCGATATTGTTGTTGTAATAAGCAATGAAAACCACATTAACTTTTCACTTCGCTTTATAAACAGTCGAGTGGAAGAGAGATAGATGCGGCGTAAGCGTACAATGAGCGTAACGGGACACAGCGTAAAGGAACAATGTGCGTAACGGGACACGGCGTAACGGAACAATGTGCGTAACGGGACACTTTTTCGTGGGTGCAGCCGGCGTTCGTCGATTTATTAGACGTTGTCACGTCAAAAATGTTGCAAAAGTGAGCAAATTATGCAAAGCTAAGTAATACTGTAGATTTTCCCTGGCCTTTTGCATGCAAACGCTTCTTTATAACTTGACACATTCAAAATCACGCGCAAAAAAATAATAGATATAAAAATGGCGGCTGCTCATGTGGAATGAATTAATAAATGGTTGTAAATTGAATGTTTTAAAATGTTGGATTATTTATTGTTTATAATACTATTTGGACAGTTTACCGCTGTTATAGTTCCTTTTTTTGACGTGACAACGTCTAATAGATGGATGAACGCCGGCTGCACGCACGAAAAAGTGTCTCGTTACGCACATTGTCCCGTTACGCTCATTGTACGCTTGCGCCACATCTATCTCTCTTCCACTCGATTGGAACAACCATCGATTTGACTTTTTCGAGGCACATTAAACTTGAAACACTCCCATTCGTTTCCTACTTTTCCTATCATCGTCCTATCCTTAACAGAATAACACAGATTGGAAGAAGTTAAATAGAAAACAGGTATAAAAGTTATAGTTAAAATAATATCTTCGTTAAAGTAATAAACATATTTGAATTAATGCGTGCAAATAAAAGTAAATTTATCAATTAAATTGTAGATTTCATTTCACTCCTTCTTTGTATCCATACAAAGTAGTGATAATTCAATAAAAATGATTCAATTTTATTCATGAAAGTATGCAATCATTTAATCAATGTTTTGTTATGACGTTGTAACGTTCAACTATCGTCCGTAAACCGACTTTACAGACAATAATTTTTTTTTTTAATTTTGGTCTTCGTGACGTTTATAAAATGCCATTACGACGGTGACACAAATGTCAACTGTAAAGGCTGCTGCTTGAACAGAGACAACTCGCCACGACCAAGTTAAATAAGCAGCCACGGTCATCATACCTGTAAGTCTGCGTTAATTAAATGATTTAAAAATGCGGAATTATTGCGTGTTGAAATATTCAATTTAGTTCAACGCCAAATTGCTACATAAAAACTGCAGCGTGCATGTAAACAGAACTTATCTTTAAAAAAAAAAAAGGTAAGTGATTTGATTGAAACTAAAAGTTTTAAAAGTTTCCAGACAAGCATGAATTTTACAAAATGAAAATTAGCATGGTTATGTTTCCTACTGAGCTTATACTCGTTTATGTTACTACCAGCACCACAACTTATCAACACTTATTAAGATTTTTACTACTGAAAGTTACTTTTTTCCACTTGACTGTTACCATTTAAAATTCTAATTTAATATTATACTTCAGCAGAAAAGTTTTAAATGATACTGTAAGGAACAAGTATATACGCAATGAAATCTATGACCGGTTTTTGAAGTGAAAACTTCTATGGGAAGGTTTGTATAGGGAGTAAATTCATGTAAGTCGTCATCGACATGGTCACGTGACGTGTTAACGATAACACTATATCTGTTCAAGTTATGTTTTTGTTCAATTTTTATTTTAAATCTTAAGCATACGATTACTGTGCAGTAAAAAGTGAGTATAAAATATATTAATATTCTCATATAGATCTATAGTTTGAATAACGAAGAAAACGGAGTCTTTGTAGCAATATAACCTAAAAATTAAGAATATATTTTTTTAATACCTACAATTACTATGCAATGCGTATTTTATAGTAATTTAGGAGTTATTTTACTAACGCAATAAAATTAATTTGTTGTGTAATATATTTTTTCGTAAAAATTGCGAAAAAGTCTCTAATTTTTATCAAAAAAAATTTCTTATTTTACACAATTATATTTTACGAAGTTAGTATTTCTTATTTCAAATTATATTTGTATTTTCCTTCTTCCTATAGAAGTTTTCACTTCAATAAATAAAAACAATAAATAAGATACATATTGATACATACAAAAATATGAAGAAAAAAAACACATTACAATTACTTACTGTGATTCAATTACAAATAACACTTATTTTGTGACACTATTAAGCAATCAATAGTAAAAAAAAAACAAATATGCACAATATTTTTTACAACCATGATGATTTGCATGAATTATTATTTCAATAAAGTCATATTACTGCATCTTTATCACAGTTTTTTATTTTAATACAATTTACAATTTCCTTAAAAAAAATAAAAGAACATTTTTTGGGCAAGGTTGTGTAATTCTATTGCAAAACATTTTTTGTTGTTGATAGTTTTTAATTTACTGTGGTAGACTATTGTATAGGCATTAGGCCTACATAGCTGCAGTTTTTAGCATATTGGCTGGTGGATTGAGGGGGTATTCGGAGGTCCTGTGTGATTCTTGTTCTATATGGGTGTATGTCATTATTTGTTTTGTGGAGGTGAATATTTTCTTGAATCAATATCAGTAGTTAAATGAAGTATTGGCAGTAAAAAGGGGGGAAGCCTACGATTCACTCGTCCTTCTGGACATACCCGACTACTCACGTTGGCAAGCCTTCTTTCAACAGACGAGAGAGCCAAATGTCCGATCGTGCGATCGTGCATCTTCGGTTTTTTTGTTCATTGTAAATAAATATACAACTCATGATAACTAATGGTCAATTAGGTTAGGTTAGCTACATTATAAATACTTTAAAACATTGTGGACGGTTGATTTGGTTAGCATAGCTACATTAAAGATACTGTGAAATCATGTAAACGGTTTCCTAGCCCTGGATAGCTACATATTAAAAAGTTATTTGCTAAGCAACCATAAAATTATTTTACAGTATTTTTAATGTAGCTTTACTTACCTAATATAACCAACCATCCACAATGTTCTAAAGTATTTGTAATGTAGCTAACCTACACTAATCGACCGCAAAATGTAATGCCACACCGGTTTACACAATGAGATAGAACGGGGAAAAAAGCGAGCATGAACTTCGAGGAACTTCGGGTTTGGCTCTCTCGTCTGTGAAAAGAAGGCTTGCCAACGTGAGTATTCGGGTATGTCCAGAAGGACGAGTGAATCGTAGGCTTCCCGTAAAAAGGTAGGTTCCTTACCCAGCCATTCCACCAGTTCACATCGCTTCGTGCTCTATCAAGGATGGCACTGTCTCTCGGTGGACACAGAACACAGTGTCCATGAAATAATTTCTCAGTTTCAATGGTATATTATAGCAGTTTTAATACAGACTGTTTGCAACAAATCATACATCAAATTGAGGGCAAACTAACCTTGTTTTTCTCACAAATTTTCAATATGTGCATCTTGAGTTATACGACAGTCAAATTCTTCCCACACTTTGGTTAACACGTCCGGAGTAATAGAAGCAATAGCCTCTTAAATTCTGTGCCTCAACTCTGGCAGATCATTAGGTAGCGGCGGAACGTAGACACGATCTTTTATAAAGCCCCAAAGGATAAAATCTAATGGCGTTATGTCAGGTGAACGTGGAGGCAAGCGAAAAAGATCTCTGTCGTCTCGACCATTACGACGAATCCAACGGTCAGTGACTTCGACAGTTAAACTTTAAACGAATCGACCGTTAAACTGAAATTACATATTCACTCATAGCAAATTGCAGAACAGAGACAGCTTTTCGCTCAATAGTGCCATTTTGCGAATGTGGTGCTGCAAGCCAGAAAAAAAAACGCATGCGCTTATCTAAAACGGTTTGAGTTACTCTTTAATTGTGACCTAGAACCAACTATTAAAATTTATGACTGTGAAATTCTTTTGTGGACATACTGTAAATTTTAGTGTACAAGTATTGCAAACTAAATTTTGATACAGAAATATTTGCGGCAGCTATTTTTTCATAACTGTAATAGTTACTGAGGTAGGTATTTGAGATAGCCGTAGAGACCTGCAAAATTTGCGGATTCATTCGGTTATAGGCTAGAATTCAAATACATATACCTCTTAGATAATTTTGCTATTGGCTTACTGTTCATCTGGACGAATCTCAACCAGTTATAAACCCTCCACCAAAGAAGGATCGAATCACAGACAAACCAGCTGAGACGACTTACAAGTCGGCAGCCAATGAACTTGCGTTATTTGCTCGAGTGTACAGGGGTGTGTGCAGTCTATCCTGAAGGCCATCGAAACCGCGAATTTTGCAGGTCTCTAGAGATAGGTGACGTTCAAGATCTTGCTTGCGTAGCTTTGAGGTGAGTGCGTCTCGACGTATTGGAGCAGTAGAGCAGTGTATTTAAATAATGTGGCTCCTTTGGACGATCGTTGCCGCCATATTAGTTCCAGAGAATATCTATTCCCCCTCCTTGCCCCTCCCCCTCCCCTCCCTCCATGATTCGTCACCCCGCATGCGCCGAGTTTCCGGCAGGCTGCACGTGATGGTGTACAGCTTATTCTCGCCCGAGCGCAAACAAGTAGTCCCGGAAGTTAGTCTCGCGTTGTTGAAATAGTCCACAAGTGACCTCTTGGATTCCCTACGTCTCGTGCCTAATTTGTCACTGTGAACGATAACTTGAGAAGCACTTATACGCAGTTGATGGAAGACGACGCTCTACTTGCAGGGTAAGTGAGAAGAGCGAGTGATTATGTTGAATACCGCTCTTGAAACCTTTCAAGTTTTTTTTTACAAATTTATTAGGTGGTGTTCATAAATATGGACTTATAAATGAAGTATCGGAAGAAGACTTGTAGGGCCTCTAAATCTAAGCAATAAAGTCTACAATTTTTTCTATCGATGAACTGTTAATAATTCCCAAGATCACTACGTAAATTTACGGAAATAATTTTTGAAAATGTTCTATTATTTCACAAAAATATCCTGTCAAAAGTTGTAGTTTTCAGGAAATGTACTCATGTTTTATTGTAATGTCATGAAATTCAATTGTTTATGCAATTAGTTGTGCTGTTTGCAAGTCTGACATGCCACCTGTCCTTCTGTATGCAACGAGACTTGGAGACGCATGGTGAATATGATTGCTAATCACACAGTAAGTTTCTGTGGTTTGGGGATATTCGTCTCATATATTAAGTGTAATGGGTAGAGACCTGTAAAATTCGCGATATCAAATTCCTAAAGGATGGACTCCATGATCCTCTATGCACTCGTGCAAATTACATCTGCTGATTGGTCACCGACTCGTAACACCTGTTGACTGGAATGATCGTGATTCGCTAATTCTTTTGTTAAAGATTTTTCATTGGCCCAGAGTCCTTCAGATAATCTGTGGCCCAATCACTGAAGCAAAATAATGTCAAAAGTATTTGGACTCTATCCTATCGCGAAATGAATCCGCGAATTTTACAGGTCTCTAGTGATGGGCCTTACTATAGGGGTGTTAAATGTAGCCGAATGGAGGCTGAACGTTCCATTGTTCGGAGAGTCTTGGTACCATGCCGTTAGGTACGTCTGGTGGTTCGCTGTCCTGGACCACGTACTTGCCTGTGGTACTCTTAACAGGTGTCAAACACACCGGGGATTGGTAGACCAAGGTGCCGAGGTTCGGGACCTCTATAGCATCGTGGGTCGGAGAGTCCATGCCGTGAAGCATTGGAGAGATGCTTGAAACTAGAACTGTGATGCGCAGAGCGTTTGGCTCCATGGAAGGTGTAATGCACATCGAACATGGAACCATGGCATGCGCAAAGCGCACCGTTGTGGTCGCATGCTCACCGCATGTAGCCTTGCGATGCGCCTCATGGTTAGAGACCTGAGAAATTCGCGGATTCAATGACCTCTAGTATAGCCTCCATTATCCTCTGCATTTCTCAAGCAAACACGCGTGTTCATTGGGTGCTAACTTGTGAGGCAGCTCCACTGGGTAGCTTGTGATTCGACACTTCTTTGGTCAATAGTCTGTCATTGGCCCAGAGAGCTCCAGTTAAACTGCGAGCCAATAGCAGAACCAGCAGAATTGTTCACATGTTTGAATTTCAGCCTACCGCGAAATGAATCCGCGAATTTTTCCGGTCTGTACTCATGGTAGCGTCACTACCGGGTCAGGTAGTTGCCTTGCATAGGTCTTTCTTCACAGTTCTGGTGGTCAGTGTGCTAGATGATTTGGAACTGCGAGAATGCGCTAACTATTTTTAATTTGTGATCTCGACTAAAGTTGGCCTTAGGACCTCGGACTTACACACTAAGAGTAAATTTTCGTTAGCGAGACAATATTTATTAAATTACATTTTAAAAACAAAATTTTATAGATGTTTTTATTGATGCGAGATTGAACTAAGAGCCGCAATCAATACACAAGTTCAATAAATAATGTTTTAGTAATTTTGTAATTTATTACTAGAGACCCGTGAATTTCGCGAATTCAATGACCTCCAGGATAGACTCCAATATCCTCTGCACACTCGGGCAAATGCCAACTGTTCATTGGCTGCTGATTGTGAGTCGTCTCGACTGGGTGGCCTGTGATTCGACACTTCTATGAGTGAGGGTCTCTAATTGGCCCTCAGTCCTCCAGATTAACAGTTAACCAATGACAGAAGCAGCACTAAGGTATAATTATTTGAATTTTAGCATAACACGAAATGAACCCGCGAAATTCACGGGTCTCTGTTTATTACCATTTTTAATGGATTTTCAGATGGTTGCTGCTGCTGTTAAGAAATGAAGAAGCTGGTAAAGTGGCATAGTAAATTGATTGCTAGACTCTCTAAATTACTAAATAATATTTTTTTCTTTTTTCTGTGTTTTCATTTTGATTTTTAAAGATTTTTAATACAGCGGCCAAGATAGCCGACAATATTGCAGCCGTTTAGGTGTTTTGCGAATTGTTTATGTACACTAGTGCATTAAAGAGACTGATAAGTGAATCAAGATGGCGACCAAAGTCAGCACAATCTAATAGATTACGGAAATTTATATGGCGGCTTATATGGTCACCGTGACACCTTAAATAAAAAAAATCTTCTGTATCGGTGTTAGAGTAAATGTGCTGTATTCACCAAAGCAGGCTACTTTTTATAACTAAATCTCAATGACATAAGTGTTTTTAGTAGGTATTTTTATATTTTTGAAAACATTATGTACATGTATTTCTTGTAAAATGTTTGGTATTTTTATTTTTATTAATTTACATGAGCTCCAAGGCTGTAGACATCCAGGTGCGATGTAGTAGAAAAAAGTACATAACATAAACAAAATATGCTTTTATTACAAATTTTTAAAAGGGTTTTGGTAAACACATAATAGGAGTGTCAAATTTCGACCAATGTGTCATATTTCAGTCGAATTATCGCATTGCAAAATTACATTTCATTGTCGAAGTCATAGGTCGAGGTCAACGTCACCAAAATCCAAGATGGTCGCCGGAGTCAGTGATCTCCTCGCTCCTCAGCCTGAAGTCTGTGCCAGAACTCTCATAGTTATACTACTCTTGCTTGTTTTCAACTGGAGTCTGTAAATTTCGGGCTGATTTTAAATAAAATACTGTTCCTTTGTGGGCAGAAATGTTTCTAACATTTTTCATTAATTTTATTCAAGGTTAGTTGAATGTACTATAAACATATTTTAAACAAGAAAATATTCACCATGGTTAAGGCCAAATGTATATTTTAAAAATGTAAAATACTCAGTGAAAGTTATTGACGTGATAACGTCTTATAAATCGATGAACGCCGGCTGCACGCACGAAAAAGCATAACTCTTTGTCACGTTCCGTCTGAGCCGAGCGTGCAAGAACCGGCCAACCACCGTGCGAGAAAATCTTCTATAATATCAAACAGGTTAAGGCGGGCTTTTTAAAAGCAGCAATTTAAAAAATTTGATTTATTTGTCCAACTTCATCATTTAAAATTAACAATTTATTGACATTGATTTGATTTCAGTTTATTTCTATAACTAATTGTTCGTGATTATATTTAAACAAATTATTTAAATAAAATTTGCAAAAACTGTAAATAATATTTGAAAATTAAAAAGGATGCAATTTTTCATCACTGTTTTCTTATGACGTTATCACATAAAATTATCGTCGTAAAACGACTTTACAGACAACCTCCTTTTTTAGTTTATTTTCTGCAAACAAATTTCCATTCCCGCTGTATAATAATTATATAGAACTATAGACTAGTAAAAAAATATGTAAAGAGCTTGTACTGTCGAAGGTAAAGTATGTTGAAATAAATGTCAGATATTAAAAGAGTGTGTTTAGTTAAAATATGTGTGTGCTTACAAGCATACAATTATTGTAAACATTTTCTTTTTTCTGTGTGAATATATCGTGGATAAAATTATGGTTGTCGGTTGACATTCGTTTATTTTTATCATCTAAACAAAATCCAAAACCTTTCAAAATGTTACTTGTGTATTCACTTGAGGTTTAGAGCTCCCGCACTAAGTCCGCGTCTCCATCACGCCAAATGACAGTCCTTGTGGCGTCAAACCGGGACGTTGCACCCGCTGGGAGAAGAAAGCATTGTGTAACCTCGCCGCCGCCTCTGCAACGTCTCTGATTTCAAGTGTGCTTTTTTCCCTTGTTATTATTTTAAGCCACACCATTGTGAAATTGCTGAATACTCTTTCAAGCTCGTTCTTTTGTCCCAGCTTCCAACCCTTCCTTTCTGGCCGCGTCTTCTTATTCCTGCTCGCCCTCTTCTCCTGATCTTCTTTCCTCAAATGTGCCAGCAATTATTCTTATAGGCTACAAGTTTAAGCCCATCTCAGTCTTTCACTAAAGATGGTTTTTGATATTCTACCAAGTCGACGCGGTATTACGAATCCAAAAGGGAAAATATTAAGAATCTCAAAAGAAAACACAAAAGATTGGCTTTGTAATAATGAAGCAGGCTACGAAAGCCTTCTTAAATGTAGTCTAAAATAATGCACGACAGCGACGTTCAGCGTGTTATTCAAAAACTGAAGGGAAGAGCAGATGCTATCTGTTATGCAAAGTAGAGCGCCGCCAGACTTCAACATCAGTCGCCGGGATACGCCTCCAGAAACACAATTGTTCAAACTTGAACATTACTAAAATAATTACCAATTGTGTCGCTTTGAAATACTGTTCAACAACTAGTGATTGCCTATATACTACAGGCATTTGCCTATTAAAGAAAAAAAATGGGTGCGTGTGCTTACGTACGCGCGTGAGAAGTTATACTTCTTTGGCATCATTAAAAAATATTTTTTAATTGCATGCAAAAATAGTGCGTGGAGTCCCTCCGCGCGGAAGAAGTTAAACTTCGTAATGTGGAAATGAAAATAGGAAGGGGTAGAAATTGATTTTTAGTGAAATCATATTGTATCAAATCAAACTAAAAAATAAAGGAAATAAATTTGTAACGATTCATAGATTGATTTTCAAAGAGAGAGAGAGAGAGAGAGAGAGAGAGAGAGAGACCTATTGAATGTCTATAAAACTAATTTTTTTATGAGAGCAGATTTTCATGAAATAAATCATGAAATCATTCAACGATAAAAGCTGTTTATTTAACTAAGTGGACGGGTTCGCCCCAAGGAGAAAATTAACGCGGCGAGATCTCGTGGACATAGAGAAATGACACACACTCACTATTTATGTGTCTATGAAACATGATTTTTTTCTGTAATTTAAATTGTAAAATACAAAAAGGGTATTGAAAATTGAAAGAAATATGGCGACTCTGCAAACTGTCAGGATCTTTATTTTTTTCTTACTCTCTACTTAGTTCCTTACAATAGCGCGTTCGAGTGCCACGCATTCACTCTCGCTGTCTCTTTCTATTCCCCCTCCCCAGGAGCGTTAAACGTTTAACGCAACCTTGTTGGAAGTCGCATTAGAAGTATAACTTCAATAATAATTCATATAAAACATATGTTTGTGTTATTCATTCACTAATACATCTATATTATTGATTTAAATGAATAGTCAGCTAGCTCAAGTTTGGTTCTATGAAGTTAAAATTTGGTTAAACCAAACATTCCTGACAAATGAACTGACTCGTTCAAATTTTTTTAGAGTGCCTGGTAAATTACCTTGCACATATTATGCAATACCTTTTTTCATAGTATACGGTCGTGAATAAAATTGCAATAATTTAGGTAAAAATTTTATTTTATCTGGTTCACATTGGTTACCCAAACAATTTTTCATGAATTTATTTCATTCGAAAACGTTTAAAAGTTAAAAATACATATATACCGCACGGTTATTATCAAAAGAGTCGGAAAACATTTTAATTATGATATCGTCACTGTTTAGAATTTTTCAGCACCACCTTATTCAAATCGATGAGTGCCTTGTTCCGGACTGAGAGTGGCATTACAGCCACGTTGACGCAACTCGGTAGCGGCGGCGCGGCTGCGCGCTGGCCCGTTGTTGTGTAGCACGCCACAGCACTCGTGCTGTGTTGACACAGCTGCAGTCGAGTGCGGACTGCCACAGCTGCAGTCGTGTGCGCGCTGCCACTGCTGCAGTCGTGTGCGGGATGCCACAGCTGCAGTCGTGTGCGGGCTGCCACTGCTGCAGTCGTGTGCTCGCTGCCACAGCTGCAGTCGTGTGCTCGCTGCCACAGCTGCAGTCGTGTGCTCTCTGCCACAGCTGCAGTCGTGTGCACGCTGCCACAGCTGCAGTCGTGTGCTCGCTGCCACAGCTGCAGTCGTGTGCTCGCTGCCACAGCTGCAGTCGTGTGCACGCTGCCACAGCTGCAGTCGTGTGCTCGCTGCCACAGCTGCAGTCGTGTGCGGGCTGCCACTGCTGCAGTCGTGTGCTCGCTGCCACAGCTGCAGTCGTGTGCTCGCTGCCACAGCTGCAGTCGTGTGCTCGCTGCCACAGCTGCAGTGGTGTGCGGGCTGCCACAGCTGCAGTGGTGTGCGGGCTGCCACTGCTGCAGTCGTGTGCTCGCTGCCACAGCTGCAGTCGTGTGCTCGCTGCCACAGCTGCAGTCGTGTGCTCGCTGCCACAGCTGCAGTGGTGTGCGGGCTGCCACAGCTGCAGTCGTGTGCACGCTGCCACAGCTGCAGTCGTGTGCTCGCTGCCACAGCTGCAGTCGTGTGCTCGCTGCCACAGCTGCAGTCGTGTGCACGCTGCCACAGCTGCAGTCGTGTGCTCGCTGCCACAGCTGCAGTCGTGTGCGGGCTGCCACTGCTGCAGTCGTGTGCTCGCTGCCACAGCTGCAGTGGTGTGCGGGCTGCCACAGCTGCAGTGGTGTGCGGGCTGCCACAGCTGCAGTGGTGTGCGGGCTGCCACAGCTGCAGTGGTGTGCGGGCTGCCACAGCTGCAGACGTGGGTCAGCGAGCCCCTCTGCATACTCGGTGGCGGGGAGCGTCTTGCCAGATCAGGAGTGCGCATTAATAAATGTCTGCATTGCAGATGTCTTCACCGCGGGTCCCGTAACTCCCAGGCTCACGCCCTGTCAGCCGAACGAGCTGCCTACACCGACAGGGATGCGTCGCTCACACACTGCGCCTAGGCTTTTAAACTGGTAGTTGACATTGTGGTGTTCATACCACAACATTACAACTTCAATTTCTGTGTAATTTTGTTTTGTTTGATTTTGAAAATGCTTTAACAACGTGCAAATTATTACTGTTTCAATTTTTAATATTTTTTTACTAGATTATAATATGTTTTGTTTTAGAATATTTCGTACTGATCCTACATTAAGAAAAATATTTTGTGACAATTTTTTTGAAAAAATACACAAATACTGTAGACATAATGGTGGGACCATTGGGCAATATATTATTAATAATCCCAATAGTTTATAATTTTTTTTTGAATAATTGGTTTGTAAAATAAAATTTTTCTTTTCTTTAAGTTCTAAATTAATATCGTAATCGTTGTGTTAAATTTCACCGTCTAATGTGTAATTTCAATCCCTGAGTGTAATAGGTAATCTGTTTATCTACCTATCACTCATAGTTATGAGTCATACTGATGGTAAATTTTAAAAATCACTGTCCCTTCTTTCGCACTTTATGAGCACGACGCTCTATTGCATTCGACCACCAAGATTCTAAATTTGAATTTTTTTTCCCCACAGTGTATCAAAATGTTTTTATGACCACAATTAATCAGCAAACAATTCTCTGGGTGACATTTTGATACTACATTTACAGTTCAGGATAAAGTGTTTTATTGGCGTGTTGGATTACGTCTTATCTCTAAATCGTAATCAATTATTTAAATTATTCGAAAGCTAAAACCTCTGTTTACAAGCTGACAAACCAGCCAACTTCATGGAGAGTCGTTGGCTGGGATTAATATATCTTTTGCAAAATTATTGTAATTCGCTGAGATGCCTGTGTTTCAGTAATGTCGATGCAATCAGCCTCTTATTAAGTAGTGTTGAAATGATTTAGACACAGTGCTTTCAAATGGTTTGCTCACTAGTTTAACATATTGTCTTGAATTGCAGTAGTTTTCCTTATTTCAAACTAAGCGTACAATATCTACGGTCAATATATTATTCTGGCGAGTTTAAGTAGCTTGAACAAATTTTGGTTTTGACTGGTGTGATTATTTCATGTTGGGTCCAACGAACCTACTTGATGTGGTAGGCTGTTTACAAACCCAATTGGCTAAAACCTTATAGCTTTGGCAGTCATGTCTCACCGAATTTACAAAAATTGAGATATGGCACTTCGAACTGGGAATGGGTTCAAACTGTACAACTACAACTACAGAGTAAAGTCCGTCTTAACTTATTTTTATTGAAACATTTAAAGAAATACCTATATTTTATGTGGTATCTTAGGCTAAATTCACCCACTTCCATTGCTCAGTTCTACTATAAAACAAACGGTAATAGGCCTATATGTTTAAAACTTTAAACTATAAGTTTGAAAATTTTTTTGTACATTGTGTTTGGAATCTTTTAGACAATTTTTTTTGTGATTTTCGTATATTAGATCCGCTAAGTAACTAATATTCTCGCTATTTAATTTATATTTGGTTGTATTCCCAGCCGACGGGTTTACGCGTACCAGCTAAGCACACTAAGTAAGCTATAACACGATTTCTTAAAAATACAGACTGTTTGAAAGAAAATGAAAGACCATTTTTTAATACATCGAATTTAAGTCTTTTCAGCTTTTTCAGAAGCTTCACTTAAATTAAAAAGAAAGAAATTAGAATAGGTTCTGAATTCTCGTTATCATTTCACTGTCATAGTGACGGTAGTACTATGAAATTAACACGTCATTATAAGAGGAACACTTTTCCTTCTGTGGAGAAATGGAAAGGATCGTGCGCTTTTATACTATAATATTTGTCTGGAAATCTCATTCCGTTTTATTTATTCTTTGAACTTGACTCAAAGATCTTTTCACTTCCTCTGCAAAAGAATACGCTATTTTAATTCCTGGAAATTACAAAGCCATCTCATTGTAGCTTTTGCTTATTACTAGAAAAAAAAAACATATAAGTGCCAAGCACAACGAAGACATTTCTGCAGAAATAAGGATTTTCGTTAATGGCGCTCGCTGTCTTAGTTTTTAAAACCACCTCAGTTCACATCATCGTAAAATTATATATTACAGCTCAGATTATTCGCATGTTCTGAAATGGCGAAAGAAATTTTTATAATGAACTAAGGAACTTTAGAAACTACGCCCTTAAAGCTACCTCAGCCCCATCAAATTTGTGGAAATAGATTCATACAATCTATTTATAATTGTCTTGCGGCGTAAGTATGATGTGCTTCGTGATCAGATTACGAAATTAAATATCGGCCACTTTACCCAAAGCGGAATTAACTCGCCTGTGCTCGTCTGTGAGTTGGCACTGCTGGGAGACGGGTTCCTGTCGGACTGGACATTGCTGTCGGACCGGACATGCTTGCTGTCGGACTATAAATGCTTGCTGTCGGACTGGACATTCTTTCTTTCGGACCGGACATGCTTGCTGTCGGACTGGACATTCTTTCTTTCAGACCGGACATTCTTTCGGACCGGACATGCTTGCTGTCGGACTATAAATGCTTGCTGTCGGACTGGACATTCTTTCTTTCGGACCGGACATGCTTGCTGTCGGACTGGACATTCTTTCTTTCAGACCGGACATTCTTTCGGACCGGACATGCTTGCTGTCGGACTGGACATTCTTTCTTTCGGACCGGACATTCTTTCGGACCGGACATGCTTGCTGTCGGACCGGACATGCTTGCTGTCGGACCGGACATGCTTGCTGTCGGACCGGACATGCTTTCTGTCGGACCGGACATGCTTGCTGTCGGACCGGACATGCTTGCTGTCGGACCGGACATGCTTTCTGTCGGACCGGACATGCTTGCTGTCGGACCGGACATGCTTGCTGTCGGACCGGACATGCTTGCTGTCGGACCGGACATGCTTGCTGTCGGACAAGACATGCTTGCTGTCGGACCGGACATGCTTGCTGTCGGACCGGACATGCTTGCTGTCGGACCGGACATGCTTGCTGTCGGACCGGACATGCTTGCTGTCGGACCGGACATGCTTGCTGTCGGACCGGACATGCTTGCTGTCGGACCGGACATGCTTGCTGTCGGACCGGACATGCTTGCTGTCGGACCGGACATGCTTGCTGTCGGACCGGACATGCTTGCTGTCGGACCGGACATGCTTGCTGTCGGACCGGACATGCTTGCTGTCGGACCGGACATGCTTGCTGTCGGACCGGACATGCTTGCTGTCGGACCGGACATGCTTGCTGTCGGACCGGACATGCTTGCTGTCGGACCGGACATGCTTGCTGTCGGACTGGATATGCTTTCTGTCGGACCGGACATGCTTGCTGTCGGACCGGACATGCTTTCTGTCGGACCGGACATGCTTGCTGTCTACCTGACATGCTTGCTGTCGGACTGGATATGCTCGCTGTCGTACTGGACTTGCTTGCAGTACAATTTTTACTAAATAATGAAAGTAAACTAATAGATGAGTTACTGAAAGTTTCGTTTGTGTGAATTATAGTTGGCCATCAATTAACAAAAATGTATTTAAAGTAAAATGTCACTGATTTGCCATAGTTTTAATTGTTTCATATTCAGCGTGCAGTCGAACAGAACTTGCACAATTCTCCCTCCACATACCACTCATTGCCAGCATTTGCAAAGGCTCGCAATTCGTTTGATCCCACGCGAACTCGTACTAATTAAACCTCGGGGAGATGAATTACTGCCATTTATCCATAAAGAAATCTTCATTGATTTGGAGTTATTTCGGTGACAACACGGAAAACTAAAATTGAAAATCTGAACCTAGGTTTGAGCCAATTATCACTACACCGGGTGAAGCGAGGTTTCTGTAACAACTAGAGGGATCGGAGTTCGTATGATTTTACTGTTAGAGCAAACCAGTAAATACAGACTGTCTCGTCCTTGATAGTCCGCAGCGTTCATCGGTGCTGTGATATTGTTCTGACTATTTGCTTCCAAGCAATTCTCTGTGCTGTTTTTACGTTTAACTTTGGGCATCGGCTGATTTTGACTTGTTTTTGGTGTGTTTGTGCATTCATCTTTCTTTGACCATTCTTCGAGTTATCTCTATGACATAAAATTTAAAGTAGCAATGGCGAATATCCAAAATAATGGTTTAAAATTAAAGTTTCCCATTGCAAGAATCATTCAGAGAACTTAAGAAAATTTATAGTAACTAATTTTATCTATTACTTTATAAAAAAATAATTTTGTGCGTTAATTATAAAAAAAACTCCACAGTTAACTACGTTTTATATTACTTGTTTGTTAGGTTGTTGGTTACAACTGCAAATATTTGTTAGTACGTTGGCATTATTTTAGCTCGAACTTTTTCCAGGGTTTGTTTATCGGTATATTTTTTATTATATGTAACATTGTAGGGACTAAAATGAACGTATATAAATTTATAAATTTCCTCGGAATTGTTTTCTGATTTTATTTGAAAATGCTAGTTAGTAGGTTAGTAGTATTTTAATTCAAACTGATTCCGTGATTGGTTCTGATAGTAAGTAGGTACTAGCTTCGGTAAGAACTTACATACACTATACACGGGACATGGCGAGGTATCAGTTCGTGGGTGAACTACTGGTATATATGTTGTATAGACTAAAAGCATTATCCTAATTTTAGATAAGACTGATTTTTAACATTTATGCTTTTTTTAGGCGCGTTGAGGGCGGCATTTTTAGTAAGCAACGGGAATGCAACGAAAAGAACGCGTACCACACAACGAGAATTTAACAGACTGAAAGTCCAACGCGCATGCGCGTTTCTGCATTAGCCACGATCCAATATTTGATAAATAATTGAATTTAGAGGAATTAATAATAAATTGAGACAATACATTATGACCTCTATAAATTAAATGAAATACAATTTATTAAATTAATTCTAGTTAATTGGTAAAATTTATTATTTTTCTTCTGATTTTAATCTTTCGAACTGGAGATTTGCAAATTCAGAGGTTAAATAATAGTCAAAGAACGTAATAAATCGAAAATCGAGAATTGAAAAGGAGAGAAAATAAATGTCATCGTCATCTACGTGCGAAAACTGAACTCCAAGTTCAATTGTTGTATTCTCAGCAATGAAAAGCTATGAATAAGGAAACATTTTTAGATAAGATATAACTTTTCATTTATAATGTAGTAACAATTATAAAAATTAATACTTGGTTAGCTAAAATCTTCATTTTTTCAAATACGTAAGACGCTGATTGAAATCAAATGCTGATGAGTTTATTGACAAACAAAGAATTGTGGTTATGTTTTTTACAACGCTTATTCAATTTATTTAACAAAATAATATTTCTTTCAACATCAGCAATCTAAATTGAACCCGTATAGAATCCTACATATTAATTTTATTATTCATTATAGCCCGAACTGTAATTAATATTCTTTTTTTACTTTCAATTTAACGCCCCCGCAATCCCCTTCGTGGATGGAATTTCGTAAAATTCGTTTTCAGTTGAACTCAAGATGACAAAAATAATAATTTCGCCAAATTTAAAATCTATAGGAGCTATAGATTTAAAGTTAATTTTTTTTAACGCCTCCGCACGGGCCTTTGTGGGTGGAATTTCATAAAACTCGTTCTTGGTAAATTTTAAAATGCCAAAAATAATATGCTGGCAAAGTTTTATACCTATAAGAGCTAAAGTTTGAAAATGTGGATTTTATCATTAACGCATCCGCAACCCCTCTTGCGGGTGGAATTTCGTAAAATCCGATCATAGCTGACCTCTACTCGGCGAAAGGAATATTCCTACCAAATTTAAAGTCTCTAGGCCTTATGGTTCCAGAGATATCGTGATGAGTCAGTACATAGGTGGAAATCTCTTTTTTATATATATATCGCAATATTTTACTTAACCATCGGTTGTCAGGGAATGGTGATTTTCGGTCACTAGATTGCATTTCATTTCAACTAGTGACCTGGAGTTAAAACATTAACTAGAATTACAAGACTTTGTATGCTGCTTTTTATTCAAATTCTTTTTAAGATAATAGACATAATTTACTCATGTCGTTCGAGTATTTGGACTGTATGGTCACGTTTTAACTTATGGTAGTTTTCCGTCGACTCCAGACGGAATTCTTCGATTAAGGTAGTCTTCCAGTATGGCTGTCTTCCAGTATGGCAGTCTTCCAGTATGGCAGTCTTTCAGTATGGTAGTCTTCCAGTATGGCAGTCTTCCGCGCCGCCCACAACTCCTTCATGCTCCACAGCTGTACTCCGCAGCTCTCTGCGGCGGGCGGGTCAGCCTTGAGGAGAAGGGGGGGGGGGGGGGGTCCCCGCCCTTAAACTGATACCTGCTCACCTCAAATCTGCTAGCGACTCGCCTGATCTCTGGCGGCCGTGGCTCTCACTCACAACGACGAGGGGAGGGGTCGGAAAGAGGGGAAGGGGGGGGCACGGAGCCGCGCTAAGACGATTGTCTTACTGCGGGTCCCTCCCTCGGTCTTAGCGCGGTACAGTCGCAGGACGGAAACAGTGGCGCCCCCCACACTGCAGAGGTGAGTGACGTCACAGTTAACTGCCGTGTGTCGAGGAGTAGGCTGTCGACGAGTAGTTCAAATCGCTCGCACCTTCCGACCACGTGACCTACACGAATGTCAAAGGGATTACACCCCTTTTGTTTGTTGACCCAGCCCTATTAGCCGTTAGGCCCTGTCGGCCTGGGACCCCACGGGCGTGGACACGGATATGCCGTATTCGCGAAACAGGAGAGGTGTTAGAGATTGTGCCGTGTATTAAGTATTTAGGGCACGTTTTATTTAAAAATTTTGTAATCTGAAATATTTTGGAAATATTATTTTTTTTTTTCTCTCATCTTATTTTCTTTACGGCCAGGCCCTCAGCCTCTGTTCTCAGAGGCGAGCTGATTTTCTTTCCCAGCCTCATGCTAGGCTAGCATTCTGGCTAATATTTCCCCCGCCTTCAGTCACGCCTCAAGCCTGTAATATAATTTCCCTTCGTGACCCTAACTGCCTAAGCAAGCCTGTAGCTTGCAGGCGATCAGTTCGCAGAGACGAGCTGAGATTCGCCTTTTTCATCACGTCGTAGTGTTATATTCGCCCCTCTGTAGCCACGACGGGGCGTAGTTTCCCATCAGCGTTGCATTTTACCCCCACCTCCCCCCATTCTCAGTTCCAAGTAAGACCAATGACCGGTCGTAACCCCCTGGACACCGGTGACCGTTTCCAAGGTCTCTTCGCAAAACGAGTGCGCCAAAACTGATCACAAGCGCTTCCTAGCGGCCAATTCGCGAACTTCTCCGCTTGCCTACCCTCTAGGGCGCCAGAGAGCAGCACCTGCTTTGCCTTGAGTTATATGGACGCCGTGGTCGAGTCGATTGTTTTCAACTCAGACCTGCTTCGACTGAGTTCGCTACGGTCGCCCAGTGTGGCCAACTTCAAAACTCCTGCTAGAGTTTTTTTTTTCGCCCGCGTTCGGGCAAGTTCGGTATTTTTCGGCGGGCAAGACACCCCCCCCCCCTTCCACCTGTTAGATCCGGGGGGCACTTTTTAATTACGAGACGTCGTTTACCGCGAGACAGATCAACTCGCGTCGCGGCTGCAGACAGTCCTCCATCGAGTATTGGCAAATCGGGTAGATTTCATCCGACCGTTAACGAATATGTAGTCGCCTTGTATAAGGGATGCTATCCCTCAAGTCCATTTTAGTAGATTAGTCTGTCTGCATAGTTTAGTTATTTGCCTTAGAAATTTTTCTCTTTGAAATTTATTATTATGAAGAAATCATCCGCGTCCTGCCGCGCAATTCGCGAGCTCCCGAGCCTGGCTGACTCCACGACTGCAGCGTGCTGGGCAACTCCCCTGTTTTGGTGAGTGATAATTCGCGAACCCTCCTTTTTCCCTTTAAATTTTTTTTCCGGGCATTTTCTGCCCCATAGACTGCCTGTATACCAGTTCTAATCAGTTTTGATTTGGACTGTTGCAGACAGGGTTCGATGACCGGGAGAGATTGATGCTCTCATCTCGTGGCCTCCCCCCCTTCCCTGTTCCGTGGGAAGAAACATTAGAAGAAACTTTTCTACCACCCGACGTGATTGTTTGAAGACCCCGGGTGGTAATGTAATTTCAACATTTCCCCTTTACCTAGCGACGTACTATCTCAGCCGGATGACCAACCCACCAGCGACCAGTGTTTTTCTCAAGAAAATGTAAAACGAATAGAACTAATTATCAATTTAATCATGGGATCCATCCACTCATAATGCAAATGTTTATATTTCAAACTAAGAATGTAAATTAGTTTAAGTAAGCGCTGGCCAGCCCCAATTTCGTGTTCCTTTTGTTAATCTTGGAAAATTGCTAAATCTTTTGTATGTATGTTAAAATAATTGAAACATGATATTCATCAGGGCAAATAAAACAGGGAAACTATAGATCAAGTTAATCGTGTAGTTTTTATTTTATTGATTATAACGATCCCCCAACTTCCCCTTTGCTTGTTACAGGAAGTTCCTAAATTGTGTTTGTTCCCACCTCGTGTCGCCTCTGGTAAATCATTTCATTTAACGTATTTTTTTTCCAGCTTGTTTCCCAGGCTCTTTTAATTAATTCCAAATAATTCTATTTTGAGGCACGAGGGGTGTTACAAGATCCAGCTATGTCCAGAGGCTAGGGCTACCCATCCCAGCATAGACACCACCTTCACCCCCTGCCTCACTCAGCTGACCAGACAAGTGGCTGCGTCCTGAGCTCTTAGACGTTATCAGCACTGCTGGCGCCTACCCCGATCTCCCACATCTCACTGCGACCCTTCAGTCACCCAGTGAACCACCACGGGACCTACAGATTGCATACATCGCCAACTCCAAAGCGTAACACGTAGCACGTAGCACGTAGCATGTAGCACGTAGCACGTAGCATGTAGCACGTAGCACGTAGCACGTAGCATGTAGCACGTAGCATGTAGCACGTAGCATGTAGCACGTAGCATGTAGCATGTAGCACGTAGCACGTAGCATGTAGCACGTAGCATGTAGCACGTAGCACGTAGCACGTAGCATGTAGCACGTAGCACATAGCATGTAGCACGTAGCATGTAGCACGTAGCATGTAGCATGTAGCACGTAGCATGTAGCATGTAGCACGTAGCATGTAGCATGTAGCACGTAGCACGTAGCATGTAGCACGTAGCATGTAGCATGTAGCATGTAGCACGTAGCATGTAGCATTTAGCACGTAGCACGTAGCATGTAGCACGTAGCACGTAGCATGTAGCACGTAGCATGTAGCATGTAGCACGTAGCATGCAGCACGTAGCATGTAGCATGTAGCACGTAGCACGTAGCATGTAGCATGTAGCACGTAGCATGTAGCACGTAGCATGTAGCACGTAGCATGTAGCATGTAGCACGTAGCATGTAGCACGTAGCATGTAGCATGTAGCATGTAGCACGTAGCACGTAGCATGTAGCATGTAGCACGTAGCATGTAGCACGTAGCACGTAGCATGTAGCATGTAGCACGTAGCACGTAGCATGTAGCACGTAGCATTTAGCACGTAGCACGTAGCACGCAGCACGTAGCACGTAGCACGTAGCACGTAGCACGCAGCACGTAGCACGTAGCACGTAGCACGCAGCACGTAGCACGTAGCACGCAGTACGTTGCACGTCGATCCGAGCAAAGATGAAGACTGCGCACTCTCGCCTGTCTAAAGTATGTTCACACCTGCAATGCCTGCGAGCCGTTCTTACCGAGAGTTATTGCATTTTCCCACGCTATTCCACTGGAGTAGTTAGAAGCACGCGGGGAACGGCCGTGTCTGGCTGTGGTGGATTCCGACGGGGAGGGAAGCATTTATTCCCGTCAGATTTTGGGTTTTTTGACGTGACAACGTCTAATAAATCTATGAACGCCGGCTGCACGTACGAAAAAGTGTACCGTTACGCACATTTCTCCGTTACGCTGTGTTCCGTTACGCTGTCGGCGAGTGCAGTAATAATAGGTTATGTTACAATTGACTAAAAAATTATGGTGATTCATATAATTGATGATAGATATTTGATTTCAGTTTATTTATATGAAAACTTGTTCATAATTATATTTAATCTTTATAGCTAAACGCCAGTTTTTAAAATTAATTACAAGTCATCTACACGTGAACTGTTTCGTCGACTGTTTATAAAGTGAAGTGAAATGTTAATGTGGTTTTCATTGCTTATTACAACAACAATTTCGGCAATAAAGGTTAATTATTCTTGCATTTTAAAAATCTTATTACTAGTATAATTTCAAGTATTTATTCTTTTATTATTAAAATAAAAATGATTCAATTTTATTCATAAAGTATGCAATCATTTCATCAATGTTTTGTTATGACGTTGTCACCTTAAACTATCGTCAGTAAACCGACTTTACAGACAACCAAGTTTTTTTTGGTGAAAATCTAAACACACGTGCATCTTTATTTTAATTTATAGTTTGCGTAAGCCGAATTGCACATGACCAGATTTATTCGAATTGTTAATACCCTCAACCTTAGTAAAACAAAAACAAAAAAGTATTATTTTCGGAGCAGGAATTTCTATCAAAGGTTAATGATTCGCTTTTATTTTAGTAATGTAGTTTGAACACGCTGAATGACTACTTACCAGCAGCTTTAAAGCACTCGGTGATACGTTTTGCTAATTTAAAATCATAATCCCACCAGGGGTGGGAATTCTAGATAGACGTAATGAAGCTATTGGAAGTGATCGTGTGTTTCCATAAATAACGGTACAGGATGAATGCATTTAAATTTAAGTCGAGTAACGTTTTTAATTATTTGATAATATTTTTTTATTACTATAGGAGGTATTGTTGCCCAAAGTTTTCTAAAGAACGTTATTCTGTTGTTGAACATACAATAGCAGTTTAATAAAAAAAGTGATTTTAAATTAACTGATTACTGACTGTAAACTTCCTTTTTTGCCTCAAAAATGTGCATTACTATACAAATTAAAGTAATTTTTTTGAGGTTAGTAACCACGCAATTAACCATTGGTTACGTGAAAGAATGTAAATGTAATTCTGTTTCAACATCCGTTATTAATTAATTTTTCCAAGAAATCATAAATAAATGTTAGTAAGATCTACTTTTGTTGGTTTTCTGAACTAAAAAATTAGTTGTCTGTAAAGTCGGTTTACGGACGATAGTTTAAAGTGACGTCATAACAAAACATTGATGAAATGATTGCATACTTTTATGAATAAAATTGAATCATTTTTATTGAATTATAACTATTTTGTATGAATACAAAGGAGGAGTGAAATGAAATCTACAATTTAGTTGATATTTTACTTTTATTTGCACTCATTAATTCAAATATGTTTATTACTTTAACGAAGAGATTATTTTAACTATAACTTTTATGCATGTTTGCTATCTAACTTCTTCCAATGTGTGTTATTCTGTTAAGGATAGGACAATGATAGGAAAAGTAGGAAACGAATGGGAGTGTTTCAAGTTTAATGTGCCTCGAAAAAGTCAAACGATGATTGTTCCAATTGAGTGGAAGAGAGATAGATGCGGCGCAAGCGTACAATGAGCGTAACGGGACAAAGCGTTACGGGACAATGTGCGTAACGGGACACTTTTTCGTGCGTGCAGCCGGCTTTCATCGATTTATTAGACGTTGTCACGTCAAAAATGCACGAATCAAATACAAATCGAGTGATGATTGTAGTCGCGGTGACGTGGGCTGGGACCTATCACACAGGGAACCACACATAACTTAGAAAGTCACAACTTAGAACTTTCATAACTTAGAAAACTTGGAAAAATCCATGTAACTTAGAAACACACAACTTAGAAAGATCATAACCTAGAAACACACAACTTAGAAACACACAACGCAGAACCACACAACTTAGAAACGTCATAACGTAGAAAATAATAACTTAGAACTATCACAACTTAGAAACACACAACTTAGAACTGTCATAACTTAGAAACACGTAACTTAGAAACACTCAACGCAGAAGCACACAACTTAGAAACATCGTAACGTAGAAAGTAACAACTTAGAACTATCATAACTTAGAAACACGTAACTTAGAAACACGTAACGCAGAACCACACAACTAAGAAACGTCGTAACGTAGAAAGTAACATCTTAGAACTATCACAAGTTAGAAACACACAACTTAGAACGATCATAACTTAGAAACACGTAACTTAGAAACACGCAACGCAGAACCACAAAACTTAGAAACGTCGTAACGTAGAAAGTCACAACTCAGAACTATCACAAGTTAGAAACACACAACTTAGAACGATCATAACTTAGAAACACGTAACTTAGAAACACGCAACGCAGAACCACATAACTTAGAAACGTCATAACGTAGAAAGTCATAACTTAGAACCGTCATAACTTAGAAAATTCTAAGTTATGTGTTTCTAAATTGTGTGTTTCTAAGTTGTGTGTTTCTAAGTTATGACAGCACCCCTATCACACAGACTGTCACACAATTCAAGAGAGCAGTTGCGCCTGCACAGAAGTCGCTCGGCTCTTTGGCGAGCAGCCCATTGTTGCGGGTTGCCAACCATGCAAGCTGGCAGGCGTCAAGTAAAATATCCAGCGAGTTTAACAAATATATTAATCTCGTATTAATGGCAAACTTTCTTTTCAGCTGAAATATAGCTTAAGGTAATTTACACCGAGAATATATTTTCCAGCAAAAAAAAAACCATAAGCGTGGTAACATATATTTGCTAATATAATATACACAGAATTACTTATTTTATTTCTTCTCTTCGGACATATGTGAGGCTGTAGCGTGTGCTTTGCGTGTATGTATACGATAAAGTCTAAAGTTCGACTTAACAAAGCAATTGGGTTTTTATTCATTCATAAAAAGGGGGTTGTCTGTAAAGTCGGTATATGGACGATACATTTATGTGATAACGTCATAAGAAAACATTGATGAATAACTGCTTACTTTTTAATTTTCAAATATTATTTACAGTATTTGCAAATTTAATTTAAATAATTTGTTTAAATATAATCACGAACAATTAGTTTAAAAGCCCACCTTAACCTGTTTGATATCATAGAAGATTTTCTCGCACGGTGGTTGGCCGGTTCTTGCACGCTGGGCTCAGGCGGAACGTGACAATGAGTCATGCTTTTTCGTGCGTGCAGCCGGCGTTCATCGATTTATAAGACGTTATCACGTCAAAAATGGCTGTGTGGCTATTACTTGCGTTAGGAGTGATACTTCACACTTCAATAATCAGATTGAACGATAGAACTAATAAATACACCCATACCATTGGAAATGTCTATAAAATTGTCATACACACACACTGACACAAAGGCTGATGCACCCGTGCTTTGCTACGGCAGTATACAGACAGAACACATTCACTTTGCTCATTATACATGTCCTTCCTCGCGGGTGCGCCAATGCATTATAAAGCATTAACAATGTATAGTACGTTGCCTGGAGTTGAATGAAGCTCCAACAAAGCAATAGCCGTTGACATGAAGACGGAGAAAAGCATCAACAATGTAATAGCGAAATTTCATTAAGAATTATTAAAATTCTGCTTTAAGGTTTTAAACCTTCTTAGTAATTTCATAGATATCGCAGCAAAACTGTAGATTTGTATAAGAAACAAGACAAACAAACGAACAAAGTAGTATATAGTAGTGGTCCGATCCCAGGTTTGCAGGCGAAGAGCTGAGGTACCAACCACCATCTTGGACTGTGACGTCAAGTCGGCCATCTTGGATGACCCTGACCTTCAAATGGAACTTGACCTTCAAAATAAGCCAAAACATACTTACAATTCGTCAGAATGCCTAAAAATTACCCGCTTTTAGAAAAACATTGTCGCCAAAAGATTTCAACAATTTTACAATCGGAAAAATTAAATGTTCGAGGGGAAATTTCAAATAAATATTCAAAAATTCCATTTTTTTAAACTCCTCAAAGTGTTTTTGCTTTTCAAAGAATTAAATGTTCCCAAATAGGCTTAAATTCCTCATTTAGCAGCCTCCAGTAAGCCTCTGTAGGTGGGAGACCTTTCATCTTGATCCCGGCCGCCATGTTGTATTATGACGTTACGTTATCCATTTTGTTTTCTAGAAATTTCAGACATTTTAGATTCCACCATCTTGTAGTCGACAACTTTCATAAATTTTGTTTTCGGCCATTTTTAATTATGATGCCATGTTACCCACATTGAAAATTGAAAATTATTTTCCAAAAAAGTTAAAATTCATAAAAAAATGTTATTACATCTTTATAAAGCTTGGACTACTCGGTTCAATTCCCGACGAGGTCATTCGATTAAAAATTGCGATGGGTAATTCTTATATGTAGGCAAACAGCAGACTGAACCCCATCAATAAAACCAAGGAATATATATATATATATATATATATATATATATATATATATATATATATAACGCCAACCAGTATGACGTAATAACGGCCATCTTAGATCCCCCATATGTTTTCGTCTGCTAGAATGTGCTACCACCAATCTTGGTTTAGTTTATACCCGCTAGAGTGTAGTAGTGTCATCCACAAAATCATAAGCTGTCGTAGCATCCGCCATCTTGTCACCCATCTTGGTCACCATATTAAAAATATGTAATTATTAACCAAGAATACCGGAAAAAATTCCGAAAATCATCAAAAATCACCTAACTATATATTGATTCGCTCGATTCCTGTCCTCGGTTTAATCCTCGGTCGATTATTTTAAAAACCTTAATTTAAATAAATATGACAAAAGTTCCAAAGTGTCTTAAATTCTCCAGCCACCAGTATACCTCTGGTGTCATATTTCCCCCCATATTGAAAATCTTTAATTGTTAATCTTTTAAACTGGAAAATATTCTAAAAATAGTAAACAAAAACCTATTATATTAGTTAATTTATTCGATTTTCCCTCGTAGTTCGATCCTTTGTTAGTGCTGAAAGTAATTAAGCACAAAAATCATTACCTAAATTCATTTTCGCCAATACCTCTCGTCCAGTTTATTTATCTTCATCACCACGAACAAAGACTCCATACAAGACAAATGACAGACTAAGTAAATATGGTCCTCGATATCACGATGCGTACCATCAAAGCCAATTCGACGCCCCTTTTTAGTTACTAGAGTGCAAGCATATAGGTCAAGCATCTCCGAACCATGTCAATACTAAGCAAGCAATACGTCGTAGCAAAAACCAAAGACAAGCATAAAGAACGAGCTTCTCCAAACCACGAGGCCTTTTTTCATACTTGGAATGCATTTCGACTTAATCATGTCCAATCTCAGGCGTAAGGGCCAAGGGTATCCGAACCACGAGGCAATCTTTTTCGATACATTTCGTACATTCCAAACAAGCAATGACCCAATTAAATCAGAAAAAAATTGGTTGTCTGTAAAGTCGGTTTACGGACGATAGTTTAAAGTGACAACGTCATAACAAAACATTGATGAAATGATTGCATACTTTTATGAATAAAATTGAATCATTTTTATTGAATCATCACTATTTTGTATGGATACAAAGAAGGAGTGAAATAAAGCTACAATTTAATTGATAAATTTACTTTTATTTGAACTCATTAATTCATATATGTTTATTACTTTAACGAAGAGATTATTTTAACTATAACGTTTATACATGTTTGCTATTTAACTTCTTCCAATCTGTGTTATTCTGTTAAGGATAGGTCGATGATAGGAAAAGTAGGAAACGAATGGAAGTGTTTCAAGTTTAATGTGCCTCGAAAAAGTCAAATCGATGGTTGTTCCAATCGAGTGGAAGAGAGATAGATGCGGCGCAAGCGTACAATGAGCGTAACGGGACACAGCGTAACGGGACAATGAGTCATACTTTTTCGTGCGTGCAGCTGGCGTTCATCGATTTATTAGACGTTGTCACGTCAAAAAAACAAGTTTCTTCGAACTGCCAGACCTACAGTAGGTATCGATATAACCTATTTCAAGCATACGGACCAAGTAACTAAAGGTATTTTACGCTTAATATCAGACCAAGGATCCATGCAAAAGGTTTTACGCTTATCATAAAGCTCAGGAGGTTCTGAATCATTAAATATTTAGTTCTGTCTACAGACTTGACTACGCACATTAAAAAAATACGCAAATTTGGCATCTAGAACACACACTTGGACAAGCATTCAACTCGATAGGATACGATAGGATACGATAAATACGATATGTTCGGTAGGATACGATAGGATACGATAGATACGATATGTTCGGTAGGATACGATAGGATACAATAGATATGATATGTTCGGTAAGATACGATAGGATGCAATAGATACGATATGTTCGGTAGGATACGATTGGCAGGACACGGTCGGCAGGATACGATAGTATAAGATCGATGGATACGGCAGGATATGGCTCCATCTGGCTAAAGATTCCCCAACTGACTACAATACCTCCAATTGCTCTGATTGCATTTTGCTCCAACTAACTTCAATTGCTCCTATTGCAATTGGCTCCAATTAGCTACAATGGCTACATCTACTCCTACTGATTTCAAGTGAATTTTGTTCCAACTGGCTTTAATGGCTAGCATAGCTTTATTATTACTTTCCAATTTGTTAGTCATTGGCAACGGTGTTTTGCAGCCTTAAGCTTGAAGTTGAATTACTAGAAATGAGCCTTAAGCTAGAAGATAGATTAAGAGGAATAAAACAATCATTTCTAAATCCAAATAATTGATTTATTTTTCAATTTTATGCACATGCAGATTATACAAATCATCCATTGTATGTAGCCTTTGCCTTTTATTTCATGAAGTATACGCAATGTTTATTTGGTGATGGATACATTTTCGACATTCTGCGACGCAAGTAGAAGTCTTAACCTGTCAATCAATATGTTTGGTTCTTTCCACAACGTGAATAGCTTTTTGGCCAGTCATTGAATATATGCCTATTTAATTCATAACTTATTAAAAGTGGTTTTCCTTCCTTATTTTAGACATTTATCAGTGAATTTAATTTAAATGTATCTCTAAAATTCTAAATTCACAGCAATACTGCACTTAAAAAAATACTGATGTTTTAATAATAAATCAAATTAAATTAGTAACAATTTAAAATTATACAACAGTTAAAAAGATTTTTAATAAGCCAATCACACTCAAGTGATACTTAGCACCAAAATAGGAAAGTTTTTGTAATACAATTACTAACTTAATTTCATTTTGCACTGACTTTAATGGCATACTTTCTACTTCAAAATAAAATTTCTTTCTTCTTACTTTTGTATACATTAAGAAAACATGGTTTATTTCACTTCTCAACTGGCTTAACTTCAGTCAAGAACGGTTTTGAAAACGTACGCATGAAAAACTTGTTATTGTAATATTTAAACTATATGGGAAGAAATATTGTAATTACCCTGTAGTTTAAGAAATCAGACACGGTTTTCTACAGGAAATGGCTTTGAATTACCATATTTTTATGCTAACGCATCGCTTGCTTTTCAGCACGTGACAGTGCTAAGGTGGCTTAAATTGACTCAATGCTGGATTCTAGAAGCAAGTCTGGACGTCAGTTTTAACGCAAATAAATGGCAATGAAAGGATCTTTTTTTCCGACGATTAAATGATGCTTACATTTCACGAAACAAAATGAACCGTTGAACATTAACCTGATATGCGTCTTATTCACGAAACTCTACTTCAAACATCCCTTTTTACGAAGTAATCTTTCATCTTAAGTGTTATCAGGTAACTCCTTGTTGTATTTTTTTCCCCTTTTCATGCGCAAGGAATGATAAAGATCTACTTTTTTCTCCAGTAATAGGCTCTTCGTTAAGATGCCGGGCAAAGCCTCTTATGAATATTCATACACATATTCTGCTTACAAATCTGTTATTTTCAAAGAAGGGTTTTACTAATATTTTTATAGGCTGTTGAAGGCGGCAGGGCTTGTTGGGCGATGGGGGGGAGGGGTAGTGAGGAGGCGACTCGAAGAGGGGAGAGGGTCTGTCTCTTCTAAGGAAGACTGCTGTGATTGGAGTTGCAGGACAGCTTTGGTCGCGCCCACACGTTGTGGCGCGAGTGAGGCTGCCCGCCTGAAATATTTTACAAGTGCTTCCATCGGGATCGATTCCAGGACTTTCGAAATCCTTGACGGGGTTTCTTAAAAATATATATTTTTTTTGTTCAATATTTTTGTGCTGTCATCATTTGTGGTTTTTTTTTCTCGTTCTTTTAGTCCATTTTTCTTTGTTTTTCTTTGTTTGTTGACCATATTCCTGTTATGGAAGATTATGTGGTGTTTATATCATGTTGACAACAGCAATTTTTTGCTTAATTTGTGTTTTTGTCTTTTGAGTTTTTTGTAGTTTTCTTCTACAGACATACATGTGCTTAGCAATGGCGTATGTCCAAAAGCTTACATCAAGTTAAAAAAAATATCATTTAATATTTAGAATTTTAACTTATTTTCAGTAAATTTTCTTACCCACTTGCATTTGCAAGGTTCAAGGTAAAACTCCAAAGGCGACGACATAATTAGTTTTTATTTTTCGTATTTTTTTTATATTGTCGATATCCCATGGTCAAGAACAAGGCCCCTATCTTAAGGAAACGCTAGCCGTTGAGGAAAAATTATATTGCTAGATTTTTTGTTGGAAGTAATCCCTGAAAATTGGCAAAAATTCCCTAAGTTTAATGTCCCGCGAAGAAATCTTTAGTCTTCTTGAGTAAAATAAGTAATCTGCAAAGGTCAAAGGTCACCGAAGTCTAAGACGTTGGCCAGTCATTGACCTGAACTACGCAACACAGCTTAAAGCCTGGGCCAGGGTGACCCAGTTTATACCACTCATATCATTTCCAAGAAATAAAAAGAAACTGACGCATATATATATATATCGACATAATTAGGTGACAAATTATAAATTTTAACCTTCTGGCAGCATGCCTGAAAGCAGAGCTATGTAGATTATCGGATTACAATTTTCAATTTTAATATTGAACTTTACTTTCTACTTTATTACATAATTTATCTGTATCTGAAATGATTTATGTAATTTTATTTTAAGTCAGAATAAGTTTGGTGATTTATCAGAGATAAATAATAATTATGACGTAAAATATCCAGAAAAATTAACTTACATACTAGAATGGGATAGTACTTGAAAGAATTAAAATTTCTGATTTTTAAAGCTAATCATTGAATTTTATTTTAATTTTTTGAAAATAACATGTCACAATAAGTCTTTAATAAGAGCAATCTTACATAAAATATTAAGGTGCCTAACATCCTGAACAGCTAATCTTTTATGATGTCTTCCTAGGCAATAGGTAAGTCTAGCAAGGACCTTGTGTGTCTAGTAAGGACTTAGTGCTTCTAGCAAGGACCCAGCGCGTCTACAAAGGACTTTACGTACCACGCGAGACTTTACTGCAGTTTTCAAGAATCTGATGCATCTAGCAAGCACCTGACGAATCTAGCAAAGACCTGGTGCGTTAGCAGTACTTGGCGTTTATAGCAAGGACCCACCACGTCTAGCAAGGACTTGACATATCTAAGAAGGACTTGACACCTATAGATAGAAATTGATGGTTATAGCAAGGATCTGATGTGTCTAGTAAGGACTTAGCGCTTCTAGCAATGACCCGACGCGTATAACTAAGACTTGGCGCGTCTAGCAAGGACATAACACATATGTCAAATACCCAACGCGTCTGGCAAGGAACTGGTGCGTCTAGCAAGGACCTGGTGTATCTAGTAAGGACTTGGCGCTTCTATCAAGGACCCAAAGCTTCTAGAGAAGACTTGACGTATCAAGCAAGACCTTTACGCATATGGCAAGGACCTAACACATTTAGCCAGCACCCCGTGCGTCTAGCAAGGACTTGGCAGCAATACCATGGTCTTAGCGCGTCTATCATGAAACCGACGTTTAACAAAGATCTTAGGGGTCTAGCGTAGAGTTGGCGCGCCAAGCATATTTGACAAATGTCAATCAAAGATTCGGCGCGTCTAGCAAGGACTCAGTGCCTTAATCAAGGACTTGGCATGTCTAGAAAAGACCTCGCGCATCTAGCAAGGACCTAAAACATTTAGCAAAGACGTGACACGTATAGCAAGGACCCGGAACTTCTATCAAGGACTTGGTAGTCTATTAAGTACCATGTACGTCAAGTAAGGACATAGAACACCTAGCAAGGACCAGGTGGGTTTAGGAAAAGTCCTGGCGGATCTAGGAAGGACCCGGCGCATATAGCGAGGACTTTGAATGTCAAGCAAGGACCTGGTGGGTATAGCAAGAAGTTAGGGGACTAGCAAGGACAACGGGTCTTTCAAGGACCTGATGGGTCTACCCGGGACTTGGTGTGTCTAGCAAGGACTTATTGTGTCTAGCAAGCGCCCGACGCGTTTAGCGAAAACTTTGCACGTCTAGCAAGGACTTGGCACGTCTAGCAAGGATATAGTGGGTCTAGCAAGGACCTGGTGGGTCTAACAATGATCTAATCGCTCTAGCAAGGACTTGTTAAGTTTAGCAAGGATCTGGTTTGCCTAGCAAGGACCTGTTGGGCATAGCAAGAATCTGGTGGGTCAAGAAGGGACCTGTGGGTTTAGCAGGGACCTGTGGGTCTAGAATTACCTGGTGGGTCTAGCAAGAACCTGTTGAGTTTAACAAGGACCCGGCGCGTCTATCGAAGACTTGGCACGTCTAGCAAGAATATGATGGGTCTAGCAATAACCTGACGGCTCTAGCAAGAACCTGTTGAGTTTAGCAAGGACCCAGTGTGTCTATCGAAGACTTGGCACGTCTAGCAAGAATCTGGCGGGTCTAGCAGTAAACTGATGGCTCTAGCAAGGACCTGTTGAGTTGAGCAAGGACCAGGCGCGTGTAGCGAACCCTTGGCACATCTAGCAAGGACCCGGCGCGAGTAGCGAGGAGCTGGCGATAATCGCATTGCGGTGGCGCGCGAGCCCCGGGTCTTGAGCTGCCTCATCCAGTATTTATTGGTCGAGTACACTCGCTGTCGCGCTCTCTTCACTTAACTGCGTCAGCAGAACTGCATGCGGCCGAGCTGCGCAGCACACGTGTTTGACGGGGATTACATTTCGCACGGGAGGGCATGAAAGAATCTCGCCGACACTAAAATCGGTTGCTTTGAAACGCCAACTACGGCGAACTATACACTCATGGGCTAGAGACCTGCAAAATTCGCGTTTTCGATGGCCTTCAGGATAGACTGCACATACCCCTGTACACTCGGGAAAATAACGCAAGTTCATTGGCTGCCGACTTGTAAGTCGTCTCAGCTGGTTTGTTCTGTGATTCGATCCTTCTTTGGTTGAGGGTTTATAACTGGTTGAGATTCGTCCAGATGAACAGTAAGCCAATAGCAAAATTATCTAAGAGGTATATGTGTTTGAATTCTAGCCTATCACTTAATTAATCCGCGAGTTTTTCAGGTCCCTACTCATGGCTAATAGTTAGAGACCTGCAAAATTCGCGGTTTCGATGACCTTCAGGATAGACTGCACATACCCCTGAAACCTCGGGCAAATAACGCAAGTTCATTGGCTGCCGACTTGTAAGTCGTCTCAGCTGGTTTGTCTGTGATTCGATCCTTCTTTGGTGGAGGGTTTATAACTGGTTGAGATTCGTCCAGATGAACAGTAAGCCAATAGCAAAATCATCTAAGATGTATATGGGTTTGAATTCTAGCCTATCACCGAATGAAACCGCTAATTTTGCAGGTCTCTAATAGTAACTATGCCATCGTAAAGCCTGTTCTGACGGCAACGAGAAACGCCAACGCTACCTCCGCGTCTCCAGCTAAGACGTAATCGAACGGCAGCGAACGCTAAAATGCGTAGTGAGCGCGGTTAGCGTACAGTCACAACCGACCAAGCAATGAATGTACATGGTCGAATTTCTCCAAACAACTTTAATATTTACGTTAGAGGGTAGGCTACATTTTCTAAAAAAAAATGGGGGTTTTCTGTAAAGTCGGTTTACGGATGATAATTTTACGTTATAACGTCATAAGAAAACATTGTTGAAAAATTGCATATTTTTTAATTTTCAAATATTATTTATAGTTTTTCACAAGTTTAATTTAAATAATTTGTTTAAATATAATCAAGAAACAATTAGTTAAAAAGCCCGCCTTAACCTGTTTGATATTATAGAAGATTTTCTCGCACGGTGGTTGGCTGGTCTTGCACGCTCGGCTCAGGCGGAACGTGACAATGAGTCATGCTTTTTAGTGCGTGCAGCCGGCGTTCATCGATTGATAAGACGTTATCAAGTAAAAAAATACTTCAATATTTCGTGCAGAATACTTTTTTTTAACGCAAGCAGCAAGGAATAATATCCCAACCAAAAGTGAAGAAACCGAAGAAGCGAGTGACACCTATTTATAACCAGCCGTTTGGACTTTCCGATGCAGAGAGATGTCTGGTCTATTGAATAGGAAAGAGATAAGCTCTGAAAAATGCAATGGAACCGCCTCGAGCTGCAGCCGTCTGCATCGGCGATAACTAGGGACCTGCAAAATTCGCGGGTTCAATGACCTCTAGGATGAACTCCATAGTTCTACCTACACTCGGTCAACGTCCCAACGTAGCAGCCTGTGATAAAGCTTTGGTCGGGTGTTTCTCATTGGCCCAGAGTCATCGAGGTGATTTGTGAGCCAATAGCAGATGCGGCACTGAGGTATATCGATTTGTATCTTAGCCTATCGCGAAATGAATTCGCGAATTTTTCAGGTCTCTAGCGATAATGCATCGAATATAGGATCAATGGACGTGGACAACCCAGAGGAATCAGAAAATCACAACATCGCACTTAAGAACTTGAATCGAATTCAAGAAAAAAAACAAAAAAAAATATAGTGGTAGTCACCACGACTTCTACCCACCCCAATTATATTAAAGTCCGTTTGAACTCTTAACACTCGTTAGGTAAAGCCAAGCTGATGACTCATCAGGGCCCAACAAGTGATACGTTCAGGAGTGGGGCACTTGACGGCAAAAAGGAGTCGGTGTAGAAGGAATAACGAATAAGTTAGAGAGACAACTTGCTAAACTATTTGCAGGTTTTTCGACGATATATTTATTATAATTGTGAACCTGCACTGTGCAATTTATTTAGTTTAACTGTAAAAGTAAAATATATTATTAACTGAAAAGGCATTTCAATATATGTAAAGGACTCTATTTATTTCGTGGGTAGCAGATGCAGAAATCTAGAAATGCTCAAGACTTTAGTAATTTGCTTGTGTTTTTTTTTATTGTAGTAGTGTAGAATTTATATAATAAATTTTATGTTTGTAAAAGAACTGGTGATGTTTTAAATCTAAAAACGGTTACTTTTGTGATATTTTAATTAAATTACCTTTTTTTGCATTAATCAAGTATCGGACCAAGTATCAATTCAATCCGTAAATTAACGAGTGATTTTTTCGATGAATTTTGGAATTTTTCCCGAATTTATAGGTCAATAAATACAAATTTCCAAGGTGTCGTCCAAATGTCAAGATGGTGGGCGCCTCAGTAATAATAAATGAATACTGTACTCTACCAGGTAAAAATTAAACTAACATTGCGGTAGTGCACTCCAGCAGACGAAAATAAGATGGCGGCCTACAGCAAACGAAACAAGATGCAGCAGTAGCTGCGCTCAGTCGCCGTCAGTCGCGATGCAGCGCCACCTCCTATCATTTCCCCTACTCCCACTCTAGGTGTCTTGTTCCCCCTCCACCGCCTCTCATCCGTCCCCTTTTTTCCCTCTAGATTCAACACTAGCGACATCTGTGATTTTAGTTCTTTTTAGAGTATTTAAGCGGGCTCTCAGCTCTCTATATTTGCTGTCTGCCCAGTAGGTCTAAGGGGACAGTCCGCCGGTTAGCGCTAACGAGTTACGTCTACACTCAGCGTCGTCATGCTGCCCGAATACGTACTGATCGTCATGAACCTAGATTCGCGTTACGTAGATCTTGAAACCGTAAATCCGCGGCATAACATTTTGCAAAGTAAATGCTGGTAATAGTGACGGCGATCGCTGAGTGGTGGGCCCGCCATTATTTGTATGCAATTTATATTGTTAGTTCGGCTGTCTACAACTGCGTGTTGTGCGCCAGCACTATTTAATTTAGCTTGCTATTTCGTTATTACTCAGACGTTAGCGCATAGCCGGTGTAGGTAAAATATACGCTGCTTGTGTTTAAAGCCTCAAAAAAAAAAAAAAAAAAAAAAAAAAAAGGGGAAGGATGAGAGGCGGTGGAGGGGGAACAAGACACCTAGAATGGGAGTAGGGGAAATGATAGGAGGTGGCGCTGCATCGCGACTGACGGCGACTGAGCGCAGCTACTGCTGCAAAGATAGTGGACATGACGTCATACTTGCTGTCGATATATATTTACCTTGGAATTACGGTGGGAGGACAGTCTGCCGGCGGCTTTCATGGAAAAAGGATCTGTCACCATTTTTTTATTTTTGTCCTCACCGGGTTCTAACCGAGGACGTGTGTGCGTTTTTTAAATAATACTTAATTAGATTTTGATTAATTAAATTTTTTATAAATTTTAAATTTATTTCCGATTTTCTAGCAAAAAAATCACGGATTTTAAAGATGGTGGCGCATAACGCAAAATGCAACAATCTAGAATCCAAGATGGTATCTGTAACCAAACATTTATTTATTTTGTCATACACGTCCAAGATGGCGGGGCATTAGGAAATTTGCAACATTTTTATAATCCAAGATGGCAACCATAACGAAACGTGCAACGGAGTTTTAAAATAATATTTTATTAAATTTTGATTAAATATTTTTTATAAAGTTTAGAATTTTGTTATTAAAATCGGATAATAATTACAGATTTTCAAGATGGCGGACATGACGTCATACTAGCTGGCGATATATATACCTTGGCATACGTGGTGGGAGATCAGTCTGCCGGCGGCTACCGTGGAGGAAGGACCTGAAGTTTTTTTTTTATTTTTGCTCTCGCCGGGTTTGAACCGAGGACTCCATGATGTGCGTTTTTATAATGATATTTTAATAAAATTTGATTAATTAATTTGTTTATAAATTTGAGAATTTTTTTCATTAAAATCGAATAATAAATAAAGATTTTCAAGATGGCGGCCGTAACGAAAATGCAACTTTGACGTCATAATCCAATATGTCCTCAGAGGCTTATCGGTGGCTGTAGATGTGGAATTGGAGCTTTTTACAGACCTTTAAAGCCAATGGCATTTTTAAGGACAAAAACAGGAAAATCTTCCCTCAAAACGAGAATTTTTACCGCGAAAATGGGATTTTTTTTTTTTTTTAGCAAATTAAGTTATTTTAAGTATTTTCTGAGTCAATTTTGAGTCCTAAATGGCTTTCGTGACGTTACAATTCCAAGATGGCGGTCGGCACCACAGCACCACACCCAGAACCCAGCGCCAGGAGCCCAATTTACATACTACTATAATAGTTTATATTATATTACTATAATAATAAACAACATTCATCGTTCACTTCACCACTTTACTTTATACTTTATTTAAATACAACTGCTGAAACGATATATTTCCTTAAAAAACATTTTTCTGTAGGATAAATTATTGTTTTTCTATAAACATTGCAAATGTACTATATTGTTACGTAGGTTTTAGAATACTTAATAAAATTAATTTAAATAAAATAAATCAATCGGTTGGAATCAATAATGAGATGCCTTTTAACTTTATTGGGGGGAAACTGTAGCTCAGAGGACATTCGCTATGCCTTATTAATTAACAAGAGGTATTAGTATTATAGTTCATTTTAACAAAATAAAATTTTCATTATAGAATCGAACAGCTAGGATCTGCATCCCGTACGTGATGTTAGGTGAGGGATAAATTAATGGAGATACTTAGAAATAACTTAACATTAATTCAAAACCACATATATATTTTCTTTATTCAAAAGTTAAAAATCAGTATTTTTAAATTGATTGTATTTACAGATTACACATAAAACTACAATTATAATTAACAAAAAACTATCACTCAGCAATGACTAACGTAACTAACCTACTGAACGGCCATAAAAGAGAGAGACAGCTTCAACATACTCTATCCTTAATATACTTTCCGACGCGTTATTTCGAGCACACGTGGAAAAATTGATTTATCATAACAACCATAAGGTACGACAGCAAAGTACTTACGTTTCTAAGGACGCCACACATTTCACGATCCAATACTTGAAAACTGACCGTCGGGTATGTCCTGCCCTCGGAAACGTAACGAACCTTGCATCTTGAACTTGCGTACTTGGGTACTCGTTAACTCCAGAGTCAGCACAACCCTTACATATAGCCACTCGTTACCAGGTCGGGTAGCGTCCCGTCTAGCGAGCCCCGCACCGCCTTTCCCGGCCGCTTAAAAACCTTCCTTGCTCCTTCCAGAACTTTCATACCCCGCCCCGCCCAAACCTCGTGCCCCGGGCACGGGCGAGCTGTCGCAAGCCAGCACAGCCACTTCAGAGCGCCGCTGTGGTGACAAAGCACGAGGGATGTGGTGTGCTACACAACAACGGGCCAGCACAGCCACTCCAGGAGCGCCGCTGTGGTGACACAGCACGAGGGATGTGGCGTGCTACACAACAACGGGCCAAAACGAGCACTCCAAGAGCACCGCTGTTGTAACGCAGCACGAGGGATGTGGCGTGCTACACAACAACGGGCCAGCACAGCCACTCCAGGAGCGCCGCTGTGGTTAACACAGCACGAGGGATGTGGCGTGCTACACAACAACGGGCCAAAACGAGCACTCCAAGAGCGCCGCTGTTGTAACGCAGCACGAGGGATGTGGCGTGCTACACAACAACGGGCCAACACAACCACTCCAGGAAAGCCGCTGTGGTGACACAGCACGAGGGATGTGGCGTGCTACACAACAACGGGCCAGCACAACTACTCCAGGAGAGCCGCTGTGGTGACACAGCACGAGGGATGTGGCGTGCTACACAACAACGGGCCAGTACAGCCACTCCAGGAGAGCCGCTGTGGTGACACAGCACGAGGGATGTGGCGTGCTACACAACAACGAGCCAGCACAGCCACTCCAGGAGCGCCGCTGTGGTGACGCAGCACGATGGATGTGGCGTGCTACACAAAAACGGGCCAGCACAGCCACTCCAGGAGCGCCGCTGTGGTGACGCAGCACTATGGATGTGGCGTGCTACACAACAAAGGGCCAGCACAACCACTCCAGGAAAGCCGCTGTGGTGACACAGCTAGAGGGTTGTGGCGTACTATACAACAACGGGCCAAAACGAGCACTCCAAGAGCGCCGCTGTTGTAACGCAGCACGAGGGATGTGGCGTGCTACACAACAACGGGCCAGCACAGCCACTCCAGGAGCGCCGCTGTGGTGACACAGCACGAGGGATGTGGTGTGCTACACAACAACGGGCCAGCACAGCCACTCCAGGAGCGCCGCTGTGGTGACACAGCACGAGGGATGTGGCGTGCTACACAACAACGGGCCAAAACGAGCACTCCAAGAGCGCCGCTGTTGTAACGCAGCACGAGGGATGTGGCGTGCTACACAACAACGGGCCAGCACAGCCACTCCAGGAGCGCCGCTGTGGTTAACACAGCACGAGGGATGTGGCGTGCTACACAACAACGGGCCAAAACGAGCACTCCAAGAGCGCCGCTGTTGTAACGCAGCACGAGGGATGTGGCGTGCTACACAACAACGGGCCAAAACAACCACTCCAGGAAAGTCGCTGTGGTGACTCAGCACGAGGGATGTGGCGTGCTACACAACAACGGGCCAGCACAACCACTCCAGGAGAGCCGCTGTGGTGACACAGCACGAGGGATGTGGCGTGCTACACAAGAACGGGCCAACACAACCACTCCAGGAAAGCCGCTGTGGTGACACAGCACGAGGGATGTGGCGTGCTACACAACAACGGGCCAGCACAACTACTCCAGGAGAGCCGCTGTGGTGACACAGCACGAGGGATGTGGCGTGCTACACAACAACGGGCCAGTACAGCCACTCCAGGAGAGCCGCTGTGGTGACACAGCACGAGGGATGTGGCGTGCTACACAACAACGAGCCAGCACAGCCACTCCAGGAGCGCCGCTGTGGTGACGCAGCACGATGGATGTGGCGTGCTACACAACAACGGGCCAGCACAGCCACTCCAGGAGCGCCGCTGTGGTGACGCAGCACTATTGATGTGGCGTGCTACACAACAAAGGGCCAGCACAACCACTCCAGGAAAGCCGCTGTGGTGACACAGCACGAGGGTTGTGGCGTACTATACAACAACGGGCCAAAACGAGCACTCCAAGAGCGCCGCTGTTGTAACGCAGCACGAGGGTTGTGGCGTGCTACACAACAACGGGCCAGCACACCCACTCCAGGAAAGCCGCTGTGGTGACACAGCACGAGGGATGTGGCGTGCTACACAACAACAGGCCAGCTCAACCACTCCAGGAGATCCGCTGTGGTGACGCAGCACGAGGGATGTGGCGTGCTACACAACAACGGACCAGCACAGCCGCTCCAGGAGCGCCGCTGTGGTGACTCAGCACGATGGATGTGGCGTGCTACACAACAAAGGGCCAGCACAGCCACTCCAGGAGCGCCGCTGGTGACGCAGCACGATGGATGTGGCATGCTACACAACCAAGGTCCAGCACAGCCACTCCAGGACCGCCGCTGTGGTGACGCAGCACGATGGATGTGGCGTGCTACACAACAATGGGCCAGCACAACCACTCCAGGAAAGCCGCTGTGGTGACACAGCACGAGGGTTGTGGCGTGCTACACAACAACGGGCCGAAACGAGCACTCCAAGAGCACCGATGTTGTAACGCAGCACGAGGGATGTGGCGTGCTACACAACAACGGGCCAGAACAACCACTCCAGGAAAGCCGCTGTGATGACACAGCACGATGGATGTGGCGTGCTACACAACAACGGGGCCAGCACAGCCACTTCAGAGCGCCGTTGTGGTGACACAGCACGAGGGATGTGGTGTGCTACACAACAACGGGCCAGTACAGCCACTCCAGGAGAGCCGCTGTGGTGACACAGCACGAGGGATGTGGCGTGCTACACAACAACGAGCCAGCACAGCCACTCCAGGAGCGCCGCTGTGGTGACGCAGCACTATGGATGTGGCGTGCTACACAACAAAGGGCCAGCACAACCACTCCAGGAAAGCCGCTGTGGTGACACAGCACGAGGGTTGTGGCGTACTATACAACAACGGGCCAAAACGAGCACTCCAAGAGCGCCGCTGTTGTAACGCAGCACGAGGGATGTGGCGTGCTACACAACAACGGGCCAGCACACCCACTCCAGGAAAGCCGCTGTGGTGACACAGCACGAGGGATGTGGCGTGCTACACAACAACAGGCCAGCACAACCACTCCAGGAGATCCGCTGTGGTGACGCAGCACGAGGGATGTGGCGTGCTACACAACAACGGGCCAAAACGAGCACTCCAAGAGCGCCGCTGTTGTAACGCAGCACGAGGGATGTGGCGTGCTACACAACAACGGGCCAGCACAGCCACTCCAGGAGCGCCGCTGTGGTGACACAGCACGAGGGATGTGGTGTGCTACACAACAACGGGCCAGCACAGCCACTCCAGGAGCGCCGCTGTGGTGACACAGCACGAGGGATGTGGCGTGCTACACAACAACGGGCCAAAACGAGCACTCCAAGAGCGCCGCTGTTGTAACGCAGCACGAGGGATGTGGCGTGCTACACAACAACGGGCCAGCACAGCCACTCCAGGAGCGCCGCTGTGGTTAACACAGCACGAGGGATGTGGCGTGCTACACAACAACGGGCCAAAACGAGCACTCCAAGAGCGCCGCTGTTGTAACGCAGCACGAGGGATGTGGCGTGCTACACAACAACGGGCCAAAACAACCACTCCAGGAAAGTCCCTGTGGTGACACAGCTGGAGGGATGTGGCGTGCTACACAACAACGGGCCAGCACAACCACTCCAGGAGAGCCGCTGTGGTGACACAGCACGAGGGATGTGGCGTGCTACACAAGAACGGGCCAACACAACCACTCCAGGAAAGCCGCTGTGGTGACACAGCACGAGGGATGTGGCGTGCTACACAACAACGGGCCTGCACAACTACTCCAGGAGAGCCGCTGTGGTGACACAGCACGAGGGATGTGGCGTGCTACACAACAACGGGCCAGTACAGCCACTCCAGGAGAGCCGCTGTGGTGACACAGCACGAGGGATGTGGCGTGCTACACAACAACGAGCCAGCACAGCCACTCCAGGAGCGCCGCTGTGGTGACGCAGCACGATGGATGTGGCGTGCTACACAACAACGGGCCAGCACAGCCACTCCAGGAGCGCCGCTGTGGTGACGCAGCACTATGGATGTGGCGTGCTACACAACAAAGGGCCAGCACAACCACTCCAGGAAAGCCGCTGTGGTGACACAGCACGAGGGTTGTGGCGTACTATACAACAACGGGCCAAAACGAGCACTCCAAGAGCGCCGCTGTTGTAACGCAGCACGAGGGATGTGGCGTGCTACACAACAACGGGCCAGCACACCCACTCCAGGAAAGCCGCTGTGGTGACACAGCACGAGGGATGTGGCGTGCTACACAACAACAGGCCAGCACAACCACTCCAGGAGATCCGCTGTGGTGACGCAGCACGAGGGATGTGGCGTGCTACACAACAACGGACCAGCACAGCCGCTCCAGGAGCGCCGCTGTGGTGACTCAGCACGATGGATGTGGCGTGCTACACAACAAAGGGCCAGCACAGCCACTCCAGGAGCGCCGCTGGTGACGCAGCACGATGGATGTGGCGTGCTACACAACCAAGGTCCAGCACAGCCACTCCAGGACCGCCGCTGTGGTGACGCAGCACGATGGATGTGGCGTGCTACACAACAATGGGCCAGCACAACCACTCCAGGAAAGCCGCTGTGGTGACACAGCACGAGGGTTGTGGCGTGCTACACAACAACGGGCCGAAACGAGCACTTCAAGAGCACCGATGTTGTAACGCAGCACGAGGGATGTGGCGTGCTACACAACAACGGGCCAGAACAACCACTCCAGGAAAGCCGCTGTGATGACACAGCACGATGGATGTGGCGTGCTACACAACAACGGGGCCAGCACAGCCACTTCAGAGCGCCGTTGTGGTACACAGCACGAGGGATGTGGTGTGCTACACAACAACGGGCCAGCACAGCCACTCCAGGAGCGCCGCTGTGGTGACACAGCACGAGGGATTTGGCGTGCTACACAACAACGGGCCAAAACGAGCACTCCAAGAGCGCCGCTGTTGTAACGCAGCACGAGGGATGTGGCGTGCTACACAACAACGGGCCAGTACAGCCACTCCAGGAGCGCCGCTGTGGTGACACAGCACGAGGGATGTGGCGTGCTACACAACAACGGGCCAAAACGAGCACTCCAAGAGCGCAGCTGTTGTAACGCAGCACGAGGGATGTGGCGTGCTACACAACAACGGGCCAACACAACCACTCCAGGAAAGCCGCTGTGGTGACACAGCACGAGGGATGTGGCGTGCTACACAACAACGGGCCAGCACAACCACTCCAGGAGAGCCGCTGTGGTGACACAGCACGAGGGATGTGGCGTGCTACACAACAACGGGCCAGTACAGCCACTCCAGGAGAGCCGCTGTGGTGACACAGCACGAGGGATGTGGCGTGCTACACAACAACAAGCCAGCACAGCCACTTCAGGAGCGCCGCTGTGGTGACGCAGCACGATGGATGTGGCGTGCTACACAACAAAGGGCCAGCACAGCCACTCCAGGAGCGCCGCTGTGGTAACGCAGCACGATGGATGTGGCGTGCTACACAACAAAGGGCCAGCACAACCACTCCAGGAAAGCCGCTGTGGTGACACAGCACGAGGGTTGTGGCGTGCTACACAACAACGGGCCAAAACGAGCACTCCAAGAGCGCCGCTGTTGTAACGCAGCACGAGGGATGTGGCGTGCTACACAACAACGTGCCAGCACACCCACTCCAGGAAAGCCGCTGTGGTGACACAGCACGAGGGATGTGGCGTGAAACACAACAACGGGCCAGCACAACCACTCCAGGAGAGCCGCTGTGGTGACGCAGCACGAGGGATGTGGCGTGCTACACTACAACGGACCAGCACAGCCGCTCCAGGAGCGCCGCTGTGGTGACTCAGCACGATGGATGTGGCGTGTTACACAACAAAGGGCCAGCACAGCCACTCCAGGAGCGCCGCTGTGGTGACGCAGCACGAGGGATGTGGCGTGCTACACAACAAAGGGCCAGCACAGCCACTCCAGTATCGCCGCTGTGGTGACGCAGCACGATGGATGTGGCGTGCTACACAACAAAGGGCCAGCACAACCACTCCAGGAAAGCCGCTGTGGTGACACAGCACGAGGGTTGTGGCGTGCTACACAACAACGGGCCAAAACGAGCACTCAAAGAGCTCCGCTGTTGTAACGCAGCACGAGGGATGTGGCGTGCTACACAACAACGGGCCAGCACAACCACTCCAGGAAAGCCGCTGTGGTGACACAGCACGATGGATGTGGCGTGCTAAACAACAACGGGCCAAAACGAGCACTCAAAGAGCTCCGCTGTTGTAACGCAGCACGAGGGATGTGGCGTGCTACACAACAACGGGCCAGCACAACCACTCCAGGAAAGCCGCTGTGGTGACACAGCACGAGGGTTGTGGCGTGCTACACAACAACGGGCCAAAACGAGCACTCAAAGAGCTCCGCTGTGGTGACGCAGCACGAGGGATGTGGCGTGCTACACAACAAAGGGCCAGCACAGCCACTCCAGTATCGCCGCTGTGGTGACGCAGCACGATGGATGTGGCGTGCTACACAACAAAGGGCCAGCACAACCACTCCAGGAAAGCCGCTGTGGTGACACAGCACGAGGGTTGTGGCGTGCTACACAACAACGGGCCAAAACGAGCACTCAAAGAGCTCCGCTGTTGTAACGCAGCACGAGGGATGTGGCGTGCTACACAACAACGGGCCAGCACAACCACTCCAGGAAAGCCGCTGTGGTGACACAGCACGAGGGTTGTGGCGTGCTACACAACAACGGGCCAAAACGAGCACTCAAAGAGCTCCGCTGTTGTAACGCAGCACGAGGGATGTGGCGTGCTACACAACAACGGGCCAGCACAACCATTCCAGGAGAGCCGCTGTGGTGACTCAGCACGATGGATGGGGCGTGCTACACAACAACTGGCCAGCACAGTCACTCCAGGAGCGCCGCTGTGGTGACACAGCACGAGGGATGTGGCGTGCTACACAACAACGGGCCAGCACAACCACTCCAGGAAAGCCGCTGTGGTGACACAGCACGAGGGATGTGGCGTGCTACACAACAACGGGCCAGCACAGCCATTCCAGGAGCGCCGCTGTGGTGACGCAGCACGAAGGATGTGGCGTGCTACACAAAAACGGGCCAGCGCGCAGCCGCAACGCCGCTACCGAGTTGCGTTGCAGTGGTGACAACTCCCACCCACAGTCCGGAACAAGACTCACAACAATTTGAATAAGATGGTGCTGAAAAATGTTCAACCGTGACATTATTTCTAAGTTACACCCTATAATAATTAAATGTCAGCCTTTAGGTTGGAATTTTTCAAGTGAAACGTCTTTGCTGAGGGAGCTACAATTTTCGAGTGTTACGAAAATTCCGATCGCACGAGGGGAATAGTTGGTACTTTTTGGGGGAACCGTTAGAGGAGGAGAGTGGTCATCCGCGACGCCACTTCGAAGCATGTGCTAGCAGTTAAATGTGACGAACAGAGGGGAGGGGCAGAAATAAGGTAGCAGTGTTGCTACGGAATTATCGTAACGCTGCTTGTGTTTGTCAACTCTTTAGTATTTGTTTTGACGTGACAACGTCTAATAAATCGATGAACGCCGGCAGCACGCACGAAAAAGTGTCCCGTTACGCACATTGTTCTGTTACGCTGTGTCCCGTTACGCTCATTGTTTTGTTACGCTGTGTCCCGTTACGCTCATTGTTCCGTTACGCTGTGCTTTGTTACGCTGTCGGCAAGTGCATTAATAATAGGTTATGTTAAAATTGACTAAAAAATTATGGTAATTCATATAATTGATGATAGATATTTGATTACAGTTTATTTATATGAAAACTTATTCATAATTATATTTAAACTTTATAACTAAACGCCAGTTTTTAAAATTAATTACATGTCATCTACACGTGAACTGTTTCGTCGACAGTTCATAAAGTGAAGTGAAAAGTTAATGTGGTTTTCATTGGTTATTACAACAATTTTGGCAATAAAGGTTAATTATTCTTGCATTTTAAAAATCTGATTACTAGTATAATTTCAAGTATTTATTCTTTTATTATTAAAATAAAATTGATTCAATTTTATTAAAAAAAGTATGCAATCATTTCATCATTTTTTTGTTATGACGTTGTCATGTTAAACTATCGTCCGTAAACCGACTTTACAGACAACCAATTTTTTTTTCATTTTAAATCATTCCCGCACACTTACTATTCTCAATTATTACTATTAATTAAAAAATACTAATAATTTATCTAACTATACTTAATATGCTAGAAGTTTTACCTCTGTCACGTGTGGACTTCACGAACAGACTTTTATTTTAAGTTACGTTCCACGAAATTAATCTTTTACTTTATTGACAATCATGATTATTAAATGCAATTAATTTTTAATTTGTAAAAACTAGAGATTCTGGAACATATCTCAACAATAATTTAAGCAATGAAAAATTAAATATTATGTAAAACCATTCTTCTACGGACGGGATAATATAATTTATGAATGCTGGAATTCTGCAACGTACAAATGCTGCGCAAAAATATTTAAAATTGAAATAATCTTAAAAATAACTCTTTGTACAACACTATTTATTTAAATGGTATTTCCTGAGTTAAAATAAAACTCTTCATTAGAAGGAAGAGAGAAAAGCAATAAGACTATTTGTAAAAAGAATTATTCCGAAGAAAGTAATTTTTATAGTTAGCTAACCTAAATTACTTATAGTTTTCCCTTCTAATGTGTGGAGATAGTTTGTTAGTGGGATATTAACTTTGAACATCTGATTTACTTCAGTATTTTTCTTTATAGTAGCATAAAAATTCGAACTCAAAACACCAATCCTATTACTAAATAAATCCTTATAATCATTTAAATATTATATTTAATTTAAATGCTTGAATTAATTGGATTTTTATGCTGTTAATGACTCTATAATTTGACTGCCAATTAGAAACGAATAATTATAGATATATAGTAATATAAATGATTTATTTTAAGAATTTTCGATACTTTATATTTATATTGTATTACTAATTAAATTTTATATTTATAACTCAAACCAGAGACCTCAGCAAATCATTTTATAAATTATATATTTTGTTAATTTTAATTTTTGAGATTATGTATTTGTACGCTTTTTTTCATTTATTCATGCAATGGAGAAAATTGATTAAAATATATTTCATGGACACACACCATTTTTGCATCAACGGCGTATGTCGATTAAATGAATCATTAACTAAATATTTCGATGATTTAAAAAAAATATTACTAGTGATGAAAATGAATTGTAAAATTTTTCGTTACTATTTGTGGCTCACATTTTTTTACCGATACTTGCATTTGTATTTGAACACCAATTATCTAGGTAAAATATTTTTACATTGTGTAAAATATCTCTTAATATTTATAAGCTATTAAAAAAACCGCTATTGGTTTTAACGCAAGGTATATGCCAGTTAATTCAAATAACAGACACTATAATTGTGTAGTAACACGAACAAAAATGACAATGTCATTGTATGCGCATTTTAAAACAAATTATTTCACGACTAGCTTACAGCACATCAAATTAGTTTCACGAATTTAGTGGAGTACACAATTGGTTATTTGGTTTTTCATGAATTTTCGAATATTTTTTGAGTATGAAGTTCAAACAAAAAGAAGACTGGGACAAATCAGCTAACTTCAAAATGCCTCCCTCATAAGTAGAGACCTGAAAAATTATCGGTTTCGATGGCCTTCAGGATAGACTGCACATACCCCTGTACACTCGGGCAAATAACGCAAGTTCATTGGCTGCCGACTTGTTAGTCGTCTCAGCTGGTTTGTCTGTGATTCGATCCTTCTTTGGTTGAGGGTTTATAACTGGTCGAGATTCGTCCAGATGAACAGTAAGCCAATAGCAAAATTATCTAAGAGGTATATGAGTATGAATTCTAGCCTATCACCGAATGAATCCGCGAATTTTGCAAGTCTCTACTCATAAGGAACTTCGGAGAACAGAACCTCTCCCTTGAAAATCAATCCCGCTGTTTGCTTGACATTGATTCTTGCATGCAAGACTGTACATGAGGCATAACATGAAGACCTGCGGATGTCGTGCACCAACGGTCAAACATTTAGAACGCTCGGGAGTTTAAACTGGTCGCTATCGCCGCATTGCAAAGTCAGTGAGAGGAAAATTTTATTTGAAAAAAAAAAAAAAATTGGTTGTCTGTAAAGTCGGTTTACGGACGATAGTTTAACGTGACTACGTCATAACAAAACATTGATGAAATGATTGCATACTTTATGAAAAAAATTTAATCATTTTAATTTTAATAATAAAAGAATAAATACTTGAAATTATACTAGTAATCAGATTTTTAAAATGCAAGAATAATTAACATGTATTGCCGAAATTGTTGTTGTAATAAGCAATGAAAACCACATTAACTTTTCACTTCACTTTATAAACAGTCGACGAAACAGTTCACGTGTAGATGACTTGTAATTAATTTCAAAAACTGGCGTTTAGCTATAAAGTTTAAATATAATTATGAACAAGTTTTCATATAAATAAACTGTAATCAAATATCTATCATCAATTATATGAATCACCATAATTTTTTAGTCAATTGTAACATAACCTATTATTACTGCACTCGCCGACAACGTAACGGGATACAGCGTAACTGAACAATGTGCGTAACGGGACACTTTTTCGTGCGTGCATATGGCGTTCATCGATTTATTAGACGTTGTTACGTCAAAAAATTCAGGTTATTTTACGGAGAAATACGTTAATTTTCCCGAGCTGGACTTAGTCACGACTAATTTTCTTCATCCTCGAGTGCGAACAGAAACAGAGGAAACAAAAAATAAAAAATTCCGTTGTTCGTTTGAACCAGACACACCCGCACAGACTCCTTTGGCGATCTCTTCTTCTCTTGGTGTTCGACACGCGCTCTTCTTGCGCTCCCCTTGTCAAAATTAAAAAAAAAAAATTATATCTGGTCGCGTTCGCCGTACTATGAATCAAACCACTTGTTAAAAGGTTAAGGCCGGCCCATTTTTATGTTACGACAGGCTACTTAGGAGGGAAGTTTCCGCCCCCTGCCTTCCCCGCTACCGCCCCGTCTCTTGCTTCTAAGCCAGCCCCGCCCCCTTCTCACCCCTCTTTGTCCTTTGATAGAAGGGTGAAAAATGTTTTAATCCTCTCCTGTAGAACTATGATTAAAAGGGATTAAAGGAAGCAAAGTGCATGAAAAGTGAAGCGTGCGGAAAGAAAATGGCAAGGGAGAAAGAGGCGGCGGTGGTGGGGGATCCGACGTAAGGGAGGGAGACCCACAAGAGAGTTTAAAAAAAAGAAAAAAAAAAAGAGAGACCGGAGACAAAGGAAGACACAAAAAAAGAAAAGTTTGCCAAGAACTCGTTGCGAAGAAACAAGACGGCTTAACGCGCCGCGCGTTTGAAATCGATATTTATAATTGAACGCCCGGCGGACGACATCGCGGCAGATTGCTTGCATAGCCTCGGTCACTAGCCTCGGTCACTAGCCTCGGTCACTAGCCTCGGTCACTAGCCGAGGTCTCTAGCCGAGGTCTCTAGCCGAGGTCTCTAGCCGAGGTCACTAGCCGAGGTCACTATCCGAGGTCACTAGCCGAGGTCTCTATCTGAGGTCACTAGCCGAGGTCTCTAGCCGAGGTCTCTAGCCGAGGTCTCTAGCCGAGGTCACTAGCCGAGGTCACTATCCGAGGTCACTAGCCGAGGTCTCTATCTGAGGTCACTAGCCGAGGTCTCTAGCCGAGGTCTCTAGCCGAGGTCTCTAGCCGAGGTCTCTAGCCGAGGTCACTAGCCGAGGTCACTAGCCAAGGTCACTAGCCGAGGTCACTATCCGAGGTCACTAGCCGAGGTCTCTAGCCGAGGTCTCTAGCCGAGGTCTCTAGACGAGGTCACTAGCCGAGGTCACCGAGGTCACTAGCCGAGGTCACTAGCCGAGGTCACTAGCCGAGGTCACTAGCCAAGGTCACTAGCCGAGGTCACTATCTGAGGTCACTAGCCGAGGTCTTTAGCCGAGGTCTCTAGCCGAGGTCTCTAGCCGAGGTCTCTAGCCGAGGTCACTAGCCGAGGTCACTAGCCGAGGTCACTAGCCGAGGTCACTAGCCGAGGTCACTAGCCGAGGTCACTATCCGAGGTCACTAGCCGAGGTCACTATCCGAGGTCACTAGCCGAGGTCTCTATCTGAGGTCACTAGCCGAGGTCTCTAGCCGAGGTCTCTAGCCGAGGTCTCTAGCCGAGGTCTCTAGCCGAGGTCACTAGCCGAGGTCACTAGCCGAGGTCACTAGCCGAGGTCACTAGCCGAGGTCTCTAGCCGAGGTCTCTAGCCGAGGTCACTAGCCGAGGTCACTAGCCGAGGTCGCCGAGGTCACTAGCCGAGGTCTCTAGACGAGGTTACTAGCCGAGGTCTCTAGCCGAGGTCTCTAGCCGAGGTCTCTAGCCGAGGTCTCTAGCCGAGGTCTCTAGCCGAGGTCACTAGCCGAGGTCACTATCCGAGGTCACTAGCCGAGGTCTCTATCTGAGGTCACTAGCCGAGGTCTCTAGCCGAGGTCTCTAGCCGAGGTCTCTAGCCGAGGTCTCTAGCCGAGGTCACTAGCCGAGGTCACTAGCCGAGGTCGCCGAGGTCACTAGCCGAGGTCTCTAGACGAGGTTACTAGCCGAGGTCTCTAGCCGAGGTCTCTAGCCGAGGTCTCTAGCCGAGGTCTCTAGCCGAGGTCTCTAGCCGAGGTCACTAGCCGAGGTCACTATCCGAGGTCACTAGCCGAGGTCTCTATCTGAGGTCACTAGCCGAGGTCTCTAGCCGAGGTCTCTAGCCGAGGTCTCTAGCCGAGGTCTCTAGCCGAGGTCACTAGCCGAGGTCACTAGCCGAGGTCACTATCCGAGGTCACTAGCCGAGGTCTCTAGCCGAGGTCTCTAGCCGAGGTCTCTAGCCGAGGTCTCTAGCCGAGGTCTCTAGCCGAGGTCACTAGCCGAGGTCACTATCCGAGGTCACTAGCCGAGGTCTCTAGACGAGGTTACTAGCCGAGGTCTCTAGCCGAGGTCTCTAGCCGAGGTCTCTAGCCGAGGTCTCTAGCCGAGGTCTCTAGCCGAGGTCACTAGCCGAGGTCACTATCCGAGGTCACTAGCCGAGGTCTCTATCTGAGGTCACTAGCCGAGGTCTCTAGCCGAGGTCTCTAGCCGAGGTCTCTAGCCGAGGTCTCTAGCCGAGGTCACTAGCCGAGGTCACTAGCCAAGGTCACTAGCCGAGGTCACTATCCGAGGTCACTAGCCGAGGTCTCTAGCCGAGGTCTCTAGCCGAGGTCTCTAGACGAGGTCACTAGCCGAGGTCACCGAGGTCACTAGCCGAGGTCACTAGCCGAGGTCACTAGCCGAGGTCACTAGCCAAGGTCACTAGCCGAGGTCACTATCTGAGGTCACTAGCCGAGGTCTTTAGCCGAGGTCTCTAGCCGAGGTCTCTAGCCGAGGTCTCTAGCCGAGGTCACTAGCCGAGGTCACTAGCCAAGGTCACTAGCCGAGGTCACTATCTGAGGTCACTAGCCGAGGTCTCTAGCCGAGGTCTCTAGCCGAGGTCTCTAGACGAGGTCACTAGCCGAGGTCACCGAGGTCACTAGCCGAGGTCACTAGCCGAGGTCACTAGCCGAGGTCGCCGAGGTCACTAGCCGAGGTCTCTAGACGAGGTTACTAGCCGAGGTCGCCGAGGTCACTAGCCGAGGTCACTAGCCGAGGTCACTAGCCAAGGTCACTAGCCGAGGTCACTAGCCGAGGTCACTAGCCGAGGTCACTATCTGAGGTCACTAGCCGAGGTCACTAGCCAAGGTCACTAGCCGAGGTCACTAGCCGAGGTCACTAGCCGAGGTCACTAGCCGAGGTCACTAGCCGAGGTCACTAGCGGAGGTCACTATCTGAGGTCACTAGCCGAGGTCACTATCTGAGGTCACTAGCCGAGGTCTCTAGCCGAGGTCACTAGCCGAGGTCACTAGCCGAGGTCTCTAGCCGAGGTCACTAGCCGAGGTCTCTAGCCAAGGTCACTAGCCGAGGTCACTAGCCGAGGTCACTAGCTGAGGCCACTAGCCGAGGTCAAGCTCAGAGCGGGGTTTGAAACACTGCCTGCTGCCTTTCACATTTCATTTGGAAAACAAAAATTAAAAGCAAAATTTTCTGTATAAAGAATTATACTTATTTTTGTTCAATCCTTCATTTGACTACAAGATAATATATTCATCTTTATTAGATTCTTCTTTTATTGATTTTCCAATAAAAATGAAGATACAGATAAAGACTCTATTGATTTGAACAAAAATGTATTTCTGCAATAACTTGGCTTAAGAAAATTTTTTAAAACTAAATCAACACAATATTTATTTTATTTTTTATTAAATAGAAGTTCATTTTGTTTAGTTAAAATATATTAATTTATCTCAATGATCCCAGCAAGTATGGCAAGTTTTCTTGCATTATTTAATCTAGTGAACTGTAGGAACGTATACGATTACTAACACGTGTTTCTAATATACGAATATGTTAACTAGTTTCACTCGTACGGCGAAAGTCGTGGTTTCGACCCAACAACCCGGCAACACTGAAACTTATGAGCACTTAACAAGTCGTTCGGAGCTTACTTCCATCTTGGATGCCCTGCGAACTTAAGCCCGTGTGCGCAGCAATCTAAAGGTAAGACGATAATCATGGCCATGTTTTGCAATTTGACAAGCAGGGATACTTATTTAATTGGCGGATTAATAAATTGGTCAACATTAACACAATGGACACAATGAAATGTTCTTTGTACGCAAATGCTAAAGAAATACATATTAAAAATATATATTTAATTCTTCAATTTATCTTGAATTAAGTAAGGAGTGTGCGGTAAATTAAGGTTTATAAAATTGGTTTCAGCTGGTGAAATATTTTATTTACTGATAACAGTGTTAAAAAGATTCATTCAATATTAAATACTGCATTTTCAAGATGTATATATATTTTTTTCAAATAGTTAAAAATGCCACTATTTTTATTGTTTAGAGAATAACTGAAAGAAAACCACGCTACGTGACTGCTTTCCCCTTTCGCTGTTTGCTTCATTACTTTGCAGTTTTCCCTGAAAAAAGTTACGGTGCAGTGAACTCAGTTACGTTCAAAAAGCGTGTGGGTGAAGCAAGGAACAGTTAATACCATATCGCTCTGGAAATGCAAAGATGTATAAAGCTATTCGTTTATTTTATTTATTGAAAATATTTGGTAGGGTTCGTGGGCAATTAAAAAAAAAGAATAATGTTTCGTACCAGTCGGTAAAAGTAATTAATACTTTTCTTCCCGCTATTGATTTTTCTCCAGCCTGGATACAAACATTCATCTGTGCTTCGCGAATAATTTACGCAAAACCAGGCGCTTCCATGAATAATCTAAAGAAAATAATGAACTGTTACACTCAATTTTTACGATATAACACGCTCGCTAAACGGGTGGCTCAAGAATAGTAAAAGTTGTTGCAGAGTTTCCTTTTTTAAAAAGGAAATAGTACTAAAAGTATCATTAAAATGCTTTTAAAAAACTTGCAAAGTAGAATAATTAATAGACGTGATCTTTAAACCAAATGAACCTTCAATTTAAATATGATTACAATTTATACGAAAAGAAACACCCCTTTAGGGTACACATAGAGTAGTTGACCACGAATCTAAATATACTACACAGTTACCTTCAGTCTGTAAAAATGTGGAATAAAGCCACGTGAAACTAACAAAGCAGACCGAAACATAAGAATGACTTACGTACAGTTGTTCTCGCTGACGCGCTATTACAACACTACAGGAATAGGAATGTTGGTCTGAGGTCGGGAGCCAACAAGATTACCCTAAATGCCGACTTTGTCAACTGCGGGAAATGCCCTCCCACATTTAGCTCCACTGTCATTTGTAAGACATTGATCCTTAGCAGTCTTCATGAGCAGTCTCTGCCTTGACGGTAGAAAATTACGGGCTTCCAACTGCCTGGAGTCGACCTTACAACTGCAACCTTGCACGCTGTGCTCGTTGAGGCCACGAAGCGTGTGAAGTGCCTGCCAAAGTCACCCTTAACGCTCCGGCCCTTCTAGACCTCGACCGTTCAAGGCAACTACTGTAGCGAAGCAACGCACTTAAAACACAGTTGTTTGTCCAGTTGCTCAGCGAGACGGTAACTACGCCAGTTGAAGGACAATTTCTTAATGTTCCATGTCTGTGAAATGCGTTTGAAATTAAAAACCTAGCGTGAGTGGCATTGTACTGAAAAACAAATTTTAAAAGGGCTTATTTACCGCATTAAGATGCAGACACGTTTTCTATGCAAATTGGCCATCGTGACAATGCACAAATAAGTTCTCTCGCAAACTCAAAAATGCAGGGTAGTAAATATAATGAATTAAAAACTAGATGCCACACAGACCTTCAGACGTACCAACTGCGTTATTTATTCAAACTAAAATACTTAAACAAGGACATAAAACAACGATTGCGTGTTGCTTTACGGCAGAAGTCTTCGTTTTCCTTTCATTGTAGGAAACAACAACTGTCATACCTCCAAAGTTACTTCAAACACACGTATATAAATTACATTGCCCAGTTTGACTGCCAAGATTAGAGGCTTGCATAAGAAAACTCATGATTAGAAAATTCACAAATGTTAATATCCCACTTTATGGAAATCATTTAAAAATTATTAACTTATTATATCCTTCCATCTTGTGTATTAATAATTTTGTATTTTATTTAAAGGAAAAAGTTTTAGTCAGTGCTGTCAAAATAAGGTGCTACGGGCTCTTAAAATTTTACCAAAGCCTTCTACGCGTGAATTTATTTCTTGGAAAATAATTTTTCTTTGTGTTCACCATATTTTACACATGTAATAGGCATTTTAGTATATTACAGTAACATTAAATGAATTAAGAAAATCAAATTTTAAGATATTGAAAGTAACATGCTGTGTTTTAAGTTGTAAACACAATTTATAGAGTTCGGTTGGATATATCTTAATGTTAAAGGATTTTATTTTATTTAAAAGAGTTGTTTATTAAATTTTAAACTGTCCACTTTTTACTAAACTGTAAAAAACGCTGATAACTTTGGTCACTGGCAACATCCTCCAAATAAAATCCCATTTGCACACTCTAAAACTCTAAGAGATTGTGCCTTGCTAAGGAAATGGACTCACACGAAGGAAGACCAGTCTGACAGCACTGATTTATGCTTTTGCTTGTTTCTCTAAATCTTTCAGGTTTGCTTCCTCAGTAGGCCCGGTTTGTGTTGTTTTAATTCTTTGTCGATTAGACACAAATAAAAATAAATTAAAAAATTCTAGACAATAGTCGAAGTAAACTAGTTGAAAATAAAACGGTCAGAACCTTCAGACGTAGACTCAGATTGATGAATTAAATTTAGTGTTCAGTCAATTTCCTGTTTTTTTTTAAAATCCTTAAGTGTTTTGATTTATAATTCTCGCCAATTTCTTTTTGAATGTAAAATTCCCGGATCATTCACCAACATCCCCAGAGTATTTCAAGTTGTTCCCTAGTCACCATAACAACTGCTGAGGAATCCTTTCGCACTTAATTACAATTCAAACACTCTTCAAGCTGGTAGTAGCTTCCCAGCTAAAGAAAACAGATGTGGTCATTCACACCTGGGAGTTGGCAACGTTAAAATTTGTTAAAAAAGGTGTTAAATTTCATAGTGCCAAGAACTTAACTATGTATTATAGACTACAAAACCTTATGCAAAAACCGTAGTTAATATGTTATTAACGAATTGATATTATTTTGTAGTTGTGAAACAGTGCACGCGGCAGATTATCCACCGGCAGATTAAATTGAAAACCTGACTGGGGCTCAGTGGACGCTTAGGCGATGAAGCGACCGAGCCTGAGTCTGGGCGTGTGGATGTGTCCACGGCCCAGGCAAGTAAAGATCATTCTAGTACACTCGAGCAGCAATGGAACAGCCCGCGCAAGGAGGTGTATATTAAGTCCGCGGCGCGAATTCCCGAGTGTGTCCAGATGCACCAACTCACCGTTAAGCATTTTAAAATTAATTAACTCGTAGCTTCTGAAGCGTAGGTGCTGAGGCTAAGGTTTTGCAGTGATAGAATGGATAATTTCGCTTAGTGCCGAGAGCCTTTTGCTGGCGACAGGCGAACTGCCTCTCTATCCCTTCTGGAGTGAGATCCGATGCGCCAGATTGCGATTAATTAACGTAATTAACTCAATAAAATGGTTTTCATATGCGTTCAACACCAACAACTTTCCTGGTTTTTAGAACACATACCAACTAGCAGCCTGCACTGTACAGACGAGTACTGTTGTCCGCCGCCAGGGACGCATGCGTTGCTGGACCCAAACCAGACGCGTTCAAAATCATTGCGGACAGATGTTTACCAGTTCCCAAAAATGCTTAGGCCTAGTAGTTCTTTCTACCCCGACCAACTCATCTTCCCAAACCATTCCTCCTGTTTCCTGTACCTAACCAACCAGCCTGCACAATGCAAGACTTCATTACCCGCATGAAAGAGCCGAGGGTTTTCCCTGTGCCTATGCAGGTTTTTAACTGGGCCGAACTTTTCTAGTTTTAGTCTGGAGTTAAGAATAAGGAGAGTTGGCCATGGAGATAATCGCTGATGTGACAGGCCAATCCCATACTAATTATAATGCATGCTACCCCTCCTAGGACCGGTGGAGCACACAAGTAATGCCGTGATGCACTTGCTGGTCACGGATATCACCACGGACACAAGAACGAAAATACTTTTGAAAACATACAATTTTTTTGACACAAAATAACAAATTATGCCGAAGCTGCAGTTGGCACAAGGAGAAAGGTAGTCTTCATAACGAGGGAAAGGGTGGTGCAGTTGATAGTGTGGGAGGAAGGGATTGTACCCTGCGAGGGAAGGGATAATGTGGCGCAGAGGGGGGTGAGGGGATTGTATCTCATGTGGGAAGGGATGGGGTAGTGCAGAGGAGTGGATGGGTAATGTATATGGCGAGGGAAGCGATAAGGGGGTGCCAATGAGGGGTCGGGAACTGTAACCTGCGAGGGAAGTGATTAGATGTTGCAGAGGAGTGGTTGGGTAATGTATATGGTGAGGGAAGTGGTGAGGAGGTGCCAATGAGAGGGGAGGAGATTGTATCGTGTATGGGAAGTGATGAGTTGGTGCAGAGGAGGGGATAGGTAGTGTATATGGTGAGGGAAGCGATAACGAGGTGCTAATAAGAGGGGAGTGAATTGCATCGTGTATAGGAAGTGATGAGTTGGTGCAGAGGAGGGGATAGGTAGTGTATATGGTGAGGGAAGCGATAACGAGGTGCTAATGAGAGGGGAGTGAATTGCATCGTGTATAGGAAGTGATGAGTTGGTGCAGAGGAGGGGATAGGTAGTGTATATGGCGAGGGAAGCGATTTGTGGGTGACGCAGGTAGCATCTGACCGTCCCCCTCCTCCTCCTATAACTACAAGGACCTTCCAATATCGGTGGCTTTTTGACAACCAAATCCTCTACTTTCCACCAGCGTCTTTCAATAGAGTTGGGACACCTCTTTGTTCCTCTAGAGTCTAGAGGATTCGGCAGGTTTTCAGTGTCCCGTAATTTGAAGGATGTCATTCTTCCGGTATCTTCGATTGTTAAGTTGGAGAGATTTTGATGATGCGACACTTCTAAGAACTACGAGACTTTTTTGACGTGACAACGTCTAATAAATCGATGAATGCCGGCTGCACGCACAAAAAAGGATGACTCATTGTCCCGTTACGCTTTGTCCCGTTACGCTCATTGTACGCTTACGCCGCATCTATCTCTCTTCCACTCGATTGGAACAACCATCGATTTGACATTTTCGAGGCACATTAAACTTGAAACACTCCCATTCGTTTCCTACTTTTCCTATCATCGTCCTATCCTTAACAGAATAACACAGATCGGAAGAAGTTAAATAGCAAACATGTATAAACGTAATAGTTAAAATAATCTGTTCGTTAAAGTAATAAATATATTTGAATTAATGAGTGCAAATAAAAGTAAATTTATCAATTTAATTATAGATTTCATTTCACTCCTTCTTTGTATAAAAGTTATAGTTAAAATAATCTCTTCGTTAAAGTAATAAACATATTTGAATTAATGAGTGCAAATAAAAGTAAGTTTATCAATTAAATTGTAGATTTCATTTCACTCCTTTGTATCCATACAAAGTAGTGATAATTCAATAAAAATGATTCATTTTTATTCATGAAAGTATGCAATCATTTCATCAATGTTTTGTTATGAAGTTGTCACGTTAAACTATCGTCCGTAATCCGACTTTACAGACAACCAATTTTTATGTGTATATAAGTGTGACGCCGTCCCGCTACTTGTGCGACAGCAGTGGGCGAGGGACACTGCCGGCGATACCGGCGAATACTCGGAGCGATGCAGTAGTGCAGTGAATTGGCGAGCTATAGCGGGCGACGAGCGAAGGGCTTTCAGAGCATCGAGGACAGTGTCGCGACGCGACGGATGTGGGAGAAATGAGGAAGCAGTGTGTTGGGACCGAGGTGCGTGGTAAGAGACGAACACAGCCCCTTACGGGGAGAGTAATTGTTTGTCTCAATGAAGTGTTATTAATTTATTGAAAGTCTTTAGATTGTTTTAATTTAGGGAAAAAAGTGTACATAGTAGTTAAAAAAAAATTAAAATCGAGTTGATCTATTGGTATATCATTTCAGAGTTGTATTCCCACACTTTTCGACATTCATTAAATTTAGCTATACATTGACTGATGCCCAGAGATGGTTTAGCTTGGAAATAAGCAATAATACACACACACACATGAAACAAACCGGCTTCGGTATGAACAAGTTCATTTGCCAAGCTGGTCAGTGTACTCTTGCAATGAAGCTCGTAGCACAGCAGCTGGAGGGACAGTGGCACCCAGCAGTGTATGCCCTGCGCGGGGATGAACCACGACCCTGGCTCGCCACTCCAAGTGACGCCCTAGCCGACACGACCCCGGGGGCGTCTGTTCGCTCAGCAGAGCACAGCGGCTTTCAAAGGGCGAGAGAGAGAGAGAGAGAGAGAAAGGGAAGGAAAAGAAATTGAAGACTAAACGCGAAAAGGGAGGAAGGAAGAAAAAAAATGGTTTGTTTGGTATCGTCTTCGCAACTAAGACACGTACCGCCGGAAGAAAACTTTAATCCTATCACGTAATGAAAAATTATACCCGCCTCCCCCCCCCCCCCCAGCGATCTGTGTCACTTTGATAAAGAGAAAAATAACAGGGTCCCTGCCCCTTCTGCCCCCCCTCCCCGCAGAACGAGGCCCGTCCTTTTTCCAGTCGGGTTCTTTGCCCGTTATGTTAAAAAGACTAAGGAAGTGAAGGATTTTCTTGTAATATCGCGAGGAAGCCCTTCGCTGCCCGAACCACCCCATCCAACCCCCTCCACTTCCCGGTACAAGCCCGGGCCCAACTGGATCTTTGTTTTCTCACACCCCCGAACCCCCCCCCCCTCCCCTTCCCAACCCAAACGGGGGAAATTTAAAATGAAACCGCGCGGCGGGCTCTGGCGGACGAAAGTCATCGTCGGACCGTGCAGCGGCTGCAAGCTCATCGGCGCGCCCAGTGTAACTTCGCCTCACTTGCTGACTCAACACAGGATGGTTACGTGACGGTGCTACTCAGATCCCACAGAGGGGGCTAGCTCTGTAGGTGGTCTGGGGGTACACGGCGGAGCTGGGGCCGAAGTTGGGATGGGTCTCCTCAACCTCTTGACCTAGCCGGGCGCTCTCCAGTAACATGCCGCGATTGGAAATGGCGAATCTATTTCCCGGTTCTCGGTACCCATTTTTGGCACTGGTAACAGTGTCAGGCATGTAAAAGACCCATCTTTCTCCTAACCAGGACAACACCCTAACGGGATCACATGCCTGGGGGAGTATTGATGAATTATGAGGTGTGAACCTAAGTTACATGACTCAACACAGGACGGGTCTACTGGTCTGCCGCGGTTTCCCTGTGTAGCTTTGTCTTCCCTCTGTTGGCACCTGCCTGTCGACAATACGTCCAGCCACAGTCAAACAGACGGACCCTTGCCGCTCTAGCAACACATACGAGCTATTGCCGCTCTAGCAACAAATACGAGCCCACGCCTAGCCGGGCACACGCACGCTGTGCAGAGACAGCTTCAGAAGGAACACCGCGAATCCAAAACTGCTCGAGCGCTGAGGACAGATGGGTGGTTCTGCTTCCGAATTTCGTTTTTGAACTCTATCTCTAGGAGAGTGAAAATGGCTGAAACGCGTCTTTCCAGAATATTTGCTAAGCATGAAACATCCAGTACAGATTCCCGAAATCACTCAAATGGACTTGCAATACAACTTTATCTTAACGTCTCCTACATATAATGTTGGGACGGTATTCCAAGACACCAAAAATAAGGGCTTAGTTGTTGAATATGCCACACCTGTACCCTATCCATATTCCTAGCGCACGATAGGACACGGCCAGTCCCTTGTTTTTAGGGAACGGACTTCGGTGGTCTTTCCGTTGCCGATCTGTTGCCCAAATTACGCGCATGAGCAGAGCTCACGTATTCATTGATTTCGTCCAGATGACGGACATGCGTCTGGCGTCATTAGCGCGTATATTTTTAATTTCATGAAAATCGAGGGACATACCAAAAGTATTGGTGTACCAAATAAAACTTTTTGATAGCGAAACTATCCTGGAATACATTTTGTACACTTCAATGATCATAACAATAAATAATGAGTTTTGTAAACTAACTCTTCGCTCTGAGCCTTAGACTTGAGTTTATACCATTTCTTATGTAGTTACCCATGTTTTTTTTCCTTCTCTCTTTCTTACTTTTGAAATGTAAAAGTACTCTGTAGTATTTAGTTTTTGTGGTTGTGCAGTATGTTTGTATATATAATATATGTATATATTTGTATTAATTGACTTCTTCTATATCCCGGAGTCCTTACCTCCATATGGGATCTACAGATCAAAAACTGAATAAATAAATAAATAAATCACAATTTTAAAAGTAATTGAGTATATTTTGTGTGATGGTACTTCTATCATAAGAATTTTGGCCGAAACTTCCGCTAGAATGAGTTAAAACCAGTTTATAGCCTCGTGCAGGGCACAGTTTATTCAAACTGTTGCCGACTGTTCCCTTGCTGGGATTCGATTTGGACATGTTCTGGAATACGGTCAACGAGTTAAGTTACAGTTGTATCCCAAAAAGACCGTGCTTTATTCGCTACAATACTCCAACATGTTAGAATACCACCCTTAGAGTTGATAAGAAAGCATGTTTTAAATGTTAATTCCATATTTAATTCAAGAATTTTCTTTTGCTGTGTATATTTTAACATTCAAGATAGTGTCGTTATTTTAAATGTGATTTTTAATCCAGTAATTCTTATTAATATAAGTAAGATTTTAACTCTTAATTTTCCTGGCATTTTTGTTTTAACTGGGTTGTTAGGTAAGTAAAAATATGAAGAAAAAAATGACGGTTTTAATTGGTAACCTTCATTACAACCAGGCACAGTATAATAGCGAGGCGTTCTCTCTCACCACTTCAACTTAATTGTCAAATGCGGAAAAAATTTAAGGGATTGATACAGATTAGGCATTTAACAAGCACCCAAACGAATGAAAACATAGTAAGTAGTATAGTTTGGTATTTCCGAAGACAGGAGTAGGAGTGAGAAGAGAGAAAACTATGTCCGCCATCTTGGATTGTGACGTCAAAGCGGCCATATCTCATAATCTTGATCTTGACCTTTTACCTTAACCAACAAAATTTGCCAAAAATTACCAAACAATTACCCAAAATTTGCCAAAATTCGACAAGTTTTCATTCTTTATGAAAAAAATTCCGCCAAAAAATCTCAAGAAATAAAAAAAATTCATTTTCCCTTTTAGTGAGGGGGGGGGGGGGACCGCTGCTTAAATTCCCCTTCGTCTAGTCGCCCTAAGCCACCAAGGTAATGTCTGCCATCTTGTCATCTGCTGGAGACCACCATTTAGAACTGTGATGACGTCGTTGCCATTTTCGTTACGGTCGCCATATTGAAAATCCGTAAATATTAAGCTATAAATACGAGAAAAATTTTAAAATAAATAAAAATTTATTTAAGAAAATTTTAATAAAAAGTTACAATATTTTTGAAATAGTAATTTCATGTTCGCCATATTGAAAATTCGTATTTATCATCATGAAATTTCGGAAAAATGCCTGCCCCTACACATTGCACCAGAATCGGCCCAGTTATGCATTCAAATTATATGTTTGCGAAGAAATCAAAAGTATAAGTCTTTCAAATCATGAGGTAAGGCATTTCTGGAATGTTTTTTTTTTTAAGTATGACGCTAGATTACATCACATTATCCGTACATACGCTATCGATGGGGGCAGGCAATTTGCGCGAAAAGATCTGAACACTTTTTAGACTGCAACAAGGTATACCCGCACCAGCGGTTTCTTCCTTGTGATTGGTGGCCGTCTGCGAGAGAAGTCGTCGCCTTGTTTCACCGAGCCACTCAGGACGCGTTTACTTCCGCACTGAATCACTGTGATTTTTGTTGTTACAATCGATATGTACCTGGCAGAAACTCTCCCAGTCACGAAACACAGACGATGCTACAGCGTTTTAACTTTCATCTAGTCCCGAAATCGTTTTTCGAAATCTGCATGCCCCTAGCTATCGATACAAGTACCTGTGTGTACGAACACAGCTATAATTGAGTTGATCGTCATCACTATGATAGTTGCCAGTAATATCACAACCAGTATTGTTGCAAGCACTTTAATACTGAGCTCGCACTGGGATTCGAACTCAGATTTTTCGCACGCGGAAAATGTGGCGGACGTTGCCTAGGGCCAGTGGGTTTTCTCGGAGTACTCCTTTTTCTCCAACCCATTCCTTCCGCTCCATCAGCATCTTATCACCATCCATCTTCTCTATTGACCCCAGTATCGGCGAGACTTTAGGCTCAAAACATAATATATACTTCTTTTGAAATTGATTCTCTTTGTTGTCTCCAATATTGTCAACTGCCTTATTTATTAATTAATTTATACAACCCTTGAGCCTTGAGTTTGGTTGATACCATAAGGCTATGGAACACATCATTTACGTATTTACAGTTTACATATCCAAAACATGCTGCAATCTAAATTGCAACATTGATACATTCAAATCTACATTTATAAAGAAATAATACGTAGCTTTGAAAGAAAAAAAAACAGTATATTTTACATTTAGTTTGTAAGATTAACACACACACATATATATATTTATATTTCTGTATTCACATATCTGTAATAAGTTTACAAGATATTTACAGTATGAACAAAAACAAATGATACATTTAATATTTTTATATACTTTATAAAACGGAGCAGGAATTAGGTTATTGCTATTATTGCCTTAGAAGACAGTGTTACCGTTACCAATATTTTCTTGTTTCTTGAAGTTCAGTAGTGTAAATTTTCTTTATGTATGAAACACTAGCTGTATGTCGAAAATTGGATGTGGTTTACTTACCACTTGCATACTAGCCGCTGCTAATAATTGTCGAATGTCGTACAGATAATATATTCAGACATTAATCAACTATGAGTTACACAAATGTTTTCTTAAAATTTTGTATCTATTGATTCTGATTTTTTTTTACAAACAGCCAATTTTAAACGTTTCGCAAGGAAGATGTATTTTCTGCTTACCACCAATAGACGTCTTAATATGTGAGAGGGCGTAAGTTATTAAAAAATATAAGTATTTCCAAAGTTGTTCGAATAAGACCTAGAAAATGTTTGTCCGCACACAATGCATGATAACAAAAATATATCGGTATTTAGTACTTTGTTTACATTATTATTGTTTAGCATGTTATGAAAAACACCCTATCAAAGCTATTAAAAGTAGTAGGTTATGCTATGTCATAAGGTAATGTAAATTTAACTGTAATACATTATTTTTTAGCTTTTTTTGGCTAGGAATATATTTTCGTAAAATATTTTTATTCTTTGCTCTCAACTATTTCGTTAGAACGATGCTAAACAGATTCGGTAACGAGTAAAGATTTTGATTTTAACTAAGTCTTCCTCAGGTATATTTCTATTAAATTATTCATTATGATTTTGATCGTGACAACTAAGCAAGTTGCGTAAAATACTCAAGGATTTTATAGTTGAGGAGTACCGAAAGCAATTGCAAAAATACATTCACATGCCGAATTGTAATTGTAATTGTAAGCGCAGTCGTACAATACAGCAGCAAGCAAATACTAGGTCAATGGTTACTTCCCTACCACTGAGCACTAGTAGGTACATAGCATAGAGCAAGGTTGAGCAATGATTCTGGTTCGAAACCCGGGAGCCGCCTACCGGTTTTCGGTTTCCCCACAGCTTCCCGAAATGTTTCCAGGTAATCGAATCAATGCATACACGCTACAAGCAATGGCCCATTTCTATATTGATATCTTCTTAAAATGATCCACGCAACTGAACGATACAAGTGGTTTTAATTCATTTCGATTAATATGGTTGTATTTCACACGCATTTGATTCGTTTCAGATTATTTCTATTGTTTCAAATTGATATCTAGAGTTAGCCAACATTTGAATACATTTCCGTTCTTTTCTTGTATTTATTTAGTTACAATTAAAATATTTACTTGATTTAAATTCGTTTGCACTAAAATAGCTTTATTTCATGTCGGACAAACTGAACCAACGATGAAGCTAAACAACACAACGACCACAGCACGGATAAAAAAAAATCAACCTCTAAATATCAGACAGCTCAAGAATTCCATTGTAGCAACTTAGTCATGGAAAACATAATATAACAACACAGACGAACACCGTGGGCTAACAACGACGAGAAGGATTAAATGCAGGCAGACATAAAACCTGGATAAAAACAACGATGAAGATAAACAAGTACTATGGACAACACATCGACGATAAAACTGACGAACACAGAAGGTTTCCAATGACAACAGTTTATCTTACTATTTTTATTTTTTTTTTTGTTTTAGGAATTTTTCCATGACAAACAATGAAAAACTGCAATGGCATATGTAAAAAAAACTGCATTTAATTAGTTGATATCGTTAAACTGTCACTGTAAGCACACCCTCTTCAGTGGCATAATGAATATTTTTGTAGTTGTATGGACAATAGCTAAATCTTTAAATCGGAAACACTCTATTAATAGAGACCGGAAAAATTCGCGGGTTCAATGACCTTCAGGGAAGACTCCAATATCCTCTAGACACTCGGGCTAATGCCAACTGTTCATTGGCTGCTGACTTGTGAGTCGTCTCGACTGGGTGGTCTGTGATTCGACACTTCTATGAGTGAAGGTCGCTAATTGGCCCTCAGTCCTCGAGATTAACAGTAAACCAATTGTTAGAGACCTGCGAAATTCGCGGTTTCGATGGCCTTCAGGATAGACTGCACATACCCCTGTACACTCGGGCAAATAACGCAAGTTCATTGGCTGCCGACTTGTAAGTCGTCTCACGGTGATTCGATCCTTCTTTGGTTGAGGATTTATAACTGGTTGAGATTCGTCCAGATGAACAGTTAGCCAATAGCAAAATTATCTAAGAGGTATATGTGTTTGAATTCTTGCCTATCACCGAATGAATCTGTGAATTTTGCAGGTCTCTACCAATTGCAGACGCAGTACTAAGGTATAATTATTTGAATTTTAGCAAAACACGAAATGAACCCGCGAATTTTTTCAGGTCTTTATCTATTAACCACGATAACTTCTTTCAAATTTCCTCAGTTGCCCTGGCCGGGACTCGAACCGGGAAGTCGGCTGCGCGCAGAGAAACGGACCAGCTCGCCCCAAGTCGGAGGGAAGCGTGAAAAGGCTCCCCCCCCCCCCCCTCCAAGGTCATACTCGCGTGGACGACCGTCTGACCGCGGTCTCCCGTCCGGCGCGCGCCAATATGGCGGAGTGTTTTTATTAAATGAAACGAACGAAAAGAGATTAATTACGTAATGGTCGGCGAGGCGGGGGGAGGCAGGGGCCACTTTGATGTCGCGGTAAACACACAGCACGCGGTGGGGGCCGGCAGAGGCAGATAAAGCTGTGCGGCAGCGAGGCGGGAGGAAGGGCAGCGCTCCCCGCGTCTTTCCTAGGAACTACCTGCCCCCTCCCTTCCTTAGTCCCGCGGGTCGCCGCAGACGGGCGCCACTTTAGCGTCGCTCCGCGCGCTACCTGCCGCCAGCTTACATTAATTTGTGCGCCGCAATCACGATATTAATTCCCGCCCGCGCTTCCACAGCCTTCTCCCACCCCCCCCCCCCCCTCTTAGAGCCGCCACAAAGAATCTCCTTCGGTCGGCTGGCCGACTGATTACATCAGTCACGGGCGCTTTCGATAACATATAAAGTTGCTTGGCTACTGGGTTGTGGCGGCGTCCTTGGCGAATAATTCACCGACGTTTCGGTCGAAATTGCATTCGCCATCATCAGGAAGCAGTTACCTACTGAGCAGTAGGTCATTCACCGACGTTTCGGTCGACATTGCAGTCGCCATCATCAGGAGGCAGTTACCTACTGAGCAGTCAAATTTCAAGTTCAAGGTCAAAGTTCAAGTTCAAGGTCAAAATTCAAGGTCAATGTCAAGTTCTAGTTTCAAGGTCAAGGTAAAATGTCAAGGTCAAGTCCAAATTTCAAGATCAAGGTAAAATTTCAAGGTCAAGGTCAAATTTCAAGGTCAAGGTCAAATATCTAGGTCAAAGTCAAATATCTAGGTCAAGGTCAAAGTTCAATGCCAACCGTTGAGGACAATGGTATGGTGGACAGAAAATTATACTAACATGGCGCTAGCATACTCTTGTAGACGAAGACAAGGTGGCGGACATGACGTCATACCAGTTGCTGGTGTGAATTTTTTTTTTATTATTTTAAAATGTATTCCAAATTTTTTCGTTAATAAATAAAATAGTTAAAGATGGCGGACAAATTCAAGATGACGGACTTTTGTTTTTATTATAATTTTATTTTATAAGTTTTTTTTTAATTAAAAAAAAAATCAGGATCAATCGTCATTTTTTTTGCCCTCACCGGGTTCGAACCGAGGACTCCGAGTTCCATGCAGTAAATGTATGTTTTTTTAAAAAAAAATTATCAAAATGTTATAAATGAATTCATTTTATGAAGTTTATAATTTTTGACGTTTCAACGTCTAATATATCGATGAACGCCGTCTGCACGCACGAAAAAGTGTCCCGTAACTCACATTGTCCCACTACGGATGTGCCCCGTTACGCTCATTGTACGCATGCGCCGTATCTCTCTTCCACTCGATTGGAACAACAATCGATTTGACTTTTCAATCATGTTTTCGTCGTTTGAGTTATTACTATTATATAATTTAACGATCGTCCACCGATTTTCAGTACAATCGGTACAGTTATTTAAAAGTAATGTTGAATTTTCAAATACGTTTTTAACGAACAATGGTGTTTTACAGTTACTCATAATAATTCAAATTACACCCGGGATCATTTGCACAATGTTTTAAAAAATATTGTAACATTATTATTAGAGACAGGAAATATTCGGGATTTCAATGACCTGTAGGATATACTGCATGATCCTCTATGCACACGGGAAAATTACATTTGCTCATTGGCTACTGACTCGTGACACCTGTTAACTAGGACGCTAGTGATTCGATAATTCTTTTGTTAAAGGTTTTTCATTGGCCGGGTATCATTCAGATTAACTGTGGCCCAATCACTGATGCAGCTAAAGGGCAAACGTTTTTGGATTCTAGACTATCACGAAATGAATCCGCGAATTTTTCCGGTCTCTAATTATTATTAAGTTTGGTGTATTTGGGATGCGTATTTGTTATAAATTCGTATTATAAAAACGAAATAATATTATTCCCCTATGGTGCTGCAATCTACGGTGACGGACGTGAACCGAACGAATCGTGCTCTCTATTAGCTGCCGCGGGAACCAGGCACTCGTTAATACATATTTTCCTTTGTTTATCGCGATGGGCGTTATTATTAATGAATTATAAATAAAATTTCGTGCCCAGGGCCACAATTGCATATCATTTTGAGCACTGGAAGACATAAAAATGTAAAATATTCTCGACGAATTTTAATATGTGGTTTTGATTGCTTATTACAACAACAATTTCGGCAATAAAGGTTAATTATTCTTGCATTTTAAAAATCTGATTACTAGTATAATTTCAAGTATTTATTATTTTATTATTAAAAAAAGTAGCATCTGTCGGCGAGTGCAGTAATAATAGGTTATTTTAGATATTTGATTATAGTTTATTTATATGAAAACGTGTTCGTAATTATATTTAAACGAAAAGTTAATGTGGTTTTCATTGCTTATTACAACAACAATTTCGGCAGTAAAGGTTAATTATTCTTGCATTTTAAAAATCTGATTCCTAGTATTATTTCAAGTATTTATTCTTTTATTATTAAAAAAAGTAGCATCTGTCGGCGAGTGCAGTAATAATAAGTTATGTTATAATTGACTAAAAAATTATGGTGATTCATATAATTGATGATAGATATTTGATTACATTTTATTTATATGAAAACTTGTTCATAATTATATTTAAACTTTATAGCTAAACGCTAGTTTTTGAAATTAATTACAAGTCATCTACACGTGAACTGTTTCGTCGACTGTTTATAAAGTGAAGTGAAAAGTTAATGTGGTTTTCATTGCTTATTACAACAACAATTTCGGCAATAAAGGTTAATTATTCCTGCATTTTAAAAATCTGATTACTAGTATAATTTCAATTATTTATTCTTTTATTATTAAAATAATAATGATTCAATTTTATTCATAAAAGTATGCAATCATTTCATTAATGTTTTGTTATGACGTTGTCACGTTAAACTATCGTCCGTAAACCGACTTTACAGGCAACCATTTTTTTCCATTAAAATTTGATAATGAATAAAGATTTACAAGATGGCGGCCGTAACAAAAATTGCAACGGTGACGTCGTACTCCTAGATGACGTCCGCGGCTTAGAGCGGCTAGCTCTTAGGACTTTTTACCCCATTTTAGGAAGTTGTGTTATTTCTAAGGCAAAATGACTTTTGAGGTTTTTCCAAATCTTAATTTTGAATTTTTGAGGAAGAAAACGAGAAATTTTTCCTCAAAACGGTAATTTTTGAATCAATTTGAGTCATTTTGAGGAATTTTTGAGTCCAATATGGCCGCCATGACGTCACAATCCAAGATGGCGGACCATCTCCAGCTCCACAGCCAGAAGCCAGGGCTCGGTACCCCTTTTACATACTACTGCCGGACCCTTCAGTTTTTCCCTTGGGGTCCCGGGAAGAAAGGGCATTCTTAATTGGATCAGCGGGTAACTGTGGCGGTTGCGCACTTGTTCAACCCCGCGCCGCAACTTAATAATCGTGTTTTAGTTTTCAATCAGGGCACTTGAGTTCGGCCCAAACCGTCAGAACCACTTCCTTCCGGTCTGGACGCCACTCCATGGCCCTTCCCCCTCACCCCCCGTCGCTTTATTAATCACAGTCGGCGCGGGTAGCTTTAGCCCCGGCCAAACCACTTACCTCCAGGACGACAAATATTGACTTAGTTAGCAACATAGTAAATTAACTGGCCGGGCTGATGACGAGGTAGGTACCCGAACACAGGCTATCGTCTTGCCTCTGTTTGCCCGCCCCGAACGGACACTCCAATCCTACTGTTACTTTATCCTCTCAAGGAACAATTTTTTTTCTTCTTTTCATTTTACAAATAAATAGGGACCTGAAAAATTCGCGGTTTCGATGACCTTCAGGATAGTCTACGCAGTCCTCTGTATACTCGGGCAAATAACGCCAGTTCGTTGGCTGCTGACTTGTGAGTCGTCTCAACTGGTTTGCCCATGATTCGTTACTTCTTTGGTTGAGGGTTTCTCATTGGCCCAGAGTCGCCCAGACGAACAGTGAGGCAATAGCAAAAGCAGCTTAAAGGTATATTTGTATGAATTTCAAACTATCGTGAAATGAATCTGCGAATTTAAACGGTCTTTACAAATAAATCTCTCTCGCGTATTGTCATAAGCTCATAACTAGGGGCATGCATGTTTCGCGAAAAGATTCCGAGACAAGCTGAAAGTCAAAACAATGTAGCACCGTCTGTGTTCCGTGATTGGGCGAGTTTCATTCAGGTTCATGTCGATTGTGACAACATCAATCACATGAAGTCAGTGCGGAATCAAACACGTCATGAGTGGCTCGGTGAAACAAGGCGACGACTTCTCTCGCAGACGGCCGCCAATCACATGGAATAAACCGCTGGTGCGGGTATACCTTTTTGCAGTCTAGTGGACGTTCAGGTTTTTACGCGAAATATGCCTGTCCCTAGTCATAGGTAGATACAAGAATAATTCTCGTTTTCATCTCGCGATAGGCTACAATTTATTTTCTTATACTGTTGCGCTGCTTCTGCTATTGGCGTTCAGTTCATCTGGATGTCACTGGGCCAGTTAGAAACATTCATGCAAAGAAGCAGCCATTCACAGGCAACCCCGTCGAGACGTCTCACAAGTCAGCAGCCAATGAGCAGGTGGCATTTTCCCGGGTATACCGAGAACTTCAGAGTCTACCCTAGAGGTTATCGAACCCGCGAATTTTTCCTGTCCCTTTTTGTTGGCTTTCAAAAACCTCTTTCTTTACGGAGAAAAATGCCACATGGATATTAGTTGCTGACTTATGATATGTCTGGACTGGGTAGCCCGTGATTCGATGCTTTTTTGGTTGATTGTCTCTCATTGTCCCAGAGTCCTCCAGTACTGAACCAATTGTTGGCTCAGCTTAAAGGTACAAGTATTTGAATTGTAAGCCCAATCTTAAAATGAATACGCAAAATTTCCAGTTTCTATCGAACACCAGCTTTGAATACAGGACTCCTAGTCCAAGTCAATGACCTGCCCCGACAGCACTCGAGATAAAAGTTAATATATATTTGTATATATATATATATATATATATATATATATATAATTTATGATACATATCTAAATCTGACAAACTATTTTTTTTGCCATGACATGATAAAAAGCGTAGCATTAAAAATGCCTTTAAAATTTTAGAATATATTAGTTATTAATATCGCATTTTATACCATATTAATTTACTATAAAACATTTTAAAATTCATAATCACGATGCTCTTCCCTTCACATGGTGATGTGCGACAAATAAAGTAAAAACACATATAATGATTAGAGTCCCGGAAATTTCGTGGATTCCTCTGGCCTCAGGATAGAATTCAAAGTTATAGGTGTGCTCGACACATGTTTACTTTCCCATTGGTTGATTTCTTTTTTATCCTTGTTATTTGGCACTACCTGATTCGCTTACTTCACTCCTAGCTGGACATCGTTGGCTCAAGGTCGTAGAGGGGTGTGTCCAGATAACTGCGGTCCAATCATGAACACAGTGCGACAGTGTGGAGGTTTGCAATCTAGCTTGCGACTAAATGAATACGCGAAATTTCCGTGGCTCTAATTATGATAATATATTAGTACAAAAAATTCGCAATAACTTTAAATGTATGTGCTGCTAAGGTACGCTGGGTGTGCGGTATATGCTGCTGTGGCACATTGTGACACACTTGGTGTGCTGTGTGTTCTAATGTGGCACACTGGGCGTGCTGAGTGTGCTGCTGTGGCACACTGTGACACACTTGGTGTGCTGTGTGTTCTACTGTAGCCCACTGGGCGTGCTGAGTGTGCTGCTGTGACACACTGAGTGTGCTGTGTGTGCTGCAGTGGCACACTGTGGCACACTGTGCTGTGTGTGCTGATGTGACACACTGAGTGTGCTGTGTGTGCTTCTGTGGCACACTGTGGCACACTGTTTATGCTGTGTGTGCTGATGTGGCACACTGAGTGTGCTGTGTGTGCTGATGTGACACTGAGTGTGCTGTGTGTGCTGCAGTGGCACACTGTGGCACACTGTGCTGTGTGTGCTGATGTGACACACTGAGTGTGCTGTGTGTGCTTCTGTGGCACACTGTGGCACACTGTTTATGCTGTGTGTGCTGATGTGGCACACTGAGGTTGCTGTGTGTGCTGATGTGACACTGAGTGTGCTGTGTGTGCTGCAGTGGCACACTGTGGCACACTGTTTGTGCTGTGTGTGCTGATGTGGCACACTGTGTGTACTGTGAGTTTGCTGTATCACACTGGATGTGCTGTATTTGTTGCTGTGACACATTGGGGTTGCTGTGTGTGCTGCTTTGTTACACTGGGTGTGGCGTGTGTTTTTTTCCTCTACTGGTTGAATGTCCGCTGCGTGTGATCGAGTAAGTTGCGTCGACCTTTTAAAACTAACCGCCGCTGAAGAATTTATTTCAAGTATAGTTCCCACTGTCGTTTTTAAACCATTGTGGATCGTCATGAAATTCATTCGCTTAAGTGAAGTACTCTATATTACCGTAAAAGTGTAGAACAACTTTTTATATCCTGCCAATGCTTGGAGGAAATGACGTGTACAATATTAAATATGCCTTTTTTTTAAACACAATAAAATTTCAATCAAAAGTAACGACAGCTGACTCAACTGTATGTTATACGTCGCAATAAGCTCTATAAATGAGATACATGCGCCTTATCGAACATTTATATTTTTACCTTACATTTTAGTTATTCCGAAGAAGTACTTGAGCGCATAAATGGAACTTCTTTTTAAATTTTACTAAGAACTTTCTTTGAGAGGCATACCCGTCTCATTAGCTTTGAATTTAGCTTTCTGTATTATTTTTAATATACACATTTGTGTATTATTAATAACATAGTAAGTAATTATTATGGACGTTAAAAATTTTATGGTCTGTAATTGTTTCAGTTTAATAGCATGTTTAGTAGGTTTCATCATCGTTTTAGCTTAAATGATTATAAAGTTATTCTAAAAATATGTGTTCAATTTAAAGCTTGCTTAATATGTGCAAATAAATTGTTAGTAGTATTTACTGCGAACCCATATTTAATACTTCGTCATCTTTATATTTGTTTACTTAACATTTTTACTTTTTGAAATCTTTACTTTTTAATAGGAGAGTTAAATAATAATTAATTGCATGGTTTTGAGTAATTTGGTACAGTTATTTAATCTGAACACGTAACTGCTGCTTCCAATGATGTGTTGAAGTTATGGTTTCTGACCCGTAAAGCAAGTAGATTCCACTCTTTTACTAAGTTTTTTCTGAGACCCAATGTATTTGTCACTAAATAAATAGCTAACTATAACGTTAAAATATTTATGTTCTTTTTGTTATTACGTGTAAATATAATTCATACAAATTTAGGGATAATATTTTTTTTTGAAATGTGTTATTTAATGATCCAACACACATTGCGAATGAAAATGGCCGTTTTGTTTGAGATACGTCGTCACTACAAGTTACTTTCATAAACACGTCACTTTGTAGGAGTCGGCACGCTTGTAGCTAAGCAACTGCGAAGATAACGACTAATTGCACCACTCCGGGCAGGCGCAATAGAAAACGAACGCCGAACAGGTATCGCCTACATCAAAGCAAGCTTCTTTTCTTTTCGCTTTTGAATATTCGCGTACTTATCGTTACGTGTCTGCGGGCAAAAAAAAAAATATATTCAATCTCCGTGTTTCTCACTAGCGAGATTCTTCTTCTTTTTACGTTTCGTAGACTTTGAAAAATCAACAAACTGCGTTTGGGATCGCCGTTTCACTGCGTCTTTTTCTTAAGCAAAGCGTAAGAGCAAAGTCCCCTGGTTTTTTTTTCCCGCTTTCCTCTGATTGCGGTTTCCATCAAAGACCGAAAAATCCAAAAAAGACACGAACTCTTTTAAAAAGTTTCAAAATGTTCAAAGTTCCTCATTGTGGATGCGTCTTCGACAGCTTGGAAGTAGAGTGATTCAAGTTTAAATAATCGCGTGATTTATTTTTCCTCTCTCATGCAACTATTTTTGTATGCTCCCATACTAACGTAATATATGTATGAATATCGGAATAGTGATATGGATGTTTTATGTTCTCATCATTTTTAAATGTATTGATAGAGACCGGAAAAATTCGCGAATTCATTTCGCGATAGGCTAAAATACAAATAGTTATACCTCAGTGCTGCCTCTGCTATTGGCTCACAACTCACCTTTATGACTCTGGGCCAATGAGAAACACCTGACCAAAGCTTTATCGAATCACAGGCTGCTACGATGGGACGCCTCACAAGACAGCAGCCAATGAGTGGGTGACATTTAACCGAGTGTACGTAGAAATATGGAGTTCTTCCTGGAGGTCATTGAACCCGCGAATTTTTCCGGTCCCTATGTATTGATGTACAAGGCTAGCCAGTGTTCAGCCAACAGCTTACTTCGTGATTCAGGGAACGAGGTGCTCGCTTCAACGAGGTCACGTTGAAAGCTTTGCAATGTCGCCCGCTCAGACTACACTGATTGAAACCACCCGCAGTGTAGAGCCTTCACGACTTCACGACTTCGCGAGGAAAAGAGGACTAGACCAACTACCCCCTGGTGGTTGGTGCGGGTAGCCTGACAAGCACTCTGAACAGACCGAGTCTAGTTTCAGACCTGCGCCCCAGAGCAATTGCAGTAGCTTGTGAGCCCGTTTAAATCGACGCCAAAACAAGTTCTTTATAAATTTCTAGGTGTGTTAGGAAAAAAAATATTTTCATGGTTGTGGCTACGAAGACCTTGCATCTAAACCCAAAAGTATTTTTATTTATAGAGGAAAAAAAATTAGAACATAAAATATCGTTTCATAAATAATTGATTGGTAAATTTAAACACATTATATATGATTATTATAAAATTATTCATGCTTTTCATTAGAAAAAATATGAATGTTTTTTTTTTTAAGTCTCAATAAACTTATATTCGGTTGGTTTTCCGGGGACTGGAGGAGTGTGTTGGTGGATCTCCGCTGCTAATGCTTGTTCACAGCTGACGGACTCTCGGACAACTCGCTGGCCGAGTTCGGCGACTGTTCTCTCGATGCAGTCACTCAGGCTCTGCGCTACCCTTCAGTACCACGGTCACTCACCTCTCTCGACTGACGGGAAGCGTGGCGGACGTGGCCGTAAGCGGCGGTGTTCTGCCGTTTTCCCGGCCGTAAGCGGCGGTGTTCTCCCGTTTTCCCTGCCGTAAGCGGCGGTGTTCTCCCGTTTTCCCGGCCGTAAGCGGCGGTGTTCTCCCGTTTTCCCGGCCGTAAGCGGCGGTGTTCTCCCGTTTTCCCGGCCGTAAGCGGCGGTGTTCTCCCGTTTTCCCGGCCGTAAGCGGCGGTGTTCTGCCGTTTTCCCTGCCGTAAGCGGCGGTGTTCTCCCGTTTTCCCTGCCGTAAGCGGCGGTGTTCTCCCGTTTTCCCGGCCGTAAGCGGCGGTGTTCTCCCGTTTTCCCGGCCGTAAGCGGCGGTGTTCTCCCGTTTTCCCGGCCGTAAGCGGCGGTGTTCTCCCGTTTTCCCGGCCGTAAGCGGCGGTGTTCTGCCGTTTTCCCGGCCGTAAGCGGCGGTGTTCTGCCGTTTTCCCGGCCGTAAGCGGCGGTGTTCTCCCGTTTTCCCTGCCGCCGCTTTCCGTTGCCTCTCCGTCTCGCCGCTTCACCCCAATTTAGTTTCTAACGACCTCAGTGCCAACCCCAATTCGTTAGTTATCTCCGATACCTTAGAAATGCAGTCCCCTAATACGCCCATCAACTCCAACAACTCAGTATGCAGCCCTTATCGCTTATTAACTCCAGTATATTAGTATGCAGTCCCCTAATTCGTTAATTACTTCAATAACTCAGTATACAGTCCCCTAACTCGTTCATTTACTTCAATGCCTCGGCAGCAGTCTTCTTATTCGTTTATAATTTCCAATACTTGGGTAAGCAGTCCCTTAATATTACTCTTGGTTGCAGTCTAAATCGAAATTTTTAGTAAACAGTGTTTCATGAAATGAAAAAAACTGTTACGCTTTAAAATTATTTGCATTTTTAATTTACTAAAAAATAAGTGGTTACATGTGGTCTATATTTTGCGATATAGGCCTCGCCACAGGCACATGTTGTGAAGTAACTAAAAGCCAAGCTTTTCCACAAAATTCCTGCAAGTCCGTTGTTAGTAGTACACTTTAATATTGCATGCCTCATTGTCTAATAAATTAATTCGCATATTCGTTTGACGCAAAACTATATACATATAACACCGAAAAATTTGTTTTAAAAGCTTTGAAGTTACATGTGACATTTTTCCGCTGTCACAGGAGATCGAGTCGTCTCCGGAAAACCCCTTTTTAATTTTTTTTTGCAAACCTTTTCGTGACTTGCATAAACGAACGCAAGAGAATCAATTAATTCGAAACGCTGAAGGACATCCGTCCTGATTGGTCGTTTCGTGTTCCTCTGCAAACACGCCGCCCGTCTCTCGGAAGCTGCGTCGCGAGTTCTCAGTCTACAGATTAACGAGCCTCCGCCGAGCAACGAGTACGAATGTCTCCCAAACAAACAAGTAAATAAAGTATCGCGCGGTTATTTTCCAGAATACGTTATTCGGTGCCGACATGGTCACTGAACGTAACTTTCCCGGGGGGACTGACATTTCTACAGGCGCATGCGAGCGGTAATAAAAATAAATGAATTATTAGTAGAGACGTGCAAAATTCGCTGATATTTCGCGATAGGCTAGCATCAAAACAACTATACCTTCGTACCACTTCTGCGATTGGCCCACATTTTATCTGGGGAACTGTGAGCCAATTGGAAACACGAAACCAAGAAAGTGCCGAATTACGAACAGCCTAGTTGAGACGTCTCACGCGTCAGTAGCCAATGAACAGGTGTCATTTCCGCGAGTATTTAAAGGACTTTGGAGTCTATCCTAGAGGTCAATGAATCCGCGAATTTTGTAGGTCTCTAATTATTAGGGACAGGAAAAATTCGCGGATTCATTTCGCGATAGGCTGAAATTCAAACATGTGAACAATTTTGCTGGTTCTGCTATTGGCTCGCAGTTTAACTGGAGCTTTCTGGGCCAATGACAGACTATTGACCAAAGAAGTGTCGAATCACAAGCTACCCAGTCGAGCTGCCTCACAAGTTAGCACCCAATTTAACACGCGTGTTTGCTTGAGAAATGCAGAGGATAATGGAGGCTATACTAGAGGTCATTGAATCCGCGAATTTCTCAGGTCTCTATGAATTATGCATTAACGTCTCGCTGATGAGATATAGCAGAACGGAATGCATTAGTGGGGGAAACGAGAGTACCACGAGAAAAACCACGGGCCTGTGGCCACGTATTTCCTACACGCAACAATCCCGGGTCTGCCCTGGCCAGGGTTTGAACGGGAATCTTTTTGGTGCGATGCGAACCCCTTGCACGCTCGAGCTTACAGAGAAGTGTGTATAGTGTAGCAACACGTGTCTCAGGGAAATACAAAACAAAGATGAGACTGGTCCTAAATCCATACCTCATTTGCACAAATCTTCGATTTTTGACGTGACAACGTACATTTACTTTTATTTGCACTAATTCAAATATATTTATTACTTTAACGAAGAGATTATTTTCACTATAACTTTTATACATGTTTGCTATTTAACTTCTTCCAATCTGTGTTATTCTGTTAAGGATAGGATGATAGGAAAAGTAGGAAACGAATGGGAGTGTTTCAACATTTATGTGCCTCGAAAAAGTCAAATCGATGGTTGTTCCAATCGAGTGGAAGAGAGATAGATGGGGCGCAAGCGTGCAATAAGCGTAACGGGACACAGCGTAATGGGACAATATGCGTAACGGGACAATGAGTCATCCTTTTTCGTGCGTGCGGCCGGCGTTCATCGATTTATTAGACGTTGTCACGTCAAAAATATTTTCATTCATTTCATTTATTACCTTATTTTAAGTGGCGAAGTTAAGGCGTACTGCCTTATGTTACACTTAACCACATGCATATTTACTAACTAGGTACATACAAAGTATACTATTTTTCTATTATTGACGCTAAAATTATTATAAACAAGCGCAAAATGTAAACCTTTTCGAGAGACGTCCATATTTGCCGTGTTCTTAAAGACAGCCAGCTCAATTGACATACCAAATGCAAGAAATTTTAGCGCAATTTTAAGCATGACGAAAGTAATAACTCAGCACCCAGTGGGTCTTGTGGTCTGTGGCAAACAAATCTTCTACACAGATAATTTCTCACAAATTGATTTTCCCCCGGCACCAAAACGTTCAGAGACCACAAGCCCACTATCATCTCATTTTAACCGTTCTCATAAACATTCATGTGCGCAACATTAGGGTGAAAAATCTCAACCTTGCCTTCTTGAGAAATACTGTTGTTTAGACGTGACGTCTAATAAATCCATGAAAGCCGGCTGCACGCACGAAAAAGTGTCCCGTAACGCACATGGTCCCGTTACGCTGTGTCCTGTAACGCACATTGTCCCGTTACGCTGTGTCCCGTTAAGCTCATTGTACGCTTGCGCCGCATTTATCTCTCTTCCACTCGATTGGAACAACCATCGATTCGAGGCACATTAAACTTGAAACACTCCCATTCGTTTCCTACTTTTCCTATCATCGTCCTATCCTTAACAGAATAACACAGATTGAAAGAAGTTAAATAGCAAACATGTATAAAAGTTATAGTTAAAATAATCTCTTCGTTAAAGTAATAAACATATTTGAATTAATGAGTGCAAATAAAAGTAAATTTATAAATTAAATTGTAGATTTCATTTCACTCCTTCTTTGTATCCATACAAAATAGTGATAGTTCATTAAAAATTATTCAATTTTATTCATAAAAGTATACAATCATTTCATCAATGTTTTTTACGACGTTGTCACGTTAAACTATCGTCCGTAAACCGACTTTACAGACAACCAATTTTTTTTTAAATCCTAGATGACCAAAAAGCCGGGGCAATGGTGAGACATTAGACTTCCAGCCAACAATTCTGATTTTCATCCTCCAATACTTTCCTCATTCACTCCGAGATAAGTCCTGTGGTCGTTTCTTAACCGCAGGCCCTGGGAGAATCTCATTGCAGTTCTCGGCGCACGGCAAACTTTTCTTCTTGGCCTTGTCGCAGCTAGCGGCTAAGAGCCAGCGGTCTGTCAGCTCTGGCAGGCAACTCGAGGACATGGTTGGGAGGGGCAGGAGGCTTGTGTTGCTGCTGGCAGAGGTATTTACAAGAGCTGCGGTAGCGAGTTCCCAGGGATAAGAAACGGCGGTCAAAGTTGGGTCGACTCCGCCGACTATACCCAATTCAACTAACCCCCTCCCCTTCCGCCCTCACGAGATACCAACCTTCCGCCTCCCCCCTTTCCCACTGAGGGCCGGGCCACCCTCATCAAACGAAAGGGACTATATTCCCACAGGTATTCATCCGCGCCGCTTTGAGAGGATTATTTTGCCAACAGCCATTGGGAGCCTTAAAGCCGTGCAGCGCGGCTAGATATGATCGTTAAGTTAACATCATCTGCGGGAGGAGACGTCTCCTGTGACGTAGAGACACATCCCGGCCAGCTGCCGGCGCCGGTGCTTCACAGAGATTGTCTGTGTGCGGCGCTGCTCTCGTGAGCGAGTCCTGAATGGCACAGACAGCCGGCGGACCATCGAGTACCACACACTGGACACCAATCTACTTAGATGTATACCTGTGTGCGAGGAGTCTCAATCAGACAAACTTCTGCAGGCTCATCGCGCGTGTGTGCACGTATATATGTCTATACTTATGCATACGTTTATGTATGTGTCTATGCATATTAGTTAGAGACCGGAAAAATTCGCGGATTCATTTCGTGATAGGCAGAAATTCAAACGTGTATAATTCTGCTGGTTCTGCTATTGTCTCGCGGTTTAACCGGAGCGCTCTGGGCCAATGAGAGACTATCGACCAAAGAAGCGTCGAATCACAAGCTACTCAGTGGAGACGACTCACAATTTAGTAACCAATGAACACGGGTGTTTATTTGAGAAGTGCAGAGGATAATGGAGGCTATCCTAGAGGTCATTGAATCCGCGAATTTTTCCGGTCCCTAATATTAGGGTATCCCTTGAATTTTGAATTTCAAATTTTTTTGACACGTACCCCCTTAAAACTTTCATAATCACCCAATATATTATAGAAAAAAATATAAGCCCTTGAAAATATCATTAACCCGTGCCGACTTGCAATATAAACTTGTTCGTACAAGTCACGCGAATACTTCGCTGTGACCTGTAACGAAATATCGTAATACCAATACGACAATATGGGAAACTTGGGCCAATTATCGTTGGCGAAGCGCGAGACAATTTACTGCATTGCTTTCAAGCTGTTTTCACTCCACGTCGCTAGATGCCACTAATCTCAAGCACTTAAAACACGTTGTGAAAAGAAATGCAGTTACACTCCACGCCGTCAGGTTCGTTTACATAACTTGTCTCACGTATTTCTTACAAGTTTCCTATATTGTTCCTATTACAATATTTGCTGTAACTACGTGTTTAATTTGTCACTCCATGCGTGATTTTTGAATTATAATTACTCTGTTGTTCTTTGCATAAAGATGTCGGTTGAATTACGCAGTGATAAACGTGGTGTTTTTCTTATCGGACTGCTTAGCTATCAAATTTAAATAATGCATAATAACTGTCTAATTTTACAAGTACTCGCTGCCTTGTTTTATAATTTTCGCGAAGTCAAACTGACTGTCAATGAAAATGCTAATCTTGTGATTAGGGAGTGGGTTATATTTTGGGAAAAAGCAAGAATTCCCACAAAGTCATTTTCTAACTGCGTGAAGGAACTCGTTGAGTTATATCATGTTTGGAGAGACCTGCAAAAAAAATTGTAAGTAAACTCAGGAGACTTTTAAGAAACGTGAAAATAATTTTAAAAAATTCTGGTTAACTTATTTGATATTGCACATGCTGATGTTTTTGAAGGAAAGAGAATAGAAGAAGACAAAGCATTTTTGAAGAAACTGAGAGAACTGCATGACCGGGTAGCTTGGCAGGTGTAGACAAAAGGTTGGCGGACAAGGAAGAGAGTGATAGGCAAAGACGATTACACAAAGAAGAAAGAAATATAAGACAAAGAGAGTTTTTGGCTGTTGCATCTACTTCTACTGTACATAACTTGGAACATCAGCAAAATTCAGATGAAGAAGAGATTCTAAGCTCTGAAGTCAGCTTGCCGGGAGATCTCTGGCCTGAAACAAGTTGAAAGGAGTTGGAAAGAATATGGTATCACCTAAGCTTGTCGCAGCTTTATATCGATGCTAACTAAGCATAAGTGACTCCGTTCACATTCTTCGTGCGTTAGTTAGTAGAAGCGCTCGGTCTAAGCAGCGATGTTTCCCCCATTAACAAATACTCGATCCAGCGAATTCGTATTCGGACGATAAAATCCAGGGCTGAAACTATAAAAACTGACGTGCCTGATGCAGTTACCGTTCATTGGAATGGAAAACTACCACCAGGCTTGGATGTGCGAAGTTCAAAAGAAGAACGTTTCCAAATTATCGCTTCGTTCGACGACAGGGAACAGTTTCTTGCAGTACCAAAACTCTAGAGTTCTTCTGGAAACATCAAGCCAAAGCTGTCTCAGCTGCCCTCTATGACTGGAAGCTTAATGAAAAGGTACAAATAATGTGCTGCGACACAACATCATCGAATACTGGCCACTTCAATGGGGCCCGTGCTCTTTTGGAACAGACTTGTTACTTTTCGCTTGTCGCCATCACGTTTATGAGTTGGTAACGAAAATTGTATTCGAAACCAATATAAAGCAAGTCACTAACAGCCCAGACATTCCGCTCTTCAAAAACATAAGAGTTAATCGGAAAAAAATGTCGATTCAAATGACGCTGAGCTGTGTCTTGATTTCGTAAAAGAACATGTTGCTGAGACAAAAATTACATCTTTGTTAATGTTTAATAAGGCAGAACTGGACAAAAAATTTGTAAGAGACGATTTCTACTAATTGGTGGAACTATGTGTGGTGTTTTTAGGAGGATGTTCAGAGAATAATATAAAATTCAAGCCCCCCTGGAGCTATGCATTAGGCACGATGGATGGCGAGAGAGATTTACTAGTTAAAAATATGTTTGCTTTAGTCTCAACTCAGAATGTCTGTGAAGGATAGAAAGGCCCTACAAGATGTTTGCTTGGTTATCGTCAGACTTTATGTAAAACCTTGGCTCGAATGCACAGTGGTGATTAAAGCACCTAACCAAGATTTGTGCTTCTTTAAGGCGGTAAAAGACTACGAAATATTTGACACAACGATTTATATAGCTGCTATAAGCAAGTTTAGCCACCACCTGTAGTATTCATGTGAAAAGAGAGTCTTTATCACTCTGACAATGAAGTTGTTAACCAAACTAAATTGAAAATATTTGCCAACTAAACGAGAGAAAAAAATCTCAGATTTTGACAAAAGCTATATCCCATCGAAGAAAGAAATGTCCCAAACGTTGTACGGTTTGCTGAACTTTTTTGTGCTCTTGTTTTTTATTATCTTTTTTAAAACTAACCCGGTTTTGTTTCAGGTAAAACGCTGGATGATTTTGTATCGGAAAAGAGCAAACAATTTCTTTCTCGACTTAAAATCGACGACAGTTTTCTTCATGAAGATGTATCTTCTTGGGATTATAATGCCGCTTTTATGGACTAAAAGAACTGTAAGTCTTTTGAAGGTTATAAATGACACTGCTGAAAGGGCTGTCAAATTAATGCAAAATTTTTACGGACTTACCACAGCTGACGAAGAACAGAAGCAGTTCCTTATGTGGTGTGTCCAGAAACATAAAAATTTATATCCGGAAAGTAAAAAACGCAACCTTAAGAAAAGTTACCCTGCCTGATTGATGTTATTTAATGGTTTTATTAGTAAAAAAATATTTTTATTAATTTTTAATTAGGTATTTTGTTTAATCTATAAAATACATTTTTAATAATTTTATAGGAGAACGTACCACGATATCTGCACATTTTTGGGGCTTAGTCGGTACGATTGAAATCTAAGTATGGTTTAAAATTTACAAAAGAAATAGAGGGTATGCATTTTTAATTTTAAAAATTCCTTATATAAGGGACACACGAATGTATATAGATAATTGGAATTCGTACCATTTTACTCATCATTTATCTTAATATATAAAATTGTTCGATTTCAAAAAGATAATAAATATTTTTTAAGATATGAATATGTAAATAATATTGTATACATTTCCCATCCGTTACACAAAACAATAAGTTCCGTTGCTGTTCCATCTGATGTATTCACCTTGAAACTTCTGTAGCGACATCAGCATGAAACAGTCGTTGACCCTGGAGCTGGAACGATTAACCCCTGAAAGACAGGCAGCCAGCTATAAGTGAGCGCACAGCCCTACGTGCTGCATACCTGCCAGGCGTGTGCGTACAGCGCTGCCAAACTTCCACTTCCGTCACCTTCCAGTAAAGTTGGTCGAATAATGCCGGAGGGCTCTGTCGACGCCTAAAGTATCACTAGCACAGCCTTTTTTTTTCCAAATTGGATGACTTAAGTTGATCAGAATTTTGAAGTAAAACGTTTTTGTTGAGGAAGGTATAATTTTCGAGCGTTACGAAAATTTCGATCGCATGAGGGCAATAGTAAGGTACGTGGTGGGGGAAATGGTAGAGGACCCGGTATGGGGTGGTAGAAATAACGCAATATACTTGCACACTTGTGTGCTTGCTCATTTGCACACTTGCACAATTTCATACTAGCACACTTTCATAATTGCACACTCGCATAATTCTAAACTTGAATACCTGCACACTTGCATACATTCACACTTGCGTACTTGCAAACTAGCAAACATGCATACAACTGCATACTTGCATATATGCACTTTCGCATATTTGCACACTTGCATAACTATCATACTGGCACACTTGTACACGTGCACACTTTCTTGCACACTTGCATACTTGTAAACTTGCACACTTGGATACTTGCATATATGCATGTTTTCCAACTTGTGTACTTTCATACTCGCATATATATATATATATATATATATACGACCTCTGACAAAGAGAATTAGTTTTCCTGTACATAATAATATATGATACACAATGAGTTTCACTTGTGTCGCGCGTGAAATCCACGCATACACTTTTTTGTATATAAATGTAATACTAAACTATCTTGGATATTTGACGGAATCAACCAGAATCTTTCCCAACAAAAATAGAATGACTTAAATTTCCATCTTAACGATTTTTCAAATTTTGTAAATAATATGGGCGATTACAAGTGTCATGAAGGTAAAATATTGAAATAATTACGTTATAAGGGGTGTCGCAATTTGAAGAAACTGTCTGTAAAAAATAAAAGACGTGTCTCTAAACTCTAAATATCGTAAAAATGTCATATTATTATTCAAAGAGTGTAAATGTGATTTAAATTTACAAATCTTTTGAAAGTAACGTAAACCACAATAAATAACAATTTAAATATTTATTCCAGCACTGTGACATTATTTAATTTTAATTATGATTAATTATGATTCCTTCATGTTGAAATAATGTCGAGGGGCCTTGACCTAGACCTTTGACCTTGAACTTGAAAAATTGCCAAAAATGACCCAAAATTGGCTCAAAAGTCGCCAAACAATCGCAAAAATCCGCCAAAATTTATATTTGTTAGGGAAAAAAATCTGCCAAAAAATTTGGAAAATGAAAAAATTTCTTTACTTCGAGGGATGCCATGGCAGCCATATTAAATTTTGACGTAACCGCTGCAATTATCGTTACTGTCACCATTTTGAAAATCCGCAAATATTAAGCTATAAAATCGAGAAAACTTTAAAATAAAATAAAAAATTTAATAAAAAATTAGTTTATCTTGAATGAAGAAATCACCTTTGCATATTTTGCTACGGTCACCATATGGGATTCTAGAAACGTTGCACAATTCGTTACGCCCGCCATATTAGATGTGTATGATGTCATCGTTGCATTATTAGTTACTGCCGCCATCTTGGATTCTATATCGTTGCCTTTATCGTTACGGCCAGCCATCTTGGATATCTGTATTTTTATGCTAGAAAATCAGGAAAATTTTTAAAGTTTAAAAAAATTAATTACTTAAATTATAATAATAACACTACGCCATCTTGGATTATGTCACGAAAACCATAAACATATTCTACCAGATTTTGATCTACTCCTTTGTTGAACAAGAACAGAGTATAGTACAAGCCAGAATTTTTTGAAGTCTTTTATTTATTTTTTATATTGTTTATTATTTTTATTATTTTTTAATTAATTTGTATTTTCTAGTTTTTTCTGTGATTTTCTGGTATTAAGAAAAACGTGCATTAGTTTACTCCATGCGCTCCTGATTATTCCTGTCAATATTCTGATGGTATTCTTCGTGTGCCAATTATTTTCACTGTTGAGACTTCTGCTGATATTCTGCGAGTGCTTTTGGTTGTTTCTGAGAAATCAATCTCTGCACGAAAAACCTTTTTACTTAATGAGTCACGCAATTTTATTTAGAGTTAATTTTCATTTGTGAAATTTTGCTACCAAAGTATAACTAAAACATTTTTTTTCAGGTGGAGGAATGATATCCTATCGTAAAATTGGCGATCACATCCTACTGAGTTGAATGTTCGTGAAAATGTACGCCCTTTTTTTAAATGTGTGAAGTGAAGCCTGTATTATAGTAACTTACTGATGAGGACGTATCTTTTTTTGATTTTGTTTCCTGCTCGTTGATTGTGCTTCCTTATTTCAATGATTGAGGTTCCAATTGTGCTTTCTTTTTGTTGATTGTGCTTTCTCTTTGTCGAATGTGCTTCCTTATCTTTGATTGAGCTTCCTCTTTGTCCAATGTGCTTACAATTGTGCTTCCTTTTCGATGATTGTGCATCCACTTGAATTTTGTTAATTGTGCTTCCTTTTAGTTTATTGTTTTGCCTTTTCGTTTACTGTGCTTCCTTTTAGTCAAATGCGTGTTTGTGTCTGTTTTCAGTGTGTTAATTTCAGAAAATGTAATTTAAATTAACCTCTCCTTTTAAAGTTCTAAAATTTGTGAGGAATTTGATAGACAAGTAAAATAATATATTTTTTTTCATAGAAATGCAAACCACATCATAAAGTATCAAGTAACATTGCCTTTAAATGGAAAAATGTCAGTTTTGTAATCTATTTAAGTCTTTTTAATTGAACTCACCAAAAAATATGAAAATGTAACTGAACTGCTAATTTCCTAAGCAATAAGTATGTGATGTTTATATTTTTTATTTTGTGCAAATAAGCTACTAGAAAAATTATATAATTTAAACTGAGATTAACGTAGATACAAAATTAATAGTACCCGAAAAGGGCCGCATCGTCTTAAGGAACGCACCTAGCCAGTGGTGCACCTGTGTTGTTGATGCGGGCTGATAAGTGCGATGCTAGCTGGTGCTTGTAGCGCGCTATCACCTCTAAGAGCAAAGCCGTGTACTGGCGCGCTGTCTTCTTGTCGTGCATGAGGCAACTATGAGAATTGAGTGGCGACGATAACATTGTATGCCGTCGCGTGAGTACTTTCAAGAATCTGTAATCGCGTTTAAGACATTTCAGTCTTCTGACGCTCTGCACCCCGGCGCGCGGGTTCGAGTCCCGACTTCAGGGCGCTCGTCTCGAAAGAAGACGGCGGGATTCGCCGGGCCGTGATGCGAGAAGGCGGCGTTATTAGATTGTTCTCCCTTCCTCCGGAGCCGCGGGCTCGTAAAACTGCCTAGCGCACCTGTAACCCTTCCTGTAATCTCGTTACCGGCTCCCCTTAATGGCGACTCCGTCAAAGACTAACTTATTCTGCGCGCCACTGTTGCACGTGCGTGCCACAACCCCTCAAGTCCGTCGCCGGCGTCTGCTGCCGTGTCGGCCGTGCGTGCCTCAAGCCTTCAAGTCCGCCGCTAGAGTCCTCTGCCGTGTCGGCCGTGCGTGCCTCAAGCCTTCAAGTCCGCCGCTAGAGTCCTCTGCCGTGTCGGCCGTGCGTGCCTCAAGCCTTCAAGTCCGCCGCTAGAGTCCTCTGCCGTGTCGGCCGTGCGTGCCTCAAGCCTTCAAGTCCGCCGCTAGAGTCCTCGGCCGTGTCGGCCGTGCGTGCCACAAGCCTTCAAGTCCGCCGCTAGAGTCCTCGGCCGTGTCGGCCGTGCGTGCCACAAGCCTTCAAGTCCGCCGCTAGAGTCCTCTGCCGTGTCGGCCGTGCGTGCCTCAAGCCTTCAAGTCCGCCGCTAGAGTCCTCTGCCGTGTCGGCCGTGCGTGCCTCAAGCCTTCAAGTCCGCCGCTAGAGTCCTCTGCCGTGTCGGCCGTGCGTGCCTCAAGCCTTCAAGTCCGCCGCTAGAGTCCTCTGCCGTGTCGGCCGTGCGTGCCTCAAGCCTTCAAGTCCGCCGCTAGAGTCCTCTGCCGTGTCGGCCGTGCGTGCCACAAGCCTTCAAGTCCGCCGCTAGAGTCCTCTGCCGTGTCGGCCGTGCGTGCCTCAAGCCTTCAAGTCCGCCGCTAGAGTCCTCTGCCGTGTCGGCCGTGCGTGCCTCAAGCCTTCAAGTCCGCCGCTAGAGTCCTCTGCCGTGTCGGCCGTGCGTGCCTCAAGCCTTCAAGTCCGCCGCTAGAGTCCTCTGCCGTGTCGGCCGTGCGTGCCTCAAGCCTTCAAGTCCGCCGCTAGAGTCCTCTGCCGTGTCGGCCGTGCGTGCCTCAAGCCTTCAAGTCCGCCGCTAGAGTCCTCTGCCGTGTCGGCCGTGCGTGCCTCAAGCCTTCAAGTCCGCCGCTAGAGTCCTCTGCCGTGTCGGCCGTGCGTGCCTCAAGCCTTCAAGTCCGCCGCTAGAGTCCTCGGCCGTGTCGGCCGTGCGTGCCACAAGCCTTCAAGTCCGCCGCTAGAGTCCTCGGCCGTGTCGGCCGTGCGTGCCTCAAGCCTTCAAGTCCGCCGCTAGAGTCCTCTGCCGTGTCGGCCGTGCGTGCCTCAAGCCTTCAAGTCCGCCGCTAGAGTCCTCTGCCGTGTCGGCCGTGCGTGCCTCAAGCCTTCAAGTCCGCCGCTAGAGTCCTCTGCCGTGTCGGCCGTGCGTGCCTCAAGCCTTCAAGTCCGCCGCTAGAGTCCTCTGCCGTGTCGGCCGTGCGTGCCTCAAGCCTTCAAGTCCGCCGCTAGAGTCCTCTGCCGTGTCGGCCGTGCGTGCCTCAAGCCTTCAAGTCCGCCGCTAGAGTCCTCTGCCGTGTCGGCCGTGCGTGCCTCAAGCCTTCAAGTCCGCCGCTAGAGTCCTCTGCCGTGTCGGCCGTGCGTGCCTCAAGCCTTCAAGTCCGCCGCTAGAGTCCTCTGCCGTGTCGGCCGTGCGTGCCACAAGCCTTCAAGTCCGCCGCTAGAGTCCTCTGCCGTGTCGGCCGTGCGTGCCTCAAGCCTTCAAGTCCGCCGCTAGAGTCCTCTGCCGTGTCGGCCGTGCGTGCCTCAAGCCTTCAAGTCCGCCGCTAGAGTCCTCTGCCGTGTCGGCCGTGCGTGCCACAAGCCTTCAAGTCCGCCGCTAGAGTCCTCTGCCGTGTCGGCCGTGCGTGCCTCAAGCCTTCAAGTCCGCCGCTAGAGTCCTCGGCCGTGTCGGCCGTGCGTGCCACAAGCCTTCAAGTCCGCCGCTAGAGTCCTCTGCCGTGTCGGCCGTGCGTGCCACAAGCCTTCAAGTCCGCCGCTAGAGTCCTCTGCCGTGTCGGCCGTGCGTGCCACAAGCCTTCAAGTCCGCCGCTAGAGTCCTCTGCCGTGTCGGCCGTGCGTGCCACAAGCCTTCAAGTCCGCCGCTAGAGTCCTCTGCCGTGTCGGCCGTGCGTGCCACAAGCCTTCAAGTCCGCCGCTAGAGTCCTCTGCCGTGTCGGCCGTGCGTGCCTCAAGCCTTCAAGTCCGCCGCTAGAGTCCTCGGCCGTGTCGGCCGTGCGTGCCACAAGCCTTCAAGTCCGCCGCTAGAGTCCTCTGCCGTGTCGGCCGTGCGTGCCACAAGCCTTCAAGTCCGCCGCTAGAGTCCTCGGCCGTGTCGGCCGTGCGTGCCTCAAGCCTTCAAGTCCGCCGCTAGAGTCCTCGGCCGTGTCGGCCGTGCGTGCCACAAGCCTTCAAGTCCGCCGCTAGAGTCCTCGGCCGTGTCGGCCGTGCGTGCCTCAAGCCTTCAAGTCCGCCGCTAGAGTCCTCGGCCGTGTCGGCCGTGCGTGCCACAAGCCTTCAAGTCCGCCGCTAGAGTCCTCTGCCGTGTCGGCCGTGCGTGCCACAAGCCTTCAAGTCCGCCGCTAGAGTCCTCTGCCGTGTCGGCCGTGCGTGCCACAAGCCTTCAAGTCCGCCGCTAGAGTCCTCTGCCGTGTCGGCCGTGCGTGCCACAAGCCTTCAAGTCCGCCGCTAGAGTCCTCTGCCGTGTCGGCCGTGCGTGCCACAAGCCTTCAAGTCCGCCGCTAGAGTCCTCTGCCGTGTCGGCCGTGCGTGCCACAAGCCTTCAAGTCCGCCGCTAGAGTCCTCTGCCGTGTCGGCCGTGCGTGCCACAAGCCTTCAAGTCCGCCGCTAGAGTCCTCTGCCGTGTCGGCCGTGCGTGCCACAAGCCTTCAAGTCCGCCGCTAGAGTCCTCTGCCGTGTCGGCCGTGCGTGCCACAAGCCTTCAAGTCCGCCGCTAGAGTCCTCTGCCGTGTCGGCCGTGCGTGCCACAAGCCTTCAAGTCCGCCGCTAGAGTCCTCTGCCGTGTCGGCCGTGCGTGCCACAAGCCTTCAAGTCCGCCGCTAGAGTCCTCTGCCGTGTCGGCCGTGCGTGCCACAAGCCTTCAAGTCCGCCGCTAGAGTCCTCTGCCGTGTTGGCCGTGCGTGCCACAAGCCTTCAAGTCCGCCGCTAGAGTCCTCTGCCGTGTCGGCCGTGCGTGCCACAAGCCTTCAAGTCCGCCGCTAGAGTCCTCTGCCGTGTCGGCCGTGCGTGCCACAAGCCTTCAAGTCCGCCGCTAGAGTCCTCTGCCGTGTCGGCCGTGCGTGCCACAAGCCTTCAAGTCCGCCGCTAGAGTCCTCTGCCGTGTCGGCCGTGCGTGCCACAAGCCTTCAAGTCCGCCGCTAGAGTCCTCTGCCGTGTCGGCCGTGCGTGCCACAAGCCTTCAAGTCGGCCGCTAGAGTCCTCTGCCGTGTCGGCCGTGCGTGCCACAAGCCTTCAAGTCCGCCGCTAGAGTCCTCTGCCGTGTCGGCCGTGCGTGCCACAAGCCTTCAAGTCCGCCGCTAGAGTCCTCTGCCGTGTCGGCCGTGCGTGCCACAAGCCTTCAAGTCCGCCGCTAGAGTCCTCTGCCGTGTCGGCCGTGCGTGCCACAAGCCTTCAAGTCCGCCGCTAGAGTCCTCTGCCGTGTCGGCCGTGCGTGCCACAAGCCTTCAAGTCCGCCGCTAGAGTCCTCTGCCGTGTCGGCCGTGCGTGCCACAAGCCTTCAAGTCCGCCGCTAGAGTCCTCTGCCGTGTCGGCCGTGCGTGCCACAAGCCTTCAAGTCCGCCGCTAGAGTCCTCTGCCGTGTCGGCCGTGCGTGCCACAAGCCTTCAAGTCCGCCGCTAGAGTCCTCTGCCGTGTCGGCCGTGCGTGCCACAAGCCTTCAAGTCCGCCGCTAGAGTCCTCTGCCGTGTCGGCCGTGCGTGCCACAAGCCTTCAAGTCCGCCGCTAGAGTCCTCTGCCGTGTCGGCCGTGCGTGCCACAAGCCTTCAAGTCCGCCGCTAGAGTCCTCTGCCGTGTCGGCCGTGCGTGCCACAAGCCTTCAAGTCCGCCGCTAGAGTCCTCTGCCGTGTCGGCCGTGCGTGCCACAAGCCTTCAAGTCCGCCGCTAGAGTCCTCTGCCGTGTCGGCCGTGCGTGCCACAAGCCTTCAAGTCCGCCGCTAGAGTCCTCTGCCGTGTCGGCCGTGCGTGCCACAAGCCTTCAAGTCCGCCGCTAGAGTCCTCTGCCGTGTCGGCCGTGCGTGCCACAAGCCTTCAAGTCCGCCGCTAGAGTCCTCTGCCGTGTCGGCCGTGCGTGCCTCAAGCCTTCAAGTCCGCCGCTAGAGTCCTCTGCCGTGTCGGCCGTGCGTGCCACAAGCCTTCAAGTCCGCCGCTAGAGTTCGCTGCCATGTCGGCCGTGATTGCCACAAGCCCCCAAGTCCGCCTCCAGAGTCCGCTGCCGTGTGGACTGCAAACCTCTATACGCTTAAGAAATACTAATCTCCAAATAAACTATATATTTGAAAAATAACTAGTAAAATTATATTACTAATTTTGAATTCATGTTAGATTTAATGAATTTGAACAAAACAAGTATAGAAATTTTACTTTATCATGAAGAAAGTGGTCTCTATTACAGAAAAAAATATTATTCCAGTGCAATTATAAAATGGCGTTTTGTATACATCGGGAGGATGTCCTCGAAATGTTAAAAGGCGGCGTTATGCTCGTGAACTGAGTCAGGATGTAGTTGAGCGCGTACTAATATCATTCATAACGTAAGTGTGACACTTGAGTGGCCAATTTTGCGTTTTTGCCTCGTACCAGCGTAGGATTCATTTATTTGTATGTTATTAGTAGAGACCGGAAAAATTCGCAGATTCATTTCGCGATAGTCTGAAATTCATACAAATATACCTTTAAGCTGCTTTTGCTATTGGCTCACGGTTCGTCTGGGCGACTCTGGGCCAATGAGAAACCCTCAACCAAAGAAGTAACGAATCACGGGCAAACCAGTTGAGACGACTCACAAGTCAGCAGCCAACGAACTGGCGTTATTTGCCCGAGTATACAGAGGACTGCGTAGACTATCCTGAAGGTCATCGAAACCGCGAATTTTTCAGGTCCCTAGTTATTAGTAGGGGCAGGCATTTTTCGCGAAAAAACTTGAACGTCTACTAGACTGCAACGAGGTATACCCGCACCAACGGTTTCTTCCTTGTGATTGGCGGCCGTCTGCGAGAGAAGTCGTCGCCTTGTTTCACCGAGCCACTCAGGACGCGTTTGATTCCGCACTGACTTAATGTGATTGGTGTTGTAACAATCGACATGTACCTGAAAGAAACCCACCCAATCACGGACCACAGACGGTGCTACATTGTTTTGACTTTCAGCTGTTCTCGGAATCTTTTTAGCGAAATATGCCTGCCCTAGCTTATTAGCTATATGTATTTTTTTTTTTTAATTTTGCTCTCTCATTTTAATTTCCAACCCGTCTGTGAGTTATTCGATGAAAGTTTATTTGAATGTTCGTTTAGGCTTTTAGCCTTTCTGGGGGTGTCATTATGCCTGCGATTCAGAGATAAAGGCAGGAGTGTGAATTTTTCGCGAAACGATTTCGAGTCTAGCTGTGTGTTAAAACACTGTAGCACTGTGTTTCATTATTAGATACCAGAAAATTTTACGGATTCATTTCGCGTTTCGCTAGAATCAAAATACTCGTATTTTCATGCTGCTTATGTGTTTGTAGCCTACCACCAATTATAACGCTTCTTTTACAGGTTTATTTTTATGAAAATATACTCGAACTGTTCGCAGATTTACTTTGCCTTTGTGATCTTGTGCGTATGATCCAAAGTTTATGTGAGCCAGTGAAAAACCTTTAATGAAAGAAGTAATGCAATTTATCGCAATCCGGGTGAAACATGTTACATAATGCAGGAGCCGCTGAACAAGAGGCAGGTTAACTTTGCGTGCTGAGGACTATGCGGTATTACCTGGAGATCATTTAACCTGCCAATGACTGGATGGGGGTTTATTAAAAACACTCCGAAGAATAAGTGGTCTATAAGAGAATTAGTAAACAGCATGACCTAGTCATATGCAGTTCAACCACAGCCCATAGACAAATTAAGCAGGCTTGTTTGTGTGGATAATCGTGAAGTTTATGGGTGGGAATGGAAAAATATTGAAATATATGGGGGGATGGGAAAATTGGGAAGTCTATGGGTGGGAATAGGAAAACTGTAAAATTGATGGGTGGGCACTTGACAATTTGGAATTCTGTGAGTGCTAATGGCACAATTTTGTTTGAGTCCACAGATGTCCGCATGTTTAATTTCTGGCTACTGAAATTGAGGCGTCTTGAATAAATTCTGCTGGTTTTCATTGGCTCGTCCGTAAGTAGAGACACAATTATGTATTTTGTGACTTGTTCCGCTCCCACTCAACTTAAGTTTGATCACTATATCATACCCGTACGAGGCGTGCGGCAAGATCTGTGGGCCAGTAGCACTCGGCCAAGTAAAGCAGAATTATGTGTGTCCTTAAATATGACGAGTTGGCACTTCAGAGTTCGGTGAGTTCAATGACCTCTACATCAGATTCCAAAATCCTTTCCAGGCTCAATTCGATATCGTTAGCGCGTTTGGCTGCACACTTTGTGAGAATGTGTTTGATTAATTCGGTCTTGAACCAAATTGTTACTGGCTCGAAGCCCACATAGGTGTTTCAAATGTCTTCTGGTCAGAATTTGTATGTAAGTACTTATATGTGTTTGGAATTGATCACTGTGGCCAAAGCAATCTGTAAAAACGTTTTTGTGATTAATGAATGTTCAGAATCCTTTTGGAGGTTTTTTAATTTACAAACGCCTGTTTTCATTTTGAGCCTACCTCAGGGCAGAAAAAAATTTGAATAAGATCATTTCTGGTTGTTGTCTGGACTGAAAGCACAATAAAAACTTTATTGGATAACATTAAACAGTTCTTAAACTAATTTTAACGTAAGCTAAATTGCACTTACAGGTTGTATATGTATAACATAGCCTATGGAAGTTTTTTTACTAGTATACCGGTTTGGATTTATTGAAATTCCTGTAAATAATATACCTTTTATTAACAACCTAAACAAATATTTTTTTTTCAACTGTAGGGATATAAGATAATTTCGGTCGCCCATTGTGTAGACTACCTGTAGTCATGCTTGCTATCAACATCCGTTGCAACCAATCAAGTTATTTGGCTTTATTTTGAAATGAGTAGCCAAAAACCACATCCCTATACACATACATTTTCCAGAGCTTTGTTCAGCATGAAGCTGTATTTCAAAGTCCAATGAAAAGCCAAGGTACTTTCATTTATATTTACAGCTGTGATTTAATAATTCAGAATTTTATGTGCAATTTTTACACACGTTGCGTACAACATGTTTGTATCTGGCTTACGGTTTACCTTTGAGAATAAATTTCAGTTTGAATTTTTGTAACACAAAAGCGTGTATGTGTGTATATAGGTACTCAACCACAGAAGGAACCTGCAAATTTAAATGACTTTCGCTAACAAACATATTATAATCAGTTATTTAAGTGGCGCTGCGTGGCTTCAATAACCAGGCTATTGAATCCTGAGATGCGCCACAACATAAATAAATTTCTGGAAAAAAGAAAAATCTGTATCAGAATGTATGTTTTGTTACAATTCTTGGTCATACGCTGTTGTAGTTTTGCACTGTTTGTCACGGGAAGAAAAATTTAAGAACGCAAATCAAGAAATTAAAATGGAAACTTAAACCCACAGGTGAACAAGCCTAAATCCGATGATGTCAAACAGATAAACCCAACGATGAACCTAAACAGGTATTATGAACAACAAAACGAAGACAGCACACACAAACACATTCAAACTTAATATCAGACAGCACAATAATTCCGTGGAAGGATTTTAGCCATGGAAAAAGTAAGAACAGCACAGATGAACACAGTGGGCTAGCAACGACGGGAAAGTTTCAACAATAACATTAAATGCAGACAAACAACAAAACCCGGACAACGCAGCATGTGCCTGATGACGGAAACAGATTCCAGTTACCAAAACGTCGCAACTGTATTGTTATAGGTAACCTACTGTATTCGTTGGTGTTTTCGTAGTTGTCTTGTCCATAATATATTTTTGTCTTTATCGTTGTGTTTTTAATGTGTGCTGCGTGGTCCGGGTTTTGTTGTCTGCATCCATTGACTGTTATTGCTGTAAGTGTCACTTTGTTGCTATCCCACTGTGTTCATCGGTGATTTTTTTTTACTTTTTTCATGACTATATACCTCCCACGGAATTTTTGTGCTGTCAGATATTTTAAAGTTTGAATTTGTTTGTGTGTGCCGTCTTCTCTGTGTTGTCCATAATACCTGTTTAGATACATCGTTGAGTTTGTTTGTTTGACATCAGCTGATTTCGACTTGTTCTCTGTGCGTTTACGTTTTCATTTTTATTTCTTGATTTGCGCTCTTGAAAATTTTTTTCCCACGAGAAACAGTGCCAAACTGCAACAGCGTGTGTCCAAGAAATTGTATCATATCGAAATTTCCCATCGCGTGAATCATTTAGAGAACATAATATCAGCATGAGTGGTCCGCGATTCGACCCCAGGCTCCGGCTGAACGTGACTCGTGTGACGTACCAATGCTCTTTCGTTCCAGTCGCGCGTCGCATGTTAGGGGCGTGGGTTCATAGGCAGGGCCGGTGCAAGGTAAATTGGTAGGAGAAAAACCTTAATGCTACCACCCCCCCCCCCCCCCCCCGCCCCACGCCGGACACTCAAAAAAAAAATTTTCCTTGCCTCAAAATACATCACGTAAGCCTAAGATTTTGTCAACAATCAAATGTAAGCAGGCTTGTGTTTTTTTTTTTTTACTGTTTTACTTACTATTACAAATCATAAAAAGGTCACCGTGGACTTTAAATAATTACTTATATCAATATAAACATTCCAAACGGTTACAAAAATCCATTTTCATCTAGTTTCAATAACAGTTAAACATGTTATATCAGCTGTTATGTGTCGTGCTGCGCCGCCCCCAGCTACTTGGCGCCCTAGGCGGTTGCCTAGTTCGCCTGTATGGACGCGCCGGCCCTGCTCATAGGTGCTTCAATCAGCTTTCTCCCTGAACCCATCTGTGCGTGTGTCCCTCACCCAAACAACGATCTGCCGAAACGCGTTTTGCTTCCATGGCGAAGACTTGTCTCGCGGTATTATGCCGTACTTTCATTCGGGAGTTCGTGGATCCCATCCCTAGATGCAAACCCGCACTGAGTGTTCTGTCACAGTTATTTATTTCAAATGTAGACGAAGATTATGGTTTTAATCTCTGTTAAGGACAGTTTTTAGAGTTCAGTTTTACATCTACACTTGGAACACATTTAGAGAACAATTTTAAAATTTAATACAAATCACTGTTTCTCCATCAAAAGATTTTCTGATGAATGTATTCTTTAAAATTGCTTGCGGCTTATTTGTAATTTTATTTTAACCAAATATGAGTAAGAACGTTTCCCATTGTTTGGTATGTATTTTGAAACCTGGCGGTTATTACAGAAAAAAAATACAGGTATTTAAGCTAGACTATAAAACAGCTTTTACTATAAATCGGAAGGATTTTCTCGAGAAGGTTAAAGGCGACGTTATATCTAAGGTTTAAGGATCTCCGAACCACTTGGAAGTTTTGCTCATGAACTGAGTCGTGCTGTAGTTGAACGCTTACCAATATCATTCTTCATGTAAGTAAGTGTGACACCTAAGTTCAAACAGCCTGTGAGGACATTTTAAATTATTTCATTTAGACTATCCTGATCAGTTTAACTTATTGTCGTCGTAGATTACATAATATTATTAATAACTGCATAAACATTGCTGTAAAAAGTTACCAAAAATAAAATTTTTATTTAATTGTATAAAACATTAAGAGCTAAAAATAATTAAAGTAACATACTTATTTTCCAAAAAAATAATCACCAAGCGCTAAGGGAAATGATTCGCCTACAAGATAAAAAGAACTTTTCTTTTTTAACTTCGAAAATCCACAAGTTACTTTTTGAGATGATGTGTAGAAGTAGTAACATTTCAATCACGAAATTACTTCGGAGTCTACACAATTCGGTGAACTGGCGTGTGTAAGCCTCGTTACTGATTATTTCGTTCCTAATTGGAAGGGAGTAGCGACGTCTTTTCCCGGCAGTCTTTCTAAAGCTCGCTTTTATCAAAGAAAACATTCTTAAGCTTTTCAGATACACACTTACGGTTATTGCTAACATGCAGTTTTTTCTTTAGACGTTACTATATAACACGAATTATAGTGATTATGATATTTTACTTTTTAAAGTAAGGTTTTTATGCTCAAGTAGTTTTCGAATTGATTTTTATACCAATAGTTGCAATTTAATATGTAAAAAAATGATAACGACAGAAGAAATAATTCATACAGTTGTAAATTGCAACTGACAGGCGTTTCGACTGTGAAATCTTGATACCGTCCATATTCGTGATAAAAATGACTGACTGGTGGTTGCCAGCGCTACTGTAAGAAGCAAGTGGCGCTACCGTACATAGTAGCGCGGGAAGTTTCGAATTCACAGATCAACACGCAAAAGGTCTTTCTAAACACAGGGGGTCTCTGAAGTAACATTTATATTTATACACAGTTCCTACCTAAGTTTTAGAAAAAAAGGGGTTGCCTGCAAAGTCGGTTTACGGACGATAATTTCACGTGATAACGTCATAAGAAAACATTGATGAAAAATTACATACTTTTTTAATTTTCAAATATTATTTACAGTTTTTGCAAATTAAATTTAAATAATTCGCTTAAATATAATCACGAACAATTAGTTAAAAAGCCCGTCTTAACCTGTTTGATATTATAGAAGATTTTCTCGCACGTTGGTTGGCCGGTTCTTGCACGCTCGGCTCAGGCGGAACGTGACACTTTTTCATGCGTGCAACCAGCGTTCATCGATTCCTAAGACGTTATCACGTCAAAAAAAAAACGTTGAAATGTTGTAAGTCACAGTTCAATAAGAAAAATTCTTCCAGAATTGGTGTCAGTAAGTTTTAGAAGGTGCCATTATGAAATTGAGTCAATCTGTTGTTATTATTACACTAGGAAATGTGTTTATGACTGACTTAGATCGGTATTAAGCTGTATATTTACAACGTCCACAGGATCGTATGGTATTATCCCTCGTCTATGGGTAGAAACCTGTAAAATTCGCGGATTAATTTCGCGATAGGATAGAGTCCAAATACTTTTGACATTATTTTGCTTCAGTGATTGGGCCACAGTTTAACTGAAGGACTCTGGGCCAATGAAAAATCTTTAACAGAAGAATTAGCGAATCACGATCATTCCAGTCAACAAGTGTTACGAGTCGGTAACCAATCAGCATATGTAATTTGCACGAGTGCATAGAGGATAATGGAGTCTATCCATTAGGGATTTGAAATCGCGAATTTTACAGGTCTCTATCTATGGGGTACTGCAGATAGTTGGACAAACACGGGGACCATACTGATAGGTGGTGGTTGTGCCAAGAGCTAGAAACAACAAAAGCCAGGTGAACGCGTGTCCTGAAACGAACACACAGCTCGCGGGCCCGACATGGAGCGCGGCGGTCGTCAGCGCTGACCGTCGAAGCATGTCTGCGCACGTAGCGGCTTCACCCCCGTGTACAGACCCTCTTGGGGGGAACGCACCACAACGCCGAAATACCACAACGCCGAAATGCCAAATTGACCAAAACGCCGACAGCTAGAAAACTGCTGTGTACCACAACGCCGAATTATCACAACGCTGAAATACACTAACGCCGAAAAATGTCATTGCAGGACTGCCACAAAGGTTAGGTTAGGTTAGACTAGGTTAGGTTAGACTAGGTTAGGTTAGACTAGGTTAGGTTAGGCTAGGCTAAGATAGGCTAGGTTAAGTTAGGTTAGGTTATATTACGCTAGGTTAGTTTAGGTTAGGTTTGATTGTGGTGTTTCGGCGTTAAGGTACATTTAAGAAACACACACAATTTAATTCAGTTGTTATTTCGGCGTTGTGGTACACAACAGTTTTCTAGCTGTCGGCGTCGTGGTCAATTTTGACATTCGGCGTTATGGTATTTCTGCGTCGTGGTAACGACCTCCGGTGAACGACACCGTGTCCTGCTCCATGATGGGGCATGAAGATGAAAGCTGCTGAAAAGCTTATAATAATATTATACTTATTCTCGCGCCAATAATTAGGATGGATAATTCAAGAAATAGGAAGCATAGTGAAAAATAGTTTTATCCAAGATATCAGAGTATTTTACTCCTTTCTGTGTTCTTTTCAAGTTAAGGCAGGCACAATGAAAAGCACCTCCAACTAAATAAATTCGAATTATATATATATAAGTGTGTGTGTGTGTACAGCATCACATGCACTTGGCCCACTAGCGCATTTGCAGAGCATTATTCATGACTAGGGAGGGGTGTAGATATTAGAGGGTCCATTGACATCTTGGATATTCTCCACTGTCTTCTTCGTACTAAGGCAAAATTCCCTGTCCATTGGCTGGTCACTTCACAGCTAGGTCTTGCGTTGTTTGGCACTTATTTGTCAACGGGTTTCTTCTGGCTCAGAAGCATTATTCGTGGCTAGGGAGGACTCTAAGTATAAGCGTGTTCATTGGCCTTTAGGGTATTTTCCACAGTTCTCTTCGTGTGAGGCAAAAGCTCCCTTGTTCATTGTCTGCTTACTTCAGAGGTAACCATGCTGGTTTCCCATTGTTCTGTACTTATTTTACAGGTTTTTCTGTCTCAGAAACTTCCAAATGCAATGCCATCCTGTTTCAGAAGCAACCAAAAGACGATCTTGTTCTTAACCAAGCATATCACGAAATGAGGCTGCGAACTTTCCTGGTGTCTAGTTACGGTGTGACTCGAGACTTTGAGCCGGTCTCGGACAGACAGGTACCGACACCTCTTGCCCCAGCTTCTACCAGGTCAGTGAAGTTCCTTCGTCTCCTGATTGGCACAACCGTCTGCCTAACATTTCTCATATTTAAGGGCTAAATCCTTGCTTTTCACAGTTACCAGACTAGACTTTATTAATTTGTACGTGATATGGTCGGTAATTGGGAAGACTAATTTTAAAACAATATTTTGGACATACTCTATCGGTAGTTTTCACTGTATGTCATAGAGAAAACCTGAATAACGGAAAAATAAATATGCATACACAAACAAACAAATGAACTGTTTGTCCTTCTTCGGGTTTTCTCTATGACACACAGTGCAAACTAGCTATGATGTATGTTCAAAATAATGTTTTAAATTGGGTCGGTTTGTGTTTCAATAGGATGCTGCCATGTTTTGCCTTCTACCACTTGGTGAGAGTCCCGCACTAGCGATTCTTTGAGCGAAACCTCCACCGTGGCTCATAAATCATGAGCGTGCGCTTGGGGTCCAGGCGTGCATCTTAACTCACTCATATTTCTGGGGAAACGACACAGAGCGACGACCGGTTAACGTGGTTGTCTTACGTCACTGGTTCTTTTTCGACATATTAAGACCAAATTTTGTGCTTATCTTTATTTGCCTTTATTTGTGTTCTCAGCTGTCACTGATGGTAAGAAAATACGGATAAATTAACTTTCATAGCTTGTTCTTTCCTGACACGTGGAAACATAAAAAATATTTTTTGAACATTTAGAACCATCCGATAAGAAGCGACAACCAAAAAAAAAAAAGTTTAATGGAAAACAAAGAAATCTGTATAACGGTATTGTAAATTGCCAATTATGATAAAAATTCGCTTGGTTTAAATAACGGACTAAAAGTTACGGAAAGCTAATATTTTGACATCAGAAAGATTGGTTGGACAGGCTTAAACTTGACCCTAGCCCAACCCTAAGTTCGTTATACGTGCGTAGAAAACAATCTTACCCATTACGGCTCGTGAATTGACATAGGCCGCTGTTGCGCGCCGGCCAACCCTTTCAGCCGGAGTAACACTCAGGAAGCTATCCATACAGTTTAATAAGGAAAATTAATTGCTCTTCTTGCTGCTATCATTACTATTATTCAACTCGATTTCGCCTTGCTCGGGAAAGAAGCGGCGGTAAGTAAGTTAAGACGCGCGCGCCTGGAGATAGGCGCGCCGCGGCGAAGAAGCTGTTAGAGCAGACCTGTGCGGGGGTGCTGGCTTCGATACCAGGCCGGCGTCAGCGCATGATCACTCCGCGCTCCCGATTCCACGATCAATTACACTTTGGGAAATGAAAGTTTAGTTTTCGACCAAGCTCAAAATTATTCGTACACAAGTGTACACAAAAACCAATTTCTTTACAATTTCAACACTAGCGTAGTCTACCGATACTGAAGAAAAAATTTCCTAATAAAGTTTTTTTTTTTACGTGACAACGTCTAATAAATCGATGAACGCCGGCTGCACGCACGAAAAAGTGTCCCGTTACGCACATTGTCCCGTTTCGCTGTGTCCCGTTACGCTAATTTTATATTGCTCTTTGCTAACCTGAACCTCCTAGCATTGCGACCGAGTCCGTGGCGTAATTCTTTTTTCATGCATTTCAATGTAACATTTTCATTGCTCTTTGCTAACCCGTTCCTCCTAGCATTGCTGCAGAGTCCGTGGCGCAAATATATTATTTTTGACTGCATCTTGGTGTTGGGTAAGCCATTTTACTTCACATCATCCTTGAAACACTCCCATTCGTTTCCTACTTTTCCTATCATCGTCCTATCCTTAACAGAATAACACAGATTGGAAGAAGTTAAATAGCAAAAATGTATAAAAGTTATAGTTAAAATAATCTCTTCGTTAAAGTAATAAACAAGTTTGAATTGAGTGCAAATAAAAGTAAATTTATTAATTAAATTGTAGATTTCATTTCACTCCTTGTTTGTATCCATACAAAATAGTGATAATTAAATAAAAATGATTCAATTTTATTCATAAAAGTATGCAGTCATTTCATCAATGTTTTGTTATGACGTTGTCACGTTAAACTATCGTTCGCAAACCGACTTTACAGACAACCGATTTTTTACTACGCTAAAAGTTATTCGTACACAAGTGTACACAAAAACCCATTTATTTACAAGTTCAACACTAGCGTGGTCTGCCGATACTAAAGAAAAATTTTTTTAATAAAGTTTTATTTTGTTGATGCATATTTATACAGTGTTCAGTTACAATGAGAAAAATAAACATATAATTTATAACAGAGTTGTTCTGAACTAGGTTCACAAGAAAACAGTAATCAAAGTTTAGTTCCTGCAACATATTTATCTGTGCACACCGCATTATCAACTCAAGTTATAACAGTTAAATTTTATGCGGGGACAGACGTTAAGTAAGAACTTCTGATATTGCTAATTGGTGTGCCTATTTAAGTAGCATTTTTGTCCGTACAAACATATACATTCCTCAGTTTCGATGTTCTTATCCTAGGCCTCTACTGTAAGAAGGAAGTGTAATTTTACACCAATGTATGGGCATCTGTATCTCCACTGATGCAGGTGTATTTCTACCCCACATGTGTAAGCGTATTTAAACCTACACAAGTGTGTATAAAGACATAATTTTGATATAAAATAACACCAATAAGGTTGGTGTAATTTCACACATCACTGACAGGTAATTTAACTATTACAATCAAAACCCGCTCATACACTGTATGCGTATTTTTAAAAAAGTTTGTATAAGTAATTTTAATAATTTTAATGTAAATTTACACATATGGAACTGTGGGAAACATTTGGACACGGGACACATTAAAACAGCAGGGATATTTACATTGGTTTAAAAATAAAATCTGGGTTTCTTTGTTTGTGCATTTAGCAATTAAATTATTAACACTTTGCAACTGTTTTCTCCCATTACATGTTATTTATTTAGGTCTTACACCAAGTAATATGATTTGTGACGTGTGTAGAGAAATATTGTGATTAAAATTCGTAAGTGGATTCCTTAAGTATTATCAATGATATAGTAACTTTCGGCATATTACTTGTAAGCTATATCATTACATGTTTTTAAAATGATAAAAAATGTCCAAAAATAACCTTACATCTTCAAGGAAAAATATTTTTGTAGTGAGCATAAGGGGCACATTAAGACAATTTTACGGACACATTAAGGTATCTTTAGGGGTACATTAAGACGTATCCCAATGTGCCACATAATGATTAGAGACCCGGAAATTTCGCGGATTCATTTAGTCGCAAGCTAGAATGCAAACCTCCACACTCTCGCACTGTGTTCATGATTGGCCCGCAGTTGTCTGGACACGCCCCTCTGCGACCGTGAGCCAACGATGTCCAGCTAGGAAAGAAGTAAGTGAATCAGGTAGTGCCAAATAACAAGGATAAAAATGTTCTCGCTAAGAAATCAACCAATGGGAAAGTAAACATGGGTCGAGCACACCTATAACTTTCAATTCTATCCTGAGGCCAGAAGAATCCGCAAAATTTCCGGGTCTCTAATAATGATGTCTTAATGTGTCCCATTGTTGCATAGGCTACATGGTGGTTTAACTGCAACTTTTTCTTTGTCTGTTTCAGGCCTAATAATGGTCAGAAAGTACAAATTAAAACTGGCAGAGCATGTATATATGAAAATAACATGGCTGCTGCAGTTAATGCTGTCATGGAGGGAAGATTGTCAATAAGATCTGCAGCAGCAGCATTCAATTTGAAGAAATCAGCACTAGAAAACAGAATGAAAAAAAAAAAGATTCCAGCAAGAAATATACACGAAGACTGGAGCAATGAAAACTGGAAGAAATTGTGAGGAGGATAATGATGAATATATGTTCAAATGGGGATTTCAGTCACAATACACAACACAGCAGGCGTTTATGTGTCAGCAAAAAAACTTCATTAAAAATATTTGTTAGTCAAAAAATTAACTATGGGTTGACATATGAACAAGAGCAAAAACAAGCATGTGAATATGCTAAGAAACTAGATAGGAAATTTCCTGACTGCTGGGAAAGGAAGGGAAAGGCTGGTAAAAACTTGATACTATCTCTTATGGAAATATATCTTTAAACACCAAGGAAGCCAGAAAATACCAGTATGAACAGTTCTACTTGCTTTAAACCAACTAATGCTGGGAAGTTCTGTGACAACTACCAATCGGCATTGGAAAAATACAAAATTTCACCAGAACGAATTTACATTTTAGATGAAACCTCTGTCACAACAGTTCAGTAAACCCCAAAACTAACAACTGAAACAGGAATTAAACAAGTAGGACAAACTGTATCATCTGAACGAGGTGACGTCATCATATTTTGTGCCTGATGGTGGAAGGTTCTAGAAAACAAAATGGTCGCTGAGACATTATAATAATCCAAGATGATAGGATCTGTGATGGCGGAATACAAAATGGCGACCGGAGTAAAGTTCACCCAAGATGGCGGCTGAGGTCAAAGTCAAATTAGGTTCAGTGGCTTTAATTTATTTTTAAAGGGAATCTTAAGCACATTTTAGAACTTTTAGTTGTTTTAAAAGAAGCTAAAAACGCTAAGAGTAGCTTAGAATTAATGTTTTTTGAAAACTTTTCTCTAGAAAATAGACATTTTGGATTTTTTAAGAAATTTCGGTGAAATTGTTTTCCTATAAACTAGATATTTTCGGTCTTTTTGGTGATCTTTGGGTAAATTTTGGCGAATTTTGAGTCAATTTTGGCGAATTTTGGCAAATTTTGAATGTCAAGTTCAAGGTCAATGTCATACAAGATGGATCGTGACATCATAATCAAAGATGGCAGCCGGTCATTGACCTGCCCCTCGCTGCTCAGCCTGCAGCCTGTCCTAGACTTCTATTTCACACACTGGGGACTTTGTAGCCACTTTGGGGACATTTAGTCATATTTAGTTTAATAATTTATTTTTTATGTATCAATTACATTTTTTTCACCGATAGAGTATTGAACCAAGGACTGGGATCAATCGAATGACTCAATACTTATATTAATAAGTTAATTTTTAAAATAAGCTTGGAAGGTTCTAGCATCCAGTTTGCCAGCCAGAGTCATGGTCAAAGATCAAGGTTAAATGTCAGGGTAAATGTCATCCAAGATGGTGGCCATGTCATTACAATCCAAGATGGCGGTCGATATCTCAACCAAAAAACCAGGTGCAGGACCTATAGTTCTGAAATTGTAAAAGTATAAATTTAATGTTTAATAAAATTGGGAAGACAATAAAAAATTCTTACCACGTTCATCAAGTGGTGAAATATTTTCAACACCAAATTTAAATAATCGAAACTCCCTTAGTTAGGACTCAAATTGAAAAAAAAAAAGATTTGAAAAACGTATTTGACTTTGAAGACTTTATAGAAGCGTTTTCTCCCCCATCATTCACTATTAATACTCAAAAACCTTTGGATAACCAGCCACAACTCTAGCCACTTAGGTAGGTCATGCTGACTCAAGTAAAATTGAAATTCTCATGAATTTTTCAAAAATTCTTCAGTTTTAAGTCAAGTGGTGGTTTAACCAATTTAACCAAGCAAACATTTCTGTAAATTCAGAATCAGTTTAAATGATTTGTCCTACATATTTGACCAGACAGATAACTGAAATAGAACCGTTGTTTAATTTTCTGTTCTTTAAAGGCCAGATTTATTATTTAATTTACATAGAAAAGTCGTTACAACTAATATCGTTGTATGTACAGTTATCATGCTGATAAGAGTAGCCACATTTCACAGCCAATATTTTTGACCAAGCTCATATTTGAACAAAGAAGATAATCTGTCTATGCGTCACCAGATAGCCATGTATTTAACCTTACACGCTTCGCTTTGAAAATTGAAAGGAATGGTTTAGATTTAAAGCAATAGAATCATATCTTATCTGCCGGTAAACATCAAACATTTGCGAGATTTGTTTCGTGTTATAAATTCGATTAACTCCACAGTGAATATTTTAATCTTAATTGGCACACACATGATTATGATAACATATCAGTTGGCACACTGCTACCGTGACAATTAATTGATATCATTGTTTGTACATTGTGTGTTGAATGATAGTAATGTCCCCGAGTTATCCCAGAGGCTTAGTAGCGGACGGCTTGTAAGCTACTAATTCTTAAGCTACGCATGCCTTAGCTGGGTTCTGAACCTACCACGCCGTGGTTGAAGTTCATATATGCTGATCCCCAGAACACTTAGACCGGCTTCATCACATTTAAAAGCTCGGATACTCCGTATGTCTACAGGGAAACAAGGATTCACATCCCTAAGCTAGCGCCGCATACTGTTTGTCAAATATTATGTTTGTAAACAAGCTGTTTTCCTGTACTCTAGATTAAACTTGATTTGTTTGTTCTTCTTATCTAAAGGCTTAAGGTCCAATGAGAATCTTTAGCACATATGTGGTATTACCACAATAAAAAGGTAACGCCCAATAAACATCTAATATACAGTTTCATTTATATTTACAAAAGGGCTTTTTTAACCTCTGATGGGCTTTAACAAAGACCAATTTACATAACATAAAATTTTACTACCAAAATTTCAACAGAGTGTAAATTATTTCTCTATACAATCTCCAATAGATCGAGGTATTTGTTATATCGTAAAACAAGCTTCTCGATGCCTTCTTCGAAGAAGTTAGCTGCCATTGAAGAGAGATACGGGGTCAGCCCCTGGATCTCCCTCTCCCTCAGGACGCCGCTGTGATGCGGGTGGACTAATCATGAGGCGCACTGGCTCCCGCGGCAAGACTTGTTGCAAGATATGCGAATAGTACGGCACAATGCGACCTGCTGAACTTTTGGTAGTAAATTTTTTATGTTATGTAAATTTGTCTTTTTGAAGTTATACTTCTTTAGGCGCGTTATGAAAAAATGATGAGAGTGAAATTTTAAGATGCGCGCGCATCACTGTAACACAAAATTAACAGATTGAAGCTGCGCGCGCACCATGTGACGAAATTTTCACCTGAACATGGCAGACCCACGTGTATGATTATAAACCCACATTAGGGGACATACCAAACGTATTGGTGTGCCAAATGAAACTTTATGATAGTGAAATTACCATGGAATTTATTTTGGTAAACTAAAATAGTCATAGTAAAGAGTAAATTCCAAGGTATAAAAAAACGCATTATTTTGGTATTACATCAAATATAATACACAATTTCCTCGTAACATTCTGTCAGAGCAGTGGTTACACTGCGCGGTCAATATGCTGAAGGGCCGTGGTTCAAAACTCGGCGGTAGGTATTTTTTTGTTTACTTTTTTTGAAGTTATACCTAGGGCTGTATTGATTTTTTAGCCGCTGTTTGTAATTTAATTAGTGAACGATTGAGAAAAGGATTTCCTTAAAATAACTGATAACGTAATCCGTTGAAATAAACAATTATTCAATCGGAACCATAACTGCCATAGCTGGCATATGAAAATAATATTTTCGCTCATCCCTAGCTTCTAACTGCGTTTAATAGTGGCAAGTAACGTTAAAGACTAATAAATAATGTTCGAGAGGGTTCAGTTGCTTCTCAAACGTTTCGAATTACCAAGGGATTTGACGGGCAATAGGAGGATAAAGGGAGCGATTTTGGGGTATACAAACTCGGGTTTTGAGGAGATTAGACAAAGAATTATGATGCAGACACACGATAAACAGCTTTGAGAGAAATAGAGAGAGAGAGTCACCGACATATTGGAGGTTTGGAGAGCTAAGTATGGAATGTTTGGTATTTTTCTGTAATGGCCTTAATTTTCGGTTTTTCTGTAACTATAGTTTTCTTTTATGTGTTTTGCTCGTTTTAATAATGAAGTTTTCTTTTTAAAGTAACAGAGTTAGTGTTTTTACGTGGGTGCTTATAAGTTGCAAAGTTTCAATGTTGCAATTTTTATTTATTTATACTAAAGAATGAAAGTTGTTTTGATGCCATAATTGCTTCAGAAAAAATACTTTGGCTCTCCAAATACCTTATTTTTATCTCTAAAAAGTTTATATTTCAATTAATATGTTATTTTTCACCACTCTTTTCCGTTTATTATACAGGCTGGTGATAGAATTAGTTTGATTTAGCGTAATTGTTATCACATCCTTTAAATTTGCTTACTTTGTTTAAAAAACTAAATCTTTATATGTAATAAAAATAATTCATATTATTACTTGAATTTTTGAAGACAAAAGTAAGCAAAAAACATATTTGTAAAGTCAGTTATTTATTTTTTATCTATGTCTTTGCTTAAATAAAATTAAAATAAAAATAATATTGACATAACCTACTTATTCTATTGTTTGGTGTTCTGCCACCGCAAAAAAACTTTTGGACGTAGGTTATTTTCCTTCCTGTTTTGACTTAATTATGCAGGTTAAGCCCCACCTGGTCATGCAAGTTTTACCTTGAGTGTTGAAACTTTGGTAAATAGAGTTTTGCTTGCAGTGGGTGTTGGGTTCAGGTGGTCTGGCCTTAATAGAAACTCTAACTAGTGAAATTGTACCTGACTGCGGCTCAACTGACAGAAGAAACAATTTCCTAAAAACCTAACTGTTTGGGCTTTCATGTGTAGAGTAAAATAAGACCTTTTATCTAGTGCCTATTTGGCTGCGCCTTCTCAGTCTTTATGATGCTATTGAGTATTAAAAATAAGTAAATATTTCGTTAGTTTTATATTTTTTTCCAAAACGTTAAAATATATTTTTTTCTACAGTATATATGTTTTTAAAAATGATCTTTCTCTTCTCAGAATGCTAAGATAAAAAATAGCAATAAAAAACTTTATGCTTAAAATATTCTATAAACATAAATGTAAGAATTTTGCGAAATAACAATTCGAAAGTTTTCAATTTCATATCTTAAAAACTAAATGTAATATCTACAAGTTCTATTGCCAAGTATAATGTCTCATACACTGAACTATTTACAAAATATTCATAAAATATATACCAACAACATTTTAAAATATGATTTCAGCTTGTGGTATCGAACGTTTGTTAGGAACTGTAGATTTTAGGTGAATGCAGAAAAATTTTACTAATTTAATCGACTGTTATGGAATGAAAATAATTTACATCGTATTTTCCATAAACATGGACATCGGTAATGTAGCAAAACTAGGAAATGTATATGTAATTTAAAAAATAATGTATATTAATGATGAGAAAATTATATAGGCCTATACTTTTTTTGTCATTTATACTCATATGGTCTAATTCAATTTCAGACCCTCATACGCATTTTCGTTTTCTTCTTGCATAGCTACCGCTAAGAACTGCTCTTGTTCCGACCGGCATGAAAATAATTTACCAGCATTGTAATAATGCTTATATCTTTCCAATTGATCCCCTGTTCAAATAAATTCCACGCGCCGCGGAAGAATTCCTTAGCGCGTGCTCCAGAAAGACGCCGTTTGTATGTAGATATTCACATGGAGGGGCGTCCGCCCAGCGAAACACTCCTCCAAAGGCGAGCGAGTCGATAAAATAAAATAAAAAAACACGTGCACCTCTTAGCCATATATTCGCTCAATCACATACGTGTTCTTGAGAAACACGCTAGTTTGACAAACAGCCTATTCGGAGAAATGAAGTTACAATTTCATGTGCGCTAACTGAGCCCATGAGCTATCCACTGGAAGCCCTATAATAAAATTCAATGCGTTTACAACAAGGTTCCTGAAAAATTATTAATCGTAAGTTTTTTTCCAACCATGAAACGCCTTAAATCTTTACTTATTTTTACAACAGAAACAAGTTAAATTGTGAAAATAAGTAAATATATTTAAAAAAAAACTGTTTAACTAGTGAATTTCAGTTTCTGAATCTGTTTGATGATTGTGACTAATTTAGAAGCTGTGTGTTTAAATTTCTTGATTTCATTGTAAAAAAATATACATGTGCCATTATTTATGATGCTTTTTCGATCAAAATTTTACTTTGAGATATATTGATAGTTCTGTATGGTTTCCAAAATAAGTACCTTTAAAAGTAAAGATAAATATACCAAAAAATCTTTAAAATTTTTCTCATAAATGTTTGTACATGCGTTTTACTTATTTAATTTTTTTTTAAGTTTCAAGTATTTGTTGAGAGTACTAAGGGTTAGAAAGGCTAGACAACTACCAACTTGTATCTTAGTCACAAAATATGATTTCTTTATGTTTAATGTACAGTATATCATTATTCTTTATTTAAATTAGAGTCCAAATGTATTTATTGCTCACTTTAAATTGTGTAGTTTATTGAGATAAATATAACCACTTAAGTTTTAAAGTAATTCTACGTTTATTTTAAGTTTCAACATTAAATATTTATACTAAATATATTTCCTGTGTTAGTTAAAAATTTTGAGGATTAGTTGTAAAAATAATTTATATTTCAAGCGTTAAATTTTTAACACTCGTACACTTAGTATAATTTAATAATACACTGCATCTGCTAAACAAGCATTAAGTGTAAACTGAAATATATTTAAATAATGAATTAATTTTCAAAATTATATGCATGTACTTATTGTTTACTGTCGAAACAATGTAATGCTATAGTGTCACCATTACTGGATGTAAACTCTACAATCAAGGAAAACTAGTGCTGCGGAAGAGAGAGAGATTAATTTTCAACATTTGACCAGATAAATAAGCAACTGACGCCTTTTAAAATGTAGTTGTATAAGCTGAATAGTTGGGTAGTTTATCAAACTGATGTGTGTTTTATACGTGTAAACATCTTAGCTCATGGTATACGGCATTTGGTAAGAGAAATTTAGTGAATGGTGCGAATAGCGAGAATAATTTAAAAAAAAAAAAAAGCAAAGGGAAACTTTATAGTTTTAACTGTTAAATGAATTTAAAAAATATGGGAAATAATTAAATAACATTCCTTGTCGAAAATCAGTTCCAAAGTCGGTGTTTTTTTATTATTATCCGTTTCATTATATATATATATATATATATATATATATATATATATATATGTGTGTGTGTGTGTGTGTGTGTGTGTGTGTGTGTGTGTGTGTATACGTTGCCACATCGCTTTATGGGCCGTGGGGCGGCCGCTGACCAAGTGCTACTCCCGTGGCCACCATGATCACCGGACTTGACACCTTGCGATTTTTTCTTGTGGGGATACATCAAGGATAGTGTTTATGTTCCACCTCTACCACAGAACCTTGAATTGAGACACCGCATCGTAGCAGCTGCTCTTACCATCACTCCTGATATTCTGGGTCGGGTATGGGCAGAATTGGACTATCGATTAGATGTGTGTCGTGTGACGCAAGGTGGACACATAGAAGTGGACACATAGAACATTTATAACTAGTGAAGAAAAAAAAACTTCGAGAGTTTTTCTTTCACGTGGTATATAATTTGTTACGTTATTCATTTCCATTTCGCTGTACCGATTTTCTGAAATGTTTCACGGACTTTATAATTAACCTGTAGTTTGAAATCTCGGTCTGCGAAATCAAGAGACTTCTAGCGTCGGGTTTCAGAACTACGTGTGGCGTAGTTTTAAACGCAATTTCATCGTATGTTCATCACGCTCGGCATTGTTCCAAAACAACTCCGTGTCCGAGTTTCGTATTACAAGTGCATTTGATAGGCACCGAAGGTAAGATTTTCACACGTCACAGGCGAGAGAACTGAAAGACTCGTTCTCGCACAGGTATATACGTATGTGTGTGTGTGTTATGAACGGGCGAACGGTTTTTTGAACGGCAGCAAAGCCTCAGTCCCGACTTCCAGTGGTTGTCTCCCGTCTCAGCGCGAGACTAAATGTTCGCCGTCTCCCTCGTCGACACGCGTCTCGCAATACGTATCGCAGCAAGTGGAAGCCCCGCTCACGATACTGATTCAAATGAATGCGGAGAGGGTTTATTTTTATTTTATTATTCGCGTCTTCTCCGTTATCCTCCGCGCGAAAACAGAATTTCCTTTTTTTTTTTTTCCCTGACTTCTTCTTCGTCGGAGGAGCTCGTTCTTGTCTGAGTCGGGGACGCATATCGGCTCCCGCACCGCCGAGGATTACTGCCCCCCCCCCCCCCCCCCCCCCCGCCCCCGGGGGCTGTTGCACGCTCGTCGCGAGCAGTTGGGTGCGCGTTCCCGTTCGAGGCGCGAGGCGAAGCTGCTCCGGTGCAACTCCGACATGGCTGCCAACTGAGCGGGGCAACTCGTCAAGAAAAAAATTTAAAAAATGGGGTTGTCTGCGAAGTCGGTTTACGGACGATAATTTTACGTGATAACGTCATAAAAAAACATTCCGATGAAAAATTGCATACTTTTATAATATTCAAATTTTATTTACAGTTTTTGCAAATTTAAATTTAAATAATTTGTTTAAATATAATCACGAACGATTAGTTAAAACGCCCGCCTTAACCTGTAAGATATTATAGAAGATTTTCTCGCACGGTGGCTGGCCGGTTCTTGCACGCTCGGCTCAGGCGGAACGTGACAAATTTTCGTGCGTGCAGCCGGCGTTCATCGATTTATAAGACGTTATCACGTTAAAAAAAAAAAAAACCTCAGGGGTTTGGGATTCGAACCTGACATCTTCTTGTGTTATCGATGTGGTAATATGTATTTGAAAACTTTCGATTTCTTTTTTTTTGTTGCGACTATTAATGTTTTGCTATCAAAAAAAGATTTTTTTTGGCACGCCGAGCCGCTTGATACGTCCCTCGATGTTCGCGTAAGCGAATACATACAGGTTAATGCCTCCACGCACGGTCAGCTGTCCGGACGTCTTCGTGTAGTGGGTGTGCCTCCACGTACGCTAGGAGTAAAACTTCACAGTTCAATGAACCACCTTGACTAAAACAAAAAAAAAATATAGGCAATAATTAATAATAATAATTTATTTCCCATTTTTGACGTGACAACGTCTAATAAATCGATGAACGCCGGCTGCACGCATGAAAAAGTGTCCCGTAACGCACATTGTCCCGTTTCGCTGTGTCCCGTTACGCTCATTGTACGCTTGCGCCGCATCTATCTCTCTTCCACTCGATTGGAACAACCATCGATTTGACTTTTTCGAGGCACATTAAACTTGAAACACTCCCATTCGTTTCTTACTTTTCCTATCATCGTCCTATCCTTAACAGAATAACACAGATTGGAAGAAGTTAAATAGCAAACATGTATAAAAGTTATAGTTAAAATAATCTCTTCGTTAAGGTAATAAACATTTTTGAATTATGAGTGCAAATAAAAGTAAATTTATCAATTAAATTATAGATTTCATTTCAATCCTTCTTTGTATCCATACAAAATAGTGATAATTCAATAAAAATGATTCAATTTTATTCATAAAAGTATGCAATGATTTCATCAATGTTTTATAATGACGTTGTCACGTTAAACTATCGTCTGTAAACCAACTTTACAGACAACAATTTTTTTTATTCAATTAAATTGTTGTCAGCTACGTTGAACCACTTTTGAACGATGATCTCCTTGGCAATGGCCGTCGCATTGTTGATGACGGTTTCTTCGTTTCCATGGAAACTGCCACTGCATTGTTGATGCCTCGTTCACGTCAGGATCGTAAGCCAGACTTTCTGTAATAATATTTTCCATCGGACTGACACGTAATAGTTTCTTAAATATACATGAATTTGAAAGGCCCTTGAAAACTTTTAAGTACAAAATGGCGTCTTTGGTTTATATTTATTATTCCGTTTATCTTAGTTTTCATGATTTAATTTTTTTTCGGTTGGATGTCCATAAAAGAATGACACAGTTTCAATGGTATATTATAAAAATTTATTTTAGACTATCTACCACAAATCATACCTCAAACTGAAGGGAAAATAACCTATTTTTCATACAAATGTCCAATATGTGGACGCTTAGTCATAAGGCACACATAAAACGTGTTAACAAGTCCGGAGTAACGGAAGCAATAGCTACGGACCTGAAAAATTCGCGAATTCAATGACTTACAGGATAGACTCCAAGATCCTCTATGCACTCGGGCAAATTACATCTGCCCGTTGGCTACTGACTCGTGACACCTATTAACAAAAATGCTTTTCATTCGATACTTATTTCGTTGAGGATTATTCATTGGCTCAGAGTCATTCAGACAACCTGTAATCCAATCACTGAAGCAGCCAAAAGTTAAAGACATTTGGATTCTAGCCTATCGCGAAATGAAACCGCGAATTTTTCCGGTCTCTAGCAATAGCCTCCTCAATTCTGGAAAATCATTAGGTAGCCCAAAAGGAAAAAAAATCGCATGGCGTCATGTCAGGTGAACGTGGAGGCCAGCGAAAAAGAGCTCTGTCGTCTCGACCATTACGACCAATCCAACGGCCAGGGACTTCGACGTTCAACCACTCTCCTGCCAAGAGATTCCAAAGGGGAGGGGCTGTTGCCAAATAAAGTTCACAGATTCACCCTCTGCTGACTGAGGAAAGAGCCATTCTTTCGCGCTGCAAGTGAGAAAACAACAGAGCAGTGTTCGCGCATGCGCATATTTAAAACTGTTTTGAGTTACTCTTTAAATGTGACCTTGAACCAACACACTACAACGCTTACAATTGGTACTGTTCAATTTATACCTGGGACATTCTTCCATGGACACCACTACACCAGCTAGTATGAGAAAGACCGATCGCTTAAGGGGCCCGCCTCGTCAGGGGTGTGTGTGTGTCAGCGAGGCGGGATGATAAGCGCGACGCTCGCTGGTGCTTCTAGCGCGGTGTCTCCTCTGGACTGGCGCGCAGTCTTCTCGTCGTCACATGAGCGGTGACCGTAACATTGTATGGCCGATAAATGAAGATAAAGGTGTAATGCAAGTTCCTTAAGTGCTTTCGAGAATCTATACCGGTTGTTTTACGCCTAAAAAGGACTCTGAAAACATGCGTTTTAACCATTTTAACTCTTCTAAAAACACAGTTTAAAAACTTAAACCGAAATCAAAAGTACTTTCCGGCCCTCAGCGAACTCTTAAATACTTTTCGTGAGCAGACCCCACTCGGATATCTGGAGTAGTTACGTTTTTTTTTTTCCTGGAGCTGTGAGCGCCGTGTGTGCCCGGGTAAGGGAATCCTTCTATTCACAGACGACAGAGCCAAACTCCCGATCGTGCATCTTCGGTTGTTTTTTTTGTTCATTGTAAATAAATATGGCGGTGTTGATAAAAGGATACTGATGGTTAGAGACCTGCAAAATTCGTGGTTTCGATGGCCTTCAGGATAGACTGCACATACCCCTGTAAACTCGGGCAAATAACGCAAGTCCATTGGCTGCCGACTTGTTAGTCGTCTCAGCTGGTTTGTCTGTGATTCGATCCTTCTTTGGTTGAGGGTTTATAACTGGTCGAGATTCGTCCAGATGAACAGTAAGCCAATAGCAAAATTATCTAAGAGGAATATGTGTTTGAATTCTATCATATCACCGAATGAATCCGCGAATTTTGCAGGTCTCTTTTAATGGTCAATTAGTAGAGACCCGTGAATTTCGCGGATTCATTTCGTGTAATGCTAAAATTCAAATAATTATACCTTAGTGCTGCTTCTGTCATTGGTTCTCTGTTAATCTGGAGGACTGAGGGCCAATTAGATACCGTCACTCATAGAAAAGTCGAATCACAGGCCACTCAGTCGAGACGACTCACAAGTCAACAGCCAATGAACAGTTGGCATTTGCCCGAGTGTGTAGAGGATATTGGAGTCTATCCTGGAGGTCATTGAATCCGCGAAATTCACGGGTCTCTATCAATTAGGTCAGGTTAGCTACATTATAAATACTTTAAAACATTGTGTGACGGTTGATTTGGTTAGGATAGCTACATAAAAGATACGGGAAAAAAAAGCACGAACTTCGGGGAACTTCGGGTTTTGGCTCTCTGGTCTGTGAACAGAAGGCTTCCCGCCCGGGAACGGCGGCGCTGGGACAGAAAGGCCGTCTGGTGAGTCAGGCGCGCTGCTCGGGGGCTGCCTCGATGAAAAAAAAAAGGATCCAGGGGCCGTCGGGCTGAAGTGTGGCTCGGCTGCGAGGGTTGCAGGTCTGGGAATGAGGGATGATCCGGGAGGTTCCCTCCCCCCACCATACACCCCCCCCCTTCAGGGGCGACACCCTGGCGGTATACCTGGCCCCGACTCCCGACCAGTCAGGCCAACAATCGCGGTAATGATAACCGTGCGCGCGCCAGGTTGCCAGGCCTGCCGCGCGCAGGTTGCGCAACACGTCCGCCTGGAAGTGGCGCGCTCCAGGAGTGCCAACATCAAAAAAAATGTACATTAAACATAAAAAACGGGGTTGTCTGTAAAGTCGGTTTACGGACGATAATTTTTACGTGTTAACGTCATAAGAAAACACTTCGATGAAAAATTTCATACTTTTTAATTTTCAAATATTATTTACAGTTTTTTTGAAAAATTTAAATTTAAATAATTTGTTTAAAAATAATCACGAACAATTAGTTAAAAAGCCCGCCTTTACCTGTTTGATATTATAGATAGAGACACCTGTATTTCGCGATTTCATTTCATGTCAAGGTATTTCACAAAACACTGTAGCTTTTTCTAAGAGTCGTGGCAAATTGTGAGGGTGCAGCAGTACGGTGACCACATTCTCATTGGCCCCGTCAAGAGCGGGACGACACTTCTCACCGTCCTCAGCCAATAACCACAGGAGAAAAGCTACAGTATTTTGTGAAATACCTTGACACGAAATGTATTCGCGAAATACAGGTGTCTCTAATTATAGAAGATTTTCTCACACGGTGGTTGGCCAGTTCTTGCTCGCTCGGCTCAGGCGGAACGTGACAATATTTCGTGCGTGCAGCCGGCGTTCATCGATTTATAAGACGTTATCGCGTCAAGAAAACATAATGACTTAAATAAAAAAAATAATTTTGCGGACTATATTAATTCAGAACTTACGGAATGATGTATAAACGGAGTGGTTTATACGTTTGTAAAAATTTTTGACGATGTTGAATTATATTGATAGCCATGAAACAATCATGGCTGCCATGTACAGGCGTGAGCACGTGTGTATTTTTTTTTTTTTTTGTAATTTGAAAGTGAAATTTTTTTTATCACTCACACTTTGCGTCTATGCAGTTTTTTTTTTTTTTTTTAATTTTGAAACAAAAGACAAAGCACTTTAACATAGTTTATTTGGTTGTTTCGTATTTGAAAATAGGTAAAATTAAACGTTTATGGTGAATATTCTCAGCAACGAACGACAAAAAAAAATCAAGTTTGCCGACATTTTCTTTCGAAACGTTAACGACTAGTAGGTTGTTAGGTTGCCAAAAAATACCACACAATTCTCTGGTTTCCAAAGAAACTAAGAGCGTTAGTTACATCATTGAGTTGACGACTATTGATTTGTGTCTGGAGCAGGGGGCTGTCACTAGACAGTAGACAGGGTCTACAATGCTCTGATTGTACACTAACGATTCGCTTGTACCAACCTCACAATGTCAGTCACATTCAGAGATAAATTATAAGCAATTTTTAATCATGTGACTTTTAAAAATCTGTAATTTTACTTTTCTATAATGATTATTTTGACTCGTATAATACTTTAATGCTGAGAAAACCTTTTATTTATTTATAATAAAGGTGCGAATCAACAAATAATACACCGTCAGGTTGGAGTCCTTGAATTTTTAAAATGTTCTCGTTAAAAGATCGTTGTGTTTTGCATTCGCCTGTCTAAATATACAAAGATAAAAGATGAACAAAAAAATAATTTGTATTTAACCCGAAATTTGCATACACAACAGCTGAAATGTAAGTAAATGTTAAAGTCATTAGTTTGCCCATATGATATAGTATAACATCAATACCATTCTCCCACACATTCTTACAGTAGGTAATCAGCGAAGTGAATTTGCTAAGTAGGTTGTTCCAGAGATGTTTCTTCAGCCTGTGTTTGGGGTACATTCAACACCTGAACCCTTACTTTCGTGTCTTGGAATACCGTCCTTAGTCCTTTTCGTTCTCCAAAATATACAGTTAAAAAAAAAAAACAACACGAGAACAGAACCACTCACTCACCCTCAGCGAATTCTTAAATATTTTCTCTTAAACAGACGCCACTCTCATATCTTGATCAGGTTTGAAGACGCATTTTTTTTTGTCTGAAAACCTGCACGCCATATATGTGCTTAGGCAGGCAAGGTCCTTAGGCTGAAACTCTAATCTAATCTGGCCGCTGCAAAAAATAAAGTTTTGAAGGGGTACGAAACTTTTTTTTAGATTACATTTCCAAAAAATATATAGATATCTGACATAGTATACATATGTATAAATACGAGAGGGGGAAATAGGGTTTGTAAGGATAGGCCAATTAATTTTATACAGTTTTATTTGCTACTAATATTCACATTACTAATTAAATTACCACACTTAATAATCTTATGTCTGTTCACAAACCCCTAATGACCTGTCAAGTCCACAGTTCACACTCTTCGCTAGAGCTAGGATCAACAGTGGTTCGCCCCTTATCACGCACCTGTCCACACACACAGTCTCGCGCCACTCTGTCGCACTCTCACGGTCCCAGCGCTCCACTCAACTCGCCTGTTGGAACTGCTGCGGAGGCCGCCGGCGTCGCCGCTTTTATACCAGTTGGCTGTTATTCTGGAACCGACTGGAGTGGTTGTGACATGTCGCGTCATCCCAGGCCAACCCGACGTTCGAAGCATCCAGAATACCGGTGCTCATTCACGAAACTCCACGAAGAATTTCCAGGCTGCTAAGGGATAGATGACAGCGCCGAAGAAGGAGGGCGTGGGGGCAAGGGGGGGGGGGTCAATGCCGAGCCGCTATAATCCCCGAAGGTATGCGCGCGTGACGTCAAAGGACCTACGGAGCCGCCAAGCATCTGGTGCCGTTGCGCCCTTGCCTCTTACGTTCGTAACTATACATATATGTGTGTGTGTCATTTTCCTTGTTATTAGAGAAAAACTGACTTTTTTATTGTGTTTTTACTAGTGTCTTTACAACATTGTAAAATAGATTGGCTAATATAGGTATGTTTGAGTTCTATAATTTTCATTGATGTTAACAGCCCTTTATTATTTTATCTTTACCAATGTTTAGTTAGCCCTAAGAACAAAGAAAACCCTAATGCAGGGTAAATGCGTGAATATTTAGTTTAATTTGACCAACAACTCTATGACATAATAGACCGTATGAACGTTTACCCGTCTTGCGCCACCCCGATCCGATATAAAAGAAAAACCTTGTTCTTGAGTTCCAAACTACAATTGGATGACTACAGCCAGGAAATGGCTGCCAACATGCAAAGAAAAATAAGGTCATCTGCCAGTTTTAGAGTATTAACAGAAATTTAGAAATTATACTACGATAAAGCAGGGCATCTATTAACTTGATGCGGGCTTTGGTAATCTTTTTCGTAGTTATTAATAGCGTTTACTGTACAGGTCTTATTAAATGTTTAAAACCATTTGAAAATTTATTACAATAATAATTAGCTCTAAAGTTCCGGTGTACATTAATTTTTACAATCAAGCAAAATAAAGTTGATAAGAAATTTTTCGTTAAACTTCTATTAGTTTTACAAATTACGATTTATTTAATTTACGGTATTCTTGCCATATACCTGTGCGTGTGTGTGTAGGTGTGTGTGTGTATGTGTGTGTGCGTGTGTGTTTGTTATATATAGTTTATTCAAAATGTACAAAAAATTAAGCTATCACGATTATTTCAAAAATTAAAGAGAAATAAGTTCTACTACACTAAAAATTTTATGTAACGCAAATAATTACCTTAATTGGGAACCATTCATTTGTTTTTTGTTAAATAATGTGTTGTTAATTAATTAATAAGTAATTTTTACCAGAAAGTTTGAAACCAAAATATCTTAAAACCGTGTAAGAGTAACACGAGACACCAGTTTCTTTCATTGTGTCTCAATGTATCGCACGAATGACCCTTTTTTTCCTGTTATGCCACTTGTTGGCACGAGTGAGCTGGTGGTAGTGAGACCCGCTGCCTTGTTGATATACGAAATACGTGTGTTCGTGTAGATGTGTATTGGTTAGCGGCGCTCGTTCGCTGGAACTATCAATTTTACAAAAAAAAAAAAAAGTTACTATATAAATTATAAGAAATTTTCTCTAGTTTAATTTATCATTAGAGACCTGCAAAATTCGCGATTTCGATGGCCTTCAGGATAGACTGCACATACCCCTGTACACTCGGGCAAATAACGCAAGTTCATTGGCTGCCGACTTGTAAGTCGTCTCAGATGGTTTGTCTGTGATTCGATCCTTCTTTGGTTGAGGGTTTATAACTGGTTGAGATTCGTCCAGATGAACAGTAAGCCAATAGCAAAATTATCTAAGAGGTATATGTGTTTGAATTCTAGCCTATCACCGAATGAATCCGCGAATTTTGCAAGTCTCTATTTATCATATACTATTTTCATCATAAAATGAGTAGGAAAGGAGTTATAGTCAAAAAACTGTTTTGGGCGCCATTTTTCCAATATGGCGGCGCGAACGGCAAAGATACGAGGTGGCAAAGTGAAAATTCGAAAAGAGCACGTCGAAATCTATGAAAATACCAATTTTCAAAACTCCCGGAAAACTTTCCGGGTAACCCCCTTTTTAGAGCACCAAATGACTCTACCATTGGGAGAGACCGCCGGTGAATTAGACAACCACAATACCTGCACCGGCCCTTCGCTAAGGGCTCACTCGCCCATCCGCCGCTCTGTGGTCCAGTCCTCCGGCCAAGTCTACTGCATCCTCCTGTTCAGCTGCGAACAGTGACTGCTCCCGTGGTTACTGGCTGTCAGAGCTGTCTTGACGCACCTATGCTTCTGCTTCACCTCGGTGATTGGACGACAGGGCTCTTGACACGCCCTTCGCGACCCCGGGCCAGTTGTGGGCAAGGAGAAGAGGCTACCCAATAACAAGGGCCATGACAATTTCGCGAAAAAATCCCGAGAGTAGCTGGAAGTTAAAACACTGTAGCATCGTCTGTGTTTCGTGATTGGGTGAGTTACTTTGAGGTGCATGTCGATTGTTACAACAACCAATCACACTAATTCAGTGTGGAAGCAAACTCGTCCTTAGTGGCTCGTGCAAACAAGGCGACGACTTCTCTCGCAGACGGCCGCCAATCACAAGGAAGAAACCGCTGGTGTGGGTATACCTTGTTGCAGTCTAGTAGGCGTTCAGATTTTTTCGCGAAAATTTCCTGCCCCTACCAATAACTAGGGGCAGGTGTTTTTCGCGAATAAATCTGATCGCTCGTTAGACTGCAAAAAGTTATGTCCACATTAGCGATTGTTTCCTTGCAATTGGCTGCCGTCTGCCAGAGAAGCCATCGCCCTGTTTGGCTGGGCCAGTCAGAACGTGTTGGCTTCTGCAATGAACGACTGTGATTGGTGGGCCGACAGTAACCACGCAACGGAAATAAACTGAACCAACCACGGAAAACAGACGATGCTACAGTGTTTTAACACAAAGTTGGTCTATAAATCTTTTCGCGAAAACTACATGGCCCTACCAATAACGCGTGAACAGCCAAAGAACGTGACCTTGTTATCTACCAATGAGCTGGCGTGGTGTCCATGCGTGACAGAAGTGAAACTTGTTGCTTATTACATTATCAGGTCGCAGTTCAAATAAGTGTGTGTGTATATATATATATATATATATATATATATATATATGTGCTATGGGACACAAAAAACTAATGGCGTGGCAGCTAGGAGACGAACATGGCCAGGGAAACGAGGTCATGTGAATGGGTTGAAACAAGCTAGCTGCTCAAACTTACGCTGTTGTGCCAATTCAGTCCTTTTAAGAAGTTAAACTTTTTTTAATACAAGTAGAATAATGGTCGCGAAAAAGTTTTCTTTGTTTTCCCTTTACGTCATGCTTACCATAAAAGTACTGAAATAAATCTGATAAATAAACTCGTTTCGTTGAAAGCCTTATCAAACATGGAAATAGGTGAGTATAACATGGAAATAGGCGAGTATTTAAATTGCTAGTCTCTGCTTATATTAAAACAAAACTAATTTTAACTGGGCAAGGCTCCAGGTTCTACAAACTTTTTTTTTATTTGTGTAGTAGTTCACTCAGACAAAATTTGTCTAATACATATTTTCAATGGTATTATATTCAAAGACTAGTCAAATAAACACATAGTGAAAATTCGACTTTTCCCCGGTTAGAACTTCCAGAAACCCTTTCCCTCTCACACACGGACCGTCTATCAGTAAATGATTACACTTCCCCGCTCGTCTGCGCAGTTATAAAGTCTAGCTGAATAATTCACTCCACTTAAAGTGTATTTGACGTCTTTGAGAGCTCTAACTGTTCCGGACGTATGGTAAGAGGTTTAGTCGGCGCGGGGTGTGAGCAGGGGTGATCTACGCTCGCAGGTCGCATCAGACCAGGAGGCTAAGACTGGACGAAGAGCGCGCAAGGAGCGATAGACCGCAGACAATGGCGGGAGCACGCACAACAAAAGGCGCGGGGAGAGGAAAGGAGAGGAAAGGAGAGGAAAGGAGAGGAAAGGAGTGTGTGCGAAGGTTGAGCGGCGGCAGAGCCCCAAGAAGAGGAATCCTCACGATTAAACCTGTGTCATCTCTTACCGGGGATCGGCTTCCTGCTATCAGACTCGTGCTCAAATATTTCAAGCACCGCTGGATGGTGCTTCAAGCAGATTTGCGATGCTGTCTGGAGGCCAGCGCCGGCGGCTTACACCCGCTGCTACAGGCGAGTCGAACACGTAAGCCCTCCTCATCTCCACTTCTGGCTGTATCGTGTAAACGCTCCTGTTTGCCTTTCCTCTCACGAGTGCTCCTTCTTCTGGCTGTGCGCGTCGCTGGAGGCCATCAGCCGCCCTGGCGATAGTCGCCGGTTGCGTCAAACACGCGTCTTGCGAAACATATTCATTCCACAGCTTACAAGCCGAATATTTCTTCGTAATGCACTTGTGAACAGGGGCGCAACAATTAAATTTCCAAAGAGGGGGGGGGGAGGGGGGGCATAACCTTTTTATAAAGATTCATCGACCCCCCCTATTGAAGCGGGGGGTCCGGGGGTCCTCCCCCGGGAAAATATGTATTTCAAGGTGGAAAATGGTGCTATTTAAGCAGTTTTATTATCTAAAAATGGATTACACAGCATTTTCTTTGCCCCCGTTTGCCCCCACTTCAAGGTTTAGGGGGGGGGGGGGGGGGGCAAAATACCCTTGCCTCCCCTGATGTTGCGCCCCTGCTTGTGAAGTAAGGTAGTTTTTTTTACTAAACACTCTTAAACATATTATCCGAAATATTAGTGGGCCCCGAAAAAACCCAACACCTAAATTTTCCAATAAAATACCTTTCAAATCATTGGTTTTGTTTAATGTTATGAATGTTTTTAGGGTTAATTGTATGTCTAAGGTCAGGGTACAGGGTAATTAATCACAGAGGCTATACCAAAATGAGTAATGTTAAATGTTCAGTATTGGAAACTCTGCAGTGTAGTTGGGTCACAAAGAGGCATCCCTTGTGCAGGGCCGTCCTGCTGGCCTGCTGTCAGGAGAAGTAGTCGGAGCCAAAGGTCCAGCCAGGCTCACTGACCCAGCTCTCTTCTCTCCTTCTGGCCAAGGGGCAGCTGCATCTCAAGGATGAGCAGGAAGTGCAACAACAACTATCTCCCCAGGTATTGTAAGCATATGAATTCTGTTTTGAATGCCACAGAAATGTAAAAGCAAAGAAATGACAGTAAAACTGTGCCCACGAGTATCATGATTGTCTGGTAAGAGGGGAGGGTGTCTTGAGCTGTTGGAGGAGTGCTGGTTGGTGGACCGGGAGAACTCAAGGTCATTGAACAGGCCTCCTTGAAGGACAATGTGTGAAGGACCCTCACAGTGGCCTAGAGGCGTACGAAGGGTGGGCACTCGTTAGTGTTTTATTCAGTTCTGAGACACGAAGCATCAAAGCCAACCCCAGAGTATAGTCTCGGCCTTTTGGAGGGTGCTACTAGGATTAAAATGACGGATCCAAGTCCATCTGTTATTTTCAGTCTAATACTAATAGTAAAGTAGTAATAAATATGTTCCATTCTTCGCCAGTTTAACCACCTGCACCCAAATTTAATGTGTGGCCATCTTTTAATTCAATTGTTGTTTTATTTATTGCTAGAGACCTGCAAAATTCGCGGATTCATTCGGTGATAGGCTAGAATTCAAACACATGTACCTCTCAGATAATTTTGCTTTTTGCTTACTGTTCATCTGGACGAATCTCAACCAGTTATAAACCCTCAACCAAAGAAGGATCGAATCACAGACAAACCAGCTGGGACGACTTACAAGTCGGCAGCCAATGAACTCGCGTTATTTGCCCGAGTGTACAGGGGTATATGCAGTCTATCCTGAAGGCCATCGAAACCGCGAATTTTGCAGGTCTCTACTGATCTCGCAACCTGAGCGGTGTGCCATTAGTAGAGACCCTTGAAATTCGCGGGTTCAATGACCTCCAGGATAGACTCCAATATCCTCTACACACTCGGGCAAATGCCAACTGTTCATTGGCTGCTGACTTGTGAGTCGTCTCGACTGGGTGGTCTGTGATTCGACACTTCTATGAGTGAGGGTCTCTAATTGGCCCTCAGTCCTCCAGATTAACAGTGAACCAATGAAAGAAGCAACACTAAGGTATAATTATTTGAATTTTGCATAACACGAAATGAACCCGCGAATTTCACAGGTCTCTAGCCATTAGCCCTGAGTCCAGCCAGAGAAGGAACATACAGTTGCATACAATTAGCGTGGAGGAGGATGTAACAGCCGACATTCATCGAGAAGGGCGAGATGCAAAGAAAACCCCCCACGAGATACACGATCTCTGCACCAAGCTAAAGATAACGCATATCAACTAACTCGGGATTGTATTTAATTGAAGAATACAGCGTATATTTAGGAATTATTTAATGACTAATTGGTTTTAAAAACGTCTTAAATTTTATTTACTGGTGAATTTTTAAAAAAGACCTAATTTTAAGCTCTTTAAAACGCTATTAACTTGAAACGGTAAAAAATGTATGTCTTACGAATAATATTAATTATATATTGGTGAATTTATTTGCGTCAATGTGTAGCAAGAAACGTTTTGATAAGTTACAATAAATTTATGACACTCGCCTAAGTGTATGTAAAAAGTACTAATATCTCGTATAAATTATTCTGGTATTTTAAAGGAGTGGATAGTATCATGAAATCAATTTTAGTAGTAGTTAACAATGCATAGCATTTCAATAGTTGGTTAATAGATCACTCTCATTATATAGTGGTTATGTTCCTAAACAAGTTATATATTATTAAATTACATTTTTTTAAATTTACAATACATTATGGTACCTAACCTATACACATAAATAATATGCTAACAGCTACTTGAGTTATTCATGGGGAATATCTTTGTGATTCGGAATTTATTATAACGCCCGTACATTAGTATGGTAAAATTTTGGACGGTTTTTTGCAGTGTAAGTTAACACGGAATGAAGTATAATATATTAACCATCCATACACAGTTTTCAGTCGTAAGACATACCTAATAAAACATACCACTTTGCTATTTGACTTATTAGCCAGGTTTCTTTTCCTTAACAATGATTAGGCTTACCTGGAATTGCTCTAAACATGGCATCGATGTCTCACCGAAGTATTAGTAACTCAACAATTTATGTCTTACTTTCAAAGCCAGGACTTTTATTATATTTTAAAATGTGTAGTGGGTAGGCCAATTTTAATATATAATTATGAAGGCAGCTTGATTGCCAATATCACTATGGATATAAATGCTTGAGACATTACAGGTGTAACGAAATTTATGTCAAGTTTTTTGCGCTAAATGTATTATGTTACTTTTCTTGTGTTATGAATAAGAATTTTTTTTTGTTGCATAAATTGTTTACATCAAATGGCGTATTGTCATATGCTTAGGACAAAATTATTTTATTGAGACGAGTTGTAAAAGTAAAAAAAAAAATTGTTTCCCGCTTATGTATAATTACATAACTTAAAGCAAGTAAATAATTTTCCCTTTTCTGCTTCTAGAGTAAGCCATCATAAATGCCAACTTTACGGCAATGGATATACAATAAGACTTCTCTTGACATGATAATAATATGAATTTGCGGTCAGAAAATATGCTAAATCAATTTGTTGAAGATTACGATAGCAGGATAATATGTGTACACAAAGTGATTGGTAAATGAATTTAAGTACTGTATATCATTTCTTTTACTACGCCATGCAAATTTGATTTGCGTGTGTGCCTATATTTAAGAGCAATTCTTATTTAAAAATTTTGTTTTGGCAAAATTGATTGGTGGAAACACGCATACTCATCCTTCATTTTAGATACGCAATGTTGCAGTAGGCCTACGCAACATTCACTGTAATAAATTATACATTTTGTAACACCACAAATAACATCTTCAATTATCTGCTATAAATTTTATTCCGTGTCTCATGAAAAGCTTTTCTGTCAGCACTACATCGGTGAATATATGATAGCTACAAGTCGTAGAAAATATTTTTTGTTGTTCTCAAATTACGGACAACATTGTTTTCAAGTGATTTCTGTACAACCGGTTTGGCTGACGCATCACGCACATATGAAGTTCGTGGCCTTAATCCAACACACTAGCATTGGTTCGCAGACGACTATAATCTTGGAGGTGATGTTGCGGATCGAGCCTTTTTGTAAATCAGGTCTCACGAAGCACAACACACGACGGTCTGCCGGGTCGTTACCACAACGCCGAATGCTAAATTGACCGCAACGCTGACAGACAGCTAGAAAACTGCTGTGTACCACAACGCCGAAATACAGTAACGCCGAAATATTTTGCTGAGGAGAAAGGGGGGGGGGGGGGGGGGGGGGCAAAGGAGCAAAATGAAAAACAACTGAATGAATTTGTGTGTGTTTCTTAAATGCATCTTAACGCCGAAATACCACAACCTAACCACACCTAGGCTAGCCTAACCTAACCTACCCTACCCTAACCTAGCCTAACCTAACCTAACCTTACCTAACCTAACCTTTGTGGCAGTCCTGCAATGACGTTTTCCGGCGTTAATGTATTTCGGCGTTGTGGTAATTCGGCGTTGTGGTACACAGCAGTTTTCTAGCTGTCGGCGTTGTAGTCAATTTGGCATTTGGCGTTATGGTTTTCGACATGATTGTACGTTCGGCGTTATTGTACGTTCGGCGTTATTGTACGTTCGGCGTTGTGGTATTTCGGCGTTGTGGTGCGTCCCCCACGGTCTGCCTCGGGACCAGAGCCGTCGTGTGAACCAGGCGCGCCGCGCGGCCAGTTCCTGGAAGGAGCAGGTATTTAGGTTTTAGGAGGCTTTAGCCCAGGTAATCCTGCTGTACGTCCCGCCTAGCCGCGAGGATGCCCTAAGATCCTTCATCTGGTGCTGGGCTCTCCCTCCTAACCTGCTCCGCCTCTTGTCTCCGCTGCCCACGCATTCTTAATGTCTCCCCTCCCTCCCCCTTCCCAGGCGCTTCAACCCCCCCCTCCCTTCCCCACACAGGGCGTTTCACACCGCCACACCGACCTGGTGGCTTCCAATGACCGCCACTCTTTGTCTGGTTTCCCTTCATTTTATATCGAGTTACATACTCATTAATGAGTCATTCTAGGGGCAGGCATTTTTCGCGAAAAGATTCCGAGACCAGCTGAAAGTCAAAACAATGTAGCACCGTCTGTGTTCCGCGATTGGGTGGGTTTCTCTCAGGTACATGTCGATTGTGACAACACCAATCACATGAAGTCAGTGCGGAATCAAACGCGTCCTGAGTGGCTCGGTGAAAAAAGGCGACGACTTCTCTCGCAGACGGCCGCCAATCACAAGGAAGAAACCGCTGGTGCGGGTATACCTTTTTGCAGTCTAGGAGACGTTAAGGTTTTTTTTTCGCGAGAAATGCCTGCCCCTACCCATTACTAGCTAATGCCCCGCATGTGTTGCAATGCCTCATCCAATCTTTTTATTTTGTAATTTTTTTGAAGTAGGTAGACATGTACAAAGCAGCTCTATATATATCTCTCTCTCTAATTCTCTATCTCTCCATCTATCTCTCTATATATCACTTTACCTCTCTCCAGCTCCCTCTATCTCTGCCTCTCTTAATCTCTATAGTATATCTATAACTCCCTCTATATCTATAGCCTTATGTAAATATATAGCAATGAAAATATTAAAAATCTATGTTTTTACCTACCTAATCTTTTTACCCGTCACAGATGTGACATAGGTGAATAAAAACACGCGCGTATTCGAATTCAACAGTGTGTTAAATTTTCAAAGTAATCGGTGAATAACATTCGGAGGTTTTAAGATTTTGAATGAACAAACATTTACTTTTTTTTTCAATATTGATTTTTCTGTTTTGCTTTTTAATCTTTGAACATTAAGGTTTGTTTTCAATCATCTTACCTACCTATTTATCAAGTTTACTTTCGTTATGCTTAAATGTGTGTTTTCTTTTTACATTTGTAATGTGTATGTAGAGGATCCGTTAATTTGGTTGAATGTATACAAAAAATTTAAATAAATACTTAAAGTTGGTGGAAGAAACTTTTCATAAAAGCAATATTTTAATAATACTGAGGGATTATTGATAACAAGAGAATTGGACGCACCTTGAACGTAGACTTGCACCATTCATGTTCGTATTGATTAGTTCCGCGCTAAACTTAGCTAGTGAGGGCTAGTGGGCCTAGCATACTTCAGTGTATGCTAGGTCCAAGCTCATCCACTTAATAACTACGCAATGGAAAAAATAACATTTATTCAGATCGTTAGCGTTAGAAGAAGTTACAGCTGAATACAGATTATCTTTGTGCTGAACAGTTCCCCGAAATTCACTATCTCTATCCATTGTTATTAGTGATATTGCTGAACTTATACCTAAGAAAATAGATGTTTGTTGAAACACCCGAATATATTGATACTGATGCACCATATGTTTACGATTATTGCTTGTCCTCCATAGGTATGTCCACATTTGTTAAAGGGCGGAGAGAAGGTGGCTTATTGTTACAATATCTGAATAATTTTGATGTTTAAAATTATTAACATTTGAATGTTAAATTCAAATACAGTTATATCATATTTATTCAAAAAATAGGTTGTCTGTAAAGTCGGTTTACGACGATAGTTTAACGTGACAACGTCATAACAAAACATTGATGAAATGATTGCAAACTTTTATGAATAAAATTGAATCATTTTTATTTTAATAATAAAAGAATAAATAAGTACTTGAAATTATACTAGTAATCAGATTTTTAAAATGCAAGAATAATTAACATGTATTGCCGAAATTGTTGTTGTAATAAGCAATGAAAACCACATTAACTTTTCACTTCACTTTATAAACAGTCGACGAAACTGTTCACGTGTAGATGACTTGTAATTAATTTCAAAAACTGGCGTTTAGCTATAAAGTTAACATATTATTATGAACAAGTTTTCATATAAATAAACTGTAATCAAATATCCATCATCAATTTTTTAGTCAATTGTAACATAACCTATTATTACTGCACTCGCCGACTGCGTAACGGGACACAGCGTAACGGAACAATGTGCGTAACGGGACACTTTTTAGTGCGTACAGCCGGCGTTCATCTATTTATTAGTAGAGACCGGAAAAATTCGCGGATTCATTCGGCGATAGGCTAGAATTCAAATACATATACCTTTTAGTTGATTTTGCTATTGGCTTACTGTTCATCTGGACGAATCTCAACCAATTATAAACCTCCAGCCAAAGAAGGATCGAATCACAGACAAACCAGCTGAGACGACTTACAAGTCAGCAGCCAATGAACTTGCGTTATTTGCCCGAGTGTACAGGGGAATGTGCAGTCTATCCTGAAGGCCGTCGAAACCGCGAATTTTTCCGGTCCCTATTTATTAGACGTTGTCACATCAAAAATAAATTTAATCAAGAATTAAACACATAATTGTAACTTAAACTTTTCATAGAATTAAAACTACTTTTTTGTTGTTGAGACCATGTCCGATGTGTTAATGATGTAACCGACGTTTCGGCTTGACATGTTGCAGTCATCCTCAAGGGGTGATGAACAACAGACGGCCTGGTCTTCTGACAAGCAGAAACGTCGGGCACATAATTATTTCTTCCGATGTGGTCTCTACCCAAAAATACAAGTAGTAGTTGAATAACTGTTGCTACGAGAGCCTATTATCAAAATTTACATACAATAGTTTCGGCCAATGTGCTTAGCTAATGATATTATAATATCAGTTAAAATTTAAAAGTTTGACAAATTGTATCCCCTTTCATTGCATTAGTTGAAGAATCCAACAGTACACCACTTCCTTCCTTTTTTTTTCTAATTTATCGGGTTATGCACGGCTGCAGCCTAAAAGATGGTAAACTATCTCATCACTCGGAGATTGAGCTGGAAGTGGTAGATTGTACACATTATTGCGCAAGTAGGAACAACAACCCTGAAGATGCCTGTTGCAGTTCAGTGTGAAACATCGGTGAGATCCACCAATCCGACGAAGCTGTACTCGAATATCAAGATAGGTTATTAGCTAATGGCCGCGAGAGTCAGCAGTCGAATTTACGAGATGTTAACTTGCTCTAATTTATTTTTGGGTTTCAATTGAGTCTTTATGCATTTTAGGGATGCACAAGAAATGGTGATCGAATAATTACTTATTTTACCTGATACTACTGCAAGACACCGTTAAGAATTATCACCTTACAATAAAAAGAAAGCTGGTTACAAAATATTGAGAAATTTCGTAAATTTATCTTTGTCTTCTTAGATTTACAAGTACCCTAATTAGTTCACTTTCATTGAACATGAATCCACAAGAACATTCTATGAAGATAAGCAAAAAGGTTTAAAAAAAAGTGTGTGTTTAGACGTTTAATACAGAAAAATAAATAAGATGTTTAAAATCGGCGTTGTTTTTATCTGAAATTAGGGAGAACACTTAATTTACTTGAGGTGAATTCTTGTGAAAACTGCATTTAGAAATTTTTAAATTTTATGAGCGTTCGAATGAGAGTAAATCTATAATGATAATCACCGCGGAGATTTAGCAGATGCTAAAAAAAGGGCAATGCTTTGCAAACTTTGTTCTGTCTGGTTCCTTGCCTCTAGTGGAAAACAAAACGTTTACGCTGCAAAGCTTAATACCAAAGCTGCGCGGTGCTATTTAAATACTCTCCCAGCTACGACAACCCCCGACGCGCAGGCGAGACCCAAGAAAAACTCTCGCTACAGGAAAACCCCAGCGCACGATTTGCCTTCGCTCTTCTCTTTTAACCTCCCTTAATTTTTTTTTCCTGAGGCTCCTTGATCCCCACTTCACAGCTCAGCCTTGATCTCCAATTCAAAGGCAGAGGTTCCTTGCCCGCGGCCTTTAAATATTCCCGCCAGATAATCCGCTTACAGCTGCTCCCTGGCCCGCTACGGCGGCGTATCCTCAGCATCTCGAGCGGGTCGTGGCATGAGAGCCTGTTTCAGCGGCGAGACTGCCAACCGCTATTCAGTGTGGTGGAGCATAGAGGTGGGTTGCAGAGTATCAATCTGCTACTTTGTAACTGATACATGCATGCATCAAGTACTGCAAATGAGTACACTATTCAAATATCAAGTACTTTAGTATCAGTTTGGAATTCACCTGGAACAACACCACGGCCAATGTGCGCAGAACCCGATCGCAGATGACGGTCACTTGGACGGAGCTTGTGAAAGGGGAGGGAGCGGGACGACGAATAAGGGATAAAGAAGGGAAAGAATGTAGGGGAGGAGGAAGCCTAAGATGTACATCAAGTTCTGTCCCTGCCCGAACACGCCCGAATATTCACCTTCGGCCAACCTCGGGTTTATTTATATACATTTATATTTTCTGTTTATTTTAATGTAACTATACTAACCTAACTAACCGTCCATAGTGTTATAAAGTGTTTTAATGTAGCTAACCTAACCGACCACTTTTAATATTTGAATTAATTTTTCCTGCGCAAAAATGTACATCTTAGGCTTCTCATCACAGTACGCTCAGTGCGCAGTGCGTGCTCCTTGCAAAGATTGAAGACTCCGATTACGAAAGGCGTGGAAAGAGAACACCGATACCTTTTTTCGACTACGAAGAATATAGAATGAGAAAACTGATACCTTTTTACGACTACGAAGAATGTAGAATGAGAAAACTGATACCGTTTTACGAAGAACGTGGAAAGAGAAAACTGATACCTTTTTACGCTGGTGATGACGACACGGAGGATGTGTAACCTGTAACGAGAATGCTGATACCTTGTTGCTTCCTTGGACTGCTACTGCTGTAGCTGATACAGAAGTATCAGCTAATTGTAACTAGTACATTACTGTATCAGTAACTGGTTAGAACAGATACCGAAAATTGCGGTAACAACCCACCTCTAGTGGAGCGGGCACACTGGACCATTGATGGCCAAATTAACTCTTCCCCTGGGTATACTCAACATCTCCTGGAGCAGGCCCCTGGCATGAGACCCTGTTTCAGCGGCGAGCCTGCCAGCTGCTATTCAGTGTGGTGGAGCGGGCACACTGGACCAGTGATGGCCAAATTAACTCTTCCCCTGGGTATACTCATCATCTCCTGGAGCAGGCCCCTGGCATGAGACCCTGTTTCAGCGGCGAGCCTGCCAGCTGCTATGCAGTGTGGTGTAGCGGGCACACTGGACCAGTGATGGCCAAATTAACTCTTCCCCTTGGTATACTCAACATTTCAGGGGCAGTTCCCTGGCATGAGACCCTGTTTCACCTGTAAGACTGCCAACCGCTATGCAGTGTGGTGGAGCGGGCACACTGGACCAGTGATGGCCAAATTAACTCTTCCCCTGGGTATACTCAACATCTCAGGGGCAGTTCCCTGGCATGAGACCCTGTTTCACCTGTAAGACTGCCAACCGCTATGCAGTGTAGTGGAGCGGGCACACTGGACCAGTGATGGCCAAATTAACTCTTCCCCTGGGTATACTCAACATCTCAGGGGCAGTTCCCTGGCATGAGACCCTGTTTCACCTGTAAGACTGCCAACCGCTATGCAGTGTGGTGGAGCGGGCACACTGGACCAGTGATGGCCAAATTAACTCTTCCCCTGGGTATACTCAACATCTCAGGGGCAGTTCCCTGGCATGAGACCCTGTTTCACCTGTAAGACTGCCAACCGCTATGCAGTGTGGTGGAGCGGGCACACTGGACCAGTGATGGCCAAATTAACTCTTCCCCTGGGTATACTCAACATCTCAGGGGCAGTTCCCTGGCATGAGACCCTGTTTCACCTGTAAGACTGCCAACCGCTATGCAGTGTAGTGGAGCGGGCACACTGGACCAGTGATGGCCAAATTAACTCTTCCCCTGGGTATACTCAACATCTCAGGGGCAGTTCCCTGGCATGAGACCCTGTTTCACCTGTAAGACTGCCAACCGCTATGCAGTGTAGTGGAGCGGGCACACTGGACCAGTGATGGCCAAATTAACTCTTCCCCTGGGTATACTCAACATCTCAGGGGCAGGTCCCTGGAATGAGACCCTGTTTCACCTGTAAGACTGCCAACCGCTATGCAGTGTAGTGGAGCGGGCACACTGGACCAGTGATGGCCAAATTAACTCTTCCCCTGGGTATACTCAACATCTCAGGGGCAGGTCCCTGGAATGAGACCCTGTTTCACCTGTAAGACTGCCAACCGCTATGCAGTGTAGTGGAGCGGGCACACTGGACCAGTGATGGCCAAATTAACTCTTCCCCTGGGTATACTCAACATCTCAGGGGCAGTTCCCTGGCATGAGACCCTGTTTCACCTGTAAGACTGCCAACCGCTATGCAGTGTAGTGGAGCGGGCACACTGGACCAGTGATGGCCAAATTAACTCTTCCCCTGGGTATACTCAACATCTCAGGGGCAGGTCCCTGGAATGAGACCCTGTTTCACCTGTAAGACTGCCAACCGCTATGCAGTGTAGTGGAGCGGGCACACTGGACCAGTGATGGCCAAATTAACTCTTCCCCTGGGTATACTCAACATCTCAGGGGCAGGTCCCTGGAATGAGACCCTGTTTCACCCGTGAGACACCTCGGTGACGTCACCTCGGTGACGTCGGTACCTGAACACGAATCTCCTTGGAGAGAGGTAAGTGAGGTAGCACCTCGACAGCTTGGCATCGGGAGGTAACGGGCTGCTTGCAGAGACGTGTGAGTGCAGTGAAAGTTTTTTTATACGGCAGACTTTGGTTCGGGCTCAAATATACCAGCTGTTGAACTTGGCCTCCAGATCATGTCAGTGAGGAGTCAGCGTATTTAGCTCGCTGCTGACGATTCTCATTTCAGTAAAAGCGTTTCCTGTTATTTCGCTGGTTACAGTTCACATTCAACGTGTACATTTCCGTAATTTTTTTTTACGTGATAACGTCTTATAAATCGATGAACGCCGGCTGCACGCACGAAAAAGCATGACTAATTGTCACGTTCCGCTTGAGCCGAGCGTGCAAGAACCGGCCAACCACCGTGCGAGAAAATCTTCTACAATATCAAAAAGATTAAGGTGTGCTTTTAAACTAATTGTTCGTGATTATATTCAGACAAATTATTTAAATTAAATTTGCAAAAACTTTAAATAATATTTGAAAATTAAAAAGTATGCAATTTTTCATCAATTTTTGCTTATGACGTTATCACGTAAAATTATCGTTCGTAAACCGACTTTACAGACAACCCCCTTTTTTTTGTTATAAGTTAGGTTTTTAATACCATTGTGATGTGAATTTTATTTTATTGCATTCCCATTAAAAATATATACCTATATATTCAAGTTCGATAATCCGGCTTGGTCATGGTCCAGAGTCCAGAGCGGGCCGGATTTAGGGGGTGCCTCCCATTTCAGGTCATGATTTTATATTTATTTTAATCACTGATGAACGTTTAGACTTTATCAATTGTTTAACTTTCACGAAATGAAAAATATATACAGCGCATACGTTTTGCATAATTAGCTGCCAAAGTTACATTTTTAACATTTTTGGGTTGTGCAAATAAGGAGAATTTAATTTATTGCAGAACTGAAACTTTTTAGGTTTAACAGCAATGCCACTGGCTACTTAATGATATGGTTTGCATTTATATAACAAAAACTAATAATTTTATGTTTCTTGGCTGTCAAAATCGTAACAAATTTGATAATGTTGAGACACCAGGTAAAATTAAATAATATTTTCTGAAAAAAAAAAATTAAAACCATTTCTTGAAGTAGCCAGTGGCATTGGAGTTAAACCAAAAAAGTTTCAGTTCTGCAAATAATTAAATTCTCCTTATTTGTACAACCCAAAAATGTTAAAAATGTAACTTTGGCAGCTAATCATGCAAAACGTATGTGCTGTACATTTTTTTTTTCAGTTCGTGAAAGTTAAACAATTGCAAAAGTCTAAAAGTTTATCTGTAATTACTGTAAGTATAAAATCTTGACCTGAAATGGGAGGCACCCCCTTAAAGATCATCCAAAGCAACTCCAAGTCTAGCCTGGCGGGCGTATCACCGCGAAGCTGGCGATGGAAGATTGAGTCCCCGGGCGCAGGTTCGACTCACAGGCGTGCGAGCTCTCACTCTCTCTCTCTCTCTCTCTCTCTTCGTCGCTACAGCCGGATGTCGTCCACGGCTGCGCTTATCGGCAGAGCGCCACATCCTTCCTGCAACGCCCAGACCCGCGCGCTGGCCTTAAACTCCAGAGCTTTCTCGCTATCTCCAGTCCCTGATCTCCGTGCCACCGCTCTCGTTCAACTGACAGTTACACTGCTGGCTCACCTTGTGTTGGGACCGCAGTGATGGAACACCCTGTGCCTCTAGTCTCGGGCGCTTATCAGCGGAGCGCCACATCCTTCCTGTATCAGCCAGACCCGCGCGGTGGTCTTACGGGCTAGAGCTCTCTCACTATCTGCAGTCTCTGCAGTTAATGTCACTGCTCTTGTTCTACTGCCATTTGTACTGCTGTGCCGTCTTGTATGGGACTACAGTGATGTGACATACTGTACCTCTAGTCTTGCACAATTATCGGCGCAGAGTGCATCCTTATTGCATTACCCGGAACCACTCTGTGGTCTCATAAGCTATAGGTCTCTTACATCTCCCGTCTCTGCACTTTATGTCACTGCTCTTGTTCTACTGCCATTTATACTGCTGGTTCGCCGTGTACGGGACTACAGTGATGTGACAATCTGTATCTCTAGTCTTGCACAATTATCGGCGCAGAGTGCATCCTTCTTGCATCACCCAAACCCACTCGGTGTTTCATAAGCTATAGGTCTCTTACATCTCCCGTCTCTGCACTTTATGTCACTGCTCTTGTTCTACTGCCATTTATACTGCTAGTTCGCCATGTATGGGACTACAGTGATGTGACAATCCGTATCTCTAGTCTTGCACAATTATCGGCGCAGAGTGCATCCTTCTTGCATTACCCAAACCCCACTCGGTGGTCTCATAAGCTATAGTTCTCTTACATCTCCCGTCTCTGCACTTTATGTCACTGCTCTTGTTCTACTCCCATTTGTACTGCTGTGCCGTCTTGTATGGGACTACAGTGATGTGACATACTGTACCTCTAGTCTTGCACAATTATCGGCGCAGAGTGCATCCTTATTGCATCACCCGAAACCACTCTGTGGTCTCATAAGCTATAGGTCTCTTACATCTCCCGTCTCTGCACTTTATGTCACTGCTCTTGTTCTAGTGCCATTTATACTGCTGGTTCGCCGTGTATGGGACTACAGTGATGTGACAATCTGTATCTCTAGTCTTGCACAATTATCGGCGCAGAGTGCATCCTTCTTGCATCACCCAAACCCACTCGGTGTTTCATAAGCTATAGGTCTCTTACATCTCCCGTCTCTGCACTTTATGTCACTGCTCTTGTTCTACTGCCATTTATACTGCTAGTTCGCCATGTATGGGACTACAGTGATGTGACAATCCGTATCTCTAGTCTTGCACAATTATCGGCGCAGAGTGCATCCTTCTTGCATTACCCAAACCCCACTCGGTGGTCTCATAAGCTATAGTTCTCTTACATATCCCGTCTCTGCACTTTATGTCACTGCTATTGTTCTACTGCCAGTTATACTGCTGTGTCGTCTTATATGGGACTACAGTGATGTGACAATCTGTACCTCTAGTTTTGGACGCTTTATGCGAAAAATTAACTAGCCTTGCCGACATGGACAGTTTAACGGGTAAAACTATATAAACAATGAAGAAAAGTATTTTAAAATAAATGTTTCAGTGACTATTGTTATTAAACAAAAGAATACTGCTAAACAGTGTTTACTGTTGGTTGTTGTAGGTTGCTTAATTTCAGTTTAAAAAGAAAATAACAATAGTTAAAGACGAAACTTTAACATTGTTTTTTTAAATATGATACTTCGATTGGAAGATTTTCTGTTCTTTCAAACTAGTAACATTGGAGAAAGATTTTAAGTAAAAATTTTGTTGTACAAGGATTGCATTGTAGACGATGTTTTTCAATAGTTGTTAGAATAACTGTATTAACAAAGACTATTTATTTCATAATAACAGAATTGCAATTCACTCGAAAGTAATTTTTTTCCTTCCTGAAGTTTTGACTGATTAATAACGAGTCATTGTTAAGTGAAGGTAAAAATAATGCTTTAATCTTTTAACTACACCATTAAGCCTTTTCTTAATAGTGTACCTCGGCGCAGCAAATGCGACAGCGAGCCACGCTGCTTCGTCTCATCGTCGATACTCGCGTCCCACAGTCATTAGAACTCGCCCTTGTGATTACATCCGAGCCAAATGCGAGACATCTGCGAGCGAACTACGATCCAACTGTGAGCCAACTGCGAGCCAACTGCGAGCCAATGGCGAGCCAACTGCGAGAAACTTGCGAGCCAACTGCGATCCAACTGCGAGCCAACTGCGAGCCAACTGCGATCCAACTGCAAGCCAACTGTGAGCCAACTGCGAGCCAACTGCGAGCAATGTGCGAGCCAACTGCGAGCCAACTGCGAGCCAACGGCGAGCCAACTGCGAGAAACTTGCGAGCTAACTGCGATCCAACTGCGAGCCAACTACGAGCGAACTACGATCCAACTGCAAGCCAACTGCGAGCCAACTGCGATCCAACTGCAAGCCAACTGTGAGCCAACTGCGAGCCAACTGCGAGCAATGTGCGAGCCAACTGCGAGCCAACTCGAGCCAACTACGAGCAATGTGCGAGCCAACTGCGAGCCAACTGCCTCCTGAGCGGTTTCCCGCCCTCTACTTAGTCCCTCCGCTATCGATATATATATATATATATATATATATATATATATATATATATATACTGAAAGGGAAAGCGAGACTACTTACCGACAGTGCTAATCACAACTCCGACTCTAACAGCTAAACTGTAATGACTTTAGTCAAAATTGTCACCAAACAGCAGCATGTTAACTAATATATTACTTTACCGAGATTCCTTCTATTGTCGTGAAAAAAAAATTACGACTAATAGTTTAAGATTCAAATAACATTTAAAAAATGTTATATTATACATGGTTTGGGAACTTATTTTCATTAGGCCTCGGTGCATTGCATGATTTAGTTAAAGGCACTACTTTCGTTGTTCGTGATTCGCTAGCTGTTAGCAAGTGATGATGATTACGAAGAGTTGCGCGCCTTTTTACATCCACGATGTTACATTTACTGAATATCTGTTGAAAATTTTTGTGGCATAACAACAAATGTACGGGCGGCATCAAGTTAAAATAAGAGAAATATCCCTAAAATAAAAATAATGACAAAAAAACTAAAAAATCAACATGTGTGGGACCGAAACTTAAAGAACACAGAGTAAATGCTTGTTGGATGCGTAAATATTTATTTAAATTATTTATTCTTAATTTTACATATGGCAAAGTTCAGGCACTCACCGCCTGGTCTTATTTAACAACAGGAAAAGAATTAATTAATTTCACTATCATAGGAAACCTTAAAATAAAAGTAGCTAACAGTTAAAAAAATTGTTTTAGATATAAGCTCACATTAAAGTAACAAAAAAGTAATATAATTAATAATAAAAATTTAAGTTTTTCAATGAAGGTCCATGAATGCTGGTATAACATCTTATTATAAAACAGCAAATAACAATATAACACAAAAATATAACAAATATAACTAGGACTTACTAAATGAAAAAATCATATGAACCTAAAAACTATGCCAGTACTGAGTTGTGTGTTTCTAAGTCGTTTGTTTCTAAGTTGTGACAGTAATAAATTATGACCTAATTTATAATGTTTCTAAGTTGTGTGTTTCTAAATTACGTGTTTAAAAGTTATGACAGTTTTAAGCGATGTGTTTATAAGTCACGATCGTTCTAAATTATGAAAGTTATAAGTTGTGTGGTTTTATTCAAGAATTATAAGTTATGACTGTTTTAAGTTGCGTCTTTCTGAGTTATTATGGGATTCCTGTTTCCAAGTTTCAAAACAGCGAAGGAAAGTCCAGCATGTTACTCTTACTTAACAGGTAAAATCTGCCAGACAAGGTTTATTATTCAAAATTTAATAATTTCAAATTAATTACTTCTGATAAACAAATACACTCATTAAGCATAGTGAGCTCTTTTGACAGATCACTGAACACTTCAACCATAATACAAAAACCAGGTAATCCAATAAAAGATTTCAAGTGAACATGAAAACACTCAAATATGATATAAATGTACAGGAAATTGACCTCGTTTACAGACGTTACAAAATCGACAAGAAATATAATACTTAACAGAATACTCTATAAGCGTTATACTCTATATTTTATAGCCACGTTTTGCTCCAAATAATATGTTTCCTTTACCTTAATATTCTTCATTACTACCTTAAACATTACTACGGAAACATGAAGCAATTATTAAGTTCCCAAAAATATGGATTATCCTTAATTTTTTGTACATAAAAATGCGTGGACCAAACTTATACAGTCTATAATTTCGTAAGTAATAATATTGTAATAGTATGGATACCATCTATGAAGCAATATCGTTATCTACAACTTTGTCATCAAGCTTAACTTATCCCTAAAAGATACCAATCATTTAAAAACCTGTCCTCAAGATTATGAATTGCTACCCGAATACATCTCGTATCTCTACACAATTCAAACTAATAACATCGTTTCCAAAACTATAACCGAAGCATATAAAAAGTGTAGGGTATACAAAGTTTGCACCCTACACAAGAAAGCATTCCTCTACAAGCAAGCATGTACCAGGTGTAACGATAAAAAGGGTACACTGTCAAATTAATACAAGGACAGGCCTAGATATGTAAAGACTTTAACGTCTAATCGGAGCTTGATGTCTTACGACCAAATCAAAGCTCATATCCTTAATTACGCTTATCCTTACTCAAATTGCAATCGCAGGAACGGTTCTAATATTAATAAACCGGTTTATAGTTTCAAATCTATGCCAAAGGTCTAGTAGCCAAAACGAGCACATGTTCAGTTTAGCTTTAAAATATTCTACAGAAAAAAAGTAAAAACATTGTACGAATCAAACTAAAAAAAGGCGCTCCGAAATATAATTTTGAAACAAGGGAAGGAAAATAGTTTTCATGTCACTAATGTAAGTGCAGACCCGACACGCACAAACCGAAAAAAGTATCAACTTAGAACTCTTTGCACATTTTCCTGACCAAGAGCTAACACTGGAAGATAGTTTATAATGCGACAATCATAATTACAACAGGCTACAACCAAAGCGCTCGCACGGGGGGCAAGGAATCAACTGTGGAGGGGGAAGGAATCAACTCAGAACGGGGAAAGATTCAACTCAGGACGGGGAAGGAATCTACTCAGGAGGGGGAAGGAGTCAACTCAGGAGGGGGAAGGAGTCAACTCAGGACGGGGAAGGAATTAACTGTGGAGGGGGAAGGAATCAACTCAGAATGGGGAAGGAATCAACTCAGGACGGGGAAGGAATCTACTCAGGAGGGGGAAGGAATCAACTCAGGAGGGGGAAGGAATCTACTCAGGAGGGGGAAGGAGTCAACTCAGGACGGGGAAGGAATTAACTGTGGAGGGGGAAGGAATCAACTCAGGACGGGGAAGGAATCTACTCAGGAGGGGGAAGGAATCTACTCAGGAGGAGGAAGGAGTCAACTCAGGACGGGGAAGGAATTAACTGTGGAGGGGGAAGGAATCAACTCAGGACGGGGAAGGAATCAACTCAGGACGAGGAGAATCTACTCAGGAGGGGGAAGGAGTCAACTCAGGAGGGGGAAGGAGTCAACTCAGGACGGGGAAGGAATTAACTATGGAGGGGGAAGGAATCAACTCAGAACGGGGAAAGAGTCAACTCAGGACGGGGAAGGAATCTACTCAGGACGGGGAAGGAATCTACTCAGGAGGGGGAAGGAGTCAACTCAGGAGGGGGAAGGAGTCAACTCAGGACGGGGAAGGAATTAACTGTGGAGGGGGAAGGAATCAACTCAGGACGGGGAAAGATTCAACTCAGGACGGGGAAGGAATCTACTCAGGAGGGGGAAGGAGTCAACTCAGGAGGGGGAAGGAGTCAACTCAGGACGGGGAAGGAATTAACTGTGGAGGGGGAAGGAATCAACTCAGGACGGGGAAGGAATCAACTCAGGACGGGGAAGGAATCTACTCAGGAGGGGGAAGGAGTCAACTCAGGAGGGGGAAGGAGTCAACTCAGGACGGGGAAGGAATTAACTGTGGAGGGGGAAGGAATCAACTCAGGACGGGGAAGGGATCTACTCAGGAGGGGGAAGGAATCAACTCAGGAGGGGGAAGGAATCTACTCAGGAGGGGGAAGGAGTCAACTCAGGACAGGGAAGGAATTAACTGTGGAGGGGGAAGGAATCAACTCAGGACGGGGAAGGAATCTACTCAGGAGGGGGAAGGAATCTACTCAGGAGGGGGAAGGACTCAACTCAGGAGGGGGAAGGAATCTACTCAGGAGGGGGAAGGAGTCAACTCAGGACAGGGAAGGAATTAACTGTGGAGGGGGAAGGAATCAACTCAGGACGGGGAAGGAATCTACTCAGGAGGGGGAAGGAATCTACTCAGGAGGGGGAAGGAGTCAACTCAGGACGGGGAAGGAATTAACTGTGGAGGGGGAAGGAATCAACTCAGGACGGGGAAGGAATCAACTCAGGACGGGGAAGGAATCTACTCAGGAGAGGGAAGGATTCAACTCAGGAGGGGGAAGGAGTCAACTCAGGACGGGGAAGGAATTAACTGTGGAGGGGGAAGGAATCAACCCAGAATGGGGAAAGAGTCAACTCAGGACGGGAAAGGAATCTACTCAGGAGGGGGAAGGAATCTACTCAGGAGGGGGAAGGAATCAACTCAGGAGGGGGAAGGAGTCAACTCAGGACGGGGAAGGAATTAACTGTGGAGGGGGAAGGAATCAACTCAGGACGGGGAAGGAATCTACTCAGGAGGGGGAAGGAATCAACTCAGGAGGGGGAAGGAATCTACTCAGGAGGGGGAAGGAGTCAACTCAGGACGGGGAAGGAATTAACTGTGGAGGGGGAAGGAATCAACTCAGGACGGGGAAGGAATCTACTCAGGAGGGGGAAGGAATCTACTCAGGAGGAGGAAGGAGTCAACTCAGGACGGGGAAGGAATTAACTGTGGAGGGGGAAGGAATCAACTCAGGACGGGGAAGGAATCAACTCAGGACGAGGAAGGAATCTACTCAGGAGGGGGAAGGAGTCAACTCAGGAGGGGGAAGGAGTCAACTCAGGACGGGGAAGGAATTAACTATGGAGGGGGAAGGAATCAACTCAGAACGGGGAAAGAGTCAACTCAGGACGGGGAAGGAATCTACTCAGGAGGGGGAAGGAATCTACTCAGGAGGGGGAAGGAATCAACTCAGAACGGGGAAAGAGTCAACTCAGGATGGGGAAGGAATCTACTCAGGAGGGGGAAGGAATCTACTCAGGAGGGGGAAGGAGTCAACTCAGGAGGGGGAAGGAGTCAACTCAGGACGGGGAAGGAATTAACTGTGGAGGGGGAAGGAATCAACTCAGGACGGGGAAGGAATCAACTCAGGACGGGGAAGGAATCTACTCAGGAGGGGGAAGGAGTCAACTCAGGACGGGGAAGGAATTAACTGTGGAGGGGGAAGGAATCAACTCAGGACGGGGAAGGAATCTACTCAAGAGGGGGAAGGAGTCAACTCAGGAGGGGGAAGGAGTCAACTCAGGACGGGGAAGGAATTAACTGTGGAGGGGGAAGGAATCAACTCAGAATGGGGAAAGAGTCAACTCAGGACGGGGAAGGAATCTACTCAGGAGGGGGAAGGAATCTACTCAGGAGGGGGAAGGAATCTACTCAGGAGGGGGAAGGAGTCAACTCAGGACGGGGAAGGAATTAACTGTGGAGGGGGAAGGAATCAACTCAGGACGGGGAAGGAATCTACTCAGGAGGGGGAAGGAATCAACTCAGGAGGGGGAAGGAATCTACTCAGGAGGGGGAAGGAGTCAACTCAGGACAGGGAAGGAATTAACTGTGGAGGGGGAAGGAATCAACTCAGGACGGGGAAGGAATCTACTCAGGAGGGGGAAGGAATCTACTCAGGAGGGGGAAGGAGTCAACTCAGGACGGGGAAGGAATTAACTGTGGAGGGGGAAGGAATCAACTCAGGACGGGGAAGGAATCAACTCAGGACGGGGAAGGAATCTACTCAGGAGGGGGAAGGAGTCAACTCAGGAGGGGGAAGGAGTCAACTCAGGACGGGGAAGGAATTAACTGTGGAGGGGGAAGGAATCAACCCAGAATGGGGAAAGAGTCAACTCAGGACGGGAAAGGAATCTACTCAGGAGGGGGAAGGAATCTACTCAGGAGGGGGAAGGAATCAACTCAGGAGGGGGAAGGAGTCAACTCAGGACGGGGAAGGAATTAACTGTGGAGGGGGAAGGAATCAACTCAGGACGGGGAAGGAATCTACTCAGGAGGGGGAAGGAATCAACTCAGGAGGGGGAAGGAATCTACTCAGGAGGGGGAAGGAGTCAACTCAGGACGGGGAAGGAATTAACTGTGGAGGGGGAAGGAATCAACTCAGGACGGGGAAGGAATCTACTCAGGAGGGGGAAGGAATCTACTCAGGAGGAGGAAGGAGTCAACTCAGGACGGGGAAGGAATTAACTGTGGAGGGGGAAGGAATCAACTCAGGACGGGGAAGGAATCAACTCAGGACGAGGAAGGAATCTACTCAGGAGGGGGAAGGAGTCAACTCAGGAGGGGGAAGGAGTCAACTCAGGACGGGGAAGGAATTAACTATGGAGGGGGAAGGAATCAACTCAGAACGGGGAAAGAGTCAACTCAGGACGGGGAAGGAATCTACTCAGGAGGGGGAAGGAATCTACTCAGGAGGGGGAAGGAATCAACTCAGGACGGGGAAGGAATCTACTCAGGAGGGGGAAAGAGTCAACTCAGGATGGGGAAGGAATCTACTCAGGAGGGGGAAGGAATCTACTCAGGAGGGGGAAGGAATCTACTCAGGAGGGGAAAGGAATCTACTCAGGAGGGGGAAGGAAAAGGAATCTACTCAGGAGGGGAAAGGAATCTACTCAGGAGGGGGAAGGAATCTACTCAGGAGGGGGAAGGAATCTACTCAGGTGGGGAAAGGAATCTACTCAGGAGGGGGAAGGAGTCAACTCAGGAGGGGGAAGGAGTCAACTCATGACGGGGAAGGAATTAACTGTGGAGGGGGAAGGAATCAACTCAGAACGGGGAAAGAGTCAACTCAGGACGGGGAAGGAATCTACTCAGGAGGGGGAAGGAATCTACTCAGGAGGGGGAAGGAATCAACTCAGAACGGGGAAAGAGTCAACTCAGGACGGGGAAGGAATCTACTCAGGAGGGGGAAGGAATCTACTCAGGAGGGGGAAGGAATCTACTCTGGAGGGGAATGGAATCTACTCAGGTGGGGGAAGGAAAAGGAATATACTCAGGAGGGGAAAGGAATCTACTCAGGAGAGGGAAGGAATCTATTTAGGAGGGGGAAGGAATCTACTCAGGAGGGGAAAGGAATCTACTCAGGAGGGGGAAGGAATCAACTCAGAACGGGGAAAGAGTCAACTCAGGACGGGGAAAGAATCTACTCAGGAGGGGGAAGGAGTCAACTCAGGAGGGGGAAGGAGTCAACTCAGGACGGGGAAGGAATTAACTATGGAGGGGGAAGGAATCAACTCAGAACGGGGAAAGAGTCAACTCAGGACGGGGAAGGAATCTACTCAGGAGGGGGAAGGAATCTACTCAGGAGGGGGAAGGAATCAACTCAGAACGGGGAAAGAGTCAACTCAGGATGGGGAAGGAATCTACTCAGGAGGGGGAAGGAATCTACTCAGGAGGGGGAAGGAGTCAACTCAGGAGGGGGAAGGAGTCAACTCAGGACGGGGAAGGAATCTACTCAGGAGGGGGAAGGAATCTACTCAGGAGGGGAAAGGAATCTACTCAGGAGGGGGAAGGAATCTACTCAGGAGGGGAAAGGAATCTACTCAGGAGGGGGAAGGAATCTACTCAGGAGGGGAAAGGAATCTACTCAGGAGGGGGAAGGAATCTACTCAGGAGGGGGAAGGAATCTACTCAGGAGGGGGAAGGAATCTACTCAGGAGGGGAAAGGAATCTACTCAGGAGGGGGAAGGAATCTACTCAGGAGGGGAAAGGAATCTACTCAGGAGGGGGAAGGAATCTACTCAGGAGGGGGAAGGAATCTACTCAGGAGGGGGAAGGAATCTACTCAGGAGGGGAAAGGAATCTACTCAGGAGGGGGAAGGAATCTACTCAGGAGGGGAAAGGAATCTACTCAGGAGGGGGAAGGAATCTACTCAGGAGGGGGAAGGAATCTACTCAGGAGGGGGAAGGAATCTACTCAGGAGGGGAAAGGAATCTACTCAGGAGGGGGAAGGAATCTACTCAGGAGGGGAAAGGAATCTACTCAGGAGGGGGAAGGAATCTACTCAGGAGGGGAAAGGAATCTACTCAGGAGGGGGAAGGAATCTACTCAGGAGGGGAAAGGAATCTACTCAGGAGGGGAAAGGAATCTACTCAGGAGGGGGAAGGAATCTACTCAGGAGGGGGAAGGAGTCAACTCAAAAGGAAGAAAGAAAGGTGAAGCAAGCTTAGGGGAGGGGAAAGATACAATCCAGAACGAGAAACCACGCACTTACGGTGGATTCTTCATATCACAAGCGTCCACCCTTTACTTCCAGAACAACTCTACAGTTGCTGGAATAAATAAAGTAATTAAAATAATGTAATTAAATTAAGCCGTCAATACAGAAAACGAATCTCATTTTTTGAAACTTAATTATAAGAAGACATTTTTCTGCGTTCCAATTACCAGTAAGTTTATCAATGATGAATTCTGAAAAAAAATAATTTTGACATAATGATTTGGAAACCATCTTAAAACATTTTTTCCTTTAGTTTTTTATGCCTAAATAATCCTAAAACTATATTTATGTTTAAAATTCGGTTAGTGTTTTGCTTTAATTTATCACTTGCAGGTGTGTGTAAATTCATATTTCTGTTTCCCCAGCCTTAAAATGCTGGACATTTGTTTGCGTAAGACGGTTTACCAATAGTTAATTTATGTACCTATGATCTGCATTCGTTTCTATCCAGAAAGCCAAATCATGTAATTTTTATTGCAGTAAATGATAATGTGATATTATCGCCTGTACCTGTTTTGCAATAATAAACATGTGATAATACCGTTTATCTGTTCTTTATTTTGTTCTTTACCACATGAGATAATACACGAAGATTAAAAACAATAGAATCAATCGTATATATCTTACTGCTAATGTTCGCATACTATCCTATAGTTGTACGACTACCTGAACCATTTCAAATGTGATTGATATTGTAGTGCTATGATCCTAAAATATCCTAAATTAAAAATTCATAGAGACGTAGATGATAACTGAGCTCATTAGCTTATGTATGGTGTTTATAACCGTTGTCAACATGTTTTTTAGAATGTGATTCATACTTTGGTCACAAGTTTGTGATTGGCTCTGGGTACTCTAGACCGTGTCATTGAAACTGATTTCCAGTAGTAGAGGCATTATAACATTCAAGAGCACAAACAAATTAGTTTATTTTTCATTTCAAATTAATTTAGTTGGATGGAAAAAAAAATATTATTTGGTAAAAAAACTTCTGGGGTTTTTGTCAAAAAACAATATGTGTTTATCTGAAAGAAATAAGGTACCATTATAAAATAACTGGTTGGGCTTGAGAAATATTTCTTTGTTTCAACATTAGTGACATAAGTGGGGCTATTTATGTCCCATGACTGTCAGGTGATACATCGCTGTGTTCTGGTTGCAGTCTCTGTAAACACTTTTACTTTGAACAGATAATTATTTATGTTTTAAAACATGTATTTAACTATTTGGTTCATAGCTACATTTGACAGCTCATGGACTTGTTTGCAGTTGTGAAAAAAACGCAAACGTCAACTTTTATAATCGTTAATTGGATTTAAAAAAATATATATTTTTCAAAGGTACGCGTTATTTAAATTTAAACAACTCGGAATCCCCTATATTTTTTTATATTCACTGTGCACGATTAAGAAACTGTAGAAAATTTAAAACATAACAATTATCATACTTTTTGTAAGTTGTGTTAAGTAAATGCGTTTTTGTAAATCAAACACTAATTTAAATTAAAAAAAATATATATACTAGAACGATTCACAAGTTTCATGAAAAAATTAAATAGAACCAGGTGAATTCATCACAAATTTATACATATATAGTGTCATCCCTATGCTATACTATACAGAATGGTGATGAATCTATACTACACATACGAAACAGATTTGTGGATGAAATTGAAACGTGTGCTAACTGATGAACGGAATATGTCAGATCAGTGACTAGCAATGAAATAACTGACAAATGCACTCCTTCAGTACAGTTCGCGCGACGGCGGAGTGGTGGGGCATACTTGGGGTCGCTTCACGAGCGGTGAGCGAGGAGTCGGTGGTCAGCAAACCCTTCAGCTAGATGTCGCTGCAGAGTCGCGGCCCGAACGAGTGTGGGCAGTGGCGGCGACTGTAAAAGGATTATCTTCACAATGTAATCTTATCGGGACGCGGCTGGAGTGGCGCGGCGGGCCTTATCGCAGGTAAATAACTAATAACCCGCGCGGCACGAGAGCCGTTTGATCGGCCGCGAGAAGTAGCACTTCGGCAGCTCCGGCCACTTCACAGCCGCGCTCCCAGCTGCCAGTCATCGGCTGTCTCCGGCTGTCTCCGGCTGTCTCCGCCGGTAGCGACCTCCTCCGGGGAACAATTAGCACACGATGCATGCGACTCTCTCCCTGCATGGCTAATCCCAGCATGACTAGGCGTATAGGCTTTGGCCTGAGACGCACCTAGGTCCCTCCCTAACCCGGACCCCTCCAAAATACACTTAGTTTTAGTTAGGTTAGGAAAATAAAATAAAAAAAATTATCGGGGAACAATGCGGGCCGCAAGGCCCAAGCACCCAACCCCTGCATGGTTGATCTTTCAGCCCCGCCCAACTCTTCTTACCTGGACCCTCTTTCCTCTTGTCCAGTAGTTACCTGCTTGCTTATTGCATTATATTTGATCCCCGCATGACCCGGCCCAGGGTTTTCCCTGTGTCTATGCAGGTTTTACCTGGGTCACATTAGTTAGCTTTTAAGCTAGACTTTCAATGTGGCGTCAGCCATGGCGCCAATCGCTGCCATGGCTGGCCAGTAAACCCCAATTAGCACATGATGCACGCGCCCTTATCCTGCATGGTAGAGTGTATAGGCTTCAGCCTGAGACACACTTAGGTCCTCCCCTAACCTGGACCCTCCTCTTACACACTTAGAATAATTTAGGCTAGGAAACAAAAAATAAAATGAAATAATCGGCGCGAGTGATCCTGCAATGACGTCCAAGCATACTTCCCGCATGGTAGACTCTTTTATACTCCCTCCCAGCGGTCGCGACTCGATCCTAAAACTATCAGAAACCATCGAATAAACCATCAGAAAAGATAAGAAAAATGGAAATAAATCGAATTTTGTGCAAAACACATATCTATTGTTAAATAAATAACTGTTTTACTACAACGTGATTATATTTTGTCACACCATTTTCAAATCAGAACACAAAATTGTTTATCAATAATCAATCGGACAATGTGCGTAACAGGACGCTTTTTTTCGTGCGTGCAGCCGGCGTTCATCGATTAATTTGACGTTGTCACGTCAAAAAAAAAAACATATTTTATTTGTGAACAGCTGAACAGACGCAGTTCGGATTCCCACGCGACAGGCGGGGTGGCCAAGTTGGCAGCGCCGAGCCGGCCAAACACTTAGTCCCAGGAATGCAGGTCTGTCGCCCGTCTCCCTTTGTCCAGAGAAGCGGGGGTTTGTCCCGGCCAGACCCCGGGGGACTTCCAGGCTGGACTTGGCGTCAGGCCTTCCTCCTGCGGGATCAGCGACCTCCTGAGTAACGGTGTCCGCTCGCCGGCTCTCCTCGTCTGCACACTATTTTTTCTCTTCTAACCTAACTAATAACTAGAGACCCGTAAAATTCGTGGTTTCGATGGCCTTCAGGATAGACTGTACACTCGGGCAAATAACGCAAGTTCATTGGCTGCCGACTTGTAAGTCGTCTCAGCTGGTTTTTATGCGATTCGATCCTTCTTTGGTTGAGGGTTTATAACTGGTTGAGATTCGTCCAGAAAAACAGTAAGCCAATAGCAAAATTATATAAGAGGCAGGGGCGCAACAACAGGGGGGCAAGGGTAATTTGCCCCTCCCCCCTCTGAAACCTTGAAGTGGGGGCAAACGGGGGCAAATAAAGTGCTGTGTAATCAATTTTTAGATAATAAAACTGCTTAAATAGCACCATTTTCCACCTTGAAATACAAATTTTCCCGGGGGAGGACCCCCGGACCCCCCGCTTCAATAGGGGGGTCGATGATTCTTTATAAAAAGGTATATTCCCCCCCTTTGGAAATTTAGTTGTTGCTCCCCTGCTAAGAGGTATATGTGTTTAAATTCTAGCATATCACCGAATGAATCCGCGAATTTTGCAGGTCTCTACTAATAACTAGGGGCATGCATGTTTCGCGAAAAGATTCCGAGACCAGCTGAAAGTCAAAACAATGTAGCACCGTCTGCGTTCCGTGATTGGGTGGGTTTATCTCAGGTACATGTCGATTGTCACAACACCATTCACATGAAGTCAGTGTGGAATCAAATGCGTCCTGAGTGGCTCGGTCAAACAAGGCGACGACTTCTCTCGCAGACGGCCGCTTGTTGCAGTGAAATAAGTGTTCAGATCTTTTCGCGAAAAATGCCTGCCTCTAATTCTTGCAAACGAGGTCAACATTGGCATGTGATTTGCCAAGATACCTGTCTAATTTAGCGAATAGAAACTATGTAGCTCTGGGATTGTTTGGAAATGGATTTCCACAAGACTCGAGCTTTTGGTCCAATCATGACAAGTTAAGTAGCAATTTGTAGAGGCAGAGATTTTTCGCAAAACAATATGTTCACTTACTAGACTGCAATACGGTATTTCTTGGTCAGTAATTTATGCTTTGTGACTGGGGGTCGTTTGCAAGAGAAGTCATTGCCTTATTCGGCCAGGCCATTCAGAACGCGTTTACTTCCGCACTGAATCACTGTGATTGGTGTTGTTACAATCGATATGTACTTGGGAGAAATTCACCCAATCACGAAACACAGACGGTGCTACAATGTTTTAACTTTCATCTAGTCTCGAAATATTTTCGCGAAATCTGCATGCCCCTAGCCTACAGTAATCCACATAAACTGTGACACAATATCATCCGCAGCACAACGGTATATGTATTTAAATTCTAGCCTATCGCGAAACGAATTCATTCATTTTTCGATCTCTATTAGTCGCGAAAAGTTCGGGTGAAGATATTTTTCATAGCACTGAAGAGTATTCGTGCTATTTTAGTTGAAAAAAATTCTGACATAACGTGATGGTACTGAGTACCATTCAAAATTCATCCGCTCGAAAGATACAGTAATTTGATATGTTACGAACTCGAGGGACCAGACCGCGATGCCAGGTTCGGAGCCGGCTGGCGGCCCTGCACGGCCAATGACGTCATGCGCCGTGTCACGTGCAGTTCACTGACGTAAGGCATGCCACGCGTGCCTGGCCGGATTACAAGGGTCGTCGATACCCCCTCCCCCTCCTCAACACACGCATCGTCCTGCCTCGGCACTGTTATCTATCGCTGAGCGGCCTTGGGAATTCCGCGGGCCGTCGGGCGGAGTGGCGCGAATGGGCGACGCCTCTCTTGATGTTTCGAGCGTCGGATCGGCTAGGGATGACGTGACTCGTCACAGCCGCTCTCGTCGGTTCTGCAAAGACAACCCATGAGTACTTAGGCAGCAACGCCATCCTCCACGACAGGGTCGCGTGAGTTCCGAGCGAGTTTGGTGAGTTCCGCGAGTGAAGGGAAGTGCGACATCGGCGAAGAGGGTGAGAGACCCCCTCGAGAGTGTCGCGACGCGGAGCGACGGGACCGTGAGAGTGCGACTGAGTGGCGCGAGACTGTGTTTGTGGACAGGCGCGAGGTAAGGAGCGAACCACTGTAGAGCCTGGCTCCAGTGAGGAGTGCGAACTGTGGAACTTGACAGACATTGAGTGACTTGAAAATAAAAAAAAAATTTGTGCCAGTGATTTGTGAACGGACATTTCAAGTAGAATTATTTTAATAAATGTTAATTTTAGTTATTAATAAAAATGTAATAAAATTTATTTGGGCTATCCCTTACGAACACAGTAGTTCTCCTCACATAAATCGTAACCATATATTTGGGCACAACACACACATTAATGCATTAAAGCCTAACAAACAGTCAACTTCTCACGTGACCAAGCACCATACTACATATCTATTGTTAGTCTATGTAAAAAAACGCAGCTTAAGACGTTTACTCAACAAGATTGATGTATGCAGTGCGACGGCGCAGTTTACGTCAAAGGTTTTCCGTGGCGAGTAGGAACACGTCTCCAAGTTTAAAATACGAGATAAGGCTTAATTTTTAATTAAGGCCTTGGGTTTTGTCATTAGTTAGGTCATTAACAAAGGATACACATACAAACACACATAAGGAAACAAGGGGGGAAAAATCGACCACTATTTATCGTAACAAACATTCGCTTCAGTCCATTCATAGGAAACAAGGTGCACATACTGGGAGTCGAACCGAGCACTCCTGGGCAGGAGTTCACTGTGTGCTATTATGTCACCTCTCTGGGTGTTCATTGGGAGTCGAGCCGAGCACTCCTGGACGAGAGATCGCTGTGTGCTATTATGTTACCTCTGTGGTTGTGCATTGGGAGTCGAGCCGAGCACTCCTGGACGAGAGTTCACTGTGTGACATTATGTCACCTCTCTGGGTGTTCATTGAGAGTCGAGCCTGGTACACCTGGGTGAGAGTTCACTGTGTGACATTGTGCCACCTCACTGAGTGTGCATTGGGATTCGAGCCGAGAACTCCTGGGTGAGAGTTCACTGTGTGCCATTATGTCTCCTCTTTGGGTGTTCATTGAGAGTCGAGCCGAGAACTCCTGGACGAGAGATCACTGTGTGCTATTATGTTACCTCTGTGGTTGTGCATTGGGAGTCGAGCCGAGCACTCCTGGACGAGAGTTCACTGTGTGCTATTATGTCACCTCTCTGGGTGTTCATTGAGAGTCGAGCCTGGTACACCTGGGTGAGAGTTCACTGTGTGACATTGTGCCACCTATCTGAGTGTGCATTGGGAGTCGAGCCGAGAACTCCTGGGTGAGAGTTCACTGTGTGACATTATGTCACCTCTCTGGGTGTTCATTGAGAGTCGAGCCGAGAACTCCTGGACGAGAGATCACTGTGTGCTATTATGTTACCTCTGTGGTTGTGCATTGGGAGTCGAGCCTGGTACACCTGGGTGAGAGTTCACTGTGTGACATTGTGCCACCTCACTGAGTGTGCATTGGGATTCGAGCCGAGAACTCCTGGGTGAGAGTTCACTGTGTGCCATTACGTCACCTCTCTGGGTGTTCATTGAGAGTCGAACCGAGCACTCTTGGGTGAGAGTTCACTGTGTGCCATTACGTCACCTCTCTGGGTGTTCATTGAGAGTCGAACCGAGCACTCTTGGGTGAGAGTTCACTGTGTGCCATTATGTCTCCTCTTTGGGTGTTCATTGAGAGTCGAGCCGAGAACTCCTGGACGAGAGATCACTGTGTGCTATTATGTTACCTCTGTGGTTGTGCATTGGGAGTCGAGCCGAGTACTCCTGGACGAGAGTTCACTGTGTGACATTATGTCACCTCTCTGGGTGTTCATTGAGAGTCGAGCCGAGAACTCCTGGACGAGAGATCACTGTGTGACATTATGTCACCTCTCTGGGTGTTCATTGAGAGTCGAGCCTGGTACACCTGGGTGAGAGTTCACTGTGTGACATTGTGCCACCTATCTGAGTGTGCATTGGGAGTCGAGCCGAGAACTCCTGGGTGAGAGTTCACTGTGTGACATTATGTCACCTCTCTGGGTGTTCATTGAGAGTCGAGCCTGGTACACCTGGGTGAGAGTTCACTGTGTGACATTGTGCCACCTCACTGAGTGTGCATTGGGATTCGAGCCAAGAACTCCTGGGTGAGAGTTCACTGTGTGCCATTACGTCACCTCTCTGGGTGTTCATTGAGTGTCGAACCGAGCACTCCTGGGTAAGAGTTCATTGTCTGCCATTATGTCACCTCTCTGGGTGTTCATTGAGAGTCGAACCGAGCACTCCTGGGTGAGAGTTCACTGTGTGCCATTACGTCACCTCTCTGGGTGTTCATTGAGAGTCGAACCGAGCACTCTTGGGTGAGAGTTCACTGTGTGCCATTACGTCACCTCTCTGGGTGTTCATTGAGAGTCGAACCGAGCACTCCTGGGTGAGAGTTCACTGTGTGCCATTACGTCACCTCTCTGGGTGTTCATTGAGAGTCGAACCGAGCACTCTTTGGTGAGAGTTCACTGTGTGCCATTACGTCACCTCTCTGGGTGTTCATTGAGAGTCGAACCGAGCACTCCTGGGTGAGAGTTCACTGTGTGCCATTACGTCACCTCTCTGGGTGTTCATTGAGAGTCGAACCGAGCACTCTTGGGTGAGAGTTCACTGTGTGCCATTACGTCACCTCTCTGGGTGTTCATTGAGAGTCGAACCGAGCACTCTTGGGTGAGAGTTCACTGTGTGCCATTACGTCACCTCTCTGGGTGTTCATTGAGAGTCGAACCGAGCACTCCTGGGTGAGAGTTTACTGTATGCCACAATGTTACCTCTCAGGGTATGCACTGGGAGTCGAAGCGAGTATTCTGGGACGAGAGTTCACGGTGTGCCAATATACCACCTTTCTCGGTGTGCATTGGGAGTCGAGTCGAGCACTCCTGAACGAGAGTTCACTATTGTGTAACCTCACTGAGTGTGCATTGGGAGTCGAGCCTAGTACTCCTGGGTGAGAGTTTACTGAATGCCATTTAAACACTTCTCTAGGTGTTTAGTGTACCAGTAGTTTATAATAATATATCACGCAGTAAAACAAACAAGCCGGTTTGTTTATATTTTTGAAAGTGTGTTTCATTGTGTGAAAGCATATTTATTTAACGTTTAATCTAATAATTACGAGAGAACATGAATTTTTTTATAGATTTTGGATTCATAATTATATCCCCCAAATCTCCATCTGAGTTGCATGTGATTAACTGAATATAAAGCAAGTATTTCTAACATGGATAAAACCTTTTTTTTTTTTTTCCAAGGAGTCGTTCCAGCCAAGACTTGTCAGACTGAAACAAAGACATAAAATGACTACTCTTAATTTTCTTGTTTGACTATGGGTCCAATTAAAGTAATTTCAGTTTAATATCAACACTACATATCAATATAATTTGATTGACTTTAATGAATGTTTATTATCTAAGCAAATAACCTTTCTAATGTGGTCAAAATACACCCTTTTCACAGCTTTTTTCACTGCTTCAATTATCCAGGACAGCATAACAAATTTTATTTTCAATACGTTATCTATTTTACTTTTAAGCCCGCGCTGCATTCAAAACAGAATACGCTCGCATGTTCAACACCAGTAACACCTGCTACATGGAGAAAAAATTTTTAGAAGAACAACACAAACTTGGCGAACGGAAATGTGAAGTTTTTACTCTTTTCTGTGCTTTGCTCTGATTTCTGAGTATTGCCAATTAGCAATAACTTCGTTAATTCCATTGATAAACGTGTCATTCGCTAAACAAAGGAAGATATTCGATAAATGAAAATACTTTTTTTTTGTAAAAAAATTATCGGATTTTCGTAATTAATTGCGAAGCCATTTTTCGTGATAAGTTGTTCATTTACATTAAAAACAAAACAGCAAAATTAAATATTTGAATTAATATTTAAGTTTGTAATATAGGTCTAGTGACAGCTGATACGACTGAACATTTTAAAAAGAAAACTGTAAGAAAAGTAAACATGGGGAAAAGTAATGGGAATTTTTTAGAACCGCTGTGTAGTAAGTGAATGTAACATGAAGTTTTCTCCTTCCTCATCATAACCACGCTAATTAATTATTCAAAACCTATTGGAATAAGCACGCTACCAAATTTAACTTAATATATATTTGAGAATTATTCGAAGCATATTAATCTGAACTAGTATATTATTTTAATTTTTACACTGTGATCTATGTTATTTGACAGTCCTATGCAAAACGCAACCTACATTTCTAGTGGTAGTATATAGCGAGAGTTAGCAATAGCGGTGGATGTTTAGAAAGTGTACTGTGGTATTGCGTAGTAAGTCTACACATTTTATAAGTGTATGCATAAGAGATAGCCGGTCTCTTAGAACAAACAGGTGGAAATGAAGCATGGTGTGTTCATTGCGGACTGTATTACCTTGCCTGCATGCCATTCCACATAACAGAGACCCGGCGTATCTCACCGTGCAATGGCGATAAAGAGAAGTATTTCCGGACACATGTTTGACGACATTGTGTCTCCCGCACCTGTCTTGCACGCTTGCGAGAAAATTTTTTTTTACGCGTGCTTGTGATACGTCCCAAATAGGTAGCGGAGCGGGAAACACAATGGTGGTGTTAATGTAAGAAATAGAAACCGCAAAAATTCGCAGGTCCATTTCGCGATAGTCTGAAATTCATTCAAATATACCTTTAAGCTGCTACCTTTAAGCTGCTTTTGCTATTGGCTCACAGTTCGTCTGAGCGACTCTGGGCCAATGAGAAACCCTCAACCAAAGAAGTAACGAATCACGGACAAACCAGTTGAGACGACTCACAAGTCAGCAGCCAACGAACTGGCGTTATTTGCCCGAGTATACAGAGGACTGTGTAGACTATCCTGAAGGTCATCGAAACCGCGAATTTTTTAGGTCCCTAGTAAGTAGAGAATTGTAAAATTCGCGGTTTCAAATCCCTAAAGGATAGACTCCATGATCCTCTATGCACTCGTGCAAATTACATCTGCTGATTGGTTACCGACTCGTAACACCTGTTGACTGGAATGATCGTGATTCGCTAATTCTTCTGTTAAAGAATTTTTCATTGGTCCAGAGTCCTTCAGATAAACTGTAGCCTAATCGCTGAAGCAAAATAATGTCAAAAGTAATTGGACTCTATCCTGAATCCGCGAATTTTACAGGTCTCTACTAGTAAGAAATGAGCTCGGCACTTAAACACTCTTGAGGCGTCTCGAACGCCGCTCTCCGCCTGTTGAAAAGTGAAGACGCTCCCTTTCGTTCGCTTGAAGTCTCGCGCGGAGCGGAGGGGAGGAAGGGAGGAACGGAGGGGCGGAGGAGGGGAAGCGGAGGAAGGGAGGGGAGAGGCCCCGCCCACGGCCGGCAGGCCCCGCCCCCCGCGGCTGCGGGCCTGCGCGCGGCAGGGTGGCGGCGGGCCTTAACGCGCGCAGTAGCCACGCAGCCGCGGCAGCTTGTTGCCGCTCGCCGCCGCACGCCGCGCCACTGTCGCGCGCTCCACCGGCGCCGCGCCCTGTCTCAGCGCCACTGCCGCGTGGGCCGCGCGCGCGGGAGGGTCTCTGCAGCCGTAGCGGGTCCGCGCGCCACACCATGCCAGCGGCGGCGTAGGGCCTGCCCGGCCAAGCATGGACTTTCAGAGCGCCATGGAGACGTTCGCGGAAGCTTGGGTGGCGGCCAACACCAAGGGCGGCGGTCTGGGAGACGGGTGCGCTCAGGTGAGTCCGCCCCGCCGGCGCCCTTGTCCCATACAACATAGTCCGCGCGTCGCGATGACATCTCACAACTCCATGCTATTACATTTCCAACGCCGCTCTTTCGTCGGAATGTTCAAGCTAGTTGGGTCTCTGCGTATCGAGCTTAGTTTTGAACAACAGTAAAACTTATGTTTGTAGAAAGAGAAAGAAACTGGTTGATATTCCAAGCTGGACAACCTATTTGTTCTCTTTATTGTGTTAGGGGCATCCTTTATTGAAGCCTGGGTGTTTTTTTTGTTGGTATTGTTCTAAATGCCCACTAGTTCATGCCAAACTTTAAAGTGTTTTAACTTTAAAAAACCTACTTTTTTTGTGGAAATTAATTATGTCGTTCTTTTTCCAAATGTTTGAAAAGATATGAAATACAGTTATTAATACCAAAATATATAAATCCACTTTAATCTACTTTGAAATCGCTTAGACTATGTTTCCACTTTAGGATATATTTTTTGTTTCTAATTTACCACCCAGAAATGTTAACATGTATTATAATCAAATTTAAAGGCATACGTAGCTTAAAATTATTTTTACGGTGTATCTTTTAGACTGATATATTAGCAGTGATCGTGAATATATATTTTATACAATGCAGAGGGACATTACTCGTACTTTTAACTTGATGGAATATTTAGTATTATATTAAACGCCATAATTAATTCAACACGACAATGTGTCCATTTTGCTACTCAGAATAAGAATTTTACGTCATTGCTTATCTAAGCTTTAGCTCTTAAGTTTATATGTTTTGCTCGATACACTAACTTATCGTGCGGCCGAGAATGTAATGAAGCGATTTTTAGTGGCACACGCTTTTTTAAGAAAATCCATAAAAAACATAGTAAAAATTAATATTATGTTTCATAAATATTTCCTAAAGAAAGAACATATCGGTGTTATGTACCTACTTAGCGTAAAGAGCTTGGATTTCCTTGCCTTCTTGAACGTGAGGTTAAAACTGCAAGGCAAGGCAATGTTATCAAATCACATTAAACTAATTAGCCACAAATGCGCTAGTGCTTTTTTAAATAAAAAAAAATTACATTCCGCGTCGTGCATTACGTTAGTAAGCAAACTTAGGAACAAAGAGAAATATGTGTTTTATCTATCCCTGCTCTGGACATTAAAACATAAAAATATGTACTTTAGGTTTTCGTCCCGTAAGCGTTTTAGTTTTCCTTGAAACTCGTTGTTGTGATGCCTTAAGCCACACGTAGTACGTAAGGTACGTAACACGTAATTAAAGTTTTACTTTTAAAAGGATTCTTGTAACTCTCACGTTAATTTGGTTAGAGGGCGAACGCGCAATAAACATTATTAATTTCACGACATTATTAATCCATGCATTGAAACTAGCAGGTAAACTACTTTCGTGAACCATTTACTCGTCTCTTCTGCTCGTTCACTATCCGTCCTTCCACCACGTGTAGCCAATGAGATGTCCTGAAGTGAATAATAAATACTATTCCCCTGTAGACGGACGGATGAACATTCTAATCACATGGTTGGTGACGCCAGTCGCTTTCATTCATCGAAAAGGTTTATAGTTTGTTTAATGTTTGTTCAACGTTTTTGCTTTGCACATAACGTTATTAAGTTGCGTTTGGAAGTTTTGACAAATGGGTAGGGGCAGGAATTTTTCGCGAAAAAAAAAACAACTGAACGTCTACTAGACTGCAACAAGGTATACCCGCACCAACGGTTTCTTCCTTGGGATTGGCGGCCGTCTGCGAGAGAAGTCGTCGCCTTGTTTCACCGAGCCACTCAGGACGCGTTTGATTCCGCACAGACTTCATGCGATTGGCGTTGTGACAATCGACGTGTACCTGAGAGAAACCCACCCAATCGCGGAACACAGACGGTGCTACATTGTTTTGACTTTCAGCTGGTCTCGGAATCTTTTCGCGAAATATGCATGCAGCTACGAATGGGTTGCGGCGCTGAATTTTCCTGGCGAGGTGACAGTTGATCGCACGCGATGACACTGTAAGTTGCGGCGCCGAGGGAGAAAGGTGGACACGAGTGTGATAACAGAAAATATTTTTTTTACAGGAGATACGTTTCCAGGTCACGATAGTTAGGGACTGGAAAAATTCGCGGTTTCAATGACCTCTAGGATAGACTCCACGATCCCATACATACTCGGGCAAATACCACACGCTCATTGGCTACCGGCTTGTGAGACTTGTCAACTGGGATGCTTCCCACTCGATACTCCTTGGTTGAAGGTTTTTCATTTGGCTAAAATCCCTTTATGTAAAATCTGAGCCAATAACAGTATCAGTACGGAAGTATATATGTTTGGATTCTAGCACAACACGAAATGAATCCGCGAATTTTTCTGGTCTCTAACGATAGTTCGGCACTTTGATTCCGAGAGATCTTGCGACTTGTCTGCAAAGCGTTGTGAAGCGTGCCGGGAGGAAGCGGACAAACGGAAGACGGAAAAAAACTTGTTTTGTGAACCTGGCTTCGCTGCAGGAAGAACAGCGCACATTTCAACACACACGCTGCTAATAAATAACCCTATTGATACAAATACATGATTTGAACAAGAAAAATCGTTACATAAAGATTTTAAAATACATATATAAATCTATACTTTTTAACTTTTCCAAAGTGGCGCTTCGGGATATTCAAAAAATTCCACTCATATTGTTACAAAACTACTTCGACGATTAGGTTTTTAAAATGTTTCTACTATCAGACGCACATTTGATATTTGCAGTGCATAGAATTTTCTTAGGGTACAATTTTGCACGACTCAAATGCGTGGCATTGGGAATATAACCGTTTATAAAAAAAATTATGAACGGAAAGTTGTTTTACGTGGTTTGCGAAGACTGTGTGCGTGAAATGAACAAATGTGTCGGCAGTGTGCATGCGACGTAATGGAGCTCAGACTCGAAATATTTTATTTTAATTGTTAGGGATATTATGCCTCAAAAAATTAAAACACAACCATATACATAACTATGGAAGAGTTTGAACATTCTAACTGACCAACATTTTTTTTTGAGGTTTATGTTTCTTGTTCAATTAAACGTAACTGTAAATAAAAAATTTCTATGAAAGTCATTTCAAGTTTTATTGTCTCTTACAAGGATGTTCAGCCATTTAGTGAAATTTTGCTGTAGTTATTTTCCCCACTTTTTAGGTTTATATAAAAAGAAATAAAATATAAAATGAAGGAAAATACAGCCAAGTTATACAACTTTTTAAATGAAATTTTCACCTACGAGAGTGAATTTTACACGTCAATTAATCAAAAGGTGATTTTAAATTTTCAGTGCTTAAATTTCTGCGCAATAAAGTTGAGGTTTAGCGAGATAATTATACAACAAATTATTTGCAGTTGTTCGATAATGCGCATGTTTAGTCAGCTGTACTGTTTATTCTTATGGTTTTTTATCGCTTGGACCTTGCGGGTAGTTTAACAATGCAGCAAAAATATTTCTGCATGAGAAAAGTAAGTCATAAGAACCTACAGAAAGACGCTTTTGCTACCGGCGACAGTAGGATGTTCAAAGGCGCAAAAATTTGAGATTCTTCTGTTTGAGCGGTGAAAATAGCGTAGAATATTAATAATATTACCGCAATCGCCAATTTAAAAAAAAAAATCAACGCGTCTCTTTAGATTATTTGAATATTCGCTGAACGCGTTTTCATTCTGAATTTAATAAATTAATCATTAGGGGCAGGTATTTTTCGCGAATAAATATGATCGCTTATTAAACTGCAAGAAGTTATGTCCGAGTTAGCGATTGTTTCCTTGCGATTGGCTGCCGTCTGCGAGAGAAGCCATCGCCCTGTTTGGCCGGGCCAGTCAGAACGTGTTGGCTTCCGAAATGAACGACTGTGATTTGTGGGCCGACAGTAAACATGCAACGGAAAGAAACTCGACCAATCACGGAACACAGACGAAGCTACAGTGTTTTAACACAAAGCTAGACTAGAAATCTTTCCGCGAAAAAATACATGGCCCTATTAATCATTAGGGTCCGTAAATATTCGCGTATTCATTGGTCTCTATAGGATAGACTCCACAGTCAACGTTTACTGGGCAAATGTATCCTGTTCATTGGCTGCTGCCATACGTGGCGTATCGCCTGCGGGTTCTGCGTAACTCATCACTAGAGTCCTGCAAAATTCGCGGATTCATTTGGTGATAGGCTATAATTCAAACACATATACCTCTTAAATAATTTTGCTATTGGCTTCCTGTTCATCTGGACGAATCTCAACCAGTTATAAACCCTCAACCAAAGAAGGATCGAAACACAGACAAACCAGCTGAGACTACTTACAAGTCGGCAGCCAATGAACTTGCGTTATTTGCCCGAGTGTACAGGGGTATGTGCAGTCTATCCTGAAGGCCATCGAAACCGCGAATTTTGCAGGTCTCTACTCATCAAGTCATCAATTTCTTGGTTTAGTTGTTTCTCATTGGCTCACAGTTCTCCAGATAAAATGTGGACCATTCTTAGAAGCGTTAAAAAGTTATACTTGTTTGGATTTTAGACTATCGCGAAATAGATCAACGAATATTTCCGGTCTTTATGCATCACAGACAATATAAACGGACATTATATATTTATGGCGGTAGGCATTTTTCGTGAAAAAAAATCTGAGCGCATATTAGACTGCAACAAGATATACCCGCACCTATGGTTTCTTCCTTGTGATTGGCGGCCGTCTGCGAGAGAAGTCGTCGCCTTGTTTCACCGAGCCACTCAGGACGCGTTTGATTCCACCCTGAATTACTGTTATTGGAGTTATAACTGAGACATGCACCTGAAATAATCTCAACCAATCACGAAACACAGACAATGCTACAGTGTTTTGACTTTCAGCCGGTCTCGGAATCTTTTCGCGAAATATGCATGCCGCTATATATTTATAATTAACTATTTATGAATTCCGTCATGTGAAATGTTTACATGTTAAAAAAAGAGTTAACATGTGCCAGCTTATACGCAGGGTAGGTGATTTTTCTCGAAAAACATCTCGAGACAAGCTGTGTGTTAAAACACTGTAGCATCGTCTGCGTTTCGTGATTAGCGGAGTTTCTTTCGGGGTACATGTCGATTGTTACAACAACCAATCACAGCAATTATGTGCGGAAGCAAACATGTTATGAATGGCCTGGCCAAATAAGGCAATAAATTCTCTTGCCAATGGCCTCTACTCACAGAGCAGAAAATACGGACGCAGAAATACCGTGTTGCAGTCTAGTATGTGAACGGATTGTTTCGCGAAAGTTCACTGCCTCTACTTATACGGTTGTCACCATTTCTACAATCTGATATCATTTAAGAATATTTAGTAAATAAAGTTACGTTATGAGTGAATTTATTGTGAAAACCATTCACTCATTAGTTTAGTGCATTGTAATGTTATGTTCCTACAGTAAGAATCAGTTAAATTCGTTAATGTGACAGTTTTTTTCTCATTAAATAAGGGCTACAACTTGAAGCATATAAAAAATTGTTTACTTTTGTTTCCCTTGAATTATTTTATATATAAACAAAAACTTTGATAAATTTTACGAAATAATTATGGGAAGGCATTTTTCGCGAAAAAAATCTGAACGCCTATTAGACTGCAACAAGGTATACCCGCACCAGCGGTTTCTTCCTTGTGATTGGCGGCCGTCTGCAAGAGAAGTCGTTGCCTTATTTGACCGAGCCACCCAGAAAGCGTTTACTTCCGCGCTGAATCACTGTGATTGGTGTTGTGACATTCGTCCTGTACATGAACATAACTCACCCAATCACGAAACACAGACGATGCTACAGTGTTTTAACGTTCAGCTAGTCTCGGGATATTTGCTTAAAATATACATGCCCCTAGGAATAACTAAGAAACGGTCTCTCAATATATATTAACATTTTTGCAATAATTTTTAACGTCTAACAAGAAATAAAAATATCGATATTTTAAAATAATTTTCAGGCTAAATAAAATTGCCTGTTCCAAGGTATAAAGCAGCATGTTTTAAATTTAAAGTTTTATTTCATAAAACTTTAAAACTCTCATAAGACGTTAGGTCATTTTTTATAACATCAAACACTAGATTTTTTAATCTGGTGAAAATGGCTTTGTAAAATGTTCAAATATAACATCTTTTATGTAATAATGAACATAATCACTGGTTATATTCCTGTTAATAAACATAACTGCATCTACAAATATCCCTTTTGTTTACTCAAAATGTTGGAATCATAAAACGTCTTGATTTTAGTAAAATAAGCCCCTGAAAACGCCACCAAAAACAATACAGTACATCAGACATCACTTAACGCGTTTGTTCAGAGCAGCTATTAGGGAACAAGTATCCAGCTGTTCCTTTTTTAAATTTTGTACCTTATCAAAATGTTCTTTAATCACTGACTTTAGTAACAATAAGTACTGTAAAACGAATATACTGGCATTAAAATGGGTTTAAAAAGTTAATTATTTGGTAACATTAATTTAACTTGTTTTATATTTACGCTGTAAGCAAACAATCAGTATCCAGAACCAAATAAATCGACGAATAAACATAATGCATCCAAAAAAATTTGAGATTAGTTATCATATAAGAAAACGGAAAATATTTTTCAAGTAATGGCTTTCACTTAACTTGTATGAAGTATGATAGCTTCTTTAGCTTAGTGGATCAAATATATACGTAAACTTAAGAACCTTAAATTCCCTGAACGCTCATAAATATTATCTTATGACGTTATGACGAAACAAAACATTTTTTTAATTCTTACAAACCCTTTTCAGCGTGTGTAAACGTCCCACTTGACACCTTTTCGCCTTTGAGTTACAAAATCATAAAACGGCCTGAGGTAAGCGCATGTTTGTGCATTGAAATTATAGTTGACATTCAAAGTCACGCATTTTTGTGTATAAAGATTTAAGACAAGAGAACAGAGTACACTGAAAAAAAAACATGTCTCGAAGCTTATTAATTGAGGCATAAGAAGGACTTTAAACATTTCTGAAATAAAAAAATGAAAGTGTTTTAGTAAAATGGAATAGCATGCTCTTTAGGTTATAAAAATTTATATGAATTAAATCCATTAATTTAAATTGCAAAAGGCGTTTGTGATAGATTTCTAAGTGCATTAAGCATTAACTATGAAATTCGAACTGCAAAAAAAAAAAAACACTTCCATGCTCTGACATGATGAAAACGTGTCCCCAAAAACTACTTCGTCCGACGTCTGTTTCAAAAGTAATCACGTAAGTGCGGGAGATGAGCGCGATTTGCATAAGGGCGAAGGTGCGCTTAGTGAAGGCTAGTGGGTCGACCTAGTAGACGTCCTCTCCACAACAAGCTCGAGCGAGACTCATCCGAGCCCAAAACTCGCCGAATTATCGTGGACAGATTACTTAGCAGGCGAAAATATTTTGAGCCAAAATATGAACGGTCAGTCTGTCGATAGAACTGTTAAAGTCGTGTGCAACGGCTGACGCAACGGTGCTTTGTTTAGGTCTGTTAAGTTCCGGATCTCTCTGCAAGTGTGACTTATATTTCATCACCATAGTGGATTCTTCAAATGTTTTTTTCTCGAATAACTGTCTAACATTTAATAATGTTAACAATTTCAAGACAAAAGCGTGTTTTCGTTCAAGTTCAATTTGTAAACATACGCAAATGTTCACCACAGCTGAATTCAACAGTTGTTATGGTAACTCGAAACATAAATTAGGCATCGGTGTACATGATAAGAATTGCCTATGCATCAAGACGCGCTCGTGTCTTATGTCCACTCTTCGGAGCGTAAACAGTCGGTTTTTCTTGGACTCGAGTACTTACAAGTCTGCAACGAATCTCGAGCGAAATTAAATTGTTACCACGTAAAACACTTTTAAAGTCCATTACTTGCAAAGACAGGCAATTTTGCCATTTGTATCTGTTGACTTCGGGTAAAAGTCTAAGTAAAAATAACTTTTGGTAGATTGTTTTTTAACAATCATAACAAGGGACACCTGTATTTCGCGAATACATTTCGTATCAAGGTATTTCACAAAATACTGTAGCTTTTCTCCTGTGGTTATTGGCTGAGGTCGGTGAGAGGTGTCGTCCCGCTCTTGACGGGGCCAATGAGAATGTGGTCACCGTACTGCTGCACCCTCACAATTTGTCATGACTCATGACTTTTAGAAAAAGCTACAGTATTTTGTGAAATACCTTGACATGAAATGAAATCGCGAAATACAGGTGTCCCTAATCATAACGTATAATCAGGGGTGACTTCGTCTGCATGTTTACATGATAACCGGGATGAAGCTTTTTTTTTTTTATCATTTCAACGATTAAAATGAAAAGGTATTATAGACAACACAACAATTAGATTAACAAATGACAAAACGGTAGCGACGTTTCGGGAACTGGTAACTGTTTCCGTCATCAGGCGCGAACAGTCTGACAAACAGTGCAAAAACTGAAATGGCGTGTGTCAAAAAAAAAGGGGGGGTTTGTCTGTAAAGTCGGTTTACAGACGATAATTTTACGTGATAACGTCATAAGAAAACATTGATCAAAAATTGCATACTTTAAGATTTTCAAACATTATTTACTTTTTTTTGCAAATTTAATTTAAATAATTTGTTTAAATATAATCACGAAAAATTAGTTAAAAATCCCGCCTCAAAGTGTTTGATATTATAGAAGATTTTCTCGCACGGTGGTTGGCCGCTTCTTGCACGCTCGGCTCAGGCGGAACGGGACAATTTTTCGTGCGTGCAGCCGGCGTTCATCGATTTATAAGACGTTATCACGTTAAAAAAATTTCCGCATCGCACGAGTCATTGAAAACAAGACGCGGGGAGCTTCCTTGTCCCAGGTGACGCTTCGCGGCTCTGCGCGCTCCAATGACGCCCCCCCCCCCCCCCTCGTGGGCAGACTGTCCACAAACACACATAAATAAATATGTAAATGTTCGTCCGTCCAGAATCTCAACTCTCTGAACGTTCGACGCCGATTTTTTTTTTTCAAACTCTGGCTCGACGGCGCATGCGAATGCGCACTTTTTTTTATATACCTATGTCTATAGGGGCAGGCATTTTTCTGCGAAAAATTCTGAACGTCTGTTAGACTGCAACAAGGTATACCCGCACCAGCAGTTTCTTCCTTGTGATTGGCGGCCGTCTGCGAGAGAAGTCGTCTCCTTGTTTTACCGAGCCACTCAGGACGCGTTTACTTCCGCACTGACATCATGTGATTGGTTGTACTGACATTAGACATGTACCTGAAAGAAACCCACCCAATCACGGAACACAGACGATGCTACATTGTTTTGGCTTTCAGCTGGTCTCGGAATATTTTCGCGAAATGTGCATGCCCCTACTTATAGTTAGGGACCTGAAAAATTCGCGGTTTCGATGACCTTCAGGATAGTCTACGCAGTCCTCTGTACACTCGGGCAAATAACGCCAGTTCGTTGGCTGCTGACTTGTGAGTCGTCTCAACTGGTTTGCCCGTGATTCGTTACTTCTTTGGTTGAGGGTTTCTCATTGGCCCAGAGTCGCTCAGACGAACAGTGAGTCAATAGCTAAAGCAGCTTAAAGGTATATTTGTATGAATTTCAGACTATCGCGAAATGAATCTGCGAATTTTTCCGGTCTCTACTTATAGGTAGAGACCCGTGAAATTCGCGGGTTCAATGACCTCCAGGATAGACTCCAATATCCTCTACACACTCGGGCAAATAACAACTGTTCATTGGCTGTTGACTTGTGAGTCGTCTCGACCGGGTGGCCTGTGATTCGGCACTTCTATGAGTGAGGGTCTCTAATTGGCCCTCAGTCCTCCAGATTAACAGAGAACCAATGACAGAAGCAACACTAAGGTATAATTATTTGAATTTTAGCATAACACGAAATGAACCCGCGAATTTTACGGGTCTCTACTTATAGGTTATAGTTAGAGACCGAAAAAATTCGCGGACTCATTTAGTGATAGGCTGAAATTCAAACATGTGTACAATTCTGCTGGTTCTGCTATTGGCTCGCAGTTTAACTGGAGCTCTCTGGGCCAATGAGAGACTATAGACCAAAGAAGCGTCGAATCACAAGCTACCCAGAGGAGACGCCTCACAATTTAGTACCCAATGAACACGCGTGTTTACTTGAGATGTGCAGAGGATATTGGTGGCTCTCCTAGAGGTCATTGAATCCGCGAATTTTTCCGGGCCCTAGTTATAGGGCCTTAGCGAATGTTAAAATGCTTTTCGCAAACAGGCCCACTGGGATGTCTCGGGCAGTTTTTCTTCGCGCCGTGTGTGTGTCCGGGAAGGCGGGCACTAAACACTTGTGACAAGGCCAGGCCGTGACAGTGCTGAAGACCGAGTGACGAGCGACTCGTCAAGCCGAGTGTGACATACCGTCACACATGACTTCGTACCTATGCCACACGTGCTCGACGAGTTCATCCTGCGGGTCACACGTCACGTGAAATTTCCCTGCTTTTCGTCCCGACTTTACTAGAAATCCACAGAGAAAAAAAAAACATGGCGTTGATTTCAGCAAAGAGTTAAAAATTTGTGACAAAAAAATTTACCGAAGAACGTTGCTCAAAAAAAAAATCAATGCATCTTCGTAAATTCGCGACCATCTTCACTGATAAATGCGTACAGACCTGCCAAATACGCGGATTCATTCGGTGATAGGCTAGAATTCAAACACATATACCTCTTAGATAATTTTGCTATTAGCTTACTGTTCATCTGGACGAATCTCAACCAGTTATAAACCCTCAACCAAAGAAGGATCGAATCACAGACAAACAAGCTGAGACGACTTACAAGTCGGCAGCCAATGGACTTGCGTTATTTGCCCGAGTGTACAGGGGTATGTGCAGTCTATCCTGAAGGCCATCGAAACCGCGAAATTTGCAGGTCTCTATAAATGCGTATTCAGTTTACTTTTAACACGCACCTGCAAAAACCACACTAGTTTTGAAAAAAAAAAAAACACACGCTCATAAAGTTATGGTTAGAGTCCCGTAATTTCGCGTATTCCTCCGGCCTCAGGATAGAATTCAAGGTATAGGTGTGCTCGACCCATGTTTACTTTCCCATTGGTTGATTTCATAGCGAGAACATTTTTATCCTTGTTGTTTGGCACTACCTGATTCGCTTACTTATCTCCTAGCTGGGCATCATTGGCTCACGTTCGTAGAGGGGCGTGTCCAGATAACTGCGGTCCAATCATGAACACAGTGCGACAGTATGGAGGTTTGCATTCTAGCTTGCGACTAAATGAATCTGCGAAATTTCCGTGGCTCTAGTTATGGTGTGAACATATATATATTTTTTCTTTCTTGTTCTTGCTGATCCAGTTATCCACGGAATAAAATCTTCTGGAAAAAAAAAGTAATCCGGCGAAGTTCCGACGCAGTAATTATTTTTTTGTGAACGGAACAGAAATATTTACGTAAAATTACAGGTATTTTTTACACTTTTAAATTTACATGAAAAACAACTAACTGTATCACTACAAATAGTGTTCTCAGTAATACTAGGTTCGTATTCCTACACGGGCATTTATTCTTTTTGTCGTCCCAGTACCTCCAATAGTTAAAGTTATTTGTACACCGTTCCCTGAATAGCTTTACAGTATTAACGGCGCACATAAATAAGCATCACAAAACAAAATAAAGTCAAATGATTAAATATTCGATAATGTTTCCAAGGTTTAAAAAAAATTTTGCTTGAATGAAACATCAATTAAAATATAAAATTATGCGAAAATTTTCGTAAGAATTACTTAGTATTATCCCGAGCAAATATTTCATATGTGCAAAAATAACAATACCCAGGTGTTGTACAAAGTTGCAATATATTTTTTGTAGTATAACTAGAGACAGGGGCGTAGCCAGGGGGTGTTTTTAGGGGTTCGAACCCCCCCCCCCCACCCCTTTATCACCAAATCTTTAAATTATTTCTTATTCATCACTCAAACAAATTTCATATTAAACTTAATAAAAATTTTACCATTACAATATTTAAATTTAAGTACCGAAAACTGCTAAAATTGAACTATTTTACACCTTAAAATCCAAATTTTCCCGGGGGAGGACCTCCGGACCCCCCGCTTTAATACGGGGGGGGGGGGGGGGGTGGCGCATGCTTCTTAACACCCCCCATACACAAATCCTGGATACGCCACTGACTAGAGACCTGCAAAATTCGCGGGTTCATTCAGTGATAGGCTACAATTCCAACATATATACCTCTTATATAATTTTGCTATTGGCTTACTGTTCATCTGGACGAATCTCAACCAGTTATAAATCCTCAACCAAAGAAGGATCGAATCACAGACAAACCAGCTGAGACGACTTACAAGTTGGCAGCCAATGAACTTGCGTTATTTGCCCGAGTGTACAGGGGTATGTGCAGTCTATCCTGAAGGCCATCGAAACCGCGAATTTTGCAGGTCTCTAAGTATAACAAACTATTTCTTGGTAACTTGTTTCCAAAGGTATATTTTGTAAAAGTACAGAAAATGTTTACTGTGCACTAAACTCCAGCTACCTGCTACTACTAAGTAATCTTCCTTTATTTGCGATGCATGCAATGTGTCCTTATTTGGAAAGTCCGTAATTTTAGTTTAAGTTTTTGAGCATGTACGATTTGAGACGCTTTCTTCCATAATATACATTTTGTTGAGTGTTTTAATCTATATTTACCACACTGTTGAGACTTTAAGTCAAAATAAAATTTAAGAATATTTAACTGGAGGCTGGTGCATGCTTTATATATAGGCCTATAACATTTCTCTGTTTGCATATGTCTATGTTATGAATCAATGCGTACTACTATGACGTAGTTCGTACAACTTTACCTAAAACTGACCTTCGAAGGTGATAAAGGACTAGGTTATTGATTATAAAAATAATTGGTTGTCTATAAAGTCGGTTTACGGACTATAGTTAAACGTGACAACCTCATAACTAGAGATACGGAAATTTCGCGCATTCATTTAGTCGCAAGATAGAATGCAAACCTCCACACTGTCACACTGTGTTCATGATTGGACCGCAGTTATCTGAACACGCCCCTCTACGACCGTGAGCCAACGATGTCCAGCTAGGAGAGAAGTAAGCGAATCAGGTAGTGCCAAATAACAAGGATAAAACTGTTCTCACTAAGAAATCAACCAATGGATAAGCAAACATCTGTTTAACACACCTATAACTTTGAATTCTACCCTGAGGCCAGACGAATTCGCGTAATTTCCGGGTCTCTACTCATAACAAAACATTGATGAAATGATTGCATACTATTATGAATAAAATTGAATCATTTTTATTGAATTATCACTATTTTGTATGGATACAAGGAAGCAGTGAAATGAAATATACAATTTAATTGATAAATTTACTTTTATTTGAACTCACTAATTTAAATACTTATGTTTATTACTTTAACGAAGAGATTATTTTAACTATAACTTTTATACATGTCTGCTATCTAACTTCTTCCAATCTGTGTTTTTCTGTTAAGGATAGGACGATGATAGGAAAAGTAGGAAACGAATGGGAGTGTTTCAAGTTTAATGTGCCTCGAAAAAGTCAAATCGATTGTTGTTCCAGTCGAGTGGAAGAGAGATAGATGCGGTGCAACCGTACAATGAGCGTAACGGGACAAATCGTAACGGGACAATGTGCGTAACGGGACATTGAGTCATCCTTTTTATTGCGTGCAGCCGGCGTTCATTGATTTATTAGACGTTGTCACGTCAAAAATTAAAGTAATTTTATTTATCAAGTTTGATTTAAGTCAGTTTTTTCCCCCCATTGGAAGACTATTACAAAAAAACGTGTCATCTTTATGTCTGTTGAAATTCTTAGAGGCTGATACAATATCTATGAAAGCAAAACCATATTTGAATTGCAGCAAGAAATGTAGAATTTACGTGTGGAAAATTAACATAAGTTTAGTGAAACCAGGCAGTTCCGTGAGATAAAATCTGCCGTAGGAAAAGTTTTTGTTGAAAATAATGTTGTATGAAAATAATACCAAACGATCTAATAATAAATTTGGCATACTTTCAAATGTTTCAGCTTTAAGCAATGGGAAATTGTTGACCTTTTATTAGTTATCAAACCAAATCAGGTCTTTTGTTCATTTAATATTATTATGGATGTGGCGCTTACTCGTTTGTTGTAAAATAACCTAAAGTAACCTATTCATTTACTTCGTATAACCACTCGGAACAGATATAAACTACGATAGCACTAAGATTTTTGTGCACTGTGGATCATTGAGCCTGAAATACATAATAATGAGCATTAGTTACTACTTTTAACAGGGAGTCAGCTCTGTGGAAGAATGTTGTATCATTATATATATATTAAAGGGTTATACAATATTATTTCTTGATTCAGTTTGTTGGATATATCAATGCCCTCGCTTCTACGATGGCATAGATCTGAAGGCCAACTGCAGGCTAAAATATCCATACATTTTCATTAAAGAGCACCACACACATTCGAATATAGAATACAATTTCACTAAAAAGACAGGCCCATTTATTCTTTAAACGTTTAAAGCGTATCGTTCAAGCAGATTTTTGAGTAGATTAAGTTCATGAAACTAAGTATCAACCGAGATCAATGCAATTAAGTTGCTGAAGATAGTTTGGAACAATTGTATATATTTTTAAATCAATACAAAACATTTTATGTTTCCTTATTTCCTTACGTTGATAGTCCTCTGATAAAATTCGTTTGCTCTAGTCACATTCACTTGTGCTGAGAAAATATTATTTAACTAATTCACTTGTACTTTCGCATAGTCTATGTTGCTGGGTCACTGCTCAGCTGACCTGTAAAAAATAATCAACAGCTTAACAACATATCCAGGTAACAACTAATTTCAAGGCATCCAACTATCAGTCAAATAAAACTGAATGAAGGCAGAGAACTGAGAGAGTCAACTTTCCGTTGATTTTTTTTAAACAAAATTTTCGACCATGGTACGTTTTATCACTTCATGTTTAAATAATGTGGGCATTTAAGGAGCAATAAATAGAAAATCATACAGCGTTATAATTATGTAACTGAAAATAAACTAACAAGGTAAAATCAAAAATTCATAAAAAAAAAGATACTTTACAGCCAATTTTAAACCAATTCTTGTTGTTTCATAATTATTTACTCACTTAAATATCCAAATTATTGGCCTTTTTAAAAATTATCCTAACACTTAGTGGGTTACAGCAGGAAAAACCAATTAATTAATTACGTCATATTCTTAAATTTGACTATATCTGAACATGTAATATATTCTGCTACCTCTTAATAAATCCAGATAACTTACAATAACAAATAAAATGAGGCACATTAAGCGGAAAAAAGCTGATAATTATTGATGTTTTAAAAATATGGCAAAAAAGATTTCGTTTTTTAAATTTATATATATTTTTGCGTCTTTCTCAAAATATTTTAAGAAAATTAGCATTTTTTAAGAGTCCTGATCTTATGTTTTCTTTATGTATACTTGCAGGACTAAATTTTCCAACTAAAACATATTGCAGTTCTTTATTTTCTTTATGTATACTTGCAGGACTAAACTTGCCAACTAAAACATATTGTAATTATTTATTGTTTCATTCTAGATATTTTCTAAAATGTCCTGGAACAAGCACAACTGTGACCCTACTTGATCGTCGATTTGCGTAAATGATACCACGTGTGCAAAAATATTGCGTGCCATAAAAGTATCATGTTTTTAACATTGAATGCGCAAAAATGATTGCAGTCTTGCTAGATCATTTTCCACGGAAACTCGCGGAAATTTTATACAAGGTTCATTACCAACTCTTCCGTCTTGTTGGGACAGACGATTGTGTCATTACTTGCTAAGTAATATTCATACTGTCTTTGCCTTTTACAAAATAAACTCTCAATAACCTGATAGAAATACAAAATGTTTTACGCTCTTTTTACAGAGACGAGCGGTGTTTAAAAATCTGCACGTTTGCATGAGTTTGATGGTAATATTTCGGAACAGAAGGGAAATTTCGCGTGTTCAATATAGGATTCAAAAGTCGTCAAAATGTACTTACATCAAATTACGTTTACAATGGAGCCTCGGTCTGTTTGCGGGTCGAATACACCTTTGGCAAATAATGAGCATCCAGCGATAGAACAATGGATCATGTACAAGCTTATCTCTAAGTCAACAGCTGGTAAACAAATTTAGTGAAAACATTACATGCTGCAGACTCTAACTTTAACGTTAGACGAACTAGTGTATTAACCAGGTAGCATCTATGTTTATTTTACCAGAAGCATCATAATAAACCGCGATATTTCTATGAAGGTTTGAGAGACAGGCTGTATGCTTGTACCCGCCCTTAGACCTTGAGTTATTTTAATACAAGTCAGACCGTCCTGCGTCAGTAACAAACGCACGTCAAAGAGAACGTTCTTTTTTATTCAGCACTGAGGTTAAATGGCCAGTAGCAAACCGTTTGGGAGTGCCAGTTGTCAGTAACCTGGTTTACACTCGAATACAAAACCGCATCCTCAGCTTCTGCTGGGACTGCCTGACTTCCGGAACTCCAGTAGCAGAAAGCACTGAAGCCTCAACTCAGACGGCAGAACTTACTATTCGGCGAAGCTAAGCAGCTTCGGGACGTTGAGTAACATCCATCACTGATCCCAGCGTCTGAAATGTTGTCGGTCTATCAACCGCCAAACCAAGATGTTCCAGACTTGGGACCTTATTACCGGCACCCTTTTGGGTGCACCTGGGAATTTGCTTGATTATTCCCACTCATATTGGTTTAGCCCATTTGTAGGGGAGTAACCCTTGAAAGTTGGATATACCGAAAAGAAGATACGCATGTTCCAATATCATGCGCCTGGGTGCTGGGTGAGGTCTTGTAGGCCATTTAAGATGACCTTGACTCTGGCCACCATCTTGGATACAGCCATATTGGATTAAGCCATTTTGTTTTCTAGAACTGTCCACAATTTTCGGATGCCGCCATTTTGTTTTCTAGAAATTAACGCCATCTTGAATTCCACCATTTTTAACCATAACATCACATGCGCCATAATTCATTTCGTCTGCTGGAGGCTACTATCTAGTTTTTGTCCGCTGAAGGCGGACATCTTGTATTATGATGTCACAGCGACTTTCTTCGATTCTGAGGTTTGAACTGCCATCCTGTTTTCGTCTGCTGTAGGCCATCATATTTTTTTTATGTTGGAGGTCACCATATTGGATGATGTAATGTTTGACATCTTTGTTGCTGCTGATTTTTCCTATAGTGCACCAGCATCGCTGGTCTCAAGCACGTAAGGTCGATGTTAAATTACCTTCAAGTTTTGTTGTGACCTTTATAGACATATTAAATTAAAATTTTTATACATAATACATTGGAAGCGAAGTGATTCGAACCATAACAGCTGGGACCTATGGAATGGACATCACACGCCTTTGACCACACAGCCATCGAGACATTTACCAGACTGAGAATTAAAAAAGTTATAAATAAAAATAAAACATGTTTGGTCTTTTTGATTTTTTTAATATAAATTAATTATATAATTACCTGTTAGAGAACGCTGCCGCCATCTTTGTTTTCAATGCTTACTTCTAGAAGCATTAGTGTCGCATAGTGCACACATCGTTTGTTAGAGATCGCTGTCGCCATATTAGTTTTTTTTTACCCACTAGAGTTCAGTAGAGCCAATAATCAGATCGTTAGCTATCTAAGCATCCGCCATGTTGTCAGCAATCTTGGCCGCCTTATTAAAAATTTCTAAATTTTAACCTAGATAAGTTTGGATTTTAAATTGTGCCACTGCCGATTCCTGCCCCAAGTTGCCTTGATTGATGCCATGATGACCTCGTTGCACACAATACGTAAATACTAACCCAAAATAAATAAAGTGATACTAATTAAGAATATCATAACTTTTCATGTGGAGCACAGAAAATTAACGAAAGTAATCCCTGAGAGAAATCTTAGAGACCCGGATTTTTCTGTTTACTAAAGTTCATTTAGTTATGTAAGTTGCTTTAATTTTGGTCTGAACTCGCATTTAGTAACATCGGATTAATTTTACAAAATTTTACTAATTTCAAAATTTATCCATACAATTTACATACGATTAAATTTTTCACATGAATGTACATTTTTATATATTTAAAATTGACTAGTAAGCAAAACTTAAAAAGTTTTCTTTGAACATTTTATAGTTTATATATCGTTAAGTAATTCTGTTTATATATTGCAAATCAAAAATTTCAAAAATAATAAGAATATAGTAAATATTTTTAGTAAAATATATTAAGATTTCTATGCATTGACTTCGTCCAAATAAGTTGGGATTATTAACTAGTCGCGATATTGCTGCATTTTCAGTGCGACGCACTGTACCATCCCAAAGCTCTGCCGAGTGGAAACTTCACGCCGAATTTGAAACCTTGCAGTTTCCGGCCGTGCATTAGAGACGGTGCCAACATCCGGTGGCTTTGTGCGCGAGTGTCTTCCCGCACGCATCGGCTCAGGCCTCAGCCACAACCCGGAGTCAAGCCAGTGAGTCGCTCAGTGGTCAGGTAGAGCCGACAATCCATTATTAGGGACCGGAAAAATTCGCGAATTCAATGACTTACAGGATAGACTCCAAGATCCTCTATGCACTCGGGCAAATTACATCTGCCCGTTGGCTACTGACTCGTGACACCTATTAACAAAAATGCTTTTCATTCGATACTTATTTCGTTGAGGATTATTCATTGGCTCAGAGTCCTTCAGACAACCTGTAATCCAATCACTGAAGCAGCCAAAAGTTAAAGACATTTGGATTCTAGCCTATCGCGAAATGAAACCGCGAATTTTTCCGGTCTCTATCCATTATGGATGGCTGCTGGCGTCCTGTGGCGTTGTGAAGCGTCTATGGTTAGAGACCGGAAAAATTCGCGAATTCATTTCTCGATAGGCTAAAATACAAATAGTTATACCTCAGTGCCGCCTCTGCTATTGGCTCACAACTCACCTGGATGACTCTGGGCCAATGAGAACCACCCGACCAAAGCTTTATCGAATCACAGGCTGCAACGTTGGGACGCCTCACAAGACAGCAGCCAATGAGTGGGTGGCATTTGACCGAGTGTACGTATAACTATGGATAGAGACCTGCAAAATTCGCGGATTCATTCGGTGATAGGCTAGAATTCAAACACATATACCTCTAAGATAATTTTGCTATTGGCTTACTGTTCATCTGGACGAATCTCAACCAGTTATAAACCCTCAACCAAAGAAGGATCGAATCTCAGACAAACCAGCTGAGACGACTTACAAGTCGGTAGCCAATGAACTTGCGTTATTTGCCCGAGTGTACAGGGGTATGTGCAGTCTATCCTGAAGGCCATCGAAACCGCGAATTTTAGCAGGGCTCTATGTATAAGGCATTTGGTAGGAGTAATATTGTGACTGGAACGGAAGTCGCACGGAACGGAAATGTGTTACCAGTGTGCTGCCTTCTGTAGCGGATAGCGCGAACCAAAGTTCACTAAGCCGAATTGAAACTTTATAGTATTAACTGTTAAGTGAATTTTATAAAGATAGGCAGTATTTTAATAAAATTACTTTTCGAAAATCAAGTCCAAAGCCAAGCTACAGAATTTTTTTTCCCCAAGATTTATGTTCTCTTTTATCGGAGCCGTTTGTTTATATAGTTTAACATTTCTCTGTGCAAATCTAATGAATCGATAGTTGACGTAGCTGCTCCGGCAGCGAATTCTAGCGGTGGGTACGGTAACTACATACGATTCGCCTCTATAAATGTTGTTGAAAACTGAAAACGCAACTTGCTTGTATTTATCACGCTTGGCATTAGTTTCAAAGAATTCTGCATTAAATTTAGTGTTAGAGTTTCGTATCATAAGTGTAAATACGACATGAGAACATATGAATTTGCTCAGAAGTTTATACATCACTAGAGACCCGTGAATTTCGCGGATTCAATGACCTCCAGGATAGACTCCAATATCCTCTACACACTCGGGCAAATGCCAACTGTTCATTGGCTGCTGACTTGTGAGTCGTCTCGTCTGGGTGGCCTGTGATTCGACACTTCTATGAGTGAGGGTCTCTAATTGGCCCTCAGTCCTCCAGATTAACAGAGAACCAATGACAGAAGCAGCACTAAGGTATAATTATTTAAATTTTAGCATAACACGAAATGAATCCGCGAAATTCACGGGTCTCTATGCATCACTGGCGAGCACTAAGAGACTTGCTCACATTTAAAAAAATACAAATCCACAATTTACTCGGAGCTTGATGAAATAATGTCAATTTAACTAAATAAACAAAAGGAACTTCACTGTCTTTGTGATATTCTAACATAACACCCTCATATCCCACTCACATAAAGCAGGTTTTTTGGTACTTCTAAATGAAATTTTGCACACTTGATGAAAAATGTTGAGTACACCATGTATATGTATGTTTTAATTACATTCATCCATTTTCTCTAGACCTTTACTCTCGCTGTGTCAGGGCTTATTTTTGGATTCTTCGCTGGGGCCACCACTAGTAGTTTTTACTTCTTAAATTATATAATTTTTTTTTGTTCCAGTGATTCTTTAACATGCGAGAACGGAACTAAGGCGCGTCACTTTTTTTCCCTTGATTTTAAACAGCCAGCTACTTAACTGGGAGTCCTTTTAACTTAAGCCGGTGTGAGCTGATGTGAATATGTATTTTTGGTGGCTGCAGCAAATTTGATTTTTTTTAAGCAGAAAATTCCCACCATAAACTTTGTAGTTTCATTGAGTAAACTTAGGCGTGTGCCCCGCCTCAATCTATGTCACCCAACAAGTAAACTTGCATTAGACAATCAAAGGCCTTTCAGACTTTGCATTTCCGTAAAAAGCCTTGGTACGAGTGCAACCCACGGACTTGGAATCCAGGGCTGGATTTAGGGGAGGGCAATCGGGGCGAAAGCCCCGGGGCCTCCACAAACGGAGGGCCCCCACAAATCCTTTGATATTCTTTTTTCGCTGTTTTACCTTTACCTACAGTACTTTATACGTACATCATTATATTATTGTTAAATATTAACAGAAATATTCATTAACACTAAAATTTAATTTCATATCATTCTTGTCTCCGATTATATTTATGTATGTTTTTTTTAATACTAAGAGAATCTACTTGATTTCACAATAAATTATTTATTGGAAAACTCGACTGAAAAAAAATTGTTCATTTTATTTGGAAAATAATTTGGGGCCAGCGGGCCTCCGCTCCTCTGTTGCCCCGAGGCCTCCTGACCTCTAAATCAGGCCCTGTTGGACTCTATCTTTGAACGTACTGTGATATCTTTGTTTGTTTTTCTGTTACTGTTGTAAATAATTTTGTATTCAGACGTGTAAGATCAGGCGTGTAATAACCACTGTTTTTTATGAAGTCAAGCTTTTGTTTGAAAATAAATGTATCGCGGTCGGAATCCAAGAACAAGTCATTGTAAGTTGTTGGTACACCCTGCAGGGCCTAAAGTTGCGCGAATTATTCTCATGATATTCTCCGCCAATGTTTGTTTTACTCTGCTTGTTTGCGTGGGTGTAGACAGCGCGTTTAATTGGTCGATTTTTTGTGAGATTACAGCTGGTCTACACCCAATATTTACAGACCGGAAAAATTCGCGAATTCATTTCGCGATAGGCTAAAATACAAATAGTTATACCTCAGTGCCGCCTCTGCTATTGGCTGACAACTCACCCGGATGACTGTGGGCCAATCAGAAACACCCGACCAAAGCTTTATCGAATCACATGCTACTACGTTGGGACGTCTCACAAGACAGCAGCCAATGAGTGGGTGACCTTTGACCGAGTGTACGTATAACTATGGAGTTCATCCTAGAGGTCATTGAACCTGCGAATTTTTCCGGTCCTACCAATATTTAAGTTGAGGTCCACCCTGTGGGGTGGTTTAAATCCTCAAACTTCTATTATAAGCAGCACTCGCGTTCAGGGCTCACTGCCTTAACAACACTGGCAATTGAAATATGTATTATTTGAATTGTTTTTGGAATCTAATTTGTGACTTTGGCAGTGACCCGGCCTGATTGTCTGTCCTGTGCTCCGTTCAAGGACAAGACACACGCGACCATGACTCACAACGCATTCGCGGACAGAAATGACTACGCTCAGTTTCGGTTCGTTACCACAACGCCGAAATACCATAACGCCGAATGTCAAAATTGACCACAACGCCGACAGCTAGAAAACTGCTGTGTACCACAACGCCGAGTTACCACAACGCCGAAATACACTAACGCCGAAAAATGTCATTGCAGGACTGCCACAAAGGTTAGGTTAGGTTAGACTAGGTTAGGTTAGACTAGGTTAGGTTAGACTAGGTTAGGTTAGACTAGGTTAGGTTAGACTAGGTTAGGTTAGACTAGGTTAGGTTGGACTAGGTTAGGTTAGGCTAGGTTAGGCTCGGCTAGGATAGGCTAGGTTAAGTTAGGTTAGGTTATATTACGCTAGGTTAGGTTAGGTTAGGTAAGGTTTGGTTTGATTGTGGAATTTCGGCGTTAAGGTACATTTAAGAAACACACACAAATTCATTCAATTGTTATTTCGGCGTTGTGGTACACAGCAGTTTTCTAGCTTTCGGCGTTGTGGTCAATTTGGCATTTCGGCGTTGTGGTGCGTACCCCTCAGTTTCCACAGCTTACGGATGCACGACTTAAAGAAATCATTTCTATAATTCACGGGAAGATTAAGATTTGAGGCGCTCACTGTGTGTGCTTTCCACTTGACTTTATCACTGATAAGTATTTCTCTTAACTAATCTCTAACCACCTAAAATCGCGTTGCGGAGATAAGGTAACAACAAATCCACAGTCTTCGACAAAACACAACTTATCTCTCGTGGCCCTCAAAGGAACAGAATATTTCATTATTACCGGCACTTGAGGAACTGACACTAACTGCGCGATTTGATGCAAACATTTCATTGGTAATACTTGACTTGTGTTTTTTTTTTTACTTTGAAATAGAAAAATATTATTTATTTATTTTATTTATTTATTTATCGTCTTTATTGGTGGCGAAGTTAGGCGGTACGCCTTTTCTAACACTTAACCACTTTCTTGCAATTACATCAAATAGTAGAATATAAAAATTTAAGCATGACGCATGATATAAGGAGATGTTGAGTAAATATTTAGAGAACACATTAAAATTTTAACTTAATGTACAAATATAAACTATTACAAAAGATTCAACCATAACTAATTTAAAGTAAATAAAAATTAAGCATAAACATTCATAAAAAGGAAAGTGATTAAAAATTACAGCAAATAGTATATAAAAAAAATAGGTGCTACTACATTAAAACCAGTCACTCGCACATTCACACACAAATTCAAGCAATAGGGAGTGGCGAAGTGGTCAGTGCTATCGATTAACTTCTGTTTTAAAAATTACTCAATATTCACAAAAATATTTTCGATGTTTAGAATGCGTTTTAAATGTGCCTGTTAATCAGAATCAAATCTTAAACTTATTTAAAAATTACTTTAAACCTGTTAAAAATGCTGCATTTTAAATTTGAATTAAATTTTTTATTTTCCTTTGTATTTTTTTAATATAAACGTGATTTTGTTTTTGATTCTTACATCATTAGCGGTGAGTATTTAATATCTACGGTGAATAATATCTCCCCAAATTCAAAATCGAGTAAATTTCAATGCTACAGCCATAGTGGCCACTATTGGCAGAAAACGTTGAGTTGACGCTTGCTTATCAGCTAAATACAATAATATTAGTCCCAGGGGCCAACTATGTTTCAGGGACGTACGAGAGAAGTGCCGGAGGATGATGGGTGGGGGGAGGGGGGGGGGGGGAGGAAATCACACTCCCCAAGAAAAACATGTAAATTTATAAATCCCACCAACAAAAAAAAAAGTGCCTGCGTGAAGTCTATGCGCGACATAAGTGAAAATTATTGCCAGAGACCTGCAAAATTCGCGGTTTCGATGGACTTCAGGATAGACTGCACATACCCCTGTACACTCGGGCCAATAACGCAAGTTCATTGGCTGCCGACTTGTAAGTCGTCTCAGCTGGTTTGTCTGTGATTCGATCCTTCTTTGGTTGAGGGTTTAAAACTGGTTGAGATTCGTCCAGATGAACAGTAAGCCAATAGCTAAATTATCTAAGAGGTATATGTGTTTGAATTCTAGCCTATCACCAAATGAATCAGCAAATTTTGCAGGTCTCTACTTATTGCTAGAGACCTGCAAAAATCGCGGTTTCGATGGTCTTCAGGATAGACTGCACATACCCCTGTACACTCGGGCAAATAACGCAAGTTCATTGGCTTCCGACCGTCTCAGCTGGTTTGTCTGTGTTTCGATCCTTCTTTGGTTGCGGGTTTATAACTGGTTGAGATTTGTTCAGATGAACAGTAAGCAAATAGCAAAATTATCTAAGAGGTATATGGGTTTGAATTTTAGCCTATCACCGAAAGAATCCGCGAATTTTGCAGGTCTCTAGTCATAGAGAAACCTCAATGATGGACAAAAATGACGTGTACAGCACGGATAATTCCTTTGGAAGGAATGAGCCAGAAGAGACGTCACAGCACAGACGAACACAGTGGCATGGCAGCGACGAGAGAATAAAGACGGAAAATTACCTCGGACAACACAGAGCCCAAGAGACGAACATCTGCGATGATACCAAACAGATAATCTCGACAAAACAACGCCAACCCAGATACAGGGGAACCCATTGAAGGAACAGGCGATAAGGCAATCTAATAACTTAGCAACCTTCAAGCACATGCTGAAGAGAAAGCTTTGGAACACCTATCAGCATGATAACTTCGCGACTTCTCTACTGTAAGAATGCGTGGGAGAATGGTACTGATGTAATACTCTCTCATATCGGCCACCAATGACTAGAGACCGGAAAAAAACGCGGATTCATTCTGTGATAGGCTAGAATTCAAACACATATAGATACCTCTTAGATAATTTTGCTATTGGCTTACTACTCATCTGGACGAATCTCAACCAGTTATAAATAGGGACTGGAAAAATTCGCGGGTTCAATGACCTCCAGGCTAGACTCCACGATCCTGTGCACACTCGGGCAAACGTAGCCTGTTCATTGGCTGCTGTCTTGTGAGGCGTCTCAATTGGGAGACTCGTGATTCGTTACTGCTTTGACTGAGGGTCTATAATTGGCCTACAGTCCTCCAGGTTAACAGGGAACCAATGGCAGAAGTTGCATAAAAATACAATTATTTGCATTCTAGCATATCGCGAAATGAATCCGCGAATTTTTCCGGTCTCTAGTTATAAACCCTCAACCAAAGAAGGATCGAATCACAGACAAACCAGCTGAGACGACTTACAAGTCGGCAGCCAATGAACTTGCGTTATTTGCCCGAGTGTACAGGGGTATGTGCAGTCTATCCTGAAGACCATCGAAACCGCGAATTTTGCAGGTCTCTACAATGACTCTTAAGCTTTAATAACATTTCAGCAGGTGTGTGTATGCCGATTTCGAGTTAAATACAAATTAGTCTTCTTTTTATCTTTTTATATATAGTTTACATTCAGGTTAGTTTTATATCAAGTATTATTTTGCTATGGTTTTTTGTTTGTTTTTAGTATACAATGTTAACGTAGATAAATGTACATGATTAATCATGTTACGTTTACGAAAAGGCGTATCGCCACAACTTCGCCGCCAATAAAGTCGATAAATAAATAAATAAAATAAAGTGTAACCTGCAGTGGCCTATGTAAAAAAAAACAACATATCCACTGACTTGCGCGTAAGTTATAATTAGAGACATGCAAAATTCGCTGATTCACTTTTGCGATAGGCTAGCTTCAAAACAACTATACCTTCGTACCGCTTCTGCGATTGGCCCACATTTTATTCGGGGAACTGTGAGCCAATGGGAAACACTAAACCAAGAAAGTGCCGAATTACGGACAGCCGTCTCACGCGTCAGTAGCCAATGAACAGGTGTCCTTTCCGCGAGTATTTAAAGGACTGTGGAGTCTATCCTAGAGGTCAATGAATCCGCGAATTTTGTAGATCTCTAGTTATAATTAGAGACCCGTAAAATTTGCGGGTTCATTTCGTGTTATGCTAAAATTAAAATAATTATACCTTAGTGATGCTTCTGTCATTGGTCCACTGTTAATCTGGAGGACTAAGGGCCAATTAGAGACCCTCACTCATAGAAGTGTCGAATCACAGGCCACCCAGTCGAGACGACTCACAAATCAGCAGCCAATGAACAGTTGGCATTTGCCCGAGTGTGTAGAGGATATTGGAGTCTATCCTGGAGGTCATTGAACCCGCGAATTTTCCGGGTCTCTAGTTATAATCGAAACAAAGAAAAATCATAAAACTAGGATGGAAGGGGATGTTGGATATTGAAACTAAAGCAACAACTGGCCTGCTAGACCATAACGTATTTTTGTCCTCTCTGTTAAAACATCGGACACCTCTACCATTGTGTTCAAGGGATCGTCTATCTGTGGCACAGAGTGGCTGAATAGCTTAAGCTATCCGTCCTTTACTGTACTGCAACTTAGCAGTGGTTTTTTGACGTCACAACGTCTAATAAATCGATGAACGCCGGCTGCACGCACGAAAAAGGATGACTCATTGTCCCGTTAAGCACATTGTCCCGTTACGCTGTGTCCCGTTACGCTCATTGTACGTTTGCGCCGCATCTATCTCTCTTCCACTCGATTGGAACAACCATCGATTCGTCTTTTTCGAGGCACATTAAACTTGAAACACTCCCATTCGTTTCCTACTTTTCCTATCATCGTCCTATCCTTAACAGAATAACACAGATTGGAAGAAGTTAAATAGCAAACATGTATACAAGTTATAGTTAAAATAATCTCTTCGTTAAAGTAATAAAAGTAGTATATGAATGGGGCTCCGGAAACAGGCCTCAGGCGGTGGTGCTTGGTGCCGACCGCCATCTTGGATTCTGACGTCACGGCGGCCATCTTGGATTGTGACGTCACGGCGGCCATCTTGGATAAGCGTAACGTGACACTTTTTCGTGCGTGCAGCCGGCGTAACGGGACACAGCGTAACGGGACATAATGTAACGGGACAAGTAGATCACGGCGGCCATTTTGGATCCGCCATCTTGGATCCGCCATTCTGTATGATGACGTCACCGTTGCAATTTTCGTTACGGTTGCCATCTTGAAATTTGGACACCATCTTGAAAATCTTTAATTATTATCTTATTTTAATGAAAAAAATTCCAAAATTCATCAAAAAATTAACTTATTCGAATTCTGATTGATTATATCGATTCCCATCCTTGGTAAGATTCCCGGTGAGTGCAAACATCAGATCCTTCCTCCATGATAGCTACCTAGACTGATCTACCACCACCAGTACCAAGGTATATATCATCAACATGTATGACGTCATGTCCGCCATCTTGTCTTCATCTGCAGGAGACCGCCATCTTGTTATCGTCTGCTAGAGTGTGCCGATACCATGTAGTATAATTATCTGGTCACCATACTTTTGTCCTCAACTGTTGACATTGAACATTGACCTTGAAATTTGACCTTGACCTTGAAATTTGACCCTAACCTTGAACTTTGACCTTGACCTTGAAATTTGACCTTGACCTTGAAATTTGACCTTGACCTTGACCTTGAACTTTGACCTTGACCTTGAACCTTGACCTTGAACTTTGACCTTGACCTTGAACCTTGACCTTGAAATTTGACCTTGACCTTGAAATTTGACCTTGACCTTGAAATTTGGCCTTAACCTTGAAATTTGACCTTGACCTTGAACTTTGACCTTGACCTTGACCTTGAAATTTGACCTCGACCAAGAAATTTGACTTTGACCTTGAAATTTTACTTTGTCCTTGAAATTTGACTTTGTCCTTAATGTCCATCACAGATCCATCATTTTATGTTCAGTACATGCTACCAGGAGCGACCACCTGCTGGAGTACACCATCTTGTGCGTGTACTCGTATTACCATCATGCTAGTTTTATTCTAACATGCTACAGTGCAGTAATCATTTATTATTACTGAGGTACCCACCATCTTGAAAATTGACCGCCATCTTGAAATCATGTAATTATTTAGCTAGAAATGCGGGAAAAATTCCAATAGTCTCCGAAAAAATCATTTATTAATTTACAAATCGAATCGATGGATCCCTGTCCACGGTTCGATTCTTGACCAGAGACAGTTGTAACTAATTATTAAATAAATGTTAGGTTCTGTTTTCCATTACCTTTCGCGGAGTTTATTAATCATTCACTCTACGAAAATCAACTCAAGTCAATATACCGAACCAACGAATTAAATCAGTGCCGATTAGCCTATTATGAAAGTCTAATTTTTCAATAATCTGAATAACATATAAGCCGTTCATGTACAAAGCCACACATATAGATCAATTGCCTTCAGTCCATGAGACCGAGTCATGTCATTATCAGACGTATAGGCTAGTCATTTCAAGGCCACATGACCTTCGTAATCCATCGTGACATTTTTATACATTCTAAAGGACCAAGTAACCTGGTAAAATATTTTAGTAACACCAAGAGGTGATAAACTAGTAAATATTCAATCACTACATTTTGTACTACGCGCAATCAACCAAAAAGGAAGCACCAACAACGAAAAGACAGCACCGACAACGAAAAGGCAGCACATTCGGAAGCACCAACAACGAAAAGGCAGCACATTTGGAAGCACCGACTACGAAAAGGCAGCACATTTGGAAGCACCATCATCGAAAAGGCAGCACATTTGGAAGCACCGACAACGAAAAGGCAGCACATTTGGAAGCACCGACAACGTAAAGGCAGCACATTTGGAAGCACCGACAACGAAAAGGCAGCACATTTGGAAGCACCGACAACGAAAAGGCAGCACATTTGGAAGCACCGACAACGAAAAGGCAGCACATTTGGAAGCACCGACAACAAAAAGGCAGCACATTTAGAAGCACCGACAACGAAAAGGCAGCACATTTGGAAGCACCGACAACGAAAAGGCAGCACATTTGGAAGCACCGACTACGAAAAGGCAGCACATTTGAAAGCACCGACTACGAAAAGGCAGCACATTTCGAAGCACCGACAACGAAAAGGCAGCACATTTGGAAGCACCGTCATCGAAAAGGCAGCACATTTGGAAGCACCGACAACGAAAAGGCAGCACATTTGGAAGCACCGACAACGAAAAGGCAGCACATTTGGAAGCACCGACAACGAAAAGGCAGCACATTTGGAAGCACCGACAACGAAAAGGCAGCACATTTGGAAGCACCGACAACGAAAAGGCAGCACATTTGGAAGCACCGACAACGAAAAGGCAGCACATTTGGAAGCACCGACTACGAAAAGGCAGCACATTTGGAAGCACCGACAACGAAAAGGCAGCACATTTGGAAGCACCGACAACGAAAAGGCAGCACATTTGGAAGCACCGACAACGAAAAGGCAGCACATTTGGAAGCACCGACAACGAAAAGGCAGCACATTTGGAAGCACCGACTACGAAAAGGCAGCACATTTGGAACCACCGACAACGAAAAGGCAGCACATTTGGAAGCACCGTCATCGAAAAGGCAGCACATTTGGAAGCACCGACAACGAAAAGGCAGCACATTTGGAAGCACCGACAACGAAAAGGCAGCACATTCGGAAGCACCGACAACGAAAAGGCAGCACATTGGAAGCACCGACAACGAAAAGGCAGCACATTTGGAAGCACCGCCAACGAAAAGGCAGCACATTTTGGATGCATCATCGAATAAGGAAGCACATTTGGAAGCTCCATCAACTAAAAAAGGCAAAAAGGAAGCACAAGTTACGAGATCTAAGTCTTAGTAAGAAATCATAATACAAGAAATAAAAACATTACATTCTTATAATTTAAATTATTTATTTTATTGCTTTACATTATACAAATGCAAGTAAAACAAGTCAATATTGTATGTAGCCAGCATTCCTCAGTTCCTTGAGTATGAAGGATATTTCTTTGATGCACGAATAGTTTCCTGCACAAAGCGAACCATGTAGTAGTCTTAGCCGGTCAACCAATATGTTTGGATCTTTCCATGATGTGTAATCATTCTTTTCTACCACCATCTTCCTTGCACCTTTATAATAAATATTATGATCTCTGGTGTCTTCCGTTTTACCACCAACCTCAGGGTAACTTTCATGTTTGAGACGGTGATCATCACAAGCTTGATCAGATTTATTTAATATATCACGTCGTTTCCATCGTTTCGGTCTCAGGACACCGCCACATTCTTCGATCTTGGCAGCTTTAGGTGCTTCATCATAGTCTTTGTCTTTGTCAACAACCTCAGAGTCACTGTAACAATCACCGTAGAAGGAATCGTCTTCACCCAATTTACCGTAATAATTCGATGTTGATGATGTTGAAGTGTCTTCATCGTCTTCGTGCTTCCTTTTTAGGAGTCCATCATTTTTACAAAGTAGGAAAGATCTACTTGAATTCGGCTGGAATATATTCTCACTTTTCACGTTAAGGATTCTTCCATTGTCTTCATTCTTCCGTAAATCATCAACCTTCTTCAATTTAAGTTCTTTGTCGAGATCGGAAGAGCCAAGAAAATTATTGTCGTAATGCAGATCACTCTTCCTTAGGCTAGTAGATTCATCGTTGTCCTCTAGCTTGTACGCAGGCTTGGCGCTACAAGTTCTGCCATGTCTTTTTAGGCTCTCTCTCCGTGTAAACGACTTGCTACATCGAACACAACTTATCATATTGCGCAGTGGATTTTTAACACAGTCATTCTTCTCGTGTTGTCTTTTATTCTTTCTCAAGATAAACTCTTTACTGCAAAACTTACACCTATGTTCTTTCGAAACAGCGTCAGATCCCAAATCGGAATTCATATTAGTTACTGAGACTAATGCCAGATACCAATTGAGTGTTTTAAATTAGATTCAATACTTAAATAGAAATTTTTTCATATTTCATCAGCGAGAATTAATATATCTCATGCAAAAGTACTTTATGCATGTAGTTCTGCTTTTCAACAACAGATATCGCCACATGTTGCTTGCAGGTAAATAATATTTAGTTATTTTATGCGGGATGCGGGATGCTCACTAACGATCGCAAAAGAAGGATGGCTTCGTTAGACTCCAAGGAAAAGGAAGTTCGTCTTGCATGTTGGTGCTCCACAGATGTCTCATGGCGTAATATTAATTTGACTGAGTAATGATATTTGTTAATTCCACCTGATAAAAATATTGCAAGTTTTGATTTAGTATCAGAAATTATCGAATTAAATTTAACTCCAAATAAAATGACATGTCTTATTAGACAAAAAAAAAATCCATGCAGAGAGCGGTTTCTCAGAATAGTCAGAAACACTTGGAGAAACCACAGGAATGATTGCAAGAACACGGGAAAAACCATCAAAATATTGTCAAGAATAATCAGGAGCACACTGAGAAAACCACTATAATATTAACAATAATAATCGGAAGCACACGGAGAAAACCATCATAATATTGGCAAGAATAATCAGGAGCACACGAAGAAAACCGCCACAAGTTTTCTTTGATATCATTAAAATACAAAAAAAAAAATTAATAAAAAATAAAAACGAAAAAAAATTCAAACATTCTGGCTTGTACTAGAACTCTATCTTTGCTCAACAATGAGAAGTTCACAAGCTAGCAGAATGTTTGAATTTTTTTTCGTTTTTATTTTTTATTAATTTTTGTTTTTTTTTGTATTTTAATGATATCAAAGAAAACTTGTGGCGGTTTTCTTCGTGTGCTCCTGATTATTCTTGCCAATATTATGGTGGTTTTCTCCGTGTGCTTCCGATTATTATTGTTAATATTATAGTGGTTTTCTCAGTGTGCTCCTGATTATTCTTTTCAATATTTTGATGGTTTTTCCCGTGTTCTTGCAATCATTCCTGTGGTTTCTTCAAGTGTTTCTGACTATTCTGAGAAACCGCTCTCTGCATGGATTTTTTTTTTTGTTCTAATGAGACATGTCATTTTATTTGGAGTTAAATTTAATTCGATAATTTCTGCTACTAAATCAAAACTTGCAATATTTTTATCAGGTGGAATTAACAAATATCATTACTCAGTCAAATTAATATTACGCCATGAGACATCTGTGGAGCACCAACATGCAAGACGAACTTCCTTTTCCTTGGAGTCTAACGAAGCCATCCTTCTTTTGCGATCGTTAGTGAGCATCCCGCATCCCGCATAAAATAACTAAATATTATTTACCTGCAAGCAACATGTGGCGATATCTGTTGTTGAAAAGCAGAACTACATGCATAAAGTACTTTTGCATGAGATATATTAATTCTCGCTGATGAAATATGAAAAAATTTCTATTTAAGTATTGAATCTAATTTAAAACACTCAATTGGTATCTGGCATTAGTCTCAGTAACTAATATGAATTCCGATTTGGGATCTGACGCTGTTTCGAAAGAACATAGGTGTAAGTTTTGCAGTAAAGAGTTTATCTTGAGAAAGAATAAAAGACAACACGAGAAGAATGACTGTGTTAATAATCCACTGCGCAATATGATAAGTTGTGTTCGATGTAGCAAGTCGTTTACACGGAGAGAGAGCCTAAAAAGACATGGCAGAACTTGTAGTGCCAAGCCTGCGTACAAGCTAGAGGACAACGATGAATCTACTAGCCTAAGGAAGAGTGATCTGCATTACGACAATAATTTTCTTGGCTCTTCCGATCTCGACAAAGAACTTAAATTGAAGAAGGTTGATGATTTACGGAAGAATGAAGACAATGGAAGAATCCTTAACGTGAAAAGTGAGAATATATTCCAGCCGAATTCAAGTAGATCTTTCCTACTTTGTAAAAATGATGGACTCCTAAAAAGGAAGCACGAAGACGATGAAGACACTTCAACATCATCAACATCGAATTATTACGGTAAATTGGGTGAAGACGATTCCTTCTACGGTGATTGTTACAGTGACTCTGAGGCTGTTGACAAAGACATAGACTATGATGAAGCACCTAAAGCTGCCAAGATCGAAGAATGTGGCGGTGTCCTGAGACCGAAACGGTGGAAACGACGTGATATATTAAATAAATCTGATCAAGCTTGTGATGATCACCGTCTCAAACATGAAAGTTACCCTGAGGTTGGTGGTAAAACGGAAGACACCAGAGATCATAATATTTATTATAAAGGTGCAAGGAAGATGGTGGTAGAAGAGAATGATTACACATCATGGAAAGATCCAAACATATTGGTTGACCGGCTAATACTACTACATGGTTCGCTTTGTGCAGGAAACTATTCGTGCATCAAAGAAATATCCTTCATACTCAAGGAACTGAGGAATGCTGGCTACATACAATATTGACTTGTTTTACTTGCATTTGTATAATGTAAAGCAATAAAATAAATAATTTAAATTATAAGAATGTAATGTTTTTATTTCTTGTATTATGATTTCTTACTAAGACTTAGATCTCGTAACTTGTGCTTCCTTTTTGCCTTTTTTAGTTGATGGAGCTTCCAAATGTGCTTCCTTATTCGATGATGCATCCAAAATGTGCTGCCTTTTCGTTGGCGGTGCTTCCAAATGTGCTGCCTTTTCGTTGTCGGTGCTTCCAATGTGCTGCCTTTTCGTTGTCGGTGCTTCCGAATGTGCTGCCTTTTCGTTGTCGGTGCTTCCAAATGTGCTGCCTTTTCGTTGTCGGTGCTTCCAAATGTGCTGCCTTTTCGATGACGGTGCTTCCAAATGTGCTGCCTTTTCGTTGTCGGTGGTTCCAAATGTGCTGCCTTTTCGTAGTCGGTGCTTCCAAATGTGCTGCCTTTTCGTTGTCGGTGCTTCCAAATGTGCTGCCTTTTCGTTGTCGGTGCTTCCAATGTGCTGCCTTTTCGTTGTCGGTGCTTCCAAATGTGCTGCCTTTTCGTTGTCGGTGCTTCCAAATGTGCTGCCTTTTCGTAGTCGGTGCTTCCAAATGTGCTGCCTTTTCGTTGTCGGTGCTTCCAAATGTGCTGCCTTTTTGTTGTCGGTGCTTCCAAATGTGCTGCCTTTTCGTTGTCGGTGCTTCCAAATGTGCTGCCTTTTCGTTGTCGGTGCTTCCAAATGTGCTGCCTTTTCGTTGTCGGTGCTTCCAAATGTGCTGCCTTTTCGTTGTCGGTGCTTCCAAATGTGCTGCCTTTTCGTTGTCGGTGCTTCCAAATGTGCTGCCTTTTCGTTGTCGGTGCTTCCAAATGTGCTGCCTTTACGTTGTCGGTGCTTCCAAATGTGCTGCCTTTTCGATGACGGTGCTTCCAAATGTGCTGCCTTTTCGTTGTCGGTGCTTCCAAATGTGCTGCCTTTTCGTTGTCGGTGCTTCCAAATGTGCTGCCTTTTCGTTGTCGGTGCTTCCAAATGTGCTGCCTTTTCGTTGTCGGTGCTTCCAAATGTGCTGCCTTTTCGATGACGGTGCTTCCAAATGTGCTGCCTTTTCGTTGTCGGTGCTTCGAAATGTGCTGCCTTTTCGTAGTCGGTGCTTTCAAATGTGCTGCCTTTTCGTAGTCGGTGCTTCCAAATGTGCTGCCTTTTCGTTGTCGGTGCTTCCAAATGTGCTGCCTTTTCGTTGTCGGTGCTTCCAAATGTGCTGCCTTTACGTTGTCGGTGCTTCCAAATGTGCTGCCTTTTCGTTGTCGGTGCTTCCAAATGTGCTGCCTTTTCGATGATGGTGCTTCCAAATGTGCTGCCTTTTCGTAGTCGGTGCTTCCAAATGTGCTGCCTTTTCGTTGTCGGTGCTTCCGAATGTGCTGCCTTTTCGTTGTCGGTGCTGTCTTTTCGTTGTTGGTGCTTCCTTTTTTGTTGATTGCGCGTAGTACAAAATGTAGTGATTGAATATTTACTAGTTTATCACCTCTTGGTGTTACTAAAATATTTTACAAGGTTACTTGGTCCTTTAGAATGTATAAAAATGTCACGATGGATTACGAAGGTCATGTGGTCCTGAAATGACTAGCCTATACGTCTGATAATGACATGACTCGGTCTCATGGACTGAAGGCAATTGATCTATATGTGTGGCTTTGTACATGAACGGCTTATATGTTATTCAGATTATTGAAAAATTAGACTTTCATAATAGGCTAATCGGCACTGATTTAATTCGTTGGTTCGGTATATTGACTTGAGTTGATTTTCGTAGAGTGAATGATTAATAAACTCCGCGAAGGGTAATGGAAAACAGAACCTAACATTTATTTAATAATTAGTTACAACTGTCTCTGGTCAAGAATCGAACCGTGGACAGGGATCCATCGATTCGATTTGTAAATTAATAAATGATTTTTTCGGAGACTATTGGAATTTTTCCCGCATTTCTAGCTAAATAATTACATGATTTCAAGATGGCGGTCAATTTTCAAGATGGTGGGTACCTCAGTAATAATAAATGATTACTGCACTGTAGCATGTTAGAATAAAACTAGCATGATGGTAATACGAGTACACGCACAAGATGGTGTACTCCAGCAGGTGGTCGCTCCTGGTAGCATGTACTGAACATAAAATGATGGATCCGTGATGGACATCAAGGACAAAGTCAAATTTCAAGGACAAGGTAAAATTTCAAGGTCAAATTAAATTTCTAGGTCAAGGTCAAAGTTCAAGGTCAAGGTCAAATGTCAAGGTTAAGGTCAAATTTCAAGGTCAAGGTCAAATTTCAAGGTCAATGTCAAAGTTCAAGGTCAAGGTTCAAGGTCAAGGTCAAAGTTCAAGGTCAAGGTCAAATTTCAAGGTCAAGGTCAAATTTCAAGGTCAAGGTCAAAGTTCAAGGTCAAGGTAAAATTTAAGGTCAATGTCAAAGTTCAAGGTTAGGGTCAAATTTCAAGGTCAATGTTCAATGTCAACAGTTGAGGACAAAAGTATGGTGACCAGATAATTATACTACATGGTATCGGCACACTCTAGCAGACGAAAACAAGATGGCGGTCTCCTGCAGATGAAGACAAGATGGCGGACATGACGTCATACATGTTGATGATATATACCTTGGTACTGGTGGTGGTAGATCAGTCTAGGTAGCTTTCATGGAGGAAGGATCTGATGTTTGTACTCACCGGGAATCGAACCAAGGATGGGAATCTATATAATCAATCAGAATTCGAATAAGTTAATTTTTTGATGAATTTTGGAATTTTTTTCATTAAAATCAGATAATAATTAAAGATTTTCAAGATGGTGTCCAAATTTCAAGATGGCGACCGTAACGAAAATTGCAACGGTGACGTCATCATCCAGAATGGCGGATCCAAGATGGCGGATCCAAAATGGCCGCCGTGATCTACTTGTCCCGTTACATTATGTCCCGTTACGCTGTGCCCCGTTACGCCGGCTGCACGCACGAAAAAGTGTCACGTTACGCTTATCCAAGATGGCCGCCGTGACGTCACAATCCAAGATGGCCGCCGTGACGTCAGAATCCAAGATGGCGGTCGGCACCAAGCACCACCGCCTGAGGCCTGTTTCCGGAGCCCCATTCATATATTACTAATAAACATATTTGAATTAGAGTGCAAATAAAAGTAGATGTGTCAATTAAATTGTATTTCATTTCACTCCTTTGTATCCAAAAAAAATGATAATTCAATAAAAATGATTCAATTTTATTCAAAAAGTATGCAATCATTTCATTAATGTTTTGTTATGACGTTGTCACGTTAAACTATCGTCCGTAAACCGACTTTACAGACAACCAATTTTTTTTTTGTAACTGGCTCAGAATAAGATTTTTAAAGCGGTACTTATACCTCAATGCGTGCCTTGCTAAGGCACAAAAAAAAATTGGCAGAACAACAAAATTTTTAAAAAAATTTCAACGCGAAATAGAGTAAAGGTACACGCAAGCAAAAAAATTTCAAAGCAGTCATGAGGACTGCCGAACGAAGTGAAAACCTAAAACTATAAACAAAGTTTTTATTTTTGAATATCCAAATTAATTGTTTGATCTTAAATTAAAACTTGTAAATCAAAGTAGGCTAACTATTATTAATATAAATAATAGAATTATTAAATACAAATATAATTTGAAATAAGAAATACTAACTTTGTAAAATATAATTGTGTAATATAAGAAAATATTTTTTGATAAATTCAGAGACTTATTTTTACGAAAAAAATATTATCACACAACAAATTTGTTTTATCACAATGGTAGAATAACTCCTAAAATTACTCTAAAGTACGCATTGCATAGTAATTGTAGGTATTAAAAAAATAAATAATGTTGTTCTTAATTTTTAGGTTATATTGCTACAAAGACTCCATTTTCTTCGGTATTCAAATTATATATCTACATGAGAATATTAATATATTTTATACTCACTTTTTACTGCGCAGTAATCCTATACTTAAGATTTAAAATAAAAATGGAACAAAAACACAATTTGAACAGATATAGTGTTATCGTTAACACGTCACGTGACCATGTCGATGACGACTTACATGAATTACTCCCTATCCAAACCTTACCATAGAAGTTTTCAATTTAAAAAAATTTGGTGGTCTGTAAAGTCGGTTTACGGACGATAGTTTAACTTGACAACGTCATAACAAAACATTGATGATATGATTGCATTCTTTTTTGAGTAAAATTGAATCATTTTTATTGAATTATCACTATTTTGTATGGATACAAAGGAGTGAAATTAAATCTACAATTTAATTGATACATCTACTTTTATTTGCACTCATTAATTCAAATAGGTTTGTTACTTTAACGAAGAGATTATTTTAACTATAACTTTAATACATGTTTGCTATTTAACTTCTTCCAATCTGTGTTATTCTGTTAAGGATAGGACGATGATAGGAAAAGTAGGAAACGAATGGGAGTGTTTGAAGTTTAATGTGCCTCGAAAAAGTCAAATCGATGGTTGTTCCAATCAAGTGGAAGAGAGATAGATGCGGCGCAAGCGTACATTGAGCGTAACGGGACACAGCGTAACGGGACAAAGTGCATTACGGGACACTTTTTCGTGCGTACAGCCGGCGTTCATCGATTTATTAGACGTTGTCACGTCAAAAAGTATTGTTCAGCGACTACAATGCAATCATAGCATAGTTGCACGCAGCACGACGAGAAGACTGCAGTTTTGCGTGCCGAGGCGACCGGGAAATGGCTGGGCCAGGTATTTTCACCCTTAGCGCACCCTTGCGTCTGCCTCTCCAACATGCGAGATGGCGCCAAGTAGATCAGCTTCGTCGGTTTCCACTTTAAATATTACTGTATGAATACCAAACATTAATAATGAATATCTGATTTGCTAGTAAAAAAAATAAACTTAAAAAAAATTGCTGGCCTTCGTGGACATTCTATAATTTAATATCTTGGTTTTCAACCCTCAGGATGCCTGTTGCAATGCAGAGTGAGACGTCATTACAATCTAGCAAGTAAAACGAATTAAAAAAATCTAGATTTAGAGTTATAAACTTCTTATAATTGGGTGTTGTTAAATCATCTCCCAGAAGTAGCTTGGCTTCTGGGTTGTAGTCGCGTCCTTGGCAAATAATTCACCGACGTTTCGGTCGACATTGCAGTCGCCATCACCAGGGACCAGTTACCTACTGTAGGTAGCAGTAGGCAACTGCTCCCTGATGATGGCGACTGCAATTATGACCGAAGCGTCGGTGAATTATTCGCCAAGGACGCGGCTACAACCCAGAAGCCAAGCTACTTCAGACAATGGCCGTGAAAGCCTGCGAACATTATTAACGATACATCTCCCAGAAGCTGTTAAGAATTTTTAACTAAATTATCCGTCGTATGATTTTACAGGGAGATATCCCATCACACTTATTATTCTCCGGACTGGAATATAATAACCCTTTTTTTAATGTAGAGAAGTACTAAACGCCGAGGCGTTCTGAGGCTCATTTTCATTGACGACGTCGGTGAAGCATGGTGGGGAGAGTGTCTAATTACACGTACTCCTTCGCTGGGTAATTTCTCCCGGCGAGCCGCAAGCAGCAGCGAGACCCGCGAATGGGAGCCCAGTGATTGGAGTGCGTTTTATTACCCCTGTGCGAGCCCTGACCGTCCGCTGCAAAACAAACACGACCCAACTGCTCCCGCGAGGTGCGGCCATTAAAGACACGCCGGACTTTAATGAACAAGGTCTTGCAAGCATCGGCGACTGTGGTTTTTTTCTTCTTTTTCCTCCGGTTCGGACTTGCTGCTTAATCAGCCAACACCGCCGCAGGATGGTCTTCAACTCCGCTGTCGCACAGCCAATATGCGTTGTCGTGCGCTGAGTCCGAAACAAGAAGGGTATTACATTACTGTAGGTTCTTGAACCAGCGTTATGCCGATGGCTAGGGTCATGCCTAGGGGCAGGCATTTTCCGCTAAAAGATATGAACACTTATTAGACTGCAACAAGGTATACCCGCACCTGTGGTTTCTTCCTTATGATTGGCGGCTGTCTGCGAGAGAAGTCGTTGCCTTATTTGACCAAGCCACTCAGGACGCGTTTACTTCCGCACTGAATCACTGTGATTGGTGTTCTTACAATCGATATGTACTTGAGAGAAACTCACCCAATCACGAATCACAGACGGTGCTACAGTATTTTAACTTTTATCTCGTTTTGAAATCTATTCGTGAAATCTGCATGCCCCTAGTCATGCATATTTCGCGAAAATATTCCGAGACCAGCTGAAAGTCAAAACAATGTGGCACCGTCTGTGTTCCGTGATTGGGTGGGTTTCTCTCAGGTACACGTCGATTGTCACAACTACCAATCACATGAAGTCAGTGTGGAAGCAAACGAGTCCTGAGTGGCTCGGTAAAACCAGGCGACGACTTCTCTCGCAGACGGCCGCCAATCAAAAGGAAGAAACTGATACGGGTGTACCTTTTTGCAGTCTAGTAGACGTTTAGGTTTTTTTTTCGCGGAAATTGCCTGCACCTACCGATGACATTAAAAAAAAGGAGTGTAAAAAGAAGTATGAATTCCAGTTTAAAGGGATAACTTTTTTCCAATTAGTAGAGGCACGTAATTTTTTTTTCGGCGAAAATATTTAGAGACTAGCTGGGAGTTAGCGTACTGTAGCATCGACAGCGTTTCGTGATTGGGTGAGTTTCTTTAAGGTGCATGTCTACTTTCGATAGACCAATCACAGTAATTCTGTGCGGTAGAATACGCGGCCTGAATGGCCCGGTCAAATAAGGCAATGGCTTCTCTTGCAGACGACCGCCAGTTACAAGGAAGATACCGCTAGCGCCGCCATTACCATATTGCAGTCTAATGGGCATTCAGATTTTTTTCGTGGAAAATGCCTACCCCTACTAATAAGCGTACTATAATATTAATGTTACTAAAACCTAACACAGGTACAAAATATGGGTATGTCCTGACATTAAAGATTAAAATTTAATTTTGCTATTTAAAACACATTACATTGATACCGAAAATTATACGTTTCTGTAAATACTCATATTTACTTTCATTACATTGTATATTGTTTACACTTTTTTTTTTTTTAGTTGAAAGATGATTTCAAAATCGATAAGGAGGCACTGTTTCGCAATTTCTCAAAGAAGGGAATGATCGGCTTCATGCAAACAAATTTATCATTCTTTTGCTTGAACAAAGTCCTGGAAACATCTTTTTTTTACGTAAGCTGCAGTAATTGGTAGCGACCTGCAAAATTCGCGGTTTCGATGGCCTTCAGGATAGACTGCACATACCCCTGTACACTCGGGCAAATAACGCAAGTTCATTGGCTGCCGACTTGTAAGTCGTCTCAGCTGGTTTGTCTGTGATTCGATCCTTCTTTGGTTGAGGGTTTATAACTGGTTGAGATTCGTCCAGATGAACAGTAAGCCAATAGCAAAATTATCTAAGAGGTATATGTGTTTGAATTCTGGCCTATCACCGAATGAATCCGCGAATTTTGCAGGTCTCTAGTAATTGGTCAACCCATGAATGAAATACACCGAGAAAGATTACCTAATAAGTAGAGACCTGCAAAATTCGCGGTTTCGATGGCCTTCAGGATAGACTGCACATACCCCTGTACACTCGGGCAAATAACGCAAGTTCATTGGCTACCGACTTGTAAGTCGTCTCAGCTGGTTTGTCTGTGATTCGATCCTTCTTTAGTTGAGGGTTTATAACTGGTAGAGATTCGTCCAGATGAACAGTAAGCCAATAGCAAAATTATCTAAGAGGTATATGTGTTTGAATTCTAGCCTATCACCGAATGAATCCGCGAATTTTGCAGGTCTCTACTAATAAGTAATAACCAAACACAGTGCGCTTTTTGTGTGAAACCGTTGTCAGATGTAATTTAACGTGTATATTGGGACTGACCTACAGCTAACCTTTATTTGATGTGCGTTCCACGCCTTTATTGTCTTTAAAGCTAACGCCGCTAATAAATATAAATGTAACTTATTCAAAATTTATATAAACCAAAATGGTGACGCCCATATTTTGTGACAGGGCATTTACGAGAAAATGTGCTTTGTTTATAGCAACGTCGTGTCGATAAGCATTTTGCGTTTTTTTAGTAATTAAAACCAACAAGGCGTTGATTTGGCTGTTTGTAATTTGTAAGCTCTGATTTTGACTGGGTCAGTGAACATTTCGTATGTACGATGCACCAATCCAAACACGAAAACCAATTCTCACCGCTCCGCTTGTTCCATAAAACTGTCGACAACGTGTGGATTGGCGGACGAAGCAGGCACATTTTTGAGGTTATGTAATCACAAGTCACTTTGGTTAACTGAGTTTCAATGCGACAAGTTTACGGCAATAGCTCGTGATTCTTACTGTAAAATGCGTACTGCGTTAAATTTCAACTTAACACGATCTTTAAATGATGCATGCAATTGCGAATTTTTATTTAATATAATTTTTTGGAAATACGTCATTACTAGAGACCTGTAAAATTCGCGGATTCATTTCACGATGGGATAGAGTCCAAATACTTTTGACATTATTTTGCTTCAGTGATTGGGCCACAGTTTATCTGAAGGACTCTGGGCCAATGAAAAATCTTTAACAGAAGAATTAGCGAATCACGATCATTCCAGTCAACAGGTGTTACGAGTCGGTAACCAATCAGCAGATGTAATTTGCACGAGTGCATAGAGGATCATGGAGTCTATCCTTTAGGGATTTGAAATCGCGAATTTTACAGGTCTCTAGTCATTACAGTTTTGTACTGATATTGCACGGGGAAAAGAATAAACAATGCAAAATAAAAAATAAAAAAGGAAACCAAAACCCACGAAGAACAAACCTAAACCAGCTGATGTCGAACAGATGGACCCAAAAATAAACCTAAGCAGGTAATATGGGTAACACAACAACACAGACGAAAATATTAAAATTCCACAATACCTATTTAGGTTCATTGTTGGGACTATCTGTTCTTCATCAGCTGATTTAGGCTAGTTCTCTGCGGATTTATGTTTTAATTTTTATTTCTTATTTGGCATTGATAATTTTTTTCCATGACAAACAGTGAAAATTTGCAATGGCGCGTGTCCGAAAAATCGTATTAAATACATGTTAATAGTTGATGAATTTTGACAAGAGCGTGTCATTGTTTGAATCAGCCTTTATGACAGTTCTAATGGGAATTCGTCCGCAAATGATGACGATGTGTGGAAGAAGAAAATCGTTTTTTTCCCCCTAACCTAACTAAAAACTAAGTGTATTTGGGAGGGGTCCGGGTTAGGGAGGGACCTAGGTGCGTCTCAGGCCGAAGCCTATACGCCTAGTCATGCTGGGATTAGCCATGCAGGGAGAGGGTCGCATGCATCATGTGCTAGGAGGGGATTGGCCAGCCATGGCAGCGATTGGCGCCATGACTAACTCCCCCCACTCTTAAATCTAGACTATAACTAGAGATAGGTTGGGCCCAGGTAAAACCTGCATAGACACAGGGAAAACCCTGGGCACTCTCATTCGAGATGCAAGTTTGCATGCATTAAGTGTAGGAAAGTACAGGAGACAGAGGATGGTCTGGATGAAGAGTTGGTCTGAGTAGAAAGAGTGTACCATGCGGGGGTTCGGTCTGAATCCATGAGTAGTCCATGGTCTGCCTGGGTTCACTTGCTCAGGGCTCGGTCTCACTCACCATGTTGATTTATTCCTTTTTCGTCATTACTTTTATTTGGAGGAATATTTACTACATTTTAAATCAAAACCTTCCTTGCACTTTTTGTTCTACCGCAAATATTTCCAAGAAATATTCACTTAGTGCAACATCGTGGGTGAAAAAAATCGCGCATGCGTTGAGGATTACGGAGAATAGCCGGCCTTTTTACTAGGGACCTGAAAAATTCGCGGGTTCAATGACATGTAGGATGAACTCCATAGTTCTACGTACACTCGTCAAATGCCACCCACTCATTGGCTGCTGTTTTGTGAGACGTTACAGCGTAGCAGCCTGTGATTCGATAAAGCTTTGGTTGGGTGTTTATCATTGACCCAGAGTCATTCAGGTGAGTTGTGAACCAATAGCAGAGGCAGCACTGATGTATAACGATTTGCATTTTAGCCTATCGCGAAATGAATTCGCGAATTTTTCCGGTCTCTGCCTATGACATTTCAATGAGTGAATATCTGTTGAAAAAATTTGTTGTAGAACAACAAACGTAAGAAAAGTATCGCGTTGAAATTTCAGAAAAAGACCCTAACTTTACCTAGGTAATGACGACAAAAAACAAGCAAACACGGCGTGTGAGACAGGTGTTAATGCTCGTCTGATCATGAAATATGATGGTTTACTGCGTTTTGAAATTTTTATTTTGGTTTTATTACAATATCCTACGTTTAAAATTATTAGCATTTTGCCGATTTCAGCACCAGATATAGACTAAACTTTAACTGCTGGTTGAAAAAGTCATGAAAATGTCCATAGTTTGCATTTTTGCCTAAAACTTTGCGTCATTGGCACTCACTAGAATTTTAAGTTTTTTCGCAGCTAGCTAATGCCTACAACTCTACTTTCTGATTTCGTTTTACAAATATACATATACAGTATTTTTTGACGTGACAACGTCTAATAAATCGATGAACGCCGGCTTACGCACGAAAAAGTGTCCCGTTACTCACATTGTCCCGTTACGCTGTGTCCCGTTACTCACATTGTCCCGTTACGCTGTGTCCCGTTACGCTCATTGTACGCTTGCGCCGCATCTCTCTCTCTTCCACTCAATTGGAACAACCATCGATTTTACTTTTTAGAGGCACATTAAACTTGAAACACTCCCATTCGTTTCCTACTTTTCCTATCATCGTCCTATCCTTAACAGAATAACACAGATTGGAAGAAGTTAAATAGCAAATATGTATAATAGTTATAGTTAAAATAATCTCTTCGTTAAAGTAATAAACATATTTGAATTAATGAGTGCAAATAAAAGTAAATTTATCAATTAAATTGTAGATTTTATTTCACTCCTTCTTTGTATCCATACAAAATAGTGATAATTCTATAAAAATGATTCAATTTTATTGATAAAAGTATGCAATCATTTCATCAATGTTTTGTTATGACGTTGTCACGTTAAACTATCGTCCGTAAAACGACTTTAGACACAACCAATTTTTCCATAAGTATCTGGAAACAGCATAAACCCCAAAATCCAACTTGACTTGGGAAGCAGAGACCTAACCTCAAATTCGTGGACACGACGGTCGGCCAGCCCCGGGAAACCCGCATAATCGCAGAAGCGCCACCCACGCCCAGAGTTACTGCCGTTTCTAATAGAAATACAGAAAACGGGCGCTCGTCGGGGGTCCACTTTCCCGTCCCGATTTTCTTTTGTGGTTTTTCCTGGAAGGCGCGCTTTGACCACGTGTAGCGGCCGTCAGAAGAAACACGGCTGCATCCGTCTCCCCTCGTGAGCTTTATGGCTGACTGTTGGGCTCGCGTCGGAGCTGGGAGACGCTGAAATTAAATCAAACTAATTTAAGAAGTTCCTCGGACGTTCTCCACTGCTGGTTAGACTGTAAGTCGTAAGAAAACGCAATAACGGACAAAAAATACGAACAAACAAGCCGAAATCAGCTGATGTCAAAAGTTAAAAACACAGAAAAGAAAATTTCGCGCAGGGAATTGGTCACAACAATTAACAGCACAGACAAACACAGAGTGGCTGACAACGACGAGACAGTTGCAACAAGAAAAGTAAATACAGTTCAAGAAACGACTTTGGACGAAACAGCGACCAACAGATGAGCCCAACGACGATACTAAGCAGATAACCTGGAAAACACAACGAAAACGCAGAGACGCACAGGCGAATCCAGAGACGTGACAAAAACAGATATTCTGGACAGCACAGACGAACAAAGTATGTTTCCTATGACAACAGTTGTGACGTTTCGGGAACTGAGATCTGTTCCCAGTCCTCAGGCGCATACAGTGCAGCCAGTAATGTCGAATGCCAGTCTTTCCTATGCAAGAACAATTGAATTCAAAGAACGAATATGCAACTAGTTTTAATTAGAAGCACGGCAGAGCCAGATGTCTGTTGAACATGCGGAAAATGTTTTCACGCGTATCATGTCAGTTCTGAGTGTAGGTTGGAAGCTATGGGGGTACTCCCAGAATGGCGATTCCTGTACACCGGGTGTACCCCGAGAAAACCCATAGGCTGACGACAACTTCCACCGCGTTTCCTGCTTGTGGAAAGCCCGGGGTTTATCAGGTGGTGACCAGTGACCACTTAATCTCCTGACCCAGGCGTGAGAAGACTATGATAACGACATTGCTTAGCTCATCGCTGTCCAATCACGAGTCAAGGATGGCGGAGAGAATGTTATTCTGCAGTGGTTTCCCCAGCCATCCGCGGTGCGAAGGTGAGAGCGCTACGCCAGTCTGTGTAACTTTGAAAATGAAAATTTCTCGTTTTTTTTTTTTTTTTTTTTTTAGAAATATCCCACAACTGATGGGTAGGACCCGTAAAATTTGCGGATTCATTTCGCGATAGGATAGAGTCCAAATACTTTTGACATTATTTTGCTTCAGTGATTGGGCCACTGTTTATCTGAAGGACTCTGGGCCAATGGAAAATCTTTAACAGAAGAATTAGCGAATCACGATCATTTCAGTCAACAGGTGTTACGAGTTGGTAACCAATGAGCAGATGTAATTTGCACGAGTGCATAGAGGATCATGGAGTTTATCATTTAGGGATTTGAAATCGCGAATTTTGCAGGTCTCTACTGATGGGAATAAAAACCTGTGACCCTTCGACTCCTTAAACTGGCATCTAAGAAAATCATTAAACCATCAGATAGTAAAATTAGTATCCAACCCTATACGTTGTAAATTGGACCGCAGTAACACATACATATGTGTTTGTTTTGAAACCCCCCGTACTAACTTGGACATGGCTATAAAGTGAGAAATGCCCATCTGAAAATGCAGCAGTACGTGCGATAACAGTGTTCTTTGAAATACGTCAATGCAGTGAAGTATTTCCTAGAGCACACGGTGACGACAAGTAATATAACAAAAATTCATTTTATTGCCTCTAATTTTACACTTTAATGAAAATTCACTAAATTAAACACGAAAATTTAGCTCTCACAAAAGCAAGCTTGTGTGTGAGTGCGTCTGGTCACTTTAATCTACGTGATATGTTTTGACTACTAAAATTTTTTTAAAAATTGTAACAATTGACAAATAAACAAATCAAAATTTCTTAAGAAATGTGACAGAAGTTTTCATGAAGTTTAAATTAAAATGAATAATGAATTTAAATACATGATAAAGTAGGCCTATGCCATTTTTTCGGAAAAAAAGTCTATACATATATAAAAAGACAAAAATTAATATATACAGGAAAAAATAAAGTAGATAAATTACTACAGTATATGAAACCTTACTTAAATATCATAGAAAACTCTTCATGAGTAAATTATTCAGCCAAAAATTAATATGTTTTTTATTTGAAAATAATTTTTTGTTTTCAGTTTTTCAGGAAAAAATAACTAAAATTATGAAGACATATGTGAAATTGTTTATGAAACAGGAAAGTAGGAAAATTTATCTTCTGTCGATCCCATGTAGGATAATTATTAGTAGAGACCCGGAAATTTCGCGGATTCATTTAGTCGCAAGCTAGAATGCAAACCTCCACACTGTCGCACTGTGTTCATGATTGGACCGCAGTTATCTGGACACGACCCTCTACGACCGTGAGCCAACGATGTCCAGCTAGGAGAGAAGTAGGCGAATCAGGTAGTGCCAAATAACAAGGATAAAAAGGTTCTCGCTAAGATATCAACCAATGGGAAAGTAAACATGGGTCGAGCACACCTATAACTTTGAATTCTATCCTGAGGCCAGAGGAATCCGTGAAATTTCCGGGACTCTAATTATGAGCTACATTATTTAACTGATTTTCTCTTCGATACATACATGTTATTGCGGTTCTACGAAAATCCTTCCAACACACATGTTTCCAATCATTAGAGACCCGTGAATTTCGCGGGTTCAATGACCTCCAGGATAGACTCCAATATCCTCTGCACACTCGGGCAAATGCCAACTGTTCATTGGCTGTTGACTTGTGAGTCGTCTCGACTGGGTGGCCTGTGATTCGACACTTCTATGAGTGAGGGTCTCTAATTGGCCCTCAGTCCTCCAGATTAACAGAGAACTAATGACAGAAGCAGCACTAAGGTATAATTATTTGAATTTTAGCATAACACGAAATGAACCCGCGAAATTCACGGGTCTCTACCAATCATCAATCTTTCAATGAATATACTTGGTCTCTATACTGTGGGCTGTTGAGCTATGCTATCTCTGAATAACTATCAAGTATCGCCAGGGGCGACTCCTGCGCACGCATCTATGGTCTCGTTGCCTCTAAGAGCCAAGCAGAGATGACGGGACTCTATGTTCGCCATACAGGTCACGTGGCTGAGTTGTCGGCTCACTTTCTTCCCACCAGGGATGCCCGGGTTCGTTTCCAGGTCGAGCCGCGCCCGTGTGGGATGGAGGGTTCTCTCGGAGTACTCCCGTTTTCTCACGCACTGCATTCCGTTTGTGATACGCATCCGTCTCCTCCCACCTCACGCCTTCTGGCAGGGCTGCTTGCTCCACGAAGTACGATGGACGAGAAATTGGAAATGATCTAGGTGAAGCATGAAAGAAGGTAGAAGGCAGTAGGATTCAAAAACCTACCAAGTTCTAAGTGAACCGACATACACAAGATAGAAAATGAATGCAAAGTTAAGAAAGACGCCAGATATAGGTGAAGCATGAAAGAAGGTAGAAGGCATTATGATTCAAAAACCTACCAAGTTCTGAGTGAACCGACATACACAAGATAGAAAATGAATGCAAAGTTAAGAAAGACGCCAGATCTAGGTGAAGCATGAAAGGAGGTAGAAGGCAGTAGGATTCAAAAAACTTCCAAGTTCTAAGTGAATCGACATACACAAGATAGAAAGTGAATGCAAAGTTAAGAAAGACGCCAGTGAAGTGAAAAGGGGATACAGCCGAGGGAACGCAAGCATATTTACTCAATGAAGATAAATAGAAAATTGTAATTGAATAAGTATATGTAGAACAACCTGAAAACGGAGATATTATGGCAAACAGCCAGAGTAATGAAGGCCCTGGTGGAAACAAGTTAGAAAGTTGAAACTGGAAGATGAGGAATGTATCGACCATTTAAGAAATGTACATCTACGGCCCCTAGCATACCCAGAATTCAGCTATAGGTGGTGATAAGAATATTCAAGCCAATAGTTGGAATCATCTGTCAGCACTACATGTGGATACTATTTTCATTGATTATAATGTGTGCACAATTGGGCGGTTTGGTAGATATACCAATTTGAGATGTTTAAAGCCACGGAAATTTCGCGGATTCATTTAGTCGCAAGCTAGAATGCAAACCTCCACACTGTCGCACTGTGTCCATGACTGGACCGCAGTTATCTGGACACGCCCCTCTACGACCGTGAGCCAACGACGCCCAGCTAGGAGGGAAGTAAGCCAATCAGGTAGTGTCAAATAACAAGGATAAAAATGTTCTCGCTAAGAAATCAACCAATGGGAAAGTAAACATGGGTCGAGCACACCTATAACTTTGAATTCTATCCTGAGGCCAGAAGAATCCGCGAAATTTCCGGGTCTCTAGTGATAAGAATAATCATGCCAATAGTTGGAATCGTCTGTCAGCACTACATGTGGATGTTATTTTCATTGATTATAACGTGTGCACCATTAGCCGGTTTGGTAGATATTACAATTTGAGATGTTTTAGATTCATAAGTGTTAAAATACTCTTTGAAGTTATACCTCTTTAGGCGCGTTATGACAAAATGATGAGAGTGAATTGTTACATTGCGCGCGCACCATACAACGAAAATTTCACAGGAAGATTGCGGACCACGTTTATGAACATAAACCCGTGTATAGTAACTGTTATAAAAATTTGGAGACGTAGCAAACGTATTTGTGTGCCAAATGAATCTTTATGATAGTGAAACTACCGTGGAATATACTTAGTAAACTAAATTTGTCATAGTAAATAGTAATTTCATGTTTTAAAAAACATAATTTAAACTGGTATTACAACAATTGTTATACATATTCTCCATACATTCTTCCGCCAGGCTTCGCAACCAGTGTTTATAGTGTGCGGTTAATAAGCGACAAGAACCTGGTTCAAAATTTGGCGGTTTTTGTTTTTTACCTATTTAAAATTACAGGTTACTGGATTGTACAAATTGTGCTTTCATCAGATACATATGAATAAATTGTATTTCTTTATCGTATTGCTATGATATTATTAAATACATAGTTCAGTCCATTGGATTGATTATTTCTAGGGACAGGAAAAATTCGCGGTTTCAATAGCCTTCAGGATAGACTGCACATTTCCCTGTACACTCGGGCAGATAACGCCAGTTCATTGGTTGCTGACTTGTGAGTCGTGTCAGCTGGTTTGTCTGTGATTCTATCCTTCTCTGGTTGAGGGTTATAATTGGTTGAGATTCGTACAGATTAACAGTAAGCCAATAACAAAATCATCTAAAAGGTATAAATATTTGACTTGTAGCCTATCGCCGAATGAATCTGCGAATTTTTCCGGTCTCTAATTATTTCATACTAGGACGGCCTATTCCCTCAATTTTTACATAAATTAATATTAAACAAATTACGTTTGTAAGAAAATTAATGTCGATGAATTCGCATATAAAATTAATAAATTAGAATAAATAGTAAAAAAAAATATTGATTTTCATTATTAATTTTTTTATCTCGATTATTTTACTATATCAAATTATTGACTTTATCCACATGTTTTTATTAATATTGAATACTGAGTATTTTTTCAATAATTTTTGTTACAGTCATTTCTAAATTAGTTCGGTGTTTTAAAACAAAAATACTATAATAATCTAATGTGCGTACATAAGTATAAACACTTCTTTTTTACTTGGTTTTTTAAGATGCTCATGTATGACTCACACCGAAAAGTAGATATTTTCATGTTTTTTTTTTTGCTATAAGGGTAATTTATGTACATTTTATCACGATAATTCTCTTGAATTTTTTGTTGAGTGGAAAGTTTTGTCTCTCGATATTTACTAAATGTTATTTGCCGGCTGTGAAACACCGCTCAAGTAATAGGTAGGCGTATGTATCACTCGCGTAAAGATCTGAACGCTCATTAGACTGCAAACAAGTATGCCCGCGCCAGATGTGTCTTCCTCGTGATTGGTGGCCGTCTGCAAGAGAAGCCATTAATATATTCGGCCGGGCCATTGAGGACATGTTTGCTTCCGCACTGGATGGCTTTTGATTGGCGTGTCTGCAGTATACACGTGTCTGAGAGAAACTTAACCAATCACGAAACTCGGGCAACGCACAATGTGTTACAAATCAACTAGTCTCGAAACTTGATCGCAAAAAAAGCGGGGTTGTCTGTAAAGTCGGTTTACGGACGATAATTTTACGTGATAACGTCATAAGAAAACATTATTGAAAAATTGCATACTTTTTAATATTCAAATATTATTTACATTTTTTGCAAATTTAATTAAAGAAATTTGTTTAAATATAATCACGAACAATTTGTTAAAAAGCCCGCCTTAACCTGTTTGATATTATAGAAGATTTTCTCGCACGGTGATTGGCCGGTTCTTGCACGCTCGGCTCAGGCGGAACATGACAATTTTCGTGCGTGCAGCCGGCGTTCATCGATTTATAAGACGTTATCACTTCAAAATGCATGTCTCTGTTGATTGTAATCACGAAACACTGGTGCGAATTCTCACACATAATTATTATTTTACAGTTAGTAAATATCAGGTGAAAAAATGTTATGACCGAACTTCAAATGCAAGAGTGCAGTGGTGTTAAATTTTCAGAAATAACGAGATATAAAAATGGATTGTAAGACGGAACCCTAATTGTTAGAGACCTGTAAAATTCGCGATTTCAAATCCCTAAATGATAGACCCCATAAACCTCTATGCACTCGTGCAAATTACATCTGCTGATTGGTTACCGACTCGTAACACATGTTGACTGGAATGATCGTGATTCGCTAATTCTACTGTTAAAGATTTTTCATTGGCCCAGAGTCCTTCAGATAAACTGTGGCCCAATTACTGAAGCAAAATAATGTCAAAAGTATTTGGACTCTATCCTATCGCGAAATGAATCCGCGAATTTTACTGGTCTCTACTAATTGTCATAATTTGACAAACGCGAAATGCTTTGAGAGGAGGTTGTCAGCCTAGCCTGAAGCTGGCTGTAATTCACGGCCAGGTAGATGCGCCCGTAGAGCAGCTGGCTGTCTCGCAGTAGACGCGCGTGGCTTCTCCAAGGTCAAGTCGGCCACCTGTCCTTCTCTTCAGCTGGGCTCAAGCGAGAATTGCGTGTCCGGTACGTCTTCGCGTCAGCTTTCTTAGGGAGGGATACTAGTCCTACCCGCGTTTATTTAGTTCACTTTCGATACCATACCTAAGACTGAACAATTGTTATCCATGTATCGCCTACTCGTTAATATAGATCATGTGATTTTGTTATAAAATTTTTGACGTGACAACGTCTAATAAATCGACTAACGCTGGCTGTACGCACGAAACGTGTTCCGTTACGCACATTGTCCAGTTACTCTGTGTCCCGCTACGCTCATTGTACGCTTGCGCCGCATCTATCTCACTTCCACTCGATTGGAACAACCATCGATTTGACTTTTTCGAGGCACATTAAACTTGAAACACTCCCATTCGTTTCCTACTTTTCCTATCATCGTCCTATCCTTAACAGAATAAAACAGATTGGAAGAAGTTAAATAGCAAACATGTATAAAAGTTATAGTTAAAATAATCTCTTCGTTAAAGTAATAAACATATCTATTAGAATTAATGAGTGCAAATAAAAGTAAATATATCAATTAAATTGTAGATTTCATTTCACTCCTTCTTTGTATCCATACAAAATAGTGATAATTCAATAAAAAAGATTCAATTTTATTCATAAAAGTATGCAATCATTTCATCAATGTTTTGTTATGACGTCACGTTAAACTATCGTCCGTAAACCGACTTTACAGACAACGAATTTTTTTACCAAGCAGTTTGTCATCAACTGGTTAAATTGATATTATAAACCTAACACTTCGGATTTGAACCTCCCGCCAGAGTGGTTTTTGCTAGTAGTTCTGGGTCCACCCGACAGGTAGCGCCTCCTGTCGCACAATAAATGTTTTCAGTTCCTACTGGTCAGAGTCACACTTCTATATCTCCCTCCTTGTTCTATGTCTTTGTGCGGCCCAGGGCCTGCTCTTTGCAGCGATATGCTGGCTCTTGCCATGGGCTCTGGCCAACATACTGAATACTCTAGTACTATAGCAATCTCCCTTCTTGTTATATGTCTTTGTGCGGCCCAGGGCCTGCTCTTTGTAGTGATATGCTGGCTCTTGCGTGGGTTCTGGCCAACTTACTGATTACTATATCATTATATTTCTATATAAATACAGCGCTAATAGCAGTTGACGAAGAAACACTGTCCTAAATACACTTATTGTTAGTTACGTCGATTCATCTCGATAACGTCTGGGTCGATATTTGCGCTACGCGGAAAGGACAGAGACCACCAGTTTTAATCAATTAACCCCAAGACAAGGCCATATATTCTATTAAACAACATGAACTTATTAAGGCGAGAATATTAAAGGATGCCAGCGAATTGCGCGGCATAAATTTAATGTGTGTTAAGAAACGCCAAAACAAGCAACTCTGGTTGAGAAACATGTGTTCGGGAACGAAACCCTGTACAGTTACAGACGCTAACAGTAGCGCGCAAATTTGAATTTGGCGGGCTTCAGGGGACTGCCCCATTGGCTGAAATCAGAAGCGACCGCAGCGCTGTGGGGTTTGAACGCTCCGCGGGAAGAAAAGGCGACTAGCCAGGGGGCTTTCCTCAAAAAAAGTTTCTTGTTTTGTTTGTCATTTCCTGCCGCCCATTAACTTTATGCCCTGCAATTTTCGAAGAGTCTGTATAGACGTTTTCTTACCGGTAGAAATCTACATACTGCAACCCGTATGTTTCGGCCCGATTTTGCAGACTTTCCACGTCAAAATAAATGTGGCCTGACCGCTTCCAGACAGTTAGGTCGTGAAGTCATGTCAAGGTTGTCGCTGAGTTCGGACATGCGAATTGGGCAATGGGGCAGCAATGGGGCAAAGAGGCAGTAATGGAACAACGGAGCAGCAATGGGGCAATGAGGCAGCAATGGGCAGCAATGGGGCAGCAATGGGACAATGGGGCAGCATTGGGGCAATGAGGTAGCAATGGGGGAGCAATGGTGCAGTGGGACAGCAATGGGGCAGCAGTGGGGCAGCAATGGGAAATGGGGCAGCAATGGGGAAATGGGGTAGCAATGGGGAAATGGGGCAGCAATGGGGAAATGGGGCAGCAATGGGTCAATGGGACAGATATTAGGTAAATGGGGCAGCTATGGGACAATGGGGCAGCAATGGTACAATGGGGCAGCATTAGGTCAATGGTGCAGCATTGGGGCAATGAGGTAGCAATGGAGCAGCAATGGGGCAGCATTGGGGCAATGAAGTAGCAATGGGGAGCAATGGGGCAGTGGGATAGCAATGGGGCAGCAGTGAGGCAGCAATGGGGAAATGGGGCAGCAGTGGGTCAATGGGACAGCAATTAGGGAAATTGGGCAGCTATGGGACAATGGGGCAGCAATGGGACAATGGGACAGCAATTGGGGAAATTGTGCAGCTATGGGACAATGGGGCAGCAATGGGACAATGGGGCAGCAATGGGACAATGGTTCAGCATTTGGGCAATGAGGTAGCAATGGAGCAGCAATGGGGCAGCATTGGGGCAATGAGGTAGCAATGGGGGAGCAATGGGGCAATGAGGTAGCAATGGGGCAGCAATGGGGCAGTGGGGCATCCGTCACGTAGTTGTTCCGAGTCACTTCATAAAACTGCAAGTCTACAAGCTACACTTTATTAGTGGTAACTGGAAAATGATCGCGAGTTCAATGACCTCCAGGATTTACTCCACAATTCTCTTCATACTCGGGCCAACGTCGCCTGTTCATTGGCTGCTGACCTGTGAGGCTTCTAAACTGGTTAACGTGTGATTCGATACTGCTTCGACTGAGGGTCTCTAATTGGTCAAGACTCTTCTAGGTTAACAGTGACAAGACAGCAGCCACTGAGTGGGTGACATTTGACCGAGTGTACGTAGAACTATGGAGTTCATCCTAGAGGTCGTTGAACCCGCGAATTTTTCCGGTCCCTAGGTATAGGAAACATATATTTCTTTGGCTGAGGTTGCAGATAAAACAAATGTAAGTATGCGAGTGTTCAAGTATGCAAGTATGCAAGTATGCAAGTATGCTGCGTCTTTCCTACCTCTCCCCTGCCGTCTCCTCTGCTACCCGTTCCCCCACCACGTACCTAACTATTCCCCTCATGCGATCGGAATTTTCGTAACGCTCAAAAATTGTAGTCAGCGAAGAAGTTTCACTAAAAAAAAAACAACGCTCTCTGTGTCTCCACCTTCACATCGTGGGACAAAGACGCAGTCCCGGGTGACACAGAACAGTTGAGTGCGCAGAAACGGAGCGTCAACTCCGGTCACTGGCCGCCAAAATGGCGGGTGCCCGGGGAGCTCTCTGGTCAGCCTCCGTGCGTGCGCACAGCCAGAACACGACCATGGTCGGGCTCAATAGTCCACGCACTCGTCCTGTGCGAAGACTGGCGGTAGGCTATCTTGTTGGCGAAGATGGTAGTAGTACGGGAAGAATCCATGAAAGATTGAATGTGCCCCCGTTGAGGTTTGCTCCAAGGCCCAGGATTCTGATTGGGTAGGACTCGTACTTGGTGGCGGTGTTCCGATCGCTTGGAGCAGGCTCCAAGGGTTCCCTAGCCCGATGCGGAGTCGACGTGGTGAGAGACGACACAGCTCCGGTACTAGCCTGGACAGCTAGGCCTCCACCGGACCACGGGTCCATTGGGTCCCAGTGTGATGTGGGAGATCGGGGTAGGCACCAGCAGTGCTGATAATGTCTCAGGGCTCAGGACACAGCCTTCTGTCTGGTTAGCTGAGCGAGGTACGGGGCTGAGGCGTTGACTTTGCTGGGTTGGTGGCCCTAGCCGCTGGTCATTGCCGAAGCTCTAGTACCTTTCCGATCAAACAACAGGGAGTGATCCTTGCAGTTCTGTTTAAATCTATAGCTCTGGAATGTATAAACGAACTGGAAGTTTCTCCCACCCTACCCTGATAGGGCGCACATGTGGGAGGGAACGTGAGAATGCCGGCCGTAGGTCGGAACGAACTATCATCAGCCAACGAAATTTCGCGTCGTATCCGACATATATTGGTAATGTTGGTAAATAACTAGATTGACTACAAAAAAAATAATAATGTTCGCAGGCTTTTACGGCCATTGTCTGAAGTAGCTTGGCTTCTGGGTTGTAGCCGTGTCCTTGGCAAATAATTCACCGACGTTTCGGTAGGTAGCAGTAGGTAACTGCTCCCTGATGATGGCGACTGCAATGTCGACCGAAACGTCAGTGACTTATTAGCCAAGGACACGGCCACAACCCAGAAGCCAAGCCTCTTCATACAAAAAATAATAATAATTTACCATTTTACCCACAAAACATCTTTATTTTTGACGTGACGTCTATTAAATCGATGAAGCCGGCTGCACGCACGAAAAAGTGTCCCGTAATGCACATTTTCCCACTACGATGTGTCCCGTTACGCTCATTGTACGCTTGCGCCGCATCTCTCTTCCACTCGATTGTAACAACCATCGATTTGACTTTTCAATCATGTTTTCGTCGTTTGAATTATTAATATTATGTATTTTAACGATCGTCCACCAATTTTCAGCACAATCGGTACGGTTATTTAAAAGTAATGTTGAATTTTCAAATACGTTTTTGTATGAACAATGGTGTTTTGCAGTTACACATAATAATTCAAATTACACCCGGGATCTTTTGCACAATGTTTTAAAAAATATTGTAACACATTATAAATAAGTTTGGTGTATTTGAGATGCGTATTTGTTATAAAATCGTATTATAAAAACGAAATAATATTATCCCCCTACGGTGCTGCCATCTATGGTGACGGACGCGAACCGAATGAATCGTGCTATCCGCTTGTTCATAATTATATTTAAACGAAAAGCTAATGTGGTTTTAATTGCTTATTACAACAATTTCGGCAATAAAGGTTAATTATTCTTGCATTTTAAAAATCTGATTACTAGTATAATTTCAAGTATTTATTCTTTTATTATTAAAATAAAAATGATTCAATTTTATTCTTAAAAGTATGCAATCATTTCATCAATGTTTTTTTATGACATTGTCACGTTAAACTATCGTCCGTAAACCGACTTTACAGGCAACCAATTTTTATTTTAATTAATTGTTCGTGACTTATTACAAGTAACAGCATAATGCATTTTTAAAACAGGATCATATTTTATCGCCAAAATATGATTGGACAATATAAACAGTTCTTTAATCCCGCAAAATGATTTCCTAATCTTCTCTCGTTGGGCTGTTGTGCCGTGCGTCGGTGACAGAGATGAACTATATTCATTCCCCTAGCATTCACACGACCTCTATCCCATGCTGGCTGTGAACCAGTAGGTTCGTAAACATGGCGCAACTTGTGCGCACGATCCACTGTTACTGTTATTATTTTCAATTGTGCACTCAGCCTTATGAGAGCGCTTTTAAAGTCAATTGCTGAAAAAAAAGATCTCTGGCCAAGGACTGGAAACATAAGAACGTGTTGACTCAGTGACATGCACCAAGTTAGGTTGGCAACACGTCACTGAAGTATTTCCTCGACTTGAACGTCCTGCAGAAGGTTATATGTTCGTCAGCCGGCTGCGTGATAGCAAACTTATTATATTTCCATCAATTTATCAGTCAGGACTTTCTCGGTGTACGCCGAGAGACCACTATGTTCATGAAAATGCGATTCGGAGCGTGATTTTTAAGGATACTGCAAGTGGGACTCAAGCAGGACATTTTAGTTCTCAACCATCTTGTCATCCACAGACCCGCCGCGCAAGTGAATCGCTTTTTTTTGACATGACAACGTCTAATAAATCGATGAACGCCGGCTGCACGCACGAAAAAGTTTCCCGTTACGCACATTGTCCCGTTACGCTGTGTCCCGTTACGCTCATTGTGCGCTTGCGCCGCATCTATCTCTCTTCCACTTGATTGGAACAACCATAGATTTGACCTTTTCGAGGCACATTAAACTTGAAACACTGCCATTCGTTTCCTACTTTTCCTATCATCGTCCTATCCTTAACAGAATAACACCGATTGGAAGAAGTTAAATAGCAAACATGTATAAAAGTTATAGTTTAAATAATCTCTTCGTTAAAGTAATAAACATATTTGAATTAATGAGTGCAAATAAAAAAAAATTATCAATTAAATTGTAGATTTCATTTCACTCGTTCTTTGTATCCATACAAAATAGTGATAATTCAATAAAAATGATTCAAATTTTATTCATAAAAGTATGCAATCATTTCATCAATGTTTAGTTATGACGTTGTCACGTTAAAATATCGTCGTAAACCGACTTTACAGACAACCATTTTTTTTTTAAAGGGCATCAGTCATAGGAAGCAAACTTTATGGAAACAACAAAAAATAGTATGCCTGAAAATATATAGTTTTACTAAATCATGTTTTTCATTTTCCCCTCCTTCATCATGTATGATGGCACGATTTTAAAACAGTTAGTCCTTAATATAATGTAAATTTAGACTCCTACAGAATTTTGAAAATCATAAAATGCTGCCCTTTTAACACAAAAGACAAATTCCTACCAGGAAACAGATCAAAATAATAACAACATTCACTATGATATTATATTACCATTGTCTCAAAATACCAATGTAATTTGCCATTAAATATTAAACAGTATAGACATGATGTATGGCAATAAAGTTCACGTTACGCATCACATAATATAACACTACTCATCATTGACTTTATCAGACACTGGCCCATCCAAAAGGACTTTGCACAGTCAAGACTTCTCCTCTGGTACATATTGTATCAGACGTCTAATATCACTCAATCTTTTTTGAGTGCAGATTATGCAACTACCCACACGATGCTCTGACCGATGCCCTTCTTACACCAATCATTAGGTATACGTTTTGTGATCGGGACGAAACAATCGGGTCAACAACCTCAATTATATTAAACAGACATACGTTGCCAAAACATGGCAAACTACTTCATCACTGATAAAATGCGCCACGGACTCGGCAGCAATGCTAGGAGGAACAGGTTAGCAAAGAACAGTGGAAGTGTTACGCTGTAAGCGCGTGAAAACAGAATTCATACAGCGTCACAGAGTCAGGCAATGAGTCAGTGATAAGAGTATTTAATTGATATATTTTGACTATCCGTTAAAAGACTTGGTGAAGCGATGTTTCGGCGCGACAAGATGGCGGCGGCTACGTCGAAGAAGGGAAGCCTTCATTTCACAGACGAGAGAGCCACATCCGAAGTTCCCCGAAATTCATGCTCTCTTTTTTTTTCCGTACCACAACAGGTGTATTTATTTGGGATGTAGCTTACTCATACCACGTCATACGCCGTTCTATCTCATTTTATAAACCGGTGTGGCATTAAATTTTGCGGTCGATTAGGATAGGTTAGCTACATTATAAATACTTTAAAGCATTGTGGATGGTTGGTTATATTAGGTAAGTATAGCTACATTAAAAACACTGTAAAATCAGTTTATGGTTGCTTAGCAAATAAATTTTTAATATGTAGCTATCCAGCGCTAGGAAACCGTTTAAATGATTTCACAGTATCTTTAATGTAGCTATCCTAACCAAATCAACCGTCTACAATGTTTTAAAGCATTTATGATGTAGCCAACCTAACCTAATTGACCATTAGTTATCATGAGTTGTCCAAAATAAACATTCACGGACACACGGCAAACGAAAAATATGGCGGCGTACAAATACATACCGTTGCCTTGTTTATGGTATTTCCTTTTATCAACACCGCCATATTTATTTACAATGAACAAAAAAAAAAACCGACGATGCACAATCGGGCGTTTGGCTGTCTCGTCTGTGAAAAGAAGGCTTCCCAGGAACGCCAGGGAAACCCGAGTTTCGACTGTCATCTGTCGCGGCGAGCGCAGCGCGAAGCCAGCAGGCCAGCCAACCCACCGGCGCGGCAGCAGCGCTCTCCGTTGTTCGTTTATTTCCTTGACGTCACGCTCTGTCGCTGCTACGCTGTTTTCCCGGAGCCCTCATGTGTAACGCCGGAAGAACGCAATGATTTTAACCCCTCTCTCATTTCCTGTAAAGCTTGCTTCTTTTCTCTCTTTATCTCCGGCTCTCTCACGCGCTCGGAAATTCAGCAAGCCTCCCGGCCTTTTTTTTGTTGTTGTTTCTTTTACTAATCGCCGCAGGGTTTGGCAGCACTGCCGCGCCGGCAGACCTTACCTGGCTATCAGCGGGCCGCGGGATCTCGCCTGTGGGATACCTGGCGATCGTGTTTTGTTCGTTCCACTCTGCCAGTTCTCGGGAGATTCCATGGTCGCGCGCTAGGACCTGCCACGGCAGTTTCAGCATCCGCTGGCCGATTGTGTCATTTCTTTTTTCCTAACCTAAACTAAGTGTATTTGGGAGGGGTCTGGGTTAGGGTTAGACTCTAAGTGCGCCTCAGGCCGAAGCCTATACGCTGTAATCATGCAGGGTTTAAGCCATGCAGGAGAGGAAGCATGAATCATTTACTAGGAGTGGATTGGCCAGCCGTGGCAACGTTCTTGCCATGACTAAATCTCCTCACTGGATATCCTAGACTAAAACTAGATAAGTTGGGCCCAGGTGAAACCTGCATGGACACAGGGAAAACCCTGGGCATTTATGCCGATATCATTCGGCTTTTACCTTTTCCTTTTGAAGATGCTTACAGCTGACAGATGCCCTTTCTGTGATCAGTGCGTTACGTGTGTTTGTGTCGGTGAGGCGGGACGATAAGTGCGACACTAGCTTGTGCTTCTAGCGCGGTGTCGCCTCTAAGCGCATAATTTTTGAGCGGTGGCCGTAACGTTATAAGGCGAACAAATGAAGATAAAGGTGTGATGCAAGTCACGCAAGTGCTTTCAAGAATCTGTACCGGTTGTTTTATGCCTAAAAATTACTCTGAAAACATGCCTTTTAGCAATTTTAACTCTTCTATAAACACATTTTGAGAACTTAATCAGGACACAAAACTACTTGTCGGCCCTCAGCGAACTCTTAAATGATTTTCGTAAGCAGACCCCGCTCGGATATCTTGAGTAGTTTTTCTCCTGAAGCTCTGCGCACCGTGTGTGCGCCCGGGCAGGCGGGGGCCTTAAGAGAAATAAAGCGATCTGTTTAAAATTAAATGCGCAGATAAAAATATTGGTTAAACACAAACAAATAAGGTGAAACAAATATTTGCTTGCTGCGTCAAATTTTTTTCTTAGCTTAACCAAGTATCAGGTGTAAAAAAATTACTTTGTTTTACTAATAAAATACACAATTAACTTTTTTTTGGGCCAACGTAATCTTTACTACAAAAAGAAATCACTGTTCGAACCAACTCTATATATTTATTTCACCAATAAAAAAAATATTTTGTTAAGCTAAAGAAACCTTTCTCCCAATGCGCGCTTACGCAAAATGTATTAATAGTGATGTTTATACATAAACAAATGTAGGAGTTACCCCAATATGTGTTGTTAACAACGAGCACAAAGGGATTTTGCCTAAGCTTACTGAGAGTCATTTACGCTAAAAATACTCCCTTACTTAAACGTTTAGAAACTTTCTTGTTTACAGAAATTAAGACCTTGATTTCGTCAACAACTTGCGCCGCGGACATTAAAGTCCATAGCAAGGTCACCTTTCGTATCTTCTTCAGGAAGAAACTGAAGCTTTGATTGGCAAATACCTTAGGAAGTCTTTGGTGAGAGACTTCACTCAAACACTTACTGTCAGTATATGTGTTTACGCGTGTGTGTGTGTGTGTGCATGCCTTTTGATTCTGACTCATGAAGACTTGGTATGCGTGTGGTTATTATGTCGGATGTTTAGCTCTAATTATGTGAAATTGCAGGAGAGTAAGAAATGATAAATTTGTCTGCAGAATTGTGGTTGTACTAAATAATAATAATAAATGTATTGAATATATGCTGATGATTTGATTTAAAACCTCATATAAACTAAAATATCGACAAATCAATGTGGTGACACTAATCTTGAGTATTTAGATGCCGTCAATATTTATTTTATCTAAAACAATCAAAATTATGAATAAGGACATTTTCTTCTAAGAAAGTGCATATTTTTTGTTACGACAGATTCAAATTCGGGTAGCTGTGTCGGATGTAGGAATGTTGTTTTCGTTGGTTTCTACACTGTAATGTGTAGAGACCTGCAAAATTCGCGGTTTAGATGGCCTTCAGGATAGACTGCACATACCCATGTACACTCGGGCAAATAACGCAAGTTCATTGCCTGCCGACTTGTAAGTCGTCTCAGCTTGTTTGTCTGTGATTCGATCCTTCTTTGGTTGAGGGTTTAAAACTGGTTGAGATTCGTCCAGATGAACAGTAAGGCAATAGCAAAATTATCTAAGAGGTATATGTTTTTGAATTCTAGCCTATCACCGAATGAATCCGCGAATTTTGCAGGTCCCTTGTAATATGGAACTGGAATTAAGGTGGAAATGGAATGATTTAACTTTGATTTAAGAATACGATAAATGTATGATGTGAACATCTCTTTAAATATTACATTGCATAGCATGTTAAATGTAACAAAGACTGAGAACCCAAATTAGGAACAGAGGCTTCTTAAATCATATTTTCAGGCTGATATGGATCTCATAGCTGGAAATTTTAGGACAACTTCAGTTTCCAACATTATTTAAAACATGTGAATTGTACTTTTGCAGTACGCAACGATGTTAGAACTTTAAATTTTACTTTATTCCCCGATTTCATTGATACCTTGTTCGATGAGATCGGCATTAATAAATTGTAAAGTTTAATGAACATAATATTTTTTTAAAAAATATTAAAGATTATTTTCTCTTGGTGGAGTAGAAAGGCAAGGCTGGAAATCATGTTTTCAGAAATATTTAAAAGTATTTAATAATATTTAAATATGGTCGTTGCCAAATCCCATAGAGGCGCTTTACAAACTTTAATACCGCAGTTAAGTTTTGTGCCTTGCGCGTAGAGGTAAAGAGGTATTTTATTCGTAAGTCATTGTCACCTTTAGGTACCATTTTCTGAATGTGAAGACGTCATGCATCCTACGTCAAGCTATATAAAAATTAATTTTTAGTTACAATGCCTAAGTTTCAAATAATTGTGTCTTTATTTTGTGAGTCATGCTAGCAGACAAATAGAGAGAAAAAAGAAAAACCAAGTAATGATGCATGGTATCATTTAGATTTACGAAATTAGTGCGCTTGAAAAATTTAACCATGTTGGTCACTGATTTAGTACCGCATTTGACTCCGAATAATTGCATTTTTAACCTTCTAACTTCTTCACGTCATGATAATAGAAAAAAAAGGGTGGAGGGACCTTACGAACAACTTCACCAAAGTCTAGGTCGGACTCAAAACCACGACTCTGAGCTGAATAATGATAAGTTCTGGCCACAATGCTATCGAAACAAGCTTGGATGTGTGTTAAAGTCAGCATTCCGCAAACCAGTGTAAACTATTCTGAGTCCAAACCGCTCCCTAAAAATTGGGCTCGGCCGTGTCCCATCTAAGGGTTTGGGACATAATAAATCATCATGATTCATCATTAATCAAAAATAATCGTTAATCATTATCAATAATCAATTGCATCATCAATCAAAATCATCACTCAACATCATCAATCGTCAACATTCATTATTAATAGAGACCTGCAAAATGCGCGGATTCATTCGGTGATAAGCTAGAATTCAAACACATATACATCTTAAATAATTTTGCTATTGGCTTACTGTTCATCTGGACGAATCTCAACCAGTTATAAACCCTCAACCAAAGAAGGATCTAATCACAGAAAAACCAGCTGAGACGACTTACAAGTCAGCAGCCAATGAACTTTCGTTATTTGCCCGAGTGTACAGGGGTATGTGCAGTCTATCCTGAAGGCCATCGAAACCGCGAATTTTGCAGGTCTCTAATCATTAATCATCAACATTTAATATTATCAATCATTATAAATCATCATTACATCATCACCATTCATCATTAACCATCATCAATAATCTTTTATAATTATTATCATTATCAATAATTATCAATAATCAATAAACATGAGTAATCATCAACATTCATAATTAATTATAATTAGAGTCCCGGAAATTTCGCGGATTCCTCTGGCCTCAGGATAGAATTCAAAGTTATAGGTGTGCTCGACCCATGTTTATTTTCCCATTGGTTGATTTCTTAGCGAGAACATTTTTATCCTTGTTATTTGGCACTACCTGATTCGCTTACTCCTCTCCTAGCTGGGCATCATTGGCACACGGTCATAGAGGGGCGTGTCCAGATAACTGCGGTCCAATCATGAACACAGTGCGACAGTGTGGAGGTTTGCATTCTAGCTTGCGACTAAATGAATGCGCGAAATTTCCGTGGCTCTAATTATAATCAATCATCTTTAATCATTATCAGTCATCGTCACAGCATCATAAATCGTGTGTGAACTAGGAACACGGTTAGAGTAGAGGTGTAGCATAGTCCACACTAAACCCTTATTTATATGTCTTGCGATACCGGCCCTAGTCGCCAGGATGATTAACTAGCTGTACCCGCTCGGCAACTAAGTGTTGGCGGAATTCATTAACAACAATCTACGGGAGTTGAGGTTACTAGAGTTTGAAAGATTTTAGTTGGTGGTTTACTCGGTTCTTAGGTTCTTATACTTACGTACGCGCTTTAGAAGTTATACTTGGCGTAAAAAAAAACTTTAATTTTGCATGCAAATAACTAACCATAAAGTAATAAAATGCCGTGAGTTATATTAAAAATATTGTTGTTAATGTATAAGTTCAAACAAATTGAAACATTTGAATAGTTGCTCAATATTCAATATGAATATAAACACGTACATAAAATTAATTTTTTAATTTTTCTCTAATTTATTAAATAAAAGTATTTTAATTTCTCATGAAAATAAATTATACATACGGGAACATTACGTCCCACACACTCCCATTAAAAAGGGGCCAGGAGACTACAAAACCTTCCACAGACTCTCCGTGCAAGCAACAGTGGAATCTTACGAGCAACCTGACATGTTTGCACAAACGGGAACATAACCTCAATTTTTATCCTGTGAAAATTTCGTTGCATTGTGCGCGCGCGTACGTAAAAAATTTCACTGTCATCATTTTTTTTTCCTTAACGCGCTTAAATAAATATAATTTAAAAAACAAGCCCTGGAAGGAAATAAATAGAGACCTGTAAAATTCCCGGATTCATTTCGCGATAGGATAGAGTCCAAATATTTTTGACATTATTTTGCTTCAGTTATTGGGCCACAGTTTATCTGAAGGACTATGGGCCAATGAAAAATCTTTAACGGAAGAATTAGCGAATCACGATCATTCCAGTCAACAGGTGTTACGAGTCGGTAACCAATGAACAGATGTAATTTGCACGAGTGCGTAGAGCATAATGGAGTCTATCCTTTAGGGATTTGAAATCGCGAATTTTACAGGTCTCTAGAAATAAATAAACAAATAATGAATTTTTTTTTGTGGATGTGGTATTTCATAGATAGAGACCTGCACAATTCGCGGATTCATTCGGTGATAGGCTAGAATTCAAACACATATACCTCTCAGATAATTTTGCTGTTGGCTTACAGTTCATCTGGACGAATCTCAACCAGTTATAAACCCTCAACCAAAGAAGGATCGACTCACAGACAAACGAGCTGAGATGACTTACAAGTCGGCAACCAATGAACTTTGCGTTATTTGCCCGAGTGTACAGGGGGTGTGTGCAGTCTATCCTGAAGGCCATCGAAACAGCGAATTTTGGAGGTCTCTACTCGTAGACGTGTGGCTGCGACGACTCTGAGCAGACGTGACTCTGTGGATCGCCGCGAAATGAGCCAGAGGGCTGGTTGTGTCGGCCCAGGCGCCCAGGAGTGTGTCGACGACCAGGTTCCTCCCCAGGCAGCGGGCTCGCATACCTGTCCATGTCTCGAGGCCTTCCTCGGGTTAGCCATCCCCCCCTTGCCACCCTCCCCATCACCTGCTGGCTTACTTCTCCCCCGAACCCCCGGACACGAGATAATAACCGGGCCGGCTTGTTCCAGCCAAACACATCGCCACCAGGTTTTTTTTAATATATATGTGTGTGTATTTTTTTTTTACGATGTAAGAGTTATTCCCTGCTGCCCTACCCGAGGGTGTAAACGAAGGTGGGCAGACACATAAAAGTCCGGCCGGTCCATACTTAACCTTGAAGTCGACCCAGTCAAATGTTTGGTGGCTTTTTACTAAGCCTCCTCCTAGTCCGCACGGCAACCCGTCGCCAGCAGTAATCCCGCGACGCAACAAGGGCGCAAGTAGCAGGTCGGGTCGCCCTCATCTCTTAGAAACACACTTGGCAGACTGCCTAGGGGCAGGCATTTTTCGCGAAAAAAAAAAAAAAATAAAACCTTAACGCCTGCTGGACTACAACAGGGTGTACCCGCACCTGTGGTTTGTTCCTTGTGATTGGCGGCCGTCTGCGAGAGAAGTCGTCGCCTGGTTTCACCGAGCCACTCAGGACGCGTTTGATTCCGCACTGAATTCATTTGATTGGTGTTGTGACAATCGACATGCACCTGAAAGAAACCCACCCAATCACGGAACACAGACGATGCTACATTGTTTTGATTTTCAGCTGGTCTCGGAATCTTTTCGCGAAATATGCATGCCTGTAGTTATGACTGTTCTAATTTATAACTATTCTAAGTTGTGTGGTTCGGCGTTATGTGTTTCTAAGTTACGTGCATCTAAGTTGTTTATTTCTATTTATGATAGTTCTAAGTTGAGTTCCTAAGTTATGATCGTTCTAACTTAGGACAGTTCTAAGTTATGTGGATTTTTTCTAGTGTTGTAAGTTTCTAAGTAATGACTAGAGACCTGTAAAATTCGCGATTTCAAATCCCTAAAGGATAGACTCCATGATCGTCTATGCACTCGTGCAAATTACATCTGCTGATTGGTTACCGACTCGTAACACCTGTTGACTGGAATGATCGTGATTCGCTAATCCTTCTGTTAAAGATTTTTCATTGGCCCAGAGTCCTTCAGATAAACTGTGGCCCAATCACTGAACCAAAATAATGTCAAAAGTATTTGGTCTCTATCCTATCGCGAAATGAATCCGCGAATTTTTCAGGTCTTTAGTAATGACTGTTCTAAGTTGCATGTCGATCTCGACCAGGTCCGACGGCGACTAGAAGCTCCGCTGTCCGCGCATTTAGAACCGTTTTTCTCGGACAAGAACTCCGCCGCGTGCAGTTGCGAGCAGGTCAACTCGAACACTGGCCCAGCGCGTAGCACATCGCGTTATCGTGGATACAGTGTTCTCACCCGCGCGACGAACAAATACAAAATGGAGGTTGCCCTTTCGTCGTACGCGACATACGACAGCCACGACAGTTGCAGGTTTTTTTTTGTCGTGACAAGGTCTAATAAATCGATGAACGCCGGCTGCACGCAAGAAAAGGTGTCCCGTAACGCACATTGTCCCGTTACGCTGAGTCCCGTTACGCTCATTGTACGCTTGCGCCGCATCTATCTCTCTTCCACTCGATTGGAACAACCATTGATTTGACTTTTTCGAGGCACATTAAACTTGAAACACTTCCATTCGTTTCCTACTTTTCCTATCATCGTCTATCCTTAACAGAATAACACAGATTGGAAGAAGTTAAATATCAAAAATGTATAAAAGTTATAGTTAAAATAATCTCTTTGTTAAAGTAATAAACATATTTGAATTAATGAGTGCAAATAAAAGCAAATTTATCAATTAAATGGTAGATTTCTTTTCACTCCTTTTTTGTATCCATACAAAATATTGATAATCAAATCAATAAAAATGATTCAATTTTATTCATAAAACTATGCAATCATTTCATCAATGTTTTGTTATGACGTTGACACGTTAAACTACCGTCCGTAAACCGACTTTACAGACAGCCAAATTTTTTTAATTATTCTGAAAAAAATTTTATTGTATTATTTCATTACCTGAGACGGAATTATTTTCAAGTAGCTTGTTCGTCGAAGTAGTCTATATTATTTTTTTTTAACCGACATGTTCAAATCGAAAGCGTACATTCAGTTGGAAAAGTCATCGTGAGTGAACACATCAAAAAAATAAATTGAGTAAAAATAAATAGTGCGTGTAACTTGGTAAACGTGGTGGAAGGAAAACTTCTCTGGATATTCAAACCTCGACTCGTAAGTGCTCTTTGGCGTCAAAAACATTTTTAAAACAGTGTTTCACGAAAACGTTGCATTAAAATTTGGACTTGAAATTGTAATTGAAATTTTACTCTCATCACGCCCAAAGACGTTTCACAACCCTTACTAGACGCCAGCAAGTCGGGTGGCGTCAGGCGCATGCGACCCGCCTATCCCTGCAGCATGGCGGGGTTCAACCTTAGCCGCACGCCGCCACGTGGAGCCCGCTCAAGGGAACGAGTTCTCTGCACCGTCCGCAACATACTAGCGTCAGAAATCGTTCCACAACAATGTTTCGCATGAAAGTGCCCAGGGTTTTCCCTGTGTCTATGCAGGTTTTACCTGGGCCCAACTTAACTAGTAGTTAAGACTAGAGTTAAGAGTGAGGGGAGTTAGTCATGGCTAGAGACCCGTGAAATTCGCGGGTTTAATGACCTCCAGGATAGACTCCAATATCCTCTATACACTAGGGCAAATGCCAACTGTTCATTGGCTGCTGACTTGTTAGTCGTCTCGACTGGGTGGCCTGTGATTCGACACTTCTATGAGTGAGGGTCTCTAATTGGCACTCAGTCCTCCAGATTAACAGAGAACCAATGACATAAGCAACACTAAGGTATAATTATTTGAATTTTAGCATAACACGAAATGAACCCGCGAATTTCACGGGTCTCTAGTCATGGCAACAATCGCTGCCATGGCTGGCCAATCCCCTCCTAGCACACGATGCATGTGACCCTCTCCCTGCATGGCTAATCCCAGCATGACTAAGGCGTGATAGGCTTCGGCCTGAGACGCACTTAGGTCCCTCCCTAACCCGGACCCCTCCCAAACACACTTAGTTTTTAGTTAGGTTAGGAAAAAAAAATTCCAATGTTTCACGAAAAGGTTGCATTAAAACTCAGGCTTGAAATTTTATTCCCATCGCGACCATTTCACTTAAAAAATAATAGTATTTAATAACAAACCTGTTTATTCATATTTTGGAAACAAAATTCTGACGCTCATTTCGGTTACGTCGGTGTCGCCCCTCCCCCCCCCCCCAAAAAAAAAAAACAAACATGAAAATCATCGGGAAGTCTGTCACGCCCGCGAATTTGTCACGCTGACGTCAGAGATGTGTCGAGCGTTATTGGTTCGTTTAAGGTTTTCTTCGCGTCGCGTCCAGATATGCCTTCGAAACTAATCCGAGGGCCACTCACACATTTAGTGTATTATTATAAGTAAGGTTAGGTTACACTTCTTTAGGCGTTTTATGAAGGAAAAATGTGAACGAATTATTACGATGCGCACGCAGCATGCAACAAACATTGACAGGATGAAAATAAAGGATACTGCAAATAAAAATTACATATGCGCTTTCAAATAATTTACTTTAGTGATTGATATTATTACTGGTCCATATTATTACAAACATTTATTATTTTTAATATTTAGTGATAGAAATTGTGTTTCTAAATTTTTCAAGTTTATTTAAAGTGTATTTATACAGGTGACGTTTAATTTATTTGCAGTAAAAATAATTACATTATTAATTAATAAAAAATAAAATTTTATTAATTAGATTAAACATCCAGGGTATTATTGCTTTTCATTATTAATTAACATGTGTCTCAATTATTTTACTAAAAGAAATAATTAATTTTATACACGTGTTCATATAAATATTGAAGGATTAATATTATTGATTTTTTTAATTTGAAGGAATTTATACTTTACCAAACGTAATTATAATATCACTCCAATCCTTTTATTATTTTATTTCTATTAATTAATTGCATGCAAACTACACGGAACCATTTTTTGAAATCTTATTTCACTTTGTACAGTGACCGATGAATGCAATATGTGGCATGTGAAGAAATAAAAAATAAGTCTTATTATTTACCAAAAAAATTAAAAAATTAAAAAAAAATTGGTTGTCTGTAAAGTTGATTTACGGACGATAGTTTGTGACGTCATAACAAAACATTGATTAAATGATTGCATACTTTTATGAATAAAATTGAATCATTTTTATTGAATTATCACTATTTTGTATGGATACAAAGGAGTGAAATTAAATCTACAATTTAATTGATAAATTAACTTTTATTTGCACTTATTAATTCAAATATGTTTATTACTTTAACGAAGAGATTATTTAAACTATAACTTTTATACATGTTTGCTATTTAACTTCTTCCTATCTATGTTATTCTGTTAAGGATAGGACGATGATAGGAAAAGTAGGAAACGAATGGGAGTGTTTCAAGTTTAATGTGCCTCGAAAAAGTCAAATCGATGGTTGTTCCAATCGAGTGGAAGAGAGATAGTTGCGGCGCAAGCGTACAATGAGCGTAACGGGACACAGCGTAACGGGACACAGCGTAACGGGACAATGTGTGTAACGGGACACTTTTTCGTGCGTGCAGCCGGCGTTCATCGATTTATTAGACGTCACGTCAAAAATAACTGACACCTAACAAAATATAGATTACATAAATTGAAACAGTATTTTTGAGAATTATTGTGAGGGCAGTGTGGTTCCTAGTCACTTTCTGCTGACGGCCTATGCCACATTTGTGCAAACAAAGGCGGCCTACGTGCAACAGTACACTTAGTGATATTTCTTTGTCGGAAGAGTGTTTGGGTAGACCGTGCGAAGTGTGTCGTGGACCGGATGTGGCCCGCGCGCCTCCAGTTGCCAACCACTGGTTTGGAGCATTAGGCGAGCAAGCGTCTTGTAGGGACAGCGACATGAAGTCTGTCTTATTTGACAGAAACATTTAAGAAGCCTCTTTGTACACAGTAACGCCAATAATGTACAGCACGTAACATTTCTCCCGAAAATAATAATTATCATTAATTGGAAAACAATAAATTATTGTTTGCCATTAAGATGCTTATTTTAAATAACATTAAAACAACTGAATTTAAGTATAAAAAACTTTAAAAAAACGAAGTATTGTTCAAAACATAAAATATTTCATGAAACTCAAAATGTTTAACTCAAAAAAATACATTAAAGCTCACAATGATTTCAGTCAGCTTATTATTATTTTTTTTGGGCTGTTTTAATTTATAGGTTTAACATTAGTAACTAACACAAAACATAAAGCTGAGACTTGTATGGTTTGTCATTGTGTGTTCGATACTGACGGCAGCGCGGTCATTTAAATTAGTATCTTCCTGACGTTTCTATTGTGATGCCTTAGCTTTATGACAGCCCTTATTAGGGAAAGATACAGTTTGTATTCGTAATTATGATTATTTTTTTTAAATTTTGTAAAACGTATTCCACCCCCCTTGTATACTACTCTGAAATTTTTCGCTTGGCCGTTTCTTTTTTTAAAATTTATTATTATTATTATTATTTTGCAATACGAAAGAAGCGGAAGTGATACACTAGTAACGTGTGCATTGGTAAAAGATCTAAATCGATCCAAATTCACGACAAAAGCGAAGGGAATCATAGCGGCTTGTCAAAGGGCCCTTTGGCATTTTCACTTGTTAATATTTTTAATGAACAAGAATCATTCCTTCCCGTCTGGTGCGCCTCGTAATGAGGATGAATGCCAGAGCGCAGTTACTCTTCTTAAACTCACATCAGATGTCATTGAAAAGAGATCCTTCAATTGATATTTGCAATATATTTATCTTTTTAACAATTTGTATGAATGTTTCGAGGTGCTTATTCAAATAATATCTGCGTGCATTCGAGAGTTGCGAAAATTTGCTTTGCTTCTGGGTTGTAGCCGCGTCCAAGTCGAATATATCACCGACGTTTCGGTTACATTGCAGTCACCATCATCAGGGTAGAGTTTCCAACTGAGGTTATTACACGTTCCCTTGCCTTTAATACTCTCACCTGAGAGGAGTGTTTCGAGATTGGCTGTAACTGTGGGCCAATCAAAGCCTTCCTTTCGTCTAGTTGGCCTATTGGTTCGGTCAATCGGAGATGGGCTTCTGTGATTGGCAGGGTGTGCAGGCAAATCAGTGGTCTCTTCTCTTCTGGTTGGCTGAGCTGTTTGGCCAACCAGAGGCGACCTGTGTTTGCTTAGATGCAGAGCAAGGTTATCAGATTTCCTGAATAGTGGATCCCATATTCTAATTAATGTGTTGCCATCTTCTCTTTTTTATGTTTACTGGGTGTTTTAATATTTCTACTGATTTTTGAATGTATGTATGTTTACTTGTATTGTCGGATGCTAGCTATGGTGTGAAATCGGTCTAAACCAATGCTGTTTCTGGTTTCCAAGGAGTGTTCTGCTATAGCTGATCGTGGTTTTCATGTTTATAGTCACCGATATGTTTTGTAACCCTTGTGAATATTCGTCTGCCAGTTTGTCACACACACACACACACCAACACACACACACCAACACACACACACCAACACACACACACACATATATATAGCCGCAAAAACACAAAAACATTGTTCTCTTTCTTTGGAGGACGGGGCCCGACCACGGATTGCAGTGGACTCCTCTGTCGACAGTAATAGTTAGAGACCTGTAAAATTAGCGATTTCAAATCCCTAAAGGATAGACTCCATGATCCTCTATGCACTCGTGCAAATTACATCTGCTGATTGGTTACCGACTCGTAACACCTGTTGACTTGAATGATCGTAATTCGCTAATTCTTCTGTTAAAGACTTTTCATTGGCCCAAAGTCCTTCAGATAAACTGTGGCCCAATCACTGAAGCAAAATAATGTCCAAAGTATTTGAACTCTATCCTATCGCGAAATGAATACGCGAATTTTACAGGTCTCTAGTCATAGTTGGTCGCTCAGTCCAGACCAAGGAGTATAGAAGTATACAGATATTTCAAAATCATATTAAACATTATTCCTAATTTTTTCTCTAAAATTGGTCACTAAAGTTTCTGACACTCCCAACCACAAATCATACAACCAAATAAATTTAGATTCGTCCCGAATTATATCAAGATCTCAGTCTCTTTCATATTTTCTCGGGTTCAGGATCTAGGTATCTAAAAAAAAAACAATTCATGTGTTTTAATAAAATAATGTCTAATTTCCTAATTTGTATTTCCGTGTTTTGATATTCATGACAAAAAAGGATGGATTTTGTTAGAAACTGACGGTGATATTTGTTGATGATTTAAAAAATGTTAGCTTAAACTAGTAGTTTCACAATACATGTCCATCTTTGGCTTCTGAAAGCACGATAACAATTTACACAAATGCCCATCTATTGCAGTAGTACTCACAAATGGGCTTTATTTAAAGTGGTAGCTATAAATACTGAAAATAATACGCAAATACGAATTTAACATTAACTAGCACATTTAAGAATCAAATGATACGTTTGTATTTAAACATAAATGTTTACCGAAGTCTCCCCATTCCTTTACATTTAGGTGCTACGCATTATTTAATAGCTATGCATCCTGTTTATTACTTGAAATACATCCAACAAGTGTGTGCACGACACAACAATCTTTTGACGACCGCGGTTAAAAAAAAAAGAAATACATATACAAGGGCTCCAACCTAACGGTTTAACATTTGTTTTGTGGTTTAACAAACTTAATTTAAAAAAAAATGTTTAATAGATTCCTCAACAATTAAATGTTGTATAAGTAGAGACCGGAAAAATTCTCAGATTCATTTCGCGATAGTCTGAAATTAATTCAAATATACCTTTAAGCTGCTTTTGCTATTGGCTCACTGTTCGTCTGGGCGACTCTGGGCCAATGAGAAACGCTCAACCAAAGAAGTAGCGAATCACGGACAAACCAGTTGAGACGACTCACAAGTCAGCAGCCAACGAACTGGAGTTATTTGCCCGAGTATCCAGAGGACTGTGTAGACTATCCTGAAGGTCATCGAAACCGCGTATTTGTCAGGTCCCTATGTATAAGTCATATTAAGAAGATAAAACGACAGTTTGTTCACGAGTGACATTATTAGAAATCATTTATAATTTGGATGTTGGAATGTTTGGAATCGCTGTTGTGCATCAAGCGCTTCGCAGGTCCTGCCTAGCGACTGTCCCCTGGGCCGGACAATAAGTCCCTGGTGACGTCACGGCGACAAGCACCGCTACTCGCCGAGGCGACAGCGGCTGTGAGTGTTAGGGCGCCAGTCTGTCCCGAGAGCGGAAGGGGGGGGGGGGGAAGGGGGTAGCTCTCTTCGCCGAGACCGAGACCTGGTTGTCTGAAGCAGTTCTGGCGCCCGACCGCTAGATGGCAAGTAGTATACTTCGGTATGTCCGAGCGCAGGGTTCGGGGGGTGTGGTGGTGGTGGGGGTCAATGACCGACCGACCTCTGACGTCAAGGTGGCCATCTTGGACTCAAAAAATCCTCCAAAAATCCTTAAAAATGACTCAAAATTTCCAGTTTCAAGGGAAAATTAACAGTTTTTAGTCCTCAAAAACACCAGCGGCTAGAAATGTCCATATAGAGGCTTAAGCATCCATTTATACAGCCTCAGATAAGACTCTGATGTCATCATGGAATATATCATCATGGAATATGACGTCACCATTGCAATTTCCGTTACGGCCGCCATCTTGAAAATCATTATTTACGATCCGATTTTAATTAAATGTATTCTAAAATTAATAAAAAAATCAATTAATAAAATTGTAATAAAAACATTTTAAAAACATACACCTACGACATGGAGCTCGGAGTCCTCTGTTAAAACCTGGTGAGGGCAAAACAAAAAAAATGGTGACCGATCCTTCCTCTATGGAAGCCGCTGGCAGACTGACCTCCCACCACTTATGTCAAAGTATATTGTCACCTAGTATGACGTCATATCCGCCATCTTGAAAATCCGTAGTTTTAATGCTAGAAAATCGGGAAAATTTTTAAAAATTAATAAAAAATTATTAATTAAATTTTAATAAAAATCTTTGAAAACTCCATTGCACTTTTCGTTACGGCCGCCATCTTCGAAAACCGTAATTTTTATGGTAGAAATTTATAAAAAAATTTTAATTCATAAAATTTTAATACTCACATTTTAATCAAATACTATTTAAAAAGGTATTTACACCTTGAAGTCCTTGGTTCGAACCAGGTAAGAACAAAAAAAAAATATCGATAGATCCTTCTTCCATGGAAGACACCTGTCGACTGGCCTCCCACCACCAATACCAAGGAATATATCATCAGCTGGTATGATGTCATGGCCACCATCTTGTCTTCGTCTGCTGGAGGCCACTATCTTGTGTTCGTCTGCTAGAGTGTGCAGATGCCATGTTAATATAATTTTTGTTCACCATACCTTTGACCTCGACTGTTGGCATTGAACTTTAACATTGACCTTGAACTTTGACCTTGAACTTTAACCTTGACCTTGAACTTTGACCTTGAACTTTAACCTTGACCTTGAACTTTGACCTTGAACATTAACCTTGACCTTGAACTTTAATCTTGACCTTTTCCCTTGAACTTTGATCTTGACCTTGAAATTTGACTAAACCTTTGACAACCATCTTAGATCCGGCATTTTGTGTTCAGTAATCGCTACCAGGAATGTTAGTTATTTATTAAATATTACCTTCTAGAGGACATTGCCACCATCATGTTTTCATCTGCTGGAGGACTCCATCTTGTGTGTGTGTACTTGTCTGATAGAGTGCATTACCATCATACTTGTTTAAGTTTTACCTGCTAGAGTGCAGTAATCATTTATTATTACTGTGACACCCGCCATCTTATCATTTGGGTGCCATCTTGGCAATGTGTAATTATTTAGCTAGAAATTCGGGAAAAATTCCCAAATTCATTAAATAAATTTGCAATTAATATACTTATTGATTCGAGCGAATCCTGTTCTTGGTTCAATACCTGGTCGATACAAAAAATTAATTTCATTAAAAAAATAACCTCAACAAATCATGTTCAAAATCCTAAAAGAGGCTTCAAATCATCTACTAACAGCCTCCAGTAAGCCATTATGACCGCCATCTTGAAAATTTGTATTTATTGACCTAGAAATTCGGGAAAAATTCCAAAATCTACCGAAAAATTCATATTTTTGAGCTCACAATTTCAAATAACCGTGTTGCGATGCTTTTTTTGTGTTTTCCCTGCTTTCCAGGGGAAAAACAATCAGCCACACATTTAGATTATTCTTAATGACAGGAAGTGGCAAATTTCTGTTTTAACCTAGCGTATTTTTGTTTTGTGTTTCCTTTCCAATGGCAGTACTTTCGATGAGAATAATAATTTTATAATACTCATCAAAATAAATCTTTGTTATAAAAGAATGCTTGAATAATGTGAATTTTGAACTAAAACCTGGTCTTCTATTTTATGTAGTCTCTATTAAATTATCCTTTATTTGTTTTGAGAATAACTCATACTGTCATACATTTTTTTGCTTTCAGCGAAAAATAAATGGGTGGGGTATTATTTATTAGATTTATATCTGATTATGAACTCTCGCATTTAAATATATTACTATGTCCTTTTAATGCAAAATTTCTACTAGACTGTATGTTAAATAATATTATTCTTACTTATATAGGGGAGGACGGGGCAAGTTGGCGATGTTAAGAGTTCGTCATTTTTTATAATTTTAATTTTGGAAATACAATTTCCTTCTTTCCACACACGATTAGAATAGTCTTTTGTCGTGGTGTAACTACATGGAAAAATCTATATTTCTATATTATCTCCAAAATTCTGCCCTTTTAAAAATATAATGCAAATGTGCCATCTTGCCCCGTTACCGGGGCAAGATGACTTTGACTACGGGGTAAGATGACATTTCTGCACAAGTTTAAACATATTTATTCTTAGAATGCAAACTAATGTAAATTAACTAATTTAACATTGTTACATGCTTTTTTTTTTACATATATGGCATATTATTAAAGGCTTGGTTTGTTGAAAATTACAATTAATAGTTAACTTACATAACTAATTCAGAGTTGGTGTTTTTATAAACAATAATCGCAAACAAATTTTCCTCCTTCAAAGTTCGAGCAGTCCTCATGCCACCATATGTGGCATTTGCAACACTCGATCCAATCTTCTGATGGAGGGTCGACATAAATCTCATCACACACAAGACACTGCACTTCGGATATTTGAGCTGAAGTCATGCCTGGCGAAAGTTGGAGCTTCTTGGATTTTTCTCGAGAATCGAACTTCAGTTTCTTAGTAACAGTTCCTTTTTTTGCATCTTGAGACTCATGTCTTTATTGCTTCAAACGTTCTTGTTCTATCCTCTGAGCTTTTCTCTGAACCAGCATCGCTTTCATGGGTGAGCTTGTGATGACACTTGCACATTGCTTATGACTTATCCTTTTTCTCACATATGATCTTTCTTTAGGCAATGGTTTGAAATCGAAAACACTTCGGCACAGTTTTGGCTCAACAGGAGTAGCATTTCTTATAGGCCCTATCTTACTGAGAGAAGCATTTCTTGAAAGTCCTGGCTCAACGGGAGTAGAATTTCTTGAAGGTCCTGGCTCAATGGAAGCTGCGGGAGAAGTATTTATTGAAGGTCCTGGCTCAATAGGAGAAATATTTCTTGAAGATCCTGGTTTAATGGAAATGTCGTTTCTTGAAGGTCCTGGCTCAATGGGAGTAGCATTTCTTAATGGTCCTGGCTCAATGGAAGTAGCATTTCTTGAAGGTCCTGGTTCTTCAGTTTTCTCTGCCTGATGTTCATTAACTGCTTTTTCCATAGCAAGATCATGATCGGTGGGGTTCGCTGCTGCTAAATCATGCTCAGTAAACACAAGGGGATCATAAGGCTCAATTCCACATTCTCGGAACCCATTGACTGCATTACCGACTGTAGCTGCTTTTAAATAAGCAGTGCTTAGTAGCTCACCAATTTTTTTTTTGTCAGTTATGGCTTTCCCTGGATTAGTGACCATTAAGTCGTCACAAGCTTGACTGTAATAGGTTTTTAATGGCCCAAAAAAGGAAACATCCAGCATTTGAAGACGATGGGTAGTGTGGGGTGGAAATCCGACCATAACCATGTGATTTTCCCGGCAAAAGTTTATAGCCTCCAGTTTTATGGTTGTCAACAAGCAACAGCACGTGAAATTCACTGGTTGGTTTCACATGTAGTTCGAAATGTTTCAAAAACAACACAAATATTTCTCCATTGCTCCAACCATTATCACTGCAATGTCCAACGGTTCCCGGAGGGGCTCTTTCCACAAATTCAGGTCACATCCGTTTTCTTGCGAAAACCAAAAAAGGGGGCAGGTAATATCCGCAAGCATTAATGCAACAAATAATAGTAACATTTCTTCCTCTCTCTGCCGAAACGATCTTGGAAACTCTCTTACTTCCTGTGGGTGAATAACCTTTGGTAGCCTATTAGGTACAGTGGAAAGTGCAGATTCATCTGCATTGTAAATGGCAGAAGCTGGAAATCTATGTTTTTCCCGCACTTATTTCAAAATTAAGAAAAACTTGTCAACATTTGGCTTGTTAAAGCCCATTGCTCTGGCAATGGATGTTTCCTCTGGTCTCCGAAAACTGAACTTACATTTTTTCATAAAACTAGCCAACCAATCCTCACCTGCCATCCTGGTCTCCACATTGAACGGATGCGAAATTCCACTATATTCTGCAAAGTAAAACACAAGTTTTCTACATTGCTGCTTTGTCATCCCAAAAACATGTTATCCATTGCTGTCGAGTAGTTCCTTAAATATTCTAGCTGCTCTTCAGTGAAAACTTCTCGAAATCTTCCACCGTGAATAGGCATTTCCTAGGAAGAAAATACAATTAGGTAGGCTAAATACTTTTTAATTAGAATTTTTGTTTAATGAAAGCCTATAGGGCATGAACAATTAAAAAACAACTGTTAAAAAGCACTTGGGGCAAGATGACGAGTCGTCATCTTGCCCCAGTCAACTTGCCCCGATCAGCAATGTTATTAGTATTGGATTTTTTCGCTAGGAAAAAATATAAAAGGTTAACAATATATAGTGGTTAAGAAAAGTATATTGTCTAAGGTAATAATGTGTGGCATTGAATAACCAAATATCTTACCTGTTTGTCCATGAGATATTACTTCGAAGTTCTTGAAAATTACAATACGTCAGACCAAATGTACGAACATCATCTAACAAACAACTAAATGGTGGCAGCGGCTTCACTGTGCGATTCTTTAGTGCCCACCAGTGTGGAGCGATAGTAGTGTCTGTTAGGTGGTGCTATCTAATAACATGACGTGGAACTAAGTCATTCGTTGTCTTGCCCCGCTCGTCAACTTGCCCCGTCCTCCCCTACTTTCTTTCCAAACAAAAATAATGCCTAATTTTTACTGAAATAACATATATTAATATTTTTTTTAAAGAAAAGATACTGACGGACTCAAACATGAACATGGCTAAATTTTGTGCGTCACAAGTTCGTTTTTTTTATCATTGCTATTTTAAATCTCTGCATGACGAAGTGACTATGTTAAGACGGATCCTGCTATCAGTGGAAGGGAACTTCGAGCGTAGAACCGTTAAATTTCTTTATCCTTTTACTAGAGACCGGAAAAATTCGCGAATTCATTTCGCGATAGGCTAAAATAAAATTAGTTATACCTCAAGTGCCACCTCTGCTATTGGCTCACAACTCACCTGGATGACTCTGGGCCAATGAGAAACACCAGACCAAAGCTTTATCGAATCACAGGCTGCTACGATGGGACGTCTCACAAGACAGCAGCCAATGAGTGAGTGACATTTGACAGAGTGTACGTAGAACTATGGAGTTCATCCTAAAGGTCATTGAACCCGCGAATTTTTCCGGTCCCTACTATTTACTCGACTCAAGTGTTATAAAATGTTTACCATTGTCACGAAGTATCCTGTGGTGCTGGTGGCTGAAAGTTTGGGTTTCCTTTTACGTAACTGGCCGAAATAACCCGCGCCGGCGCATTGTAGCTTTCGACAGGGGTTCGTGGGCTCCCTCGGAAGAGATCGGTCGTGGCTGAACGGTGACTGCGCCGCCTGCTCCTGTGAAAATAAAGACCAGAGTTTGTGGAAAGAAGGGGAGGCACAGGATGTGTCGCAAGTCAAGCTTCATTGGCGACGGGAAGCGGGTTTTTTTTTTTTTCGTTGTTCCGAACAGATGCGGAGGAAACAAATGTTTCAACCGGAGGTGTTTCCCGTTTGTAGGCAAAACTGTGAAGGCAGCGTGTAGACTAGGCTCTAAAGTGACGAAACAACTGCAGCTTATGGAACTATGTTCTAAAAAAAACAATTTAATAACTAATTTTGACGTAATAACGTCTTATAAATAGATGAACGCCGGCTGCACGCACGAAAAAGCATGAGTAATTGTCACTTCCGCCTGAGCCGAGAGTGCAAGAACCGGCCAACCACAGTGCGAGAAAATCTTCTATAATATCAAACAGGTTAAGGCGGGCTTTTTAACTGATTGTTTGTGATTATATTTAAACAAATTATTTAAATTAAATTTGCAATAACTGTAAATAATTAAAAATAATTAAAAAGTATGCAATTTTTCATCAATGTTTTCTTATGACGTTATCACGTAAATTTATCGTCTGTAAACCGACTTTACAGACAACCCCCCCTTTTTTTATGCAACAAGTAACTTTTGGAGCAATTTCATGCGATATCAAAATAAATTCATCGCTGAAATTAAGATAGACTGCGATTAGCAGTGTGTGATAGAAAATTATGAATTTATGTAGTTGATAAATATTGTAAAGTGATTCCTCAATGCTAACTTATTTCAACCCAAATTATAAAATAACCTTAATTTTTTTGTCTAAAAGTGATTTTTTTTTTAATTTTAAGATGTGGACAGCACTATATTGAAGGTTGGTAATGTTATAAGGAACGCATGTAAACCAACCTAAGTTGAAAGGCAGGATTTCAATTTACTCAGTTTTTTTATAGTAGCTTAAGGTGATTTGTGGTACCTCTAAGTCAGCGAGAAGGTAGGTTTAAGGGGGTGCCTCAGGTCATTGTTTTATATGTATATTAATCACAGATCAACTTTTAGACTTTTTCAATTGTTTAACTTTCACGAAATGAAAAAAATATATACAGCGCATACGTTTTGAATAATTAGCTGCCAAGGTTACATTTTTAACTTTTTTGGGTTGTACAAATAAGGAGAATTTAATTTATTGCAGAACTGAAACGTTTTAGGTTTAACTGCAATGCCACTGACTACTTCACGATATGGTTTGCATTTCTATCACAAAAACTCATTTCATGTTTCTTGGCTGTCAAAATCATAACAAATTTGAGAATTTTGAAATTCCAGGAAAAACTTAATTAAAATTTTCTGAAAGAAATTAAAACCATTTCTTGAAGTAGCCAGTGGCATTGCAGTTAAACCTAAAAAATTTCAGTTCTGCAATGAATTAAATTATCCTTATTGTACAACACGAACACAATAAAAATGTCACTTTGGCAGCTAATTATGCAAAAAGTATGCGTTGTATATATTTTTGATTTCTGTGAAAGTTAAACAATTGAAAAAGTCTACAAGTTTATCTGTAATTGCTGTAAATATAACATCTTGACCTAAAATGGGAGGCACCCCCTTAACACCTGTTGCATGCACTGGGGGATGTGTTCTCCCAAAGTGGTCCTTCTAACTCACCCAAGGTGTAGTTGGCGCAGTTCCTTAAATTTGTGGATGGCTTCCCTCCCCCTTCCCCTTAAAACTGCTTCCGGTCAACTGCCACCCAGCTTACGGCTAGCAACTGAACCTTAAACAATTATAAAAACTAGGTTGGTTGTCTGTAAAGTCGGTTTACGGACGATAGTTTAACGTGACGTCATAACATAACATTGATGAAATTATTGCATACTTTATGAATAAAATTGAATCATTTTTATTTTAATAATAAAAGAATAAATACTTGAAATTATACTAGTAATCAGATTTTTAAAATGCAAGAATAATTAACCATTATTGCCGAAATTGTTGTTGTAATAAGCAATGAAAACCACATTAACTTTTCACTTCACTTTATAAACAGTCCAGGGGAAGAGAGATAGATGCGGCGCAAGCGTACAATGAGCGTAACGGGAACATCGTAACGGAACAATGTGCGTAACGGGACACTTTTTCGTGCGTGCAGCCGGCGGTCATCGGTTTATTAGACGTTGTCACGTCAATAAACACCAATGGCCATCCTTTACCCTTATCGGACTTTCAAGATGAAAAGCATGTGTTTCCTCGGGCCGAGAAACACGTGATCTGGCAACTCTGTTTAAACTTGACTATGGCGCCTGGCGTAAGCCATTGTGCGATGAAGATACTAGAGAATATTCGTTTGTGCGTGGTAAAGTTTGTCACCAAATCTATACTAAAGCCCACGTACGACTGAAGTTGATAGTGTTCCGAAAAAAAAAAAGAATTTTTGGAAAATATTTCAAAGATTTATACTTTCACAAAAGCAATTAAATCTTATCAACATTCTTATACATACAGAAACAAATAAAACATAAGTTTGGTCTTTTATCTTTACAACGTAATGTCTCACTTAGCATTTGATAGTTGGTAGGCCGCATGCTACCCTCTACCAACTGACAGGAACAAAATAAGTTTCGTTTTAAACAGTACCTGCATATTTGCAGAAAATAAATTATTGTATAACGTGTATCAACCTATCATAAAGCTTGTAAATCTATGTTGATAATGGAAAGAGAGGAAATATTTTTGAGGAAATTTTCCCGCTCGTATCTCTACATACCGCCCATCACAACACGTAACGTTTTACCAGTTCGTTTAAAAGCACGCGTATAACAGTACTTTTAGCTGCTCGCGGGAGACCGTGTGGTCGATGATTGATTAAAGCAGACTACAGCGGCGATAGGAGGTCGCACTGCAGATAACGAAAAATTCGCGGGTTCATTTCGTGTTATGCAAAAATTCAAATAATTATACTTTAGTGCTGCTTCTGCCATTGGTTCACTGTTAATCTGGAGGACTGAGGGCCAATTAGAGACTCTCACTCATAGAAGTCTCGAATCACAGGCCACCCAGTCGTGACGACTCACAAGTCAGCAGCCAATGAACAGTTGACATTTGCCCCCACGCTGAACGGCTGTAGTTCGGATGCCTGAGGTAGACTTGTTCCCAAGAGAAACTCAGCCAATCACGAAACACAGGAAACGCAACTTTTCACTACACAGCTGGTCTCGAAATCTTATCTCTAGACACAGGGAAAATTCGCGAATTCCTCACATCATACGCTAAATTTCCGAAACTTACACCATTGTTCTGCTTCTGATATTGGCTCACAGTTAATCTGAAGGACTATGGTACAATGGGAGATCTTCAACAAAGGAGTCAGCTGAGACGCGTGAAAATTCAGCCGCCCATGAATCCTATGTAGGGGCAGGTATTTATCGCGAATAAATCTGATCGCTCTGTAGACTGCAAAAAAAAAATATGCCCGCGTTAGCGATTGTTTCCTTGCGATTGGCTGCCGTCTGCGAGAGAAGCCATTGCAGCTACGTAGGATTCCATGCGAATATTTCCGATCCCTAGAGACCGGAAAAATCCCGAATTAAATTCGCGATAAGCTAAAATACAAATAGTTATACCTCAGTGCCGCCTCTGCTATTGGCTAACAACTCACCTGGATGACTCTGGACCAATGAGAAACACCTGACCAAATCTTTATCGAATCACAGGCTGCTACAATGGGACGTCTCACAAGACAGCAGCCAATGAGTAGGTGACATTTTACCGAGTGTACGTAGAACTATGGAGTTCATCCTGGAGGTCATTGAACCCGCTAATTTTTTCGGTCCATACCGATCCCTACTGATCGCGGAAGATGCATTTACCGAACAATCAACGTTAAACAGAAGTACATGTGTTTGAAGTCTACCTAGATACCCAATGTAGCGTGGGTTCAGTACACAGACTGTTTATAGGTAGGGACATGCAAATTTCGCGAAATAATTCCGAGATTAGTTATAAGTAGGGGCATGCATATTTCGCGAAAAGATTTCGAGACTAGCTGAAAGTCAAAAAAATGTAGCACCGTCTGTGTTCCGTGATTGGGTGAGTTTCTTTCAAGTACATGTCGATTGTTGCAACACCAATCACATGAAGTCAGTGCGGAATCAAACGCGTCCTGAGTGGCTCGGTGAAACAAGGCGACGACTTCTCTCGCAGACGGCCGCCAATCATGAGGAAGAAACCGCTGGTGCGGGTATACCTCGTTGCAGTCTTGTACACGCGACAAATGCCGGCCCCTGCATGTGGGTTGCTGAAGTGCTGTGGTGTTGGAGCACGGCGACTGCAGCGAGGCGCAGCTGGTCTCCCGGGGCCGGGCGCAGCATGAGGTGGCTTCTTTGAGCCGCGGGCCACGCCCGGCTGCGTGAAGCGCGCTCTTTGAGGCCCGGCGCGGCGGTCTGCGGGTTACCCGAGGTCAGCGCGTGTCGCTGCTGCTGCGGCCACCTACCTGCTTAGCTGCACAGCTGCATAGTCACCTAGCTCACAGCTACATAGCCGCATAGCCACCTAGCTGCATACCTGCATGGCCACCTAGCTTCATAGTCACCTAGCTGCATTGCCACCTAGCTGCACAGCTACATAGCCGCATAGCCACCTAGCTGCATACCTGCATGGCCACCTAGCTGCATAGTCACCTAGCTGCATTGCCACCTAGCTGCACAGCTACATAGCCGCATAGCCACCTAGCTGCATACCTGCATGGCCACCTAGCTGCATAGTCACCTAGCTGCATTGCCACCTAGCTGCACAGCTACATAGCTGCATAGCCACCTAGCTACATACCTGCATGGCCACCTAGCTGCATAGTCACCTAGCTCACAGCTACATAGCCGCATAGCCACCTAGCTGCATACCTGCATGGCCACCTAGCTGCATAGTCACCTAGCTGCACTGCCACCTAGCTGCACAGCTACATAGCCGCATAGCCACCTAGCTGCATACCTGCATGGCCACCTAGCTGCATAGTCACCTAGCTGCATTGCCACCTAGCTGCACAGCTACATAGCCGCATAGCCACCTAGCTGCATAACTGCATGGCCACCTAGCTGCATAGTCACCTAGATCACAGCTACATAGCCGCATAGCCACCTAGCTGCATACCTGCATGGCCACCTAGCGTCATAGTCACCTAGCTGCATTGCCACCTAGCTGCACAGCTGCATAGCCGCATAGCCACCTAGCTGCATACCTGCATGGCCACCTAGCTGCATAGTCACCTAGCTGCATTGCCACCTAGCTGCACAGCTACATAGCCGCATAGCCACCTAGCTGCATACCTGCATGGCCACCTAGCTGCATAGTCACCTAGCTGCACAGCAGCATAGTCACCTAGCTGCACAGCTACATAGCTGCATAGCCACCTAGCTGCATACCTGCATGGCCACCTAGCTTCATAGTCACCTAGCTGCATTGCCACCTAGCTGCACAGCTACATAGCCGCATAGCCACCTAGCTGCATACCTGCATGGCCACCTAGCGTCATAGTCACCTAGCTGCATTGCCAACTAGCTGCACAGCTACATAGCCGCATAGCCACCTAGCTGCATATCTGCATGGCCACCTAGCTGCATAGTCACCTAGCTGCATTGCCACCTAGCTGCACAGCTACATAGCCGCATAGCCACCTAGCTGCATAACTGCATGACCACCTAGCTGCATAGTCACCTAGATCACAGCTACATAGCCGCATAGCCACCTAGCTGCATACCTGCATGGCCACCTAGCGTCATAGTCACCTAGCTGCATTGCCACCTAGCTGCACAGCTACATAGCCGCATAGCCACCTAGCTGCATACCTGCATGGCCACCTAGCTGCATAGTCACCTAGCTGCACAGCAGCATAGTCACCTAGCTGCACAGCTACATAGCTGCATAGCCACCTAGCTGCATACCTGCATGGCCACCTAGCTTCATAGTCACCTAGCTGCATTGCCACCTAGCTGCACAGCTACATAGCCGCATAGCCACCTAGCTGCATACCTGCATGGCCACCTAGCGTCATAGTCACCTAGCTGCATTGCCAACTAGCTGCACAGCTACATAGCCGCATAGCCACCTAGCTGCATATCTGCATGGCCACCTAGCTGCATAGTCACCTAGCTGCATTGCCACCTAGCTGCACAGCTACATAGCCGCATAGCCACCTAGCTGCATACCTGCATGGCCACCTAGCGTCATAGTCACCTAGCTGCATTGCCACCTAGCTGCACAGCTACATAGCCGCATAGCCACCTAGCTGCATAACTGCATGACCACCTAGCTGCATAGTCACCTAGATCACAGCTACATAGCCGCATAGCCACCTAGCTGCATACCTGCATGGCCACCTAGCGTCATAGTCACCTAGCTGCATTGCCACCTAGCTGCACAGCTACATAGCCGCATAGCCACCTAGCTGCATACCTGCATGGCCACCTAGCTGCATAGTCGCCTAGCTGCATTGCCACCTAGCTGCACAGCTACATAGCCGCATAGCCACCTAGCTGAATACCTGGATGGCCACCTAGCTGCATAGTCACCTAGCTGCACAGCTGCATAGTCACTTAGCTGCACAGCTGCATAGTCACCTAGCTGCACAGTTACATAGCTGCATAGCCACCTAGCTGCATACCTGCATGGCCACCTAGCTTTCTTAGTCACCTAGCTGCATTGCCACCTAGCTGCACAGCTACATAGCCGCATAGCCACCTAGCTGCATACCTGCATGGCCATCTAGCTTCATAGTCACCTAGCTGCATTGCCACCTAGCTGCAAATCTACATAGCTCCAAAGCCACCTAGCTGCACAGCTACATAACTGCATAGCCACCTAGCTGCATACCTGCATGGCCACCTAGCTTCATAGTCACCTAGCTGCATTGCCACCTAGCTGCACAGCTACATAGCCGCATAGCCACCTAGCTGCATACCTACATGGCCACCTAGCGTCATAGTCACCTAGCTGCATTGCCACCTAGCTGCACAGCTACATAGCCGCATAGCCACCTAGCTGAATACCTGCATGGCCACCTAGCTGCATAGTCACCTAGCTGCACAGCTGTATAGTCACCTAGCTCATAGCTACATAGCCGCATAGCCACCTAGCTGCATACCTGCATGGCCACCTAGCGTCATAGTCACCTAGCTGCATTGCCACCTAGCTGCACAGCTACATAGCCGCATAGCCACCTAGCTGCATACCTGCATGGCCATATAGCTGCATAGTCACCTAGCTGCATTGCCACCTAGCTGCACAGCTACATAGCCGCATAGCCACCTAGCTGCATACTTGCATGGCCACCTAGCTGCATAGTCACCTAGCTGCACAGCTGCATAGTCACCTAGCTGCACAGCTGCATAGTCACCTAGCTGCACAGCTACATAGCTGCATAGCCACCTAGCTGCATACCTGCATGGCCACCTAGCTTCATAGTCACCTAGCTGCATTGCCACCTAGCTGCACAGCTACATAGCCGCATAGCCACCTAGCTGCATACCTGCATGGCCATCTAGCTTCATAGTCACCTAGCTGCATTGCCACCTAGCTGCAAATCTACATAGCTCCAAAGCCACTTAGCTGCACAGCTGCATAGTCACCTAGCTGCACAGCTACATAGCCGCATAGCCACCTAGCTGCATACCTGCATGGCCACCTAGCTTCATAGTCACCTAGCTGCATTGCCACCTAGCTGCATAGCCACCTAGCTGCATACCTGCATGGTCACCTAGCTTCATAGTCACCTAGCTGCATTGCCACCTAGCTGCACAGCTACATAGCCGCATAGCCACCTAGCTGCATACCTGCATGGCCACCTAGCTTCACAGTCACCTAGCTGCATAGCCACCTAGCTGTATAGTTACATATCTGCACAGCTGCATAGTCACCTAGCTGCATATTCACCTAGTTACATAGTTACATATCTGCACAGCTGCATAGCCACCTAGCGTAATATTCACCTAGTTACATACCTGCATAGCTGTTTAGCTGCATACCTGCATAGATACATATCTGCATAGCTACATAATCACCTAGCTGCATAATTACATATCTACACAGCTGCATTGCCACCTACCTGCATAGTCACCTAGCTGCATAGTTACATATCTGCACAGCTTCATAGCCACCTAGCTGCATATTCACGTAGTTAAATACCTGCATACGTTTAGCTGCATACCTACATAGATACATATCTGCATAGCTACATATTCACCTAGCTGCATAATTACATATCTACACAGCTGAATTGCCACCTACCTGCATAGTCACCTAGCTGCACACCTGCGCATAGCTACATATCTGCATAGCTACATAGCTGCATACATACATAGCTGCATAGCTACTTAGCTGCATTACCACCTAGCTGCATAGCTGCTTAGCTGCACAGCTACATAGCGGTACAGCTACATAGCCACTTAGCTGCATTGCCACCTAGCTAAATAGATACATAGCTACATAGCTACACAGCTACATAGCCACCTAGCTGCATAGCCACCTATTTACATAGTTGCATAACTACATGGTTGCATAGCTACATAGATATATAGCTGTATAGATACATAGCTACAAAGTTGCATAGTTACATAGCTGCATAGTTACATAGCTACATAGCTGCATAGCTACATAAATAAAGTGAACAGAGAAACTATCACATCTAGGGGCATGCATATTTCGCGAAAAGATTACGAGACCAGCTGAAAGTCAAAAAAATGTAACACCGTCTGTGTTCCGTGATTGGGTGGGTTTCTCTCAGATACATGTCGATTGTTCCAACACCAATCACATGAAGTCAGTGCGGAAAACACGTCATGACTAGAGCCACGGAATTTTCGCGCATTCATTTAGTCGCAAGCTAGAATGCAAACCTCCACACTGTCGCACTGTGTTCATGATTGGACCGCAGTTATCTGGACACGCCCCTCTACGACCGTGAGCCAACGATGTCCAGCTAGGAGAGAAGTAAGCGAATCAGCTAGTGCCAAATAACAAGGATACAAATGTTCTCGCTAAGAAATCAACCAATGGGAAAGTAAACATGGGTCGAACACACCTATAACTTTGAATTCTATCCTGAGGCCAGAGGAATCCGCGAAATTTCTGGGACTCTATACATGGCTGCTGACTTGTGAGTGGTCTCGACTGGGTAACCTGTGATTCGACACTTCTATGAGTGAGGGTCTCTAATTGGCCCTCAGTCCTCCAGATTAACAGTGAAACGATGGCACAAGCCGCACTATACTTATTTGAATTTTAGCATAACACGAAATGAACCCGCAAATTTTTCAGGTCTCTAGCTAGTTCCAAACTGTAGTACGAGAAAATCAACTTTATGTAATAAAATTTATTTAATAGATATATTAAATTTTTTAGTAGATATCCGGAATTTTCGCGGATTCATTTTCTGTCAGGTTAGTATTCCAAATTATTTTCCTTTTTATTTGGATTGTTTTATCGTGAGGATTTTTTTTTGCTCTTTTATAATGTGTTGTAAGTGATCACTTACTCTAATAATAAAACATAATTATTGGGGTCACTATTTTAGAGCGGGGTGTCAAAATAAAATCAAACCAACCACTAAAATAATGTAAAATAATGAAGACTTGCAGTCTAGCTTGCAACCAAATGAATTTACGAAATTTCCGCGTCTCTGTTAGCCTGCTCCAGGAACGACTCTAGAACTGTGCTTTTTGATACTCATGCGCGCTTACGTAATCCTCGAGGAGGGTTTGTAATACGGTCGCGCAAGACGTAAGTCTCAACAGTGGGCTGTTCAGCAAGAAGTGACGAACCGTAATGCCCGCGCACACATGCTCGAGGGTGAGTATTGGCTGAGCCGGCCTCCCGAGGATCCAGCTATCTCCGACGGAGAGGAGAGATTACCCTATTACCCTAGCTGCGATCATCCGCTCCGCTCCAGCAGCTGGAGATAGTGGTTCCTGTTCAACCAGGGCCCTCCGTACACCAATGAAGGATCTACACTGAGCCTGGTGTCCCGCGCCATTGGCTTCCCGTCGGCCAGTGAAACTGTCCGATTCAGGCCGCGCAGTCAACCCCATAGTTACGGACCGGAAAAATTCGCGGATTCATTTCGCGATAGGCGTTAAATTCAAATCGTTATACCTTATACCTAGAGACCCGGTAAATCCGCGGGTTCATTTCGTGTTATGCTAAAATTCAAATAATTATACCTTAGTGCTGCTTCTGTCATTGGTTCACTGTTAGTCTGAAGGACTGAGGGCCAATTCGAGACCTTCACTAATGGAAGTGTCGAATCACAGGCCACCCAGTCGAAATGACTCACAAGTCAGCAGTCAATGAACAGTTGGCATTTGCCAGAGTGGGTAGAGGATATTGGAGTCTATCCTGGAGGTCATTGAACCCGCGAATTTTCCGGGTCTCTACTTATACCACAGTGCTTCCTCTGCTATTGGTTCACAACTCACCTGGATGACTTTTTGCCAATGAGAAACACCCAACCAAAGCTTCATCGAATCACAGGCTGCTACGCTGTAACGTCTCACAAGACAGCAGCCAATGAGTGGGTGGCATTTGACCGAGTGTACGTAGAACTATGGAGTTCATGCTACAGGTCTTTGAACTCACGAATTTTTCCGGTCCCTACCCCATAGTAGATACCGGAAAAATTCGCGGGTTCAATGACCTCCATGATAGACTCCAATATCCTCTAAACACTCGGGCAAATGCCTACTGTTCATTGGCTGCTGTCTTGTGAGACGTCCCATCGTAGCAGCTTGTGATTCGATAAAGCTTTGGTCAGGTGTTTCTCATTGGCCTAGAGTCATCCAGGTGAGTAGTGAGCCAATAGCAGAGGCGGCACTGAGGTATAATTATTTGTATTTTAGCCTATCGCGAAATGAATTCGCAAATTTTTCCGGTCTCTATTTATAAGTAGAGACCGTAAAAATTCGCGTGTTTATTTCGCGATAGGCACCTTTATGCTGAGTCAGCGATTGGACCACCGTTTATCTCAAGGACTCTAAGCCAATGAAAAATCTTCAACAAAAGACGTATCAAATCACAAGCATCCCAGTTGACGCGTGTCACGAGTCAGTATCCAATGAGTAGATGCAATTCGCCCGAATGCATAGAGGATCATGGAGTCTATCCTAGATGTAATTGATATCATGAATTTTTCCGGTCTCTGTTTATAAGACGTTATGACGTGAAAAAAAGAAAGGAGAAGTTGTGAACCGGCCTGAAGCTGTAAATGAACGAAGAGAGAAGAAGAGTCGGTGTGGGCGCCGCGAGCAAGCAGAAGCAGCGCGGAGATAGCGGCCGGGAGCGCACTTGCTGAAGGCTCGTATCACGGGCGGGACGAAGTGCGCTGTGTTATCAGCGGCCGCCGGTCCAGCGGCGCGGGAAGCGTTTCAGATCAGAGACGGACACGTTTCGCGCTTAGCTCACGGCTAGGGGCATGCAGATTTCGCGGGTTCATTTCGTGTTATGCTAAAATTCAAATAATTATACCTTAGTGCTGCTTCTGTCATTGGTTCACTGTTAATCTGGAGGACTGAGGGCCAATTAGAGACCCTCACTCATAGAAGTGTCGAATTACAGGCCACCCAGTCGAGACGACTCACAAGTCAGCAGCCAATGAACAGTTGGCATTTGCCCGAGTGTGTAGAGGATATTGGAGTCTATCCTGGAGGTCATTGAACCCGCGAATTTTACGGGTCTCTATTCATAATATAGCGAGCCAAGAGGGAATGCTTCTCGCGATCGTGTGGAGTGTCTGGAGAGCACCAAGTACTTGCGAGAGACGAGTGCAGACGTCCTCCTACCACCGTCCTCCGAGCGGCAACCACGCACTGAACAGTAACGGTAAGCACAAGCATTAGGCCGATTGCCTTCATTCTCCGGAGGTTCACCGTGACGCACGCGATGCGCATCCAGCGGACCGCGACCGAGTCGTTCTCCCTCCCGCATGGACGATACGACCGAGTCGCATTCCTTACCTCCTGGCTGCCACGACTGAGTCGCATTCCCCACCTTCTGGCTGCCAGGACCGAGTCGCATTTCCTTCCTTCTGGCTGCCACGACCGAATTGCATTTCCTTCCTTCTGGCTGCCACGACCGAGTCGCATTCCTTACCTCCTTGCTGCCACGTCTGAGTCGCATTCCCCACCTTCTGGCTGCCAGGACCGAGTCGCATTTCCTTCCTTCTGGCTGCCACGACCGAGTTGCATTTCCTTCCTTCTGGCTGCCACGACCGAGTCGCATTCCTTACCTCCTGGCTGCCACGACTGAGTCGCATTCCCCACCTCCTGGCTGCCAAGACCGAGTCGTATTTCCTACCTTCTAGCTGCCAAGACCGAGTCGTATTCCCCACCTCCTGGCTGCCACGACCGAGTCGCATTCCTTACCTCCTGGCTGCCACGACTGAGTCGCATTCCCCACCTCCTGGCTGCCAAGACCGAGTCGCATTTCCTTCCTTCTGGCTGCCAAGACCGAGTCGCATTCCCCACCTCCTGGCTGCCACGTCTGAGTCGCATTCCTTACCTCCTGGCTGCCACGTCTGAGTCGCATTCCCCACCTTCTGGCTGCCAGGACCGAGTCGCATTTCCTTCCTTCTGGCTGCCACGACCGAATTGCATTTCCTTCCTTCTGGCTGCCACGACCGAGTCGCATTCCTTACCTCCTGGCTGCCACGTCTGAGTCGCATTCCCCACCTTCTGGCTGCCAGGACCGAGTCGCATTTCCTTCCTTCTGGCTGCCACGACCGAGTTGCATTTCCTTCCTTCTGACTGCCACGACCGAGTCACATTCCTTACCTCCTGGCTGCCACGACTGAGTCGCATTCCCCACCTTTTGGCTGCCACGACCGAGTCGCATTCCTTACCTCCTGGCTGCCACGACTGAGTCGCATTCCCCACCTCCTGGCTGCCAAGACCGAATCGTATTTCCTACCTTCTAGCTGCCAAGACCGAGTCGTATTCCCCACCTCCTGGCTGCCACGACCGAGTCGCATTCCTTACCTCCTGGCTGCCACGACTGAGTCGCATTCCCCACCTCCTGGCTGCCAAGACCGAGTCGCATTTCCTTCCTTCTGGCTGCCAAGACCGAGTCGCATTCCCCACCTCCTGGCTGCCAAGACAGAGTCGCATTCCCCACCTCCTGGCTGCCACGACTGAGTCGCATTCCCCACCTCCTGGCTGCCAAGACCGAGTCGCATTTCCTACCTTCTAGCTGCCAAGACCGAGTTGCATTCACCTACCTTCTGGCTGCCAAGACCGAGTCGTATTTCCTACCTTCTGGCTGCCAAGACCGAGTCGCATTCCCCACCTCCTGGCTGCCAAGACAGAGTCGCATTCCCCACCTCCTGGCTGCCACGACTGAGTCGCATTTCCTTCCTTCTGGCTGCCACGACCGAGTTGCATTTCCTTCCTTCTAGCTGCCAAGACCGAGTTGCATTCACCTACCTTCTGGCTGCCAAGACCGAGTCACATTTCCCACTTTATAGCTGCCAAGACAGAGTCGCGTTTCCTACCTTCTACCTGCCAAGACCGAGTCGCATTTCCTTCCTTCTGGCTGCCAGGACCGAGTCGCATTTCCTTCCATCTGGCTGCCTCGACTGAGTCGCATTCCTTACCTCCTGGCTGCCTCGACTGAGTCGCATTCCCCACCTCCTGGCTGCCAAGACTGAGTGCACTTCTGTTCTTCTAGAGACATTACCGAGTTACATTCCTTACCTTCTGGACAGAGTTCACTTCTGTCGTTCTAGAGACATGACGAAGTGTCATTTCCTAACTTCTGGAAGCCACGACAGACTGCACTTCTGTCCTAGAGGCATGACCGAGAAACATTCTTTATATTCTGGATGCCACGACAGAGTGCACGTCTGTCATTCTATAGACATGACCCAGAGGCATTCACTACCTTTTGGAAACCACACCCTTGTCCCATTCTGTCTCTTCTAGTCGCTGCGACGCGCCTAGTGGCGTGTCTGATGTGGCAGCGAGGACCTGCCACTTCGCGACGTGTCTGATCACCAGCAGTCCTTCAAACCTCTGCACGTTTCTTTTGATTGATCTTCCCATCTGGCACTATGTTTCACGGCAACACGCGAAAGCTATATTCAGAGAACCCAGTGAAGGCAAACTGCGCCCACAGCCAGGTATTGCAATTCGGAAGGACATGTGCTCGAACACATATCTGTCCGTCTTTAATTACTTTAGTTTTGTTTCTAGAAATTACTCTAATATAATAGTGACGTAAGATTTTACAAATCGTATGAAAAGTCCGTAATGAAGTATAAATAGTGAACACCATGCACGCATAGAGAAATCAGCATTGAAAGATCTTACTATCTTAGGATACAAACCTTTCGTAAATTATGTAAATCTGTGTTGGTATTGGAAAAAGGAAAATTTTCCTGAAAAATATTTGATTATATTTTTCCAAACATTTTTCGAAAAGTAATTTTTGCTCGGGAAAATGTCCCACTCACAGCCATAGATCGCCAGCGCCGTGGCGCGGAATGCTTTAGTCGTCCAGGCGTAGGACCGTCAGGCGAGCTGTATTCGCGCCCGCCACCAGGATCGCACAGCTGGTAAGCAGCACGGCGGGACAGAGTCCACCAGTAACAGGCCAGGGATTAACTGGACCGGTGTCAGGCCAAGGGAACCACACACAACGTAGAAACACACAATTTAGAACAGTTATAACTAGAGACCCGTAAAATTCGCGAGTTCAGTGACCTCCAGGATAGACTCCAATATCCTCTACACACTCGGGCAAATGCGAACTGTTCATTGGCTGCTGACTTGTGAGTCGTCTCGACTGGGTGGCCTGTGATTCGACACTTCTATGAGTGAGGGTCTATAATTGGCCCTCAGTCCTCCAGATTAACAGTGAACCAATGACATTAGCAAAACTAAGGTATAATTATTTGAATTTCAGCATAACACGAAATGAACTCACGAATTATACGGGTCTCTAGTCATAACTTAGAAACCTCGAAAAAATCAACGTAACTTAGAACAGTCATAAGTTAGAACGATCATAACTTAGAAACACGTATCTTAGAAACACGCAACGCAGAACCACACAACTTAGAAACGTAGTAACGTAGAAAGTCATAACTAGAGACCTGCAAAATTCGCGGATTCAGTGACCTTCAGGATAGACTCTACTACATTCTACACACTCGGGCAAATGCCACCTGTTCATTGGCTGCTGACTTGTGAGTCGTCTCGACTGAGTGTCTGTGATTCGACATTTCTATGAGTGAGGGTCTCTAATTGGCCCTCATTACTCCAGATTAACAGTGAACCAGAGGTATAAGCAGCGCTAAGGTATAATTATTTGAATTTTAGCATATCACGAAATGAATCCGCGAATTTTGCAGGTCTCTAGTCATAAGTTAGAACGATGATAACTTAGAAATACGTAACTTAGAAACACGCAACGCAGAACCACACAGCTTAGAAACGTAGTAACGTAGAAAGTCATAACTTAAAACTATCACAACTTAGAAACACACAACTTAGAACTGTCATAACTTAGAAACAACGCCAAACAATGTAACCTAGAACTATCATAACTTAGATTCACACAACATAGAACAGGCAGAATTTTGAAGATTCTATCTTGCGTGTTTCTAAGTCGTGTGTTTCTAAGTTATGTATTTCTAAGTTGTGTGTTTGTAAGTTGTGACAGCACCCCTCAGGCCAATGTGAGATCTCCCACAGCTGGGGTTGACCAACCAGACTTTTAGGCCCCGCAGCTCGCATCGGCTAATGGACGGCCGAGCAGGCCCACATCAGAGGAGCCGCCAAGACAACTACTTTGTAAAATGCTCAAAAAGATTCCGAGACCAGCTGAAAGTCAAAACAACGTAGCAACGCCTGTGTTCCGTGATTAGGCGAGTTTCTTTCAGGTACATGTCGATTATTACAACACCAATCACTAGGGACTGGAAAAATTCGCGGGTTCAATGACCTTCAGGCTAGACTCCACGATCCTGTGCACACTCGGGCAAACGTCGCCTGTTCATTGGCTGCTGACTTGTGAGGCGTCTCAATTGGGAGACTCGTGATTCGTTACTGCTTTGACTGAGGGTCTATAATTGGCCTACAGTCCTCCAGGTTAACAGGGAACCAATGGCAGAAGTTGCATAAAAATACAATTATTTGCATTCTAGCATATCGCGAAATGAATCCGCGAATTTTTCCGGTCTCTACCAATCACATTAAGTCAGTGCGGAATCAAACGCGTACTGAGTGGCTCGGTGAAACAAGGCGACGACTTCTCTCGCAGACGGCCGCCAATCACAAGGGTGTACCTTGCTGCAGTCTTTTAGACGCTCAGGTTTTTTTTCCGCGAAAAATTGCCTGCCCCTATTAATAGAGACCGAAGAAATTCGTGAATTCATTTTGCGATAGGCTAAAATCCAAATAGTTGTACCTCAGTGCCGCCTCTGCTATTGGCTCACCTGGATGACTCTGGGCCAATGAAAAACAACTGAGCAAAGATTTATCGAATCACAGGCAGCTACGATGGGACGTCTCACAAGACAGCAGCCAATCAGTGGGTGACATGTGACCGAGTGTACGTAGAACTATGGAGTTCATACTAGAGATCATTTAACCCGCGAATTTTTCCGGTCCCTACCTATTGATAACGTGTTTGAAATGATTCCAACTGTGTTCCCGCGGCCAGCGGACTGCCTCCACTTGGCCTCAGCAGACGCTTGTTCCTATTGGCGGCAGGAGAGCATAGACGCGCGCAGCCGTCGTCGAAGCGGTGACGAACCACGCGGAGGTCAGTGGACACGAGCGCGACCTTGGCGATAAACTTTAGCCGTGGATGTTTTCCACGGATATGGCCTAAGCCTCGATATAGATCATCGCGCCGAGCTCTATCAAGAGTTCAGGCCAGCGGAGGAGAAGAGGTTACCGCTCTTGAACCTACTGGAGGACTTGCGACTCTCTCGGCTTGACACTGGGGCTGTTCATTTGTCTCCTCTTTTTAACGTGACTACAATGTGCAGCTAGTCACTTTAATCTATTTGCGGTATTTTGAGTAATTTAAGAATTTTGAAAATTGTAACAAGGGACAGATAAATAAATAATAATAACAAAAAATAGTTTTTGTGAAGAAATAAAAATTGGTTGTCTGTAAAGTCGGTTTACGGACGATAGTTAGAGCCACGGAATTTCGCGCATTCATTTAGTCGCAAGCTTGAATGCAAACCTCCACACTGTCGCACTGTGTTCATGATTGGACCGCAGTTATCTGGACACGCCCCTCTACGACCGTGAGCCAACGATGTCCAGCTAGGAGAGAAGTAAGCGAATCAGCTAGTGCCAAATAACAAGGATACAAATGTTCTCGCCAAGAAATCAACCAATGGGAAAGTAAACATGGGTCGAACACACCTACAACTTTGAATTCTATCCTGAGGCCAGAGGAATCCGCGAAATTTCCGGGACTCTAACGATAGTTTAACGTGACAACGTCATGACAAAACATTGATGAAATTATTGCATACTTTTATGAATAAAATTGAATCATTTTTATTGAGTTATTACTATTTTGTATGGATACAAAGAAGGAGTGAAATGAAATCTACAATTTAATTGATAAATTAACTTTTATTTGCACTCATTAATTCAAATATGTTTATTACTTTAACGAAGGGATTATTTTAATTATAACTTTTATACATGTTTGCTATTTAACTTCTTCCAATATGTGTTATTCTGTTAAGGATAGGATGATGATAGGAAAAGTAGGAAACGAATGGGAGTGTTTGAAGTTTAATGTGCCTCAAAAAAGTCAAATCGATGGTTGTTCCAATCGAGTGGAAGAGAGATAGATGGGGCGCAAGCGTACAATGAGCGTAACGGGACACTTTTTCTTGCGTGCAGCCGGTGTTCATCGATTTATTAGACGTTGTCACGTCAAAAGTTTAATAAGAGCAATTGATTTAAATACATGACAAAAATAAAACTTTGATTCAGAAAAAATTATATATAAGACCTTAAGAAATTAATTTTTAAAAGAGATAATTAAGTATATAAGCTACAACAATTTAATACACGTTACTTAAATATTAAAGAGATCTCTTCATCAGTTATATTATTCAGCCAAAGATCGACTTTTTTTTAAGATTTCAGGAAGAATAACTGCAATGTCTGGAAGGAAAAATTCTAAAGATACCTGTGAAATTGTTTTTTTTTTTTTTTTAAATAGAGGAATAGGCAAATTTATATTCTTTCTATGTCCTTAGGATAGTTATGAGCTACATTATTTTACTGAGTTTACCTTTTTTTCATTATTGCATCTCTAATATACAATATGTTAATATCAAATACTCTAAAATGTTTAAAATGTTTTTGGATGGGTACGTATGGTTTTTATTAAATGACTCGTAGAATAATATCTTGAACAATAATAAGTTGTTTATTTGATGGTTTGCTCATTCCCCCCCAGGCCAGAATGCCATAATGCAGAACAGATAAAAAAAAACAGCAAAGTTAACCATTCTTATTCCTTCAAGAGATAATATTAGTTCAACGAATTTATATACCCTTTTTTGAATTTTGATTGTAAGATAAGAAACATTTTTGTCCCATTTTATATGAGAGTCGAGCACTATACCTAAGTATTTTATATCTGTCCCAATATCCCTGATCCGTCTTTGACTTTATCGTTGTGACGACACATTTGGCTAAAATAAAAATAAATCTTCTTGTGCTTGTACTTTTGTACACGCATTAGAAGTTATACATTTTTGTTTTGTTTTTTGTTTTAATGCATCCTTTGGACTGCAAACCGTAACTTTAAAAGATGCACAAAATATATCGCAGCGCTCGTAAAGTTAAAGACAACCAAAAAATGTAAGATATATTTGACGCCATGTTTGTTCCAACACAATTTTCTTGGCTAATAAATTATAGGAATATTCCAATTTGCGATTATATCCTGTTGTGGACCGTGAAGTTTGCAAAGTGAAACCCGGAATATTTTCACTATCATAAAGTTTAATTTGGCACGCCAGTGTGCACAGTTCATCCCCCGATGTTCACGAGAGCGAACATATACGGGTGCGTGCTGCCACACGACCACGGCTCGTGGGTGCAGCAGGAACGCGCATGCGCATTGGACTTCATCCTGTGAAAATTCATTTGCGTGATGGGCGCGCGCTTCATTGCATTTCAATCGCATACTAAAATTTTAACTTCAACGCGCCTAAAAACGTATAACTTTAAAATATACTCTTAAGACAACTTTTTTTGACGATTGTTAAAAAAAAAAGCTTGGCGTAGATTTGAGGAAGGATAGAAGGTACCATGATTAATATGGAAAGTCTTAAGACTCAGATGGAGCGGGCATATTTTTTTTAACAGTCTAATAATCGGTCAGATGTTTTCGCGGAAAATTACATGCCCCTTATCTCTAGAGACCTGTAAAATTCGCGGATTCATTTCGCTATAGGATAGAGTCCAAATACTTTTGACATTATTTTGCTTCAGTGATTGGGCCACAGTTTATCTGAAGGACTCTGGGCCCATGAAAAATCTTTAACAGAAGAATTAACAAATCACGATCATTCCACTCAACAGGTGTTACGAGTCGGTAACCAATCAGCAGATGTAATTTGCCCGAGTGTGTAGAGGATATTGGAGAATATCCTGGAGGTCATTGAACCCGCGAATTTTCCGGGTCTCTACTCATGAGTGGCTCGGTGAAATAAGGCGACCACTTCTCTCGCAGACGGCCGCCAATCACAGGGAAGAAACCGCTGGTGCGGGTATACCTTTTTGCAGTCTAGTGGACGTTCAGGTTTTTACGCGAAATATGCCTGTCCCTAGCAATAATGACGTCGCGAGACTGCGGGACCAGCGGGGCAGGCCTGGAGAAGACATGCTGTGACATGGTCGAAGTCACTTGTTTACCTTGCCGTTGCAGCGATGTCACGCCCAGAACAACACGGAAATGTTGCTTGGTCACGTCTTATGATGGTTAGTGAGTAAGAATTAGAATCTCCGTTGCTAAACATAGTCACTTTCGTAAAAGTAGAGACCCGGAAATTTCGCAGATTCGTCTGGCTTCAGAGTAGAATTTAAGGTAGTAGGTGTGATCAACCCATGTTTTTTTCCCATTGGTTGATTTCTTAGCGAGGGCATGTTTATTCTCGTTAATTGGCACTACCTGATTCGCTTACTTCCCTCCTGGCTGGGCGTCGTTGGCTCACGGTCATAAAGGGGCGTGTCCAAGTAACTGCGGGCCAATCATGAACACAGTGCGAGAGTGTGAAGGTTTGCATTCTAACCTGCAACGAAATCAATGCGCGAAATTTTCCGTGTCTCTACGTAAAAGAAAAGAGCCCGTGTAACTCGGTACATGTGATAATAGTGAAACTTCTTTGGCAGTTCAAACATACGCTCACAGGTATATCGTAAGGTGTAAAATGGCAGATTGGGAGAGAGAGAAAGAGGGAAAGAAGACAATTTTATAAGTAAACACGAATCAACAAAATTACTACTCACTTAAAAATAAGTTCAAACCCCGTTGTGTTGCCCTCTGCCCAACTACTCCCTTACTAGACGCCAGCAAGTCGGGTGGCGTCAGGCGCATGCGACCCGCCTATCCCTGCAGCATGGCGGGGTTCAACCTGAGCCGCACGCCGCCACGTGGAGCCCGCTCAAGGGAACGAGTTCTCTGCACCGTCCGCAACCTACTAGCGTCAGAAATCGTTTCACAACAATGTTTCACGGTGACTGGCGATATGAGCTGTGTCTGTTCCGGAGCATGACCCAGTGCCAATACTCGCGATAATTAATGCAATTAACAACATCGTGCGTACACTAGAATTACAATACATCCTTCCTTTAGTTTAGGTACGCGAGCTGACTGGCAGCTTGGTGGGAACGACAACATTTTGTTGCCCCTAAAGACCAGTACCAACCAAACCAAATGCGGACAAAATGTCCAAGCTCCCGCCCATTTGCATAGTAGCCTTTCTACTCTGTCCAACTCTTCTTCCAGAACCATCCTTCTGTTTCCTGTAACCAACCTGCTTGTAATTTGTGCATGACATTTTGCATCCCGCATGTCAGTGCCCAGGGTTTTCCCTGTGTCTATGCAGGTTTTACCTGGGCCCAACTTATCTAGTTTTAACTTAGAATAGTCAGTGAGGGGAGTTAGTCATGGCTAAAACGTTGCCATGGCTGGCCAATCCACTCCTAGTAAATGATTCATGCTTCCTCTCCTGCATGGCTTAAACCCTGCATGATTAGAGCGTATAGGCTTCGGCCTGAGACGCACTTAGAGTCTTCCCTACCCAGACCCCTCCCAAATACACTTAGTAATTAGTTAGGTTAGGAAAAAAAAAAAACAATGTTTCACGAAAACCTTGCATTCAAATTCGGCCTTGAAATCTTACTCCTGTTTCCACATTGCAAAAGCCAAGCTTCAGCCAATGTTTGAGCATCGAACCAATATGGCGCACCAATAAGTAGGGACATCCAAATTTTGCGAAAAGATTACGAAATAGCTGAAAGTCGAAACAATGTAGCACCGTCTGTGTTCCGTTATTGTGTGAGTTTCTCCCAGGTACATATCGATTGTAACCACACCAATCACAGTGATTCAGTGGGGAAGTAAACACGTCCTTAGTGGCTCGGTCAAACAAGGCAACGACTTCTCTCGCAGACGGCCGCCAATCACAAGGAAGAAACCACAGGTGCGGGTATACCTTGTTGCATTCTATAATAAGTGTTCAGATCTATTCACGAAATTTGCCTGCCCCTGTAACATTATCCAAGCCATAGCTACACTCTAGACCCCAAAAAACTTTGTGCATTGACAATATTATTGGTTGTAATCAGCTAGAGACCTGTAAAATTCGCGGATTCATTTCGCGATAGGATAGAGTCCAAATACTATTGACATTATTTTGCTTCAGTGATTGGGCCACAGTTTATCTGAAGGACTCTGGGCCAATGAAAAATCTTTATCAGAAGAATTAGCGAATCACGATCATTCCAGTCAACAGGTGTTACGAGTCGGTAACCAATGAGCAGATGTAATTTGCACGAGTGCATAGAGGATCATGGAGTCTATCCTTTAAGGATTTGAATTCGCGAATTTTTTCTGTCTCTTGAATCACTCTGTTCTTCCACCCACGTGTTTGTTCACCTGTTTACAACGAACAACACAAGTTGAGTCTTAATACAGCGTAGTTTCTACGAAGATCCAGTTATCAAGAGCTACCGAATGAAATATTAAAATGTAAAGTCGGTAACTTTACTCTAATTTCTAAGAGAGTATTGATATTGAAACTACGCAATTAATGGCATTTCATTCTCTTCATGCACACTAAAAAGTTACTACTTAATGTGAGCAGTCATTGCAAGCAGTGTTCCACGCGTGTTCAACCAGCTAATAAAAAAAAGGGTGTGTGGCTGTGTCATGGACGCGGCCGTGTGCTGTACGTAAATACGTATACGTAACAGGTAATATTTTCTATACAAAATATGAAATAAGCCATTTTTTATTTTAACACCTTATATAATATTCACTGTAACTACTTTACACTAACTTTTTATATATGCAATCGATATATTTTGACGAGAGCTGACGATTGATTCCCAAACGAACGTCGTAGCTTCTCCGAGTCAAAAGTTGTACTAAATTTAAATCTCGAAACGCAGTAAAATGACCTCAAAATGGCGGCGCTTCCCCCTCCACCGCGCGCGATGCGTCACAGTCCTCACTCAGCGTAACAAATTATTTTATCCTTTAGCCATCCAGTGGTGTGATTAAATATTGGATGGAGATGATAGATATGTAGCTGCAACACCAAACTGTATCCCCCGATTTTGTTATCATTCATTTTTTGAAATTCCTCCCACTATTGAAAAAATTTTAAAGACGTGTTCACATAAAAAAAAAATACCGGATGATGATGCTAAATAGCTAGAGACCGGAAAAATTCTCGAATTCATTTCGCGATAGGCTAAAATACAAATCGTTATACCTCAGTGCCGCCTCAGCTATTGGCTCACAACTCACCTGGATGACTCTGGGCCAATGAGAAACACCTGACCAAAGCTTTATCGAATCACAGGCTGCTACGATGGGACGTCTCACGAGACAACAGCCAATGAGTGGGTGACATTTGACCGAGTGTACGTAGAACTATGGAGTTCATCCTACAGGTCATTGAACCCGCGAAATTTTCCGGTCCCTATAAATAGCGTGTTCGGAGTCTGGATTCCGGGATACCTCGTTACAGCGGCGGCGTGCCTTAGGCCGCTCTTGCGCGCAGCCTCGAAGGGAGCAGCTCGACTGTTGTAAGCCCGGAGTTAACTTGGTTACAAAAACTGATCACGGCTTCTGGCGGTCTCCTTATTTTTTATTCCTTTGTTTTATTATTATTATTATTTCGGTTTCCAGCGAGGAGTTCCAGACGTCTTCGGCCTGTCCGCTGGTCAGAGGAGAGACCTATTTCTCTCTCTCTCTCTCTCTCTCTCTCTCTGTCCAGGCCTGGGGCGCCGACTTCTGACCGCTCGCCATCTCCGCCGCAATTAAACCATTTAGGATATCCATCCGCGTGTGGCTCGCTCTGCTGTGTTGCCCCGCGGCGGAGATTTTCGGGAACTTCTCAGCCTGGCCAGGGGTTTGGTTGCATTGGTGCGACGCTCGCTGGTGCTTCTAGCGCGGTGTCGCCTCTAAGCGCAAGGCTCTGGACCGGCGCGCAGTCCTCTCGTCATTTCATAGGTAGGTTCACCTTTATTTCGCGAATACATTTCGTGTCAAGGTATTTCACAAAATACTGTAGATTTTCTCCTGTGGTTATTGGCCGAGGTCTGTGAGAGGTGTCGTCCCGCTCTTGACGGGGCCAATGAGAATGTGGTCACCGTACTGCTGCACCCTCACAATTTGCCATGACTCTTAGAAAAAGCTACAGTATTTTGTGAAATACCTTGGCACGAAATGTATTCGCGAAATACAAGTGTCCCTAAGCATAGGCCATAACTAGGGCCATGAAAATTTCGCGAAAAGATCCCGAGACTAGCTGGAAGTTAAAACACTGTAGCATCGTCTGTGTTTCGTGATTGGGTGAGTTACTTTGAGGTGCATGTCGATTGTTACAACAACCAATCACACTAATTCAGTGTGGAAGCAAACTCGTCCTTAGTGGCTCGTGCAAACAAGGCAACGACTTCTCTCGCAGACGGCCGCCAATCACAAGAAAGAAACCGCTGGTGTGGGTATACCTTGTTGCAGCCTAGTAGACGTTCAGATTTTTTCGCGAAAATTTCCTGCCCCTAGCCATAACTAGGGACAGGCATATTTCGCGGGAAAAAAAAACCCTGAACGTCTTTAGACTGCAACAAGGCATACCCGGATCAGCGGTTTCTTCCTTGTGATTGGCCGCCGTCTGCGAGAGAAGCCATTGCCCTGTTTGGCCGGGCCATTCAGAAAGTGTTTGTTTTCGCACTTGACAGCTGTGATTGGTGTGCGTGATGCAAACTTTTACTCGAGTGAAACTCAGTCAGTCACGAAACACAGATAATGAAACAACGTGTCACCGCAGAGCTATTCTCGGAATCTTATCGCGAGAGACCGGAAAAATTCGCGGTTTCATTTTGCGATAGGCTAAAATTCATATGTTTATGCTATTGTGCTGCTTCACCTATTGGCTCACAGTTCATCTGGATGTGACTGGGCCAATCGGACAATTATTCCAGAGAAGCAACGAGTAACAGGCAACCCAGTTTAGACATCTCACGAGTCAGTAGCCAATGAGCAGGTGGAATTTTCTTGGGTGTATACAGATAACTTCACAGTATTCCCTAGAGGTCATTGAACCCGTGAATTGTTTCTGTCTTTATCGCGACAACAAGCATGCCCCTAACTATTTATTGCTTTCGCTCAACAATAATATATATCATGATTTTTCGAAGGATATTTTTACTTTTTAATAAACTTCAATACTTTTATTGTCTGCATTTTCAATACGCCTTTCTAATGTCTGCGTTTGCAATGTAAAGACCGGAAAAATTCGCGAATTCATTTTGCGATAGCCTAAAACACAAATAGTTATACCTCAGTTTTTGACCGAGTGTACGTATAACTATGGAGTTCACCCTACAGGTAATTGAACCCGCGAATTTTTTCAGTCCCTAGTAATAAGACACGGAAATTCATTTGGTGCCATGTTAAAATTCACAGTTAAATGTATTATCTCCCCATATATGCTTTACTATTGGCTGATTTATTACTGAGGAAGCTCCCTTTATTCTGAGTGGGTCGAAAATTACTTGGAGTTCATCAACTGCTTGATTTTTTTGCATTATTATACTTTCTGAACAAGAATTTTTGTACTAGTAGAGAGGTTAGCCATACTAAGTTCTTATAAAGCACTTGTTTTTCAGTAGGATTCTTGAGCAAAGTTAATAAATAGCACGTATCTTTCAGCAACATGAAAGTATATAAATTTGTTAAAAATTAAAAAAAAAAATCATTTAAAATATATATTTTCAAAAAAAATTATGCTTTATTTTTAACAATGAAATATGTTTGGATAAGAAAAACATATCAACTAAATATTTTTGGTAAAATCAAATCAAACCGTTAAATGTAAAATTTCCTTTAATTTTATTTAATACGCTCAGGGTTACATTAAATTTTTTTCAGAATATAATTAATTTTTGCAAATTTTTTAAAAATTGACTTGCATATGAGATGTTTTTTTATGTTCGTCTCCAGTTTCATAGTTCGGCTCGCCAATTTCTAATCCCACCGTTCTTCAAAAGGAATGAAAATCAGTAGTATGTACCTATATGCTTGTATAGTTATTGAAGCCTGGACTAAGAAGTGTTGAGTTCTTCTATAAGTAGAGACCTGAAAAATTCGTGGGTTCATTTCGTGTCATGCTAAAATTCAAATAATCATACCTTAGTGCTGCGTCTGTCATTGATTCCCCGTTAATCTGGAGGAATGAAGGCCCATTAAAGACCCTCACTCATAGAAGTGTCGAATCACAGGCCACCCAGTTGAGACGACTCACAAGTCAGCAGCCAATGAACAGTTGGTATTTGCCCGAGTGTGTAGAGGATATTGGAGTCTATCCTGGAGGTCATTGAACCCGCGAATTTTCCGGTCTCTATCTATACGCATATACACACGAAGCGAACTGACTTCAAGCTCGTAGCTGGACAGCTCTCAGCTGGGCTCCGCTGCTGCTTGGATGCCGCGTGACGTCAGCGGCCGCACTCTTCACGGCTTGGGAGGGTGGTGGGTTGGGGGGGGGGGACGATGCGCATGCAGTCAACTGTTATCTTCCTAGTTGTCAGCCAGCAAGTTTTCTCCGGCTGCTCTCGCTTCCGCCACCAGCGCATTTCCGCCAGTGGTCCATCCTCATCTAATCACCGTCCGTCGTCTGTAAAAACCCCGATGTCAATCAGACGTTTGGCCTAAATTCATTCATTCCACAGGCTGTCCATAAAAGAATGTCCCATTTTGATTGGTATATTATAACTAGGGACCGGAAAAATTGGCGGGTTCAATGACCTCTAGGATGAACTCCATAGTTCTACGTACACTCGGTCAAATGTCACCCACTCATTGGCTGCTGTCTTGTGAGACGTCCCATCTTAGCAGCCTGTGATTCGATAAAGCTTTGGTCGGGTGTTTCTCATTGGCCCAGAGTCATCCAGGTGAATTGTGAGCCAATAGCAGAGGCGGCACTGAGATATAACAATTTGTATTTTAGCCTATCGCGAAATGAATTCGCGAATTTTTCCGGCCTCTAATAATTATTACAGTTAAATTTAGTATTTTTACAACAAAACAATAATTCAAATGGAAGGTAAACTAACCTAGTGGTTGCTCTTGGAGCAATTGGAGATTTGAAGCTGTTGGAGAATTTGGAGCATTGGCGCATTGACTTTTGGAGACAAAAACAGTTGGAGCACTTTGAGTATTTGGAGCTGTTGGAGCCAAAGACGGATCCAAATAATTTTGGAGACAATAACTTTTGGAGGCAATAACTTTTGGAGCCACAAACTGTTGGAGCCAATAACTTTTGTAGCCAATGACATTTTGTAGTCAAAGACTGCTGTAGCCAATGACTTTTGGAGCCAAAAGTCAGTTGGAGCTAACGACTGTTGGAGCCGAAGATAGTTACAGCTAAAGACCGTTGGATTTAAAGACCGTTGGAGCCAAAAAAAAAATCATTTGTAGGCAAATACATTTGTACTTTTCTTGACGATGTAAAGCAGAACATTATGCATCAGCTTACTGATGTTATATCAACGCAAGGGCCTTTAAAATATAACTTGTGGCTGGACTGCGTGTATGCGAAACCGTATCCGTTTGAGGACCAAGTGAAGAAGGGCTTATTCAATCAGTGAATACTCCCATTTACAATTCCGACGATGTGAAGCAGTCTGTGAAATACAATATCGAGAAACTCTGTCAAGAAGAAAAGGACTATGTAGAAAAATGTTCTGGCTGGTTTCTGTCTTTGGTAAACCGCTGTGAACTGAGAATTAGTTAGTTCAAGCCAATGAAGAACTAAATGTTTATTAGATTGCCCACTTTAGCAAGTGTTCCTGTAGTAGTGTAGTATATATGTAATAATTTTTTGGATAATTTTAATTAATTAAACTTTTGGCTTCGATCAAGAATTGAAGCAAGGACAGTAATCCATCGATTCAATCAGTAAATTAATGAGTGATTTTTTGACGATTTTTGTAACTTTTTCCCGAATTTCTAGGTTAATTATTACTAGAGACCTGTAAAATTCGCGACTTCAAATCCCTAAAGGATAGACTCCATGATCCTCTATGCACTCGTGCAAATTACATCTGCTGATTGGTTACTGACTCGTAACACCTGTTAACTGGAATGATCGTGATTCGCTAATTCTTCTGTTAAAGATTTTGCATTGGCTCAGAGTCCTTCAGATAAACTGTGGCCCAATCACTGAAGCAAAATAATGTCAAAAGTATTTGGACTCTATCCTATCGCGAAATGAATCCGCGAATTTTACAGGTCTCTAATTATTACGAATTTTCAAGAAGGTGGCCAATTTGTCATCATCGGCTTACTGAAGGATGGTAGATGAGTAATTTAAGTTTCATTTAGGACTTCCCTCTATATTTATTGAAATTATTAATTTTGACACAAAATTAAAATATTTGCATTTGTCAAGTATCGAACCAAGGACAGTAATTGATCGAATCAATCAATATATAAACTGTGGATTTTTTTTTATGAATTATGGAATTGTTTATGAATTTCTAGCTAAATAAATACGGATTTCCAAGATGGCATCCAAATGTCGATATGGCGGGCAAAACAGTAATAATAAATGTTTACTGCACTCTAGTGCGTAAAAATGAAACTAATATGGCTGTAGCGCACTCTAGCAGACGAAAACAAGGTGGCCTGCAGCAGACGAAACAAGATAGCTGACATGACAACATACTAGCTGACGATATATATACCCTGGCATTACTGGTTGGAGTTCAGTCTGCTGGTCGCTTCCATAGAGGAAGGATCCGTCGCCATTTTTAATCGACTGACCTCGCCGGGTTTGGACCGAAGACTCCATATTTATTTTTGATTAAAATAATATGAATTAATTTTTTATAAATTTTAAAATTGTTGCTGATTTTCTATCACTAAAATGACTGATTTTCAGAATGCTGGCCGTAACGAAAAGTGCAACGTTCCAGAATCCAAGACGGCGGGTGTGATGTAAGCAAAAATTTTTATAATTTTAATTGAATTGAAATTAAGATTTAAAATTTTTTTTATTAAATTACATGTTTACTCGCCGGGAATCGAATCGAGGACCAAATTAGATTAAGTACTTAACTAAAATTGAAGTAGGTGAGCTTTTTTTTTTAATTGTTTTGAATTTTTTCGAAATTTTTTGGGTCAGAAATTTAAGAATTTCAAGGTTACAGTCAAGGTCAAGTTCATGTCCTCGGCGGCTTCGGGCGGCTTGTCGTCGGGGAATTTAAGCCACTTTGTGGACTTTTGGTTCTTTGAAAGGCAAACTTTTTTTGTTGAGGTTTTTCGAATTTCGAAAATTTTAAATTTTTGAGTAATAAAGTGGAAACTTTCCCATAAAAACGGAAATTTTTTCTTCGAAAGAGGGAAATTTCTAGGAGTTTTGAGTCAAGTTGAGTAATTTTTGAGGAATTTGGACGCATTTTGAGTCCAAAATGGCCGCCATAACGTCACAATTCAAGATGGCGGACCGGCACCAGGCACCACAGCCTGAAGCCTGGGATCGGAAATACATTCCTATACTACTGTTTTAGGTACTCTTTAAACGAGAATTTGAACCAACACTCTACAATACTTACAGTTAATTCTATTAATATTTATACCCAGGAGATTCATTCAAGGACATACTGTACTAATAAATCATGATTCACTAACAAGGGCCATTAAAGAGTACAGAAATTGGCACTATAGACTGTCACTAAGTAGTAAAACTTTCCAGTGAAAAAATGTGCATTGGCAAATGAGTCTAAATGAACTTTTTTTTTCCACATTATTGCATTGATTTAATTTTGTAAAAATATCAGTAATATCATACTTATTCGGTCATATTAATAAACCACATAGTTAAAAATTTGCAAAATATATACATATTTCAAAATAGTCGACAACCGTGTGTAATGTGACCAAAGGTATTGTTACGAGCTGCGAAGCATGGACGTAACGTGTGCCAGGTACCTGAGTGGGCCTTCCAGCTGTAGTTCGGCTCGTGGGCCCTGCAAAGCACAACTGACGTCATGCGCGCGTACCATTGGGTGATATAAGGGTGGCCGGGCCTCGCCAACCCTCTTTCCCGCGTCATCCTTCCACGGCGCTGTTATTTATCCCCGTGGGCTGACAGGGGCTGCCGCGTGGAGTGGCGTGAATAATGCGCTTCTAATCTGGATGCTTCGAGCGTCGGGTCAGCCGGGATTACGCGACGCATCACAACCACTTCAGTCGGTTCTAGAAATACTGGCAAGGGTATAAAAGCATCGACTCCGGCCTCCGCGGGAGTTACAACTAAACAAGTGAAGTGTTTTTTTTCGGCGAGCGGCGATGGGACCTTGCGAGTGCGACTAAGTGCGACCGAGTGCGATTGTTAGAGACCCGGAAATTTTGTAAATTCGTCTGGCCTCAGGGTAGAATTCAAAGTCATAGGAGTGTTAAACCGATGTTTGCTTATCCATTGGTTGATTTCTTAGTGAGAACAGTTTTATACTTGTTAATTGGCACTAGCTGATTCGCTTACTTCTTTCCTAGCTGGACATCGTGGCTCACGGTCGTAAAGGGGCGTGTCCAGATAACTGCTGTCCAATCATGAACACAGTGCGAGAGTGTGAAGGTTTGCATTCTAGCTTGCGACTAAATGAATGCGCGAAATGTCCGTATATCTAGCGATTGTGTTTGTGGACAGGTGCGTGGTAAAGGGCGAACCACTGATGAGCCTAGCTCCAGTGTAGAGTGCGAACTGTGGACTTGACAGATACTTAGAGATTTGTGAACAGACATTAAGTGTGGTGATTTAATTAGTAATGTAAATATTATTAGTAAATAAAACTGTATAAAACTTAATTGGGCTATCCTTACGAACCTATTTTCTCAAATTGGTACAGTAATCAGCCGCAGAAAAATTGCTGCTGTATTGCTTACACGTGGTGAATGACAGAATGAAACAAGTCGCTCTTATCTTAAAACCGAAAAAATTCGCGGATTTATTTCTGGTTATGCTAGAAACCAATCACACGTACTTTCATACTGCTTCTGTGATTGGCACACAGTTTATCTGAAGGACATTGAACCAACGAAAAAGCTTCAACCAAAGAAGTATCAAATCGGAAGCTACCCATTTTTAAGTCTCACAAATCAATAGCCAATTGAGTATGTGGCATTTGTGCGAGTATGCAGGGGATCATAATATCTATCCTACAGGTCATTGAACGCGCAAAATTTCCCAGTCCCTAGTTGTCAGGCATATTGCAGTTTAAAACTAGTTCATTCATTCGTGCAGCGGGTGAGTGCTAGAGTGCGAATGCACGATGCAGCGAGTGCGTGAGTGCTCGAAAATACAAGTGCGCGAGATTGTGAATGCGCGAGACCACAAGAGTGCGAGAGTGCGAATGCTAGTGCGCGAGTGTACGAGTGCGCGAGAGTGCTACAGTGCTAGAGTACGAGTGCGTTAGTTTGTGAGTGCGTGAGAGTGCGAATGCGCTAAAGTTCGAGTGCGCTAGAGCGTGAGTGCGCCAGGGTGCGAGCACGCTAGAGTGTTAATGTTCTACAGTTCGAGTGCGCGAGAGTGCGTGGGCGCCTTGAGTGCGAGTACGCGAGAGTGTAAGTGCGCGAAAGTGCAAGTGCGTGAGATTGCTAGTGCGCGAGAGGGCGAGTGCGAGTTAGCGAGAGTGAGTGCAAGAGAGTGTGCGCGCGCGAGAGAAGCTACTGGTGCGTGAGATTGCTAGTGCGCGAGAGTTCGAGAGTACGAGGTCGCCGCTGATTCGACGCTGCCCTGCCCGACTATCGGCGGAGCAGTCGGCGAGGTTATTGCCGCATCGTCACATTCTGCAGCCTTTTGACATCACTTGACCCAGATTTAGTCCCTGCTATCGACTTTGCTCGGGATTAGCTGTTAACATTCAGCTGGCGCGCCGCGACCTGTGACTCACCACTTCTCCGAATAACAGTCGCAGCGCCGCGCGAAAACCAGACTCCCCGCTGGTCGTCTTCGCTGCTTTGGGGCTTTCCCTGTTCGTTCAACCAACAGTGGTCACGCATTTCCATAACCACCACAATTATGAACACTCGCGTGAACTTGTACAGCTTGAAAATAACGTTTCATGAGTTTTGGCGAAAAAAAAAAAAAAAATACATTTTGACCTCATGACAAAAGCAAGAGAGCTCGATATTAATGGAAAAATAATAAAATACGTAAAACAGAGGAACAGACAGAGTTTTAAACGTATCCTGTAGCTCAAACTGGAGTGAGAAAAAACACTAGGGTTTTTTTTTTCATACAATTACTTGAACACTATTAAACATACGACAAAAGATATTTTTAACATTTTATATTTTTTATTTTTGGTGCATAAAATATAAACATTTACGCATGAATTTCAGTTACTTGGGAACTGTGTAAAAATGAAATATCAGATAACGCACGTTTAATGACGCAGCAATAAATTTAGGTAGTTAGAAATCAAATGAAGTGCGCACGTACCAAGCAAGGAGGAATAACATGGACGCGCGTTTTCTGCTTCGCCCACGAGCCTAAGTCGTCCAGACAGCAGACCCGTGTTCCGGCACTAACCTGTACATATTCGATTACGTGAACAGGGGATGTAACAAGCTTATCGCAGCGTGCCAAAAAAAAAAACCTTTGTAAAAGCAAAACTATTCTGGAATATATTTCACGAACTTCAATGGTTTCAAAAACAAATATTAACAAGTCATTATCCGGGAATTACAGCTGTTAGCTACATATTTTCCGCTTAATATTACTGTTTGAATCCCGTTCAGTGAGCTGTCTACATCTGCTTTTCAAGCCTTGGAGCGAGAAGTTCTGGGTTCGAATGCAAGGCACGGCTTGGGTGTGGATTTATAATAAATTGTCAAAATTGGTCAAAAACACGCCAAAGTCATTGAAACTATCAAAAATGCCAATTATAAGTCATAAAGAGTGGAGTGGTTGGTTCGTTGTGATTATAAAATCACCCTTGAGCCAATTATTTATAATTTAAAAAATTTGTGTAATGTTTCATTTCGGACTTCATGTTTCCGTGTTCGAATTCCACCACTAGAATTTTTTACAAATATAACTAACAGTTATATTTTATCATTTATTATAATTTCCGTGACTAATTGTTATAACAACTTCCGTGTGTAGCTCAACCCTTTGGTTTTTATTTTACTTTAGGTAGGCATATACCATTTCTTTTTGTTGTTACAATAAAAATAAATCATAAAAAAGCAATCGCATTGATTAATATGGATTATATGTATTTAAATACATAGAAGAAAATTTAGTGTTTGTTATTTCTTAATTTTTATACAAATCTATTACTTAATTCTGAGCTTGAAAAAAATTTGCACATTTGACCTTCAAAACAAGAGGAATGTATCTGTCTACGTAATATTCATAAAAAAATTGGCTGTCTGTAAAGTCGGTTTACGGACGATAGTTTAACGCGACAACGTCATGACAAAACATTGATGAAATGATTGCATACTTTTATGAATAAAATTGAATCATTTTTATTTTAATAATAAAAGAATAAATACTTGAAATTATACTAGTAATCAGATTTTAAAAAAATGCAAGAATAATTAACCTTTATTGCCGAAATTGTTGTTGTAATAAGCAATGAAAACCACATTAACTTTTCACTTCACTTTATAAACAGTCGACGTAACAGTTCACGTGTAGATGACTTGTAATTAATTTTAAAAACTGGTGTTTAGCTATAAAGTATAAATATAATTATAAACAAGTTTTCATATAAATAAACTGTAATCAAATATCGATCATCAATTATATGAATCACCATAATTTTTTAGTCAATTGTATAATAAACTGTTATTACTGCACTCGCCGACAGCGTAACGGAACACAGCGTAACGGAACAATGAGCGTAACGGGACACAGCGTAACGGAACAATGAGCGTAACGGGACACAGCGTAACGGAACAATTAAAGCGTAACAGGACACAGCGTAACGGAACAATGAGCGTAACGGGACATAGCGTAACGGAACAATGTGCGTAACGGGACACTTTTTCGTGCGTGCAGCCGGCGTTCATCGATTTATTAGACGTTGTCACGTCAAAAAATCCGGATTCCCCTTCCCTACTCCTTGAAAGCGGGATTTTGTTTCTCTATCGTTCTCTCTATCTCCATCGCTCTCTGTCTCACTCCGACATCCTCTTTCTCTCTTTATCTATATCTATCTCTCTTTATCTCTCTAGCTTTTCTTGACTCGCACACCACCATTATTATGCGTACCATAGAAAAGAGGAACTGCCATAAAGTACTCACTTGTAATTATTCTATACTACTCGCGGGCCAACTTTTTTTTTTTTTTTTAAATTGGCACAGCTTAGTTCAAAGTAATAACAGGAACATTACCACTAACATTTGATTTTTAAAAACGAGGAAGCTCACTGCCTACATAAGGTATCGCAAAAACCACCCCACAAATTAGAATTTTGGTACTTTTAGATAGAATGATACCCTACTAAAATGGAAACAACAAACTACATCAGTTTTGAAAAAAAAAGAAGAAGCTTTCTGTCCACTTGAGATTCCTAACAAAAAAAACCCAACCACCTATTACACACATTACAACTATGAATTTTGGTACCTCATGAAGAAATTTTAAACTCTTACAAATAAATGTTAGGCCTACTAATGTTATCAGAATTTGCACACTACAAATTAAAAATATAAGATAATTTATTTTTTACGTTTCATTAAAAAAATACTCTCATTATTTATCCCCCAGAAATTAAAATATTTGAAACAAAAATATTTTTTTTTACCAAAATTACTCTTTCTAAAAAAGAAAAAGTCTCTTAACACTGTGTAAATGTATATTCAGGGCAATACCGGGTACTTCGGCTTATATGTTTAATCATATATTCATATAATTAATTATATATCCATTATAGTTAGAGTCCCGGAAATTTTGCGGATTCCTCTGGCCTCAGGATAGAATTCAAAGTTATAGGTGTGCTCGACCCATGTTTACTTTCCCATTGGTTGATTTCTTAGCGAGAACATTTTTATCCTTGTTATTTGGCACTACCTGATTCGCTTACTTCTCTCTTAGCTGGGCATCGTTGGCTCACGGTCGTAGAGGGGCGTGTCCAGATAACTGCGGTCCAATCATGAACACAGTGCGACAGTGTGGAGGTTTGCATTCTAGCTTGCGACTAAATGAATCCGTGAAATTTCCGTGGCTCTACTGATGATTTAAAGCGTGGCGGGGCAGTGGCAACACACTGCACTCCCGTCTCGGGGGACACGTGCTCGGATCCCACGCCACACGTGCTTATCTCAGTGCATCGTTGTGCAACGACACGTGCGACGTTCAGGAGTGGGGCGCTAGATGCCAACATAGGAATGAGGAAGGGGACTATCGAATAAAGTAGAGTCAGCGAACTATAAGACTCAACAGGTTTCCCGTCGCCATGTTCGTTGCAACTGTGAACTTCCATTGTGCACATTATTGTTTAGTCTTAACGTTCAATGAATTTTCACTTCCAAAGCGCGTAGCGGCCACGCAACTTTTTTTTCAAAAAACATTGTTTTGGAAACTTTGTAGTCCCGGGCTCAGGACAGGGCTTTCTAGTAGTGTGTGTTTGAGAGTTCTGAACCACGAGCCAAATACTTGGAAATTCATTGAAATTTTTACGTAATTCCCAATTAAAACTCCACAAATATTAACGGAAAAAAATTCACCTCTTAAAACCACAAAAAAAAAAACCTAAAAGCACTTGATATTTCAAAATTTAATGAGTTTTTCACCTCAAAATAGTTAACAAAAGTAGGTTAAGGCTAAAATATAGCCTCGAAAATGGTACAAGAATTAATAAAAAGTAAACAAACGTATCAAAGCCAGTTAAAAGTCAACAAACTGATCAAAAGTAAGCTAGTGAGTTAAAAACAATAAATATCCAATAAAATGGATTAAAACTCATTTTCAATAAACCTACAAGTCCAACGAGATTTTTATAATGAAGTTCTATTTAATATTCAAGCGGGTCTTTTAACAGTTCTCATAGACGACGACATTCCCAATCCACTCCCAGAACCCAGGCGCAGAACCGCGCAAACTATACTACTCTGGTCTCTCGTTAGACTGCACTAAGTTTCCCTTGTTATTGGCGGCCGTCTGCAAGAGAAGACATTGCCGATTTGGCCGGACCACTCAGGACGCGTTTGCTTCCGCCGTGGATGGCCGTGATTAGTGTGATGGGAGTAGACTTGTGACTGAGACAAACCCAATCAACAACGTCACACAGACAAGCTTACAAAGTCTTAACACACAGCTGGTCAGGAAATATTTTATAAAAAAAATTGTTTGTCTTTAAAGTCGGTTTACGGACGATAGTTTAACGTGACGTCATAATAAAACATTGGTGAAATGATTCCAATATTTTATGAATAAAATTGAATCATTGTTATTGGATTATCACTATTTTGTATGGATACAAAGGAGTGAAATGAAATGTACATTTTAATTGCTAAATTAACTTTTATTTGCACTCATTAATTCAAATATGTTTATTACTTTAACGAAGAGATTATTTTAACAATAACTTTTATACATGTTTGCTATTTAACTTCTTCCAATCTGTGTTATTCTGTTAAGGATACGACGATGATAGGAAAAGTAGGAAACGAATGGCAGTGTTTCAAGTTTAATGTGCCTCGAAAAAGTCAAATCATTGGTTGTTCCAATCGATTGGAAGAGAGATAGATGCGGCGCAAGCGTACAATGAGCGTAACGGGACACCGCGTAACGGGACTATGTGCGTTACGGGACACTTTTTCGTGCGTGAAGCCGGCGTTCATCGATTTATTAGCAGGGACCGGAAAAATTCGCAGGTTTAATGACCTCTAGGATGAACTCCATAGTTCTACTTACACTCGATCAAATGTCACCCACTCATTGGCTGCTGTCTTGTGAGACGTCCCATCGTAGCAGCCTGCGATTCGATAAAGCTTTGGTCAGGTGTTTCTCATTGGCCCAGAGTCATCCAGGTGAGTTGTGAGCCAATAGCAGAGGCGGCACTGAGGTATAACGATTTGTATTTTAGCCTATCGCGAAATGAATTCGCGCATTTTTCCGGTCTCTATTTATTAGACGTTGTCACGTTAAAAAAAAAAAAAAAACACGCCTCTACCCATACGGGATTCTAAAGTGTGGTCGAGGCCAAGCTGTCAGCAGAGCGCCGATAAAGACTGCGCAGCGAGCACCCGTCCCGACAGCCAGGGAGAGGTCTGTGTCGACCTTGGCGCTCCAGCGATCGTTTGATGACGTGTGAGCTTCCTCCGAATCAGCCGCGGTCCACGGAGCGTGTGTGATGTGTAGGGAATGCCTAGGGGCATGCATAGAGACCTGTCAAATTCGCGGATTCATTTCGCGATAGGCTAAAATACAAATAGTTATACCTCAGTGCCGCCTCTGCTATTGGCTCACAACTCACCTGCATGACTCTGGGCCAATGAGAAACACCTGAACAAAGCTTTATCGAATTACAGGCTGCTACGATGGGACGTCTCACAAGACAGCAGCCAATGAGTGGGTGTCATTTGACCGAGTGTACGTAGAACTATGGAGTTCATCCTAGAGGTCATTGAACCCGCGAATTTTCCAGTCCCTAGTGATCTTTAACAGAAGAATTAGCGAATCACGATCATTCCAGTCAACAGGTGTTACGAGTCGGTAACCAATCAGCAGATGTAATTCGCACGAGTGCATAGAGGATCATGGAGTCTATCCTTTAGGGATTTGAAATCGCGAATTTTGCAGTTCTCTAGGCATGCATATTTCGCGAAAAGATTACGAGACCAGCTGAAAGTCAAAACAATGCAGCACCGTCTTTGTTCCGTGATTGGGTGAGTTTCTCTCAGGTACATGCCCATTGTTACAACACCAATCAGCAATCACATGAAGTCAGTGCGGAATCAAACGCGTCCTGAGTGGCTCGGTGAAACAAGGCGACGACTTCTCTCGCAGACGGCCGCCAATCACAAGGAAGAAACCGTTGGTGCGGGTATACCATTTTGCAGTCTAGTAGACGTTCAGAATTTCTCGCGAAAAATGCATGCTCCTAGCGATGTGTTTCCAGGCTGAACTGGACGAGGACGTTGCTTTGTGAACAGCGTGTCACTCCGGGTGCGCTCGGAAGGTAAAAAAGATGATAATAGGATTGCAGTGGTATCTGATATGAATTAACGCTTTAGAGAATAATTTTTTTCCCCCCCCAGGATTACAGGTAATCTCCTGTAATGTGGCTTGTAGTAGCATTAAACTCTTGTTTTCAGCGGGATTGCGGCCGGGGTATGGAAACAATGCGTAGAGGATATTAATATTAAGACATAATTTCGGTGGAGGGGGGGAGTTTGGCGCGGGCTGGATGTGATCGATCGATTTTGGGGTCGAGTTTTCACGGTCGAGGCCTGCGAAAACACGGCAGCATTTTGCGTGCGGGCTGTTTTTCGTTCACAAATTAATAGCGATACACATTTATTTTTTTATTTATTTTTTCGCCCCACTGCCCCACTTCGCTCAGTTGATCGACAAACCGAACGAGTAAAGACCCGGGAATTCCTTGAATTAGTTTGGCGTCAGGATAAAATTCAGTCTTATATTAACTCTGCCAACACAGATAAAAAGGTTTGTTTGAATCAAACAAATATTTGATTATATATGGCGAAACAAATATTTCCTTGATGGAACAAAATATTTTGTTAGCTTAACCAAACTCGGTAAGTAACAAAAATGATTTGTTACACCTAACCAAATATACATTTGAGTTGACAAAATCATTTTGTTGGGTGAACATTATCTTTCCTACTACAAAATCTTTGTTTCAATTAACAAAATATATTCATTTCACCATATACAAACAAATATTTTGTTGAGGAAAACAAACCTTTCTCTCAGTGAACGTTTGCTTTCACATTTGGCTGATTTCTAGGGGCAGGCTTTTTTTCGCTAAAAGATCTGAACACTTATTAGACTGTAACAATGCATACCCGCGTCTGTGTTTTACCGAGCCACTCAGTACGCGTTTGATTCAGCACTGACTTAATGTGATTCTGATTGGTGTTGTGACAATCGACATGTACCTGAGAGAAACTCGCCCAATCACGGAACACAGACGGTGCTACATTGTTTTGACTTTCAGCTGGTCTCGGAATCTTTTCGCGAAAAATGCATGCCCCTAGAATGTATGACCTGTTGATCATACCTCACACATAAATTAATAAATATTATTTTTTTATGATCGGTGGATTTACTCTTCACGTGTTATACTTATTTCACTCTATTAATGGATGTTGAGTTGTACATGAACCGTTCTCTAATTGGGCCACCGAACATAGCCAATTGAAAACCGAATAGTTAAAAATTTGAACGCATTGTACATTTCTCACAAAACACACCATTATCTACCTGCACTTATCCATGAACTGTTAGAGTTGACGGCTTTCTATTTAAATAAGTATTTTTATAAGGTTGAGTGGATTTATTTTGGCCGATGCACGTTTTCTCAATTGATAGTATTTAGAGCCACGGAATTTTCGCGCATTCATTTAGTCGTAAGCTAGAATGCAAACCTCCACACTGTCGCACTGTGTTCATGATTGGACCGCAGTTATCTGGACACGCCCCTCTACGACCGTGAGCCAACGATGCCCAGCTAGTAGAGAAGTAAGCAAATCATCTAGTGCCAAATGACAAGGATAAAAATGTTCTCGTTAAGAAATCAACCAATGGGAAAGTAAACATGGGTCGAGCACACCTATAACTTTGAATTCTATCTTGAGGCCAGAGGAATCCGCGAAATGTCCGGGACTCTATTAGTATTGTAACTAAAATATCTGCGTGTGATTATTGCTGGTCATAGAGGTCGGAATATCCTAAAAATTCACTCAAATTAGAGGCTAGTGTTTCAAGACTTTAAATACACGTAGCTTTTCTTTCTTTTAGATATCGTGATCCGGAAAGTAACAATTAAAAAGCATTTAAATACTTCGAGGTAGTAATAAATCTGTACCACACACACAGACACATACACACACAGTAACTTTGATAGCATTTACACATCGACAGTGAGTTTACAAAGGCTTTAAAAGTAAAGCATAATTATTAATAATCACATTATATTTCACTATTACTAATACAGTAATCAAGTCATAGAAAAGTGTTATCCATTTCGCTACATAGAACTGTTATTGAACTTAAGCCTAATGGAAATAAAAAGTGCTTACAAACTAACTTCCTTTAGAAGTTACAAAAACTCTTTTAGGTACACCGTTAGTGCAAGTACATATATGTAAAAAAAAAATGGTCCAACACATAAGCGTGAAAGGTATTTCAGCTGAATGTTTCCAGGTAACTTTAATTTCCTGCCTGAACGTAGAAGCCTCGTTGTGATGAACTTGGGATTGGCCGAGGCATTAGGTGACATTAGGGCTTAGTAGAATCCAGATCGTATTAGCGGACCGTTTCAAAGGTGGGAGGCGAAACAATTTTTTAAAAGCCTACGTATGTGACTGTTACACTTTTATTCTCTGATGTGTGGTGAGTCACAGCCTAGTTGAAATAATATGCGGCGGTATTGATTAATAAAACACACTTTTTCGTTCGAAAACACATCGCTGGGTAATGTCGATTTTCCACAGAGTAGAGATGTTTGTAGAAGCGAACAATCTGCGTTTGCATCTCTCCTAAATAGTGCGCTCTCTGACCGAATGACTGAAAAACCTACACTGTCAAACAAATTTTGTAAGTTTACAAATATTTACCTATTAAACTATTTGTCAACGCATTTTTGTCAATTTAAACAAAGAACAGTGTGATTTTCACCATACATTCCTGTGGTGTATATCAAATTAAAATTTTAACTGAAGAAGTTATTGATATATCCCAAATTATGATAAACATAGCGTCACAACACATTTTTTTTAAGTTTCATAAAAATATGTTATGAAATGCAAACGTTTTACTTGTATCACTACAGTAAAACATTTTGATAACTATTTTTCTCCAAACTTTTCGTTGTAAAAAAGTACAATTTTTATAGCGTAAGTAAGAGATCAGATTTTTCGCGTAAATGCCATCCCCTAGATATTCCATTAGAAAAATATGAACCGGAAGATAAAAAAAAGGAGTAGGAGAACATATATATATATATATATATATATATATATATATATATATATATATATATATATATATATATATATATATATATATATATTTGGATTATAAGTAGGAGTGACAGGAACAATTTGCGGGTTCAATGACCTTCAGGATAGACCACACACTTCTCTGTACACTCGGTCAAATAACGCCAGTTCATTAGCTGTTGACTTGTGAGTCGTCTCACCTTATTTGCCTGTGATTCGAGACTTCTTTGGTTTATAACTGGTTAAGATTCGTCCAGATGAACAGTAAGCCAATAGCAGAATTATCATCTTTTCGCGAAATATGCATGCCCCTAATAATAGCACATTTATAAAAATGATTTCATCTTTTTCTGAGATTTCTTCTTTATTAGATTATTTTTTATCAGATTGCCTCTTTTATTTTTTATGTTTATAAATTCTGCGTAGGATGTGCTTTTGCGATATTATATTATAATGAGAGGCCGGAAACGTTCACGAATTATTTCGCGATGGGCTAAAATTCAAACACATATAGGACCTTTAAGCTGTTCTAGCCATTGGCTCACTGTTCGTATGGACGACTCTGGGCCAATGAAAACCCCTCAACCAAAGAAGGATCGAATCACAGACAAACCAACTGAGACGACTTACAAGTCGGCAGCCAATGAACTTGCGTTATTCGCCCGAGTGTACAGGGGTATGTGCAGACGACATAATCCAAGGTCGCTTAGTGTTTTTTATTTAAATTTTAATAATTTTGTTATTTTTTTTTAAATTTTTAAATTTTCTAGCATAAAAATACAGATTTTATAGATGTCGGGCGTAACGAAAATTGCAACGTTCTAGAATCCAAAGGTGGTGACCGTAATGAAACACGCAACGATGACATCATATACATCCAAGATGGCGGGCGTAATGAAAAATGCGTCATTTCTAGAAGCAAAGATGGCGAACGTAACGATATGAGCAACGTTTAATTTAAAAATTTTATTAAAATTTAATAATTTTTTTATTTCAAATTTTTCCGATTTTCTAGCATCAAAATTATGAATTTTCAAGATGGTGGTAACGGTAATTGCAACAGTTACGTCTTAATTCAAAATGGCTGTCATGGCATCCTTATAGTCTAGGTCATGATCTCGGAGGCTTAGGGAGGCTTGTAGATATGGATTCTTAAGCCTCATTTCATTATTCATTACTAGAGACCTGCAAAATTCGCGGATTCATTGACCACTAGGATAGACTCCACAGTCCTTTAAGTACTCGCGGAAATCACACCCGTCCATTGGCTACTGACGCGTGAGACGTCTCAACTAGGCTGTCCGTAATTCGGCACTTTCTTGGTTTAGTGTTTCCCATTGGCTCACAGTTCCCCGGATAAAATGTGGGCCAATCGCAGAAGCGGTACGAAGGTATAGTTGTTTTGATGCTAGCCTATCGCGAAATTAATCCGCGAATTTTGCATATGTCTAGTCATTACTCATTACGGACTTTTCAAGCTGTTGTAAATTATGAGGACTAAAACGGAAATTTTTTTACGAATTTTGGTAAATTTTGAGACATTTTTTGAGGAAATTTGACACCTAAAATGGCCGCCGAGACATCAAAATCCAAGTTGACGTCGACAAATATCAATCCACAGCCTGAAGCCTGTTGCCGGACATAAATTTATATACTATTCGTACAATTTTTATAAATAAAAAAGAGCGCGTGTAACTCAGTGCAGGTGATAGAAGTGAAAATTCTTTGGCAATTCAATCCTCGACTCGTAAGTATATCGGAAGGGGTGAAACGGTAGAGAGAGAGAGTGAAAGAAGACAAATAAAACCACTATGCGGGTTTTTGTTTTCATTTATTTTCCAAATATTTAATAATCCTAATCTTTTTGTATTTTAAAAAAATCTAATTAAAATTAAAATTAATTTATAATCACAAATTAAAAAAATTATTACTCCCTTCAAAATAAGTGCTTGGGCTATTTATAATTATTTATCAATCTATAATGAATAATTCACAATAAATATTATTCACTGCTGAAATACTCACACATTAAAGAAAAACTCAGCTTGTTACTGTTTCTTCAAACAATTCTGACATTTGGAACACGCCAAATCTCTGAACGAAATATGAAATTCATGACAGGTAGCGCTATCTATGCGGGAAATGCAGGGACTGTTTCAACAGCGTTCTCTACGCTGCTGGTTGAACAAGGAAGAACGCGAGGTACTGGAAGCAAATATAAAATTCGAGGCATTCACAGCTCACGGTATAGGAATCCTATATCTATTTTCTGAAACAAGCGCATGCGCGCACTCTCTATCATATTCTACTCTTCATCTATCTCTCTTGGTTCAATTTTTTTTTGGGTGAGGGAAGAATCGTCGCACAAAGAGGAAAACTAAAACGAGTCCAGAAACTTATATAGCATAGTGCTCCCTTTATATCTCTTTGGCCAAGTACCTATTCTCTGACCTTTTCGCTTCAGAAACGTTTCACAACAATATTTAACGAACAATGAACCCAGAAACGTATATAGCATTGTGCTCTCTTTATATCTCTTTGGCCAAGTACCTATTCTCTGTCTTTTTTGCTACAGAAAAGTTTCACAACAAATATTTAACGAAAAAGTTGCTTTGAAATTCGGCCTTGAAATTTGACTTCCATCTCGCCTAAGGAGGTTTCACTTCAAAATTGCAAAAACAAGGGTAAAAGTTTCGATATGTCGATGTTATAAAGCGTATGTTTTGTAACCCGCCTTCCGTCCAAAATGGAAGGGGGGTTGCGTCCCCGACAAACTCTGGGTAAATACAATTTAAAATATGGAATACCAAAAAACCTTTAAGAGCTCACAAAATTCAACCCCTCTATTTACCCAAGGTGTCGAGCCAAAAATGGAAATGTTATCAAACAAATTATAGGCTAGTGTTTGGCTAATAGTAATAAAAATGCAGAGTAAAAATATGCAGAGTTTTACTAAATCATACTTCATCACGATACTTCAGAAGGTAATAACAGTTATAGTGGCGGTTACTGGATTTTGGTATGAGCATAAGCCATAAATTACATAAATTACGCCCGTATAAACAACCACACTGAAACATTATAAGTCAGCGCTGATTAATATAAGAAAAATACAATAATATAAAAGAACAACTCAAAAAAATTAAATTATTAAAAATTCTGCGACTGACTTTTAAAGATTAAAACGGTAATTCAAAATTGAAATAAATGAGAAAAATCAGAATGGCCAAAATAAAAAATGTAATTGTGGCCTGGTGGCCACAGCTTGATTGGCAGCGATGCGAGGTGCGACGTGCGAGGTGCGACGCCTGTTGCAGACGCAGGCCATGGCGCTGACGAGGAACTGCCGCACGCCGACGCCTCCGCCGCCCCCGCCGCCGCCGCACGCCGAGGCGCCCGCCCCCGCAGACAGCTCGTCGCGCGACGCCGCCCCCTCCAAGGAAGGCTGCGGTGAGTGGCAGGCGGCGCCCGAGCCCAGTGCTCGCTCGAGTGGCACACCTCCGAGCAAGCGCCAGGGCGAAGGTGGGCTCCCGTTAGGCCATTAGTAGAGACCTGCAAAATTCGCGGATTCATTCAGTGGTAGTCTACAATTCAAACACATGTACCTCTTAGATAATATTGCTATTGGCTTACTGTTCATCTGGACGAATCTCAACCATTATCTTTGAAAGATTTGTGCAATGGGAGTGCATGACTTGATGTAGGCTTTTGGACATACGCCATTGCTTAGCACATGTATGTCTGCAGAAGAAAACTACAAAAAAAACACAAATGACAAAAAACACAAATTAAGCAAAAATTGCTGTTGTCAGGATTTAACGCCACACAATATTCCAGAACAGGAATATGGTCAACAAACAAGGAAAAAACAAAGAAAAATGGACTAACAGAACGAAAAAAAAAAAAAACCCACAAATGATGACAGCACAAAAATTCCGAACCCAAAAAAATTCAACACAACAGTTGAAACGAGACAAAAAAACAGCAAAACGAAAAAACTAAACAAACACAATAGTTTTCCAAAGAAACAAAAAAAAGAGAAACGAAAAAACCCCCACAAATGATGACAGCACAAAAAATATTGAACCCAAAAAATTCAGCACAACAGTCAAAACGAGACAAAAACACGACCAAACGAAAAGACGAAACAAACACAACAGTTTTCTAAAACAGAAACAAGCGACGTTTCGGGAACTGCTATCTGCTCCCGTCCTCAGGCAGAGACGGACATGGTACGGAAACACAGGTGCGACTCCTTCTGCAGACATACATGTGCTAAGCAATGGCGTATGTCCTAAAGCCTACATCAAGAATCTCAACCAGTTATAAACCCTCAACCAAAGAAGGATCGAATCACAGACAAACCAGCTGAGACGACTTACAAGTCGGCAGCCAATGAACTTGCGTTATTTGCCCGAGTGTACAGGGGTATGTGCAGTCTATCCTGAAGACCATCGAAACCGCGAATTTTGCAGGTCTCTAGCCATTAGAGACCGGGGAAATGGTCGCGGATTCATTCCGCCTCGTCAGGGGTGTATCTGTGTGTTAGTGAGGCGGGATGATAAGCGCGACGCTCGCCGGTGCTTCTAGCGCGGTGTCTCCTCTGGACTGGCGCGCAGTCTTCTCGTCGTCACAGGACAACTGTGAAACTTGAGCAGTCACCGTAACATTATGGACTAAGACACGTGCAGAATATCAGAACGCTTAATAGTGCTTGGATGTGGTGGTTACTGTGGTTTAATCTATGCTAATATTATACAGCTGAAGAGTTTGTTTGGTTGTTTGAGCGCGCTAATCTCAGGAACCACTGGTCCGATTTGAAATTTTTTTTCAGTGTTGGATAGTACATTTATCGAGGAAGGCTATAGGCTATATTATATTATCAATGACATTAGGGATCCTTAATAAAAGTCCAATTTAGAATCAAATGCGTTGGAGGGGGTTAGATACAACATGCAGTACATGTACGAAGTGTGTGTTAATGCCGCAGGCGCTATTGCCTATTAACATTGTTGCCACGCACTAGATGCCTTATAATTCTTAATTTTCCCATACAAGTAAAAAAACACCCGTGTGATATTAACAACGAAGCTATCAGTACCCTCATAAGAGTTCAATTAGTATTTAAATACTTTTTATCACTTTAAATCGCAAACCTAAACTATTGTTTTTTTTCCCTCTCTCTGTGTTTAATTTGTTTTTATTGCCCTATTTTTCAAGTATATATATATTTTACAGACTTAAAACTTCACAGTAATGTTCCTTATGTTACGCAGGATGACATTTTCCGAAAATTAGATCCCATGGGTGGTTAAAACCAGACAACAGTGGGTACTTTGTCTGCATGAGAACAGGATTTTGCATTGTTCATGCCTTCTGCGTCTCCATGGCAACGGGCATCGCGCGGCAGTGGCGTACCCACAAGGAGGGGCATGTATAATGAGCGGCGCAAGAGTGATCTGCCTGTAGACTGCCGCAGCGAAGTACGGGTACATCAGTTGTACGATGCGTGCACGAGTCGGGAAACCATCGGTGCTATTCATTTTCTCTCCGGTACATTATACAGTATTGTAATAAATTTTCACTGATTTTTTTTTTTTAATTTACCATTACTGTAAATGGGAGATGTAGCTTAATTTTTTTCCATTAGTATAGCCGTGCGAAGCCGGGTCGGGCAGCTAGTGCCAGTATAAATCGCTTCCCCCTATTTGGTCCTATTTACATTCCCGGCAAAGGAAAAAATACAAACAAGTGGGAAACGTGGTGGACTCACTACTTAACCGATGAAATTATTTACTACTATATCTCACCAGTTTTACTTCGATGTTGAAGGAAACATTTAACTCTAGTGCATTAATTGGTTCATCCAGCTTTAATGTGCTATCTTACTTAAATTAAAAATAACATACCAGTGTTGCCTTTAAAAAGCCCAGAAATCTATTGTCTATATGTCTGAATAAGCTTGCTCCAGAATGCTTGATATAGAACTGTAGTAACATTTTTAGGCAGGATAGTAGGGGAGTAACGCTTACAATTTCCGGTTAAAGCTGATTTTCGTTACCCATGCGTTCCATCGAAAATGACTCGGTCGGTAGAAAGAGCTGTGTTTGTGTTTCTACAAACGACAACTTATATATTTTTAAAAAATTACATTACAGTAAGCTGCTAGTCGGGGGTATTTGTTATAAAATAAAAATTTCTCGAATAAGAATTACCATTGTTCTATTGAAGGAATGATGATTTTTCGGTGACACCATTCGCCATCAGATTTTCTTGTTCGGGCGAATTTGAAGCTATTTCTCAGAGAGAGAAGTTGATAGTTTGATAGGGACGGGAACTCTGGCTCAGCACAGCACCTTGGAATGATTCAATTTTGAGTAATTTTGTTCAAACTTCTGTCTATACTCGGTATGAATAACAACTTAGCAAGCTTTATACCTCATTAATAGAGACCGGAAAAATTCGCGGATTCATTTCGCGATATGCTAGAATGCAAATAATTGTATTTTTATGCAACTTCTGCCATTGGTTCCCTGTTAACCTGGAGGACTGTAGGCCAATTATACACCCTCAGTCAAAGCAGTAACGAATCACGAGTCTCCCAATTGAGACGCCTCACAAGTCAGCAGCCAATGAACAGGCGACGTTTGCCCGAGTGTGCACAGGATCGTGGAGTCTAGCCTGGAGGTCATTGAACCCGCGAATTTTTCCAGTCCCTACTCATTAAGCCTGGTGTTTGCCAACACGCTACAGTCGGGAGAAAATACCTGATCACTTCACGACAATCCGCGATTGTGGACATGCTCAAGGCTAGGTCCTGTACCTCGTCAAGGCAGAAAAAGTAATACGAAAGATGCAGCCGCATAGAGTGCGCGCTGTCACTCATTATTCCAAAAACTTAGATGGTGTAGCCTATTATCTCTTAAAAAGAGTTCCTAGTCCTATTTTGAGAGAGAAAAACTCAGTGTTTTATAATCCCTTTAACAATATTGTTGCAAGTGGGAATAAGGCCCTAATTAATGAATAACAACAATTTGAATGATGTTCCACAAATTAATAACACTTTTATAGGTCTCTTATTTACCCTCTATACTGGAGCTCTGCTCAGCGGTATCATTCTCTACTGTTCGTCTCTAGCCATGGACCACGGTCTCAAAAAAAACTGCTTCGCACTACTCGTCCGCCGCGCACCCAACACCGTCCCGGATGTAACGATCTTCGCACACGAAGCCCGTCTCTCGTCGCCCGCTATCGCTCGCCAACGGGGTCACTTACCCCTTCACTTCTATTCTCTCTGCAGATCGGCCCCACCTTTCATGCCTCTCAAGTCAGCCCCAGGAAAGACCGCGTCGCGTCAATATAACACTCGAAGCTGCAAGTAAAATGGCGTCCCGTGCCAGGGCTCAGGCATACTGCCGAACCGTCTAGAGAGACAGAGAGACATCCGGGCTCCATGGGTTGGCGCGGGGGGAGAGGCGGTTTTAAAGTAGAGGAGGCGAGGTTCTCCCTAGGCTGGTGCGTCGGCCTGGCTATCACATCTCTAGCAGCCTCTTAACAATTTCAGATATGGTAACGACTAGACACCTGCGAAATTCGCGGTTTCTTTGGCCTTCAGGATAGACGGCACATACCCCTGTACACTCGGGCAAATAACGCAAGTTCATTGGCTGCCGACTTGTAAGTCGGCTCAGCTGGTTTGTCTGTGATTCGATCCTTCTTTGGTTGAGGGTTTATAACTGGTTGAGATTCGTCCAGATGAACAGTAAGCCAATAGCAAAATTATCTAAGAGGTTTATGTGTTTGAATTCTAGCCTATCACCGAATGAATCCGCGAAATTTGCAGGTCTCTAGTAACGACAAATTTTCGTATAAGTAAAAACTATCATTTACATAACTATAGTTTAATTGCTTTTATTAAAGCGCTGATACATTTTTACATAAATGATTAAAACACCCTAATTAGCGCATGATTTTTAGTTAAAGTAAAAATTTCGCACCGGAATTTTTAAGCAAAACCATGTCAATAAAATCGCTTCAGGTTGACGTTTTTTTTTTTACGGTTTTCAGAAAACAGTTGGCAATATTCACGTTCGACTCCACCCAGTGTTTCGCACTCAAACCACTTTGGTCTTGTTTTCTTGGCCAGAGTCGCTTATTACTTCTTGGGTTTTGGGTCTAAACCCCGACTGTACAGACGGTGGTTTGCCCAACGTTCCGGCGTGCCTCGTTGTAGCCATCATCGAGGGCGATTGACAGGAGAACTACCTATTAAGGGGGATTAGGCCCCACCATCTTAAATTTTTCTATATTTTTGTTATGGTTTTAATTTAGAACTATTTATCTCAGTTTTTGCATGATAAGGCATAAGTCATATCTCCCAGACCATCTGTACCTTGTTATTGCCGAGTGGCAATAACTTATTATTTCAAGCGGGAGACTTTAATTATCATGATAATTAGAGTCCCGGAAATTTCGCGGATTCCTCTGGCCTCAGGATAGAATTCAAAGTTATAGGTGTGCTCGACCCATGTTTACTTTCCCATTGGTTTATTTCTTAGCGAGAACATTTTTAACCTTGTTATTTGCCACTACCTGATTCGCTTACTTCTCTCCTAGCCGGGCATCATTGGATCACGGTCGTAGAGGGGCGTGTTCAGATAACTGCGGTCCAATCATGAACACAGTGCGACAGTGTGGAGGTTTGCATTCTAGCTTGCGACTAAATGAATGCTCGAAATTTCCGTGGCTCTAATGATAATCACACCGATTCACAAGTGTCGACTTCAACATGTAGCCAAAGCTAAGTCCTATGCCACGATAAAAAAAAATAGCGCGGAAGCCTTATTGCAAGCAGGGTCAACTTATTTGATATTGCAAGATGGAGATCCGCTTTGAAGTTTTTGACCCGGTGTTGAAGATGGCTGCAGGAAGGCGTGCCGAAACGTCGGGACACCCGACCTCGACCCAGAGGACAGCTGTGTCCGAGGCGGTGGGCCGCTTGGCCGAAGCTAGCTTCAAGTCGCTGAGGTAACACCCCCCCTCCCGTAAGCCACCCCCACCACCACAGCTGAGCGAATCAGAGCCCGCGCTGCAGGCCCGAGCGCAGATGCGCTCCGATATGCCAGCCCCCCTCCCCACAATCCCCGCATCTGTACGCGCATCTCGAGATGAGGCCAGGCTTTCTCCGAGCTGCCACCCCGACAGCTCAGCACACTGCGACGCGATGAACCGAACGAAGATTCTTCCAGCACCACGCACGAAGGAAACGGTTCCTTTAAGAGACAGTTCAAATATCTGAATATGGCGAATCAAACATTTTATTGACGCAACAAGATGATTGGTCGGACATACGAAATTTTATATGCGTGACGATTTTAATTTTGTACGACGAACAAACTTCATTCGACCGAAAAACCTTGGCTGCAGACTAAATAAGTTGAAAATCTCTATACGACTTATGAGTAGAGACCGTAAAATTTCGCGAATTCATTTCGCGATAGGCTAAAATACAAATAGTTATACCTCAGTACCGCCTCTGCTATTGGCTCACAACTCACCTGGATGACTCTGGGCCAATGACAAACACCTGACCAAAGCTTTATCGAATCACAGGCTGCTACGATGGGACGTCTCACAAGACAGCAGCTAATGAGTGGGTGACATTTGACCGAGTGAACGTAGAACTATGGAGTTCATCCTAGAGGTCATTGAACCCGCGAATTTTGCTGGTCCCTACGAATCATTAAAATAATTCCAACTAAGTGCAATGAAGATTAAGCTACAAGCTCCGACAGCGCAAAGCACAAAACGTACCACGCGGGTGCGTAATTTTTTGAACCCTTCGCTGGCTTGGTGTCGGTTGACTCTTTAGCTGTGAAAATGTGCTTATAACTAGAACATGTCATTTGTAGAGACCAGAAAAATTCGCGGGTTAAACGACCTCCAGGATAGACTCCACTATACTCTACACACTCGGGCAAATGTCAACTGATAATTGTCATTGGCTGTTGACTTGTGAGTCGTCTCGACTGGGCGGCCTGTGATTCGACACGTCTACGAGTGAGGATCTCTAATTGGCCCTCAGTCCTCCAGATTAACAGTGAACCAACGGCAGAAGCAGCACTCAGGTATAATTATTTGAAGTGTTGCATTTCAAGAAATGAATCCGCGAATTTTTCAGGTCTCTAGTCATTTGTTTAGCGCAATGGCTCCTACATCCCGTCAGTCTCGAGTCTCGTGTGAGATGGGTTCGCATAAAGCATAATGCGCATGTTTATGTTAACAAGGAACGATCGTCTGGAGATAATCTTGGGGGAAAATAAGATGCTTGTCGATTACTCTGGTCGAGACAGAATGCTCGGAGGGATTTTGGGATTACGGGGTTCATTAGGATAGGATTAGGAACTAGAACCCCCCCCCCCCCCCCCCCCCCCAAATTCTCTCAGCCGCAGATTTCGACGTCTACATTGCTGTATTCTTTTTTTTTTGCCCCCCTACTGCTCCCGTCTTAGCTCCTCCTGCTGTTTCTTAAAGCTTCTGATTTCCGAACATAAAACCTCCTTCATTATTCATGTTCAGAACAGTCGAGCCGGCCAGGAAGAGAGAGATCGAGTTGATAAGATGTGTAACTTCCGTTGCAATTCCCCCACCGTAACGTTTCCTAACGCCCACGCGTATTCATTACCCGGTAACTAATCCTAATTTCACATTAGAAATCATTTAGTTCGTTCATACTTTCTTTATTTCTCTATTAACCTTCGTAAATTAAAAAAAAAAAATTATATCGTTTTAGTATAATAGCTTTTAATTTTTGAAAACTAAACCCTCAACACATTTAAGAGAAGTCACACCATTATTATTCTGGTCCAATTTTGTTCTCAGGAAGCTTGAAGTAACAAGAGTAGTAAAAGATCTATCCCCCCTCCCCCCAAAGGATCTGGTTTTTAAGAGAAAACGTTTTAAAAACACGATTGCTTGTACACAAAGAAGTCATTTTAAAGTCATGACAAAACATCAAGGTAAATTCCTTTAAAAATTTTGACATCAACAAAATAAATGTTTAAATAAAGATTTTACGCAAAAAAAAATTTTTACGTCTTGTTGATAATTAGAGACCCGTGAAATTCGCGGGTTCAATGACCTCCAGGATAGACTCCAATATCCTCTATACACTCGGGCAAATGCCAACTGTTCATTGGCTGCTGACTTGTTAGTCGTCTCGACTGGGTGGCCTGTGATTCGACACTTCTATGAGTCAGGGTCTCTAATTGGCCCTCAGTCCTCCAGATTAACAGTGAACCAATGACATAAGCAACACTAAGGTATAATTATTTGAATTTTAGCATAACACGAAATGAACTCGCGAATTTCACGGGTCTCTATTGATAATTAGAGACCCGGAAATTTCGCGGATTAATTTAGTCGCAAGCTAGAATGCAAACCTCCACACTGTCGCACTGTGATCATGATTGGACCGCAGTTGTTTGGACACGCCCCTCTACGACCGTGAGCCAACGATGTCCAGCTAGGAGAGAAGTAAGCGAAGCAGCTAGTGCCAATAAACAAGTATAAAACTGTTCTCACTAAGAAATCAACCAATGGATAAGCAAACATCGGTTTAACACACCTATGACTTTGAATTCTACCCTGAGGCCAGACGAATTCGCGAAATTTCCGGGACTGTATTAATAATACAGTGTTTACCTTGTTGAGTTGTCGTCAAGAGAACTCTCGTGTAGTTAAGGCTTATTATTGCTTGAAACAGAGTCTTATGTCTCAGCCCTAATTCCTAGAGAGTTGTCCTCGTTTCAAAACAATTGTCCTGGACATGTTAAATTCCTGCAATTCTTACACGATAATTTATGTGTATTTTTACCATTCACTGATGTTCCTCTTTCTCTATGACAACACACCCTTAAACTTTTAACAGCAAGGACTACAAACCTACATAAAGGGCTAGTGCTTCAATAAGAATTTTCGGATAATTACTTAATATCTTCAGGTTGTTTCAAAAAGGATCATACGAAATAAAATGTATATTACTAGGGTCTGCATATTTCGCGAAAGGATTCCGAGACTAACTGAAAGTCAAAACAATGTATCACCGTCTGTGTTCCGTGATAGGGTTAGTTTCTTTCAGGTACATGTCGATTGTTACAGTACCAATCACATGAAGTCAGTGCGGAATCAAACGCGTCCTGAGTGGCTCGGTGAAACAAGGCGACGACTTCTCTCGCAGACGGCCGCCAATCACAAGGCAAAAACCGCTGGTGCGGGTATAACTTGTTGCAGTATAGTAGACGTTCAGGTTTTTTTTTCGCGAAAAATGCCTGCCCCTATATATTACCTTTACAGGTAATGGTCGCTAATATATCATTGCGCCGAATCTTACAAAAGCACATATAGGAATAACACGTTTTCGTTACGGAATTTACAAATGTCGAATACGCTCTTCTCCAAGATTACTGAATACATACGTACGGCAGTCAAACGAATTTCATAGTTGAGTCAGCACGTGTGGTGTTTTATAGCAACTGCATTGTCGCAGATCGTTCACAGTGGTTGGGAGCTGGATACAGCTAAAAGTTGTCAGCATCGAGCTCACAGAAAAAAATTACTCTCACGATAAAAAAAAAATTCCAATTGGGTGAGACCGGGTGAACTTGTTAGCCAGTTACGCATCGCCATATCAGTGGAGGAACTTCAGTTAAAGGAAACTCGTTTTTATGAATTCTCAGACGTGCAGTTGCGCTTCAGTCTGTAGGAAAATTGGAGTCCTGGAATCCGCCTGTGATTGCTTGTGATTTAAGATTCCTGTTATGGCCAGACATCCGGAAACTTCCTGGATACGTTTGGTGTCAGGGTATAATCCAAACTCCTAGGTGTTCTCAGACCACGTTTTAAATATTACAAAAAAAACTTAATTAATAAAAAAATCTTTAAGCTTCGTGCACCCAAAAAGTATTACTCTTAAACAAAGTACCTACTAGGTTCCGTTACTTTGGGCAGACATGTGCATAGTAACATGTAACATGGGGCTGATAATGTAAAATGGCCAAACAATATGAGATACTTGTACCTGGATAAACGTTAAAACAAAAAATTGGTTGTCTGTAAAGTCGGTTTACGGACGATAGTTTAACGTGACGTCATAGCAAAACATTGATAAAATGATTGCATACTTTTATGAATAAAATTAAATCTTTTTTATTGAATTATGACTATTTTGTATGGATACAAAGAAGGAGTGAAATGAAATCTACAATTTAATTGATAAATTTACTTTTATTTGCACTCATTAATTCAAATATGTTTATTACTTTAACGAAGAGATTATTTTAACTATAAGTTTTATACATGTTTGCTATTTAACTTCTTACAATCTGTGTTATTATTTTAAGGATAGGACGATGACAGGAAAAGTAGGAAACGAATGGGAGTGTTTCAAGTTTAATGTGCCTCGAAAAAGTCAAATTGATGGTTGTTCCAATCGAGTGGAAGAGAGATAGATGCGGCGAAAGCGTACAATGAGCGCGTAACGGGACACATCGTAACGGGACAATGTGCGTAACGGGATACTATTTCGTGCGTGCAGCCGGCGTTCATCGATTTATTAGACGTTGTCACGTCAAAATTTATATATGTATATAATAAAAACCATTCATCAGTACATTTAAGACCACGAGTCGTTTAGAAGTTTTGAACTTTTTTAGTCGATATGATCCTGGAGACGAAGTAAAGGTTACTTTGACAGGAACCTGCGTTGAGTCTGTCGACCTCTCGCACCGGACATCACGACAGCGTACAAGCAGTCATTAGTTAGGGGGCATCAGTTAATTGAGTGAGGCGATGTTGGCAATTTTTCAACCCACCCTTCTCCCTTGTTGAGATGTCGTGGGATTTTGCTCACCCCCTCTCCAACCCTAATCAAAAGTGAGATTTTTCAAAATGCGTATTTTTAGTGTAAATAAGTTAATCTGTGCCTTATTGCGTTGGATTTATTCAAAAATAATTTGCTTAGTTATTGACGTGACAACGTCTAATAAATAGAGACCGGAAAAATTCGCGGTTTCAATGACCTCTAGGATAGAATCCATGATACTCTTTATGTACTGGGACAAATCGCACCTGCTCATTGGATACTGACTCGTGACACACGTCAACTGGGATGTTTGTGATTTGATACGTCTTTTGTTGAAGGTTTTTTATTGGCGTGGAGTCCTTCAGATAAACAGTGGTCCAATCGCTGACTAAGCATATGTACGAGTTTGGAGTCTAGCCTATCGCGAAATGAACCCGCGAATTTTTCCGGTCTCTACTAATAAATCGATGAACGCCGGCTGCACGCACGAAAAAGTGTACCGTTACGCACATTGTTCCGTTACGCTGTGTCCCGTTACGCTCATTGTACGCTTGCGCCGCATCTATCTCTCTTTCACTCGACTGTTTATAAAGTGAAGTGAAAAGTTAATATGGTTTTCATTGCTTATTACAACAACAATTTCGACAATAAAGGTTAATTATTCTTGCATTTTAAAAATCTGATTACTAGTATAATTTCAAGTATTTATTCTTTTATTATTAAAATAAAAATGATTCAATTTTATTCATAAAGTATGCAATCATTTCATCAATGTTTTGTTATGACGTTGTCACGTTAAACTATCGTCCTTAAACCGACTTTACAGACAACTAATTTTTTTTAATTTGAGACTAGTTAAGACTAGTATTTAAGACAGAACGTAGTGTAGAATCACAGTGAAAAAAGGGAACAATAAAATGCTTAAATAGGAACTACTATAATTCGTAAAAGAATATTCATTCTAATTCAGTCCACGGGGACCCGTGTGTGATCTCAAGAGTGACGTTGTGGCGTTCGCATAACCGCGATAAGTATTAATATGTAGAATTTAGCCATATGTTAGTGGAAAGACGTGTTGAACTTAATTTAATCCAGTTTTCTCGCAAATTTTACACTGTTTTTTGCAGAAAAAAAATTACGTCATCGTTGCCGAGATCGTTCTCTCACCCTCGTGAAATTGGGTGAGATTTGACCTGACCCCTCCCCCTTAAACGCCACACGTAATTGCTGGACGCCCCCTAACACGGTAACCTCCATTAGAGGGGAAGCCAGTCCGCCGCCAGTCATACGGGTACTGACACATCGTGCAAGCGACGTCATGTTTCTGTTCTCAGTGAAATCCAATCTAAGGCCGCCGCTTTAGCATAAATGGACATTTTGAAAAGTGTGATGTTATTTATTACACGTGTTTAATGTAGTTTTATCCATCCGCAAGTTTTCCATTATTTTTTTTAAAGACATTGGTCTATTTTAATCTTCTTTGAAACAAAATATAATGTTTTAATTATGTTTCCTTAATTTTTCTAGTACTTTTTGAGGTTTCAAAAAAAGATTGTTGATGAACGTTAAATGATGGAGCATGAGGAATAGACTTTTTAAAAAATATTTATAATTAATTGCTTAAAATTGTTTTTAATCAGTCAGAAAATTTGTATACGTTTGTTGCGGAAAAACGTTTCAGATTGATACCGTTATGACTGAAATAAAACAACACACATTAATTTTCAATGTCCTCTTGATGCTTTAAAAAGTTATAATTTTTGTAAGACTTTTAAAACTCTTTACTGCATAGAAAGTTTAATTGTTTAACGAATTTTAGTATTTGAGTTAGGGAGAAATACCTGCAAATTAAAACCATTTTCCCCTCTTACATTATTTCTTTAAATTAAAAAAAAGCACACATGATATTCCCAAAGATTATTTATATGTGGTTTAGCATACTTTTTATGTCCGAATTTGGCTCCTAGTTTCTTCAATGAAGACCAGCAATGAAGACGCATGGAAGATGCATTTAGTCGAGATGGATTCTCAATTACCGACTGATTCAGTAACTGCACTATGAAATGTGTTCTTAAGTGCTTCCAGTTAAACAACAACTTTAAAAAGCCGAGTTTTTATGGAAACAGTAACTTCTGCTCACACGGTCATGTATTATGAATTTGCGTAAAGAAATAAATGAGAAAACGTGAGTCACAAGGCTTATAGAAAAGTGTATAAGCCAAAATCCTTAAGCCGGGAAAGCTTTGCCGCTATTATAAAGTGGGGAAATATGGGGCGAGAGGAGGAAAGAAAGTAGAAGATGAAATAAAAATGCTGACTGACTTCAGTGGTTATATTCTGCCGTGTCTAGTAGTGCGCCCAGCGCCGCTGTGGGGAATCATCAAAGACGGATTTCCGCTCAAGAAAGGATTTATCCGTGAGAGAAAAAGGAAAAAAAAATCCAGCATTCTTACCTTACTAAAAAAAAAAAAAAAATAAGCCAAGTGACTGCGAAGGTTTTGGAGTCTGGTGAAACGTAGGCCCATAAAAAAACTATATCCAAATATTTGGCTCATTTCTTTTGACAGCGGTCTTCGCCGAAATGTATTGAACGAAAGCTTTAGAGTTATCTTGGTACTAGCCAGAGATAACATTTGTCGGACGTGCGTGCAAACTGAAACCAAAGGTTTTTTTTTTTCTACGAAAAATGCGGCTTGCATTAAAAAAAATTACATTAGTTTGTGATATATTACAAGTAAAATTTGCTGTCTCGACCAATTTCTTTGCTACAGTCTTGAAACTAAATAAGATTATTTTATTGGGAAAAATTGTTATTTTTTAACGTGTTCACGGTATTTATGCGTACGTGAAATATGAAAATTGAGCTACTTACCGTCGTGCATCACTGTATTTGTTTGTATTTGATGAAATACATTTGTTTAGTATATTCAAACAAAAATTCTAGCAAAGGGTAGATTTTGTTCAACCACCAAAATGTTTCGTTTACTTTGATATTTTACTGTTATGCGTGTAAAACAAATTTTTATACGCACGTTATATTGTTGAAGTAAACTAAACTTTGTTCAGCACGTAAATATTTGTTATTGTCCAATAAAACACAACTTAGTTGAGGATTTTGGGAACATTTACATGTTTAAAATCCCATTACTCTATAAAGATGAAACTACTCAATTTCCTTCATTTAACCAGCACATATAAAACAAGTCTATGAATCCTTTTTATATTCAAAATCACATTGTTCACATACCAAAAATAATTATAATTATAAAGATAACCACTTAAAGTCTATACTTTTATTTTACATTTTCAATCACACTATTCACATAAAACTGAATGATACTTATAACGTTAATTGCACAAATCAATAACCATTTTAAACGCGAATAAATAAATTTTAGATTCTTTAAATAAAATAAAATAAATATGGAAGCGTTAATCGTTAGCCGTTACGAAAACTGAGGAGTAGACAAACACAAGCAGCGTTACGAGAATTCCGTAGCATCGCAGCTGCGTCATTTCTACCTCTCCCCTGCCGTCTCCCCTTCCTGCCGTTAGTACTAGCATACAGCATGCTGTGCTACGTACCTATCACCCCCTTCCATGCCGTCTTCCCATTCGACCGCTAGCGCATGCGTTGGAGTGGCGTCGCCGCTGACGCGCTCTCCTCCTCTACCGGCGAGTAACAGGCGATTTGCCTAAACATGAATTCGTTACGGCGATTTGCCTAAAGTCATTTCGCCTAAAGGCGTTTTGCCTAACGTCGAATTGCCTAACGGCTATTTGCCTAAAGGTGATATGCCTAAAGGCGATTTGCCTAACGGCGTTTTGCCTAACTCCGATTTGCCAAACGGCGTTTTGCCTAACGGTGAATTGCCTAACGGCGAATTGCCTAACGGAGAATTGCCTAACGGCGAATTGCCTAACGGCGTTTTACCTAATGACGATTTTCCTAATGGCGATTTGCCTAACGGCGTTTTGCCTAACGGCGTTTTGCCTAAAATGTTACTATGACGACAAAACCTCGTTTTGCCTAACGGCGTTTTGCCTAACGGCGAATTGCCTAACGGCAAATTGCCTTACGGCGAATTGCCTAATGGCGATTTGCCTAATGGCGATTTGCCAAACGGCGATTTGCCTAACGTCGTTTTGCCTAACCGCGATATGCCTAACGGCGTTTTGCCTAACCGCGATATGCCTAACGGCGTTTTGCCTAACGGCGATTTGCCTAACGGCGATTTGCCTAACCGAGATATGCCTAACGGCGTTTTGCCTAACGGCGTTTTGCCTAACGACGTTTTGCCTAACTCCTATTTGGCCAACGGCGTTTTTCCTAACAGTGATTTTCCTAACGGCGTTTTGCCTAACGGCGTTTTTCCTAAACGGCGTTTTAGGCAAAACGCCTTTAGACAAAACGACACATGCCCCTACCCCCACCACGTACCTAACTATTCCCCTCGTGCAATCGGAATTTTCGTAACGCTAGATAATTGTATCCCCCTAAATAAAGAAGTTTCACTTAAAAAAAAATTGTTATCAAATGAACTTCTTCTTACCCCTTAAGATTCTCTGGGTTAATGATTCCATGCATGTGACGTAAATTAGAGTCAAGGCATTCCTCGACCGTTCCTGGGTGAAGACGTAATTCTACACTACAAATAAGTACTATAAAAAAAGGTTGTTAAAATATGTGCCACTGGAAACTTCTGTTGCTGCAAGAAAAAAAAAATCGTTTGTTTGACATGCAGGTATAATTGGAGTAAAGGAAAGGTTGCATAGATCAACAGCTTATGGTAATATGACGTTAGCTTGTTATTTTTTACTAATCGGAGAAGTTTGTGTTACAAGCGAAAATATTGTAACATCGGAGAAATATTAACGTCCAAAAACTACCAAAAATATATAAGAGAATATTTTATTAGTTGATTTAACGTAACTTTTTGACGTGATAACGTCTTACAAATCGATGAACGCCGGCTGCATGCACGAAAAAGTGTCACGTTCCGCCTGAGCCGAGCGTGCAAGAACCCGCCAACCACCGTGCGAGAAAAGCTTCTATAATATCAAACAGGTTAAGGCGGGCTTTTTAACTAATTGTTCGTGATTATATTTAAACAAATTATTTAAACTAAATTTGCCAAAACTGTAAATAATATTTTGAAAATTAAAAAGTATGCAATTATTCCATCAATGTTTTCTTATGACGTTATCACGTAAAATTATCGCCGTAAACCGACTTTATTAAATACCAAGAGAAAACGGTTTGTAAATGTTTTCCTTCGCCGCGACGTCGGGTGGGAGCGCGCCAAGGTGCAAGAAGCAGGGATGTTCCGCCGCCGCCCGCCGGCAGCGCGGGCTGCTTGCAGCCTGTGCGCCTGCTCCTTGCACTCCGGCGCCGGCCTTATCCTCTCAGCGCCCGCGAAGAGGTGAGACGCAGTCGAACGGAGTTAACGGCAGCGGCCGCGAAAATTCACACATGATCGGCGCTCTAGGGCCGGTGGGTTGGCGGGGGGGGGGGGGGGGGGGGGGGGGAAAGTAGAAGAAGTAGAAGAAGTAGAAGAAGGCGCAGAAGAAGTAAGCAGTAAACAGCGGGCGGTGGTTTACCGCGCGCGAGAGGAGATTTGCCGACGGGCGGGGCTTTGTCGCCTAGACCGTCTCCGCTGACGGAAGATCAGCGACTGCGTCGGCGCGTTCTTCCGGCTGGTCGCTCTCCCCCCTCGGCGAGCAGTTGTAGGCGGGTCTTCTCGGGGTGCTCCCGCTATCTCCCGTCCCCCACATCCCCCTTCCCCCCCCCCCTCCTGGAAGCAGGCCGGTTCTTACAGCTCCAACTCCGGGGAGGAGAAAAAATCGGTTGTCTGTAAAGTCGGTTTACGGACGATAGTTTAACGTGACAACGTCATAACAAAACCTTGATGAAATGATTGCAAACTTTTATGAATAAAATTGAATATTTTTTATTGAATTATCACTATTTTGTATGGATACAAAGGAGTGAAATGAAATCTACAATTTAGTTGATAAATTTTACTTTTATTTGCACTCATTAATTATTTATTAGACGTTGTCACGTCAAAATAGTTTAGTTAAAGTACTAAATTTAAAAGCTACTTTTGAAAAGCCCGCCTTAACCCATTTAATATAATAGTAGATTCATAGGCCAATAGAGTGGAAGAGAGATAGATGCGGCGCAAGCGTACAATGAGCGTAACGGGACACAGCGTAACGGAACAATGTGCGTAACGGGACACTTTTTCGTGCGTGCAGCCGGCGTTCATCGATTTATTAGACGTTGTCACGTCAAAAAATATATAAAACTTGCCCAAATTGCCGACCTCAATCACCCCAGCCTAGAGCAAGCAAGCAAGCACTGAGTCTGTGCTTAGCTTCCGCGTGTACTCTAACGTAAAAATATTTTTGTGATTAAAATAATCACTTCCAAAGACACGCCATCGATAGTTTGTGTTATAGAGAAAACCCGAAGAACGGACAAAGAAAAGATGAACACACAAGAACAAACACACAGAATCAGCCCTGGTCAAATGTGGAATGCAAAACAGCGATACCGCAGCACAGACGAACACATAAGGCTGACAACGACGAGGCAGTTGCAACAACAGTAACAAAAAAAAACATTAAGTACCTACAAACAACAACTATGGACCACACAGACAGAGGATCCGAACTTTATACTAAACAGATATAAATCTTAAATAACACACTGCCAATACGGTACGCATATGTGAACCCAGCGATAAAATTAAAAAGGTATGCTGACAACAAAGAAGGACATAGTACGCTTAACAAAACACCCATCATTAGGCACAAACAGACTGATATCTAATAGTGGATAGGATGAAAAGAAAAGCAGAGAACCATAAACAAATCAGGCTAGCTCGCTAATAACCAAACAATTTTTATTAAACCTTTTGGTGGACCAACTTCGAATTCTGCTGGAACCAGGCCCTTAGGTACCTTTTACAACGTAATTATCATTAACGGCAAACATTTTCCTACTGCAAACACCAAGCGCAGTTTTATTCACCAAGAATCTTAATACAGCAGAAATCAGTAAATATCAAATGGCTGTTATAGTGACGATAAATTTCTTCATGGAAAGCTTATCAAAAAATATTAAAGAAAATGTTATAATAAAAATAATTTTTGCTTTAAAATCCATGCAAATGAAAATATTCCTGTAATTGTTTACCATAAAAAAAAACGAAAGTTCAACAGTTACCTGCTTCAACAAATTCTAAACTTTATTAAATTACCTACAACGCGCGTAAACTTCACGAAGAATTTAATTGGATATGCTACCTAAAATGGCCTGAGAAATACTCGGAATCAACAATCAGTTACAACCAAGCTAAAAGTGCTTTACAGTTTTTTCTTTGGTATCAAAAAAAAGTTTTAGTTGTTATTTATTCGGTGCGCTAGTTATAATATTGTATGCTATTGCAAACATCGGATAAAGTTCTCAAATTGGAAGTAATTAAAAAGTGTCAAATGCCAGATCGTAGGAAGTTGCCACAGTCTCTGACGTAACCACAGAAAATTGCCCGCCTATTATTACGATACCAATTTTAAATTGCAATTTGCGATAAAGTTCCGACCATTTTTTGGTGTCCATACAAGAAGGTGTGGTATATTGTGTCACGGGTATCACTGAAGCAACAGGAAACCCTAACAAGGCAGGAAAGTGTGTCAGGCGAGTGTGTCAGAAAATTAGGGTCTGACAGAATTCATAAATACAACAATTTGCAGTGTGGTGGGTACGAGACGCACCACCCAACAAACTTGCGCACGGACACACAAAAAATTAAAAATTCCAGCTGGATGGAACACACAGCATCTTCTGAGGTTGCGCATGATCAGATCACAGGCACACTTAACAAAATTATTATTAGAGACCCGTGAATTTCGCAGATTCATTTCGTGTTATGCTAAAATTCAAATAATTATACCTTAGTGCTGCTTCTGTCATTGGTTCTCTGTTAATCTGGAGGACTGAGGGCCAATTATAGACCCTCACTCATAGAAGTGTCGAATCACAGGCCACCCAGTCGAGACGACTCACAAGTCAACAGCCAATGAACAGTTGGCATTTGCCCGAGTGTGTAGAGGATATTGGAGTCTATTCTGGAGGTCATTGAATCCGCGAAATTCACGGATCTCTAATTATTATAGATATTTATTTCGTTTAACATGTTAAATATTGTTACAAAACAAACAACAAACTTTTTAAGAAGCAGGTACATTAAGTGTCATGTAATGCGCAATGCGAACTCCAAGTATTTCATTAGTAGAGACCCGTAAAATTCGCGGGTTCATTTCGTGTTATGCTAAAATTCAAATAATTATACCTTAGTGCTGCTTCTGTCATTGGTTCTCTGTTAATCTGGAGGACTGAGGGCCAATTAGAGACCCTCACTCATAGAAGTGTCGAATCACAGGCCACCCAGTCGAGACGACTCACAAGTCAGCAGCCAATCAACAGTTGGCATTTGCCCGAGTGTGTAGAGGATATTGGAGTCTATCTTGAAGGTCATTGAACCCGCGAATTTGTCGGGTCTCTATTCATTAGTATACATATATATGTACACAATTGCGCTTGCTAGCTCTGATACTCAAAAAATTATATATTATACTTTGAGGGACTTAGTTTCATAGCTAGGTAAGTTACAAGCACACGCAGGTGCTGCAAAGGTAAAACGGCTCATTAAAACAAGTTAATTAATACTGAAAACGTACAGAATGGCCTTTAAAACATTAAACACGACGTCGTGGGTCTGCGCATTCACACATGTCTGGTCGGTTGGGCTTCGGCGTATGAGACGGTGACACGAGAGCAAACATAGTTAAACTAGAAAAAATACGTTAGAACAACGTCTCATACTTGCAAGACGACAAACAACAGGGGTACTACAGCCGTTGCACCCTTGCAAGTTTAACTTGGCACGTTGCAAAAAGAAAGCAAGAGCAGAGAGATTATTCAAACATGGCTAATCGCAACAGGAAAAAACGCCAAGCCACTGGAAGGCAATTCCGCGGGGCCACATTGCTAGAGACCTGCAAAATTCGCGGTTTCGATGGCCTTCAGGATAGACTGCACATACCCCTGTACACTCGGGCAAATAACGCAAGTTCATTGGTTGCCGAATTGTAAGTCGTCTCAGCTGGTTTGTCTGTGATTCGATCCTTCTTTGGTTGAGGGTTTATAACTGGTTGAGATTCGTCCAGATGAACAGTAAGCAAATAGCAAAATCATCTAAGAGGTAAATGTGTTTGAATTCTAGCCTATCACCTAAAGAATCCGCGAATTTTGCATGGATTCTAGCCTATCACCGAAAGAATCCACGAATTTTGCAGGTCTCTACACATTGCAAAACAAATATCAGGAAAGTGTATAGTCGGCAAGGTATTGGGTTGTTACAACGCAAGATTAAGTGAAAGGTTAATCGTTAGCTCTATAAATGGACGCACCTACAAGAACACAAATTTTACTGGGAACAGAGCCTGTTACGTTACGTTCGCCATGCATGGCTACAACATGCAAAATCAACGATGATTCAAATACCGACCATGGTGGAGCCCAGACGACCAGCAGGCGACAGCGAAGCGACAGACCCGAGACCTAGTGGACCGCACCCTTACATAAGAAACATTGATGGCGCTTCAGTCGCGGCGCTGCGAATGGAGGTGGGAGAGCGCTGACGTCACACAACCTGGTTGGGGGGTTATCCTTGGGAAGGGGGGCAGTAGGAGGGGGAGGGAAATCGGTGCACACGACCTCAACAAGACGGCGCAGCCTCTTCAAATTTATTAACAGGAATATTCTCACAAACGAATACCTCATCTAGTCATCTCTAGAGACCCGGAAATTTCGCGAATTCGTCTGGCCTCAGGGTAGAATTAAAAGTCATAGGTGTGTTAAACCGATGTTTGCTTATCCATTGGTTGATTTCTTAGTGAGAACAGTTTTATACTTGTTAATTGGCACTAGCTGATTCGCTTACTTCTCTCCTAGCTGGACATCGTTGGCTCACGGTCGTAGAGGGGCGTGTCCAGATAACTGCGGTCCAATCATGAACACAGTGCGACATTGTGGAGATTTGCATTCTAGCTTGCGACTAAATGAATCCGCGAAATTTCCGTATCTCTACTCATCTCATTCTCGGACTGACATTGATCGTTATGAATCTGTACCCCTGCGTGGTGGGGTTGAACAGTCGTTACGGGTCGGCTATAACAAAAACACAAACAATTAACAATCTAATAAAAATATCAATGCAGCACCCTTAATCAAGTTTGAGCCAGCCTCGGCTCAAACTACTACGTATACACTGTCAACCACAACGGTGGTTGGCCATAGATTTACTGGATGACATTTAAAAAAAATATATAAACAATTCAACAAATTATCAATGAAATATTTGCAGCCCAGTACATATAGAATTTACCTAAAAGTAATATAAAAATTATATCTATACAAACAATAACATGTACTGCCGGTGGTTAAAATTAATTACTATCATAATAAATACAAAATAAAATTGACTGATATGTAGGGACTGGAAAAAATCGCGGTTTCGATGACCACTAGGATAGACTCCACGATTCTCTATGTACTCGGGCAACTATCACCTGGTCATTGGCTACCGACTCGGGACACCTGTTGACTGCGATTCTTATGATTCGATACTTCTTATGTTGAGTGTTTGCCATTGGCTCAGAGTCCTTCAGGTAAATTGCGGTCCAATCACTGACGCAGCATTAAGCTAAACGAGTTTGGATTCCAGCGTGTCTCGAAAGGAATCCGCTAATTTTTACGGTCTCTACTAATTCCCAAGAGAGCCAGGTTAGCAATACTTTGTGTTTCCATCTATCAGGCCACACACTCACACTGCTTGACCAACAGTAATCAACTAGCGCCGCACTCAGGTTGTCTTCTGAAGCTAAACCAGAACAGTTACCACGACGCTCACCGCAACTATAGTTCGATTACATATTTTTTTACCTAGCACACGTTAAAATAATTTTACATACTCATTCAAAGACTAAATAAAAGTCGACGCATGTCGTATAAAATCATTAATTTAGTTTACCTTCCTACCGTTGATCTGTTGAAGATTTCATTCAAAAAAATAGCCGTTTCTGTAAACTTTAAACTAGGGGCATGCATATTTCGCGAAAAAATTCCGAGACCAGCTGAAAGTCAAAACAACGTAGCACCGTCTGTGTTCCGTGATTGGGTGAGTTTATTTCAGGTACATGTCGACCGTTACAACACCAATCACATGAAGTCTGTGCGGAATCAAACAGGTCCTGAGTGGCTCGGTGAAACAAGGCGACGACTTCTCTCGCAGACGGCCGCCAATCACAAGGAAGAAACCGCTGGTGCGGGTATACCTTGTTGCAGTCTAGTAGGCGTTCAGGGTTTTTGAAGTGAAACTTCTAATGCGACTTCCAACAAGGTTGCGTTAAACGTTTAACGCTACCATGGAGGGGATATGAAAGCCCGGTTGCGTTAAACGTTCAACGCTCCTGGGGAGGGGGAATAGAAACAGACAGAGCGAGAGTGAATGCGTGGCACTGGAACGCATGCGCGTAGTATACCTGTTACAGGCCAGCGCGAGCGTTAGCAACGAGTAGCGTCCAATATTCCAAGCACATGCGCGTGGTATTCTTGCTATGCAGCGAAGTAAACAGTGTGAGCGTCGTGAAATTAGCTGAAATACCTACTTGTTCTATTTTATTGTTCTATTTTAATTTATAATATTCATTATTTCATTTACTATATTTTTTTTAGTTTGATTTGATACAATGTGATTGGAGCCACGGAAATTTCGCGGATTAATTTAGTCGCAAGCTAGAATGCAAACCTCCAAACTGTCGCGCTGTGTTCATGATTGGCACGCAGTTATCTGGACACGCCCCTCTACGACCGTGAGCCAACGATGCCCAGCTAGGAGAGAAGTAAGCGAATCAGCTAGTGCCAAATAACAAGGATAAAAATGTTCTCGCTAAGAAATCAACCAATGGGAAAGTAAACATGGGTCGAGCACACCTATAACTTTGAATTCTATCCTGAGGCCAGAGGAATCCGCGAAATTTCCGGGACTCTAAATATGATTTCACTAAAAATCAATTTCTACCCCTTCCTATTTTCATTTCCACATTACGAAGTTTCACTTCTTCCGCGCGGAGGCACTCCACGTACTATTTTTTTTTTTTTGCGAAAAATACCTGCCTCTGTTTACAACTGAAGCAGACCAACGAGAGCAAGCCTAACCAGACCCGGGCCACACCAGGTGGAACCACACATCTGACGGGCTCATCCCTGCTGTCCTGAGCGGCGATTGCAGGCAGAACTCACCCGCGGATCAACTCGATAAATCGATGCCGCGGTGGGCACTTAGCGCGTATTTTCGTTCCATCGCAGCTCAGCGACTCGCGTTGCTTCACATCCCAAAATTGATGCACCCCCTTTTTTTACACATGCATCGCTTTTAAAATTGTGAGTGGAGCCGTAACCCCCATCCCCGGTGGCACGGGAAATTCCTGTACTCATTTGATCGCAAGGTAGACTGCAAATCTTCGCACTCTTGCACCGAGTTCATGATTGGTAAAGACCGGAAAAATTCGCGGATTCATTCGGTGATAGGCTAGAATTCAATCACATATCCCTCTTGGATAATTTTGCTATTGGCTTACTTTTCATCTGAACGAATCTCAACCAGTTATAAACCCTCAACCAAAGAAGGATCGAATCACAGACAAACCAGCTGAGACGACCTACAAGTCGGCAGCCAATGAACTTGCGTTATTTGCCCGAGTGTACAGGGGTATGTGCAGTCTATCCTGAAGGCCATCGAAACCGTGAATTGTGCAGGTCTCTATTTCTTCGTAGTAATCAGCGGCCTTCTGGAAGAGGAGTCATAGTAACCACTAGACCAATCAGTACAAGTCTGCTTCCGTACAAAACTGCATGGATTCGGTGTGTAGTAGATATGTAGATATGTACCTGAGACAACATCAACCAATCACTAGGGGTAGGCATTTTTCGCGAAAAAAAAAAAACATAAACTTCTACTAGACTGCAACAAGGTATAACCGCACCAGCGGTTTCATCCTTGTGATAGGCTGCCGTCTGCGAGAGAGGTCGTCGCCTTGTTTCACCGAGCCACTGAGGACGCGTTTGCTTCCGCACTGACTTCATGTGATTGGTGTTGTAACAATCGACATGTACCCTGGTAGAAACTCACCCAATCACGGAACACATACGATGCTACATTGTTTTGACTTTCAGCTAGTCTGGGAATCTTTTCGCGAAATATGCATGCCCCTTCCAAACACGAAACACGTACGTTGCTAAAATGTTTTAACCCACAGCTAAGCTCGAAATATGAATCGTGATTTATACACTCCCCTGTCGATATGTAGCGACTAGTTTGGTTTTTTGGTTTTTCCTTAAAAATATTGTACAAAAATCGTTTGGGAAGTGTCTGTAGGAACGCAGTTCACGAACCAGGAGTAACGCGAAACATCAATGAAAACTTGTTTTCATTCAGGAACGTTGGGGAACCTGGCCAATATGGCCGACTCGGCGTGACCAGGAGGGGAAGCCTACGATTCACTCGCCCTTCTGGACATACCCGAATACTCACGTTGACAAGCCTTCTTTTCACAGACGAGAGAGCCAAACCCGAAGTTCCCCGAAGTTCCCCGAAGTTCATGCTCGCTTTTTTTCCCGTTCAACAACAGGTGTATTTATTTGGGGGAAACCGCTTACATGATTTCACAGTACCTTTAATGTAGCTATCCTAACCAAATCAACCGTCCACAATTTTTAAAGTATTTATAATGTAGCTACCCTAACCTAATTGGTAACTGACCATTTGTTATCATGAGTTGTATATTTATTTACAATGAATAGAGACCCGTGAATTTCGCGGATTCAATGACCTCCAGGATAGACTCCAATATCCTCTACACACTCGGGCAAATGCCAACTGTTCATTGGCTGTTGACTGGTGAGTCGTCTCGACTGGGTGGCCTGTGATTCGACATTTCTATGAGTGAGGGTCTCTAATTGGCCCTCAGTCCTCCAGATTAACAGAGAACCAATGACAGAAGCAGCACTAAGGTATAATTATTTGACTTTTAGCATAGCACGAAATGAATCCGCGAAATTCATGGGGCTCTAACAATGAACAAAAAAATCCCGAAGATGCACGATCGGGCGTTTGGCTCTCTCGTCTGTGAAAAGAAGGCTTGACAACGTGAGTATTCGGGTATGTCCAGAAGGACGAGTGAATCGCAGGCTTCCCGAGCAGGAGAGCAGGCAGGCGACTGCAGGACAATGCGGCTCCAGAAGTGTCTGCGAAGGGCCGTGGTTCGAGCCCCGACGCCAGCCGGTGACGACATCCGCGGGCGAGACCTCCTAGGGCAGCGGGGGGAGAGAGTGAGAGAGTGAGAGAGAGAGAGAGAGAGAGTGGGAGAGAGCCGGACGGGGGGGAAAGAGACGGCAAACTCAATCCTCCTCGGCAGCGGCGTTCTGGCTGGCTGGTCGGATTGGACCGGATTTGTCTGCTTGCGCGGTCCGGATTATCTCCCCATGATTGATGAAACTCCGTTGCATTTAAGTCCCTTCCTCCCCTCCCCCCTTCACTCTCTCCCCCCCTCCACGCCCTGGCCTCCCCTTCCCGGTGGTATCACCCGTCCAGAGTGAGCTCGGTTCGGAAAGAATTCGGCTCGTACAGATGTACAGCTCATGTCGGTAACAAGTGTACCAGATGCTGTGTCACGCGCCCAGGTTCACTTTGGGCCGTTCGTGAACCAAGCACTAAATTAAGGGCCGGACAGTGTCAAATTCAGCACACGGTATTCAGCGACGCGTATTTGTATACATTTACAGTAACGTCACAATGTTTCAGAAATGTTACGTTTCCTTTTTTTTTTTTTGACGTGATAACATCTTATAAATCGATGAACGCCGGCTGCACGCACGAAAAATTGTCACGTTCCGCCTGAGCCGAGCGTGCAAGAACCGGCCAACCACAGTGCGAGAAAATTTTCTATAATATCAAACAGGTTAAGGCAGGCTTTTTAACTAATTGTTCGTGATTATATTTAAACAAATTAAATAAATTATATTTGCAAAAACTGTGAATAATATTTGAAAATTAAAAAGTATGCAATTTTTCATCAATGTTTTCTTATGGCGTTATCACGTAAAATTATCGTCCGTAAACCGACTTACAGACAATCCCCTTTTTTTGTGGTATGAAATCTCTTCAAGTATAAAGGGACATGTATTTATTTATTTATTTATTTATTTTTTTGCGAAAAGCCTGTTAGACCTGCCGTGTGTTAAGTAAAACGTAGTTTCGTGTTTCGTTTTGTGATTGGTTTGGATTCCTTCAAGCCCTTTTCTACTGTCGGAACACGAATCCCAGCCCTCCCGCGTTCTGATTGGCCAGTCCTAACAAAGGCAAATGGATCTGGCGGACAGCCGCCAGTTACAAGGAAGAAACTGCTGGTGCGAGCATAATTTAATAAAACCAGTGGATCGTTCATAATTTTTTTTTTCGAGAGAAAAATACCCGTTTCTTCCAATAAGCAAATGATATTTTCTTTAATGTGCAAAGTAATGAGGACGCTAGCTAAGCGGCCGGTTTATCTTTAAAACTGTCCCATCTACAGTGCCTAACAAAAGTTTAAGACCACCTTTAACTTTGGTTTTTTTTTGTTACTGAGAACAAAATAATTTTAGTATTTATACAATAATTGCTTAAATTGTATATATAAATGTAATTTAACTATTTGAATATACATTTATTATTTTCTAAACAATAAACAGCTAATATTTTGTCTTTTACCCGTTACATGCAATAAGAGTTGAAATTGAAAAATCATTTAGTAAAAAAAAATTAAAATTTAAATCACACACTTGAAATATTACCTATAATCCATAGAAATAATATAATTTAATACATTTAAAATTTTTTTATAGTATTTATACAGGTTTTGAGGGAACATTAGTAAAATATATGGATTTAACATAAAATTGGCTAAGGGAATTAAAATTCTCATGTCATTTGCAACAACTTAAACAAAATTAAATTTTAATTGTCACTGAGGTATTACTGTATCGTCTATTTAATAATAAACAGGACCTCCCTTGTTTTTGAAGCACATTCGGACACGTTTTCGCATGCTCTGGGCCAATTTCTTGCACTCCTGAGGCGTAATTTCGTTCCAAACCTCTGACATCTTCTCTCGAAGTTCATGGATACTCCTTGGCTTGCGAGCAGCAACCCGAAGACCTATGACATTCCATAAATTTTCTTCAAGCAGGCCAGTCCAACAGTGAAATCCTTTTTTCTTCAAACCATTCCATTGTTGCTGCAGATTTGTGACATTGAGCATTTATCTTGTTGGAAAACGAAATACCCACCGTGAAGATTTTGGGCAGATGGAATCATATTCTCCTGCATAGTTTCTATGCATTTTTGCGAATCCATTGTCCCATCAATGAATCTTAATATTCCAGTACCTTCTGATGACATGCAACCCCAGATCATGACTGAACCATCTCCTCCCTGGACAGCTGGCACAAGACAGTTAGGATTTAACTTTTCTGTGGCGGTTCTCCGAACTTTTATCTTTCGGGAACTGTATAGCTCAAAACTCGATTCATCGCTGAATAGAACTTTTCCCCAATGTTCCATGTACCAGTTCCTCTTACCTTTGCACCAGTTTCTACGGTTCATCTTGTGAGTATTATTTAACAGTGGTTTTTTTAACGGAACATAGGAATACAGTCCTTTTTCCCTCAGTCAACGAGAAATTGTCATTGTTGATACTTTAATGTTTGTACTATCTTCAAATTCCCTTTTAATTGTAGGTAGCGACGACTTACGGTTCATTTTAGCCGCTTTACAGATGACTCTGTCTTCACGCACAGTTGTTGCTGTAGGCCGGCCACTGCGTGGTTTATCCGTCACCACACCCTCCTCTATAAATTTTTTTATTGTGTTCGTTACACATATCTTACTCACACCTAACTCTAAGGTGATCGTTCTGTGAAACTTGGCGCATTTACACATACCAATTATTTGCCATTTCAAAGACTCTGATACAGATTTTTTGCCCATTTTAAGAATAATTAACAGACTTACAACCTTCATCCATAACCCATACGAACTAAAACTATTCTGGTGAAACAGGTGTTCTTAACAAAAAGGTTTCTGGGCTGCTATCTTTCGAGGAAAATATAAACTACTGAATGGCGTTCATATGGTCTCGCTAGCACACTCGATAATATTGTTTTAAAATATATTAACATGCTAATACACTTCATTATTTTATCCCTATATTTTTAAAAAGGTAAAAAAAAATAATTCTTGTATAAAATATTTTTTATTATGTTTTTTATTTCTTTAAAATAATCTCACACTTATCTAAATGGTAGTAAAAAATTGAATCAGAAATTAACCAAATGGTTTAATATTTACAAAATATTTTATAATTAAAAATGTAGGTTTTTTACAACTATAATCGTAAGCAAAAAAAATTGTATCTCGAAAACTAAATGTCATATCCCAATGCTTTTTGGTTGGATAGATGTCTCAAGGTCTGCACTGTTTACAAAATATTCATGAGATTATAACTTTAAAAAATTTAAAACTAGGGTAATTTTATATGAAATCAGTATGTGGTCTTAAACTTTTGTTAGGGACTGTATAGTAATAATCAACTTTCAAACACGTGTAACAAAAGTAGCTGGCTTCTGGGTTGTAACCGCGTCCAAGGCGAATATATCACCGACGTTTCGGTCGGCACTGCAGTCGCCATCATCAAGGTAGAGTTACCTACTAAGGTTATTTCAAGTTCTTCCGCCTTAAATACTCTCGCCTGGGAGGAGAGTTTCCCCATTGGCTACAACTGTGGGTGGAACTCTTGTCTGCCACTTAAGGCCCCCGCCTGCCCGGGCACACACACGGTGCGCAGAGCTTCAGGAAAAACAACGCGATTTCAAAACTACTCAAGATATCCGAGTGGGACCTATTTACGAATAGCATTTAAGAGTTCGCTGAGGACCGAAAAGTACTTTTAATTTCGGATTAAGTTTTTAAACTGTATATTTAGAAGCGTTAAAATGCCTAAAACGCGCGTTTTCAGAGTAATTTTTTGGCATAAAACAATCAGTACAGATTCTTGAAAGCACTTAAGGGGCTTGCATAACACCTTTATCTTCATTTCTCCGCCATATAATGTTACGGTCACCGCTCAAATTTCACAGTTGTCCTGTGACGACGAGAAGACTGCGCGCCAGTCCAGAGGAGACACCGCGCTAGAAGCACCAGCGAGCGTCGCGCTTATCATCCCGCCTCACTAACACACATACACCCCTGACGAGGCGGGCCCCTTAAGTCTGTGTGCCGGAACTCAGTAGAAATTGTTTATCATTCATTTAAAAAAATTGGCTGTCTGTAAAGTCGGTTTACGGACGATAGTTTAACGTGACGTCATAACAAAACATTGATGAAATAATTGCTTACTTTTAAAATAAAATTGAATCATTTTTATTCAATAATAAAAGAATAAAAACTTGAAATTATATTAGTAATCTTATTTTTAAAATGCAATAATAATTAACCTTTATTGCCGAAATTGTTGTAATAAGCAATGGAAACCACATTAACTTTTCACTTCACTTTATAAACAGTCGAGTGGAAGAGAGATAGATGCGGCGCAAGCGTACAATGAGCGTAACGGGACACAGCGTAACGGAACAATGTGCGTAACGGGACACTTTTTCGTGCGTGCAGCCGGCGTTTATTGATTTATTAGACGTTGTCACGTCTAAAAATTACAATTTTTTCTAGATAGTTTTAGTTGCTAAGAACCTTTAAGGACCGTTTCACACCTGCTTACAAAACATATTTTAATTCACTTTAGGTAACGTATAAAGCTATTATTTTATTACAATATTTGTGTTAAAAAATTCAATTTCTGTATTTAAATTTTTATACACAAGTACATTGTGAGCATCAATTCTGTCTTATTAAGTAATAGTAAGTGGGAGCTTTTTTTTTAACGGGCACTTACAAAAGGGTGGATATTTTTGTTTGAGACATGTGTATCGTTGAAAACGGGGTATTTTTAGACTGACACATATAGCAAACACAATTATGACACATTTTGATAATAGGTCTGCGAATTTCACGTTATTGCTTGTCATAAGGCTAAACGCTCAAACTTCGTTCTCATTGGTTCTTAGCTAGGGGAATCTTTCTGTTCGCGAAATAATCGCTATTCCCGCATTAGCAATGTTTTCCTTGAAATGTACGGTCTTCTGTGAGAGAAGACATTGTAGGATGACTGTGGTTGGTGTGCTACAATGTTTTGACCCCCAGCAGGTCTGGTAATTAGATTTTTTTCGCGGGAAATAAAATGCATGGCCCGTGCCACAGGTGACCAATAACAACACCACCCGGTCCCACGCAATGCAGCCGGGAGGTATACTGCAGGCGAACACGTACCCATTTGTAGAGACCGGCCTTTGCGTGGCGTAGGTGAACGAGCGAGGTCGTTTAGGGGTGAGCGGCCCCTTTCAAGGTTATTATTATTTTATATTTGTTGTGAGTTTAACACAGTTAAACGTGTAGACTTTTTGAGTGGTCGAAAATTAAAAGAAAAATACACAGTTCATACTTTTTGCATAATTAGCTGGCATAGTTCCTTTTTAAACGTTTTCGTGCAGTATAGATAAGGAGAATGAAACGGAAAATAAAACTGTAATTTTTTAGGTTTGAAGTCAATTTTGCTGGATATAATGTGATAAAGTTTAATTTCTATTAGAAAAAAAATTAATTTTAGCACCCGTTTAAATTTCCAGAAATTTTATGGTTTTAAAAGGTTAAACAAAATAGAATACCTAATATTTTCTAAAACAAATTTAAGCCACACCACAATTAGGCACAATAGCAAAAAAAAAAAAATCAGTTGTTCATTTATTTTGGTTCTCCTTAACTATATTGCAAAAATAATTGTTAAAACTGAACTTTGCCAGCTTATTATGCAAAAAGTATGCAATGCATGATTTTTTTTCTTCATTTTGTTGAAGTTCGACCACTCAAAAAGTCTACAAGTTTAACTGTGTTAAATGTAAATGTAAAATAATGAATTGGAACGGGGCATACCACCCTAATAGCCATCCACTGGACGCATAGGGGGAATTACGCACAGGGGGAATTACGCCGGTTCAAATCCTTATCGATTTCCCATCGTTCCTTGAAACGCAGGGATGTCTTCTTGCGATACGTCACGGTGCATTCCTTTCGCAATGTTTCTGCATCCTGCTCATTGCGTGCGAACCACATTAAGGAAATATTGCACAGGATGTTCATAAAGAAATTTCCAGTTTCAGTGGTATATTATAAAAGTTTCATTTATACTTTTTACAACAAATCATACAACGAATTGAAAGTAAACTAACATAGTCATTGTTTACAAATGTTTTAAAGCTACAGTGAAAAAAATTAAATGTCCATAAATAAATGTCACAGTTATAAATTTTAGTATCAACTGTAAATTATGTGTGTTGGTTAGAGGTCACAATTAAAGAGGAAACTAAAATATTTCTAGATAAGAGCATGCGCGAATACTGCTGTGTTGTTTTCTCGCTTGCAGCGCGAGAGCATAACTCTTTCCCCAATTAATGGAGGGTGAACCTGTAAACTGTATTTGGCAAAAGGATGGAGTCCCTCCACATTGGAATATCTTTGTACGAGAGTGGTTTAACGTCGAAGTCCCTGACCGTTCGATTGGTCTTAATGGTCGAGAAGACAGAGCTGTTTCTTCTTTTTCGCTTGGCCTGACACTACGCCATGAGAATATTTTTTTTTTTCCATTTGGGCTTTATAAAAGATCGTGTCTACGTTCCGCCGCTACTGCCTAATTATTTCCCAGAGTTGAGACACAGAGTTGAAGAGGCTATTGCTTCCATTACTCCGGACATGTTAACCAAAGTGTGGGGCGCATTGGATTGGACTTTAGGTTGGATGTGTGCCGTATAACTGAAGTTGCACATATTGAACTTTTGTAAAAAAAAATTAAGTTTAGTTTACTTTCAATTTGATGTATGATTTGATGTGAATATTTTAAATTAAACTGTTATAATATACCATTGAAGCTGGGACATTTTTATGGTCATACTGTTTAATATTTCCTTAATGTGGTTTGCAGCAGCTGTAACGCTCGATACAAGTGAGATGTAAGGCCTAGGGCGTGCTTTCACATGTAAAAGTAAACGTTACACCCAGCATTGTGCGTTTAAAGGATACTTTCTGTTATCTCTCTTCGGCGTGATGTTGCGTTGAACGCTTTGAGATTTGAAATTATCGCATGCAGTCGTTGAAAAGCAACCCGATATTATCACTGTCTTCTAAATGGAAGACAAATCGCGTCTACTGAGCTGGGAACGTTAATAAAACTCGCTGGCTCATAAGATGTTATCATGCTGTGACGATGAATTCTGCTGGTGTTGGTGCCTCTCCTATAGCGCGCGTCTCATACATTCGTGAGCGCAGCGCCAGTCTTCAGGCATGTAACACTGCCAGTCATCCACAGAATGAGCACAAATAATCAGTACACTTTCAAAAAATCATAAAACTAAATGGTGTGGACAATTTACCTGAAATCTATTTCAGGAAATAGAGAATTCCGGAAAGTATTTTTTCAAATGTTTCGGATTCCTTCGATACAGGTTGCCTCCGCTGTAAGCAGATAGTGTTTCTAATGGCGCCACCGCACAGCAGAAGAGCTGGTGCGTGCTTCAGTCAGCGAGAAGGCAGTCAGTGACTGCTGTGCAACATCTGCCTGGGAGCTGGGCTGGTCGTGCAGCTGTGGGGCGGACCAACACCGAGGGGTCGTGTCAAAGACAAGGTGTGCGTGCCGCCTGTGCCGCCTGTGCCGCTATCTTTGCCGGATCTGAGACAGCGGATCACAGTGACAGTTGAGTCCATCGCCGTGTCAAAGACAAGGTGTGCGTGCCGCCTGTGCCGCCTGTGCCGCTATCTTTGCCGGATCTGAGACAGTGGATCACAGTGACAGTTGAGTCCATCGCCGTGTCAAAGACAAGGTGAGCGGTCTGCCTGTGTCGCTATCTTGGCCGGATCTGAGACAGCGGATCACAGTGACAGTTGAGTCCATCGCCGTGTCAAAGACAAGGTGAGCGGTCTGCCTGTGCCGCTATCTTGGCCGAATCTGAGACAGTGGATCACAGTGACAGTTGAGTCCATCGCCGTGTCAAAGACAAGGTGAGCGGTCTGCCTGTGCCGCTATCTTGGCCGAATCTGAGACAGGGGATCACAGTGACAGTTGAGTCTATCGCCGTGTCAAAGACAAGGTGAGCGGTCTGCCTGTGCCGCTATCTTGGCCGGATCTGAGACAGTGGATCACAGTGACAGTTGAGTCCATCGCCGTGTCAAAGACAAGGTGAGCGGTCTGCCTGTGCCGCTATCTTGGCCGGATCTGAGACAGTGGATCACAGTGACAGTTGAGTCCATCGCCGTGTCAAAGACAAGGTGAGCGGTCTGCCTGTGCCGCTATCTTGGCCGAATCTGAGACAGTGGATCACAGTGACAGTTGAGTCCATCGCCGTGTCAAAGACAAGGTGAGCGGTCTGCCTGTGCCGCTATCTTGGCCGAATCTGAGACAGTGGATCACAGTGACAGTTGAGTCCATCGCCGTGTCAAAGACAAGGTGTGCGTGCCGCCTGTGCCGCTATCTTTGCCAGATCTGAGACAGCGGATCACAGCGACAGTTGAGTCCATCGCCGTGTCAAAGACAAGGTGTGCCTGCCGCCTGTGCCGCTATATTTGCCGGATCTGAGACAGCGGATCACAGTGACAGTTGAGTCCATTGCCATGTCAAAGACAAGGTGTGCGTGCCGCCTGTGCCGCTATCTTTGCCGGATCTGAGACAGCGGATCACAGCGACAGTTGAGTCCATCGCCGTGTCAAAGACAAGGTGTGCGTGCCGCCTGTGCCGCCTGTGCCGCTATCTTTGCCGGATCTGAGACAGCGGATCACAGTGACAGTTGAGTCCATCGCCGTGTCAAAGACAAGGTGTGCGTGCCGCCTGTGCCGCTATCTTTGCCGGATCTGAGACAGCGGATCACAGTGACAGTTGAGTCCATCGCCGTGTCAAAGACGAGGTGAGCGGTCTGCCTGTGCCGCTATCTTGGCCGAATCTGAGACAGTGGATCACAGTGACAGTTGAGTCCATCGCCGTGTCAAAGACAAGGTGTGCGTGCCGCCTGTGCCGCTATCTTTGCCGGATCTGAGACAGCGGATCACAGCGACAGTTGAGTCCATCGGCGTGTCAAAGACAAGGTGTGCGTGCCGCCTGTGCCGCTATCTTTGCCGGATCTGAGACAGCGGATCACAGTGACAGTTGAGTCCATCGCCGTGTCAAAGACAAGGTGTGCGTGCCGCCTGTGCCGCTATCTTTGCCGGATCTGAGACAGCGGATCACAGTGACAGTTGAGTCCATCGCCGCCGACACATTGCACCAAGTGTCCCACACCGCCTCGAGGTTTGCCGCGTGACTCGAGGATCGTACATTGAGTCACTGTAACACTTAAAAAAAACTTTCAGAGTTTCTTTATTGACTAAAAAATGTTTCTGTTAATTCCGCCGCAACGTTTTGCGTTTATTATTTTTTAAAAGTTTACTGATCAGTTGTACTCATCCCGTACAGGTTTTTTAAGCGTCGTTCAGTAAATAAATGTAACGACCGAATGTTACTTCTCACAGTTAAGCATGGAGGGGTTCTCCTAACCCATGCCATTTCTTGTAACAAAATACTTTAGTGTTTGTGCAGTAGTCGGTTTGTTACTTCAGTGCGATGTCTTTTTTTTTTTTTGGAAAATTTTAAAACTACAAACTTACAAAATTGAAACTATGTATTGAAATCCAGCGCCTTCTAACAGCGTCATGGTTGTTTGCCTCAGTTGTACATGTCAAAGTGTAAACACGACGGGCGCGTCCCAGCGGCGAACACGCACAGGCGCGTGACGTAAACACAATCCGCGCGCTTACGCCCTCCGGGACCGCGATGGTGCGGTGCGCGAAGACGCGACGAATGTTTTCAGAGCGCATCATAGCTGATTCCTGCGTATAGATCTAAAAGCTGGATTAGCCGGAGCTGGGGTATTAGAGCGCATGGGGAAGGGGGGAAGGGGGATAGGGGATAACTGTGGCCGTGAAGGGGCGGAAATCCGCTGACTGAAATGTTGCAGGGGGGGAATGGTAGCAGAGGGGTGGTGAGGAGGCAGATTAGACGGGTGCAGGGGATCGGCTTAGGCCCCTACACTCTCGCATAGAGACTAAAGCCAGCTCAGGATTAAGGCCTTAAAATTTCTGCTATTTTTTTCCCCCTCCACTCGCCTAAAGCTCTCTCCCCCCTCCCCTCTTCTATCTTTCCATGGGCTGTCTCCCTGTTCCTGTGATGAGACCGAGTGAGTACCTGAGGTCGACCTAAACACGACGTTTGTGAGTGCGCACTTGTTTCTAGCAGTCGGCCTGAACCGTACCTAAAGTGTAACCAGATTTCCTGGTCAGAGAAACACACGGTTCGAGCAGTAATGTCCTAGCAAAACTGTATTATACTAAAACAAACAACAGCCTGAATTCCGTCTTGCACTACTCACACTCTACTCTAGTTCACCTCAAGTACGTACCTAACCAAAAGAAACTGTCAATGAAACTTACGCCATAAAATATGTGTTTAAGCTGTTAGTTTTGAGCTTCAAACGTTGCATGCTTAGCCGTTATTTAGGGGACAACTATTGCCACAAAGCCCAATGTTTCCAGACACGTAGCAGTCTACTGTGTGTCAGATGACAGCAGATTGCAGTTTCCGAAACATCGCAACTGTACAGTCGCTCGAAGGCTGCTGTGTTCGTCGGCGTTGTCTGCGTTGTTCGTCCACAGCTGTACGTTGTCATTCGCTGTTAAACTCAGTTAATAACTCGTCCAATTCTTCACCATTTTGTTTTGTATTGTTTTGAATTGTCAATTCCTGTTTCGTGATTCATTACGTGTGGTCTTTTTTTTCTGCTTTATTTTATCAGCAACTAACTTTTGCTGGTTTTCATAGTTGTGTACAAATTATACATGTTAGTTTTGGATTTCTATTACGAACAAGTGCGCTCACATGAAGTTTGTCCATTATTGTTTACCCCAAAGCTGTATGAATTAGAAGCACGTATGACATGGAAGAAGTTTCTAATTATTTCTAATTTCTGTGTTTGATCGTATATGATTCGTAATTTTTATTGTGGACACTGTATTTTTTTTACAGGCGTTTGAATATTAATCTCAACAAAGATGTCTTCTAGAAGCTTACGAAAAATTTCATCGATAAATGTTTCTGTAGGAAAAATTCGATTTTCTCTCAAAATACCTGTTTACTCTAACACCTCAGTAAATTCCACATAAAAATGTGGTATTGAAACGTAGAATGCTTGTTTATTGATTTAACGTCCCACAGCCGAGCGCAGAGGCTCAGCGCTACCACACCTCCAGGATTACAGTGGGTTCCGAACCACGGGGTGCTCATAAATATGAGTGATGCCATGTAGCTGGAATGGAACCCACTACCCTCGCCACATGAGCGATGACCCCACGGACACGAAGAAGGTTTCTGTGAGGCGTTCAAGTACAGAGACAAACATATCGTAAGGTACACGGTGCAGCGATGACACAAGAAAATAGTTACCTGCAACACAAAATGTGTTCGTCTCTTTCCATCTAAATATCGCATTCACGCATCCAGAAAGTATATTTAATTGATGGTTACCTGTCACGTAATTTATCGCAGATTTTTGCAGTACGTGTTTTGTTCTGATTATTAAAGTGTCGTAGTTCGTAATATATACACTTTTTTGTCAACGCCTGCGACTTTTGGACTGACAGATGAGTTTGAGTCACGTCGTAACTTAAAGGTACGTATCCAAGTGAGTTCAAATCCCCATAGCTATATGTTTTAATAAATGGATCTGAGTCATATTGAGAGCGAAGTCATCTTGAAGAAAAAAAAATTGGTTGTCTGTAAAGTCGGTTTAAGGACGTTAGTTTAACGTAGCAACGTCATAACAAAACATTCATGAAATGATTGCATACTTTTATGAATAAAATTGAATCATTTTTATTGAATTATCACTATTTTGTATGGATACAAAGAAGGAGTGAAATTAAATCTACAATTTAATTGATAAATTTTCTTTTCTTTGCACTCATTAATTCAAATATGTTTATTACTTTAACGAAGAGATTATTTTAACAATAACTTTTGTACATTTTGCTATTTAACTTCTTCCAATCTGTGTTATTCTGTAAAGGATAGGACGATGATAGGAAAAGCAGGAAACGAATGGGATTGTTTCAAGTTTAATGTGCCTCGAAAAAGTCAATCGATGGTTGTTCCAATCGAGTGGAAGAGAAATAGATGCGGCGCAAGCGTACAATGAGCGTAACGGGACAATTTTTCGTGCGTGCAGCCGGCGTTCATCGATTTTTTAGATGTTGTCACGTCAAAAATACATATCATCAACAACAACAACAACAACAACAACAACAACAACAACAACAACAAAACGTCTTAGGGTGTTTTAGGAGCTGAATTGCTCGCGGCCAGTTGTATGGAAAAATCTCAACATTTGTCTGGATGGCCTGTTTTGGTCTCGCGGCTTGAGCACAGCCCTTAAGGGGCCCACCTCGTCAGGGGTGTATGTGAAATATGCTCGAGTATTTTTCTACATCTATTCCTACCGTGCATATGTGGTGGGCTCAAACTGCAAATACTAGCAAGCCAATTGCAGCTATTACAAAAATTATGCCTAAATTACCAAATATTTATTTTTTACCTCTTTCATGTGAAATGATATGTGAAATCATAGTGAGGCGGGATGATAAGTGCGACGCTCGCTGGTGTTTATAGCGCGGTATCGCCTCTAAGCGCAAGGCTGTGAGCTGGCGCGCAGTCTTCTCGTCGTGCATAGGACAACTGCGAAATTTGAACTGTGACAGTAACATTATATGATTTAGAAATTAAGGTAAAGGTGTAATGCAAGTCCCTTAACTGCTTTCAAGAATCTTTGCCGGTTGATTTACGGCAAAATATTACTCCTGAAACGTGCCTTTTTAGCCATTTTAACTATTCAAAAATTCAGTTCACAAACTTAATAACGAAATCAAAAGTACTTTTAGGCCCTCAGCGAATTCTTAAAAGCTTTTCGTAAACAGACCCTGTGCGTGGCCGGGCAGGTGGGGCCTTTAAGGCTTATATTCACCCAACTTGTTCACGTCATTTTCACGTCAGAGATTTTGATCCAGGAGAATTTCAGCGAATGTTTCACTAGTTACACTATACAAGCATTGCGTTTAGTTTTGTGTAGCAAATGTTGTCGCCGGAGCCGTGTTCGTTGCTACTTTTTAGAAATAAGAAAAATATTCGAAACTAACATGTTTGACTTAATTTTCACCTGGTCATTTTCTGGGTTACGATCTGTAGGTAACACAAGCTAAATGCTTTTTTTAACTCTCATTAAAATATATTTCTTCTTAGAAATCTGAAATTAGTTAAAAAAGGAACATTTAACTTTGCGTGTGAAGCCATGTGTTGAAGGGCGGGTGTCGCTAAGGGCCACATTGGCTCGCGCACCACACGCATCTCCGTCGCTACGTACCTGTATGTGTCTTTGAGCGGAGACCTTGTTATGCACGACTCTATACAACCTACAGTGCCTCTGATCGTTGAAGTCAGCTTGGTTAGATTTTTTTTTCTCAACGAATTGTGTTTCGGAGGGGTCTAGGTAGGGATGACTATAAGTGCTTCTATCTTGCAGGAGAGGTAGCATGCATATTTTGCTAGGAGGGAATTAGCCAACCACGGCAGCAATTGGCGCCATGACTTACTCCCCTCACTGATGATTCTATATTAAAAACTAGATAAGTTCGGCCCAGGTAAAACCTGCATAGACACAGGGACACCCTGGGCTCTTTCGTGTGGGCTGCAACGTCCTGCATTAAGCAAGCAGGTTGGTGCATGAAATAGAGGAAGGTTCTGGAAGAAGAGTTGGACAGAGTAGAAAGAGACTACTAATTAAGGAGCGGGAACTTGGACATTGCTGTCCGCATTGTTTTGGGTCGGTGCTGGTTTCGAGGAGGGGGGAGGGAGCCACTTTCGTCGTTTCCCACCGGGCTGCCTGGCAGCCTAGACTTAAATTACGAAGACGAAAGTGTTTGGCACCTATTAATTAAAGTAGTCTAACCTAACTAGTGCTACCGTGAGCGCCCAACACTGGACACTGCCAGTCAAGGAACGCCACTCTTATTGCGGTGCGTCGAGGTAGCGGTTCCCCTTAAGTCCCCCGCCCACCCGGGCACACAGACGGTGTGCAGAGCTTCAGGAAAAACAACGCGATTTCAAAACTACTCAAGATATCCGAGTGGGGCCTATTTACGAATAGCATTTAAGAGTTCGCTGAGGGCCGAAAAGTACTTTTAATTTCGGATTAAGTTTTTTAACTGTATTTTTAGAAGCGTTAAAATGCCTAAAACGCGTGTTTTCAGAGTAATTTTTAGGCATAAAGCAATCAGTAAAGATTCTTGAAAGCACTTTAGGGGCTTGCATAACACCTTTATCTTCATTTCTACGCCATATAATGTTACGGTCACCGCTCAAATTTCACAGTTATCCTGTGACGACGAGAAGACTGCGCGCCAGTCCAGAGGAGACAGCGCGCTAGAAGCACCAGCGAGCGTCGCTTTTATCATCCCGCCTCACTAACACACATACACCCCTGATGAGGCGGGCCCCTTAAACGGCCGGCAATCCCAGCGGTGACCTTACCTCTCCAGAAGAAACAGTCCGGTGCCACTTTAAGTACCGCCTACATTTCCCTGGAATCATCGCTTTTATATCTCTTTCCGCTGTCCAATGATTCACGCTAGAAACTAAACTTTAAAACCAAACGATTAAATAGAGGCGTATAGTGGCTCTTAAATGCTTTTCGAAATCACACATATTTTAGGAATTCGTATTGAAATTGTTATTATGGTGCAACTTCCAGAATATTTCTACCATATTATTCGTTTCCGGTTCACTATTAACCCAAAACGGCCGCAAAATTTAAAGTACATATGTATGGACTTGACAACTTTTGTAATTTTGCATGAATTACTTCCAGAATTCCACATAAAACACCTAGATAGAAAATCTCGGTCGATTTCGATAAAGGGCAAATTTGGACCAAGGAGGTATAAACGTAGAAGTTAAAAAAAAAAAAAAAATTCCTTCACACGAAAACTACGCAACTGTTTACAGATATTACATATCCAAATAGTAGGCCTACTGTCAAAAAAAATTAATGTTTTATTATTTTTTGAGGAATCCGACCCTTTGTGCAGGGGGGAATAAACGTATTTAATGTTTATGGAAGAAATTATGTTTGGTATTTCCATGCGTGGTTTCACTAACAGCAGAGCACAAAATCTACGTACCTGGGACGGAGCTTTTTCAAGCTCAGGACCAAATAATTTCTATCGAGAATATTCTAGGAACTCCACGAAAATTCTTACTGTTTAAAAACAAAATATTCTGAAAATTTATGCTCCCTTAAATTTGCGAAAATATTACATCGTTCCTTTTGGAATATTCGAGAAGCATTATAAAGTGTTTTGTACATTAGGTTAATAAATGGTTCCAGAAGATTATAGAAGGTCCCAACACAGGAAAAAAATCTGTAATTTTACCAAAGATTACATCGGAAACCAGCTGCCAAGAAATAGTTTGTAATATTGCAAGAGAGATATTGTAACTTTGTACAACATATTGCTACGGTTATTTTTAGACACACGAAATACGAGATAATACTTAGTATTTCTCACGGAAATTGGCGTATACTTTTATATTTTAATTGATGTTTCATTTATTCATAATTTTTGAAACCACGGATTAGATAATCGTATATTCAATGGTTGACTTTCTTTTGTTGTACCATGCTTATTATGTGCGCAGTTAATACTGGAAAAAGCTAATCAGGGAACGGTTGACAATTAACTTAAATTATTGGAAGTGCTAGGACAACACAAAGCAAAAATGCCCTAGGGAAGAATCCGAATCCAGTATTACTGCAAAAACAATTTTTTTAGTGATACAATTGTTTTCATGTAAATGTAAAAATTAAAAATATATCTGTATATTTACATGAATATTTATGTTCCATTTACAAAAAAAATTGCAGTGAGGGTGCGTTTCCAGTAAATTATTTCTAGAATGTTCTACGTGGGTATATAAAGCCTTACATCGGTTCAGATATCACCTGCACCTAAAGGACGTGCACAAACGACGTGTTGACAATAGTCTCTGCACGCTATTTAGATTTCTTCAAGCTCCTGGTACCATGACATTCCAATGGAAACTGTTACGTTACGCGACATCTTGTATTTTTTCATCTTTATTATTCATGTATATTGATGATTTGCCAGTTAACTTGATTTTCATGCCCGTATTTAGCATGTCAATGTCACATGCCTCCCGGCAACTGTCATATCTTGTCAAACATTTTGCGTTTTATATAATTCCTTGTAATTTGTAACAATTTTTACTTAAATAAAATAACTAATCAACAACCAAACTTAACGTTTTATTTTTTGACGTGACGTCTAATAAATCGATCAACGCCGAAAAAGTGTCCCGTTACGCACATTGTTCCGTTCCGCTGTGTCCCGTTACGCTCATTGTACGCTTGAGCCGCATCTATCTCTCTTCCACTCGACTGTTTATAAAGTGAAGTGAAAAGTTAATGTGGTTTTCATAGCTTATTACAACAACAATTTCGGCAATAAGGGTTAATTATTCTTTTATTTTAAAAATCTGATTACTAGTATAATTTCAAGTATTTATTCTTTTATTATTAAAATAAAAATGATTCAATTTTATTCATAAAGTATGCAATCATTTCATCAATGTTTTGTTATGACGTTGTCACGTTAAACTATCGCCTGTAAACCGACTTTACAGACAACCAATTTTTGTATATTCATTTTAATATCTGCTTTTAATTTAATTTTTTTTTGACCAAACGCAATCTTAATGCCCATTAGTTTCTTTCGCTCTTGGTCACTTGGGAGCAAAGTTGAATTCGACTGTTTTACATATTTTTTAAAATATTTTTTTTACACGATTACAGAGCGAGTGTAGGGAAAGTGGCCTATTTTTTTCTTTTGGAGGAACGACAGGCCACAGGGTGTTCATGCGTTGGTGCTGCGATGTTTGGCGATGTTGCGAACAGCGAAAGCTGAAGCTACAGGGGCTTCGAATAAATGAATCTCCAAAATTGTAAGCGGCGTCAGAGCCAATAACGCGATAAACAAAACAATGCTACGCAGAACTGAAGAAAGAGGGAAGAAATTACGTTGAAACGAGAAAAAAAAAGAGGGTAGGGCTTGATTGAGGTCTTAAAATGAATAAATCTGGGATTAAAGACGTAATTACATCTGGTCTATACTTTCTAGTCAAAGAAAGGTTCAAGCAAATCTTTCTCCCGGCCGCATGTATATTCTTCACTGAATTAATTAATACGGACCCTTTTCCACCCCCACCCCCCTACATTTACGTTCGTGCATTCTCTCATCAACCAAATCAGTGCATTTAGGAAACCTTTGCAATGGATACTCGTAAAGATACTCAACTTAGAACATTCACTGCTTTTTCATACTCGAGTGGCTTGTTGACAAGGTTTTAGTATTTTACTTAGCACTGCTTGAGTGAGGTGTAGTGTTGATAAATCTAGGCAAAAATTACTATAATTTAAAATATAATCAATTATTACTAACACACTTTAAATTTGCATTTGCTTTCATTTTTGTTTAATAGTAAAGAAGTAAATACAAAACCACATTCACTTTTGTCATGACAAATTTTATGTAATTCCAATTAGTTAAAATAAATTTATCACTACAATATGTTAAAAGGGACTTTTTAGGATGAATTCTAACTACACAATATGGCATCGTATCAACTACTGTCACTAAGTCTGACGTTCAATGAGTTATAATACCTAAAAACGCATAGGAATAATTGTGTACTTAAAATAGGTCAATAATTTTCACAACTGACATATGTAGTTAGAATGTTGGTTTAAATTGAATTGCTGTTTCCAAACTCGTAATGTAAATTTTAATCCTAGTATTTATCAGAAATCAAAACAAACTTGAAAAAAATATAATAATCTTAAAAAAACACTAAAACATTATGAAACATTACCTGATATTTACAAAGAAAATTTGTTCGATCTTTAATCCAATATAATTCCGACTAAAGAAATTCTAATATCAACTATTTTTTTGCTAAACACTCTAAAGCAAAAAGCAATTTTTAACGCATATGTCAATATATATTTCACTAAGTAAAATTAAATTCTAGTTTATACTGTTATTTTATCATTTTTGTAGAAATAATTCTCGTTTTAGTCCATTTATTAGAAAAAGTCTTTAGAAATTAAAAGCTAGCTTGGTAATTATTTCATAATTTTACTTTCCATGAAATAATTCATATGTTCCCATCGTTAAATTGGTCCCCGCAAGAACCTACGAGCAGCTAAAGACGAGATCCGGGAATAGAACATGATTATGTTACATACTCACTCCTGTCACAAGCGTGATGAATCTGCGTGTGTAGCTTTAGCAGCCTTTGCAAAATTTAAGTTTCAGGTAATTCTTGCGGCTACAAACATGGAACTCGCTATCCCACCCGAATGAACTGGCTGGACGAGACATATGTACATCTGCACACCTCACTCTTTTCTCCGCTGTATACTCTGACGTCACACCGCCGTCGAGCAAGATCCAGTCAGGAGACGAACAGGACCCTCCAAGTAGCATGAACTTTGGAGACTATTATAAGTAGAGATCTACAAAATTCGCGGTTTCATTCAGTGATAGACTAGAATTCAAACAAATATACCTCTTAGATAATTTTTCTATTCGCTTACTGTTCATCTGGACGAATCTTAACCACTTATAAACCCTCAACCAAAGAAGGATCGAATCACAGTCAAACCAGCTGGGACGACTTACAAGTCGGCAGCCAATGAACTTGCGTTATTTGCCCGAGTGTACAGGGGTATGTGCAGTCTATCCTGAAGGCCATCGAAACCGCGAATTTTGCAGGTCTCTACTCATAAGATAATCAGTTCATTCAGTTAAGAGTCTCGTACTGAAACATACTAAAACTTAATAACATACTGTTATGGACGTGGAAGCCATGGCCGCGACTCGCGCCACGTACCTGAGTGACCTGAAGGCCCCGAACGGCCACTGACGTCACGCCCGCGCGCATACCTTCTGGGATTAGGTCGGCCTGGCCTCGCCACCCTCTCCCTGCCCCCCGCGTCCTCCTACCTCGACGCTGTCACATATCCCTCAGCTACCTGGGAATTCCGCGGACTTACAGAGGACGCCGCGTGGAGTGGCGCGAACAACGCGTCGCTGTTCTGGATGCTTCGAGTTGTCGGGTCGGCCAAGTATGACGCGACAAAACGGGAACTTTTCCCTCGTAATAGGGAAATTTATAGGAATCTTGTGTCCTTTTTTAGATAATTTGACAACAAAATGGCCGTCGTGACGTCAAATGGTGGTCGGTTATTGACCTTGCCACACACCATAACCAGGAACCAGGCGCAGGACCGGCCAATATATACTACTTACAGTGTCTTCGATTAGCACGACACAAGGTAAATTTAAAGCGAAGAGTCCCACTGTATGCCGATAAATTATTCTATGTAGCTACAAATGTGTATTCGTGTTAGAGGAATATGTTATCTGTCTGAAGTAAAATCCTGTGCAATTTACATAAGGAACATATTTTTAAATACAATGTAAAATAATTTCTTCATTACTATTATCATGTTCGAATGGCATTAAAATTCAACACAGTTTAGAGTTTTCGTAGCTACTTGACCAATTCGTTTATGAAACACTAAAAAACTTACAGAATAGGGTTTTTAATGTTTTGAATATAATAGCGATTAACCAAAAATAACTACATATTTTTTCTCAAGCCCATGCGGTATTTTTTAACGTGGTATACAAACGGTTTTCTACTAATATATTTATACCAGTGGCTATTGTGATAGCATGATGTGATGTTTGTATACTTCTTCATTAGATTATTTTGGGTTCGGTTCTCCAACAAATTGGATTTTTTTTTTCAAATTTATGTGGAATTTATTTTCATCCACAAAATAAAGAGTGGAAAAATTAGAGTCGCCTTTTTTTCACATGAGACTATAGACTAGGATATAGTTTGTCCCACCTTATTTTATCAGTGCAATCTCCGATAATTTCGCATTACAAAATATAACATTTAAACTCATTTGTTCTTTATTTTCAAATTGAAAATAAAGTCTTTGTAGCAAGGTTTAAAACAAAAATAAATTTAAAAAAGATCTTTAAAATGTTAGTTTTAAAAATAAAATACAAAATTAATATTGATTAAAGGATATCTGAATATGCTGATAAAGCCAGGTTAACACTTAATAGTCTAGGCACCTTAACAATTTTGAAGTGTTTATTTGTTAGAAAAACAATTAAATATATTTTATTTAAATATATATGTTTATTTAGGTATTATGAGAGATTTGAACTTATTAAACTAATTACCTTGTGATTTAAAGATATATTACTTAACCCACTACGCAACTTCTACATTTCATAACCGAGGTGAGAATAATAGGATGTTAAACATATATCTCGTAAATGCATTTTTAATTACTTCAAGAAGAATGTACGCAGTGCCTCAACACTGAATACGCAAATATCCAGCTCATACGTACTTACTGTTGCCATGTTTGAAAGCGAGTTTCCGATTGTGAAGTCACGTCGATCTCACCGAATCGACGGCAGCGAGAATCGAGACGCCACGTGCAGCTTGGAATACCAGACTCGTGGAATCGTCCGATAATCATAATTTAACGATCGGGAACTCCTTTCCGAGTAGCTCAGAATAAACCCGAGACGTCGCTGTTGTTTGCTACACAGCGCACAGCAGATTCGAACAACAAACACTGCGTGCGTAGCGGCCAGGCCACGTTTATAAACAACGCAAGGGACGCAAGACGTAAGGTTATCAAATGCTTGTTTTTTTAAACCACGCAAGACGCATAAACGCAACGTAATCATCTGAAAACTCTAAAATTCTAGAGTGACGGCTTGCGTTTTCGCCTAAAGTATTTGAAGTGAAATCATCCTAAAAACTTCTAAAGACGCAGACCTCAGGTGCATAGAGGCCACTGTGCTTTTTTTCATTACATTCGTCACATTTTCGCTTGTTAAACGTTCGCACAGTCAATTAAAAGAACACGTTTTAATCAAATTATTGACTATTTCATGTGTTTTCTTGAAAAAAATAAAGTAATGAAGTAGCTTGGCTTCTGGGTTGCAGCCGTGTCCTTGGCGAATAATTCACCGACGTTTCGGCAGTTGCCATCATCAGGTAGCAGTTACCAGTTAGGGATCGTCCATTAATCACGTGAGGCTCGAAAGAGGGGAGGGGGGGGGCCGGGAAAAATCACGAAATATCACAAGGGGGGAGGGGGGGTGTAGAGAGATATCACGTGTATTTTTTTTTTTCGCCCGATTTCTACTAAACCGAAAAGCGACGCGTGACCTTGACTCGCTGTAGCCAGGCAACAATATCCCCGCCCGCCGCAACATGAACCACCCGGCTCGGCTTGCCAGTCGCTAGTAAGACTGATTTTGGCGCCGAATACATGCGTAATTCACATATAAGCCTTTCCTTTATTATTTTTATGCCAGTGAGAATAAACCTGCAACCTAAATGTGTGTCTGGACATTTTTATCACTGTGCTTAATTTTCCAGAATTAAATTAGATTATACCTATATTTAAAGATAATATTCCGAAATTTTTAAAAATATTTTGCACCAAAAAATACACGTGATTTATTGGGGGGGGGGGGGGGGGTTGTCTGAAACCTCACCACAAATCACTAGGGGGGAGGGGGGGGGGGGGTTAAAAATTTGCTAAAAAAAACATCACGTGATTAATGGACGACCCCTTACCAGTGGGTAACGGCTCCCTGATAATGGCGTCTGCAATGTCGACCGAAACGTCGGTGTATTACCCACTGGTAACTGGTAACTGCTCCCTGATGACGGCAACTGCAATGTCGACCGAAACGTCGGTGAATTATTCGCCAAGGACGCGGCTACAACCCAGAAGCCAAGCTACTTCAGACAGTGGCCGTGAAAGCCTACGAATTTTATTTTAATAAAGTATTATCAAAAGAAGTCGCCGTTAGAAATAGGTTTTCTGCTTTTTTTACAATTTCATTTTGTAAGGTTGGTGACGTCTTGCGAAATACGTTCTTTACAAACGACCGTGACTTTGTTATGTTGGTCATGTGGTTTGTAAACCCGGCCGTAAGCCCTGCTCACACTGCCAAATATTTGACTGCAATGTATTTGACAATAGATTTGGAGGGGTAGCATTGCAAGGAAAATGGCTTCATATTTTCTCCATCAAATACATTTCAACAGATAAACTCAAATATGTTTAAAATTATGTGACACTAAGTATTTTATTGTCCAAACTATTTCAAACTTTTCAATTTTTTATCTCTATTTTGAAATAAAACAGTGCTGGATGGAAATTTTGAACTTGTTATTGTATTTGTGCAATTTTAATTTTTTTTTAACATGTTTAAATTTAAATCACAATAACATTCGTTACGTAATTAAATAAATCATCAGTAGTATATAATAGCCGGAGCTGGCACAGGCTTCAGGCTGAGGAGCCTGAGGAGCCGACCGCCATATTGGATTTGTGACGTCACGGCGGCAAAAATTCCTCAAAATTCCTCAAAAATGACTCAAAATGACTCAAAAATTCCCGTTTCGAGGAAAAATTTCCCGTTTTAGTCCGTAAAAATCCCAGCAGCTAGAAATGTCCTTAAAGAGGCTTAAGCATCCTTAACTCAAGCCTCAGTTAAGCCTCTATCAGGACTTGACCTTGACCTCGACGGCCATCTTTATCCGGGGACAGGCTTCAGGCTGTGGAGCCGAGAGCCGAGCCACATCTCTGACGTCACGCCCATCTGTAACGTCACGTCGACCATCTAGGATAAGCGTAACGGGACACAGTGTAACGGGACATAACGTAACGGGAGAAGTAGATCACTGCGGCCATCTTGGATCCGCCATCTTTAAATCGAGCGCCCCACTCATTATGATGAAATTTTCGTCTCTGTCGTCATATTGATTTTTTTCTGTTCCGATGGAGGCTGCCATATTGGATACCGTCGACTTTGTTTCAGCTGTTTGTTCCTAGATAGAGCCAGCGTCGCTCTTGACTTTTTTCTGTTCCACTGGAGGCCACCATCTTGGATACCGTCGACTTTGTTTTCTCGAACATTCCGGCATTTTGTTTTCCGCCATTTTGGATTATGACGTCACCGTTGCAATTTCCGTTACGGCCGCCATCTTTAAATTTATTATCCGATTTTAATGAAAAAAAATTAAAAATTATAAAATTTTTAATAAAATACTTATAAAAAACAAACATTTACGACACGGAGCTCGGAGTCCTCGGTTCAAACCCGATGAGTGCAAAAAAAATTAAAAATGGCGACCGATCCTTCCCCCGCGGTGGCTGCAGGCATACTGACTCCCACCACTTTTTTTTCAAAGCATATATATCGTCAGGTAGTATGACGTCATGTCCGCCATCTTGTCTTCGTCTGCTGGAAGCCATCATCAGTGTATCGTCGGCGAGAGTGCGCTGACGCCATGTTAGTTTAATTCTTATCCGCTAGAGTGCAGTAATCATTTATTATTGCTGTGACACCCACCATCTTGTCATTTGGCCGCCATCTTGAAAATCCGTAATTATTTAGCTAGAAATTCGGGAAAAATTCCAAAATTCATTAAATAAATTTGTAATCTATATACTGATTGATTAGGTCGACTAAGGTCCTTGGTACGATCTAGGACGATGCAAAAAAATTAAATATAACATCAATTTAACATAATAGTAACAGGTTCGAGGAATTAAACACCACAAGTTCTTTTACAAACATAATATTTATTACATAATTTCTATTCTACTACAGGATCATTTGCGAAAGCCAGCAATCTTATAATCATTTAGTTCCGCAGCGGTGTGAAATGACTAATTCTTAGCTCCAATCGGTTTATACTAGACAGAGTCCAGCCAGAACCTTTACAGACATAGTCCACCTCTTCTTGACAGAGTTTCTGGATACCGTTTTTAACAGTTTGCTTCACATCGTTAGAACTGTAAATTACTGCAGCCGATGTCTTGAATGCACACTTCTTCACTTTGTCATCGAACGGATATGGCTTTCCATATATACAGTCCAACCACAAGTTATATTTCAAAGGTCCGTTTGTTGCTACATCAGCAGTAAGCTGATTGATTATGTCCTCTCTGATATCATCAAGAAAATTACAAATGTCTTTCGACTCACCTAACGTATTTAAATAATAGTAGTCCTTCAATGTTCCACGAAATGCAGACTGCGCTAAGTAGAAGCCATTATCGTTCACTTGTAATGCGCCGAACACAGTCTTAGGTTTATTTTCCTGTTCAGACGTCATACCAATCGGTTGCTGCACATCGGTTTTCTTGCTTGTACGCTCACGAGCCTTCAACCTAAACCGAGGAGTCGAAATTTCTGCAGGTAGTTCAGCAGTAGGCACACGGACTTCACCTTTACAGTTTTTCGCATGCCGTCGCAAATTATCAATTCGAGTAAACCATTCATGACACTCATCACATCGAAACTTCATGCGAGATGGATTCTTCGTGCATTTGCTCCGCTCATGTCTTCGTGCATCATGAGCAAATGCGAACGACGTATCACAGTAGCTGCAAGGATACCGTGGTGATGAAGACGAACCTTTCAGACCCGATCCAGATACAGACGTTGCAACAGTAGTACCATTTCCAGGCATTCTCTTATGCACATCGATGCATCGTTGTTGCGCCGAAACCTTTACTTTCTGCCGCACAGCAGGACCTTTGCATGCCTTCATGTGCGTTTTCATATTATCTTTTCTGGCAAACTGCTTATGACATTTCTCACAAACAAACATTTTACGATATAGGTTCTTGGCACATTCTCTCTTCTCATGCCGTCGAGCATTGCTGCTGTTTGAGAAAATCTTGTCACAGTAACAGCACCGATGTTCGTTAGTTGTTGTCGATTCGGCATCCATTGAAGTCTCCATCGAGGTCGTATCATCGATCGTCGTGGTTTCCTGCACATCCAGCACTACCGGCATTAAAGTCTCTTCTGCTGGTGGTATCGCGTCGGATGAAGTCTCCTCCAGTGTTGTCGCCGTGGTTGTCAACGGAATCTGCTCCTTCTCCGTCGTAGCTGTCGTCAAGGTTACCGTAGACGATGGTACAACCTCCATCGAGTTCGACGTTAAAGACGGTAAAGATGCCATCGAGTTCGCAAGAACAGGTAATTACGCGACTTATGCACCAGATGAAATAATCTAGGTGATCCTTACACCGCCGACGTCAGTAACAAACTGAGCGACCTGCTGTCTAGGACTCGCTTATATACATGCACCGGATGGAATAATACGCTAGTCAAATCAAGAATCATTTACAATATTACTAGAGTCAAAACAACATTAAAAATAGAAGGACCATCAACGAAAAGGCAGCACATTTGGAAGCACCGACAACGAAAAGGCAGCACATTTGGAAGCACCGACAACGAAAAGGCAGCACCGACAACGAAAAGGCAGCACATTTGGAAGCACCGACAACGAAAAGGCAGCACCACCAAAGAAAAGACAGCACATTTGGAAGCACCGACAACGAAAAGGAAGCACCATCAACGAAAAGGCCGCACCGCCAACGAAAAGGAAGCACATTTGGAAGCACCGACAACGAAAAGGCAGCACCGCCAACGAAAAGGAAGCACATTTGAAAGCACCGACAAAGAAAAGGAAGCACCGCCAACGAAAATGAAGCACATTTGGAAGCACCGACAACGAAAAGGCAGCACCACCAAAGAAAAGACAGCACATTTGGAAGCACCGACAACGAAAAGGAAGCACCATCAACGAAAAGGCCGCACCGCCAACGAAAAGGAAGCACATTTGGAAGCACCGACAACGAAAAGGCAGCACCGCCAACGAAAAGGAAGCACATTTGAAAGCACCGACAAAGAAAAGGAAGCACCGCCAACGAAAATGAAGCACATTTGGAAGCACCGACAACGAAAAGGCAGCACCATCGACGAAAAGGAAGCACATTAATTTGTCATTGACTCCAATATTCATTGGCTCCAATATTCATTGGCTCCAATATTCATTGGCTCCAATATTCATTGACTCCAATATCCATGAGCTCCAATATCAATTGGTTCGAATTGCTCCAAAAGGTTCCATCAGCCTTTTGGCTCCAACAGTCTTTTGGCTCCGATAGTCATTGGCTCCAATAGTCATTGGCTAAAATATTCATTGGCTCCAATAATCATTGACTGCAATATTCCTTGGTTCCAATATTCATTGGCTCCAATATTCAATGGCTCTAATATTCATTGACTCCAATATTCATTGGCTCCATCAGTCATTGACAACTACAGTCTTTTGGTCCCAAAAGTCTTTTGGCTCCAAATATATTAGGCTTCAATTCTACGAGGTCCTAAGACTTCATGACTACGCGACTTCGAGCCATGAGGTTACGAGATTACGTGACTACGAATCTTCATGTTTACGAGACTGCGAGGCTACAGAGCTACGAAGCCTCTAGAAAACAAGTTTACGTGACTGCGTGGATACAGGAATACAAGTCTGCATGAGTTCTTGACTACGAAGCTACTCGTCTACAAGACTCCAATTGACACATCTGTCTTCGATGGAATTTTCTCTTTTGCTACATCTACACCATCAGCATTATGTTATAAGATAACAAAGCTACTTGCTTACGTAGCTTCAAGTCTACGAGGCTCCAATACATCATGACTACGAGACTACGAGCCATGAGGTTACGAGACTATGCGATTGCAAGTCTTCAAGGTTACGTCATCGCGAGGCTATAGGACTACGAAGCTTCCAGAACGCATGGTTACGAGAATGCATGACTAATTGGCCGCATGGCTACGAAACTTTATGTCTCTATTTGACTACAATAGCCTCGCGATGACGTAACCTTGAAGACTTGCAATCGCATAGTCTCGTAACCTCATGGCTCGTAGTCTCGTAGTCATGATGTATTGGAGCCTCGTAGACTTGAAGCTACGTAAGCAAGTAGCTTTGTTATCTTATAACATAATGCTGATGGTGTAGATGTAGCAAAAGAGAAAATTCCATCGAAGACAGATGTGTCAATTGGAGTCTTGTAGACGAGTAGCTTCGTAGTCAAGAACTCATGCAGACTTGTATTCCTGTATCCACGCAGTCACGTAAACTTGTTTTCTAGAGGCTTCGTAGCTCTGTAGCCTCGCAGTCTCGTAAACATGAAGATTCGTAGTCACGTAATCTCGTAACCTCATGGCTCGAAGTCGCGTAGTCATGAAGTCTTAGGACCTCGTAGAATTGAAGCCTAATATATTTGGAGCCAAAAGACTTTTGGGACTAAAAGACTGTAGTTGTCAATGACTGATGGAGCCAATGAATATTGGAGTCAATGAATATTGGAGCCATTGAATATTGGAGCCAATGAATATTGGAACCAAGGAATATTGCAGTCAATGATTATTGGAGCCAATGAATATTGTAGCCAATGACTATTGGAGCCAATGACTATCGGAGCCAAAAGACTGTTGGAGCCAAAAGGCTGATGGAACCTTTTGGAGCAATTCGAACCAATTGATATTGGAGCTCATGGATATTGGAGTCAATGAATATTGGAGCCAATGAATATTGGAGCCAATGAATATTGGAGCCAATGAATATTGGAGCCAATGAATATTGGAGTCAATGACAAATTAATGTGCTTCCTTTTCGTCGATGGTGCTGCCTTTTCGTTGTCGGTGCTTCCAAATGTGCTTCATTTTCGTTGGCGGTGCTTCCTTTTCTTTGTCGGTGCTTTCAAATGTGCTTCCTTTTCGTTGGCGGTGCTGCCTTTTCGTTGTCGGTGCTTCCAAATGTGCTTCCTTTTCGTTGGCGGTGCGGCCTTTTCGTTGATGGTGCTTCCTTTTCGTTGTCGGTGCTTCCAAATGTGCTGTCTTTTCTTTGGTGGTGCTGCCTTTTCGTTGTCGGTGCTTCCAAATGTGCTTCCTTTTCGTTGGCGGTGCTGCCTTTTCTTTGTCGGTGCTTCCAAATGTGCTTCCTTTTCGTTGGCGGTGCTGCCTTTTCTTTGTCGGTGCTTCCAAATGTGCTGCCCTTTCGTTGTCGGTGCTGCCTTTTCGTTGTCGGTGCTTCCAAATGTGCTGCTTTTCGTTGTCGGTGCTTCCAAATGTGCTGCCTTTTCGTTGATGGTCCTTCTATTTTTAATGTTGTTTTGACTCTAGTATTATTGTAAATGATTCTTGATTTGACTAGCGTATTATTCCATCCGGTGCATGTATATAAGCGAGTCCTAGACAGCAGGTCGCTCAGTTTGTTACTGATGTCGGCGGTGTAAGGATCACCTAGATTATTTCATCTGGTGCATAAGTCGCGTAATTACCTGTTCTTGCGAACTCGATGGCATCTTTACCGTCTTTAACGTCGAACTCGATGGAGGTTGTACCATCGTCTACGGTAACCTTGACGACAGCTACGACGGAGAAGGAGCAGATTCCGTTGACAACCACGGCGACAACACTGGAGGAGACTTCATCCGACGCGATACCACCAGCAGAAGAGACTTTAATGCCGGTAGTGCTGGATGTGCAGGAAACCACGACGATCGATGATACGACCTCGATGGAGACTTCAATGGATGCCGAATCGACAACAACTAACGAACATCGGTGCTGTTACTGTGACAAGATTTTCTCAAACAGCAGCAATGCTCGACGGCATGAGAAGAGAGAATGTGCCAAGAACCTATATCGTAAAATGTTTGTTTGTGAGAAATGTCATAAGCAGTTTGCCAGAAAAGATAATATGAAAACGCACATGAAGGCATGCAAAGGTCCTGCTGTGCGGCAGAAAGTAAAGGTTTCGGCGCAACAACGATGCATCGATGTGCATAAGAGAATGCCTGGAAATGGTACTACTGTTGCAACGTCTGTATCTGGATCGGGTCTGAAAGGTTCGTCTTCATCACCACGGTATCCTTGCAGCTACTGTGATACGTCGTTCGCATTTGCTCATGATGCACGAAGACATGAGCGGAGCAAATGCACGAAGAATCCATCTCGCATGAAGTTTCGATGTGATGAGTGTCATGAATGGTTTACTCGAATTGATAATTTGCGACGGCATGCGAAAAACTGTAAAGGTGAAGTCCGTGTGCCTACTGCTGAACTACCTGCAGAAATTTCGACTCCTCGGTTTAGGTTGAAGGCTCGTGAGCGTACAAGCAAGAAAACCGATGTGCAGCAACCGATTGGTATGACGTCTGAACAGGAAAATAAACCTAAGACTGTGTTCGGCGCATTACAAGTGAACGATAATGGCTTCTACTTAGCGCAGTCTGCATTTCGTGGAACATTGAAGGACTACTATTATTTAAATACGTTAGGTGAGTCGAAAGACATTTGTAATTTTCTTGATGATATCAGAGAGGACATAATCAATCAGCTTACTGCTGATGTAGCAACAAACGGACCTTTGAAATATAACTTGTGGTTGGACTGTATATATGGAAAGCCATATCCGTTCGATGACAAAGTGAAGAAGTGTGCATTCAAGACATCGGCTGCAGTAATTTACAGTTCTAACGATGTGAAGCAAACTGTTAAAAACGGTATCCAGAAACTCTGTCAAGAAGAGGTGGACTATGTCTGTAAAGGTTCTGGCTGGACTCTGTCTAGTATAAACCGATTGGAGCTAAGAATTAGTCATTTCACACCGCTGCGGAACTAAATGATTATAAGATTGCTGGCTTTCGCAAATGATCCTGTAGTAGAATAGAAATTATGTAATAAATATTATGTTTGTAAAAGAACTTGTGGTGTTTAATTCCTCGAACCTGTTACTATTATGTTAAATTGATGTTATATTTAATTTTTTTGCATCGTCCTAGATCGTACCAAGGACCTTAGTCGACCTAATCAATCAGTATATAGATTACAAATTTATTTAATGAATTTTGGAATTTTTCCCGAATTTCTAGCTAAATAATTACGTATTTTCAAGATGGCGGCCAAATGACAAGATGGTGGGTGTCACAGCAATAATAAATGATTACTGCACTCTAGCGGATAAGAATTAAACTAACATGGCGTCAGCGCACTCTCGCCGACGATACACTGATGATGGCTTCCAGCAGACGAAGACAAGATGGCGGACATGACGTCATACTACCTGACGATATATATGCTTTGAAAAAAAAGTGGTGGGAGTCAGTATTCCTGCAGCCACCGCGGGGGAAGGATCGGTCGCCATTTTTAATTTTTTTTGCACTCATCGGGTTTGAACCGAGGACTCCGAGCTCTGTGTCGTAAATGTTTGTTTTTTATAAGTATTTTATTAAAATTTTTATAATTTTTTATTTTTTTTCATTAAAATCGGATAATAAATTTAAAGATGGCGGCCGTAACGGAAATTGCAACGGTGACGTCATAATCCAAAATGGCGGAAAACAAAATGCCGGAATGTTCGAGAAAACAAAGTCGACGGTATCCAAGATGGTGGCCTCCAGTGGAACAGAAAAAAGTCAAGAGCGACGCTGGCTCTATCTAGGAACAAACAGCTGAAACAAAGTCGACGGTATCCAATATGGCAGCCTCCATCGGAACAGAAAAAAATCAATATGACGACAGAGACGAAAATTTCATCATAATGAGTGGGGCGCTCGATTTAAAGATGGCGGATCCAAGATGGCCGCCGTGATCTACTTGTCCCGTTACGTTATGTCCCGTTTCGCTGTGTCCCGTTACGCTTATCCTAGATGGTCGACGTGACGTTACAGATGGGCGTGACGTCAGAGATGTGGCTCGGCTCTCGGCTCCACAGCCTGAAGCCTGTCCCCGGATAAAGATGGCCGTCGAGGTCAAGGTCAAGTCCTGATAGAGGCTTAACTGAGGCTTGAGTTAAGGATGCTTAAGCCTCTTTAAGGACATTTCTAGCTGCTGGGATTTTTACGGACTAAAACGGGAAATGTTTCCTCAAAACGGGAATTTTTGAGTCATTTTGAGTCATTTTTGAGGAATTTTGAGGAATTTTTGCCGCCGTGACGTCACAAATCCAATATGGCGGTCGGCTCCTCAGGCTCCTCAGCCTGAAGCCTGTGCCAGCTCCGGCTATTATATACTACTATCATCAATGATATTTTAAAGTAATAGAAAAATAATTTTATTTTTTTCACATTATATTTTTTTTGCATACGAGATTTTTATATTATAATTTCTTTAATCACCAGAGTCTTCTTTCCCATTTCAAAGAGTCGTTGTGACGGAAAGATATGTCACTTCTGTTTTCGCTAGGCGCGATTTTTGTTGGGCAATTGCATCCAACTTGTCAAACAAACATGTACTGTGCTTGTGACGTTTTCGGTGACGTCGTAACACTCCAACTTTATTTGACACAACATGTTGGTAGGGACACCTGTATTTCGCGAATACATTTCGTGTCAAGGTATTCCACAAAAAACTGTAGCTTTTCTCCTGTGGTTATTGGCTGAGGTCGGTGAGAGGTGTCGTCCCGCTCTTGACGGGGCCAATGAGAATGTGGTCACCGTACTGCTGCACCCTCACAATTTGCCGTGATCCCATGACTCAGAAATAGCTACAATGTTTTGTGAAATACCTTTACATGAAATGAAATCGCGAAATACAGGTGTCTCTACATATTGGTAGGTGTTGGAAGCTCGACAGTATGGCAAGGCAGTAAGGGCGATATTCCAAGACATTCAGCTAAGATAGCGACCAAGCACTGCCTTGTTGGGATACAACGGTAACCTAGCTCTCAGACCGTAGATTCCAGAAAGTGTCCAAACCCAATCTCTGCTGGGTAACGGAAAAAGAAACTGTACTAACAAACTGTGTCCTGCGCGAGGCTATAAAATTGATTTCAATGCATTCCAGCTGACGTTTGGCAACAATGGATACATTTGCTACGCAAAATATCCTACAGATAGCAGCACTGTTGCGTGAATTAAATTGTGTTAATTTTAATTTTCTCAAGCACTTTTAAAGTTACGATTGTTTATTGTTATGATTATGACCATTAAAGTGTAGGTACAGAATGCATTCCACAATAGTTTCGCGATCGTAAAGTTTCATTTGGCACACCAACACACTTGGTACGTCCCCCGATGTGCACGAAAATGACTATATACGAGTTAATGGCGCCAGATGCGAGTCATCCATCTGGACGATATCGGATCGTTACCACAACGCCGAAATACCATAACGCCGAATGTCAAAATTGACCACAACGCCGACAGCTAGAAAACTGCTGTGTACCACAACGCCGAAATAACAACTGAATGAATTTGTGTGTGTTTCTTAAATGTACCTTAACGCTGAAATACCACAATCAAACCTAACCTTACCTAACCTAACCTAACCTAGCGTAATATAAGCTAACCTAACTTAACCTAGCCTATCCTAGCCTAGCCTAACCTAACCTAGTCTAACCTAACCTAACATTTGTGGCAGTCCTGCAATGACATTTTTCGGCGTTAGTGTATTTCGGAGTTGTGGTAATTAGGCGTTGTGGTACACAGCAGTTTTCTAGCTGTCGGCGTTGTGGTATTTCGGCGTTGTGGTGCGTTCCCGACGAATGTTAACGAAAAAGTGAGCTCAGCGCATGCGCGTAATGTTGGCAACAGAAAGGCAGCAGGTAGGACACCAAAATCGGTTGCCTGAAACTAAGGGACTGGCCGTGTCCTATCGTGCACGGAGAATTTTGGGAAGGATACAGATGTAGCATACTCAACACCTAAACCCTTATTTTTGGGTTTTGGCATACCGACCTAAGTGCTCTACATCGCTCTACATCGCTCGTACGAACTCTGCCCGCGTGTCTTCCGCATAGCGGCGGGGGCTGCGGGTGTTTACCAGTCCAGTGCTCTATGGCTTATCTCATCGCCTCATCGAGGAACCTTTTAACATTCCTGGCAGGGCGACTGCGACAAGAGTCTAGCGACAGGAATGCTACTTGCTGCAACTGCAGAGCCTTCCCGAAGCTTGCCGAGATCGGGTGCTTTAACAACAAACACCCCCCCCCCCCCCCCCAAATCCAACCAAGGACTTTTTGACATCGCGTTATTTTCTCTTACGTATAAAAAATAGCCACACAAATTCTTCTTTGATAAGTGCGTGCGCTTTTCGGTTATTGCATTGAGTATTAAGTGATGTGTGACTTTAAAAATTTTAATGTGAATAATGTGGTCAAGGGTGCCAGTACAAGAGAAAACTTCATCAAGACGTGCTGAAGAAACATACTGGTAAATTGGATGACGTATCTTCTAACAGGAAAAATAATTGTGAATTCAAATAAAAAAAAAAAGGTTTCGATAGACAATGTAATCTTCTTCGAAATCTAAGATACCTTGAACGGAAATATCAGAGAGGAAATTGTTTAAAAAAAAAGTTTCAAGTGCTCATAAAGTGAATTCAGGCCTAATACGAAAAAGTCATTTCTGGATCATCTGGAATCGGAACACAGTGCTGGTGTCAAGTCCCAAGATCTCGAGTGTTATTCTTTCGAACATTTTGTGTAATGGAAGCAAGATGTTGAAAAGGAAACATTTCCCCAGGTTTGTGAAAGAGCATGGTTCAAAAGGTGCGCTGACAATTCTATTGGGAATTATTTTGTATTGTTGGTAGCAAACAGTCCATTTTCCCCTTCTACAATTACTAGAGACCTGAAAAATTCGCGGTTTCGATGACCTTCAGGATAGTCTACGCAGTCCTCTGTGTACTCGGGCAAATAACGCCAGTTCGTTGGCTGCTGACTTGTGAGTCGTCTCAACTGGTTTGTCCGTGATTCGTTACTTCTTTGGTTGAGGGTTTCTCATTGGCCCAGAGTCGTCCAGACGAACAGTGAGCCAATAGCAAAAGCAGCTTAAAGGTATATTTGTATGAATTTCAGACTATCGCTAAATGAATCTACGAATTTTTCCGGTCTCTACCAATCATGAACTCGGTGCACGTGTGTGAAGATTTGCAGTCTACCTTGCTACCTTTCGACAAACTTTGTTTGCATTAAAGTATGTTAATGTTTATTGATAAATATGTGTTACATAACATATTGTTACGAACATGAGCAAGGCCGCGACACGTGCAGGTGCACAGCTGGCTGACATCATGGCCGTGTGGCTGACATCATGGCCGTGCAACATGAGATGTTCCGCGCGCACCTGGGTCCCCGCTCCCCCCATCCTTCCACTCCGCTCCCCGCGCGGCGCTGTTAGCTTGACATACGAAACCTGACAGCTGCGGAGTTACGCGAGCCACCGACACGTGTTTCGAGAGATTTCTGCCGTCGGGTCGGCGCGGAATGACGCGACAGGCCCCAGCCGCGCTCGTAAGTTCTAGAAATGGCGTCTGTGATATATAAGACGAGGACGCCGGCCTCAGAGGGAGTTCAGTGAGAGTTCAGTCGGGAGTTCTCCCGCAGCGGAGTTTCCGGGGCGATAGTGCCGCAGGTGCGGCAGAGTGGCGAAGTCCTTGGACGAAGGTTCCAGGGCAGGAGTTCAGTAGAGTCGGGAGTTTTCCCGCGGCGGAGTTTCCGGGCGATAGAGCGGCGAAGTCCCTGGACGAAGGTTCCAGGGCGAAGAGTTCAGTTACGGGCGATAGTGTCGCGGGCGCGGCGGAGTTCCGAGCTAAGTTCCGAGCGAGGCGTCAAGTGGGAACTCGGCGAAGGGAAGTGCGACGGCGGCGGCGGAGTGCGGCGACGGAGTCCTGCGACGGAGGACCACGAGGGGTGCTGCGGCGAGAGTTGCGCCAGAGGTGCGGCCCAGCGAGGTGTGTGGAACGAGTGACTGGGGAAGCAACATTTTTTTAAGGGTAAAATATTATTTGCCATTTTAGAATATTAATTGTAAGTGACATAAGTAGTGGCCATCAATAAAACTGTTTAGTGTACTAAAATCTTTAATTGGGCTATCCTTTACGAACCCGGTAAATCGCAACAGTATGTTATCGTTCAGGCTATTATATGTGTCAAAGTACAGGTCAGAGGCACCTTAAAACTCAGGGCAGTAATAAACTCAATGATACATGTCCTGCAAGCATACGAGTAATTGAATCTGAAGGTGTAATGTGTAAAACTATTTACATTTCAACACACGTAGATCATCAAAATGATAATAGGCCATCTCAGTCTATCTGATTCGGAAAGACGTAATTTAGCAACAGACCTTGCCAATAATATTCCATTCCAAGCCATTCTAGACAAGATACGCGATTAAGTTTCTGATTCAAAACTAGAAAGAATTCACCTCCTAACCATAAAAGACTTCTACAATATCGAGAAGTGTTACAGTCTATGTGCCGCTTTTGTGAGATACACAGACGATGGGACTAGCGTGTAGGCATGGGTTAACGAGGTAAGGGCAAATGTTATGTCGCATGTTTTATTTTACAAGCCTCAAAATACAGTCACTGAACTGCACCCAGAGTTTAAAAAAATTTGTCTTAATTATTATTAGTGAAGCTCAGTGTGACTTACTGGAAAAAAAATGGCAGTGACTGTATTTGTTTCGATCGTACCCATGTTCGTAACAATTACGGGTTCTAACTGATTACATTACTCGTATTAGATGACGTGAGACAGGGTTTTTCTTGCGCATTTATAATATAGAATAGAAAAGATGAACATGTACTGTCAGTTTTTTTAGTATATATATAAAAAGAAGCTGGAATGATATGCCCCAAAGTCTTTATGTCTGATATGTCTGACGCAGTCTTCAATGCATGGGTTTTAACCATGGAGCCACCGACTATAAGACTTTACTTTTCATGGCACGTAGACAGAGCCTGGCGGAAAAATCTTTCAGAAGTTATTGGTAGAGAAAAAAACAGACCGAAGTTTACAAACTCTTACGAACATTGTTTCAACAACGGGTCTCTGATGCATTTGAAATGGTGCTCCCTGCTACAATAAACCGACTGAATAGAGATTCGGACGGAGCTGATTTTGGGGAATATTTAAGTCAGAACTACGTGAAATATTCAGTCATATGCATATTGTTTCAGGCTGAATAGTGGCATCAATACAAACATGCATATAGAACGTATGCGTAGTTAAAATATATCTATTTGCAAGGAAAGACTGGAAGACGTTTGGATAAAGCAATTTTTCCTATTGTGATCTTTCTTAGGGACAAGCTATTTTACAGGCTAATTGCTCTAACTAAAGGTAAAGTGAACAGTAAACTTGTGAATATAAGAAGTAGGCATAGAGCAAGTCTACTTTGTAACATGGACTTGATTATTGAAGAAAACAATGGCTGGAAAGTTTTATCCACATCTGATATAAAATAATTGTAGAATTGTATCACAAACAAAAAAAAACAGATTGTACTGTTCCTGCAAACTAGTATGTACCGAAAGTACCACATGCATCTATAAATATACTTGCACATGTGTGGATTCCACTATTAAATGGAAAATGTGCAAGCGTATCCATGTGATATGTCAAACAGAAAACAACCCATGAATCAACTGCATCCGAAAATGTTCAAGCCAGTGCTTCCACTAGCGATGGCAATTCTTGTATTCATTTAGAAAATGAACTAGAATTTACTGACAGGAAATATATTGTTGCTCAACTCAGGAAAAAGATATATATAGAGCCACGGAAATTTCGCGCATTCATTTAGTCGCAAGCTAGAATGCAAACCTCCACACTGTCGCACTGTGTTCATGATTGGCACGCAGTTATCTGGACACGCCCCTCTACGACCGTCAGCCAACGATGTCCAGCTAGGAGAGAAGTAAGCGAATCAGGTAGTGCCAAATAACAAGGATAAAAATGTTCTCGCTAAGAAATCAACCAATGGGAAAGTAAAATGGGTCGAGCACACCTATAACTTTGAATTCTATCCTGAGGCCAGAGGAATCCGCTAAATTTCCGGGACTTTAGATATAGGCCTATCTAGTACTTTCTTTAGTATAAGTGATGGAAAAAGTCAAGATTGAAGAAGATATTCATGAAATAATTAAAGGCATTTCCGCTCGAAGTGAGGTTGAGGTAATTAGGTGAAATACTGCAGCCACGAAAGCAACTTTATCTGCAGTTCGTTCGCAGAACGGTTGTCGTTCAAATAGTCAGAAGGCCGTTCCGGGAAGAGAACAACTCAAACGAAATATAGTGCCACAAAGAAAACTGTTTACTGAAAAAGGAAGAAAAGTGATTCATAGCTCTGGAATCTCGAAACCAAATGAAACAGAGATTCAAGACATCGCAATATCATTACAGCACAACTAACATTTATATTTCATTTGAAGTGTCAAACCTAACTTATCTCAACTAAGTAATTGTAGTAAGTTCAGTGGTATATTATTATTTCTAATATTATTTGTTCACTTTGTTAAGTAATTACAGTTAATTCATCTTAATTCAATAGTATACTAATTATTTGAAGGACGAAACATCTCAAATTATAACTATCCATTTGTATAGGAAAACGAATAAGCTTTATTTTGATGCACATTTCCTGGGATCATATTCCAACTTAATCGATTAATTTTTTTATGATTGAAGCTGCGTGTTAAGTGGATGACATTTACATGTGTATATATATATATATATATATATATATATATATATATATATGTGTGTGTGTGTGTGTGTGTGTGTGTGTGTGTGAAAATTTATGATGCTTGAAATTTTTTGTTAAAAATTAGTTTTGTGTAAGTGTGTAAAGTCTTTGTTAATTAGTGCAAATAACATTTAATGTGTAAGTTGTTCACAGTATTTTTTCAAGTTTCAAATTTCTATTAAAGTGACATTCTAAAAATTATTCAAATTTCGAATACAACTTTGGCAAAAAAAAATTATGATTTTTTTATAATTGAAAAGACCACGGTATGGCGTTGGATCCTGCGTGCACGCCATTATGCTCGCTCCAGGTCCGAGCGAGCCTCTGGCCCCGGAACAAGCGCGAGCGGCGCGGCATTTCCAGCCAGTCGCAGCAAGTAGCATTCCTGCCGCTAGACTCTGGTGCGCAGACGGTCTGCGGAAGAAAATTCAGTTGTCGCAGGGGGAGGGAGGGGTTGTCAATGCCTGGGCGAGAGGACAGCTGCCTGAAACCTCGCCCCTGCGTGTCTTCGGTCATGCTTTCAACACTTCTGGGATCATCCTGGACATAGCTGCAACATCGAGTTAAAACATTGGTCTCGTGGCCGGCACACGCTGAGAAGTGAAACTTCACTCTTTAACGATACAACTAAACACAGTTCACAATGAAAAAAATGTGTGCGTTGAATCCTCACACGACCGAAGAGAAACAAACGTCTTGCTTATTAGTAGAGACCCGTGAATTTCGCGGATTCATTACGCGTTATGCTAAAATTCAAAAAATTATACCTTAGTGTTGCTTTTGTCATTGGTTCTCTGTTTATCTGGAGGACTGAGGGCCAATTAGAGACTCTCACTCATAGAAATGTCGAATCACAGGCCACCCAGTCGAGACGATTCACAAGTCAACAGCCAATGAACAGTTGGCATTTGCCCGAGTGTGTAGAGGATATTGGAGTCTATCCTGGAGGTCATTGAATCCGCGAAATTCACGGGTCTCTACTTATTAGTCATAGATAGGGACACCTGTATTCCGCGAATACATTTCGTGTCAAGGTATTTCACAAAATACTGTAGCTTTTCTCCTGTGGTTATTGGCTGAGGTCGGTGAGAGGTGTCGTCCCGCTCTTGACGGGGCCAATGAGAATGTGGTCACCGTACTGCTGCTACCTCACAATTTGCCATGACTAGGGACCGGAAAAATTCGCGGGTTCAATGACCTCTAGGAGGAACTCCATAGTTCTACGTACACACGGTCAAATGTAACTCACTCATTGGCTGCTGTCTTGTGAGACGTCCCATCGTAGCAGCCTGTGATTCGATAAAGCTTTGGTCAGGTGTTTCTCATTGGCCCAGAGTTATCCAGGTGAGTTGTGAGCCAATAGCAAAGACGGCACTGAGGTGTAACTATTTGTATTTTAGCCTATCGCGAAATGAATTCGCGAATTTTTCCGGTTTTTAGCCATGACTCTTAGAATAAGCTACAGTGTTTTGTGAAATACCTGTACATGAAATGAAAGCGCGAAATACAGGTGTCCCTAGTCAAAGATATAGACCTGTAAAATTCGCGGTTTCGATGGCCTTCAGGATAGACTGCACATACCCCTGTACACTCGGGCAAATAACGCAAGTTCATTGGCTGCCGACTTGTAAGTCGTCTCAGCTGGTTTGTCTGTGATTCGATCCTTCTTTGGTTGAGGGTTTATAACTGGTTGTGATTCATCCAGATGAACAGTAAGCCAATAGCAAAATTATCTCAGATGTACATGTGTTTGAATTCTGCCTATCACCGATTGAATCCACGAATTTTGCAGGTCGCTAGTCATAGATAGAGAAATTATTTGTAATATTTTATTTAACAAGAGTTCATAACTGAAAATACTAAGAATGGGGGTATGATCTGTACTGAAATAATTCTTTTCCATGTGAATAAATAAATGGGTACATTATTTAAATTTAAAAAATGTACAATTTTTTTTCCTCGTACATTCAAACCAAACCTTGCGCAAAGTAATATTCTATTTAATTTTTATAATTATTTAACCAGATCGGAATTTTTCCTAACGCTCTAAAATATTTGCCGTCTCTGCAAAGAAGTTTCACTTCAAAAAACCCTTTGATATTTTTATGCGTAATAAAAAATGCAGCCCTGTAGAATCGCTTCACGAACGCTTGCCTGAGAGTGAGGAGTAGGGCGCTCAATATTCTCCATTCCCTTCTCTGCCATCGAGCACCCCACTCCTGGACATTGCACTTTTCTCTGCGGTTTCTTGATTTATCTACTCTTCTTACCCTACCGGCTGTAAATAAATTTTACTTCGAAAGTAAATATTTGCCATCAGGCTTGAGCTCAATAGACAAGTTGCAAATTTTTTGAAGTAAAAAAATTAACGGTCGGTGAGATAAGTTGAAGTGAGAATCATTAAAGCGTAACGAATAAGTGTAAAGGTCATTTAAATATAGCATAAATAATCTAAAAATCTGGAAACAGGGTTGGTAAGTAATAAACAAGAAACGCTGGATACTTAGAAACACCCGGAGATAAAAAAATATCTTTATCGGATTATGATCGCAGAGGGAAAAAATATATTGAGTTTAGGTTTCTCTTCACATACTATCTACTATACTGTGTGGATTAAAGTTTGGTTTTATAGTTACCTGACAATGGAAGGATATGCGAGAGACCAAGTGCGATGAATTAAGGTATTTTTCGAGGATTATGACTTGTATTTCGTAATGTTGGTCGTTTTGTGAATATCTTTTATGGAGATCAAATTCGATTGTAAGATGTATCCTGAGCTAAAATCAGTTCACATTAAGTTGTTAAGCCATGGTTATGTTTACTTTAAAAAAAATTTGTTGTCTGTAAAGTCGGTTTACGGACGATAGTTTAACGTGACGTCATAACAAAACATTGATGAAATGATTGCATACTTTTATGAATAAAATTGAATCATTTTTATTGAATTATCACTATTTTGTATGGATACAAAGAAGGAGTGAAATGAAATCTACAATTTAATTGATAATTTTCTTTTATTTGCACTCATTAATTCAAATATGTTTATTACTCTAACGAACAGATTATTTTAACATAACATTTATTCATGTTTGCTGTTTAACTTCTTCCAAACTGTGTTATTCTGTTAAGGATAGGACGATGATAGGAAAAGTAGGAAACGAATGGGAGTGTTTCAAGTTTAGTGTGCCTCAAAAAAGTCAAATCGATGGTTGTTCCAATCGAGTGGAAGAGAGATAGATGCGGCGCAAACGTACAATGAGCGTAACGGGACACAGCGTAACGGGAAAATGTGCGTAAAGGGACACTTTTTCATGCGTGCAGCCGGCGTTCATCGATTTATTAGTCGTTGTCACGTCAAAAATTTAAAAATCTGGAAACAGGGTTGGTAAAAAATAAACAAGAAACGCTTGATACTTAGAATCACCCAGAGATAAAAAAAATCTTTATCGGATTATGATCGTGGAGGAAAAAATATATTGAGAATATGTTTCTCTTCACATACTATCTACTATACTGTGTGGATTAAAGTTTGGTTTTATAGTTACCTGACAATGGAAGTATATGCGAGAGACTAAGTGCGATGAATTAAGGTATGTTTCGAGGATTGTGACTTGTATTTCGTGATGTTGGTCGTTTTGTGAATATATTTTATGGAGATCGAATTCTAATGTAAGATGTATCCTGAGCTAAAATCAGTTTACATTAAGTTGTGTAGCAATGGTTAGATTACTTTATAAAAACAAGTCAATTATCTTTCCCGCCATGTTCGCGGATGCTGATTAGTCACGATAATTTGTAACGTGATTGTAGGCACTTTAAACGTTGGTCACAATGTTTCACTACTTCACTGCCCTGCTTACACCTCACAGCTTTATTCAATCTAGAATTCTGATTACTGTAGAGCCCTGCAAATTTCGTGGTTTCGATGGCCTTCAGGATAGGCTGCACATACCCCTGTACACTCGGGCAAGTAACGCAAATTCATTGGTTGCCGACTTGTAAGTCGTCTCAGCTGGTTTGCCTGTGATTCGATCCTTCTTTGGTTGAGGGTTTATAACTGGTTGAGATTCGTCCAGATGAACAGTAAGCCAATAGCAAAATTATCTAAGAGTTATATGTGTTTGAATTCTAGCCTAACACCGAATGAATCCGCGAATTTTGCAGGTCTCTACAGTGATTAGTCTCTTAACGGAAAACCAGCGTAGCCACAACGCAAAAACGAAAAGCAAATCCTTCGCCTCAGAAAACAAGCGAGGCAAATTTTTGTCCCAGCATTCGAGACATGGTACGAATTATCTCGAGTGTTCGTTCACTTTCTGTTCGAGCAGAGATTACGACTGGAAGCAGAGCTTTTTAAACCTGGGTCCTTGTCTTGCTAACCCATGCCAGGGGTGGAGGATGGTTTATGTTCTGCAAACACATTAAACCGCTTATGTATAAGGTATGCATCGGGAGCAGCCCTGTTACGAGAACATCTCGTATCACCGTGGAGTTGTAAATGCTCTGCATATTCTGTCCCTTAAGGGGGTGCCTTCCATTTCAGGTCAAGATTTTATAATTACAGTAATTACTAGAGACCTGCATAATTCGCGGATTCATTGACCTCTAGGATAGACTCCACAGTCCTTTAAATACTCGCGGAAATGACACCTGTTCATTGGCTACTGACGCGTGAGACGTCTCAACTAGGCTGTCCGTAATTCGGCACATTCTTGGTTTAGTGTTTCCCATTGGCTCACAGTTCCCCGGATAAAATGTGGGCCAATCGCAGAAGCGGTGCGAAGGTATAGTGGTTTTCATGCTAGTTTATCGCGAAATGAATCCGCGAATTTTGCATGTCTCTAGTAATTACAGATAAACTTGTAGACTTTTTGAATTGTTTAACTTTCACGAAATGAAAAATATATACAGCACATACTTATTGCATAATTAGCTGCCAAAGTTACATTTTTAACGTGTTTGGGTTGAACAAACAAGGAGAATTTAATTTCTTGCAGAACTGAAACTTTTTAGGTTTAACTGCAATGACACTGTCTACTTCAAGAAATGGTTTGAATTTATTTCAGAAAATATGAATTAATTTTACCTTGCATTTCAAAATTCTCAAATTTGTTATGATTTTGACAGGTAAGAAACAGGATGAGTTTTTGTGATAGAAATGCAAACCATATCATGAAGTAGCCAGTGGCATTGCACACAGATAAACATAAAAATTTTCAGTTCTGAAATAAATTAAGTTCTCCTTATTTGTACAACCCAAAAACGTTAAAAATGTAACTTTGGCAGCTAATTATGCAAAAATGAATGTGCTGTTTATATTTTTCATTTCGTGAAAGTTAAACAAACTGATAAAGTCTACAAGTTTATCTGTAATTACTGATAATATAAAATCTTGACCTGAAATGGGAGGCATTATATTGATTTTTTTCTCCATTATTTTTATTAAAGGGCTATTTATAAAATTTTAACTTGATAACCCCCCCCCCCCCCCTTGAATTCTTTTTTTTCCCGCAAATAGTTTTAACAGATATTCATTTAGTGTAACATCATGAGTGTAAATCGCGCAAGTGATGATAGTTAAGAAGGCTTTCGCGTCTTTTTACACCAATGATATTATACTTAGTGAATGAATATCTGTTGAAAATATTTGTGGAAGAGCAACAAACACAAGTAAGTTATTGAGTTAAGATTTTTAGTAATAGTCAGGCAATGACGAAAAAAAAAATTTAAAAAAAAAATCAAAATTGCGTTTTGAGACAGAGCCTTTAAAGGACACCGAACGAGCATGTGGCGGGAAGAACAGATGGCCGTAAACGGGAGGGGCCGCCCTTACAGGTTAGACAGCCGTCTCCGTGGGTCAATCACCACGCTTCAGGCTAGACTTGATGTACGTATAGCGCAAACTGTATCGCCGCAGCACACGGAATTTGTTGGGTCTAGCTCGCCTTACGCTGATTTTTTACACTGTGTGAGGTATTACGTTTTTATTTGAAACTAGCTAATGCCCCACATGCGCTGCATTGCCTTTTAAATTTTTTTTTGTAATTTGTTTGAAGTAGGTACAAATATGCAAAGTATATCTCTCTATCTCTCTCGTTCTCTATATATGTGTCTCTATAAATCTCACTAAATTTCTCTCTGTATATAATTATCTACCTATATATCTCTACCTCTATACGATTCATATGTTTATTAATATATCCTTACACATATCCAACTCTCTATGTATCTATGTTTATATATCTCAATCTATATCTCAATATATATTTCTCTAAATATCTCTATATCTATATATCCCACGCTATATCTCTCTATATGCCTCTATATAACTCCCTCCATCTCTCTTTACCTCTCTGTATCTCTATCTCTCAGTGCCTATATCTTCCAACAGAAGACGAATACACAAACATTCATGTATATATTTACCTATCTATATTTTTATATATAATTTTGCCTGTCATATTTGTGACATAGGTATTTAAATCACGCGCGTATTTGAATGCAATGTTGTGTCAAAATCTCAAAGCAATCGGTGAAGAACTTTCTGAGATTTAAGATTTTGAACGAACGAACATTTGAAATTTTATTTACATAGATTTTGCAGTTTGATTTCATTCCCAAGAAGTCTACGTAATAAAAACAATTTATTTATATTAAAAAAATAACATTTAAAAAAAGCCTTAAAAAACGAACTTCGGGCAGGCATCGCTACAACTAATACGTAGGGGCAGGCATTTTTCGCGAAAAGATCTGAATGCTTAATAGACTGCTACAAGGTATACCCAAACCCTTGGTTTATTCCTTGTGATTGGCGACCGTATGCTATAGAAGTCGTTGCCTTATTTTACCGAGCCATTCAGGACGCGTTTGCTTTTGCACTGAATTACTGTGATTGGTGTTGTTACTATCTGCGAGAAACTCACCCAATCACTAAACACAGATGGTGCTACAGTGTTTTAACTTTCAGCTTGTCTCGAAATCTTTTCGCGAAATATGCATGCCCCTACTAATACGTTCTTGATGAAGGAAATGAGACGCTTTGGCAATAACGCGATATAATAATATTCCCGTCTGTGGTAAGGAGTCTACTGAAGACATGTCATTACTCATTAGTGAACACATCCCGGGAATGCCTGTGCGTGGTGACGGAGTCGTAGTTGCCATATTGGTAGGGGCATGCGTTTTTCGCGAAATAATATGGTCACTCGTTAGACTGCAACAAGGTATGCCATTTTCCCCTTGTGATTGGCTGCCATTTGCAAGAGAAGCCATCGCTCTGTCTGGCCGGGCCATTCAGAACGTGTTTGCTTCAGCACTGGATGGCTGTGATTGGTGCGCCGACTGTAGACATGCACCTGGAATAAACCCAGCCAACCGCGAGAGACAGAATATGCTACAGAGTTTTAACACACAGCTGGTCGGAATATCTTTTCGCGAACATTATTTGGCCCTACATATTGACCTTTGGTAACCTTGACATTCAAAACTTCCCAACAACAATTCGAATTTTTTTTAATTACCTAGTCATAATTTTACATTCCAAGGGCAACATTCCCTTTTGAGAGAAAATTTCCCATTTTGTTCTCCGAAAAAATCTGACTTGAAATGTCAACCGAGAGCTTAAAACTCAACAAACAAAAAGTTCAACTCAAGAGTCTGAGATCCATGCCCATCACTTGAAATTAAATTGGACATGGTGACCACGTTCTTACCTTTATATATATACATAGGCTATATATATGTGTGTGTGTGATATTTTTTAAAAATTTTAAATGAAAAATTAACAACGCCGTCGTACCTGACGATGTCAATGTACTAAAATAATTGAAAAATGCATCAAAAATCAAAAACTGATTAAAAAAATAATTGAATAATCAAGCCATTTCCACACAAACTTTTAAGTCCTCGGTTTTTTTACGCAACTTGTGATAAAATTTCAAAATCTTACTCTGCAATATTTACCAGGTTCTAAATCCCACTATACCAGTGTGACGTCACGGTATATATTATAGTCGCCATTTTAGATTCGCTTTTTCTTCTACTAGAATGCAAGGAAGTCTATGTGATGATGATGCTGCTGCTATTGCACAATCCTTGAAATACTCTTTAACTTATATCTTAAAATCCCCCCCCCCCCTCTAATTTCCCCAAACAAGTATGGCCTTTGCATGTCTTTAACAATTCTAGCAAGCCACCTGTGCTGGCATTTCACGCAGCTAAACATCTTCCTAGGTTCATTGTTAGCACATTCTCTCATGTCATGTCGACCATCATTACTGTTGTTCGAGTGGCGACATCGATGCTCGTAAGATGTTGGTGAAACTAGCGGGCATCGAGGATGGATTCACCAAAGTGTCTGTGATTGCTTGCATCGAGGTCTCCGCAGCTGACGACACTGCACGCTGAGGCATGTCTCGTGTCGACGCCAGAGCAGGAGTCACTGGGATATCCGCCCTCGTCGGCGTTGAGAACTGAACAGAGTTCTGAGGCCACTTTATTGCACATTTCAAGCCACGGGCATTTGTACGGGCCAACACAGGAAATTTTCCCTCAAATAAAGGGAGTTTTGAGTAATTTTTAGAATTGTCGAGTCATTTTTGGGAAATTTTGAGTCAATTTCAGGGAATTAATAAAAAATCAAGGTCACCAAAATCCAAGATGGTGGACTCTGACACCGACATCACGTACCTGCACTAGTTTCCAGAGCCCCCAGTAGATGCTGCCCATGGCGCTCGTAAAATTACTTTCTGTTTTCCTTGCAAAGAGGCATTAAAAAAGGGAGTTTACATTAGGCACAGTTTCTTGTTTGTGGTTTATCTTAGTCATAGTTTTGATGAATTTATTTTTCGGAAAGATTTCTATGAAATTCTTCATTAGAATGCCCTGGTAATGGATTTTGCGCAAGCATTTCGCTAATGCTTCATCGTCACTTGCTCATGCTTAGTTTTGTACGACAGAAGTACGTTCAATATGTGTTTTTGTAGTGTCAATTGGTTCAGAAGACCTCATCTGCGCCCGCCCTTGCACATAGAACTTATTAATTTATCAATGAGTTCGTTGTGTATTTTCATGCACAGGCCTATATATAGAATGAAAAATTTATACGTTAGCTATTTTGAATAAATAAGTGTCTGCATTAGTGTTTTTAATCTAGTTTTTTGGTCTCATTTGTTGTCTGGAAACATTAGTCTAGAGTTGCACAAACTATAATAATTTTTTATTGTACTTGATAAACACTGTAAGCGAAACCTCATTGTAAGCAGTCAGTATTGTTAAGTCGTTCATTTACGGACATATCTGTTTGAACCACTATGATTTTATCATTGCGTCAATATGAAGTGTTTGAAGCTCACAAGAAGCACGTGAACTTAAATAGTCCTTTTTTTTTAATTTAAAAAGATTGCTGAAAAAAATGTTTTGTTCGAGTGCAAATTATTTTTCACTCCTTTGTGCGGTAACAAGATTTCCCACACAGTAATTGTGTTTATTATTATTTATTTTTATTTAAGAGTAATGAATTATGTCATGTTTATTTTCCACATTTGTATGTTTACAGTTACATACTATATTTTACAAACACTAATTGTTCCAGTACGACGATATAATAACAGTTGAAGATATTTATTTTCGAACACTAACCTATAATATTGTTTGTTATTGTATTTGTTTTCAGCACAGACTTTTAATACGTTTGTAATATCTTTGACTCAAGTATGTTTTAAACTTAATAATTTTTCTTTTAAATTTAATTATATCTTACCTGGTTCTTTGCCGCGCACGTCTGAAGGCCATATGTTTTATATGTTCTTCAGCCAATCAGCAGCCGGTTCAGGTCAGGGAGATTAATTAAATTCTAATTGTTAGGAAGAGAATGTAAAATAAGGCGTCTTCATCGTATGGTTTTTACCAATACGCCACTTATTTTGGTGATTGAACATGAAAGTTTTAACTTCAGTGTTCTTATATATATTTAAAAGAATTCACCAGACGTCACATAGGTTTTGTGAGTATTAATTAGGACATTATTATTAGCCAGTCCAGTCACGTATTTAACAAATACGTTTTCGCGTCGTAAGGGACGTGACTTGGAACATCATCCTGGACATTTATATATGTTAATTCATCGTCCTCACATGAATTTACAACCAAGTCGAAACATTATATGTTTTGGAGCAAATCGATTTAAATTGTATAAAACATCAACATTTTCAGTTTGGAAATTAGAATTCGAAAACCAGTGGTCCGATTTAATAGTCTCTCGAAGCTGACCCTGAGTTAATAGCCGTGGTAATAATAATTAATTTTCATTGAACCCTCAAGTACTATAATAACATTTCTAATTTCTACAACCTACACCGTGAATGGAAGCAATAGGATTCAATATTTTTTACTAATAAACTCTTGAATGTGTATTTCTGTGCCGACCTTAATTCCTGCAATTTATTCAGCGAATAATCAAACACATGTCACGAATTTCAAGTTAATTGTATTAATAGTTTAATTAACCATTTTATGGAATGTTTAGTTTATGTGTTGTGGTAATAAATTATATGTTATCATAGAAATTACATATAATGTATCATTGCTATTCTTCCTACCTCTGTATGTGTAATTGTAAGGATAAAGATTATTTATGTTTATTAACCCATTCATTATTCAAATAGTATTATTAATAATAATAATAATAATAATAATAATAATAAAGACCAGTAACGTTGCACCTTTATAAAATTTGTTTGAAATGTTAATCCTTCAAAAAAGTTTTAATGCTTTTAAAAAAATATATCTGCATAAAAATTTACAGCGTTTCTAAGGACTCTGCCATGAACGTGCTCTGACATCTACTGTTGGTTATGTTAGGAATTACTCGGCAATAAACTTGATTCTTTGTCCAGATATTTGGTTGGAATTATACCGGCGGTGACATTGTTTCAAATATAGTAAGAGTCACCCTAGCGACGATGAAATTCTTTGACACTAAAAGAAAGTAAACTTCTGAATGACGATAATTAGCTCGCAGAAAAAAAAGTAAGAACTTAAGAAACAAACTTGTTGCGCCAAAGAGAGTATTAAATATGAAAGTAATCGACTTACATTTTAATTCCCTGCAAAAGATTTTGTACGTCTTCTTAATCCCTTTCTTTTTAAGAAAAAAAATATCTTGAAAACATAACAGGGCCAATCTCTTCTGAAATATTAGACTAAAGAGCAACTTGTCTTGCCTGATAAATTGTGAAAGCTCTTATAAGGTTGGGTTTGAATTACCGAAAGACTCTTATATATGAAAAAAGTTTATATATATTAAAGTTATGATCGATTGTGAGTGAATGAGTATAGCTAAAAGACACCATCGAATTTTTTTTAAGGATACTTAGTCATTAAATTATACAAAATTAATACAGAAGTAGGCTAAAATAAAAAAAAAGTGAAACGGAGAAATTTTTCATATGTAGTGTCACATTACTGTATCTCCTTTTAGGTTATAACACTACAGCAGGTTAATACAAAATGTTCCTTTATACCATTACTTACTGCAAACTCACTGATAATTTTTTAAATATAACATCAATTTGAAGGAGAGATTGTTTTACGTATGAAAAAAAAACTGCCAGTTAAGATTCAAAGGAAGTCATGAGTTTTCAAAATACTATAATAAAACCGTACAATGACTAAAAACTATTTTCTTCGAAAATAAAAACAAATGGCGGCGACCTACGAGGCTTAAACGGATGTTCGCCGGCTTCTGGCGGTACGGGGTTTGTCTTCGGGTCTCGAGAAGGCATGGTTTAAAAAAAGTAATGTTTAAATACAGCATAAATATTGTCACTTATTAAAGAAATGTCGATGACTAGAATGAATCGTCCAAAATAATTCGATAAATTGGGGATGTAGAACGTAGGCTTTAGTCGCCATATTCAATAAATACTTTTGTGTCCTGGGTTGAGGCTAGGTCCTCGTGGCAACTGATGTTACTCGCCTCTTTGAGGATGGCGGCTACAAGGCTTGCCGAAACGTCGGCCACATCATTTACAAGAACGTGGCCTCAAGCCAGAAGGCAAGAACCAGTTTAAATAGGAGGCTGTTTGTTTAATTGGTAACGATAAACCGAACGAGAGGTTAAAAATATTGAGGTTTCGCAACGATAAAACTTCAATCTAATAAAATTTCTTGGACATACGCAATTGCAGCTTTGCACTGTTTGTCATGAAAAATAATAATAAAACCGCAAATCAAGAATTAAAAAAGGAAAACATAAACTGTTGTCTGATATTTTAGTTTAAATGTGTTCGTCTGTGCTGTCGCCGTTGTGTTGTCCATAATACCTGTTTATGTTCATCTTGGGGTTTATCTGTTTGACATCAGCTGATTAAGGCTTGTTTTCTGTGAGTTTATGTTTCATTTTTTATTTATTATTTTGCAGTTATGATTTTTTCCATGACAAGCAGTGCAAAACTTCAATGATATATGTCCAAGAAATTGTATTAAATGGAAATCCCCAATTGCATGAGTCATTTAAAGAAAGATAAAATTTCGGACTCGTTTTCAGATGAACATGGGTTCGAATACCGATACATCCATTCACATTTCGGTTTCCCTTTCTTACCAAAATAACTCGAGCTAATTTTTGAAAATATTCCTTACAAAATGCCAATGCAGTTTGCTTCCCTAATTTGCCCGACTTGCATAGAGTCTGTGAGTCCAAAATTACTTATTTGTATGATTAACGAGACGCAAGGAAATCCAGTGTGTATGAAATTTCCGTCAATGATTGAAAACATCTTTCAAAACATGATTGTAGATATTTATTAATACAAATATTTCGTGGTTTAGGCGTTTATTTCAAATTGCATTGGTTTTTATAAACATACAGTTGTTATCATGCGATGGCTATGTTACCTACCATCGGTGAAAATGCGTATGTACATAGTTCTACATAATATTACATATTCCTTAAAAAATAATTCGCCTTTATCGCAGCAATCAAATGTGTTCGAAATGGTTGATTTCTCAGTGAGAGTGTTTCACATACTAACAAATACCTAAACAGCACAAGTCGTATTGCACATCGAAAGTTAAAACATATTCATGGGTCCATATAAGCGCAGAAAAAATAAGGCAAAATTCTCCAGTTTTACGTAGCAGTTAATGTCATAGTGTAGTTTGGTGGAACTAGCTGTGCTACGCATGCTTAAAATGTATGTATTCTTAAAACTCTATTGGCTGTCAATGTTAGCCGAGAGATAGTGGAAGATATCCAGGAAAAGTTGCTGAGCTATGTATGTGCATGATGTGGATGAGTGTGGAAAACTATATAGTAAAAATGATCATTTTATTTTAAACCACTTCCTTTTTCCACAAAAAAAAACGTTTATTCCAGGCTTTAGTTGTACCGGCTGTACGAAATATACCACGACGCTTATTTTCGACGCTAAATGTGGTTCGAGATTTTCTGATGCACTTGAAACATTAATGCCACGACTCAGGTATACGAATAAGCAAAACACTCGCCTGCTGACTTTTTTGGGGGATGCTGAAGCCAGACAAATTAGCATTCAAGAGTCGCGAATTGAAACCCTTGTCATCTGCACTGGCGATTATCAGTTACCATGATGAGTTACCTAGGATCTAGAGGCCTTGGTGTAAACAATGAGAAACATGTTCAGTCAGAAAAAGGCCACAGTACCTTAGTCGTAGAAAAATGAGAGCCTACACTTTTGGAGCCCCATTTGAGTGGGTAGCCATTGTCATTGCAGGGCCATTTCCCAAGACAAAGGATGGTACCAGTCTGGTGGCAATTGATTTCCCCCGGATCTATGCCCGTCTTTAAAGAAAGCTGTACAAAGAAAGTCCACGCATAGTTTAGGATCTGCGAGCCATCAACAAAGACCAGGACCTGCCACATCGCTCCGTACGTCGCATGAGAAATATTCTCGCCAGCATTCATCAGCGTGTGCCGGCGTGTCTGGATGTCAGATCATGCCTTTTGGAAACGCGTTGTACAGATGCTCCATTTGCAACTGCACACACAACATTAGAGTTACGTCACATTCAGTGCGAAGTGACTTTTCGGATACTGAATATCAGGTTTACGGCCGACATGTGATATTTTGTCCATAGACACATAGCTGAATATATTTTGGTAAAAAACCTAAACCAATCACATCCCAAAACTCTCTCCTTTCACTAGTCACTTTTATCCTGACACTGCCTCATGTCATCACCCACCCTACTCCTTAAACTGTCCCATGCTGTAACTCACACCACAATATCTATTATTACTCTTTAAACGGTTTCCTGCTATAAACCAAACAACAATTGTTATTATTACTCCTTAAACTGTCCCATGCTGAAACACACGCCACAATATTTATTTTTACGTTGTAGAAAGACACTCGAGTCAATTTACAGAGTTCCCAGGCTTAGAATTGTGGTCAGGTCATCCTGATTTCGGTTTCCCATGAGCAGTATATAATAGTATGTCTTGGGACAAGGTTTAGCATGTGGAATCATAGCCGTTGTCCGCCATCTTAGATTTTAACATCACGGTGGCCATTTTGGATGACCTTTGACTTTTACCACGGCCATCACCTTGGATGATGTCACATCAGCTTTCTTGAATTCCGCCATATTGAATTCCGCCATTTTGAAATCAAGCGCCCCACTTACGAACATTGCACTATTCGTTACAGTAACATCGTGATCTGGCTCATGTCCACCATCTTGAATTCTGTTATCACATTCGACATCTTTGATCTGACAGTAAAGCCAATTTTTTAAATTCCTACAACATGTACGCTATCTTGTCTTCGTCTGCTGGAGGCTGCCATCTTCAATGACATCATCGCCACCATCTTGTTTTTTGTTTTGATGGAGGCTTCCATCTCGGATATCACCATATTTGTTTCTGCTTTTTTGTTTCTAGAGAGCGCCAGTATCACTCTGTCTCATGCACATAATGTCAAAGTACCATTACCTACCGGTGTTGTTATGGCCCTTACCGAAATACTTCATTTTAATTTTTTATACAAAATACATTGAAAAGGAGGTGATTGGAACCATGCCAGCTTGGACCTCTTGGTTTGAAATCATACACCTTTGACCACACGACCATTGAGTTATTTACCATACTGTTAATTTAATATTTGGACTTGTAATTATTTTTTTAGTTTGAAGGAATAATATAATTACCTGTTCGAGACCGAGCTGCCATATTTTATTTTTCAATACTTGCTACCAGGAATGCTTGTGTAGTGTAGTACACACGTCATTTTCTATAGAGCGCTGCCACCATCTGGCTTTCAGAACTTGATGCCAGGAGTGCTAGAGTCACATAGTGCACAAATCATCTGATAAGAGGGCGCTGCCACAATATTGGTTTAATATTTACCCACTTGAGTGCAGCAGTATTTATAACGGTGTCATCTGTCACCATCTTGTCGACCATCTCAGCTGCCGTCTGGGAAATTCGTAACATTTTACTTGGAAATTCACGAAAAATTCTAAAAAATCATCAAAACATTCACTCATTATTTTTACTGATTCATTTCCTGTCCTCGGTTTGATCCTTGCTCTATATAAAAATGTTGTAGGTAAAAAAATCTTATTAAATAAAATATAGTGAAAAATACTAAAATCATCAGAAAAATCACCTTTTATGTAACGATTGATTTGATTCATTTCAGTCCTTGGTTTGACCCTTGGTCCATGCAAAAAGTAATTTATGCTCTTAAATATTTATTTAATTAATCATCCTCATTGCAAACAAGAACTCCTGTCTGCTGAGCAAAAATTTTACTCCACTTGACTCCGTTTACCATGGAGGTCTTTTCCGATATTTGGCATACATTTTAACCAAGTCATGTACAATTTCGGGCGTATAGGCCAAGTGTATCCGAACAAAGAGGCCTTCGTCGTCAATACTTGTTATATTATTTGAAAATATATATATGACATTTTAAGCATACAAGACAAGAATATCTGAACTGTCAGAACTACAGAATGAATATAACCTATTACAAGAAAAAAGGCCAAATAATTAATCATGTTTTACCAAGACCAAAAAAATTGGAAACCATTAAATATTCATCCCCAACTACAGATTATACTACACACATTTAACGTAAAGGACGGACTTTTATACGAACATTTAACTCAGTAGGACATGATCCCATCGGTAGGGATACGAACTCATCATAGGAATACGATTCCATCAAAGCGATACGATCTTATCAGGAGAATACGATCCCATCAGTAGAGATACGATCTTATCAGGAGAATACGATCCCATCAGTAGAGATACGATCTTATCGGAGAATACGATCCCATCAGTAGAGATACAATCTTATCAGGAGAATACGATCCCATCAGTAGAGATACGAGCCCATCAGTAGGATGCGATTGGTAATCCCATTAGTAGGATACGATCATTAGGATACGATCACAGGATACAACAGGATCCATCTCCATCTGGCTACAGTGGTGCCGTTTGCATTTGATTCGAAACTGATTTCAACTGTATTTTTCTCGAACTTGCTCCGATTTGTGTAATGACTTTATTATTACTCTCCATTTTGTGTGTCATTTGTGAAGATTTTTACAAGTTAGAAGTTGTACTACGAGAACTCAGTCTTAGAAATAAAACAATCATTTATGATATCCAAAATATAATTTATTTTTAAATTTTACACAAATTCAGGTAAAACATTATTATTGCTTGTAGCTAGCTTCCCTAAATTGTTTGAGTATGGAGGCTAATTCATTTATGTGCGAAAAGTTTCCTGCCCTAAGCGAAGCCAGCAGTAGTCTCAGATGATCGACAGTATATTAGGATCTTCCCATGTCTTGTAATTAATCTATTCTGCAGCTGTCATCTTCCTTGCATGTTTATTATTAATATTTTTATGATCTCTGAAGTCTTTTATTTGAACACCAGCCATAAAGTCACTATCGTCATTGCTCAGTCTGGTTAATTTATAGATGTATATGTTTTCCAACACAGAGGACCAAGCTGTCATGGCTACAATTATATAGCATCCAATGTACTTTGTATAAAAATTAGATTAAGTATGTATATAAGGGTCATAACAACACTGGTAGGTAATGGAACATCGACCTTATGTGCATGTAACAGAGCGATGCTGGCACTCTCTAGGAACAAACAGCAGAAAAAAAAGGCAATATCCAGTAGAACAAAAACAATATGACGGCGATTATGTCATCCAAGATGGCGGCCTACAGCAGACCAAAAGGAGATAGCAGTTATGACAGAATAAAAAAGTGGCTATGAGGTAAAATTAAATATGGCGGATGTGAAGACAATATTCAAGATGGCGGATGTGACATCAGAATTCAAGTTGGCGGACATGAGCCAAGGAATACCACCATAATGAAAAATGCAACATTTGAATGTGGGACAGAAATGGCAGAATTAAAGATGGTGGAATCTAAGATGGCGGATGTGACACTATCCAAGATGGCTGCTAGGGTTAAGGTCAAAGTTCAAGGTCGTCCAAGTTGCCGCCATGACGTCACAATTTAAGATGGCGGACAATGGCTCTGGCTTCACACCGAGAACCCTGTCCCAGGACATACTACAATATTCTACTCCCATGATCTCCCGAAACTGATTTTTTTCGGTTGAAAGAGGTTCAAAATAGCAATTCATTGTTAATTAATGCTAATTCCTCATTACCAAGGTCCTTATAAGTGAAATATGATTCAGCAGACCACATCTGAATTTTATAAAAGCACTTCATATCAAAGTCGAGCTTTTAAAAATCAAAATCCCCAAAATTTAAGTCGGCTAAGAAAAAAAAATTGGTTGCCTGTAAAGTCGGTTTACGGACGATAGTTTAACGTGACAACGTCATTACAAAACATTGATGAAATGATTACATTCTTTTATTAATAAAATTGAATCATTTTTATTAAATTATCACTATTTTGTATGGATACAAAGGAGTAAAATTAAATCTACAATTTAATTGATAAATTTACTTTTATTTGCACTCATTAATTCAAATATGTTAATTACTTTAACGAAGAGATTATTTTAACTATAACTTTTATACATGTTTGCTATTTAACTTGTTCCAATCTGTGTTATTATGTTAAGGATAGGACGATGATAGGAAAAGTAGGAAACTAATGGGAGTGTTTCACGTTTAATGTGCCTCGAAAAAGTCAAATCGATGGTTGTTCCAATCGAGTGAAAGAGAGATAGATGCGGCGCAAGCGTACAATGAGCGTAACGGGACACAGCGCAACGGGACAATGAACGTAACGGGACAATGTGCGTAACGGGAAACTTTTTCGTGCGTGCAGCCGGCGTTCATCGATATATTAGACGTTGTCACGTCAAAATATATAGGCCTATCTCCACGCAGCAAGCATTCCGTGAATTTTTCATTTTGGATTCTCGCCGGAATAGTGGTCATGAAGTTCTTCGGACAAGTCTTGCAGCGGAGGAGATTGATTTAACAGCGGGCCGTGCTGTCAGCTGGAGTCGAGCACCGCACACCTGCCTCGTGCTGTCGGGAAGAGTTGCCTAGAGAACCGGGGGGAAACTAAGCCGGGGGAAATTCGCGCGCGACCTCCGCCATCTTTGGGGCTCTGGGAGGGGCCGCATCTCGCCTCATCGCGGGCGCTGATCTTGGAACTCGCTGTTGCGAACCTCAGCGCGCCGACCTTCTTAGCACCACCCCCAACACCCCCTCCCCGCCTGCCGGCAGCTTACAATAGCCTGGCGCGAACCGAAGCGGGACCTTGTATGTAATACCCGCGAGAAGCTTCTTCCCGGAGAAGGGGGGGGGGGGAGGACTCTCACCGGGGAGTGGAGTCGAAAATCTTAGCGCAAATCCACCGTGAAATCGTATTAGTAAAGTACCCAAAAGACAGTAGAAGCGAACTGGGGTTTTCTGGGGAAAGGTTTCGGAGGTGGGGGTGGTGAGGTTGTTTCAAACACCCTGTCTTCAAGGGATAGAAGAGCCTCCCACCCCCAAAAACCTCCAATCCTTTAGCAGCGAGTCCCAGACCTTCTTACAATACCCCTTCACCCCCGCCCGGGAGAAACCTCTGCAGCCTTCGCTATCGAGCAAGTGTGAATTAAAACTTTGGACTAACACGGAATTAATGCTTCCCTCCGCAGGAAAGTTGCGCCCGACCTGGTTCCTGGAGCGCGCGCGGGGTCAGAGGGGAAGAAGATGTTTTAAGACGATTTGTCCCTCACTTCCGCTCTTTATCGGCCGTCTGGCGACAGCGGCTCAGGCGCCCGTCAGGCTCCCAGGCGGCGAGTGGGAAACATGGCGGACGACGCCTCTGCAATCGCCGCAGGCTGCTGTCGGGCCGGCAAGGACCAGCTATCGACGATGACAAGGTGAAATCTCTCTTTTAAAATATATTTAAACCATTTTCATGGACATACTCCTGTGCTTTTTTTTCTCGCTGTATGCCATAAAGATACCTCAAGAATGGACAGAAAAACAAGCCAAAAATCAGCCGATGTTAAATGTTAAACGAATATTCTGTGGAAGGAATTAGTTGCAGGAATATATATGACGGCACAGGCGAACAGAGTGGGCTGACCACGACCAATCAGAAAAGAAAAAAAAAAACGAAAAAAAAAAAAAACAAGACCTTCGACAACACAGCGACAAATATAAGAACCCAAAAATGATGCAAAATTGATCAACTGATGAACGCAGTAGGTCTCCTAATAGGTACATTTTACTATATAATTGTATGGAAAAAAAAGTCATCATTAGATGTGATTTTTCTTCAAACGGTTGAGCACAGGGTGTCTAGGTGACAGAACCGCCCGGATAATAGTGATCCCTGAATACTCGGACACCGACTATCTGGGCATGAACTCGAGTCATGCCGAGGTGTCGGGCTCCAACCCGCAACCTCCGCTTCACTAGCGTGAACAATGGATGAACTGCATCAAGATACTCGTCCAGAAATCCAAAGGGAATCGTTTGATACGTGAAGTAAGTTTCATTAAAATTCATTAATATTGTTGTGAATGTGGGAGGCAAGTCCGCGACAAGTGCCAGGTACCTAGACTGGCGGCCCCGCACGGCTACTGACGTAACTCGCACATACCTTCGGGGATTAGTGTGGCCTGGCCTCGCCACCCCCCCCCCCCCTCCTTAATTTGTCAACGCTCCATCTTTCCTCGGCGTGGTCATCTTTTTCTTAATGGCTTGTGGAATTCTGCGGGTTTACAGAGGCCGCCGCTTGGAGTGGCGTGAATAGCGATGTCTTTCTGGATGCTTCGAGCGTCGGGTCGGCCCGGGATGACGCGACAGCCACAACCACTCCAGTCAGTTCCAGAAAGACGGTCACGGGTATAAAAGCGGCGACGCCGTCCTCTGCGGCAGTTGAGTTCTAATAGGCGATTTGAGTGAAGCGCGAGTTCGGCGAATAGCGCAGACTCGGAGTAACGGGACCGTGAATGTGTGACCGAGTGGCGCGAAACTGTGTGTGTGGACAGGCGCGAGGTAAGGGGCGAACCACTGTTGAGCCTAGCTCCAGTGAGGAGTGCGAACTGCGGACTCAACAGATACTTATAGATTTGTGAACATCTATTAATTGTAGTGATTTAATTAGTAATGTAAATATTAGTAGCAAATGAAACTGTATAAAATTAATTGGGCTATCTTTACCAACCCGTTCTCCCCACTCGTAAAAATATAACCTAATTATATCATAAGCTTACCAGTAAATTTAACACTCACACAAATGTAACTTTTAAAAATTAAATTGGTTCAGAATCCCGACCAATTTTTACTACATATTTCGTTATGGCGATTTTATTGTTTTATTATGAACTCAAAAGGGATTCAAAAATTCTTCATAAGCTGTGACGCGCTTACCAGTCACACGGAACGTGTTAATTGAGCTTGCTCGTGTATAAGTTTATCGAATGTGAGTGAAACATCATTAAAAGCCTCCTCACGCCTCCAAACACACACTTTCAGCCAAGAGAAGGTTCTTACCATCGCGTGTCAATGTATTATAAAACACGCTTAATTTACGAATGTCCTATTACGTAAGACCAAGAGTCATGCATATTTGGAAGTCTTCCCAAACTATTACCGTACTACGACTTAAAACAGTTTAGAGACAGTTGTATGTCAGATGTGTTACGTATGGGTGAAGTTTTGTAGCAGATAGTGGTCAGTGGTTTGCATAACTAAGTTTTAAATTTCTAGAACACTAGACAACGCACAATAAGTACATCATTGTATAGACTAAATTATAGCATCAGATGCAACAAAAATAATTAATAATAGTTAGAATTATTATGTGTGAAAGGCGCAAGTAAATGGTTTACTTTAAAAATGTACCTGCGTGTCATTCAGGAAGTTCTGAGAAAAATCTGGATTTGATTTACAAGAAAATTTTTGGCTTTGTTAGCTGTCATTTCAACGTGACAACTAACACAACAAATTCAGTTTCTTTCATCGCGACAGTTTTCCTGGTAAATAGTGTACCACAAATAATGTTTTCAGGACTTATCGTATGTGACCATGGCACTTTTTTTTGTTATCCATTCAATAATTTTTAATTATTTAAAAAATATGTATATTTTAAAAAATTCACCTTCCTCCAGTTTTTTTCGCTTGTGATTTATTTTTGGTTAAAATATATTTCCTGCCAGAAATATATAAAAATAAAAATAAATGGAAGCAGTTCGTTTGTTGCCTAATCCAACTGCTGTTTTTCCCCGGCCCACCGCCGCAACAAAAAACTGGCCGCCTCATCCTGTCCCAACTGGAGCGCAGACGCGAGAGTAAACACCCCAGCTTCTTAGACGCTCGCCAAGTTCAAAGTTCAAAGTTTACAAAGCTTTCAAGCTTCCCGCGAAGAAGTGAAAATAATCCGTAAAAGCAGCACAGAATTACGTAATCGCCGGGGAATAATTTAACCTAATGCGGCGGAAGGCATTCGGCGCAAGGGAATGCGGGATCAGGCGCCGTCTGGCGGCTCTGCGCGCGAAACAAAACTCCTGGTCGGTTCCGTCTGAGCGGATGGTGGATGGTTGTCACTCACGCCTTTTGTTGCAATTTAAAAACACCGAGGCCGTGAATGAAACTAGGAAGAAAAAAATATTGGTTGTCTGTAAAGTCGGTTTACGGACGATAGTTTAACGTGGCAACGTCATAACAAAACATTGATGAAATGATTGCATACTTTTGTTAATAAAATTGAATCATTTTTATTGAATTATCACTATTTTGTATGCATACAAAGAAGGAGTGAAATGATTTTACAATTTAATTGATAAATTTACTTTTATTTGCACTCATTAATTCAAATATGTTTATTACTTCAACGAAGAGATTATTTTAACTATAACTTTTATACATGTTTGCTATTTAACATGTTCCAATCTGTGTTATTATGTTAAGGATAGGACGATGATAGGAAAAGTAGGAAACGAATGGGAGTGTTTCAAGTTTAATGTGCCTCGAAAAGTCAAATCGATGGTTGTTCCAATCGAGTGGAAGAGAGATAGATGCGGAGCAAGCGTACAATGAGTGTAACGGAACACAGCGTAACGGGACAATGTGCGTAACAGGACACTTTTTCGTGCGTGCAGCCGGCGTTCATCGATTTATTAGACGTTGTCACGTCAAAAAACATAGGCTGTACTGGCGTACTTTTGCGTGGTAAAATATATTTCTGTTGGTTGGCAGGTATTCGTAATTAAACAATAATAACGTAATAAATCTAATTTTTTTTCATTATTTTTACACTTGACTACAATTCACTAAATTAAGCAGGACATTTATTACTCACCAAAGCAAGCTTGTGGGTGAGTTCATCTAGTCACTTTAATCTACGTGCGGTATTTTGACCAATGTAAAAACATTTGAAAAATTGACAAATAGAAACCACACAAATCTTACATTATACTTTTATAAAGATTATAGTTAAAAAGAGCAATTAATTTAACTACTTGATAAAGTATAACATTGTTTAAAAAAAATCTATATGTAAAACCGTCAAAATTAATATTAAAGGGAGAAGAACAAGTATATTACATCTTAATTAAATGTTATAGAAATCTCTTCATCGGTTAAATTATTCAGCCAAAGATTATTTCTCAATTTATCCATGAAAAAATTGTGGGGTTAGCTGTATAACGTTTATCATTATAGAACCTTAAACGTACATAAGTACTTTGTCAAAAAAAAAAAAACTTTCTGAATCGCCACACATTCTGAGAATCATTTAAGTAATATCTGTGGGTTTGGAATAATTCATTCAGCTTTTTCTTACCAACAAAAAATGCGCTCAAACAGGATGCATACGTTCAAAATTATTGAAAATTTTAACCAGAAATTTTCACGTTTGAGTTTTAAAAAGGCCTTAAAATTTTAATCAACTATTATAAATAACATTTTGCACATTTTCCAAATAAGAAATTAAAACTTGTTCGAAACATTTTCAGGAGTTGATTTTTTTTTTTTTTTTCAAAATCATTATCAACGTCCTTATATAATTGCGAGTTAAATGAAAAATTTACACACGTAGGCAAAAATAATGTTAGCCTAAAATATTCCATATATCATTGTTTAACATAAGCTGGACTGCATTTTGTTTAAAATTAGAACTAATTGTTTGAAGGTGTGTCTTTCTTCCTACTTTTCTACTCAATTTTTTCAACTGAGAAGGGTGAATATTAACAAGCTGACTGGTGTGTAAATCCTGGAAGAATAGTTCGTAATTATTGATCATTATAACGAATAATATTATGAATATCTTCTTATGTGGAACAAATTTCAATAATCAATTTTGTTTGGCAATGGCTAGAGACCTTTAAAATTCGCGGATTCATTTCGGGATAGGATAGAGTCCAAATACTTTTGACATTATTTTGCTTCAGTGATTGGGCCACAGTTTATCTGAAGGACTCTGGACCAATGAAAAATCTTTAACAGAAGAATTAGCGAATCACGATCATTCCAGTCAACAGGTGTTACGAGTCGGTAACCAATCAGCAGATGTAATTTGCACGAGTGCGTAGAGGATCACGGAGTCTATCCTTTAAGGATTTGAAATCGCGAATTTTACAGGTCTCTGGCAATGGCATAAATATCTTACCGTCGTGAAAATTATTTTACTAACAACTGTTTCGAAGATATGTGTTGTTGATAAACAAACCGAGCTGGCGTATTTTCACAGTTATCTTTAAAACCAATTCCATTAAATTCTTAAATGTATTAGGCTAGGCAAGATATGGCATGGCATGGAATTAATTTAAACTTATTTTAACGTATGGCGGAAGACCGTAGATTATGCGTTTCAGGACACATTGTTGTAGTTAGTTCTAAAAATTTACTTCAGAGAGCAGCACGTTCTTGTTCTTAAGTCGCGCGTGCTTTGTGTGAATATAGTAAGCCACCTCGTGTTTGTGGACGGAGTATATTTAAAATATATATCTTTTGGAGGTTAGGGTAAAAAATTTAATCCCTGAACTGAAGTTGTCTTGCTCCGGAATCTTTAGAGTTATTGTGACGGTTGTAAGACCATTCGAGATCGTTATACTTAAGGGACCCGTCTCTACAGGGGTGTATGTGTGTCAGTGAGGCGGGATGATAAGCGCGACGCTCGCTGGTGCTTCTAGCGCGGTGTCTCCTCTGGACTGGCGCGCAGTCTTCTCGTCGTCACAGGATAACTGTGAAACTTGAGCGGTCACCGTAAAATTATATTATGGATAAATTAAGATACAGGTGTAATGCAAGTCCCTTAAGTGCTTTCAAGAATCTGTACCTGTTGTTTTACGCCTAAAATCTACTCTGAAAACATGCGTTTTAGTCATTTTAACTCTTCTAAAAATACAGTTTTAAAACTTAATTCGAAATTAAAAGTACTTTTCAGCCCTCAGGGAACTCTTAAATGCTTTTCGTAAGCAGACCCCGCTCGGATATCTTGAGTAGTTTTGAAATCGCGTTGTTTTCTCTGAAGCTCTGCACACCGTGTGTGTGTCCGGGTAGGCGGAGCCCTTAAGCAACATTCGAGTTGAATGTAGTGACTGTTTAGTTTGGCAGCGCGTGTGCACAATAGAACCAGAATTACATACCGCGGAGGAAGTTATTTCACTGTAACAACGTGCCCTGTACTAAAAATATTTTGTGTCACCTAACCTGCATAATTTATTAAAGACTTACTTGATATATCTTTAATGATAATGAACTAGCTGCACACAACCTATTATCAGTGAAAATTAAATTAAATATTTATAAGTTTTCTTTATAGACATTGAGTTGGGATAAAAATGTTACCGGCTATATGTTATAGTTAGAGACCGGAAAAATTCGCGAATTAATTTCGCGATAGGCTAAAATACTCAGTGCCGCCTCTGCTATTGGCTCACAACTCACCTGGATGACTCTGGGCCAATGAGAAACACCTGACCAAAACTTTATCGAATTACAGGCTGCTACAATGGGACGTCTCACAAGACAGCAGCCAATGAGTGGGTGACATTTGACCGAGTGTACGTAGAACTATGGAGTTCATCCTAGAGGTCATTGAACCCACGAATTTTTCCGGTCCCTAGTTATAGGTCAACATGCATTTATAACTGTCGTTTACTACGAGATTTCAACATTTTTTTTACGGTTTGTAATAACAGTGAAGCAATTATACTGTCGCTCGTACCACAAAGCTCACGGAAACTGCAGCTAATCTCATTTCTTTCTACAGCCCATTTAAATTTCTGATACGTGGATGAAGACACTTCCTTGGGATCCCCTGGCAGTTTTTTTTTTACCTGCCACCATTTGTTACATTGGCCTTGCCTAGTGCATCGACATCGAACAACACACAAGCTGGATTCGCGCTGATGCAATCCGGCCTTTGAAAGGCGAAATATTTCGAGATTGCCCACAGGAACGGCAAACGGAAGTGAAGGAAACGACAGCAGATTGACCAGCGAGTGGCCGCAAAGTATTCCTTTGGAGCCAAAGAGAAAGAGCGCAAAAGAAAGGAAACAAAAAAGACTGTTTATTTAAAAAAAAAGTTAGCTTTCACTCGCGATAAAATTCCAAGAAATAAAACGTCAATGCAGAAAAGGAGGTCGCGTTAAGAAAAACAAAATCTTTTTCTTGCAGATTGTATTGTTACTGTAATATTAATATCAAGTAATTACTATTACAAAATATATATATATTAAAATTATTAATGTTTGTAAACATTGTATTTATAAAAAATAATTTAATTTTAAAAAACCTCACCGTCAGCGCGAATCGAAACCTGGGCGTCTGGCGGCAAGGAAATACCTTTCCACCTAGACCACTGCGCCGCTGGTCAGAGTGATAATTAACTGAAATATAAATACATCTTAAATTTCCAAAGTCTTTTTTTCACCGGATTAGCTGTCCTGTGCGCTTTATTATTTAAAGGGGTTAACACCGCAAAGGTATACTACTGATACACCGAGTATCATCCTAAAGTGAATTTCCCAAGTCATGCCCTCCCCTTGACCCTTGTGAGAAGTTCATACGAGAAAATGTGCAGTGTTGCCAGATTTCTGCTGAAAGCTGGGGGGCAGTCACTCGAAGCTGAGGGTAACAGGCTCAACCTGGTATTCACTCGAAAGCGGAGGGGAACTGGCTACCATATGGCAGTCACTCGAAAGCTGAGGGGAACAGGCTACCATCTGGCAGTCACTAGAAAGCTGAGGGGAACAGGCTGCCACCTGGTATTCACTCAAAAGCTGAGGGTAACAGACTACCATATGGCAGTCACTCAAACTGAGGGGAACAGGCTACCACCTGGCATTCACTTGAAAGCTGAGGGGAACAGGCTACCATATGGCAGTCACACAAACTGAGGGGAACAGGCTACCACCTGGCATTCACTTGAAAGCTGAGGGGAACAGGCTACCATATGGCAGTCACTCAAACTGAGGGGAACAGGCTACCACCTGGCATTCACTTGAAAGCTGAGGGGAACAGGCTACCATATGGCAGTCACTCAAACTGAGGGGAACAGGCTACCACCTGGCATTCACTTGAAAGCTGAGGGGAACAGGCTACCATATGGCAGTCACTCAAACTGAGGGGAACAGGCTACCACCTGGCATTCACTTGAAAGCTGAGGGGAACAGGCTACCATATGGCAGTCACTCAAACTGAGGGGAACAGGCTACCACCTGGCATTCACTTGAAAGCTGAGGGGAACAGGCTACCATATGGCAGTCACTCGAAGCTGAGGGGAACAGGCAGCCACCTGGCATTCACTCGAAAGCTGAGGGGAATAGGCTACCGTCTGGCAGTCACTCGAAAGAGGAGGGGAACAGGCGCTTATCTGGCATTCACTCGAAAGCTGAGGGGAACATGCTACCATCTGGCAGTCACTCGAAGCGGAGGGGAACAGGCTACCATCTGGCAGTCACTCGAAAGATGAGGGGAACAGGCTGCCACCTGGCATTCACTCGAAAGCTGAGGGGAATAGGCTACCGTCTGGCAGTCACTCGAAAGAGGAGGGGAACAGGCGCTTATCTGGCATTCACTCGAAAGCTGAGGGGAACATGCTACCATCTGGCAGTCACTCGAAGCGGAGGGGAACAGGCTACCATCTGGCAGTCACTCGAAAGATGAGGGGAACAGGCTGCCACCTGGTATTCACTCGAAAGCGGAGGGGAACAGGCTACCATCTGGCAGTCACTCGAAAGCTGAGGGGAACAGGCTACCAGCTTTCAGTAATTCACTTGTACGATGAAGCTAAACAATTAGGTAAATAATGACGTGCTAAAAAGGCACGTTCATTATTGATAATGTCCATACCAACATTAATATTCTAATTTATATAAATTAATTGTATAAGTTTTTTTTTCAGCGTAACGAAAAATGCAACACTGTGTCGTCGTTTCACTAACGCTTCATCGAAGGGGAGGGGGCGTGTTAAATTTTCCCCCGTCTCCCTCTTCACCATCTTGTCTCGTGAGTTCTCGCCTCGATTTACTCTACCAGATGTAAATCAATTTTATTTAAAAAAAAAAAAACTCATTTACGGAAAATACATTTTATTAACTATTTGTCTTATAAAATTCACTTTTCCCACATGTTAACATGATTTTTCAATGTAGACTCATTTTGGTTTTAAGCGATTAAGACTAACGAATTATAAGACCAGAATTATTTATATAAGTCTATTGACTTTTAGTCCTCCGCTCAGGGGAACATTGTAGCATCACGTTTGTACGCACATTTATTTCATTTAGCACTAACATAGTTGAGTCTGTCACCACAATAAAAAACATATGCTTTTCCAATGTTTAGTGTTACGTGAAAATAACATGTTCAGAATTATTTTAAGAATGAAGCCAAGGCTGGAAATAAACATACTGGGAATTGTAACATCGAGCCGTAGTCTCTACTACACCTTCAAGCGTAATAGCTAGAGACCGGGAAAATTCGCGGGTTCATTTCGTGATATGCTAAAATTCAAATAATTATACCTCAGTGCCGCCTCTGCTATTGATTCACTGTTAATATGTAGGACTCTTGGCCAATTAGAGACAATCAATCAAAGAGGTATCCAACCACAAGTTACCCACTTGAGACGCCTCATAATTCAGTACCCAATGGTTAGGCGCCGTTTGCCCCTGTGGGCAGAGAATCGTGGAATCTATCCTAGAGGTCATTGAACTCGCGAATTTTTCCAGTCTCTAGTAATAGCTAGAGACCTGCAAAATTCGCGGATTCATTCGGTGTTAGGCTAGAATTCAAACACATTTACCTCTTAGATAATTTTGCTATTGGCTTACTGTACATTTGGACGAATCTCAACCAATTATAAACCCTCAACCAAAGAAGGATCGAATCACAGACAAACCAGCTGAGACGACTTACAAGTCGGCAGCCAATGAACTTGCGTTATTTGCCTGAGTGTACAGGGGTATGTGCAGTCTATTCTGATGGCCATCGAAACCGCGAATTTTGCAGGTCCCTAGTAATAGCGGTATCGTAACACTCACCGTGTCTTCCTTCGGTAGAAATCTTCTAGTAGTTAATATTTCCTGTAGTACTCTCGCTGATTTTTTCCCCTCGCGATATGAATAAACAAAGTTCTTGCTTCGTTAAGCCCAGCTGTCAACCCCCTGCCCCGCAGCGACCAACTATTGTCGGTTTGAAGTGATATGCGCGGTCACGGACGAACTTGCTGTTCGGAATTACAAATCTCTACACTCTCGGTGAGAGGTCAACGGCTTTACAGCTGTGAAGCGACGACACACTGGTAATAAAAGTGTTGCGGAATTAAAAATGTGTACAGTAATTTTTTGGTCTCGTACGAACTCATTTCGTCGGTATTCAGTGCAAAATAAAAATGCTGTTAAAATTAAAGTTTAAAAAAATATTTAAAAAAATGTTTGTTAGTATGTAACTTAAACAAATATTAAATTTAATTAATTTCGCTAATTGTATTAATTCAAACAATAAATATCATATTAATTACTCACGGACAGCTTAAAGTTGCGACAAACTGGTAAGTTTTATATTTTTGGCTTGATTCGCCCAAACACAAATATGGTCCACTGGGAAACATTTTGTTTTAAACACTTAGTTAGGCCATGCCAGGCACATGTGTGTTATGTCCTGTTTTTGTTTACGCAAACTTGCATCTTGATTACATTTGCGGGCAGCTCAACAAAAATCTTTTCAGGGTTCTGTCTGGTTTTCTTAAATTGTTAATAATGTTCGCAGGCTTTCACGGCAATTGCTGAAGTAGCTTGGCTTCTGGGTTGTAGCCGCGTCCTTGGCGAATAATTCACCGAACCGTCGGTGAAATATTCGCCAAGGACGCTGCTACAACCCAGAAGCCAAAGCTACTATCTTAAATTCTGCCCTCGTAACACTGAAGGCTTTATATATATCTGATAAAAAATACATTCAATACAGCCCATCTCGTAGTATTCATATTTTCTTCTTTAAAGCTGACTATAAAAGAAAACCCTGTGCACTTTGCGTGGCGTACCATGCCAATCGTTGACGGACTGTACATTTGCAATGGTGGTATGGATTGGAACCTGTGTTGTGTGCAATAATTCTAACCACCTATCGCATTGTGATTTTTCCATGCTGATTATGATTATGAAGTCCTGCAAAATAAGTAAATACATGTTACACTAATCTGTGTTGCTTTCCTTTTACTTAAGTACTCGGCGCCAACAGATCTCACGCGACGGAAGAAGTGTAGCCTAGTCATACTTGCGACGAGAAATAATTTCATGATAGCGAGATTGTAAATTTCTTCATCCATTTACTCGTAATAATTACTATACTCAACGTCTACAGTCGCTAGTATGTTGTCTTGAGTAGCTTTAGAAGTGTTAAGAATGAATTAATATACACAAAAATAAAGATGAAAATAATTTTTTTTTGTTTATTCATAAATGGCTTTACATAATTAGCGGGAGGTTTGTTTCATGTACTTACCGCTCATCTTAAATTATTTTACTCACTCGAAACACATAATTTAAAAATTTTCCTGCACTAACGACAATTTGCACGTGAACATCGTATGGAAAAATTATGATATTTGTATTTTAAACTGTTATTTTGTGCAACAAATCATTAATGGATTTATTAGTTTAGGAACTACATATATTAATGTTTGAATTTATACTTCTTTAAGTGCGTTTGAAAAAAAATGTTTAGGGTGAATTTTACATACTCCTGAAGAACAAAATAACTCTTTCTCCCTTACAGAACTTTTGTTTACTGAGGTTTTTTTTTCCTGAAAAATTTCAGTGCCTGCAGTCATTATCTACTCTGTGAATTACTAATTTTTTAATTTTCATAAATTGGAATTCCGCTGTCGCGAATCACGTTTTCGTGCGTTTTTTTAAAAGAACCTAAAATGTATTTATGTGCTTTTTTGTTGGTCGGTAACACGCCTGCAGTGAAACTTCATCGTAGAGCAAGCTTTCATTTTCTCAAACTCATTTCAATCACGGTATTCTCCTGTAGGTACTTCAAGATAGCTTTCTTGCTTTTTATGTTTCGTCCCGTATTTTATTTTGTTGCCAGATATTACCTGAAAGTTATTTGCGAGCTGTTTGAATGGTCATTCATGATGATTTAAATATGAACGGTTTGCGTGAAAATTTTCTGCTATTAGATAGCACTTATGAAAAATCCGGTGACAAATTTTTGGAATAAAACTCAAGGTGCTTTCACTTCGCATACGCATTCAGGGCACAAATGCCTAGTCACGTCAAGAGTTCTTTATAGGAAAGTCAGTACCTTTAGTACGATTTCTCACTGGGTCCACAATATTTTAAGTTTTTTACCAAATTCAGTTGGGCTTGGTACTCAGGGTACTTGAAATCCATGAACGTGAATGGTCTTAACAATATATATATATATATATATATATATATATATATATATATATATTATTTTTTTTCCTTCAGCATTTCTGTCCACTCGATCTGTAATAACAATTATCAAAATAACAAATATAAGGTACACTCCATTTTCAACTCGGCACTAGAATATCAACAAACGCTTTATCCTTAAGAGGGTGGCTCCCATTTCAGGTCATGGTTTTATATTTATATTAATAAATGATCAACTTTTATACTTTTTCAATTGTTTAACTTTCACGAACTGAAAAATATATACAGCTCATACTTTTTGCATAATTAGCTGCCAAAGTTACATTTTTAACGTTTTTGGGTTTTACATATAAGGAGAATTTAATATATTGCAGAACTGAAACTTCTTAGGTTTAACTGCAATGCCACTGACTACTTCATGATATGGTTTGCATTTCTATCACAAAAACTCATTTCATGTTTCTTAGCTTTCAAAATCGTAACAAATTTGAGAATTTTGAAATGCCAGGTAAAATTAATTAATATTTTCTGAAAGAAATTCAAACCATTTCTCGAAGTAGCCAGTGGCATTTCAGTTAAACCTAAAAAAGTTTCAGTCCTGCAAGAAATTAAATTCTCCTTATTTGTACAACCCAAAAACGTTAAAATTGTAACTGTGGCAGCTAATTATGCAAAAAGTATGCGCTGTATTAATATAACATGCAGGCTAGGGTTAAAAGTTCGCCATGCTATTACAGTTTACCATACCCACTTAGGCCCATATATATGGCAGCCGGGACAAGAAATTTTTTTTTTTTTTTCCTAGCCTAAGTTAATTCTAAGTGTGTAGGGGAGGGTCCAGGTTAGGGGAGGACCTAGGTGTGTCTCAGGCCGAAGCCTATACACTCTACCATGCGGGTTTCGAACCATGCAGGACAAGGGCGCGTGCAATCGTGTGCGTGTTGGGGTTTACTGGCCAGCCATGGCTGCAATTGGCGCCATGACTGACGCCCCATTGGTCGCCTAGCTTAAAAGCTAGCTAAGTGTGACCCAGGTAAAACCTGCATAGACACAGGGAAAACCCTGGGCCGGGTCATGCGGGGATCAATTATCATGCATTAAGCAAGCAGGTAACTACTGGACAAGAGGGAAGAAGGGTCCAGGTAAGAAGAGTTGGAGGGGCTGAAAAATCAACCATGCTGGAGTTGGGTGCTTGGGCCTTGCGGCCCGCATTTAAAGGTTGGGAACTCCTGGGTTATTATTAGCCAGGGACCCAGCCACAGCTGCCCAGGCAGCCACAGTTAAGACAGAAGTGGGCAGACGAGCCAGTAAACCGGCTCGAACTGCGGGCGCACGGAGCGAAAGGCAGCCTGACGTTGCACCATCTTCATCTTCCTTCTTCAGGTCAACAGCAGTACTTTTCAAGCCAGGGTGGTGGGAGGGAACCAACCTCGCCACCCAAAATCCCCGAGACGGTTGAAGGTCGCGCCGCTCGAGGCTACTGCTGCCACAGCTACAGCAGCCCCAGCTGAAGGTTCCTGATGTCTTCCTTCAGAGTTCCGATGCATTTCAATTCCGTTGCGCGCGCAGCAGTTCACAGCTCCGCAAGTTCCAGCCCGCAGTTCGTCTACACTTCGCATTTTTTCAGCACATCGAGCTCCCCTGCGGGCCTTCGCCGACGAAGCTGCTTCCTGCCACGCGCCGAGCTGCATTCAGGCTACCTTTCACCCCGATAGCCGTAATAACGACTCCACAGGCCGGCCATTGGTCCGCGGACTGCTATTGGTTATTCACAGCCACCCCAGCGAGATTGCAACTCTCGGGCTGGGATCCCGTATCCGCCACCCGCGGGACGCGGTCGGTAGCAGTTGGCGCTGCTAGGCCGCCCCCAGCACGCACACAAATCCCACACGCACTGCCAGCCTTCGGTTACCCAATAGGGCGCAGGGAACTCCCAGCCAACAGCCCGCGAGAGAGATGCGCACGCCCCGAGAGACGACCACCGACGGGACAAGAAAACTGAATAACCAAATCGCGAGTGGGAGCGATCCGCAAGTGAGCGCCCGAAAGGAACCGAAGCCAAATCTCTCCCCCCCCCCTCTACCCCTCAGAGGGGTGGTAGTGGTGATGTGAAAAGGGGAGGTGAAAATGTGTGAGGAGGGGTGAAGTTATTTCACGTCGCTTGCGAGCAGCAGGGCGTGGTGGTTGGCGGAGGTGAGGTGGGCGACACCCCGAGCAGTCGGCCATGTGGTCACCCGGGCGGCCACCTCCGGCCACCCGACGCGCCGGTTGGTAATCCCAGCACCGTCCTTCTGCCTGCTCCCTTCAGCCACGCTTGCACTCCAGAGGGCAGTCAGCCCATTCGCTGACACATCACTAGAGACCCGGAAATTTCGCGGATTCATTTAGTCGCAAGCTGGTATGCAAACCTTCACTCTCTCGCACTGTGTTCATGATTGGCCCGCAGTTGTCTGGACACGCCCCTCTACGACCGTGAGCCAACGATGTCCAGCTAGGAGAGAAGTAAGCGAATCAGGTAGTGCCAAATAACAAGGATAAAAATGTTCTCGCTAAGAAATCAACCAATGGGAAAGTAAACATGGGTCGAGCACACCTATAACTTTGAATTCTATCCTGAGGCCAGAGGAATCCGCTAAATTTCCGGGTCTCTACACATCACCGAGGTTGTTTCCAGTTCACTTGCACGTAAACAACCTCAAACACCAGTTCGCAACCTCAAACTTAGCGTTTAATAACGTTGTTATCCTTTGTCGCAAAATAAAGTATTTGGCTGTAAAATATCATTTATGGTTTTCTAAAAAAAAAAAAAAAAAAAAAAAAAAAAGGGGGGGGGGGGTTGTCTGGACGATAATTTTACGTGATAACGTCATAAGAAAACATTGACGAAAAATTGCATACTTTTTTTTTTAATTTTCAAATTTTATTTACAGTCTTTGAAAATTTAATTTAAATAACTTGTTGAAATATAGTCACGAACAATTATTTAAAAAAGCCCGCCTTAACCTGTTCGATATTATAGAAGATCTTCTCGCACGGTGGTTGGCCGGTTCTTGCACGCTCGGCTCAGGTGGAACGTGACAATTTTTCGTGCTTGCAGCCAGCGTTCATCGATTTATAAGACGTTATCACGTCAAAAAAATTTATTTCCTCCAAAATTTTTAATTTTTTCCTCCAGGGTTTTAAAAACAAATATTTTAAATATACGGCAATGCTTTCGTGCTTTTAGTTCACGCTTAGAGTTGAAATATAAATTGATTTTTTTTAACGTTAATGAAATCATTAAATAAACATTTGTTGAATTAATCAAACCGTTTTATTATAAGTAAGGTTATTTGTATTCAGAGGTGAATTAAAATAAAAAAAACACCGATTGCTGCTCAACAGCTGAGTATCGCATCTGCTGCAGGAGATCATGTCACTGTCTTGAGGCTCGAAGCTGTCGGCTCTGACTTGTCAACGCAAGGGTTCGACTCCAGCTCAGGGCAAATGTTCCAACAGGTTTGACGCAAATAGCCGTATCCTCCTAGCTTGAGATAGTTTCTTAGTCTCTCTCTCTCTGTCTCTCTCTAATCAGAACTTCATCCGCGTTCGACCAGCTCCACAGTTGGCTAGCTTTAGCCTGGTTTTCAAATATTAGTAATAGGTACGACGATACCAGGTCAAAATTCAAGAACATGTTCATCTTCTTTATGTTAATGATCAAAGGACTGATTTTTTTTAAATTTTTATTTTAATTGAACAACATAAATCATGTGCAATCCAACGCAAACGGTTAAAGCCTCTGAACACAACAGAAACCAATTTACACATTACAATATATTCGTAATGTCAAGGACATTCAGCCCAGAAGTATATAAATATAATAAATATTGCACTTTTAATCAATCATTCAGTTAGAAGATAAGTTTATTAGAGTAAGTGATTTAAAATAATAAGTGCAACGCTGTTTGGTTAGTCTAATTTAAGACCAATTAAGCTGACAACTGGCGCGCACTCACTAAGTCGAACAGCGAACAAATATGGAATTTAGAATGGTAAATGTATCATTTTTAAAGAACATAATATAACGCAATCCATGCGGTAATCTAATGCTTCTTATACCAATTTACTGTTCCAAAGTATTATTATTTTGGAACGATCATTTTAACCACTTTCTCACGCCAAAACATCTTTAATTCACGCACAAAAAAAAACTCGCTTAGTTATGTGGGTGGACATATCGGCTTCGGTTAAAGTTCACATGAACAGAAATCCGCGCTTCGAAGGTACTTGACAATGTCTGCTTTGATGTTCGTTCTCATCCGCGGAGTCGGGGTAGCTGTTAAAACATGGTGATTATTCCGAATGCTTCGTTTTGTATGTCTTTTGACGTGACGTCTAATAAATCGATAAACGCCGGTTGCACGCACGAAAAAGGATGACTCATTATCCCGTTACACTGTGTCCCGTTACGCTCATTGTACGCTTGCGCCGCATCTATCTCTCTTCCACTCGATTGGAACAACCATCGATTAGATTTTTTCTAGGCACATTAAACTTGAAACACTCCCATTCGTTTCCTACTTTTCCTATCATCGTCCTATTCTTAACAGGATAACACAGATTGGAAGAAGTTAAATAGCAAACATGTATAAAAGTTATAGTTAAAATAATCTCTTTGTTAAAGTAATAAACATATTTGAATTAATGAGTGCAAATAAAAGTAAAATTATAAATTAAATTGTAAATTTAATTTCACTCCTTCTTTGTATTCATACAAAATAGTGATAATTCAATAAAAATAATTCAATTTTATTCATAAAACTATGCAATCAATTCATCAATGTTTTGTTATGACGTTGTCACGTTAAACTATCGTCCGTAAACCGTCTTTACAGACAGCCAATTTTTTTTAATACTAGTATTTGTTTACAATGTTCATTTAAATTCAAAATATGAGGGAGGCGACGACTATGAGTGTGGATAACCTGTGGCAACCACATCAACTATTTACTCCCCATGTCACAGTTGATTGTAGCGACTTGATATCTTCCCTGCCAGCCAATACGAATCCACCTAACAGTTATTCGACACTGCTGCCGCCTGCTGTCGCAGGTGTGAAGTGTCTGTTCACGCGGGCGAAGATCACGTGGTCCCGGTATGTGTATGTGCTCAGAGGAACGATCACTAGGTAATTCTCGGTCCAAGATCACTGGATCACGGATCGAAGAGCAACATGGTGCATCAGGCTGCCAGCCACGCGACTGACGCCTGGCGTGCAGACAACCCGCTGGGCTTCGCCGTAGAGCAGGCTGCATGCTTCCATTCTGAACGCCAACGTTTTTTTGCTGGATTAGAGTGTCGAAAGAAGCGAACAGACCCGTTACGTCATTGTGCAACGCATAATCTGTGCTGCAAAAGCTTAAATCGCATTGCGAGTACATTCGTGTTAACAGTCCTGAAGGATTGTGTGTAACGTTCTTAACTTTTTTTTGTTCTAAAACGCCAACACTCCAGTATAATTAATTTTTACTTTTTAAATTTTTTCCCACATTTTTATAACTTTGACAATAATTCACTAAATAAAACAGGAAAAGCAGCTTTCATAAAACCAGGCTTATGTGTGCGTACATCAAGTCACTTTAATTAACGTGTGGTGTTTCGACTAATGAAATCATTTTTAAAAATACAAGAACTCACAACTAATAAATGAAATTTACTTAAGAAAACGTTCATAAGTTTTTATAAAGTTAAACATAGAAATTTATTCAAATGCAAGATACGTAATAACTTGTTTCAAAAAAGTTAATTTATATGTTAAAATGTCAAAAAATTATATTTAAAGGGAAAAGTACGATTATGTAAGTTACAATAGAATGTAAAACCTTACTCAAATATTAATGAAATATCTCCTCTAGTTAAATTATCCAGCTAAATACAAACATACATTTTTATTTTTTAAATAATTTCTGAAAAAATTATTAAAATTTTTTGAAGAAAAAATTGTAAAGATCTGTGTGAATTTGTTTTATGAAAAATATAGGAATATGTACATTTATGTTATGTCTGTGCCATGTAGGATAGTTATGAGCCACATAATTTAACGGATTTTCCCTTTGATACATATTCGTTATTGCGATTTTAATATACAAATTTTAATATTCAATACTCTTTGAAGTAAAAACTTTGCATTGGGTTAAATTTTTATTCACTCGTAAAATAAGTTTTTGTATTGTAATAAGTGGTTTAATAAACTTTTTGCTGATTCATCAGTCCAGAATGACATACTGCAGAACAGACTATAAATAGCAAACTATTCTAATTCTTTCAACAGATAATATATATCTTAGTTCAAGATTTTGTACACAATTATATGGAATGTTGTTTTTAAGATAAGAAAAAATGCTTGTCCCATTTTATAAAAGAGTCGACAACTATACCTAAGTATTTTTCCATTTTGTACACTTTCCATGACACTAAATTTTTCGCAGTTAAAAAATGCTTATTTCATTAAATACACGAAATTTTAATTTCAGGTTTGATAGGCTAACGGTAAATGTGAGCATAAAAATAAATATATTTGGTTTTACTTGTATTTTGATAAAGAAAATGATCATATTATACATCATTCCTAATTATTATTTTTTTAGTTAATTATAAACCGTTTCCAATACAGAAGGCCAATTTTCAGAAGAAAATTAAATTGCAGTATCATCTTAAAAAGAGACTATCCACCTTTCAATTTCAATGCTATATAAATTATATAAATATATATATATATATATATATAGATGTATCAGAAACAAAATTTGCCTAAAGAATACTGCCCTGTGGGAATCCTGTATTTATATTTAGGGGGTCTCCTAATTTATTACACACTTTTACTCTATGAGACCTACCCTCCAAATAACTTTTAACTGTTTTCCAAACATCTCATTCTTACTTTCTCAAAATTTATCTGGAAGTATTTTATATGAAACTGTAGTCAAAAGCCTTAGCAAAACCCAACATTACACCAACATATGTTTAATCTGGTTCTGTGACTTTGTGCACAAAGTTTGTTACTTTGCTCTAAGCATAATTTGTTCTTTAACCTTTTCTGAATCCATGTACAGACAGTATTTTTTTATTACCAAAAAATGTCATTCATGGATTTAACATATTTTTCTAAAATATTTGAGACGTTACTTAATATCGATAGTGGTATAATATTTGAAGATGCAGAGCAAAGTGGGTTATGCAAGGGTATAACAATAGCGTCGTTTAGCAGTTCCGGAAATTTACCTGAACTTAAGCTTAAATTTGCTCTATGAACTATAGGTTCACACAACTAACATTTGTGTTATTTTAGTTTGTTTACACTTATCTTATCAGGACCAAACGCACTGGAGATTTTCATTTCAGAAATAATAAATTGTGTTTCAGTCTCAGACGTAGTATCTAAAAATAAAGAACTTTGACGATTTTTTGTACTAACTGAATAATTTATTGACTTTTTACTAGACTTTTTTTTTTAAGAATTTCTAAAGTCATGCCATTTCCAACATTTGTAAAAATATGTATTTATTGTGTTTGCAGCTTCTTCGGGATTTGACTTGGCATTTATTACGTTATCATTTGATACAGTTTTAATATTAACAGTTTTATCTTCCGAGCCAGTATCCTCTTTAATAATATTTCATAATTTTTTTATAATCATTTTGTTCATCAGCAATTTTGGTTTTAGTGTAATTGTCTTTAGTTGTTGGTATGATAGTCGTAAGTCTGTTTCTGTAGTTACAGTATGTGAGTCTTAGCTGCGTGTTAAATTGTTGTTTTCTTAACTGATGCTTGTCTCAGCGGTATCTCTGTGACTGAGGGAAACATTTGCACGCAGGTAGACTGGTCCAGTGACGACAGTTTCCTCCTGGCGAACACCTCTACTCCATCACTTTGTGTGAACCACTGTTTTGCTAAAGCGCTGTAGTCCGCATCGGAGTGCAGCGAACTCTGTCCGCTGAACTATGTTTCAGTTATAACTACATCACGTTTTACTCTCATATCCAACAGTGGGACCACGAACTGTTTGAAGTTTTTGCTTATAGTTCTAATAGTTCTACTTATAGTTCTAACTTATACTTCAATGTAGGACACTGAAACCATCATCAGCAAATGTTTTATCTAATTCAGAACAGTCAAGACAGTCCCATTTAAGAAAAAAAAATTGTTTGCATCTGATGATTAATGTAAAAAATTAATTAACAAGAAAATTAGGAAACTTGCGGAATTTACTAGAAACTCTTGAAGGCGCCGGATTTTCAAGATGTGACGTACATCCGATTCTTGTGGTCGATATCCCCTCCTCTTTTCTGATAGCAGCTTGCATTGCAAGGACTGATGTTTATAGAAATCGAGGTATAGAGAACTGAGAAAATCGGTATATCTTCTGAAGTCCTCGCCTTGTCTCTTGGCTACTTTGCAGATTTTTGCACCAAAATTTTCTATTTGAAAGCAATCCATAAAACACCTACCTGAAACATTTCGCCTTAAAAACAGTTCTGAATTTCTTATAAAAATTACGAAAATTTTTTCAAAGATAAAAACCCTACTTTTATGTAGTATCATCATTCTCTACCTCTTACCTTGAGAAAATGGGAGTGGAATAGCTTAAGAAACTTAGCTTTTGTTGTGAAAATGCATAAGGTTTGCAGTGAGGAAAAGAATGCGACTTTACGGTGTTGCCAACTCTATGGCGCTAATTAAAATGAAGTTATTTATTGACGTGACAATGTCTAATAAATCGATGAACTCCGGTTGCACGCACGAAAAATTGTCCCGTTACGCACATTGTCCCGTTACGCTGTGTCCCGTTACGCTCATTGTACGCGTGCGCCGCATCTATTTCTCTTCCACTCGATTGGAACAAACATCGATTTGACTTTACAGACAACAATTTTTTTTTAAATAGTTGACTCATATAAAAAAGGAAGGGAAATTGTGTGAACGTCTCTTGCATGACTGACGTGTGTGTGTCGAAGCGAGTAAACAGGCGGTAAACAACAAAACAAACGTGACGGACGGAGTAGCCATGTAAACAATAAACCTTACTTTCGGGAGCGGGTTCAGGAAGTCGGCAAGAGCGAAATCTGCCGCGCCGCGCGCGGAAACCTTTCAACAATGGACTTACCCCCCCCCAGAGCTGCTGCTCGGCTGCGACATTCCCCCCCCCCCTCCCGCCGGGGGGTCAGGCAAAGTCGCGATCAGGCCGGGCCTTATGTGCGCGTTACCCCGGCCCTTCCTTAAGACGAGGAGAGGGTTATTATATTCTTGTTGCGAGGGAGGGGGCGGGGGAGACTAATAATGAATACTCACCCTTAGGTCCAGAACCCCTTGGCACACCTCCGAAAGTCCGTATCCCTAAGGTAGCTAATGCTAAGCTACGTAACAATGGCCCTTCTCCCTCTCTCACTCTGCCTGCTCCTTCTGCTCCGCAGAGGACGTTCTTATATTATTATAACCTCTAAGCACAGCCTTTACCTTAATACCGGCTTTTCGCATGGCCTCCCCGTGATTTTCTAATCCTCTCTGTCCAGCGCCGCCGCCTTGTGCCGTCCGGAGGGTCGGCCGGCCCTTATGAATGTGCGCCCGGCTCCTCCTTATGTACATGCAAAGAGGGATTTGGCGGAAGTCTTTAATATTGAAACAATAAGTTTTAGTTTGGGGGACAATGAAATGGGAGCTGGTCAACCCGGGGGAGGGGAGGGGGGGGGGTCCGGAGAGCTCTGTGGAGGGGGGGAAGCGGCGGAGTCCACGGCGGTGGATTACACGGAGCACGGGGAGTTGTGGAGTTGTGGAGTTGTGGAGTTGTGGAGTTGGGGGGAGCCCTCCCAGAGGCGGAGCGCGCACTGACGCCACACCCCGCCCGCCGCGGCGACACAACTAAGAGTATGTTAATGGGATTTAACTCGGCTGCCCCGGCGCTGCTGAATGTTTCATGGCGGCGTTGTCGGGTTGAAGACGGGAGCGGCCGTGTGTCTGGTCGCTGGAGACCTGCAAAATTCGCGGTTTCGATGGCCCTTCGGGATAGACTGCACATACCCCTGTGTACACTCGGTCAAATAACGCAAGTTCATTGTCTGTCGACTTGTAAGTCGTCTCAGCTGGCTTGTCTGTATTTCGATCCTTCTTTGGTTGAGGGTTTATAACTGGTTGAGATTCGTCCAGATGGACAGTAAGCCAATATCAAAAATATCTAAGACTTATATGTGTTTGAATTCTAGCCTATCTCCAAATGAATCCGCGAATTTTGCAGGTCCCTACCAATCACATGAAGTCAGTGCGGAATCAAACGCGTCCTGAGTGGCTCGGTGAAACAAGGCGACGACTTCTCTCGCAGACGGCCGCCAATCACAAGGAAGAAACCGCTGGTGCGGGTATACCTTGTTGCAGTCTAGTAGATGTTATATAGTGGTTTTATAATTATAAATGTGGTTAACATTTTTTTAGACCTTTTTCCGTTGCTAATATGTATTTCATTGCATGTATACTTGTTTTTGACCTCCTCTTATTTATTTTCCAGTTTCCGAATTAACTGATGCATACCGGGTCCATGCCGGTCATTAATACGTGTCTTCTACAGTTAAATGTAGCAATACCGTATGTTCAAAATTATAATTAAAATCAATCTTTAACTCTGCATGAAATATTTATTACTTGTTTTTTTTTTGTCCATATAATAGACACTGTCCAAAAAAGACTGGCACTATACAAGTTGGGGGGGGGGGGGGGGGAGACAGAGATGCAAACACAAACATAGAGAGAAAATACATACATACAAAGACATAATATAAAAAAATATGGTTGTCTGTAATGTCGGTTTACAGACGATAGTTTAACGTGACAACGTCATAACAAAACAGTGATGAAATTATAGTTTAGTTAAAGTACTAAATTTAAAAGCTTTTTTTGAAAAGCCCGCCTTAAACTATTTAATATAATAGTAGATTCATAGGCCAATCGAGTGGAAGAGAGATAGATGCGGCACAAGCGTACAATGAGCGTAACGGGACAACGTGAGTAACGGGACACTTTTTCGTGCGGGCAGCCGGCGTTCATCGATTTATTAGACGTTGTATCGTCAATAAATAGCAAACTAACAATAAGTGAATTAAATAAGTGTGTAGGATCCTAAAAATTTACCAAGAAACTAGCCGTTATTGTCGTTTATCTTCTTCTTAAGACGCCTTCTCCTAACGGAGGTTGGTGGTCCATATGGCCTGATGCTCTGGACGTGAAGTTGCAGCATGGAATGATTCTCCCATTGTCCTTCAGCCACGAATTCCTCCTTCTCCTCCCAACAGACATTTCCCCTTATCCCCCGCTTAAATTCTGAGTTGCAATAGCTGGTATCTTTCGCCTATCATAGCGTAGGGTTATAATGTTAGTAAAAATCACGTAAATCAAATGCATTATAACTAGAGCCACGGAATTTTCGTGGATTCATTTAGTCGCAAGCTAGAATGCAAACCTCCACACTGTCGCACTGTGTTCATGATTGGACCGCAGTTATCTGGACACGCCCCTCTACGACCGTGAGCCAACGATGTCCAGCTAGGAGAGAAGTAAGCGAATCTGATAGTGCCAAATAACAAGGACAAAAATGTTTACGCTAATAAATCAACCAATGGGAAAGTAAACATGGCTCGAGCACACCTACAACTTTGAATTCTATCCTGAGGCCAGAGGAATCCGCGAAATTTCCGGGACTCTAATTATAATATTTCGGCCAAATTTACAAAGGTAAGTACATTACTTGTAATTAATCTCCAGGACAAAGTTGAAGATGTTTTATAAAGGAATCAGAAGATTTACAACAATTATTTTCGCGGTAAATACATTGCATTTATATGGTATATGAACTCGCAATGTGAGTATCTCGTTGTTTCTACATAAGTAGAGTGGTACATTCAGAGATGTATGCTCTCTAACCTCAACACCATCCTATGGAGAGAAAATAAATTCGTGCGTGATGTCCACTTTCGACAGAAGTGAAACTTATTGCGTGTTATATTATTAGTAGAGACCTGCAAAATTCGCGGATTCGATGGCCTTCAGGATAGACTGCACATACCCCTGTACACTCGGGAAAATAACAAAAGTACATTGGCTGCCGACTTGTAAGTCGTCTCAGCTGGTTTGCCTGTGATTCGATCCTTCTTTGGTTGAGGGTTTATAACTGGTTGAGATTGTCCAGATGAACAGTAAGCCAATAGCAAAATTAGCTAAGAGGGATATGTGTTTGAATTATAGCCTATCGCCGAATAAATCCGCGAATTTTGCAGGTCTCTAATTATAAGTAGAGACCCGGAAAATTCGCGGGTTCAATGACCTCCAGGATAGACTCCAATATCCTCTGCACACTCGGGCAAATGCCAACTGTTCATTGGCTGCTGACTTGTTAGTCGTCTCGACTGGGTGGCCTGTGATTCGACACTTCTATGAGTGAGGGTCTCTAATTGGCCCTCAGTCCTCCAGATTAACAGTGAACCAATGACAGAAGCAACACTAAGGTATAATTATTTGAATTTTAGCATAACACGATATGAACCCGCGAATTTTACGGGTCTCTAATTTTAGGTACAGGGCACTTAATTCTCTTTGGCTGTGGATGAACAGTAAGCCAATAGCAAAATTATTTAAGAAATATATGTGTTTGAATTCTAGCCTATCACCGAATGAATCCGCGAATTTTGCAGGTCTCTAATTATTAGGTACAGGGCACGTAATTCTCTTTGGCTGTGGTCGCAAAAAAAAAATGCAAGTATGCGAGAGCAAAAATATGCAAGTGTGCAATTATTCAAGTGTGCAAGTGTGCAAGTATGAAAGTGTGCAAGTATACAAGTGTGTAACTGTGCAAGAATAATTATTCTTCATTCCTAACTCTTCCCTGTCATCACCGACTCTACCGGTTTTCGCAAAAGGTATCTAAATATTACCCTCATGCGATTGGAAATGTTCGTAACGCTCGAAAGTTGTAGAACCCTCAGAAAAAAAAATCATCAAAAAAGGGATGAGAAGAAGGTAGGGGCGTAAGAGCGCATGAACGCGGGCTGCTGCCAGGCACGTGACCAGGCCACCAGGTGTCTCGCGGAAACCGAGGCGACAATAATGAGCGAAAGTAATTAGTCCGCTGAGCTATTCGCGCGGGCGGCCCGCCGATGGCATCTTAATTAAAAGGGCGCAGCGGCTCGTAACCCTGGATCGCGGTTGCGATCAGTTGTAACCGCAGGCGACGCCGAGGAGCGCCCCGTGTCCTGCGGGCGCGCGCAATAAAGCGCATTAATTACGCGCTATCTCGATAAAGAAATCGCGAGTTTCTGCGCAGACGATTCGTTTTATCTCGCGCTCTCCCCCCCAGCAGCCGTGGGCTGCAGCGCTAGCCGCCTGCCGGCGGTGTTATCGCTGTCTCGAGGGCGCGCATCCGTCAAGTGGCGCGTCAGGACAGACAGCGGCGCGGCGAGGTGTCTGCCAGCCCGGCGACTCCCTGCCCTGCCCGCAGCGACTCCCAGTCCTGCCCGCAGCGACTCCCAGTCCTGCCCGCAGTGACTCCCAGCCCTGCCCGCAGCGACTCCCAGCCCTCCCCGCAGCGACTCCCAGCCCTGCCCGCAGCGACTCCCAGCCCTGCCCGCAGCGACTCCCAGCCCTGCCCGCAGCGACTCCCAGCCCAGCCCGCAGCGACTCCCAGCCCTGCCCGCAGCGACTCCCAGCCCTGCCCGCAGCGACTCCCAGCCCTGCCCGCAGCGACTCCCAGCCCTGCCCGCAGCGACTCCCAGCCCTGCCCGCAGCGACTCCCAGCCCTGCCCGCAGCGACTCCCAGCCCTGCCCGCAGCGACTCCCAGCCCAGCCCGCAGCGACTCCCAGCCCTGCCCGCAGCGACTCCCAGCCCTCCCCGCAGCGACTCCCAGCCCTGCCCGCAGCGACTCCCAGCCCTGCCCGCAGCGACTCCCAGCCCTGCCCGCAGCGACTCCCAGCCCTGCCCGCAGCGACTCCCTGCCCTGCCCGCAGCGACTCCCAGCCCTGCCCGCAGCGACTCCCAGCCCTGCCCGCAGCGACTCCCAGTCCTGCCCGCAGCGACTCCCAGCCCTGCCCGCAGCGACTCCCAGTCCTGCCCGCAGCGACTCCCAGTCCTGCCCGCAGCGACTCCCAGCCCTGCCCGCAGCGACTCCCAGCCCTGCCCGCAGCGACTCCCAGCCCTGCCCGCAGCGACTCCCAGTCCTGCCCGCAGCGACTCCCAGCCCTGCCCGCAGCGACTCCCAGTCCTGCCCGCAGCGACTCCCAGCCCTGCCCGCAGCGACTCCCAGCCCTGCCCGCAGCGACTCCCAGTCCTGCCCGCAGCGACTCCCAGCCCTGCCCGCAGCGACTCCCAGCCCTGCCCGCAGCGACTCCCAGCCCTGCCCGCAGCGACTCCCAGCCCTGCCCGCAGCGACTCCCAGCCCTGCCCGCAGCGACTCCCAGTCCTGCCCGCAGCGACTCCCAGCCCTGCCCGCAGCGACTCCCAGTCCTGCCCGCAGCGACTCCCAGTCCTGCCCGCAGCGACTCCCAGCCCTCCCCGCAGCGACTCCCAGCCCTGCCCGCAGCGACTCCCAGCCCTCCCCGCAGCGACTCCCAGTCCTGCCCGCAGCGACTCCCAGCCCTGCCCGCAGCGACTCCCAGCCCTGCCCGCAGCGACTCCCAGCCCTGCCCGCAGCGACTCCCAGCCCTTCCCGCAGCGACTCCCAGCCCAGCCCGCAGCGACTCCCAGCCCTGCCCGCAGCGACTCCCAGCCCTGCCCGCAGCGACTCCCAGCCCTGCCCGCAGCGACTCCCAGCCCTGCCCGCAGCGACTCCCAGCCCTGCCCGCAGCGACTCCCAGCCCTGCCCGCAGCGACTCCCAGCCCTTCCCGCAGCGACTCCCAGCCCAGCCCGCAGCGACTCCCAGCCCTGCCCGCAGCGACTCCCAGCCCTGCCCGCAGCGACTCCCTGCCCTGCCCGCAGCGACTCCCAGCCCTGCCCGCAGCGAATCCCAGCCCTGCCCGCAGCGACTCCCTGCCCTGCCCGCAGCGACTCCCAGTCCTGCCCGCAGCGACTCCCAGCCCTGCCCGCAGCGACTCCCTGCCCTGCCCGCAGCGACTCCCTGCCCTGCCCGCAGCGACTCCCAGCCCTGCCCGCAGCGACTCCCAGCCCTGCCCGCAGCGACTCCCAGCCCTGCCCGCAGCGACTCCCAGCCCTGCCCGCAGCGACTCCCAGCCCTGCCCGCAGCGACTCCCAGCCCTGCCCGCAGCGACTCCCAGTCCTCCCCGCAGCGACTCCCAGCCCTGCCCGCAGCGACTCCCTGCTTTGCCCGCAGCGACTCCCAGCCCTGCACGCAGCGATTCCCAGTCCTGCACGCAGCGACTCCCAGCCCTGCCCGCAGCGACTCTCAGTCCTGCCCGCAGCGACTCCCAGCCCTGCCCGCAGCGACTCCCAGCCCTGCCCGCAGCGACTCCCAGTCCTGCCCGCAGCGACTCCCAGTCCTGCCCGCAGCGACTCACAGTCCTGCCCGCAGCGACTCACAGCCCTGCCCGCAGCGACTCCCAGCCCTGCCCGCAGCGACTCCCAGTCCTGCCCGCAGCGACTCCCAGCCCTGCCCGCAGCGACTTCCAGCCCTGCCCGCAGCGACTCCCAGCCCTGCCCGCAGCGACTCCCTGCCCTGCCCGCAGCGACTCCCAGCCCTGCCCGCAGCGACTCCCAGCCCTGCCCGCAGCGACTCCCAGTCCTGCCCGCAGCGACTCCCAGCCCTGCCCGCAGCGACTCCCAGTCCTGCCCGCAGCGACTCCCAGTCCTGCCCGCAGCGACTCCCAGCCCTCCCCGCAGCGACTCCCAGTCCTGCCCGCAGCGACTCCCAGCCCTCCCCGCAGCGACTCCCAGTCCTGCCCGCAGCGACTCCCAGCCCTCCCCGCAGCGACTCCCAGTCCTGCCCGCAGCGACTCCCAGCCCTGCCCGCAGCGACTCCCAGTCCTGCACGCAGCGACTCCCAGTTCTGCCCGCAGCGACTCCCTGCCCTGCCCGCAGCGACTCCCAGTTCTGCACGCAGCGACTCCCAGCCCTGCCCGCAGCGACTCCCAGTCCTGCCCGCAGCGACTCCCAGCCCTGCCCGCAGCGACTCCCAGTCCTGCACGCAGCGACTCCCAGTCCTGCCCGCAGCGACTCCCAGCCCTGCCCGCAGCGACTCCCAGTCCTGCCCGCAGCGACTCCCAGCCCTGCCCGCAGCGACTCCCAGTCCTGCCCGCAGCGACTCCCAGCCCTGCACGCAGCGACTCCCAGTCCTGCCCGCAGCGACTCCCAGTCCTGCCCGCAGCGACTCCCAGTCCTGCACGCAGCGACTCCCAGCCCTGCCCGCAGCTACTTCCTGCCCTGCCCGCAGCGACTCCCAGTCCTGCCCGCAGTGACTTCCAGCCCTGCCCGCAGCGACTCCCAGTCCTGCCCGCAATGACTCCCAGTCCTGCACGCAGCGACTTCCAGCCCTGCCCGCAGCGACTCCCAGCCCTGCCCGCAGCGACTCCCAGTCCTGCACGCAGCGACTTCCAGCCCTGCCCGCAGCGACTCCCAGTCCTGCACGCAGCGACTCCCAGCCCTGCCCGCAGCGACTACCAGTCCTGCCCGCAGCGACTCTCAGTCCTGCCCGCAGCGACTCCCAGCCCTGCCCGCAGCGACTCCCAGTCCTGCACGCAGCGACTCCCAGTCCTGCCCGCAGCGACTCCCAGCCCTGCCCGCAGCGACTCCCAGTCCTGCACACAGCGACTCCCTGCCCTGCCCGCAGCGACTCCCAGCCCTGCCCGCAGCGACTCCCAGTCCTGCACGCAGCGACTCCCAGCCCTGCCCGCAGCGAATCCCAGCCCTGCCCGCAACGATTCCCAGTCCTGCCCGCAGCGACTCCCAGCCCTGCCCGCAGCGATTCCCAGCCCTGCCCGCAGCGACTCCCAGTCCTGCACGCAGCGACTCCCAGCCCTGCCCGCAGCGATTCCCAGCCCTGCCCGCAGCGACTCCCAGTCCTGCACGCAGCGACTCCCAGCCCTGCCCGCAGCGATTCCCAGCCCTGCCCGCAGCGACTCCCAGTCCTGCCCGCAGCGACTCCCAGCCCTGCCCGCAGCGACTCCCAGTCCTGCCCGCAGCGACTCCCAGCCCTGCCCGCAGCGACTCCCAGTCCTGCCCGCAGCGACACCCAGTCCTGCCCGCAGAGACTCCCAGCCCTGCCCGCAGCGACTCCCAGTCCTGCCCGCAGCGACTCCCAGCCCTGCCCGCAGCGACTCCCAGCCCTGCCCGCAGCGACTCCCAGTCCTGCCCGCAGCGACTCCCAGCCCTGCCCGCAGCGACTCCCAGCCCTGCCCGCAGCGACTCCCAGTCCTGCCCGCAGCGACTCCCAGTCCTGCACGCAGCGACTCCCAGCCCTGCCCGCAGCGACTCCCAGCCCTGCCCGCAGCGACTCCCAGTCCTGCCCGCAGCGACTCCCAGCCCTGTCCGCAGCGACTTCCAGTCCTGCCCGCAGTGACTCCCAGCCCTGCCCGCAGCGACTCCCAGCCCTGCCCGCAGCGACTCCCTGCCCTGCCCGCAGCGACTCCCAGCCCGGCCCGCAGCGACTCCCAGTCCTGCCCGCAGCGACTCCCAGCCCTGCCCGCAGCGACTCCCAGCCCTGCCCGCAGCGACTCCCAGCCCTGCCCGCAGCGACTCCCAGTCCTGCACGCAGCGACTCCCAGCCCTGCCCGCAGCGACTCCCAGCCCTGCCCGCAGCGACTCCCAGCCCTGCCCGCAGCGACTCCCAGCCCTGCCCGCAGCGACTCCCAGCCCTGCCCGCATCGACTCCCAGCCCTGCCCGCAGCGACTCCCAGTCCTGCCCGCAGCGACTCCCAGCCCTGCCCGCAGCGACTCCCTGCCCTCCCTGCAGCGACTCCCAGCCCTGCCCGCAGCGACTCCCAGCCCTCCCTGCAGCGACTCCCAGTCCTGCCCGCAGCGACTCCCAGCCCTGCCCGCAGCGACTCCCAGTCCTGCCCGCAGCGACTCCCAGCCCTGCCCGCAGCGACTCCCAGCCCTGCAGGCAGCGACTCCCAGCCCTGCCCGCAGCGACTCCCAGCCCTGCCCGCAGCGACTCCCAGTCCTGCCCGCAGCGACTCCCAGCCCTGCCCGCAGCGACTCCCAGCCCTGCCCGCAGCGACTCCCAGCCCTGCCCGCAGCGACTCCCTGCCCTCCCTGCAGCGACTCCCAGCCCTGCCCGCAGCGACTCCCAGCCCTGCCCGCAGCGACTCCCAGTCCTGCACGCAGCGACTCCCAGCCCTGCCCGCAGCGACTCTTAGCCCTCCCCGCAGCGACTCCCAGCCCTGCCCGCAGCGACTCCCAGCCCTGCCCGCAGCGACTCCCTGCCCTCCCCGCAGCGACTTCCAGCCCTGCCCGCAGCGACTCCCAGCCCTGCCCGCAGTGACTCCCAGTCCTGCCCGCAGCGACTCCCAGCCCTCCCTGCAGCGACTCCCTGCCCTGCCCGCAGCGACTCCCTGCCCGCAGCGGGTCACATGTAACCAGCAAAGTACTGCTTTGTTGTTTACCCGCCTGCGGCGTCACCTGCAAAAAATAAAATAAAGAAAAATAGTGACTCCTTTTTGTAAAGATTATTGTGCTCTGCGATTTGCCGTGATTAGATCTGTAGGTTTTCAGTTTTACGGGTACGCTGATGATGGACTGCTCTTAATACGAGGCAACTCTAGAAGGAATCTAGAAGAAAAGGCAGAGGAGGTATTAAGCATTGTTAGTATGTGGACAAGTAAATGTAAACTCAAAATTGCACCACATAAAATGGAGGCCATAATGTTGAAAGGCTCCCTAAGCACGGCAAGACCACCAGTCGTCAGATACCAAGGCAGACCAGTTAAAGCAGTTACGGCACTCAAATACCTTGGTGTTCACATAGATACACGTGGACGGTATACTACGCACATAAAAAAGACAAGTGACAAGGCCATGTTGCTATTCCACAAGCTGCGAGCTGTAGCACCCGCCAACTGGGGCCTTTTATTTGAAACTCTGAGAACGATCTATGCTTATGAGGCAGAACTTGCACATAGAAGAAGGGTACTAGAAGGGGCACAGAGAGCAGCCCTACTAACCATGACCAAGGCCTATCGTACCACTTCTACGGAAGCACTGCAAGTTGTTGCAGGAATAATACCTATAGATCTCAAAGTTAAAGAAAGAGGTCAACTGGCTCTACTAGCTGCAAGAGAAGTAATAACAAAAGAAGACAAATGGATAGCTAGACAGCTAACGCTAGATGAATGGCAGCTACGATGGGACTGCTCCAGCAAGGGACGTTATACATATGTCTTCTTCCCTGATGTCAGAGAGAGATTAAAGAAGAAGTGGATATCACCCGATCACTACACGGTGCAGTTCCTGACTGGACACGGGAATTTTAAGGCAAAACTCTGGGAGAGGAATCTGGTAACAAGCAACCAGTGTGTCACATGTGAAGTGCAGGATACTGCAGCTCATATATTGTATGAGTGTAGAAAAATAGACGACATCAGGGAGAGGTACAGAAGACAGGCAGAAGAACTGTCATTAAGGCTCGAAGACATGGCGGGAATGCTACAGTGCGAGGAAGGATATAAAGTTTGGAATAGCTACATACATGAAGTGGGCAAACGTTTAGAGTACTTTGATAAATGGTTAGAAGAAGAAGGTGCTCTACAAAACCAAAATGGGCAGTAAATCAAAATGGCCATGCACATGGAGGCCTATGTGCTTTGTCCGTGAAGGCAGAGAAATTGACTCGATTGACAAAATTATACGAGATCAGACAAGAAAGGCCACACACGATTACAACAAACAGATATCAGCTCTAAATGCGAGTGTACCACAGGAAAAAGAACTTATAACTCATCTGCAGATCCAAAAGGGCATTGCTGAATACGCAAATGGAACAGTACCTTCAATACAACTTGAAGAGGAGTTACCTGAGGTGCATGCGCATGTTGGAGCTGGTCAAGACCCGTCCATGATCTACTCGAAGTTCGAGTATGACATGAGATTGGCCAGACTGGACGAACCAAAGATCCAACAGGCAGCGATAGCTGTGTTGGTGCGCAGTATGGACGGAGGGAGGATGATTAACTTTCCAAATATGGAAATCGTGGATCGACATCTCCTCGCAAGGAATAACATCCCCTTGGACTTGGACGAGTTGAGATCCCTACTGCGCACCAACTTTGAAAGACATGGAATTTCCATCGATTTCGAGGAAATTAAAAAGCAAGCTGCAATGACCTATGGTCGCTTCGTGTTCGACCATACGAAGCCATTTTATGAATATAAATTGGTCAAAAGACAATAAGGCTTGCAGCAGACCAGCTTACCAAAAACACGAACATGGACGTGACAAGTACAACCGAGGAGAGACAAAGAAGAAGAAAAACAGTAGAGATAGAGATTTTAAGATTGGACACCATTTTAAAAGAATTTTAGATCAAAACGAAAATATTGGATGTTTTAAGTAAAGACTTGAGATATTTTTTCGGATGCTCATCAAGATCCAGAGGATTTTTATATCTCAGACCAAAAATTTTTTATAATGGACAAAATTTTAACTGAATTGACAAAAGAAGATGGAACAAGAACGAACAGGAAGGGAACAAGAAAGCAGGTGATGGAGTGGGCTGAAGAATCAGCAAGAAGGAGAAGAGTGGCAAAGGACAGCAGTCAAAGAAGGCAAAGACAGAAAACCCAGAAAGGTAGTGGGATCGGTGCCCTTGCATGTTCATTGCCCCGGGTACTGGCAACCGTCCCGGAGCAATGGCATACAAGAGATCCCACGCGGAATGACTGAAGAGTTTTAACATCAGCCGTCGTGCTTTAAAATCTGCATGGATGCATCTGACAAAGTATATTATAAAATTGACAAAGCTATATTCTGGCTGCAGGCACGGCGGCTCAAACAGAATGGATAAGTTGTTTCTGGTTGAGGCAAACGAATGGTGCTAAACCATTCAAATCATGGCATATGAACATCTGAGGCCAAACATCCTGATGCCATTAAGACCAGGTGACATCAGGATGAAAAGAAGAAAAGTTAGTGCTCCTGGAATACCCTCACGGGTCCAGTCCTAGGAGGTGGAGGTGGTGAGGCTAGGCCGGGCTTCGGCCCGAAACAACTTGTAGGTTTTCAGTTGAACGTGCAATCGTTTTAAGTCTGATAGTGATCCCGCGCGTGGTAAAAACATCACCGAAGGTGTAGACCAGTGGTCGGAAGATTTCCCATTGAGATGAGCCGAATACTACGTAAACAGATTCCTCCAATTCTTCAAAAGAGCAGCAACATTTATTTTTTCTGTTCTACATGAAATTTTAAGACGCTAAATATATTATAAAAGATTAATATTTTATTCTCAAATTCAACATAAAAATCATGCAATTGTAAACAATTTGGTAGACATAAGTAGAGCTCAACTTATAAAACAAGTTAATATAAATAATATTAATAATTATAGCTAAAAATAAAATCACATGTACGAGTGCGATAGTAGGGTGTGTACGCCCAGGTTGGGAACTGGCGTTGTGATAGGACGGTTTGAGTTTGTTAGGTTTTTGACGTGACAACGTCTAATAAATCGATGAACGCCGGATGCACACACGAAAACGTGTCCCGTTACGCTGTGTCCCGTTGCGTTCACTGTACGCTTGCGCCGCATCTATCTCTCTTCCAATTGGTTGGAACAACCATCGATTTGACTTTTTCGAGGCACATTAAACTTGAAACATTCCCATTCGTTTCCTACTTTTCCTATCATCGTCCTATCCTTAACAGAATAACACAGATTGGAAGAAGTTAAATAGCAAACATGTATAAAAGTTGTAGTTAAAATAATCTCTTCGTTAAAGTAATAAACATATTTGAATTAATGAGTGCAAATAAAAGCAAATTTATCAATTCAATTGTAGATTTTATTTTACTCCTTCTTTGTATCCATACAAAATAATGATAATTCAATAAAAATGATTCAATTTTATTCATAAAAGTATGCAATCATTTCATCAATGTTTTGTTAGGACGTTGTCACGTTAAACTATCGTCCGTAAACCGACTTTACAGACAACCAAATTTTTTTATGTGCTGTGTCAGCGCGGGTCGTTGTAGAGCCGTGACATCCGTGAGTAGAGCGGCATGCGGCTCGCGAGCCACAGTCTGCCGACCCCTGGTACAGTCAGTGTGTCTGTAAAGGGAACAAAGAGCACGGGGCGACCAAAAGTGTTTGTACAGGATGGTGACCGTACCTGCGCAGACCTGAGAAATCTGTTCGGAAAGCAAGTCTTGAACTTCTTTCGCCTCTGACGACCGTCTTATAAATCGATGAACGCCGGCTGCACGCACGAAAAAATTGTCACGTTCCGCCTGAGCCGAGCGTGCAAGAACCGGCCAACCACCGTGCTAGAACATCTTCTATAATATCAAACAGGTTAAGGTGGGCTTTTTAAAATAATTGTTCGTGATTACATTTAAACAAATTATTTAAATTAAATTTGCAAAAACTGTAAATAATATTGGAAAATTAAAAAGTATGCAATTTTTCATCAATATTTTCTTATGACGTTATCACGTAAAATTATCGTCTGCAAACCGACATTTCAGACCAACCCCTTTTTTTAAGAACACGTTCACTCATGCGTCCATACAGGTTACAGTTGCCGCATGCTTTACAGCAACATGACCGTTGGATTGGTCGTAACGGTCGAGACGACTGAGCTCTATTTCGCTGTTCTCCACGTTCACCTGACATAATGACTAATGAGGCTTTAAACCACCCCACAGGGTGGGTCTCAACTTAAATATTGGGTGTAGACCAGCTGTAATCTCACAAAAAATCGACCAAGAGAACGCGCTGTCTACACCCACGCAAACAAGCAGAGTAAAACAAACATTAGCGGAGAATATTATGAGAATAATTCGCGCAGCGGTAGGCCCTACAGGCTGTGCAAACAACTTACAATGACTTGTTCTTGGATTCCGACTGCGAGACATTTATTTTCAAACAAAAAGCTTGACTTCATAAAAAGCAGCGATTTTACACGCCTGATCTTACACGTCTGAATACAAAATAATTTACAACAGTCACAAAAAAAAATATTACAGTACGTTAAAAGATAGAGTCCAAGTCCGTGGGTTGCACTCGTACCAAGATTATTTAAAGTTATAAATAACATTAATAAAAAAATAACAGTTAAACTCACATGAAGCGGGGCACACGCCTCAATAACGCCATGCGATTTTTTTTTTCTTTTGGGCTTTATAAAAGATCGTGTCTACGTTCCGCCGCTACCAAATGATTTGCCAGAGTTGAGCCACAGAATTGAAGAGTCCGTGGTGACGCCTGTTCTTTTTTTTCGAAAAAGATTTAAAACTCGTTAAAAAATTTACAGTATAATAAAACTCATGTTTTATTATGGTTGTATAAGTCTGCAACAACAATTATTTTAGTTTAAATAAGGAAAAAAGATACAAACATTCTATGGCTTTGAGAATAATCCATCGTATTGAGTTTTAAAATGCGCTGTTTTAAAACTGATATTAAATAAGCGTGATTTTGTAAAATGTTTTGATGTTTTTTTTTTTTTGGGGGGGGGGGGGGGGGGGAGTGGAAAAGGAAGGGAGGGGGGTGGTTAAGATTATCTGCCCAGAAAACTGGTTGCCTGATATCTGGGCCTGCTTCCATTTCGTCGTCTGGTGACTCACTGTTTCACTATTCTACATCATCATTCAGGTGTCTTCCATGAAATTTGTGGCTGAACGGTTCACTGCCACTTCCAAACCACAATGGCAGCAGCTCACAGGACGTATCCACTACCGCGCCAAACATCAACATTAAACATTTTTAAAAATGTTAACAAAACTAATTACGCGCTATGTAGGGGAACCTCCTCTCGGTTAAAATAATCGAACAGCTGCGGAATAAAGAACGAAACAGATTTTCCTGTAAAGCATCATTACTACTGTAATCATTATTACAGAAAGGTAATTATGGCAGCTTAACTAGCGTAGTACCATAAATTCCGTAAATAAGTTTCTTTATACTTTACTTAAAATAAATATACGAAAACTTAAAATATATGGAATACTTAACGTTAACTTCTCGGCTTGAAAATAAATGATACTTATTGCTTCATAATATAACAACATTCACATTAGTTAAAATTTGTTTAGCTTTTTTTCAATGTTAAAATTCTCAATGTTTCTGTGGGATTTTGGACTTATAAATAAGAGTGAGTTAATAAATCTGATAACTTTTCTTACCAGGTTATGTAGTAGGGAGAATTATTGACTCTTAAAATGAAAATATTCACTTTTGATTTTTTTTATGTGAATTTAATGTTTCTATAGCAGATAATTTCTTAAGCAATATAACCTAACACGCACTTTTTTAAATTTTTGGGTCACAAAATCCCTTTAAAAAACTGTGTATAAAACAACGCTTTAAAAATCTTTTAACTTAATAATCAGAAGTAGCCGCGAAAAATGTTTTTGAGATGCATAGTAATAAAGTCTATCTTAGCTGAAAACGCACTCGGGCTTTTGACTCAGCGCTTCGTAGCAGCCTGTGATTCGATAAAGCTTTGGTCAGGTGTTTCTCATTGGCCCAGAGTCATCCAGGTGAGTTGTGAGCAAATAGCAGAGGCGGCACTGAGGTATAACTATTTGTATTTTAGCCTATCGCGAAATGAATTCGCGAATTTTTCCGGTCTCTACAATGTCTTAAAACAGCATATTCGTGTTTTGTTTGTAATCCATCTCCAATATTGACTGACTTAATCTAAAAGTAAAGGATGCAGGCAACAGAGTATTAATCTGAAGCGGAATCCCTATAATTGTTTAGGCTGATCAAAATCAATATTTGGTAATGTATTATTTCAAAGTTCGATAAAACAAATCAACTCGTTATCGTTTTCAGCCGGTAGGCGTTGGTTACGCAGTGGTTATAGAAACTATAGCAGTGCAAACTGTATGTTGTCCAGGAAAACAGTTTACTCGTAAAGTCAATTTTACATGTTACGCATGTTTGTCGGAATGTGTTTTGAATGTAATTTGTATTGCTTTATATATCTGTTATTTTGCCAGATAGGGCCGATGTTTACCGAGAAAAAAAATTACCCCAAATGAAACAGATAACTCCAAACTAATGCCACACACCATACACCGCCTAGATCTAATCCCTTTTAGGTTATGCTAGGGTTCTTGTTTTAAAACTATCTGATTATCTTGTGTCCTGAAATTTCCAGACACTACAACGATAACACAGTCAGAGGGGCCAGGAAAAAAACAGGGGAATGAGTTGCAAGTAAGCATGACGATCTTGTTCGACGGGACTCGTGACTGTTACGGGCGGAGGTTTATAACCGAGTTCCACGCAGCTCTCTTAGCGTGGCAGGAGGGGGGGGGGGAGGGGCCAGTCGAAGCTAAGCGAGCGATAGTGGTAGGGCGAGGCAGATAGGGCGAGCAGAGCTGGAGGAAGTGGTTTTGCTGGTCCCAGAGCGCGAAGAGGAAATGAAGTCACGGGGATATCTCGTCGTGCCAGTTGATCTGAAGGACTGCAGTGCCACCGTTGATGAGTTTTCTTGTCTCCTTTTTTTCTTCTTTTCGTTCTTCAGGTCGCTCTCACTCGCGCGCGCAAACTACGTCTCCACCTGTGGCTTGCAATTCGTTTGTCCTCGTGGAACATTTTCTTTCTCGGAATCTTAACCGAAAACAAGAGATTTTTCGCGAATACGTTGTTCTTCATACGTTCATTGTCGCGTCAGTGATCTCGTGTACATCCACGGCTTCCGGTCGCTTTGCCAACATGACACGTGGCGTGCTGGTTGTGTTGAAGCCACAAGAATAGTCAACGCGAACTAGGAAGTCGCTCACTCGGTCACGGACTTACCCCATTTGACACTCGAGATAATGTGCTCCCATTCCTTAGTAACAAGTCGTGCTGCTTTCTCGAATCCACGCTGAGTCATTTTAAGAATAGCCGACCACATAAACAGTCACTGTTCTTAAAGTTACGCGGCTATAAGGGTCGAATCAGGTAAGTAAAATATAAACAAAAACTTTTCAGGTTAATCAAATGGAGAAATACTTTACTTAACCTCAAGTCAAAACTGTGCAAGCCGAACTAAGCTGTGCGAAATAAAATTTTTGCATTTTATGGTATAATAAATAGTGTACGTAGAATGATGGGTTTTAATTAAGGCTGAACAATATTTTCATGTCACATCATCAAATATAAATAAAATAAAGCAGTTTGGGAGACATTAATGGTGAGTAGCTCACGGTTGAATCAGTGAACTTCAGTCAGCGTGGCAATAAAAATTGTTCGCTAACTTCTGCAATGGGAATTCGGCCGTTTCACGAACACAAAGTTCAAGCGCCATTATTACCTACACATGTATCCGAGCGACATGATTTTCGATTCTTATTATTGGTAAATACATTTTATCGGCTGCTGTTATCACGTGGGCCGTGTTTTACTTAAAGCGCGAGGTGTTATTTCGAGCAGATACCGCATACACTTCCACAGCCGTCTCTATTTCTCTCTCTTTTCCGAACCGAGGTTTCGAAGTTTGTGTTGACGCCTACGCAAGTCGGAGCCAGTGATTGGGCGGGCTAACGCGACTGCGACGCTCTTATCACCTCGTCGTTCAAGTTAATCAGCGCGTTTATTGGCGCTCAGTGCGCGGTTCTTTCATAAATAGCGGCGCGGGAGGAGGTTACCAATCGTAAAAAAGGGAAGCGTTGAGATAGCGGTTCGACACGGATGGCGGTGGAGCGAGACGTCTCGCCCGCCGCAGATCTGTTGCGAGAGAGAGAGAGAGAGAGAGAGAGAGAGAGAGAGAGAGAGTCCGTGCCCCAGGACCTAGGGGAGGGAGGAGGGCTTGAAATCGCGGAAATAGCTCCGCGGCGCGCGGTAGCAGTAAAGGCGTTCGTTGCCTTCTGCGTTGTGTGGATGAACACAGAACACAGGCCGAGCGAACAGCATCGGAGTTGACTGGCGGGTTCGATTCCTATTAAAAAAAAAAAAAATTAGTTATCTGTAAAGTCGGTTTACGGACGATAGTTTAACGTGACAACGTCCTAACAAAACATTGATGAAATGATTGCATACTTTTAGGAATAAAATTGAATCATTTTTATTGAATTATCGCTATTTTGTAAGGATACAAAGAAGGAGTGAAATTAAATCTACAATTTAATTGATAAATATACTTTTATTTGCACTCATTAATTCAAATCTGTTTACTACTTTAACGAAGCGATTATTTTAACTATAACTTTTATACATGTTTGCTATTTAACTTCTTCCAATCTGTGTTATTCTGTTAAGGATAGGACGATGATTGGAAAAGTAGGAAACGAATGGGAGTGTTTCAAGTTTAATGTGCCTCGAAAAAGTCAAATCGATGGTTGTTCTAATCGAGTGGAAGAGAGATAGATGCGGCGCAAGCGTACAATGAGCGTAATGGGACACAGCGTAACGGAACAATGTGCGTAACGGGACACTTTTTCGTGCGTGCAGCCGGCGTTCATCGATTTATTAGACGTTGTCACGTCAAAAAAAAGTTTCACGTTTACTTACATCAGAAATTATCCTTGTTTATGACTTGAGGCGCTGAACTATTTTGAAATTCATCGCAAAAAAAAATGTATTAATTAAATACTCAGTGTTAAATATCAATAAAAACATGTGTGTGATATTGGAGATTTAATTTAGTAAAATAATTAATTGCGATTAATGTTAATTTATAAGGCATATAAATAAATATGCTGATCGTTTATTCTAATTTATTAATTTAAATTATTTATTGGATAAATGTTTTATGAAAATTAATTATACATACGGGAACATAACCTCTTTTATATAAATATACTTGAAACAAGTCTATAAACACAATTTATATCACTGATATTCTCAATAAATAAATGTTTTCAATCAAATGGGCCAGTATTCAATATTAGTCACATAAGTATAGGATTTAAAAGTACAAATATAATTTATATTTTATGCAGCTTTTTTTATTGTAACATTTTTCGCATCCTGTGCAAATTTCGTTTATTGATGCGGGCGCATAGTAAAAATTCATTCTCATAATATTTTTCATAATACACCAAAAGAAGTATAACTTCAAAAAATATTTTGACATCAGAGAAATAAATGTAATTTTTTTATAGCCTTTTAAACCGTATAATTTAAGTTCATAATGAAATAATTTCCATATCATCTATTGAAGCACATTAACAAACACTTTGCTATATACAGTTTAGAAAAGAGATCTGATTTTTTTATTATTTGTCTAACAAAATTTAAAAAAAGTATTATAACCATTGTTAAAAATACCAAAATTAACCTTATTTACCATGGAAATATTAATATTTATTTTCAAAAACATTTAAAAACCAAGTTTTTAACAGATCTTATATATAAGTTTATGTTGACTTAAACCTTTGTTTTAAATAAATTTCGAAGCCTATTATCGCTATTCATGATAAATTGTATTCTTATTACTCCACATCAATTTTCCAAAATTATCTCCCACCCGAAATCAATTTATTCCAATGTACCTTAATCTACATACAGCACTGCCTCATAAAAGCCATTAACAAAGTTTACATGCAGTTCTCAAACACAGCAATCTCGTCCAGTATCACTCACAATCGTGGTCCAAGAGTCCAATCACTCGCCAATCGTACATCACGTGATCCGCTCACTATTCAAAGCAACAGCTTTATCTCACTGACTGAGCTTACAGACACGCATGTTTGTGCCGAACCTCCCAGTCTAAGCGGCGCCAGGCAGACTATCTGGAAGTCCCAATAACAATCAACAGTCACTTGGACGTTACGTGATGGTCTTGGTCAGTCTAACGCCAGCCAAAGAGCTTCTCTTTAGCAGTAGAAGCCACTCACGCCTACTAACCCACCCATAATCACCATTAGCAAGTGTCTGGGCAGGTACGTATACCTTACACCACTGCCAAAGAGAATGTGTCAGGCTGGTCAATTTACAACCAAGCTAATGCATTGCACGAGAACAAGTTTTTTTTTTCTTTCACAGATGAGAGAAGAATTATTAAATGAACACACTCACGCTGTATTCATTATCTCTCACAGAAATTATTTTCTTTTGGTTTCTACTGTGCGTGCTTGACAAACTTCGCATCAAGATGTTTTTCATCAGCCCAAAAAAAACTTGGGGAATTATTCCACTTGTTCGTCACTCTTGTGGCGAGGTTTTCGAGGTTGCGGGGTGGCAAGGTTGGTATCTTCGACACAACTCATCACTCATCACTCACGAGCACTTGGACCATCTTTTAGAACGGATTCTATTAACATATTGGGAATTACACAGTCTGAAATATTAGTCTGAAATATTCCTGTCCATGACCATGCACCATCGTGTCTATACTATAGTATTGACACCATATATTGGCAACATTGTGTCAGCACTTTATTATCTAACAATAGTATCGGCACCTTAATATCGGCGCCCATTTATCGGCACCATATTATCTGCATCATAGTTTAGACACAATACTATGACACCATTATATCGGCACAACTGTAAAAGCACCATATTATCTGCACCATAGTTTAGGTACCATAGTATCGGAACCATAATATAAGCACCATTTTATTAGCACCATAGTATGTGCCTCATAGTTTTAGGCACCATTGTATCAACACCACATCGGCACCATAGATTTGGCACCATTGTATCAGCACCATATAATAGGCACCATAAAAAAACACCATATTCCTTAACCATTTTATTAGCATCATATTATCTCCACAATATTTTAGACACCACAGTATCTGCACCATAGTATTGGCACCATTTTATCAGCACCATATTATCTGCCTCATAGCTTTAGGCACCATTGTATCAGCAACATATTATCTGACTCGTAGCTTTAGGCACCATTATATCAGCACCATATTATCTGCCTCGTAGCTTTAGGCACCATAGTATCAGCACCATATTATCTTCATCATAGTTAAGGTACCATATTATCTGCCTCATAGCTTTAGGCACCATTGTATCAGCATCATATTATCTGCATCATATTTTAGGTACCGTATTATCTGCCTCATAGCTTTAGGCACAACTGTATCAGCACTATATTATCTGAATCATAGTTTAGATACCATATTATCTGCCTCATAGCTTTAGGCACCATATTATAAGCACCATATTATCTGCATCATAGTTTAGGTACCATATTATATATCTGCCTCATAGCTTTAGGCACCATAGTATCAGCATCATATTATCTGCATCATAGTTTAGGTAACATATTATTTGCCTCATAGCTTTAGGCTCCATAGTATCAGCACCATATTTTCTGCATCATAGTTTAGGTACCATGTTATCTGCCTCATAGCTTTAGGCACCATTGTATCAGCACCATATTATCTGCCTCATAGCTTTAGGCACAACTGTAACAGCACCATATTATCTGCATCATAGTTTAGGTACCATATTTTCTGCCTCATAGCTTTAGGCACCATTTTATCAGTACCATATTTTCTGCCTCATAGCTTTAGGCACCATTGTATCAGCACCATATTATCTGCCTCATAGCTTTAGGCACCATATATCAGACGACACGGCGTGGACACCACATGGTGAGCGCCATAGCGGACAGAGGGCGAGTGCTTCCTGCCGCTGGCGGGCGCGCAGTTGCGGCTCGGGCGCCGATAAGCGGCTATCATGCGCCGCATGCTCCGCAGCTCAGCGGAAACTCCTATCACAGGCGAGCGATAACCGCCCTTACTGCACTCTTCAGCGCGCTCTTCACCCCGTCGGCCATTACAGACAGCGCACATGATGATACTACACTGTAGACGTTAATACGTCTTTAAAACTGCTTCCATAGTGGGTGGCAATTCAAAAGAACGAATGATAAAATCGGTAGGGACATGCAGATTTCGCGAAAAGATTTCGAGACTAGATGGAAGTTAAAACAAACACTGTCGCGCTGTCTGTGTTTTGTGATTGTGTGAGTTTCTCCCAGGTACATATCGATTGTAACAACACCGATCACAGTGGTTCAGTGCGGAAGTAAACGCGTCCTGAGTGGTGAGGCCGGGCCCCATCAGAGTCCCAACTCCCACTGCAAGCATAAACTCCTGTTACCTTCCACAAGGTAAACACTTGCCCAGATGGGGCCTAACCGGCATATTAAATTAAAAAAAAAATAAAAGGGACAAAACCTATGCTGAAAAATGTAAGGTGCCAGAACATTGACCAAACACATAAAATTAGTTCCAACGTTTATTGTTAATCTTTAACATATCTCATAAATTTCTTCAGTACAAAAATAGTTATATCTTGTGATGACTAGACATATCTCATAAATAACAAATATTATAAATTACACACAATAAAAACTATATCTGACTATAGTTTTCTTTGGTATAAAGACAACCTTTATAAGGTACATTTGTATGCTTAATATTTTTACCAACAAATATTATTAACAAACTATTAACCAACTCAAAAGGCAAGGTCTTTAGAGAGATAATTCAAGTTATTGAAAGCAATATGGCCGCCAAACAATAAAATGCACAGGAGGTGCAGAAAAATGGAACAAGTGCCAATCCACATTAAGAGCACCTAAACAACACTTTAAGTTTAAACAGGTGCATCATATTCACAAAAAACATAAGTCCAACAGATACTATACAAACATCTCAAAGTTATTATCATCATCAATAATTTAAACTCTACTGGCCATTTCATAACAAATACTTACAACACTACTCATACTTAGCTCTTCAAAACACCTTTCCTGCTGTCAATCTATCTCTCTCTCTAATGCCTCATGATGTTGATTGTGATGTTCCTTCTGCTCCATGCCTAACTGGTCAAAACCCCGGGCTAATATACCCATTTTCTCTCCCCCTTCCCTCCTATTGCCCCTCCAATTCTCTGGATTAATAGAGATGATTTTAGAATGTTCTAGAAGGATCTTCACACCAGTTCACATAATCGATATATTAACCGATTTCCGGGATTTATTCTCTTCTTGCTAAATCCGGAGTTGGTAACACTGAATTCGATGTTGTGTTGGAATGAAGTCTCCACTTTGTCTATGGGTTTTTTGTTTGAAAGTGCACTGTCTTTGCCGCACACATCCGTAGCCTATCTATGAGTCGTGATGTCACAAGTTGTTTGTTTATTCCTACCCGCTAACATGAAAGGTAAGCTTCTTCATGTCCTTAAATGTTTGTGTGTAGAATCTTAAATTAACGTCTCGTGACCATACACGGTCACAGTGGCTCAGTAAAACAAGGCGACGACTTCTCTCGCAGACGGCCGCCAATCACAAGAAAGAAACCACAGGTGCGGGTATACCTGGATCCAGTCTAATAATTGTTCAAATCATTTCGCGAAAAATGCCTGCCCCTAAAAATCGGATACAGTTTGGTGTTGCAGCTACATATCTATCATATCCATCCAAAATTTAATCACACCACTGGATGGCTAAAGGATAAAATAATTCGTTACGCTGAGTGAGGACTGTGACGCATCGCGCGCGGTAGGTCATTTCGCTGCGTTTTGAGATTTCCATTTGGTATAACTTTTGACTTGGAGAAGCTACGACGATCGTTTCTGTATCAATCGTCAGCTCCCGTCAAAATCTGTCGATTGCACATATAAAACATTAGTGTAAAATAGTTACAGTGTTTATATATGGTGTTAAAATAAAAAGTATACATAATCAAAAATATATAATGTCGGGCTATACGCGACTTCTTTGTGTTTAAACATGATTATAACATACATAAAATAGCGTATTATATATTTTGTATAGAGAAAATATTACCTGTTACGTACACGTTCTCACGTACAACACACGGCCGTGTCCATGACACAACCACACCCCATTTTTTAAATGCTTCGTTAAGAACGATGGTCTGTAAAGTCATGATCCTGCTGTCCTTTGTTTAAAATGTCTAATATTTGCTGTCTCAAGATATCAGAGTACTGTTTCGCGTTTTTGACGTTATAACGTCTAATAAATCGATGAACGCCGCTTGCACGCACGAAAAAGTTACGTTACGCACATTCTTCCGTTACGCTGTGTCCCGTTACGCTAATTGTTCCGTTACGCCGTGTCCCGTTACGCTGTGTCCCGTTACTATGTCGGCGAGTGCAGTAATAATAGGTTATGTTACAATTGACTAAAAAATTATGGTAATTCATATAATTGATGATAGATATTTGATTACAGTTTATTTATATGAAAACTTGTACATAATATTATTTAAACTTTATAGCTAAACGCCATTTTATAAAATTAATTACAAGTCATCTACATGTGAACTGTTTCGTCGACTGTTTATAAAGTGAAGTGAAAAGTTAATGTGGTTTTCATTGCTTATTACAACAACAATTTCGGCAATAAAGGATAATTATTCTTTCATTTTAAAATTCTGATTACTAGTATAGTTTCAAGTATTTATTCTTTTATTATTAAAGTAAAAATGATTTAATTTTATTCATAAAAGTATGCAATCATTTCATCAATGTTTTGTTATGACGTTGTCACGTTAAACTATCGTCCGTGAATCAACATTACAGACAACTAATTTTTTTTTTTTCCTTTTTCCTTTGGCAAGTTCGAGGCATTGTGTCGCGGGGACGGGCGGTACAGGGTGCCTCGCAAATAAGCCCTCCGCGGCAGAAGGACGCGCGCTGCAAGAACAACCCGCTAAGCTCCCCCTCCCCCCCACCCCTTAAGCCCCACTAAACAAGCTTAAAACTGGAGGCGCTACCTTAACGCAGCCTTCGCCGCTCCCCTTCGAAGTCTCGTAAGGATTCTTATTCGGCGAGCTTCCTGCTTCGAAGTCCACACTCGAGGACTGCCGATCCAACGGCGTTGTCTAACCCACTGGTCCTTCTTTCTGTTTCCTCACCCATGGACGATTCATCGTCCCTCCTTTTTTTTTGACTTGATAACGTCTTATAAATCGATGAACGCCGGCTGCACGCACGAAAAATTGTCACGTCCCGTCTGATCCGAGCGTGCAAGAACCGGCCAACCACCGTGCAAGAGAATTTTCTATAATATCAAAACAGCTTAAGGCGGGCTTTTTAACTACTTGTTCGTGATTATATATAAGCAAATTATTTAAATTAAATTTCCAAAATTTGTAAATAATATTCGAAAATTAAAAAGTATGCAATTTTTCATCAATGTTTTATTATGACATTATCTCGTAAAAATATCGTCCGTAAACCGACTTTACAGACAAACCCCCCCCCCTTTTTTTTAGATAATTGTTAGGGGCAAGCATTTTTCGCGAAAAGATCTGAACACTTATTTGACTGCAACAAGGTATACCCGCACCAGCGGTTTCTTCCTTGTGATTGGTGGCCGTCTGCAAGAGAAGTCGTCGCCTTGTTTGACCGAGCCACTCAGGACGCGTTTATACTTCCGCACTGGATCACTGTGATTGGTGTTGCTACAATCGACATGTACCTACCTGGGAGAAACTCACCCAATTACGAAACACAGACGGTGTTACAGTGTTTTGATTTTCATCTAGTCTCGAAATCTTTTCCCGAAATTTGCATGCCCCTAATAATTAGTTAACCACGCGTTTAGTGGCCAGTTGCACCGTTCTGCTCTTCAATCTGCAATCCAACGATCTTAGCCCAAGGACTGATCCAAGGACCATTCCTCCGAATGTTGCGCCATCACTAGAGACCTGTAAAATTCGCGAATTCAAATCCCTAAAGGATAGACTCCATGATCCTCTACGCACTCGTGCAAATTACATCTGCTGATTGGTTACCGACTCGTAACACATGTTGACTGGAATGATCGTGATTCGCTAATTCTTCTGTTAAAGATTTTTCATTGGCTCAGAGTCCTTCAGGTAAACTGTGGCCAATCACTGAAGCAAAATAATGTCAAAAGTATTTGGACTCTATCCTATCGCGAAATTAATCCGCAAATTTTACAGGTCTCTATCTCTGGTGGTGCAGCTGGCCATGAGGCCCGTTCTACAATGACACGGAAACGAAGACGGATCACGTTAACAGGGCCGGCGCGTCCATACAGGCGAACTAGGCAACCGCCTAGGGCGCCAAGTAGCTGGGGGCGGCGCAGCACGACACATAACAGCTGATATAGAATGTTTAACGATTATTGAAACTAGATGAAAATGGATTTTTGTAACAGTTTGGAATGTTTATATTAATATAAGTAATTATTTAAAATCCACGGTGACCTGTTTATGATTTGTAATAAGTAAAAAAGTAACAAAAAAACACAAGCCTGCTTACATTTGATTGTTGACAAAATCTTAGGCTTACGTGATGTATTTTGAGACAAGGAAAATTTTTTTTGGGGTGTCCGTCCCAGGGGGGTGGGTTGGGGGGCATTAAGGTTTTTCGCCTAGGGCGCCAATTTACCTTGCACCGGTCCTGCACGTAAACGGAGACGGATCTCATGGGACAGGGTTTCTACAATGACACGGAAACAGAGTCGGATCACGTAAACGGAGACGGATCTCATGGGACAGGGTTTCTACAATGACACGGAAACAGAGTCGGATCACGTCAACGCGGACGGATCTCACGGGACAGGGTTTCTACAATGACACGGAAACAGAGTCGGATCACGTAAACGGAGACGGATCTCACGGGACAGGGTTTCTACAATGACACGGAAACAGAGTCGGATCACGTAAACGGAGACGGATCTCACGGGACAGGGTTTCTACAATGACACGGAAACAGAGTCGGATCACGTAAACGGAGACGGATCTCACGGGACAAGGTTTCTACAATGACACGGAAACAGAGTCGGATCACGTAAACGGAGACGGATCTCACGGGACAGGGTTTCTACAATGACACGGAAACAGAGTCGGATCACGTAAACGGAGACGGATCTCACAGGACAAGGTTTCTACAATGACACGGAAACAGAGTCGGATCACGTAAACGGAGACGGATCTCACGGGACAGGGTTTCTACAATGACACGGAAACAGAGTCGGATCACGTAAACGGAGACGGATCTCACGGGACAAGGTTTCTACAATGACACGGAAACAGAGTCGGATCACGTAAACGGAGACGGATCTCACGGGACAGGGTTTCTACAATGACACGGAAACAGAGTCGGATCACGTAAACGGAGACGGATCTCACGGGACAAGGTTTCTACAATGACACGGAAACAGAGTCGGATCACGTAAACGGAGACGGATCTCACGGGACAGGGTTTCTACAATGACACGGAAACAGAGTCGGATCACGTAAACGGAGACGGATCTCACAGGACAAGGTTTCTACAATGACACGGAAACAGAGTCGGATCACGTAAACGGAGACGGATCTCACGGAACAGGGTTTCTACAATGACACGGAAACAGAGTCGGATCACGTAAACGGAGACGGATCTCATGGGACAGGGTTTCTACAATGACACGAAAACAGAGTCGGATCACATAAACGGAGACGGATCTCACGGAACAGAGTTCCTACAATGTCACGTAGACGGAGACGGACCCGTACGGAATAGCTCAGCAATGCTGAGCTATTCCGTTTACGTTGTTCCGTGCGACCAATAGGAGCCGAGTGCTGTCTGCGGTGGTAGCCATGTTTGCTTGTGTTCTAAATACGTTAAAAATATATCAAATACAATAATATTTAGAGTTCCATTATCAATTTGTGTTTTTTTTATTATTTTAATAAATTCAGCCCGTACTATGTTTTCGAAGTATAACAGGTTTTTAAAATTAAATCAATATTCCGTAACCTTTGAAATGGAATCTCATTGGTTGTCCTTTGTGACGTTTCCCTGCATTGTGGCAGCATGATATGTGACTGTGATATGTTACGTGCGTTCCGTCTCCGTTTACGTGATCCGTCTCCGTTTCCGTGCTATTGTAGAACGGGCCTAAGAGGTTCTCCTAGCTATATATATATATATGTGTGTGTGTGTGTAAATGAGGTGGTATAATAAAGGTGACACTATGTGGTAAATCTAGTGCAATATCACTTCTCAGAACAAGACCCTAAAATCTCAAAGCATATAAATGAACATAGAGGTGTAATGCGATTCCCTATAATTCTTTTAAGAACCTTTACCAGTTAACATTTTCCTGAATGACTCTTTATATTAGTTAAATTCAACATTTTTTTTTTTTTTCGGAAAGAGCCCCCACTAAGATATATTTGAGCAGTTTGTCAATTGTGTATTGCTTCCAGAGGCTCTGGAAGCAGGTGGTCTTGATATTTCATACAGACGACCTTATAAATTATTAAAACCCTTAAATGATCTCAGTAAGAGTGGAACCCACACTGTAAACAAATATTATATATATATATATATATATATATATATATATATATATATTTATATAGGATGTTTATATAATATCGGCTGAACAATATTTCATGCAAAATTGACCATTAAGATATTATACATATCCTATCAATTCAACTTTTTTAAAAATAAATATATAGTAATATTATGGGTTCACGTGAAATAAATTTATGTGAAATGCCTTGTTCACACATACAATATCGTACTACGTTAAAATTCAGAAAAGATTTTCACAGCGTACCACCCCAGGTCTGATAGGATTATTACTTTACCAGATAGACTCTCTATTATAGTTTTAATTTTATTTATGCTATGGTTACTTCAAGCATTTATTCACTTTTTGGCAACAGTAAAGCCTTATTTCTGGATGTATTTTGGCTGGAAGTAGGTTTAGTGACATATATCAACTTTCAAATTAAAATAATTAATACAATAAATAACAAAAAGAATTAAGAAAATAAAAACATATTATAAGATTTAAAAAATTACAATGTAATTCTAGATGTCAAATAATTAAACCTTTGATTATAAATAAATTTAAACACCTAGACGTTCATAACAAAATTAAATGAAATAAAACAAGAAGAACATAAGCCATGAAAAAACATTACAACTAATGAGTCAAATACTTGCAAGTGTGGAAACATAAAAAAAATATGTTTTCTTTGAAAAATGGATTCGATATTGTCTGCTTTTGCTTTCCGTGATAGAGAGGCGATACAAAATTACTATATAATTATGTATCTCGGGTAAAACATTTTCAGTCTGCAAACGAATGCCTGACTGATCGGGAATCGAATTTAAGTCCTTAAAGTAGCCATTCAGTCGTCCTCATGACTTTTTAAACTGGTCTGACTCAGTACTTTTAATATAAATAAATTTTAACACGTGTTCTCTACGACCCAAATTTCAGTAATCTACAGTAAAATAAATTCAAAGAGATACAACTTCCACAATTTTGAATAGGGGAACCTTCATAGTTAATAATCGTGGCTGAACTATGCTCATCAACTATTGTTTTTTTTTCCTTTGTAAAAAGCAACCAAAAGTTAAAAAAAATCTCTCACTCGCCATTCTCAATTTTTAAAAAAATTAAATTAATATTTTTGTAGGTCAACTGCAACAATATATTTGCAAAACGTCTAAGGCCGTAGCAAGAAAACTAACTTATACAAATTTAGCAAAAAGTATATAATTTTTCTCTGTGAATATTAATGAGGCCTACGCTGAAATGGAATTTATTTTACCTGAAATGATAAATTAAACAGGTTAAATTGTGTTTGTACATAAAATCTTGTAAATCATCCTGTATACACGTGTAGGTATATACACGTGTTAAATTGACTGTATCTCAGATGACAACGTTCTTCGTTCCTGTTTCCGTCACTTTTTCTCGATTGGCTACAGAAGATAAGATATGTCATTTTAACTTTTGATTCGATCAATAAGAATTAAACTGCTGTACTGCCGAACGTTGGTGATCCGTACATACCAGCAAAATTATTATTTTTTATTTTTGTTATTATATTTTATTATTGTTATTTTTTCAGTTTAGATTGCAAAGGTTTGTATACATATATGAGCGTTGAAATTGGTTCGTGAATTATTCTACACGCCATGAGGAACTCGAAGTCAATGATAAACACCTAAAAGCAGCTGAACTAATCACTTGCTACATAGAGATAAGGTGGAATATGACTTCTGCCAGTGAACACATGCCTTCAACTTAATTCTGCTCACGTTTATGCAGTCTAGCTTTGATGAATGTTTGTTCCGTGTCTTATCGACATTCAGCTCACGGGCGATGGATGGGAAGTTAGGCTAAAGATGTGACGGGAAGCACTGGCGGTGGTGATGGATGTTGTCAGAGGAAAAAAACCAATGTTTTCCACATGCATCAAAAAGGTATGTCATATGCTGGAATCGAACCCGGACATCCTCAGGTGGGAGACGAAGGATTAAGGCCACTGAACCATCTTCTTCACCTTAAAGCTCGGTCTCACCCGCTATATCGATTTTTTTTTTCGTTTTTTTTTTTTTAGTATTTGTTAAGAGCTAAATCTCAAATTTTAACCTTATACCTCCCTTGCATTTTTTTTTTTTTTTGATTTTCCACAAATCTTTTCAAGAGATATTTACTCAGGGTAATATCATGGTTGTAAAAAATTCACGCCAGTCTTCATAATTATTATCATTTCGCGACTTTTTACAAACATGATAATACACTAAGTGACTATCTGTTGAAAATGTATATATTTGTTTTACCGGAAAAGAAAATTTGAGGTACGGAGAATATGCAGTGCAAACTCTATATAACGGCACTTAACGGACTGAGTATTTTTCGGCGTTATAGAGAGTGGTCGTTAATTGGAGAGAAATAAAAGAAATAATTTTACTATTCTATAATAATATGTATTTTATAATATAGTACACAATTTACACACGAACATACAAATAGTCTGTTTTTTTTCTTTGTTTTTCCATAATGTAGACACGGTAGAGCGGCTAAATCCAAAGCGTCTTCCAACATCACTGATCTTTTCCCCCGCCTCTATTGAGCGAATTAATAAAACTTATTCGTCAATACACAAAGATTTTCGTTTACTCGCCATGTTTACAGTTCGAAAGTCTGTAAGGAACTGCGATAATGATAACGTGTAACAACTTGACGAAAGTCTAGTGACCGAGGTAAACATGTGCAAGTTCAAAATATAAAACAGACTAAATTTCTTAGAATCTCTGGTGCGTCACTCGAAGTAAACACGGGCTAGATAATACAAAAAAATAAAACAGCAAACAAAATAACGTACACAGCTGCAGTTCTTAATTCGGCAACTTAGAAAGTACTGCTTAATGATTTATAATGCCGTATTGTTGTCGTTAAATAGAGTGAGCATGACGCTATATGTATATAGAGTGTATTATTGTATAGAAAACAAGGTAAACCAAACAAAGTCAAGCAATTTCGACGTTTTAAGGAGTTTGTCGTTAAATCGAGTGACGTTATAAAGAGCTTACACTGTACTTTAGATTTATCCCTTACAAAAAGATTGAAGAAAAAAAAAACATCGCGGTTGATAACGAGCCTTTAAGCTAAGAAGCTACCTGCCTCGACCTGTGTACAAAATAATAAAAATTAACAATTATTTTGTTTGAAAAATTAAATTTGCTGGTAAATGATATGTATTGTTTGGATTTGTATTGAGAAAGGTTCATAATACATGATGTTTCATGGCCTAAGAGGATACAGCTCAGCGGTGTGTTACTGGTTCCTTCGCTGTGTAAACGCAGGCGGCGCTACCATTGCCCAAAGTGGTCGGATATCCTCCTACCCCCACCACGCCAAATCCCCCCCCTTCCCCATCCACGAGCGAAGCCTCGGGGTGACGTCACGCTCGCCGCCTGGCGAAATCGTAATGCAGCTCCTCCGAAGGGCTTAGGGGCACATAATACTGTCTTCGTCTTAAGCTAACAAGATTATTAGCCTAATAAGCCGTAGCTATCCTATTTAAGCTGTGCAGGTTTCCACGTTACCTTAAGTCTCCGGGAACACCTCCAGCCCGGCTTGCCGCCCCTCCTGCCCCCACCCCTCCTGTGGGTCTTCCCACACCACCTCCCTCCCCTCCTCAGAGACAACCACGCGACGCACTGAAGGCCGCGTCACGGCGGCATGCAGGACTCCTTGCTCCACGCTGCCAGGCGCAGGAGCCGTGGACAGCCCGTGGTGCGGCGTAGCGCGGTGCTCCACACCACCTCCCCTCCACTGAGACATCCACGCGACGCACTGAAGGCCGCGTCACGGCGGCATGCAAGACTCCTTGCTCCACGCTGCCAGGCGCAGGAGCCGTGTACAGCCCATGGTGCGGCGTAGCGCGGTGCTCCACACCACACCTCCCCTCCACTGAGACATCCACGCGACGCACTGAAGGCCGCGTCACGTCAGCATGCAGGACTCCTTGCTCCACGCTGCCAGGCGCAGGAGCCGTGGACAGCCCGTGGTGCGGCGTAGCGCGGTGCTCCACACCACCTCCCCTCCACTGAGACATCCACGCGACGCACTGAAGGCCGCGTCACGGCGGCATGCAAGACTCCTTGCTCCACGCTGCCAGGCGCAGGAGCCGTGTACAGCCCATTATGCGGCGTAGCGCGGTGCTCCACACCACACCTCCCCTCCACTGAGACATCCACGCGACGCACTGAAGGCCGCGTCACGTCAGCATGCAGGACTCCTTGCTCCACGCTGCCAGGCGCAGGAGCCGTGTACAGCCCATGGTGCGGCGTAGCGCAGTGCTCCACACCACACCTCCCCTCGACTGAGACATCCACGCGACGCACTGAAGGCCGCGTCACGGCGGCATGCAGGACTCCTTGCTCCACGCTGCCAGGCGCAGGAGCCGTGGACAGCCCGTGGTGCGGCGTAGAGCGGTGCTCCACACCACACCTCCCCTCGACTGAGACATCCACGCGAAGCACTGAAGGCCACGTCACGGCAGCATGCAGGACTCCTTGCTCCACGCTGCCAGGCACAGGAGCCGTGTACAGCCCGTGGTGCGGCGTAGCGCGGTGCTCCAAACCACATCTCCCCTCGACTGAGACATCCACGCGAAGCACTGAAGGCCGCGTCACGGCAGCATGCAGGACTCCTTGCTCCACGCTGCCAGGCGCAGGAGCCGTGTACAGCCCGTGGTGCGGCGTAGCGCGGTGCTCCACACAACCTCCCCTCCACTGAGACATCCACGCGACGCACTGAAGGCCGCGTCACGGCGGCATGCAGGACTCCTCGCTCCACGCTGCCAGGCGCAGGAGCCGTGGACAGCCCGTGGTGCGGCGTAGCGCGGTGCTCCACACCACATCTCCCCTCGACTGAGACATCCACGCGACGCACTGAAGGCCGCGCCACGGCGGCATGCAGGACTCCTCGCTCCACGCTGCCAGGCGCAGGAGCCGTGGACAGCCCGTGGTGCGGCGTAGCGCAGTGCTCCACACCACACCTCCCTCCCCTCCTCTGAGACATCCACGCGACGCACTGATGGCCGCGTCACGGCGGCATGCAGGACTCCTCGCTCCACTCTGCCAGGCGCAGGAGACGTGGACAGCCCGTGGTGCGGCGCAGCGCGGTGCTCCATACCACACCTCCCTCCCCTCCTCTGAGACATCCAGGCGACGCACTGAAGGCCGCGTCACGGCGGCATGCAGGACTCCTCGCTCCACGCTGCCAGGCGCAGGAGCCGTGGACAGCCCGTGGTGCGGCGTAGCGCCGTGCTCCACAACACACCTCCCTCCCCTCCACTGGGACATCCACGCGTAGCACTGAAGGCCGCGTCACGGCGGCATGCAGGACTCCTCGCTCCACGCTGAAAGGCGCAGGAGACGTAGACAGCCCGTGGTGCAGCGTAGCGCAGTGCTCCACACCACACCTCCCTCCCCTCCTCTGAGACATCCACACGACGGACGGAAGGCCGCGTCACGGCGGAATGCAGGACTCCTCGCTCCACGCTGCCAGGCGCAGGAGACGTGGACAGCCCGTGGTGCGGCGTAGCGCAGTGCTCCACACCACACCTCCCTCCCCTCCTCTGAGACATCCACGCGACGCACTGAAGGCCGCGTCACGGCGGCATACAGGACTCCTCGCTCCACGCTGCCAGGCGAAGGAGCCGTGGACAGCCCGTGGTGCGGCGTAGCGCCGTGCTCCAAAACACACCTCCCTCCCCTCCACTGAGACATCCACGCGTCGCTTTAAAGGCCGCGTCACAGCGGCATGCAGGACTCCTCGCTCCACGCTGAAAGGCGCAGGAGACGTGGACAGCCCGTGGTGCGGCGTAGCGCAGTGCTCCACACCACACCTCCCTCCCCTCCTCTGAGACATCCACGCGACGGACGGAAGGCCGCGTCATGGCGGAATGCAGGACTCCTTGCTCCACGCTGCCAGGCGCAGGAGCCGTGGACAGCCCGTGGTGCGGCGTAGCGCCGTGCTCCACAACACACCTCCCTCCCCTCCACTGAGACATCCACGCGTCGCACTGAAGGCCGCGTCACGGCGGCATGCAGGACTCCTCGCTCCACGCTGAAAGGCGCAGGAGACGTGGACAGCCCGTGGTGCGGCCTAGCGCAGTGCTCCACACCACACCTCCCTCCCCTCCTCTGAGACATCCACGCGACGGACTGAAGGCCGCGTCACGGCGGAATGCAGGACTCCTCGCTCCACGCTGCCAGGCGCAGGAGACGTGGACAGCCCGTGGTGCGGCGTAGCGCAGTGCTCCACACCACACCTCCCTCCCCTCCTCTGAGACATCCACGCGACGCACTGAAGGCCGCGTCACGGCGGCATGCAGAACTCCTCGCTCCACGCTGCCAGGCGCAGGAGACGTGGACAGCCCGTGGTGCGGCGTAGCGCCGTGCTCCACACCACATCTCCCTCCCCTCCACTGAGACATCTTTGCATCACACTGAAGGCCGCGTCACGGCGGCATGCAGGACTCCTCGCTCCACGCTGCCAGGCGCAGGAGACATGGACAGCCCGTGGTGCAGCGTAGCGCCGTGCTCCACACCACACCTCCCTCCCCTCCTCTGAGACATCCAGGCGACGCACTGAAGGCCGCGTCACGGCGGCATGCAGGACTCCTCGCTCCATGCTGCCAGGCGCAGGAGACGTGGACAGCCCGTGGTGCGGCGTAGCGCCGTGCTCCACAACACACCTTCCTCCCATCCACTGAGACATCCACGCATCGCACTGAAGGCCGCGTCACGGCGGCATGCAGGACTCCTCGCTCCACGCTGCCAGGCGCAGGAGACGTGGACAGCCCGTGGTGCGGCGTAGCGCCGTGCTCCACACCACACCTCCCTCCCCTCCACTGAGACATCCACGCGTCGCACTGAAGGCCGCGTCACGGTGGCATGCAGGACTCCTCGCTCCACGCTGCCAGGCGCAGGAGCCGTGGACAGCCCGTGGTGCGGCGTAGCGCAGTGCTCCACACCACACCTCCCTCCCCTCCTCTGAGACATCCACGCGACGCACTAAAGGCCACGTCACGGCGGCATGCAGGACTCCTCGCTCCACGCTGCCAGGCGCAGAAGCCGTGGACAGCCCGTGGTGCGGCGTAGCGCAGTGCACCACACCACACCTCCCTCCCCTCCACTGAGACATCCAGGCGACGCACTGAAGGCCGCGTCACGGCGGCATGCAGGACTCCTCGCTCCACGCTGCCAGGCGCAGGAGCCGTGGACAGCCCGTGGTGCGGCGTAGCGCGGTGCTCCACACCACACCTCCCTCCCCTCTTCTGAGACATCCACGCGACGCACTGAAGGCCGCGCCACGGCGGCATGCAGGACTCCTCGCTCCACGCTGCCAGGCGCAGGATCCGTGGACAGCCCGTGGTGTGGCTTAGCGCGGTGCTCCACACACCTCCCTCCTCTCCTCTGAGACATCCACGCGACGCACTGAAGGCCGCGTCACGGCAGCATGCAGGACTCCTCGCTCCACGCTGCCAGGCGCAGGAGACGTGGACAGCCCGTGGTGTGGCTTAGCGCGGTGCTCCACACACCTCCCTCCTCTCCTCTGAGACATCCACGCGACGGACAGAAGGCCGGGTCAAGGCGGAATGCAGGACTCCTCGCTCCACGCTGCCAGGCGCAGGCGACGTGGACAGCCCGTGGTGCGGCGTAGCGCAGTGCTCCACACCACACCTCCCTCCCCTCCTCTGAGACATCCACGCGACGGACGGAAGGCCGCGTCACGGCGGAATGCAGGACTCCTCGCTCCACGCTGCCAGGCGCAGGAGACGTGGACAGCTCGTGGTGCGGCGTCACGCCGTGCTCCACAACACACCTCCCTCCCCTCCACTGAGACATCCACGCATCGCACTGAAGGCCGCGTCACGGCGGCATGCAGGACTCCTCGCTCCACGCTGCCAGGCGCAGGAGACGTGGACAGCCCGTGGTGCGGCGTAGCGCCGTGCTCCACACCACACTTCCCTCCCCTCTACTGAGACATCCACGCGTCGCTCTGAAGGCCGCGTCACGGCGGCATGCAGGACTTTTCGCTCCACGCTGCCAGGCGCAGGAGCCGCGGACAGCCCGTGGTGCGGCGTAGCGCAGTGCTCCACACCACACCTGGTCCCCTCCTCTGAGACATCCACGCGACGCACTGAAGGCCGCGTCACGGCGGCATGCAGGACTCCTCGCTCCACGCTGCCAGGCGCAGGAGCCGTGGACAGCCCGTGTTGCGGCGTAGCGCAGTGCTCCACACCACACCTCCCTCCCCTCCACTGAGACATCCAGGCGACGCACTGAAGGCCGCGTCACGGCAGCATGCAGGACTCCTCGCTCCACGCTGCCAGGCGCAGGAGCCGTGGACAGCCCGTGGTGCGGCGTAGCGCGGTGCTCCACACCACACCTCCCTCCCCTCTTCTGAGACATCCACGCGACGCACTGAAGGCCGCGCCACGGCGGCATGCAAGACTCCTCGCTCCACGCTGCCAGGAGCAGGAGCCGTGAACAGCCCGTGGTGTGGCTTAGCGCGGTGCTCCACACACCTCCCTCCTCTCCTCTGAGACATCCACGCGACGCACTGAAGGCCGCGTCACGGCGGCATGCAGGACTCCTCGCTCCACGCTGCCAGGCGCAGGAGCCGTGGACAGCCCGTGGTGTGGCTTAGCGCGGTGCTCCACACACCTCCCTCCTCTCCTCTGAGACATCCACGCGACGCACTGAAGGCCGCGTCACGGCGGCATGCAGGACTCCTCACTCCACGCTGCCAGGCGCAGGAGCCGTGGACAGCCCGTGGTGCGGCGTAGCGCGGTGCTCCACACCACACCTCCCTCCCCTCTTCTGAGACATCCACGCGACGCACTGAAGGCCGCGCCACGGCGGCATGCAAGACTCCTCGCTCCACGCTGCCAGGCGCAGGAGCCGTGGACAGCCCGTGGTGTGGCTTAGCGCGTAGCTCCACACACCTTCCTCCTCTCCTCTGAGACATCCACATGACGCACTGAAGGCCGCGTCACGGCGGCATGCAGGACTCCTCGCTCCACGCTGCCAGGCGCAGGAGCCGTGGACAGCCCGTGGTGTGGCTTAGCGCGGTGCTCCACACACCTCCCTCCTCTCCTCTGAGACATCCACGCGACGCACTGAAGGTCGCGTCACGGCGGCATGCAGGACTCCTCGCTCCACGCTGCCAGGCGCAGGAGCCGTGGACAGCCCGTGGTGCGGCGTAGCGCGGTGCTCCACACCACACCTCCCTCCCCTCTTCTGAGACATCCACGCGACGCACTGAAGGCCGCGCCACAGTGGCATGCAAGACTCCTCGCTCCACGCTGCCAGGCGCAGGAGCCGTGGACAGCCCGTGGTGTGGCTTAGCGCGGTGCTCCACACACCTCCCTCCTCTCCTCTGAGACATCCACGCGACGCACTGAAGGCCGCGTCACGGCGGCATGCAGGACTTCTCGCTCCACGCTGCCAGGCGCAGGAGCCGTGGACAGCCCGTGGTGTGGCTTAGCGCGGTGCTCCACACACCTCCCTCCTCTCCTCTGAGACATCCACGCGACGCACTGAAGGCCGCGTCACGGCGGCATGCAGGACTCCTCGCTCCACGCTGCCAGGCGCAGGAGCCGTGGACAGCCCGTGGTGTGGCTTAGCGCGGTGCTCCACACACCTCCCTCCTCTCCTCTGAGACATCCACGCGACGCACTGAAGGCCGCGTCACGGCGGCATGCAGGACTCCTCGCTCCACGCTGCCAGGCGCAGGAGCCGTGGACAGCCCGTGGTGTGGCTTAGCGCGGTGCTCCACACACCTCCCTCCTCTCCTCTGAGACATCCACGCGACGCACTGAAGGCCGCGTCACGGCGGCATGCAGGACTCCTCGCTCCACGCTGCCAGGCGCAGGAGCCGTGGACAGCCCGTGGTGTGGCTTAGCGCGGTGCTCCACACACCTCCCTCCTCTCCTCTGAGACATCCACGCGACGCACTGAAGGCCGCGTCACGGCGGCATGCAGGACTCCTTGCTCCACGCTGCAAGGCTCAGGAGCCGTGGACAGCCCGTGGTGCGGCGTAGCGCGGTGCTTCGACTCTCTGTATCGACTCTCGAAACCACGTCGGGCGGTTTCCCACGTAGTACCGTGGGCGGTCCTTTCCTTATCCCGGCTGGGCGTTCCTGTTGGTTAGTGTGCGCTTGTCTTCGACGGCGCGTAGAGCTCATGAAAGTGAAATTAAATAATTCACTCGCCGTATTTGAGACAAATCAAGGTATTGTACTGCGCCAACATATGTAGCATGGATGGATGCACAATGTCTCCTGGTGTGACGATATCCTGTTATAAATGCCGAGTACTCACTTTTGACTGTTTATAACTAACTATATGACGCAGTAAAAAAAAATGTAAATCAAGTGAGTACTTTTTGAATTAATTTATTGATTCTTGATAATTACGAATTTGTCAAACATTTAAGACAAAGTTTTGTAACTCATTTGACCCGCATTCTATCGATATTGGGTTGAAATACGTTTCGACTGTGCTTACTTCGATTATCCGTGTTTTTGACTGAAATGACTCGCTCATTATTGTAGTATTGGTTTTTTCGTATCTAATGACTAGAGACCCGCAAAATTAGCGGTTTCGATGGCCTTCAGGATAGACTGCACATACCCCTGTACACTCGGGCAAATAACGCAAGTTCTTTGGCTGCCGACTTGTAAGTCGTCTCAGCTGGTTTGTCTGTGATTCGATCCTTCTTTGTTTGAGGGTTTATAACTGGTTGAGATTCGTCCTGATGAACAGTAAGCCAATAGCAAAATTATGTAAGAGGTATATGTTTTTGAATTCTAGCCTATCACCGAATGAATCCGCGAATTTTGCAGGTCTCTACTAATGACTTTTTATTTACCGTCAACTCTTCAGTAATGAAGACCTTAGTTTCAATACGCATAGCAAAAAAAAATTTAAAAACCTTTTGTCATTTTTTTTTACATATATGCTCTGAAAGAAACAGGAAATTCTGGGAACAAAAGTCAATGACGTGTTACTGAATTTAAGTCAAAAAATACGGGTCCATGCCGCAGGGGTATGCAGTCAGCATAGAATCTGTGCACAACAAGTTGCGTACGTCTCCAGGCGTCAGGCGAACTCCTTTTTACTATGCACGATCTTCGGTTGCTAATTTCGCGTTCCTTACTGAGACGCTCTTACAGTGTCGCACCCAGTTTGCGGTAAGGTGTGCATCTAATGGACCTTCAAAAATTAACTTTTGATGAGCCTCACATTAAATTGCTGTGTGACCGGGTGACGATTGCACCACCAAAACATTTTGACAGGTAGTCTAACATTTTTACCATATGACCTTCATAGGCATAAGTGGTTTCCTAAACGTAAACTAGAATACGTCTGTCATAACGACGTGTTCACTTTTCATTTCGTTAATGGTTATAAAAAATGAATTTTTATTGCGTTTTATCAATATAATTTTGCCTTTTAAGTCATTCATAAATAATTTATCATTGTAAACATGATTTTGCTATTTTACTTTTAAATTAAATTAAGTATTTTAACGAGGGCAATGGCTGAGATTCAAATTACAACTCTGTGCACATGTCGATATAGTATATTGAAACTAATTAAACAGTTTTGGTAAATTGCAAAAAAAATAATTTGGTGTGACTTCTAATTTACAATTGAATATTTGAGTATTTTCATTAAAACGTCGAAATGTATAATTTACTCGTTTATTGTAATTACCAAAATATGCATACGCTTTCTTTCCTGTCTCAACTTGCAACCCTTAATGGCTTAACTAGTACACCATTGTTCTCGTAGCTTCGAGCGTTAAGTAGTCTGATGACGCGACACTTCCAGAGCGGGACCTGAGAGGCAGGTGGCGATACCTGCAAATCCTCGGGAGCGACGAGAGCAGTGAAGAAAAAAAAAGATAGGGATTCCTTGGCGAGCGATAGCGGGCAACGAGAGACGGGCTTGTTGGGCGAAAATCGGACCATCAATTAATGGGTTTGTGGAATTTGTTGAATTTTGTTATTCAAGGGGAAATGTACATTGTGAACAAGTGCAGGCGAGTGGAGTTAAGCACGAGGGGCTGTGTTGCAGGCAAGTCGCTGCCCGTGCACTGCGTGGTGGAGGCGGTGTCCACGCTGGACGACAGCCAGTGCGCGTGGCGGCTCCGCCCGGCCGTCGAGACGGACAGCTACGTCATCATCCCGGCCGGCACGGCGTTCCACGACCTGGTGCGAGTGGTGCTGCAGCGACTGGGGTACCCGCGCGACGCCGCGTCAGCCTCCAAAGGTGCTTCTACACCTTCTTCTGTCTGCCCCCCACCCCTTTCTGCTACCACCCTGCAACACCGCGGTCAACAATCCGTCCTCACACCCTCGCCCCAAGGAGGTGGGTGGCACGAACCCACCGCACTTGACAGCACCAAATATAGTTCCCTTTTTCATTCCGCAAGAGCGAGATGCTTTTAAAACCAAACTATGTAAGAGCAGGATTAAATATTATTTAATTCTCTCACGGCTGTTACTGGGTAGCACGATTCAAACTAACACCTAAGAACATTTAAATATAACTCTATTTTTACATGTACGTTTAAGTCACTCGATTTGCACAACAAAAATATTAAATGAAAGGTCCTTGGGTCAGTGCGCGCACTTTTACGGTATTATGCATGAACTCGTTTGCTGTCTGTCTAGAGCAATCACGGCCTAAGTGGGTAATCTTGCACCTCTAGTAATGGCAAAAACCAATAAAAATTAATATTTTCTAATTAAATAATAAAATAAATACTTCTTCAAAGAAAATAAACTAACATAGACAACATCTAACTAAGCAATGAAGAAAGTTACCGAAACCGGTAACACTGCGTCTCCCTGGCCTTGGCCAGATCTCTGCTTCAGACGTCACACATTGTTAATTTTTTTAAATGACACGGTGTCCATAAAAGAATGTTCCAGTTTCAATGGTATATTACACTATTTAAAACAAATCAAACACATTATTGAAGATAACCTAACCTATTTTTTTTTGACGTGATAACGTCTTATAAATCGATGAACGCCGGCTGCACGCACGAAAAATTGTCACGTTCCGCCTGAGCCGAGCGCGCAAGAACCGGCCAACCACCGTGCCAGAAAAATCTTCTATATTATCAAACAGGTTAAGGTGGGCTTTTTAAATAATTGTTAGTTATTATATTTAAACAAATTATTAAAATTAAATTTTCAAAAACTGTAAATAATGTTTGAAAATTAAAAAAGTATGCAATTTTTCATTAATGTTTTCTTATGACGTTATCACGTAAAATTGTCGTCCGTAAACCGACTTTACAGACAACCCCCTTTTTTCTAACAAAACTTCAGTTTGTGAACCCTTTTTTTATACGGCACACATCCGACCTGAAGTCAAATTCTTCCCAAACTTTGGTTACCAAGTCCGGAGTAATGGAAGCAATAGCCTTTTCAGTTCTGCGTCTCAACTCGGGCAAATCATTAGGTAGCGGCGGAACGTAGACACGATCTTTTATAAAGCTCCAAAGGGGGAAAAAAAGCGCATGGCGTTATTTCAGGTGAACGCGGAGGCCAGCGAAAAATAGCTCTGTCGTCGCGACCATTACGACCAATCCACCGGTCATACAAAATGATTCCATTGGGGAGGGGTTCCATCTTATAATTACAGATTCATTCTTAGCAAATTGTAGAACACAAAATTCTTTACGCTCATGAGTCGCCATTTTGCACAGGTGGCTCTACAACCGAGAAAAACAGCCAAGTAATACTCGCGCTGCGCTTATCTGTAACGTTTTTGAGTTATTCTTTAATTGTGACCTTTAAACAAAGTTCTACAACTCTTACTGTTGATACTATTACAATTAACAATCGGGACATTCTTTTATGGAATTATTGTGTCAAACTTTTAATTGCAAAGTTTGAGGAGGCGAAAAAGTTTTCGTTTGTCAGTTCGGAGAATAAGGAGATGTAGATATCTCTTTTATTTTTAACGCCAGGCGTACAAAATTTAATCAAGAAAAACCAAATGTCTGCTTTAAGAATAGAGAAGAGAAATATATGTTGTTTTTTTTTTATCCAATATAGACAGACCATCTTCTTGTTTAGGAAGTGAAGTGTGCAAACTTTCTTTGAGCTCGGAAATAAACTGTAGATTTGTATTTAAAAAAAAAAATATGAGCGAATATTCAGTAATTACCAGTGATTTGTAAACATCTAACTTCGGTAACGAGCAAATTCGTGTGTTCTCTTATAATACTTATAATGCAAAACTTAACATATAATTCCTTAAAATAATGCCGAGCGTGATAAATAAACTAATAAATAAAATTATCGCTTTTCAAATACCAAAATTTCTGGATGTGAATCACACAAATCACCGCTATTAATCACTGTCTGAATCCTAAACTTTGCTGGCCACTATTAAACGCAGATAACAGCGAGGGATGAGCGAAATAGTTTTTTCTTCAATATCACTTATGGCAGTTATGGTTCCGAATGAATAACTGGTTATTTATCTGGTTAACTTTATCAGTTATTGGCCACGGAGGTCTATTTTCGATCATTCACTATAGCAATTTCAAAGGGCGATTAAAAAATCATTACAGAATCAAAATTATGTCGTAATTTTAACACTAGCATTGTATTTTTTTTTTTCGTTGAAGAGAAAATATCTTTTTTTTAGTTGGTTAAGATATAAATATAAAAAATTTTATTCAAGAACCTTATTTATTTAATTAATTACGAAGAAATTCATGATACATTTAATATAATTTAGTTCAAATTCCGCTTAACTTTCACGACCAGACACTATAGCCTATTGACGCAAACATAAAATAACCTTAATCTGTAAGTCTGCTAAAATCAAACCATTACGAAATAATGAATAACTGCCATTTCCTGAGAGTTGTCAGTTTTTCTGTCGATCGAGAGCACAGAACTGCTGAAATCAGTCTGTTAATAATTTCTACAAACAAACCTTCAACTTATTGAGCTTATTCAACATTATTATAAAATATAATAATATTATACTTTTATTTAAAAAAATGGTTGTCTTTAAAGTCGGTTTACGGAAGATAGTTAAACGTGACAACGTCATAACAAAACATCGATGAAATGATTGCATATTTTTATGAATAAATTTGAATAATTTTTATTGAATTATCACTATTTTGTATGGATACAATGAAGGAGTGAAATGAAATCTACAATTTAACTGATAAATTTACTTTTACTTGCACTCATTAATTCAAATATGTTTATTACTTTAACGAAGAGATTATTTTAACTATAACTTTTATACATGTTTGCTATTTAACTTCTTCCAATCTGTGTTATTCTGTTAAGAATAGGACGATGATAGGAAAAGTAGGAAACGAATGGGAGTGTTTCAAGTTTAATGTGCTTCGAAAAAGTCAAATCGATGGTTGTTCCAATCGAGTGGAAGAGAGCTAGATGCGGCGCAAGCGTAAAATGAGCGTAACGGGACACAGCGTAACGGGACAATGTGCGTAACGGGACACTTTTTCGTGCGTGCAGCCGGCGTTCATCGATTTATTAGACGTTGTCACGTCAAAAGTAAAAAAGGAAAAAGTTTTGTTACTGACGTGAATTTAAATTCGTCTCATTATTTTTACATGCTCGCGCTCTACCACTATGCCACCGAGACCTTTGACATAATAGGAAGAAGAATATTTATTATAATTAGTACTTTGCTAATTTTCTAAGGTATTTTAAAACTTCAGATTACTTTTTTCTATGAATATATTGGTTTACAAAACACATTCCAGGGTAGTTTCACCATCGTAAAGTTTCATTTGAGTTTCACCATCGTAAAGTTTCATTTGGCACACCAATACGTTTGCTTTTCACCCCAATGTTTACGAAAGTAACTATATACGTGTTTATGTTGCTACAGGTGGTTGCGCCATCTTTGTGTCACTTCTTCGCTAATAGACTTTCGTTCCATTTTCAAGAAATTACTCCAACCAAATGCTGGCTACCTAGAGCTAAGATGTTTACACATAAAAAAAAAATGAAATGTCCCTCTTGCCCTACGCATAACCACAGGAGACACCTCAGTCCGATGCCCTTGCTGGGAGCTAGACGAAAACAAAAACACCAAGAATCCCAACAGATAGAACTCTCTTCGCCACCCAAAAAAAAAAAAAAAAAAAAAATTATCCTAGTTACTAAAGATTAATGTTGGAAAAAGCGATATGGTACAACAAAAAAAAATCCTTGCGCAGTAGTCAATAACTTTATTAAATTCCATGTTAACTCACAAATACCTGTTACTTGTAAAAAGGTTTACCACACCACCTTTGGTTCTTACTCACAGATAAACACAAAACTAAAACTACGTTCTTCGACGCTAATAAAATTTACTCTTTTAAAATCGTTTTAAAGTAAACGAAAATACTATTTTAACAATTAACTGTGCTTAGCAAAAATTAAATATAGCCAAAAATTTTCCATGCTTACAAATATTACACGCTGGGTTTACATTGCAGCCAAAAAATAATTTACAACCAACGTTTACTGCTGGCTGAGCAAAAAATACCATTGCTGTCTAAGTTTTATTTCTTTTCTTCTTCGACCAAAAAAAAAAAAGGCCTACGATCAGTCCACCTCAGGCAACATTCAAACTGACAAGCATCCCTCGTGGGCGGATAGTACCTTTACCTGGATATGTCCAATCTGTGTCAGTGCACGAACAGATAAAGCAGGTCACTCGCTCAGTGTAAGGGAACAACCCAACAATGGCCTCGAGATGTTTTTTTTTTTTTTTTTTTTTTTTTTTTAAAGTGAAAACGTCTTTAGCCGCGTTAAACGATTTTTGGTAGGGGCAAAACTTACGGGTTCGCGTCACCGACATGCTAGTGACGTGTTGCGCCAGACTGGCAAATCACAGCGGCCTGTGTACATGTATACACATATGAATCAGGAGTTTGCAAAAGGTACCAAGTCCAAGTAAGTAGATTGTTGGGAAACAACAGAAAACATTATTGTTGGCCTGGTAATGAAACAGGTTATCAGTAATGGATCAATTGAAAGTATAGTGGGTGTGTGATGATTTTAAACATAATTCACACATATACACTTTTGTCTGAAATATATTAAAAATCAATAAAGTTAGTGGACTTGGTACTTTTTGCAAATGAAGTATCATTCATTCAAACAATGGCACATAAAACATAATGTTTTGGTTAGATAATAGTACAGTGTTGGTATATTATAATGCAAAAATTAATAATATGATACACAAAAACATAATTTTTTTAAACACCAGCTGATACCATTTACCCATAAAGAAATGTTAAGTATTAAATTTACACATCTGAGAATGCATAGTGTCATTGGTATAGATTAGTGGAACCTTAGTACATGCTATTGAAATAACTACAAACATGAAAACAGATCCTTCAAAAACAATAATGTAAGTCATAAACAAAATAATGCACTTGTGGCATACATGGGCAAGTCTGTTAGTCTGTGACAGGCCAATGTAGTATATTGTCATAGAATGTGAGAGCTTCATCATGAACTGCAATGTACCGCAAACACTTGTGAATGTCTGCAAGTTTTTTTTTTTTTAATTGGTACAGTTCCATTTCTGTAAGCTTTGTTTGTAGGCATTACAATGTGTCTCAACTGTCCTGGGAGCTGGAGATGAAAGGTATGAATAACCAACCCCTGTAGCTGGTCATATACTTCAACAACACCTTTCACATCAGATTTGTACACCAGCTGGTGGTACTTACTTACAAAGTCCAGAGATTGATATCTTCAACAAAAGGTACCAAGTCCAGGACTTGGTACCTTTTGCAAGTTACACATATATTTACTAGTCCGTTTATCGTATTTCTTATACAGGACTTGGTTCCTTTTCTTGCTGACAGCAAAGAGAACACTTTGGAGATTCGGAATCTCGTATAACATGAATTTGCTCAAAAAGTGGACTTGGTACCTTTTGCAAATTCCTGATTCATATATACACTAATACATTGTATATATACTCGACTGTATCATGTGCGTTTGGACTCTTTTTTGGATGGGTAAAATCTTGTGAGTTCGCATCACCGACATGCTGTGGTAGCAGTAAGTGAAGTTAATTTGACCACGTGAATACATGACCTAGGTATGACATCACTGGTAAGTCATAGCTAGGTAAAGAATTTTTACGTAATTTTTACATACCAATGACATCTTTTGTGACTAAAAAATGATGTACGGATAAATTATATCATGCTGACATCGTACTGATATAATACCAACATCATTTTATTACGTACATTTGACGTAGAAATGATGTCATATTACTAGGGACCTGCAAAATTCGCGGATTCATTCGGTGATAGGCCAGAATTCAAACACATATACCTCTTAGATAATTTTGCTATTGGCTTACTGTTCATCTGGACGAATCTCAACCACTTATAAACCCTCAACCAAAGAAGGATCGAATCACAGGCAAACCAGCTGAGACGACTTACAAGCCGGCAGCCAATGAACTTGCGTTATTTGCCCGAGTGTACAGGGGTATGTGCGGTCTAGCCTGAAGGCCATCGAAATCGCGAATTTTGCAGGTCTCTACATATAACACATTTAAAAACCAAGTTTTAAGTTTTCACTTATGTTGACAGTCCCCATGACTGGCTATTTTTTTTTTGGAAACGACAGAAATCGAATGCGGGATGGACGGCCAGTGACGTACTTCGCTCCAGTTAAGACAATAATCGGTCAATATCACGTCGTGAAGGATCTCACGGGGCATGTGTCGTTTTGCCTAAAGGCGTTTTGCCTAATTTTTTGCAAAATGCCGTTAGGCAAAACGGCGTTAGGAAAATCGCCGTTAGGCAAAACGCTGTTAGGCATAACGCCGTTAGGGAAACGCCGTTAGGCTAATCGCCATTAGACAAAACGCCGTTAGGCAAAACGCTTTTTCCTCTATTAGGCAAAACGCCTTTAGGCAATTCGGCGTTAGGCGAATCGCCGTTAGACAAATAGCCGTTAGGCAAAACGCCGATAGGCAAAACGCCATTAGGTTAGGTTGGGATAGGTTAGGTTAGGTTAGGAAAAACGCCGTTATGCAAATCGCCATTAGACAAAACGCCGTAAGGCAAATCGCCATTAGACAAAATGCCGTTAGGAAATACGCCGTTAGGCAAGACGAGGTTTTGTCATCATAGTAACATTTTAGGCAAAACGCCGTTAGGCAAATGGCCGTTAGGCAAAACATCGTTAGGCAATTCGCCATTAGACAAAACGCCGTTAGGAAATTCACCGTTAGGAAATTCGCCGTTAGGCAATTCGTCATTAGGCAAAACGCCGTTAGGCAAAACGAGGTTTTGTCATCATAGTAACATTTTAGGCAAAACGCCGTTGGGCAAATCAGAGTTAGGCAAAACGCCTTTAGGCAAATCGCCGTTAGTCAAATCACCTTTAGGCAAATCGCCTTTAGGCAAATAGCCGTTAGGCAATTCGACGTTAGGCAAAACGCCTTTAGGCGAAATGACTTCAGGCAAATCGCCGTAACGAATTCATGTTTAGGCAAACCGCCTTTAGGCAAATCGCCTGTTACTCGGATCACGCGCCGTAAACTGATTTTTTAATAGCAGTCGCAGGTCGCGGTACACATTTATTGAAGTTATAGGCACAAGAACGAAATTTTAGTGAGCAACGGAAATGCAGTGAAGGACGGAAGTTTAAGCCGATGCAGTTAAAGCGCAATAGCGTTTCTGCTCTACCCTAGTCGTGCAGACAGAAGACCGCGCGTGGCGGCATTAACCTGTATGTATTCGCTTACGTGAACATCGGGGGACGTACCAAGCGTATCGGCGTGCCAAATGTTTCTTCGAGGTAAGTAGCAAAGCTATCTTGGAATATGTATTATTTAATTACCGCGTCTGTTAAGATGAATGGTTAATTGCGTTGTGTCGTAAAAAAAGTTCTAGGTTTCAAACCACCCAGAAGTGGTTTTACTTTATTCCCACAATTTGTTTTGCACTAAATCATTTACATTTAAAAAAATCATTAATAATAGCTACCTTTTAATTGATTGTTATAATATGTTTAAATACATAGGTCAGTCAATTGGTTGGTTTCATGACACTAGATCGGTACATTGATAACCTTTATCTCTATATCATCGCCCTTTTCCGCCTTTGAAAAAGGAATTTGATACTTTTAATGAAATATTGCAAATTTACATTTATAATAAGTAGAGACCTGCAAAATTCGCGGATTCATTCGGTGATAGGCTAGAATTCAAACACATATACCTCTTAGATAATTTTGCTATTGGTTTACTGTTCATCTGGACGAATCCCAACCAGTTATAAACCCTCAACCAAAGAAGGATCGAATCACAGACAAACCAGCTGAGACGACTTACAAGTCGGCAGCCAATGAACTTGCGTTATTTGCCCGAGTGTACAGGAGTATGTGCAGTCTATCCGGAAGGCCATCGAAACCGCGAATTTTGCAGGTCTCTAATAATAAGGCACTAATTACTGTCTATATCGGTTTTCTAAAAGAAAAGCATATTACTTATATCCCCCTTATGCAAGGGTAGTTTAAATACCTGAAAATAAACATTAAATTTTTTTCAATTCAAGTTACTATAAAAAAAAGACTCCTTACTTTTCCCCCACTTCGGTCTTGGAAGCCCTTCAACCCAGATGTTGTCTGACGGAAAATAGACCCATAGGTCAGACTATGGTCAACCAAACCTACAATTTGCTTTTGCTGTATTTAAAGTGTTTTTGTTGAATTTTCTTAGTGTATGCATTATTTAACTTCAACTCGCACTTTATTGGTTTTAAGACCTATAAGTTTGGCCTTACGCTGAAAAATTGTTTTGTGAAGAAGTAAACATTTGTTAACGGTTCGTCCTAAAAAAATTTTGTCTGGACAAATATTTTTATTGTCTTCGTAGTGGTTTGTTAGTGATAGTACAATTTTGTGGACAGCAATAAACAGCTACCAGTTTAGAACGACTTCATATCAATGTAATTTTATTGGAAAGACGTTTAAACTGGCAAAAACCCTATTTAAAAGGGAGCAGCTTTAACATTTTTGCCCCCCTCAGAACGAGTTGTGGCAACCAAAAGCGTTGGACTTGAATTGGGTAGAACACATTTCCAATCTTTATTTCAGTTCGGCCAAAAGATGAAATTATTCCTTGCTAATTCCGTGGTAATCCACGGCCGATTACCATCCCAGTTTCCCTGGCACGTGCAGTGCCCATCTCTTAGGACGTAGGACCTACATGTAGACCAGACGTAAAAAAAAATAGTGCGTGGAGTCCCTCCGCGCGGAAGAAGTGAAATTTCGTAATGTGGAAATGAAAATAGGAAGGGGTAGAAATTGATTTTTAGTGAAATCATAGTGTTTCTTTAAGACAAACTTTATTAACATTGCTTACAATTCACAATTGATCGCATCTTTTAATTATTATTTTCGAGCGGAAAAATATCCAAATTTATAACATTTACAATGGGATTATGATAACATAAGGAAAATACGAAATGTTTGAGTTCTATTATTTCAATATTTCTTGCAAAAAATTAATCAATGGTAGTTCCCCTTTGGTTTTCACGACGCTCACACTGTTTACTTCGCTGCATAGCAAGAATACCACGCGCATGTGCTTGGAATATTGGACGCTACTCGTTGCTAACGCTCGCGCTGGCCTGTAACACGTATACTACGCGCATGCGTTCCAGTGCCACGCATTCACTCTCGCTCTGTCTCTTTCTATTCCCCCTCCCCAGGAGAGTTGAACGTTTAACGCAACCGTGCTTTCATACCCCCTCCATGGTAGCGTTAAACGTTCAACGCAACCTTGTTGGAAGTCGCATTAGAAGTTTCACTTCAAAAAACTTAAATTATAATATAACACTGTCTCTTAACTTCTTCTTGGCTTCAGGTTAAGGCACTTCGTGAACATGATGACATGGCCAATGTTTCGAATGTCGTTTTGCATCTACTTTCTGATACAGTATCTATATTGGGCCATTCGCTTAAAGTTGTTATTGGTCCCTGCACACTGTTAGAAATTAGGCTACAGTCAATTTTCTGACTTTTCAGCGAAGAATAAACACAAAATAAATAAAGAGTTCTTCGTAATTTGAAATGAGTGGATCTTTGTAGAAACTACGTTGTTTTCAACTTCAGTTTTTTTTTTTTTTCGATTGAAGAGGTTGTTAAAATTTTTACGTATAGGCCAACACCCAATTTTTCTTGTAGGTTCAAGTTCAAAATAAGTTAATTTTTATTCCAAAATTTATGAAGATTACAGGATAATTTCTATATAGCGTTCTTCGTAAATTAAAGCTGAACATTTTTAAAAGTGTAGGCGGCCAAGATTTGAATGGGACCTGAAACACCGCCGTTGAAGATGGATGCAAAATAGCGTGCCGCATCGTGGGTCACGCCAAGTTTCTAAGAACATGGTCTGAACACAGCTGCCAGTATATTGTTGGAGAGGCCAAGTTTCTAAAAACATGGTCTTAACACAGCTGCCAGTATCTTGTTGGAGAGACCAGGTTTCTAAGAACATGGTCTGAACACAGCTGCCAGTATACTGTCGGAGAGGCCAAGTTTCTAAGAACATGGTCTGAACATAGCTGCCAGTATCTTGTTGAAGTGGCCAATTTTCTAAGAACATGGTCTGAGAACAGATGCCAGTATCTTGTTGGAGAGGCCAATTTTCTAAGAACATGGTCTGAACAAAGCTTCCACTATCTCGTTGGAGTGGCCAAGTTTCTAAGAACATGGTCTGAACACAGGTGCCAGTATCTTGTTGGAGAGACCAGGTTTCTAAGAACATGGTCTGAACACAGCTGCCAGTATACTGTCGGAGAGGCCAGGTTTCTAAGAACATGGTCTGAACATAGCTGCCAGTATCTTGTTGGAGAGGCCAAGTTTCTAAAAAACATGGTCTGAACACAGCTGCCAGTATCTTGTTGGAGAGGCCAATTTTCTAAGAACATGGTCTGAACACAGCTTCCAGTATCTCGTTGGAGTGCCAAGTTTCTAAGAACATGGTCTGAACACAGCTGCCAGTATCTTGTTGGAGAGACCAGGTTTCTAAGAACATGGTCTGAACACAGCTGCCAGTATACTGTCGGAGAGGCCAGGTTTCTAAGAACATGGTCTGAACACAGCTGCCAGTAATTGTTGGAGAAGCCAAGTTTCTAAAAAAACATGGTCTGAACACAGCTGCCAGTATCTTGTTGGAGAGACCAGGTTTCTAAGAACATGGTCTGAACACAGCTGCCAGTATACTGTCGGAGAGGCCAAGTTTCTAAGAACATGGTCTGAACATAGCTGCCAGTATCTTGTTGAAGTGGCCAATTTTCTAAGAACATGGTCTGAGAACAGATGCCAGTATCTTGTTGGAGAGGCCAATTTTCTAAGAACATGGTCTGAACACAGCTTCCAGTATCTCGTTGGAGTGGCCAAGTTTCTAAGAACATGGTCTGAACACAGCTGCCAGTATCTTGTTGGAGAGACCAGGTTTCTAAGAACATGGTCTGAACACAGCTGCCAGTATACTGTCGGAGAGGCCAGGTTTCTAAGAACATGGTCTGAACACAGCTGCCAGTGTCTTGTTGGAGAGGCCAAGTTTCTAAAAAACATGGTCTGAACACAGCTGCCAGTATCTTGTTGGAGAGGCCAATTTTCTAAGAACATGGTCTGAACACAGCTTCCAGTATCTCGTTGGAGTGGCCAAGTTTCTAAGAACATGGTCTGAACACAGCTGCCAGTATCTTGTTGGAGAGACCAGGTTTCTAAGAACATGGTCTGAACACAGCAGCCAGTATACTGTCGGAGAGGCCAGGTTTCTAAGAACATGGTCTGAACACAGCTGCCAGTATCTTGTTGGAGAGGCCAAGTTTCTAAAAAAACATGGTCTGAACACAGCTTCCAGTATCTTGTTGGAGAGACCAGGTTTCTAAGAACATGGTCTGAACACAGCTGCCAGTATACTGTCGGAGAGGCCAAGTTTCTAAGAACATGGTCTGAACATAGCTGCCAGTATCTTGTTTAAGTGGCCAATTTTCTAAGAACATGGTCTGAGAACAGATGCCAGTATCTTGTTGGAGAGGCCAATTTTCTAAGAACATGGTCTGAACACAGCTGCCAGTATATTGTTGGAGAGGCCAAGTTTCTAAAAACATGGTATGAACACAGCTGCCAGTATCTTGTTGGAGAGACCAGGTTTCTAAGAACATGGTCTGAACACAGCTGCCAGTATAATGTCGGAGAGGCCAAGTTTCTAAGAACATGGTCTGAACATAGCTGCCAGTATCTTGTTGAAGTGGCCAATTTTATAAGATCATGGTCTGAGAACAGATGCCAGTATCTTGTTGGAGAGGCCAATTTTCTAAGAATATGGTCTGAACACAGCTTCCAGTATCTCGTTGGAGTGGCCAAGTTTCTAAGAACATGGTCTGAACACAGCTGCCAGTATCTTGTTGGAGAGGCCAGGTTTCTATGAACATGGTCTGAACACAGCTGCCAGTATCTTGTTGGAGAGGCCAAGTTTCTAAAAAAACATGGTCTGAACACAGCTGCCAGTATCTTGTTGCAGAGGCCAAATTTCTAAGAACATGGTCTGAACACAGATGCCTGTATCTTGTTAGAGAGGCCAAGTTTCTAAGAACATGGTCTGAACACAGATACCAGTATCTTGTTGGGGAGGCCACGTTTCTAAGAACATGGTCTGATCAGAGATGTCAGTATCTTGTTGGAGTGGCCATGTTTCTAAGAACATGGTCTGATCACAGCTGGCCAGTATCTTGTTAGAGAGGCCAAGTTTCTAAGAACATGGTCTGAACACAGATACCAGTATCTTGTTGGGGAGGCCACGTTTCTAAGAACATGGTCTGATCAGAGATGTCAGTATCTTGTTGGAGTGGACATGTTTCTAAGAACATGGTCTGATCACAGCCGGCCAGTATCTTGTTGGAGAGGCCAAGTTTCTAAGAACATGGCCTCAACGCAGATGCCAGTATCTTGTCGGAGACATGTTCGGGTGTTGTTTAATACTTATTCAGTGAACGGTGACTGGTTCGCATGTGAGAGTGCAATGGGGTCGCGCTTTGCAGGCTCGGTGATCATAAAGAACTGGAAGCCGCTGAGCTTCGACAAGATAGCAGACGCGCCGTCGGCGACTGTTGGCGACATCCTGGGGGAGCTGACCACAGTAGCGACCCTGAGGATACAACTGTACCGGTGAGTCGTAGTCCCAACAGCTCTGGGTTCCCGGCCCCGCAAGTACCCGGATTACCGCCAATCTCGATGTAGTAACAAAAAGTTGGTTGTCTGTAAAGTCGGTTTACGGACGATAGTTTAACGTGACAACGCAATAACAAAACATTGATGAAATGATTGCATACTTTTATGAATAAAATTGAATCATTTTTATTGAATTATCACTATTTTTGTATGGATACAAAGAAGGAGTGAAATGAAATCTACAATTTCATTGATAATTTTTTTTTATTTGCACTCATTTATTCAAATATGTTTATTACTTTAACGAAGAGATTATTTTAACAATAACTTTTATACATGTTTGCTATTTAACTTCTTCCAATCTGTGTTATTCTGTTAAGGATAGGACGATGATAGGAAGAGTAGGAAACGAATGGGAGTGTTTCAAGTTTAATGTGCCTCGGAAAAGTCAAATCGATGGTTGTTCCAATCGAGTGGAAGAGAGATAGATGCGGCGCAAGCGTACAATGAGCGTAACGTGACACAGCGTAACGGGACATTGTGCGTTACGGGACACTTTTTCGTGCGTGCAGCCGGCGTTCAACGATTTATTAGACGTTGTCACGTCAAAAAAACAACAGGGAATTTCAAATCGATTCCCGGTTCTTTCAGTACTTTCGGGACTTGACAACGACATCATAATATTCCCTTTTTATTGCGCGCTAAGGTTACTTCCATGTGCTGCTCTTCTGCGGCGAGACGAGATATCAGGCGGGGTGACTCAATCGGCCGTCCGTGTTGGACTGCTCAAAGTGGGCTAGTGCCTGTGGTTGTCAAGCCAATATCATTTAAATAACGATAATTTTTTTTTGACGTGATAACACTTTATAAATCGATGAACGCCGGCTGCACGCACGAAAAATTGTCACGTTCCGCCTGAGCCGAGCGTGCAAGAACCGGCCAACCACCGTGCGTAAAATCTTCTATAATGTCAAACAGGTTAAGGCGGGCTTTTTAAGTAATTGTTCGTGATTATATTAAAACAAATTTTTTAAATTAAATTTGCAAATACTGTAAATAATATTTGAAAATTAAAAATTATGCAATTTTTCATCAATGTTTTATTATGAGGTTATCACGTAAAGTTATAGTACGTAAACCGACTTTACAGACAACAACCCATTTTTTTTCTTTTGTGACAGTCATGAAAAGAAGAAATGTTAGTTTAAGTCAATTCTGTGATTTTGTATGCGTTAAAACGATCATTTGTTAAAATTATGTTTTCTTCCAAAGTTTATAATTTTTATGTTAGAAAATCGGGAAAGTTTTTAAATTTATAAAAAAATTTAAGTAATCAAAATTTATTATTTAAAAACACCGTTGTACATTTAGTTACGGTTGCAATCTTGAAAATCGGTAATTACTATCCGATTTTAGTGGGAAAATATTTAAAATTTATAAAAAAATTAATTAATTAAGTATTAATATAATATTTTTCAAAAAACTGACTTATATCTTTGGTTCGAACCCAGCGAGGGCAAAAAAAAATTACAACTTACACCACTAATTCCAGCATATATATACATCGCCAGCTAGTATGAGGCCACGTCCGCTATCTTGTTTTAGCCTGATTGCGGCTAACATCTTGTTTTCGTCTGCTAGAGTGCACTGCCATCATGTTAGTTTACTTTTAGTATACAAGACTTTTAACATTGACCTTGAGCTTTGACCTTGACCTTCAACCTTGACCTTTGATCTTGACCATGATGACAATCTTGGATACACCATCTTGAATTCAGTACTTGCTACCAGGAGTGCTAGTTAACTCACATGGCGTCTGCTAGAGAATGCTGTCACCATCTTCTTTTCAGTAATTGATACAAGGAGCGCTAGTGTTATATAGTACACATGCCATCTGCTAGAATGCATTACCATCATATTACTTTAATTTTTTCCGTTAGAGTGTAGTAATTATTTATTATTACTGTGCCGTCCGCCATCTTTAAATTTGAAATCCGTCTTGTAAATTCATAAATATTTATCTAGAAATTCGGGAGAAGTTCCAAAATTCATGAAAAAAATCTTTCGTTAGTATATTGATTGAATCGATTAGTTCCTGTCCTTGGTTAGATCCTTGACCGATACAAATATTTTAATTTTATTGTTAAAAATACTAATTTAATAAATTATGTTCAATATCCTAAAAGCAGCATAGGCTCCTAGTCTACCAGCCTCCAATAAGCCGATAAGACCGCCATCTTGGAAATTCGTAATTATTAGCTAGAAATTCGAGAAACTCTGTCTGAAAGAAGAAGACTACATAGGAAAAGGATCTGGCTGGTCACTGTCTTCAGTAAACCGTTTAGAGCTTAAAGCAGTCAGTTTAAGCCAATTCAGAAGTAAATGTTTATTAGATTGCTAACTTTCACAAGTTTTCCTTTAGTAGATTATAAATAATGTAATAAATTTTTATTTGTAACAATTTTTTTTGAACCTGTCATTTATTTAGGTAATTTTAATTAATATTCATTTTTGTATTGATTATGGATTGAGCCAATGACTAATCGTTCGAATTAATCAATATTTTAACAAGTGATTTTTTTATGTATTTTGTAATTTTTCCCGAATTTCTAGCTTAATAAATACAGATTTCCAAGATGGCGGCAAATACGGTCGACAATATGGCAGACGCCCTGGCAATAAATAATGATTGCATTCTAGTGGGTAAAATTTAAACTAACGTGGTGGTAGCGCACTCTAGCAAACGAAAACAATATTTCGGATCTAAGATGGCAGCCTCCAGCAGACGAAATCAAAATGGCGGACATGATTTCATACTGGCTGACGCAAAATATACATTGACATTAGTGGTGGGAGTATAATCTGTCGGTTATCTCCGTGGAGGAAGGATCCATCGCCATTTTTTGCTTTCACCAGGTTCGAACCAAATACTGCATGATGTAAGTTCTTTATTTAATCAATTCTTTTAAATTGTATTTAAATATATTTTTTTAAATTTTAATTTTTTCCTCAAATTTCTAGCATTAAAAATTTGGATTTTCAAAATGGAGGATAATTTCAAAATGGCGGAATGTATTTTATTACATACGGACATTAAGCCGCTTGGAGAACATTTTGTTTTTTTCAAATGCAAAAGTCTTTTGAGGGTTTTGTAATTTTAAATTTTAGATTTTTTGTTGGTGTTTTCTCTTGAAATATTAAAAAAAATTATTAATTTTTGAGTTTTTTGGCGGAATGTTTTATTCTTTCAAAAACTGGAAATTCTGGTGGATTTTCGCGAATTTCTGGCAATTTTTTAGTCATTTACGGCAAATTTTGAAGGTCGAGGTCGTCCAAGATGGCCACCGTGACGTCAGAATTCAATGTGGCGACCATAACGAAAAGTGCAACTATGACGTCATCATTAAAAATGGCCGCCGTGAAGTCAGGGGTTGGTCGGCACCTCGCACCTCAGCCTGGAATTTGTCCCCGGACATAAGTACTGTTATATACTATTTAATTGTACTTCAAATATCCACGCCAGAGTCGAAACAAGAATACTTTCGAACCAGATATAGCTACTATGCATTGGCCGCTGCAATACTGAGATCGACCATTTTGTTGTGCAGCAACCGTTAACCATACAAAATGTCAGATCAAATATGTATTTACATTAAATACAATTTTATTAGTATCGTGCGACTTGAATTATTTTCAACAATGATTATCTAAAATTTGATTTTTCTTTCTCTTTGCGCATATTTCGTAATTTCGTATTCTTGAAAGGACATGATGCAAAGACTGACACATATATTAGTAAAGGTATGAGGCCTATTCGAATAATATGATTGACATGAAATGTTGTGTCTCTGTTTCAGTGCTCGGCCATCAGTACTCTCAGAAATAAAAGAAAAACTTCTCCGATTGTTGATCTCGAAGTCACACAATCTTCTTCTATCTTCTGGCTGTCCATTAGACGAAGTAAGTACCCTATAATACATCTGACTAGTAGTTTGTTGTTTTGAATTTTTGCATCCCAGTTCCTGTCATCAATAAATAGTGCCGGGTAATTTATCGCGAATAAATCTCAACGATCACTGAACTTCAATAAGTAATGCCCACACCAGAGGTTTAAGCCTTGTAAATGGTGGTCGTCTGAAATAGAAGACATTGCCTTAAATGCCCATGCCATTCAGAGCGCGTTTGCTTCCACAGTGACAGGATGTGATTCATGTGCCGACAGTAGATGTGTACCTGAAAAAAACTCAACCAATCACGAAACACAGACGAAGCTACGGTGTTTTAACACACATTTAGACTCGAAATCTTTTATTATGTTTGAAAGATTTGTGCAATGGGAGTGCTTGACTTGATGTAAGCTTTTGGACATACGCCATTGCTAATCTGACAGTGATATGGAGCAATTCTTTCACTCAGTAGCTTTTGGCTGGCTTTCCGGGTTATTTGTTGAGCCTGTTTGCTGTTGACCAGGGATTTGACTGTGAGTCCTCTAGGAATGACTCCCTTTCTGCGACATTTACAGAGAAAAGTCAAGTTATTGGAACATTGTGATAGATCAATTAATTTCTTTTCCAACTTCCTCAGAGAAATATGCATACCGGGTCCATACCGGGAATTGATATTATCTTTGAAAGATTTGTGCAATGAGAGTGCATGATTACGATTAGCAATGGCGTATGTCCAAAAGCTTACATCAGGTCGAAATATTTTCGCGAAAAATACGCAGTCCTGGCAGTAAACTTTATATTGATTTGTATATTTATTATTTTCCGTAATTTTAATTGCCAATTAATATACCAAAATAATGCCCATGGTTACCTGCAAACTACCATACACTCAATGAGATCTACCATAGTGAAGTATACGATATTTTTAAAAATAATTTAAAATAAATTGCTCTTTGTAGAAAGTGTATGTATCCTCGTTATTAGATCCAGTCCTAGTGAATTCCCCAACCAATACACTAAAATATACAAGTTTTTATTTTTACTCGCGTATTTTAAATGTTTTCTTTTGATGTTGATTTTAAAAATGTGGCAATTATCACAAACCGGAAAAAAAAAATTAGATTGATTTCACTAAGTCATGTATGTAAATTGAAGCACTTGGAAGCACTGGAATCTTGGATTAATTTCTTTATAAAAATTTAGTCATCTAGTCCGCACACAAGTTTTAACTAACATAAATGCTTGGTGGTAGGTTGAAACCACTTTCTCAGCTTCAAATCCTCATCACACATCCCCCCGCCCCTCCTGAAGCTGAGTTTAACCTTTCCCTAGCGACAGAAGCTTCATTTCCAGGGCGACTGCTTCTTAGATCATCTTCTACCCCGGCCATCTTCTCTTGGGGAAGACGTTACTTAACGTCTTTGGGTGAAACAACGTCGTTTTTGACGTGACAACGTCTAATAAAACGATGAACGCCGGCTGCACGCACGAACAAGTGTCCCGTTACGCACATTGTCCCGTTACGCTCCTTGTACGCTTGCGCCGCATATATCTCTCTTCCACTCGATTGGAACAACCATCGATTTGACATTTTCGATGCACATTAAACTTGAAACACTCCCATTATTTTCCTACTTTTCCTATCATCGTCCTATCCTTAACAGAATAACATAGATTGCAAGAATTCAAATATCAAACATGTATAAAAGTTATAGTTAAAATAATCTTTTCGTTAAAGTAATAAACATTTTTGAATTAATGAGTGCAAATAAAAGTAAATTTATCACCTAAATTGTATATTTCATTTTACTCATTTGTATCCATACGAAATAGTGATAATTCAATAAAAATGATTCAATTTTATTCATAAAAGTATGCAATCATTTCATCAATGTTTTGTTATGACGTCACGTTAAACTATCGTCCGTAAACCGACTTTACAGACAACCAATTTTTTTTTGTCTATGATGTCGTCACATCTCATGACCAGTTCATGAAGTTGGGGCTCTATAATAAGCATATCTACTAGATTCTCTGCGCGAAACAATTTAAATGCAAGCGTGATTTATTCTATATTTTTACTTTAAATTCTTCAGAATCATGCTTTATAAAAGTGCTGGGACATTTTCAGCTCGATTCTCTTGATAATGACAGGTAACATTAAATTTAAGAAAGATTGGATGGTTCAGATAGGTATATAGCAATGTGTAGGCCTACCTTGTTTATTTTAGGCAAAAATACTAATTTAATAAAGTATGGTAAAAAAATCCAAAAGAGGGAAAATTTCTCATCTATCAGCCTCCAATCGAGTCAACCGATTCCTGTCCTTGGGGACATATTCAGAAAAATAATCCCAAAGGAGAGGCACCGTCTACCACGTTTCTCACTCAAGAGTATCAAAAACGGGAAGTCTCGTTGTGAGGCGACAGTTCTGGCTGTTTGTTCTGCCGTGGCCACTACCGCCACAGAACCAGGAGTTATGGCCGTGTCCGCATTCAAGTGCACAGGTATGTGCTCGAGATCCTGCAAACTTCACTTGCCATTGGGAACTAGAGCAGTTTGGGCGTGTATCTTTTTGACCCTCATTAATCGTATTAGGCAGCTAAATAAGTTGTTAGCATTTATTATTTCAACAAATAAAATAAAAATATCCAGCAAAAATGTGTAATATAACAATAACACATTTTTACACTCAATCAGAATTACTTCAGTGTATTGCAATCTACTTACGTTTCTACATTTATTTCGTAAGTTATTATAGGTATAATGTGCATGTATTTGTTCAAACTTGGCTATAAAGTGAAAAAAAAAATTCTTTCATTGCATAAGTAATCACAGCAAAATATGATGTGGATGTTATACTATAGTCTTTTAGTTGCTAAAGTGTTCAATCTAATATAGCTTTGAAAACGCTTTTGATAACATGATTTTTACTCGCAAATTGTGTCTAATTATATAATGTTGTGGTTTAAATAATTAAATTATAAACTTTTAAATATTTACACTTTTAATTTGGCGTAGTAAATTCATTACAACGAATTATTAAGTAAACGGGGACTGATGCTTTATTTGTGGTATCGTTCAAGAAATAGCCGACGTCAAACTATTCCTATAAATAAAACCCAATGTTAGCCACGTCCTAGAATATTATTAATGACCTTATAATAATTTATTTTTTTAATAAATAAATAACGTAAATAGTTTTTAAACCTTGGACGTGTAGTCCTAATATTATAGGGGGAACCTTTTTTTAATCGATGTTTTCATTTATTTTTCATAGTAAACTAAGCAGAGGAATTGGCCTTTTTTTAGTTTTTTTTTTTAGATTCTAAACTTTGTGATTTTGAAGAAGAAAATCGTAGGTCCTTAATGATGTTTTAAGAAAATTTTCTTTAAAATACTGCAGTGCGTCTTGTGGTTTATATGGCTTATATCGTTTATGTGCTCCTACTTGTTTGTGCGAATGAACTTATGGCGACGTTTGTCAATGCTACAGAATGAATAAATGGTGGAACTGGAGTCGGGCGTTTCTTTGGCGTCAAAGTCGTTAGAGAAGCATGAAGGCCGGGTGTAGGCCTATAAGGCAGACACCAGTTGGAATGTGTCGGTGGACCAAACTCGAACACTACGAGAAAACCCAACGACTTCCGCAACATCCGCCACGTTTTGCACTGGAAAATAACTTCGATTTTGACCGCCATGACATTTCACTTAAACATATTGATAAGAAGACTCTATATTAGTTCTTGTACCTAGTCAAGAACATAGTTCGATATTTAAAAAAATGTTTAAATTATTCGAATTTATTTAGTTTATCTTCAAATACGCCACGGTAAAGTACGAGACTTGACCATTTGACAATTGTTTTTGACGAGGAACTCAAGAAAAAGGCTCGCACCTATGTAAAATTCATGAACACATTTCGCTCGCTATGCCAGGCCTAATTGCCGCGGCAGACTACAGATTGCAGGAGGATCGCACAGACAAGACGACGTATAAAGAAAACCATTAAAAAATTTACGTTCAACAGACTGCGTAGAATTTTATTACAAAGTTGAATTTCTAACGCATGTGGCAGCCATGGAAACATGTGTTTTCTTACTGAACTATATTGTTATATTGTGTTTTATATATATATATATATATATATATATATATATAATCGCTACATAGTATAAAACAGTCACTTCCCGCTGTCTGTCTGTCCCTAAGTATGCTTAGATCTTTAAAACTACGAAACGGATTTTGATTCGTTTTTTTTTAAATGGATAGAGTGATTCAAGAGAAAGGTTTATATGTATAATACATGCATAATATAGTAGAGAAACACTGATAATTTTAGAGGTTTCTAATGTGATGTCGTAAATAAACACATTTTTTTGCGCTTCTATTGCAAACGCTGGCTGAACACTAAGAGATAGATCAAAATAATGTACTTCAGTATTGTACACCTTAAAAAGGTCTACAGAAATTCCGCGATGGTATATGACAATACTCACCGAATATGGTACCAGAGAAAATGTATTGATTCCCCGAATTCCTCTGGTATTATATCTTTTTTACCGTTCCAATTTAAACGCCTACAATTTCCGTAAAGATATATTTTGCAATGACCATTAATAAATCGCAGAGTCAAGCTTCAACGTGGCAGGCTTAAATTTGAGCGTTGAGTGTTTTTCACATAGCAAATTATATGTCGCTCTTTAAAGAGTAACCTCTAAAGAAAACATGTTTGCATTGTCTAATGACAAAGAAGCTGTGAACGTTGTATATGAAGACATTCTGTGGTATATTTAGTATCAGCATTGCACCCGTGCGAAGTCGGGGCGGGTCGCTAGTTTTTAATAAATTGGATTTGAAATGCGGTTCACTTTGCTTCATAGAACTGTCTTGCCGGTCGCTCGGTTAAGATCTTCGGGAAGGATTTAAGGGGAGGGAGTGGTATTATTTACGACACAGTTGTTCATAATTTTCGAAGAAACGTGGCAAAGAAAGCGGAGAGGGTGTGTGGAAACCCGTGATATCTCCTGATCCCCAGGTAATCCCGGGTCGTAACAACTCGGCGGAGGGGTTTTTATCTTCGACCTGGCGCGCGCAGGTGCGTCTGGTTCACCTGTGCTCGGCGCTCGCCGCCATTTTGGACGCCAGGTTTCTCGCTAATTTCACATGTTGAGTAACAGGCGATTTGCCTAAAGGCTGTTTGCCTAAACATGAATTCGTTACGGCTATTTGCCTAAAGGCGATTTGTCTAAAGGCGATTTGACTAACGGCGTTTTCCCTAACGGAGTTCTGCCTAACGGCGATTTGCCTAACGGCGTTTTACCTAACGGCGTTTTGCCTAAAATTTTACTATAATGACAAAACCTCGTTTTGCCTAACGGCGTTTTGCGTAACGGCGTTTTGCCTAACGGCGAATTGCCTAACGGCGTTTTGTCTAATGGCGATTTGCCTAACGGCGTTTTGCCTAACTACGATTTGGCCAACGGCGTTTTGCCTAATGGTGATTTGCCTAACGGCGTTTTGCCTAACGCCGAATTGCCTAATGGCGTTTTACCTAAAAGAGGAAAAAGCGTTTTGCCTAACGGCGAATTAACTAACTCCTATTTGGCCAATGGCGTGTTCTCTAACGGAGTTATGCTTAATGGCGTTTTGCCTAACGGCGTTTTGCCTAACTCCTATTTGGCAAACGGCGTTTTGCCTAACGGCGATTTTCCTAACGGCGTTTTGCCTAATAGCGTTTTGCCTAAACGGCGTTTTGCCTAAAATTGGGCAAAACGCCTTTAGGCAAAATGACACATGCCCCACATGTTTTATACATGGGACTGTAAAAATACATTTTTGTGAAAGAACAGAATATGGACTTATATGTAATGTTTAACAAGGATGAAATTTGTCAAGAAAATTGTTTTAACATTTAACACGTTTTCCTCTTTTTTTACAAATGACATACCACTTAGACTATATCTCTAGCAAAAAGAAAAGTAATTTGCTGTGTATATAATATTATATAGTTAAGTACATGTACGTAAAAATTTTCCGTATAACAAAATATAATTATAAGTGAATGCAGAAACCCAACTATTTGAATAATTTGGGGTGGGGGGGGGGGGGGGGGTTGTTCTTCTGAGATCAAACCAGATGAGCTTTGCCTGGTTTCGCTGAAAAGAGATATGAATATTTGGAAAGAAAAGTGATAGCATAGTGTGCGGAGATGATGGTGTTGAAAGGAGAAATGAATGAGAGGGCTCAAGGTATCGTCATTAGAGACGACAAGGTCTGGTGAAGTGAGAATGAAATATTGACGGAATGAACGAGTGGTAGAAGCAGGAATATCTCAAGAAAACATACTGGCTTACGGCCACGTCCGCCTAGTTCACTGCTTGCAAATAAAAAAAAATTGGTTGTCTGTAAAGTCGGTTTATGGACGATAGTTTAACGTGACAACGTCATAACAAAACATTGATGAAATGATTGCATACTTTATGAATAAAATTGAATCTTTTTTATTTTAATAGTTAAAGAAAAATTCCTGCAAATATACTAGTAATCAGGTTTTTTAAATGCAAGAATAATTAACCTTTATTGCCGAAATTGTTGTTATAATAAGCAATGAAAACCACATTAACTTTTCACTTCACTTTATAAACAGTCGAGTGGAAGAGAGATAGACGTGGCGCAAGCGTACAATAAGCGTAACGGGACACAGCGTAGCGGAACAATATGCGTAACGGGACACTTTTTCGTGCGTGCAGCTGGCGTTCATCGATTTATTAGACGTTCTCACGTCAAAAAATTTTTTTTCTGTAGCCTCAAAAAGTTTCTTCAATGTTTTGCTAATATAATAAGATCTTTTTTGACGTGACAACGTCTAATAAATCAATGAACGCCGGCTGCATGCACGAAAAAGAGTCCCGTTACGCACATTGTTCCGTTACACTGTGTCCCGCTACACATATTGTTCCATTACGCTGTGTACCGTTACGCTCATTGTACACTTGCGCCGCATCTATCTCTCTTCCACTCGACTGTTTATAAAGTGAAGTGAAAAGTTAATGTGGTTTTCATTGCTTATTACAACAACAATTTCGGGAATAAAGGTTAATTATTCTTGCATTTTAAAAATCTGATTACTACTATAATTTCAAGTATTTATTCTTTTATTATTAAAATAAAAATGATTCAATTTTATTCATAAAGTATGCAATCATTTCATCAATGTTTTGTTATGACGTTGTCACGTTGAAATATCGTCCGTAAACCGACTTTACAGACAACCAATTATTTTTTATTAATTTTCAAAGTAAGTGAAATCAACTCCTGTAAACTTACGAAGATAACAGTGCATTTACGAACATCTATGGATATTTTATAACCAGCGTACTGCGTAAAAAGTAGGTGAAAATTTCTAACAGTGTAAAGCATGGGTGCAAGTTAGTGTCGTTTCTACTGTACAATCCCAGATTTAATGAAAATGTAAACTAAGAAAATAATATGTCGTTCAGCTGTTTTTAATGAAAATTACCAGCCATCTAAACATTTATGATAATTTTTCAAAAAATTTTTTTTGCGCGGAAGTTAACTATTTAATTTGTATTCGGGAGGACTCAGGCTACAGTTCTGGTCAACCCATTTTGATTCCTGTTTTCCGTGACTGTCCTTAGAATCCTACATTACGTTTGATCGTTGTGTATGGCCTCGCTTTCGCCCAGATCTTACTTAACCTTATATTTCTCATAAATTAAGTTAGTGAAAAAGTTTTTAGTTAAAGCCCTTATGTGTTTAAATTGTAATATTTGATTATAATTTCATATCCAACCTGTAATAAAAACTTATACGCAATAATAGAAAAAGTTATTTCTTCATTCATCAGGACTTTCAATGGAAGGGAAAATTTTCTTTGTAAGACATTGCTTAAAAGTTTAACAACCAAAGAGTTTGTTAACATAAATATAGCAGCATAATTAATTTGCTTCTTGTGATTTCGGAGAAGCTAAGTGTAAAATTGTGTTTGTTCAGCGTCGCATGCGGTTAGATAACGGCATTGTGTGACTTATAAAACAATGCATCAATCACTTATCCCTACAAAAAATTAAAAAAATTATGTACACACTAATAAAAATCATGAACTATTTTTTTATGAGGAGGCAAGCAAAGGAACATATGCCATCTGTTTGAATTTTCTCAACGCAGTGATTATTTATCTGCAGGTCACCGAACCAGCGAATTTTTCATGTCCCAGATGGATCGTCTTAAATTTTGATTGCAAAGGAAATGTTGTCTTAACTCAATGGAAGAACTGTTTAAGCGACTTGGAAGTTGCGGTTGTTGCTCGTTTGCAAGAGGTTATATGTTTGAGAATTCGCATTTCACAACCGGCTTCGAAACTAGTTAGTGAGTTAAGTCGCTTATTGATTATGTCCTTTCACATAAAATCAATTGAATCATATAATTTACTATTTATATATTTAAATACATATTAATATTCTCATTAAAGGCTATACATGTAAAAATAGTTGTAATTGTAAATTAACGTTAATTTAAAAAAATTGAAAATGCTCTGTCACGTATTACAATGAGATAAAGTATGCTTACTGAAATTGGTGCCTCAGATTAAAAATAAGTTAATAAATAAAAACAAGGCAGTTATACGCAAGAAGCCTGCAGGCGTGAATATCACAGGCTTGAATAGACTCTTTCAGTAAATTAAAAAAAAAATAGCAAAAGCGTAATTTTTAGAGTGTGAGTGTTTGCGTCGGCCAGTTGAAGCGACGTATGCAGTTCTGACAAGCGTACTCCTTGTGAAGTCGTAAACTCCTCTGACTGAGCTGAGACTTCCGAACAGGTTATTTATAAGGCAGCAGCGTATACATTATCGAACAGATTTACAGCCCGAAATCGTAAAGCGAAGAGAAATGAGTCTCGTTTTTATGGGATTAACTTATAACCTTCACCGACAGGAAAGAGGGGAAGAAGAAGAAAGAAAGAAAAGAAAAAAAAATTCTCCAGGGATTTCCCTTCGTGGCGCGCTGCTGTTATTAGCTTCGTCGCCTGACCCATCGTTAAAGTCTCCGGCGCTGCGATACCACGTGTTCGCACTCTATGGTCGTTTAGCGACGCGCTCCTGGCCGTTGATTTACGACCGGCCGTCGTTTGCGCGAAAAAATATCCCGCCTTAATTTACGGCTGAACGCGGGGTCGAACAGCTTCATTTCAGGGCCACTTACACGCTCAGTTTATGTCAGTATTCCTAAATACTGAGCGGAAGAATAAACTGATTAACTGTACTGGGCCAGCCAAACATTTATTTTGATCCCAAACACTCACTTCTCCGAGCATTTGTTTCGAGACTTGATCACCAACTTCACAAATCATTTCTTTCGAGACTCGATCAGTTACTCCGCTGAGCATTTGTTCTAAACCCGGTCGCTCACAAGACCGATAACACTCTTCTCTGATCGTTTGTTCTGAGCCGATCGCTGGTTTCTCCAAGTATTTGTGCCATGCTTGATGAATCACTTATCCGGGCATTTGTTCCGAGCCCGATCACTCATGGTAGTCAAGCATTTGATACAAACCCGATCACTCACTTCTCCGAGCATTTGTTTCGAGTCATTCACTCAATTCTCCGAGTATTTTGCCATACGTGATCACACACTTGTCCCATAATTTATTCGGAGCCCGATCACTCACTTATCCAAGAATTTGTTCCATACTCGATCACACACTTCCCCGAAAATTAGTTCCAAACCAATTACACTTCCGATCATTTTTTATTAGCCCGATCACTCACGTCTGAGAGCATTTGTTTCGTGCCGAGTCACTTACTTCTTTGAGCATTAATTCCAAATCCTATAACTCACTTCTCTGAGGGTTTCTTCCAAGAAAATCACTCACATCTCCGAGTTATTTTGTAATTTACGATCACTCACTTCTCCGGGCCTTTGTTACGATCCTGATCACTCACTTCTCCGAGCATTCGTTTCAAACCCGACCACTCATTGTTTCGAGCATTTAGTACGAGCCCGATTACAAACTTATCATAGAATTAGTTCCGGGACAATCAAAATGAAAAATTTTAAAGCAATTTTCTTAAGGGCGTCAAAAAAAAGTTCACTAATTTTTGTCCAAAACTGTGTGCCACATATATGCAATAATAATCATTGCAATGTGTCGTATTTCCTTGTAATATTACAAACTATTTCTTGGCAACTGGTCTCCAAAGGAATCGTTTGTAAAAAAAACTTAATTTGCCCTGAAAGGATTTTTAATTGAAACTGCTCGGCAGGTACGTCTTTTCGATTATTGGTTGATTTCTGGTTGATCGTGGGTTGAAGCTCATTTGAATTCTTCTTCGGATGAAAGTCGTGGAAAAATTTAACTTTTCTGTATTAATTTTATAAAAATATGTTTGCTGCATGGCAAAATCGTAATTTGAATATTGTGAAATTAACTGTTAAGAGTTAAAAATCTTTTGCCCATAATGATTGTATTGGCACAGTGTGATGTTCAGTTTTGATAGAAGTTGGGAGGAATTAAGGAATTGTATTGACGTGGTTTTTGAATTTTTTGATGGCCTGGAAAACGTTAGGCCAGTCTTGGGAAGATACATTCGATACTTGGCAGACCCATTTGATTTGCATCGAGATGAATAGTTCGAATTTTCTTAACGGGTTTATCTTATTCTTGCACCACGCTGATTACAATATATCGTTTACGCTTGTGGCACGCAATTAGAATAATATGTTAAGTTACAGAGGGTACTGAACAATATCACAAAATACCACAATTATATCAAAATAAATCAAAATTCACGTAACAAATCTACGGCTCTGGGCATCGTCATCTTTGTGCTACGTGAACTATGGACAGACAGACCAATAAACCCTCTTTTTTTAAAAACTTTAAAAGACCGAGGCACGCATCACCAAGTCTATTTTACCAATTTTTGGGAGGAATTCGCTGTTTTGCAAAAAAAAATATGGACGTTTTCCTTTATTAACCAAAAGATCCCCTGCATTCATTGAGAAACTAGCCGTGAAAGGATATAAGAATCTTTGGTAGCTAACACAAACTGGCTTATCCAAAAATAATTTATTTTCGGCAGTCATTTGTTTTTATTTTTAAATTTTTCACACTCTGTCTTCAGGGAATCTTAATTTTTTTTTACACAGTATAGTTAATTTCTTGACTACTGAATATGGATAAAAAAACAGTGTTTTTGGGTTTGTTTTTGATGCAAATTTATTTTTTACTCCAAGCTTCATTAAATTTTAAAAACTTGGTGTCACAAAGAAAATGTGAGCAAGCCTGTCAGTTACTCGCCAGTGATATGTAAGCATCTAACCTCGGTAAAGAGCAAACGCATGTGCTCTCATGTTGTTCGTGTTGCAAATAAACTAATAACACAAAACTGGGTCACGGAATTTAACGTAGAAATATTTAAAAATAGTGCGGAGCGTGATAAATAAAATAGTCGCTTTTCAAATACCAATATTTCTGGATGCGAAACACGCACATACTTTTTGCGGCTGCCGCTATGATTTGAATCGTAAACGTTGCTGGCCGCCATCAAGCGCAGATAGCAAATAGCAGCATGAAACAACAGAAAATTTTAAACTACTAGAGACGGATCCGATAAACACCCCGTCGTTGGACCTGATTTTCGACAAGAAATTTAATTAAAATACTGACGTTTTGTTAAAATTCACTAAATAATTGATACTATAAAGTTACCGCACATGTTAGAAGTTATATTTATGGCATTACTAAAATATTAAACTGAATTTTTTTTAAACACATACCATAACACTGAGTGTATGTTTGTATACTTGTTTTTTTTCATAAACGACTAAAATCAGCCTGTAAATACTTCCTACGGACAAACGTTAACTTTTTTTTAGCTGATTCAGCATTATTATATTATATAATAATGTTATTAAAAAAGTTTTAAAAAACGTTATTGTGGTGACGAGATTTGAACTACGTCTCTTGAGGTAATTAAGCTCGCGCGCTCTACGACTGTACTACAAACCATCTCGGTAGGTGTAAAAGAGAATATACGTATATCTTAATAATGTAATGCCAGTTTCCTTGTGTATTTTTAACTTGTGATTACATTTTACTATGACTGTTTTAGTTTACCGAATATATTCCAGGGTAGTTTCACTGTCATAAAGATCAATTTGGCGCACCAATACGTTTGGTTTGTCCTCTAATGTTTACGAAAAGGATTATATACGTGTTTATGTTGTTACAAGTGGATCCGTCATCTTTGTGACACATTTCCGTTCATCGAATTCCGTTCCATTTTAATGAAATTACTCCTCCCAAATGACGAATACCGAGATCTAAGATGTTTACGCATCAAAATTAAGAGGACATCACTTTTTACATCACCTTAAGCTCTGGATGGACGAACGGGTCCCCATCGAGCTTTGCAACAACATGTCCTATAATATTTTTGAAAGATTTGTGCAATGGGAGTGCATGACTTGATGTAAGCTTTTGGACATACGCCATTGCTAAAGCACATGAATGTCTGCAGAAGAAAACTACAAAAAACACAAAAGTCGTTTGTGTTTTTTTGTAGTTTTCTTCTGCAGACATACATGTGCTTTAGCAATGGCGTATGTCCAAAAGCTTACATCAAGTCATGCACTCCCATTCGTTTTGTGTTTTTTGTAGTTTTCTTCTGCAGACATTCATGTGCTTTAGCAATGGCGTATGTCCAAAAGCTTACATCAAGTCATGCACTCCCATTGCACAAATCTTTCAAAGATAATATCAATGTCCGGTATGGACCCGGTATGCATGTGTTTTTGTCTTTTGTGTTTTTTGTAGTTTTCTTCTACAGACATGCATGTGCTTTAGCAATGGCGTATGTCCAAAAGCTTACATCAAGTCAACATGTCCTATATAAGTATATAAATAAACATTTAAATATTCGTTCGTTAAAAATCTGAAATCTCCGAAAGTTATTCACCGATTGCTTTGACATTTTTTTCACAACGTTGTATTCGAATACGAGCGATTTTTTATATACCTATGTCACACCTCTGACAGGTAAAAAGATAGATAAAAATATAGATAGGTAGGTATATATAAGTATAGGTATATATACTTATATAAAAGAATGTTTGTGTGTTCGTCTTCTGTGTTAGAAAGATAAATGTATACATACGAAGATATAGACATAGATTGTGAGAGATAGATAGAGGGAGGCATACCTATAATTAGAGAGATAGAGCGAGGAATTTATAGATGAGATGTAGAGAGATGTATATAGGAGGATAAACAACGGAAACGGATCACGGAACCACTTACAATGTGCACGAAAACGTAACAAATTGCAACGAATGAGATTGAAATTTACTGTTTTAAAAAATTAATTTAATTAATTATGAAATACGAGGTCTCATAATATGATCATAAACAATACCCCTGACCAAAATGGGATCACATCCCTTAAGCAACTGACTACATCTTTTATGCAACCGAAAATCGCCGTACAAATTAAAGTTACCGTAAGAGCTAGGCATTTCCTAGCTCTTCCGTCCAAATGTGTGCCATTGTAGAAACTCCGTTCCGTGAGATCCAGATCCGATTACGTAAACCGTCTCCGTTTCCGTGTGATTGAAGAACGAACCTTTTTAACGTGCAGGTTATCACGGCAGAGAGCGCGTTTGCCTTTGACAGAATTGCCATCTAGCGGCAGGCAGCGGAACTTCGTGAACATTTTTCAAAGCTTCGCTGGCTGATTTGTGTATTATCCCTATATAAAAAAAATACAGACGAATTGAGAACCTCCTCCTTTTTTGAAGTCGGTTAAAAAGATATATTTATTACCAATTTTTAAAAAATAGTCTTGCTATAGAATTTTTTATTTAGTGGTCTAGCCAACAAGTTTCTCCAAACACCGAACGAGTTTTCGACCGATAGTTATTTCCAACGAACGAAATTTTGAATGATAAGAGGAAGTTAAAAATTTAGTAGGAAGATTTATTATTTTCATATTCTATTTTTAAATCTTAATTGTTAAATTTAATTAATTTTGTTCTTAATAATATTTTTTCCGGGGACTTTACCGTCTGTCGCTAAAAGGGATTGCATACGAAGAAAGGTAGATGTTCGTTAACTTAAGAATTTCATTTCTCGGTGTCGTTATAATCATTAACGTGTAGAGAATGCCACCCCAAAGCTTTAAAACTTCTTTACTGTCATTTGTTTGCCTTAAAGCCACAGTGAACACACCTCTTCTTTATCACTCGCCGTCACACATGAAACAGAGGCAAAAAGCATGAACTAAAGTTAGAATTGGTGGACTCTGTGTTTTATAAAAGGTTAATCAAAAAAAGTTGATTGAAGATCAAGAATCTTGAACAGATGTTAAATAGCACATGTTGTGAATCGATTCTTGCCGTTTGGCTTAGCCTCAAGCAGAAGGCAGCGTAAGTAAAACAAACTACATCAATTGTGAATAATATATATAACAATATATTTTATTTATGCAAATTAATTATACCTACCCTCATTCAACCTGACATTATGGATTTAAACGTGTCATTATTTAATGTAATATACTTTAACGAACATTGCAATATAGCACTAAAACCACAGTAAAAAAAGTTCCATATTTCTGAAGGGTGAACTTGTAAATAATCTGATGTGATGATCCCATTAGTTGACTTAAAGAAAAGTCATCTGCTGATTTTTACGTGTGTTTTTCAGTATTTAAAATAAATCAAGAACCGTAAATTTTTTGTGACGTAATTGTTTTCATACGTTTAAATACACATTTTATGAACAAAAAAATTTAATGACTATAAGCAACACCATTATGTCCTAAAATTAAGCTTGATAAATAGCACAGATTATGAAGATCTTTAAAATATTCTTGTTCATTGGCTGATTTTGTGTGTGTTCTACGTATTCAGCTTTATTGTCAGTTTTTAAGGTTCATCTATGACATACAGTATAACTAGAAATGGTGTATTCAAAAAAATTTCTGTTTATCACAGATTCTATTAAAACTTTTTTAAGATTTCTTAGTTTCGTAAAGTTTTGACTATTCTGTTTTAACAAATATTTAAAACTGATAAATTTATTCCTCGAGTTTTGGTTTGAAATCAAATATATGTTTCAATTTTGAAGTAAAAATATTTAGATTGATGTTTTGCTTTGCAGTCTTGAGAATAGAAAGGCAGGTGATAACTCAATTCTTTTAAATACTGACTTGGTGGCCATTAGTGATCATTCATTCCACAGCTTACGCTAAATCATGTTTGGTTGCTCAAACATTGATCCAAGTTATTTGATAAAATAGTTTATATTGTAAAATCGTGAAACATCATTTATGAATTATAATGTTAAATCGCACAAATAATATAGAATAAATTTGATTTTTTTAGAAGTATTTCTAACAGTTTTTAATCATTTCCTCTTTAGAAGTTTCCGTCTGTTAATTCGTGTTTTAAAAATCCGAATTTGTTTTCCGTTTTAATTACTGATCTAGAAGCAAACGCCTGAAGAATAAAATACAACAGCACGTACCCACTCGTAGATCAAGTAATATTTATTGTGCCCTATTTTTGAGTGTTCCATCACATTTATGGAAATGTGAATTTTATTCTCTTACACAAACCTTAACATTCAAGGCATTTCTTAGACACCAGAATTTTAAATTGCAGTTTTTATTCCTTATTTTGTAACATCACTGTAGTTTTAAACACGCAATGTTTACAATTTTATTTGCTAAAGTTTGAGGCGACACCTATCAATAATTAAAAAAAAAAAAATAGACGAAATTAAGGTTTTCGAACTGAGTTAACATTAAACGTATTGCTTCGTTGTCAAACACGTCGATACAAGCCACTAAAAATAGTTTCAGTGTATTACCTATTGATACCAGAGTTGAACATTCTCGTGTCTTTAGCCAAACATGACCGACAAACGTAATTTTGGGAAAACTTTACGAACAATATTTCCATTTTACGTGGTTGAGAAGTGAAAAAAATATATATACTTCTCTGAGAAATTTTTGTTGTTTTAAAGAAGCGAAATGATAAGTATGTTATAATATTTTTTTTATTTCTTGCGGGCGTATAAGATAAGTAATGGTAGAGACCTGCAAAATTCGCGGATTTTTTTCGCGATAGGATAGAGTCCAAATACTTTTGACATTATTTTGCTTCAGTGATTGGGCCACAGTTTATCTGAAGGACTCTGGGCCAATGAAAAATCTTTAACAGAAGAATTAGCGAATCACGATCATTCCAGTCAACAGGTGTTACGAGTCGGTGACCAATCAGCAGATGTAATCTGCACGAGTGCGTAGAGGATCATGGAGTCTATCCTTTAGGGATTTGAAATCGCGAATTTTACAGGTCTCTAGTAATGGAACACGCTTTATAGGCGAGTGCTGATGGCGATAGACTCCAGACCGCGCCTAATGTAGTTGGGGGCTGCCGAACGCAGCAAACTTGGATGTGGCCCGTGTCTCGGTAGCAAGTAGTTCTTCGCTGCAACTTAGTAGCGAGGAGTGGCGGTCGGGGGTGGGAGTTGAGTGGGTGGGAGGGGGGCGGGAAGCAGAGGGTGGCAGTGGGTAAAAGCGAGGGCTCACAAGAGGCACGGGATCAAAGAGCTGAGTGACTGACGCCTATGTATTTTAATGAGTAAGATTAAGAAGCGAGGTTAGATAGAAGTATGTGGAAAGCAAAGCCTTAACCTAGAGTGAGTTGAATAGAGCTGACTAAGAATCTCATTGTCTGGTTCGGGCTGCAGGCGGGGCCCTTAATAAGATTACTCGCGGGCATTATTTCTCGGCGGTAATAAGATCAAAAGCATCCCTGACAGTCATTTCTCGACACGGTGGCAACGTAACAAGGAGAGGTGTGTTCACGTCTGCCTGAGGCTCTCTACTCGCTGCCGTGCGATGCCGCGCGGTCCAGTCTCACGACGTGGTCTTGTCTGTCACTTCTCTGAGATGTTCTCATTTTATATTTACGTTCATAAGACGTTTGTATTTCATTATGTTTTGGTGGCAGAGAGGATAAAGCCTAGAGAGTGGTTGGTACTTTCATGGATGACCACGATTGTCACATATTGATGTCACATATTGTTGTTACATATTAGAAACCACTTCTGACCCTGCATTTCTAGGAGAGTGAAAAGGGCCAAGGCGCGTGTTTAGGCGTGAAACGCACGGTACAGATTCTTGAAAGTACTCAAGAAACTTGCACTACTTATTCATCTTCATTTTTCTGACAGATAATGTCGTGGTTACCGCTTGAATCCTTTATTTCCCTATACACGACGAGAAGACTGCGCGCCAATGCACAGCCTTGTGTTTAGGGGCGATGCCGCGCTAGAAGCACCAGCGAGCTTCGCACTTATCATCCCGCCTCACTTACACAGATGCACCATTAAAAACCATTAAATTGACCCTTTCTACCACGTATATTATTTAAAATTTAATAATCTTGAACCTTTTTTTTTAATGAAATAGTTCTACTGTAGCTCTGGGGAATCATTTTAGCTTTAAAAATTCATTTAAAAAAAATTAAACACTAATTAAATAGAAAATACCTTGGCCTGTTCATTTTATCACAAAACTATAAATAACAATTAATAAACTAAGAGCTCTAGTTCAAGTGGTAAACTTGCTAAATGATGAATTTATACAAATCATCTAACAGACGGTAACATTACACATAACTCCCAGAGAACTCATCAAAATAATTATTGATTTGTAATTATCAGCTATTTTGAAATTAGTTTGGTGACGACAGTGTTTTTTTTGTGATAATTGAACTGTCGATTGTTTTGTACCAGTTGCTTTGGCACCGCTTGGCTTTATTTGATGTTTTTTTTTTTAATAAAATAGTGGTAGTTCTGTTAAAAACTGATCATTTCATGATGGTTTTTTCATATTATCTAACAAAAATTGATGTTATTGGAATCAATATTAATTTATACAACGTACTTCTTCTACTTAGAAGTTAAGCGGATAAACCGATAAATATATTCAATTTTCAATATGAAGAATATCTTGACCCAGTACACTAAAAATTTAAAAACAAGATTTATGGAGTAAAGTACTCACGCTAGTTTACTAAAAAAAAACTGTTTACTTAGAAAAAACATTTTTCTCTGTATTTTGGAGGCAATCCGTGTAGTTAGGGCATTTTTTAAATTAAAATTAATTAAATATTTGGATCGTGGTAAAAAACGATAACACAATAACCTATAATATCATAAATTTTTTTATAAATATTAGTAGAAAAAATTACCGAGTAAGCTTGTGTTGACGACTTTAAATGTCGAAATGCGAAAGCAATTTTGTTGTTTTAAGAATGAGAAGAATTCAAACTGAAATTTCTAGCAGATTTTCCAACAAAACTTCCGGAGTTACTATTGAAATGAACGACAGGAAATAAGCTGTCAAATAATTAAATCGGTAGCAGATTTGTTGAAAACAATTTTGGTTTTCAAGAAATGTAAAACACCAGCATTCACTGTTTTATTTTAACTTCTTGATAGCATTTACATAAATGCAACATCAAATTATCGATTTTTAAATATATGTGAGACCTATTAAGTACGTGTTATTGCTGGAACATTTTTTAACAAAAATTTCAGTGCATGGGAAAAATATTTCAAATATGCGCACTTTCTTTCCGTAGGAAGCGAGAACCAACTAGGATTTTAGGGTTGATTCAACCGGTTTATTACTTTTAAAATTGCAAGATCTGGTGCTTCCAAAACTCTGTACTGAGGTTTTAATGCCTCAAAATTATTGTGTGTTAGCCGCAGTGACTATCTAAATACTTCCGCATTTAAAGACGAAATGCGGAAACAGACAGACATACCACACAAATTTCAAAGTTCGCTCACATTCAGAGCAGATTCTAAGTAAAGTGTGTTCTCGAGCCATGCATATTGCGTTGCGGGCCAGTAAGATATGTAGAGTATTTGCATGCCTCGCTGAATGCATCCTTAAATATGTGCGTGTGATAGTAGCCATGGCATTGTCCTGCGTAATCCTGCTCCGTTTTTTGCGTCACTTTGGGTCACACTGCACCATTCTGCGTCACTTTGCATCGCCCTGCATCGATTACGTTACCCTGCATCTTTTACGTTACACGGCATCTTCTGCGTCACACGGCACCAATCTGCGTCACTTTGCATCGCCCTGCATCTTTTACGTCACCCTGCATCTTCTGCGTCACACTGCTGTACACGGAGTCGCTTTGCGCCATCCGGCTTCACACTGCATCCCTCTGTTATCCTGCGTCATTTGCATCATCCTGAGTCAGCCTTAGTCAGCCTGCATCATCCTGCGTTAACCTGCCTAACCCTGCTTCACTCGGGCGCACATCGGGATGTAGTTGCGTAGCAGAGCGTAGCGCGGGCTCTTCTGCTCTAAGGCTGTCAGTTTGCAGAGGGTTCATTCTAAACAGCGAGATTTGAGTGTTTCAGAAGGTTCCCAGCATGGCGGAGGGATTTAGAGAACCTTCGTGGCCACACAGGAGCCTGTGAGATGCAACACACGCAGACTACGCCAAAAATCGCTTCCTTATTATCTTTGAAAGATTTGTGCAATGGGAGTGCATGACTTGATGTAAGCTTTTGGACATACGCTATTGCTAAGCACATGTATGCCTGTAGAAGAAAACTACAAAAAAAACACAAATGAAGCAAAAAAATTGCTGTTGACTATATTCCTGTTGTGGAGTATTGTGTGGTGTTTATATTCTGACAACAGAAATTTTTTGCTTCATTTGTGCTTTTTGTCATTTGTGTTTTTATGTAGTTTTCTTCTACAAGCATACATGTGCTTAGCAATGGCGTATGTCCAAAAGCTTACATTAACTCTTCCTTATCCTGCGATGACCTCCATGTAGAAGTTTTAAAGTTTTCCACTCATTAATCAGGTTCTGGTTCAGAGCTGAAAAGTGAAAGCAGTCGTGCATGCGTCACGCCTACCGCTCCTGCGCTTGAGCGCGAGCTCTGCGCTTCCATGCGCAGATCCTGCGTCATCCTGGATGCCATGCTTCACCCATCATCACCTGCGTCACCTTCGTCACCTGCGTCGCCCTTTACCACACAGAATAACTCAGTTTTTGACGTGATAACGTCTAATAAATCGATGAACGCCAGCTGCACGCACGAAAATGTGTCCCGTTACGCACATTGTCCCGTTACGCGGTGTCCCGTTACGCGCATTGCACGCTTGCAGCCGCATCTATCTCTCTCCCACTGGATTGGAACAACCATCCATTTGACTTTTTCGAGGCACATTAAAATTGAAACACTCCCATTCGTATCCTACTTTTCCTATCATCGCCCTATCCTTAACAGAATAACACAGATTGGAAGAAGTTAAATAGCAAACATGTATAAAAGTTATAGTTATAATAATCTCTTCGTTAAAGTTATAAACATATTTGAATTAATGATTGCAAATAAAAGTAAATTGAGCAATTAATATGTACATTTCATTTCACTCATTTTTGTATCCATACATAATAGTAATAATTCAATAAAAATGATTCAATTTTATTCATAAAAGTATGCAATCATTTTATAAATGTTTTGTTATGATGTTGTCTGGTTAAATTATCGTCCGTAAACCGACTTTACAGACAACCCCCCTTTTTCATTTGCGCTTGTCCTTACACACGTGACGTTCAGTCTTGATTCACTGCGAACAGAATTGAAGTTTTTTTTAAATATTGTGTTTAAAACTCTAACGTCTGACGATAGAGGCAGGCAAGTGCTAGATTAAGGGGTCCGTCTACACGGACGTGTTTAAGGGGGTGCCTTCCATTTCAGGTCAAGATTTTATATTTACAGTAATTACAGATAAACTTGTAGACTTTTTCAATTGTTGAACTTTCACGAAATTAAAAATATACACAACGCATACTTTTTGCATAATTACCTGCCAAAGTTACATTTTTATTGTTTTTGGGTTGCACAAATAAGGAGAATTTAATTTATCTCATAGCTGAATTTTTTTAGTTTTAACTGAAATGCCACTGGCTGTTTCAAGAAATGGTTTGAATTTATTTCAGAAAATGTTAATTAATTTTACCTGACATTTCAAAATTCTCACATTTATTACGATCTTGACCGCCAAGAAACGTGAAATGAGTTTTTTGTGATAGAAATGCAAACCATATGAAGTAGCCAGTGGCATTTCAGTGAAACCTAAAAAGTTTCAGTTCTGCAATAAATTAAATTCTCCTTATATGTAAAACCCAAAAACGTTAAAAATGTAACTTTGGCAGCTAATTATGCAAAACGTATGCGCTGTATATATATTTTTTTAATCTCGTGAAAGTCAAACAATTGAAAAAGTCTAAAAGTTGATCAGTGAGTAATATAAATATAAAGTCATGACCTGAATTGGGAGGCACCCCCTTAATGGGCGACTCCCAGGACTGAAGAGAGCTGTAGGGGTGACATCGGCGTGTGCACGAACAGCTTATTCGCCTCTACGCGCAAAGCAGTCAGCTGGCACGCGGCGTTTCCGACTGTGAGACTTTCAGGGGCGACCGTCGGACTTTCTGGCCGAAAATGCGTCTCCCTTTTGCGAGGAGTGCAAAATAAAAAATAAATAAAAAAACGGGGTTGTCTGTAAAGTCGGTTTACGGACGATAATTTTACGTGATAACGTCATGAGAAAACATTGTTGGAAAATAGCATACTTTTTAATTTTCAAATATTATTTACAGTTTTGGCAAATTTAAATTTAAATAATTTTTTAAAATATAATCACGAACAATTAGTTAAAAAAGCCCGCCTTAACCTGTTTGATATCGTAGAATATTTTCTCGCACGGTGGTTGACCGGTTCTTGCACGCTCGGCCCAGGCGGAACGTGACAATTTTTCGTGTGTGCAGCCGGCGCTCATCGATTTATAAGACGTTATCACGTCAAGAAAACTGGCGAACGCAGGTACGCAAAGCAGGTGCTTAAACAATGTCAGAAGCCGGACCCCACGGGAACGCGTTAATAGTTCCCATTTAACGGTCGCATATCGGGCGCTTCTACGCCCAAGGTGTAAGAGGCCATTTAATCCAAACTGGGCTTCGGCGACCGTCTAAGAAGTACGTTATGTTTCGCAGCACGAATGGAAGGGGTAGATTGGAGGGGAGGGAAGGATAGGAATTGGGGTAAAGGCCGTAAATGATATTATCTTAGACATGTCTCTCGGTTAAGAGGTGTTATTTATGAAGGGGTATAAGCGCGGTGCCTAGCGCGAGCAGCAGACACACTGGCGCCGCGCAGGACTAAAGGCTTAAACAGCCTGGGAGCGAGGCGCGGTTGTATATCATGCGCTTAAGGACCTTTTTCCGCCGGCGGAGGAAATCTTGGAAGGAGTCGCGAGACTGAAGGGAGATCCCCGCGTCGACGGCGCAAATCGCGAGCGAACTTGCCAACTTCCGACGACGGTTTAGCACGGCTTTGACTTCCAGCAACGAAGGACTAGTTAGCGCTGCCTCGGTGAGGATTTTTTAAAAAAAAAAAAAACCGTCCCGACACAGGGACATGTGAGAGATCTCACACGGTACGACAGCAAAGGTTTTTAATAAACACCGCCGTGTTTCATGTGTGGACACATGAAAGGACATGGAATATTTAACAATTGACTAAGGCTTTATTCTGGCTGCTGGCACGGCGGTACGAACAGAATGGATAAGTTATTTTCTGGTAAAGGCTCTCTGAATGGTATTTATACAAATTTCAGGAAACATGGGACAACAAAGGCCAACTCCATCCACGGCTGATCCAGAACAATGGTGTGCCTGAATGGTAGAAGAAGAAAAGTAGTGCTCCTAGGGGGGAGCTGAATTGTTGTCCCTTGGAAGGGCAGCCCTTCAGGAGTTTTCTGGCAATGGTTTGTTTGTACAGCGACTGGAAGGGCAGCCCATCCAATTTCTGAAAACATGTTTCTTTAAGTGTTTAAATAATCCTGAAAACTTGCCCCTTTGGAAGGGCAGTCCATCAGGATTTTTCTGACAGTAGTGTTTTTGAAAGGTTGTCTGAATTGTTGCCCCTTGGATGGGCAGCCCTTCAGGATTTTTCTGACAGTGGTTAGTTTGTAAAGCGACTGGAAGGGCAGCCCTTCCAGTATCTTAAAATGTGTCCATTTTCGTAATTTTATAATCCTGAATTGTTGCCCTTTGGAAGGAGCCGGGTTCGAGCCCTGATCAGACCGCGCAGATCTCTGGGGCTGTTGTTCGTCTCGCTAGTGAAGTAGACCCGAAGCACACGTGCAACTGTTCCACGTCGGGGATTGGACGACAGCTCTGTTCCCCGGGCCAGTCGCAAAGAAGGAGGAGAAGTGGTCACCCAATCACGTGCACCCCGCCAAAGGACGTGACCTGGTTATCGACCAGTCAGCTCTCCAGAAAGGCTCGATGATGCACGGGAAAGTTGAGTCTAGCCTACACGGGCCTATGTTCGTGACGTGTGTCTGGCTGCGAGCTCTTCACTGCTCGTATTCGTCATCGCTAGAGACCTGTAAAATTCGCGTATTCATTTCGCGATAGGATAGAGTCCAAATACTTTTGACATTATTTTGCTTCAGTGATTGGTAGAGACTGGAAAAATTCGCGCTTTCGCTGGCCTCTAGGATTGACTCCACAACCCTCTACATACTCAGGCAAATGCCACTTGCTCATTGGCTATTGACTCGTGACACTTGTCAACTGGGACGCTTGCGATTCGATACTTATTTGGTTGAAGGTTTCCCTTTGGCTAAAAGTCCTTCAGATAAACTATAAGCCAATCACAGAAGCAATATAAATGTACAGTTGTTTGGATTCTAGCATATCGTGAAATGAATCCGCGAATTATTCCGGTCTCTAGTGATTGGGCCACAGTTTATCTGAAGGACTCTGGGCCAATGAAAAATCTTTAACAGAAGAATTAGCGAATCACGATAATTCCAGTCAACAGGTGTTACGAGTCGATAACCAATCAGCAGATGTCATTTGCACGAGTGCATAGAGGATCATGGAGTCTATCCTTTAGGGATTTGAAATCGCGAATTTTACAGGTCTCTAGTCATCGCCTGTTCGCTTAAGCAACCCCGCCCACCCGGGCACACACTCGGAGCGCAGAGCTTTAGAAGAACCCACGCTTTTTGAAAACTGCTCAACATATCCGAGCGGGGTCTGTTTACGAAAAGCACTTAAGAATAATAAGAGGGTGGATGAGTACTTTCGTTTCCGTTTTTCGTTTTTAAATTGTATTGTTAGGAAAGCGAAAAGAGCTACGAAGAGTTTTTTTTCAGAACACTAAAACGCCTGGTAAAGATACTTGTAAAAACTCAGGAACCTTGCATTACACATTATCTTCACTTCCTTGCCATATAATGACATGTTTACTGCTCTAATATCATAGTTGCCCCATGCACGACGAGAAGAACGGGTGCCAGTCCACAGCCTTGCGCTTAGAGGCGATACCGCGCTAGAAGCACCAGCGAGATTCGCACTTATCATCCCGCCTTAAAAACACACATACACAATTGAAAAACCGTTAAATTGGCCTTTTCTGCCATTTGTGTTATTTGAAGTACAAACTTTACAAAATAAAACTTTAATAATATTGAACATTTTTATAAGGAAATTATTCTGCCTGAAGATGTGCCTAGAAGCAATTTTTAAACTTAAACACTTCTGTGCTAAACTAAATATAATTATGTTAAAAAAACAAAGCTACTTATAAAATTTTAAAACAAAATTTTGTGCGTGTACTTACGTACGCGCGTTCTGGAATAACACACTACACAATTTTAAAAGGAATAATTATAAAAAGGTTTTTATAATTTTGGTACCTTACCATTTGTAAGAGAAAAAAAAGTTTTTATGCCATAATGTATATAGTTTAAATTATATGTATATTACACGTAAGCCTAACTACCTGGCACTGCGCTAGCATTACGCAATGTGAAGTGGCTTCTATTTTTAGAGAAAGAGAACGAGGGAGAGAGAGAGGAATTCGAAAACAAAAAGGAATGTCATATTACAGAAATTCAAACTTCTAGTGAATGTAGGTTAGGAAAAGTTTTTTTTCAAAATCAGATGTAGGCCTACACACTAATTTTCGTCCTAATTTGAATTTAAAGTGTGAAAATTTTCTTTAAGAAATAACATAATTCGTTTAAGAGGTTCCAAAGGACAACAAGGATGGGTTTAGAATTATTATGAATAAACTTTAAGAGTGCACGATTTCATCAAGCTCGGAATAAAATATTGATTTATATTTTTAAAAAAACATACACGCGAGCATGCAAATAAACATGAACTTTTTTTAAATATATACATATATTTACAAATTTCTAATTAATTACTTCGATAATGTTTATAACATTTATAATATAAAAAGAATTAAATGTTGTATGCCTGCTTAATTACTCAGCTATGTATTAAAACTTATTATAACAATTAGTTTGACAAATTACAAGTCATAATATAGGTATAATCATTCTTGAACTATAGTGTTAAAATGCAATAATAAGTTATATACTAAAAGTAAAAATACCACGTCCTGGTGACATGGTGTGAATCTAAAACTTTTAAGTCCAGTACCTTGGATTTATGCACTGAGCTAAATATACACGATAATATTTTGCGGATAATATTATGTTATAATTTTTAATCACAGAATTAAAAGGTATTTAAAAAAGTTTGATTTTTAATATTTGTGACCAATAAAGCTTCTGAAATATATTGCAGAATATTTATGCTATAACAAGTATTTATTTGCAACACCGATACGCTTGATATGTCCCCCGATGATTACGTATGCATAGGTATGTTTAGCCACATTTTCAGTGTGGTGATTGGTGAAAAAAAGGTTCGTGATTGTATAATTGCGAGAAAAATAAATTTTGTAGTTAAAATAAAATATATTTAGAGTATAGCTCCAACAAACTAAATGCGTTAAATTAAATAAATGCCTTTTGGTTTTGTTTACATAATTGGGTATTAAATATAGTTTGTGTAATCGTCTATGATCTTTTTTTGCATTTTATAGACTCTATTAATTCTTCAGCTAAGCTTAATTCTTTTCTCACAGTGTTTACAAAAAAAAATATTTTATTTCTTGACGCTTCTAGAGAAATGAATATAATATAGGGACATATACATTTATAAATAAACTTCAGCTCTGAAAGTTTTTATGAAAATGTTAAGCCATTAATTAATTTTTATTTTAATAATTTAATTAATAGATTTCAAAGTTAAATAAATTTATAACTATATATAATTACTTGCTAATGCCAAAATACGTTGGATTCAATTAGTTTCTAGTAATGGCATTAATATTATATCTTTCAATTTGTAACGCTTACACTGATTCTTTTAAAATATGTAGTCAGTAAAAATATATTCTGTCAAGAAAAATTCGTACTCTATGTGCGAGATAACTATTTGCTAAACTTGTGTTATTAAGATTTTTTTTTCTTTTGGACTATATTATAAATTTTTTTTAAAAAAAAAGATTGGTTGATACTTGGTAGGATTGTTTAAACTACCAGAAAACAAAAACTTATTTATCACTTGTGCAGTACGTCCAAATTAATTTATTCTCTGATGGTTGTGCGCTGTGGGATGTCACACTGGTTGGGATTCGTCTTGATTGTCATTCAGGGACGGTTTAATTATTTTGGTTGGCTCTCGGCAGAAGCGGGTGCGAGGGAACATGTCAGCTTTGCGCGCACTGGCGTGTGAAGTGAGCACCTTGAGACTTCCAAAAATTCTTAACTTGACGCTCTAATCTCGCGAATATCTCGGGAACGCTACAACGCCGGGATGCGCTGTAAGCCTCAAGTGAGCATCCTAATTGCTTCACTTCTTTGTCACCGTCAGCAGAGAATCAACAAGATTAACACATCACGCATAATCCTTCCCAATATATCATCTTGACCTCTTATTGTTTATTATCTCTCGTGGGATCTCCTAATACACAAGATGAAATAAGCCAAGTCAACAAGGGAACAACTGGAAAGGATTAACAGATTCTCTCTCTTTATTTGCAGAACAGGTTTTACTTTCGTGCTGCAGTCTTACGTGACACTGGAAGCTACCGTTATCAAAAGCAGCAACATGAAACTATTGCATGTAATGTTTATTATTCGGCACGGCTCTTTTTATATCTGTACGATCATACGCATAACAAGACTCCAAACAAATTTTTAATCTGGAAAAATTCAAATGAAAAAAATTTCATCACAGCTCCCAATAAAAATGGGTTTGTTTGTCGTGACAATAACCCGCGTTTTTTTTTAAATTGCAATTAAATTATTTTAACAGTTGTACCAATACCATGACAGCTGAAGATTCCACCTTGCTTAAACGAAACTTCATTAATTAACGGAACTGGCGTTTTGAATGTATTTTTTCAGTTGTAATAAATGTTTTAAAAGTATAAATAATCATTCGAATGATTGCTTAGAATATATGGAGTGGTGATATTGATACTAATAATACTCCCATATAATTTAAAACTATGAATTATGAAGTGAATCAAGTTAGTTGATCTTTAAAATTGTTAAACTATACGAAGCGTTGTTTTATGGAGAGTCCATAAATATCCTGTGCTAGCTTTTTTCGTGAGAAAGAACAAGATAAAATTGATGTGCTCGAAATCTTTAGTCAATTTATCTGGGGGAGCGTTAATTGTTTCAGAAGACAATAGTTATGAAGCTGATTAGTTGCTGAGACAATTGGCCATTATTTACCAATGTCAATTAACTCAATAAAATGTTAAATCAGGAAGGCGCATAGGCTAAATTACGATTAAAATTAATATAAGATTAACATTTAAGGACGTTTAACACCTAGAAAATCATATTCAGAACTTACTTGAAACTTTGCTCAGTTGTATCCTTACTAATATTATAAATGCGAAAGTAACTCTGTCTGTCTGTCTGTTTGTCTGTTTGTTTGTTACCTTTTACCGGCTGAACGGCTGAACGGATCGTAATGAAATTTGGCAAGGAGATAGATTATATCCTGGGGATGGACATAGGCTATCTTTTGTCTAAAAATAAATAAATTTTAAACGGGTTAAAAAAATATATCTTAATTTTATGTAATGTGTGTCATAGATATACAAACTGTTAGTGTCATTCCTCTATGTCTGCCGAGCAATAGCTTTCAAGCCATTGCGTTACGTTTTGCTATTGTAAGGAACTAAGTAGAGAGTAAGAAAAAAATAAAGATCTTGACAGTTTGTAGTGTCGCCATATTTGTTTCAATTTTCAATACCGTTTTTGTATATTACAATTTAAATTGCAGAAAAAAAATCATGTTTCATAGACACATAAATAGTGAGTGTGTGTCATTTCTCTATGTCCATGAGGTCTCGCCGCGTCAATTTTCTCCTTGGGGCGAACCCGTCCGCTTAGTTAAATAAACAGCTTTTATCGTTGAATGATTTCATGATTTATTTCATGAAAATCTGCTCTCATAAAAAAGTTAGTTTTATAGACATTCAATAGGTGTCTCTCTTTCTCTGAAGACCAATCTATGAATCGTTAAAAATTTATTTCCTTTATTTTTTAGTTTGATTTGATACAATATGATTTCACTAAAAATCAATTTCTACCCCTTCCTATTTTCATTTCCACATTACGAAGTTTCACTTCTTCCACGCGGAGGGACTCCACGCAATATTTTTGCATGCAATTAAAAACCATTTTTTAATGATGCCAAAGAAGTATAACTTCTAATGCGCGTACCTAAGTACACGCACCCATTTTTTTTTTATTTAATTTCTTCTATCTATATTTTTTCTCCCTACCTAGGGCACTCATAATTCTTTTAAATTTCACGTGTATGTTTTCAATGTCATTCGAGTTGTACAATTTTTTTTGTCCAATTATTTGTTTCTTTGTTTCATTTTGGAAACACACGTATTTTAGGTATTATTTTAAATAAAAAAAATTGGTTTCACTAACATTCTTAGGTTTTTATTGTGTGGATAGTTTCAAGTTTAATATTATGTAGGTACCCTACATAAATTCTTAAACTTATAAATTTCTTCGAAATTTGTTCATAGGTTGCTAGGGCCTACTAATATTTTCTATTTGTCAATAGTGTTATTTTTTTTACAGTACCTACTTATTTGCAAGGAGTTTGGTTTAGTGTTTATTATTTATCTGCTGAGCGTCAAGAGTCGTAGGGCTGCTGAGACCGAAGACCAGAAATATTTATCAATATTATGTAATATATTGTTGAAAATTTTGAATTTTACTATTTCAGGAAATTTGATTTTTTTATTAATTAGAATAGTTACGTGTAATTGCCATCTTCCTTTATTTCATATAAAGCATTATGTTTGGTTGAGTGTGAGATAAAATATTTATGTATGTTTTAATTTCATTTAATTTCTTATATTATATATTCTTACCTACCTACTTCTATTAAATTTCAGGCGGATGTTAACATTGTCATTCCAGTTGTATAAATTTTTTTGTCAAATTAGTAGAGACCTGCAAAATTCGCGGTTTCGATGGCCTTTAGGATAGACTGCACATACCCCTGTACGCTCGGGAAAATAACGCAAGTTTATTGGCTGCCGACTTGTAAGTCGTCTCAGCCTGTTTGTCTGTGATTCGATCCTTCTTTGGTGTAGGGTTTATAACTGGTTGAGATTCGTCTAGATGAACAGTAAGCCAATAGCAAAATTATCTAAGAGGTATATGTGTTTGAATTCTAGACTATCACCGAATGAATCCGCGAATTTTGCAGGTCTCTACAAATTAGTTGTTATTTATACTTTTTCTTTCATTTTGGACTATGTTTTTTTTACTTAATTAAAAGATTTGTGGTGTGTACAGGGAGTGATATCTCTATTAATTTATATACTCCTTTGGATAAGCGGAATATTGCCACCACAGTTTTACATATAAACAAATCCTACGAATGTTTTAAACATTATGACAAATAAAAAATAGTTTCACAAACATCCTTAGTTGTTTTTTGGTGTGTATAATTTTAAATTTAATATTATGTATGTACGTAAATTCTTAAACATAAAGTTATTTATTAATTTATTTAGATAATTATTCATAGGTAGGTAATAAGCTTTCTATTTGTCAATATTGTTATTATGGTAGATAGGAGTACAGTAAATGCCTACATTCTTATATTCCTTTATATCTCTTTCGATTTGGAGTGTTTCCGAGCCATTCGGGGTCCTCAACGTCAACCCCCCCCCCCCCCCAGGTGGTTAAAGCCCCAAAATTTCGAAAGTTTTAAAAATTTGAAAAATCTATCTCTTTCGATTTTAAGTGTTTTCGAGCCATTCAGGGTCATCGAACCCCCCGCCCCCCTCTGGGAACAAAGCCCCAAAATTTCGACAATTTCAGGAATTTCAAATATCTATTCTTTCGAGATGGAGTGTTCCAAACCATTCGAGGTCCTGAACATCCACTTTCCGCAAAAGTGAAAGCCCCAAAATTTCGAAATATTAGAATATATATAAATTGGATGTTGGCATGTATGTCGTCGATAAACTCTTACACCGTTTGACCGATCGCCATGAAAGTTGGCACATCGAAGTGTTTTTATCGTGGAGAAGGTTTTTATGCTATCCATTTTTTTTTGTAACTCGCCGCTAGATGTCGTTGTAGCGCATCAACTTCTAAACCTTTCAACCGATCGCCATGGGTAAACAGATAACCATAGGTCACAGATACACAAACAGTAAGTGTGTGTCATTTCTCAATGTCCACCACTATCCATTTTGCTGTAACTTGCGGAAATATATCACCTGGTGTTCAGCCCGGGCAAAGCCGGGTACTGCAGCTAGTTAACTATATGCAGAAAGTAATTTTTTTTTTGGAAAAAAAATGGCATAACTGTTGCATAATAATTAGCGGTCAAAGTACAGTATTTATTATCGTATGTATTAACTTAACAATATAAGTTAATGGAATACAAGTGAATTGATTACACGACTGAAACTTTACATATTACACGTAAATACTACTTGCTTTGACTTCGTAACACAATTTTAATTTCTTTAACTATTTGACAAGTTAGTCATCTTATTATAGTTAAATAAATTGGTCTGAGTCAAATAATAATCACGTAATGAAGTAGCCAGGTGACTTTAAACGAGAATGTTTTCGTTGGTTTTTTTTACTGGGATTTTTGCTAGTCAGTTGAGCAAAAATGTTTTTTTTTATGTATGTTCTATAAGTTCGTGATAAAACTATTTCTCACCAAGTCTGCACGTAGAGCAATGGTGGGTGTAAATAATAATTAACTAGCCGCTAGGAGCCAAACTTCCTAAAATGCTTCTTCACTCCCGGTTGAACGTAGCTTATCCCTTAAGTCCCAAACCATTATTTAAACAACTTCAAGTAACAAATAAGGAATGTGTTTATTTTCTCTGAAACAATATTATTTATTGTTTAAAGAAAATAGCTTTAATGAATGAAACTTCTCTTACCATTGGTGTAGGGAAAATTCTAAACAATTTTAGCAAAAATAAAAAAAATGTCAATAACGAAATCAAAGAATATGAGTACACACAAAGCTATAAGAAGCGAACTGATCCTTAACATGAATGATGAAGACTAGCACAGATGCAGTGAAAATATTTGCTTTTTACTAGCTAACACCCTACCAAGAATTTAACAACATTAAACGTTTGAATATCGGCGCTTGAGAACAAATGCACGTCTATGTTGGTGAACATAAATTTCACAAAATGTCTTTGATGTGTGGAATATTTATATGAAAATCCACAGTAAGATCTGTAAATTGTCCAATTTCGAAATTAATCTTCTTTACAGCCAGTGCTGTTAAGCCGAGGCGCTGGCGGCGCTAAAGCGCTACGAAAGTGTCACGCTCAGAGGGAAACTATGAGGAGGGGGGGGCGCTCAATAGCGTTTTAGCACACCAGCGTGTTTTCGCCACGAAACGATGTTTTCTTTTTCTTTGCGGAAATTTGTTGTTATCTCCTGCAGCGACTCGAAAAGAGTTGCCAAGGGAGATAGGGTGGGTTTTTAACTTGCGAGAAAAACTTAAACAGTTTTGTGTACAAGACACTTTTATTGGTTATAACATAACACACGAGAAACATGCAAACTTGATCTTTATACGTCGCCGTTTGCTTCAGTAGCAGTAGTCGGTTAACAGCAAATGGCTGACGGTGTCTGTGAACATAAATTACACACTTTTAATTCCATGGAATGAGTACCAACACACAACGAATAATAACCCTGACAGATACGTTTAGAGATTATGATACCAATGGGAACAAACAATGTATCTTTTGTATTAAAATATTCTTTGAATTATTTTACTGATACTTCCAAAAACTATGTTGCAAAATTAAATTAACTTTACACAATTCAAATTATTAACTGGACTTAGACTTATAACATTATAAAATTACAAGAACTTTATCTTACACACAATTCAGAATATATACTTGACTTAGACTAATAATATTACCCTACACTGCGAGTTTGGGTCTGTCCTCTATTTATATAACAAACATTTAAATCAGACCTGGTAGCAGAGCGTGGTTCCGAGGCCTAGGAGTTATGCAACCTCTTAGACTCCCATGTATTGCTGTTGTCCTGCCTTTTAGGGGGTTCTCGTTATGTAGGTATTTCCTACCATAACATTGTAATGAACAAAAGAGGGGAACGCGCAAGACGGCCAGTGGTAGCCCGTGTAGTAAATTCATGGGTCGGCCACGTCTGAATGCATCACACGGTTTCTCCGCCAATTTGGTCGGACGCCCAAAACTTTGTCTGAAGTGTAGGTTTATGCATTGCGGAAGTAGCACCAAGTGACTGCGCTGTTCGAAATCACAGTAAATGAACGGACTTTCTTTCTAGACGAAGGTGAACATGCGCAGAGACAAGTGTTGTTGTTGTTGTAGACTAGTCAGTGTTTGTGAGTGTTGCAAGACACAGGGTGACGTGCAAGCCTGGGTTTTTGTGCACAGGCTACGCTGTCGCAGCTGTGCCGCGGCGCGCCGCAGCCCCTGGCGGAGCCCTCGGAGGACTGCCGCCGCAGGTTCGAGCAGTGGTGGGGCGCCCAGGCGGCGCAGCAGCCCCCCAGACCGGAGCTCAGCCCTCAGCGCGCCTCGCCGGCCAAGTGTCCCGAGCGCCCCGTCGGGTCTGGGACGACCGACCCTGTCCACCCGGCCCTGCAGGTAGCCAGCGATCCACCCCACTGTTCTCCCCCACTGCGCCTGGCTGTGTGAACCATAGCAGGGTCCGCCTGGTTAGGGGCGCACTTGCGTTAGTGGGGAAGCCTTATTTTCACAGACGAGAGAGCCAAACACCCGATCGTGCATCTTCGGTTTTTTTTTTTCATTGTAAATAAATATGGTGGTGTTGATAAAAGGATACGAATGGTCAATTAGGTTAGGTTAGCTACATTATAAATACTTTAAAACATTGTGGACGGTTGATTTGGTTAGGATAGCTACATTGAAGATACGGGAAAAAAACACGAACTTCGGGGAACTTCGGGTTTTGGCTCTCTCATATCTGTGGAAAAAAAAAAAAAGGCTTCCCGCGTTAGTGCCTCTAAGCTGACGCGTAGGGCCACTGTAAGACTCTGGGAAACGAACACAACATAAAATGACACAGAAATAAAGATGAGTTCTTTCAAGAAACAGCACCGGGTGTTCCGTGCCTTAAAAAAATTATCTGATAACACAATGTTTTTAGCCGTTTTCACTCTCCTAAAAAATACAGTTCAAAAACGAAATACGGCCCCTGCGTATTCTTAAACGCTTGTGTGAACAGGCACCACTCATATAAGCCGAGTAATCGCGGGGTTTCTTCTGAAGCTCTTCACACCGTGTGTAGGCGGGGACCTTAAAGCACTGTCTAACGCGCAGTAGCTTATCTATAGAGACCTGCAAAATTCATGGTTTCTATGGTCTTCAGGATAGACTGCACATACCCCTGTACACTCGGGCAAATAACGCAAGTTCATTGGCTGCCGACTTGTAAGTCGTCTCAGCTGATTTGTCTATGATTCGATTCTTCGTTGGTTGAGGGTTTACAACTGGTTGAGATTCGTCCAGATGAACAGTAAGCCAATAGCAAAATTATATAAGAGGTATATGTGTTTGAATTCTAGCCTATCACCGAATGAATCCGCGAATTTTGCAGGTCTCTACTTATCTAATATTTTGTCAATGTTTTTCCTTCAGGGTATTTTTTTACTGTGAATTGATTCCCATAGCTCTCTTGCATATCCTGTATGGTGTAAAAAAATTTTTTTCACGAGATATTTACTAAACTCGATTTTGGAGCTGTAAATGTTCACGCAAGTGATCAAAGTTGTCAACTTTTTTTTTTTACTGCCGTTAGATAATTTTGAATGGATATCTGTTGTCAAATTTTGAGACGAAACATAAAATGCAAGACAGCTATCTTGAAGAATTAACAGGAAAATCTCTCGAATGACCACAATGACAAGAACATGAAACAGCCGACATGGTGTATGAGACCTGTGACTAGTGCTTCTTTACATTCAGGTTTTTGCTCTTGATTCTAAATAAATTCATTAAGAAACTATTAAGGTTTTTAATGGTTTTAAAGAACTTATAAACGTTTATTTATTGGTTTTGAGAAAAGTAAAGGCGAATTCTCATTCCAATCCTAGTAAAAACAAAGATCATGAAATCGCGTAACAAACAGTTTTGAATTAAATATTTGCTTTTTAACTTTTGTCGTAATGTTCTTTATTTTTAGGATAGAGTTCGTTGATCTGCTCAGTAGCAAGACATTTGCTTTAATAAGCCATATTTTCAACTAATTAGCTAAGCTGGCCAATTATTTCTTTACAGTATGACCAGTCAAATGTAGCCGATTAAATAAAAATACCGCACAAGTTTTCTAAATATTTTTCCTCTAAACGTATAGCATATTTTATTTTATTTTGAATTGTTTTCAATAGTAGGATTATATATGCTCGTGTACGAAAATTTTTAGTCATAATATCCAAGTAGTACGCAAGGCTAAATTTGCATACACCTCCAATATCGGTCAGCGATATTCCTTCCTCGCCGGCTCAGTTAAGGCGTGATTTAAGAAACATTGTGATATCAAACAGATACGACTGCAGTGCGTGATATTAATCCTAACGAGTTCAACTCTCATTTCTTAAAAAAAAAAAAAATTCCACTCATATAGCCCCTGACGTAAGAAATCTAACATTAAGAAAATTACGAACAAACTTTAACGATGAGGTTTAATCATTTGACTTCGAAAATGTAAGCATCAAACGCGTTAAAAAAGCAGTTTACAGTATACAGAGTTCGGCAATTGAAACAGATTGTTTATCCATTTACTTAATTAAATTACTTCTCCCTTTCCAGATTTCATCTGTTCGTAAAATATTGAATTTTTCTTTGGAAAACGCGCAATTTCCCATAGCATGGAAAAGTGGTTACGTAAAGCCTATCCCTAAAACACAGAGGCTGGTTTCTGACTACCGTCCCATAGCTAAACTCCCTATTCTCTTTCAAGTAGTATAAAAAAGACATTTGGAACAGACTTCAGGCTGTGGTGTCTGATGCCGGTCCACCATCTTGGATTGTTACGTCATGGTGGCCATCTTGGATGTCCTTGGGTTGGCCAAAAATGACTCCAAATTTGCCCAAAATTCACCAAAATTCGCCAAAATTTTTGTTTATGGAATAAAAGTTCCACCAAACGTCTCAAAAATTAAAAAAAAATATATCTCTATTTCGAGGGAAAAATTTTCGTTTTGAGGAAAATCTTTCCAATTTTAGTCCTCAAAATTCCATCGCCTTGAAATTTCTTAAGTGCGGCTTTCGAGTCCTAAAAGCAAGCCGCCATAAGCCGCTGAGGTCGTGACCTTTATCATAAGGATATCATGGCCACCATTTTAAATTGTCACGTAACCATTTAAATTATGGTTACGGCTGCCATCTTGAAAAATCCGTATATTTTATGCAAAGATTTCGAGACAATTTATTACAATTAATAAAAAAATAATTAATATTTTAATAAAAAACATACCAGCATCTTGGATTATGTCATGTCCGCAATTTTGGAAATCTGTAATTATTATCCAAAAAAATCGGATTTTTTTAAAAAATGTATATCATATTAATAAATCAAATTATAATTAAATTTTCATTTAAAATCGCACTTACGTCATGGAGTCTTCAGTTCGAACTTGGTGATGACAAAATAAAAATGACTACAGATCCTTCCTCCACGGAAGCCACCAACAGACTGACCTCCCACCACTAATGCCAAGGTATAAACGTATCTTGATTTACCAAAATGTATGTTACTTTTTCTATGTGTGCTCCTGATTATTCCTACGGTTTTTCCAAGTGCTCCTGATTGTTCATGCCAATATTTTGTTGGTTTTATCCGTGTGTTCCTGATTATTCCTGTGGTTTCTGCGTGATTATTCATGTCAATATTTTGTTAGTTTTCTCAGTGTCTTGTTGGTTATTTCTGACGTCACATCTGATAGTATTCTTCAAGTTATCCTGGTTATTCCTGTTAAAATAATCCATGCACGTATTTTTTGTAATCAGACAAGCAATTTTATTCAGATTTCGTTTAATTAGTGAAATCAGCACTTGCAATATTTCATCACATGGAATTCAAACAAAAAAAAGATTCTTTACCAAGTAGATGTATTTGGTTCGTATGAGGACAGGGGAGGAGGGAGGGGGATCGGGGATCCGATCATGCCACCTTACGGCTTCGCTTCATCAGCCATGTTGGATTACGTCACTTCCGCCAGCCATACACGCACGAAAAAGTGTCCCGTTACGATCATTAACCATGTACGCACGAAAAAATGTCCCGTTACAGTAGTTGGAAATGGGGGGTTCAAGAACAGGCGGAGGAGCCAGGAGCCGGCCATCTTGAATGACGTCATCGGCGGCCATCTTGGATGACGTCATCATGACCTTTGACCTTGACCTTTGACCTTGCCAATCTATTCTAATCTATGCCAATCTACACTAATCTATGCTAATATATGCCAATCTATGCTAATCCGTATGCTAATCTATGCTAATCTGTATGCTAATCCATGCTAATCTGTATGCCAATCCATCCGCCATTTTGTATTTCTAGAAATTTCCACCAACTTCGAATCGTGACGTCACCATTGCACTTTGTGTCACGGACGCCATCTTGGATTTGAATTTTTTTTTTCTAACTTTGAAATTCGATGTAAACATCAACCGCCATCTTGTTTTCGTCTGCTGGTGGCCGCCATCTTGTTTTCGTCTGCTGGTGGCCGCCATCTTGTTTCGTCTGCTGCAGGCCGCCATCTTGTTTCCGTCTGCTGGAGGCAGCCATCTTGCGACGTCATATAGTTCTGTTGGTCGCCACCAGATAGCAGCAGGGATTATTTTATTTTTTTTCTTTAACTAAAATAATTTCAGTGCCGAGGCTGGGATTCGATCCATGGGACGTGAAAACGTCCAGGATGTCGTGGTTACGAGGCGGACACCTTGACCACTAGACCACGAGACCAATTGGGATATGGTGGAATAAATAATCTATATATGCCACGTACTGACGTCAAGTTTTATGATAAAAGGGGGGAGGGTGTCTTTGCCTTCCCAAATGCATGAAATTCAAATTATTATTATACCATCGCCATCTTTAATTCCAGCACAGACTACCAGATGGCGCCAAATTCAAATATTAGTTAGGGAGTCGGCAGGCAGGTGTCGCATGCCGCCATCTTGGTTCTCAAGTTGGCTGGTAGATGTCGCTAGTATCGCGCGCCAAATTCAAAATTAGTTGCCAGAGGCGCTGCCATCTTGGTTCTCAAGTTGGCTGGTAGATGTCGCTAGTATCGCGCGCCAAATTCAAAATTAGTTGCCAGAGGTGTCGCCATCTTGGTTCTCAAGTTGGCTGGTAGATGTCGCTAGTATCGCGCGCCAAATATTGTCTGCGTATAATTACATTTTACCATTCTCTAAGACATTTATAAGTATCAGTACCTTGGGGGATATAGGTTATAACAATTAAAAAATAATAAGTAATATGAAGGTAAAATCTTATTTATTAAATTAAGAACATAAACTTAAACAGAAAATATACAAAAAAAAACATAAACTATACACCAAAAATGGAAACTATACATCAAAATGAAAACTATAAAACAAAAAATTGACTATACGACGAATGGAAACAGAAACCAAACTACCAAACTATTTTTAAAAAAAACTATTTACAGAAAAAAAATTATTCGTCACCTCCGATATAGCCGTGGGGGACCGTGCGGATGCTGTCTTCACAGATTAAACGTTTGTCATCCTCCCATGTTATGGCTAGCTTATTGCTGTATTCGCTGTACAGCACATGCTTTCTCGACCGTATGGCTCTAACACCTGCCCTCCTTGTGCGGTGGTCTTGCAGGGCATCCAAGTAATCACCGAATGTGATGTGGTTTTTGACCACACAACACTGGATGCCCTTAGCCTTCTTCTCAACCTTGCCACCGCACCTGTATGCATAGAGTTTGGCCCGCAGACTAACAAACTCGCTCATTACTTCTCCCCCACATTCATCTTTGAATTTGCCAACAACTTTCTTGTTGATGGGGGAGAAGCATGGGTGGTCAGGAGGGTAGCAGCTGGTGTCGAATTCAGACATGAACTTAGGGTCGGCTCTTAGATCATGGTAGAAGTCCTGTGTTTGAATCTCATACACAAAGCTGTCTGTATCCATATATGCCAGATGAATATTTTCCTGATATTTTGGTTTCATAGTATTATAGTGGAAGTCGTACATGAGTGTTTTTGATAGATCAAGTACTGCGAGTCCGGCATAGATCGGCTAGTCGAAAATGATGGTCTCATGGTTCAGGTGGACAAGACTCAAGTTTGGCTCATACATCATGCGATCCTTGAAGGACGGACGACACACCAACTTCTTAAAACGCTTCTCGGAGCACACCAACTCCATTTTGAGCCTCCGTCTCTTGTTTTCCATTAGTTTGCCAAATGTCGAGTTCACAGCGAGCTTGAAGAACTCCTTCTCGAACTCGTTGGCTGCTGCTTTGCGCTTGTTGGTGTTCAGCCGAATATAGGGCTCCAACCATGCCGACTGCTCAAACTGAAGAACTTTATGTATACTTATGATTTTTAGACCATGCGATACTGCTTGCTGTAGGTTTTTGTAGTGAACGATGTAGTGCTCTTTATTTTCCAGCGTTGTCATCAGCTTTGATTGCTTTGAGCCGGGAGGACACTGATTTACGGGAAGAAATGGCAGGTCTTTGTGACTTTCGTGGAGTTCGAGAGGGTACTCCACATCACACTCGATAAAGTAGCCTGTGGGTGAATTTTACGGAATAGACATGACATCAATTGATGTGTCTGTCCATTGGAAATGACGAATGGGGAGCGGCAGAGACATCGCCCACCCATACAAGTTGTTTGCATCAATGTACTCCAGGAATGTGGATGGCTTGGAAGCATCGTGTGTATCTGGTACATAGGCGTTATTGGCTACGCAATGACGTTTAATGCTTTGAGCTACACCACCGCGAATACCAGCCTCCACAAACATATACATGTCATAATCTGTGAGTAGCTCTAGCTGTACACCTGTGGTTCGAAGCATCGCGTCGAAAGCGAACCCAGGACAAGAAATGTAGTGAGACGGATCTTAACTATATGTTTCCAAGCAAAGACTGCGGAAATTCTCGAATACGTCCGCCAAAATCAGAACATCCGTCTTTAGGTACAAGTCAGCGTACTCCCCTAAGGTAGCACACTGAAACTTGTCCCAGACATTTTGTGCGTGAGCGTAATCTGCCTCGGAAATACCAGAATCAGTCAGAATATTAAAGAACTCATCGATGGATGGAAGACTAGTATCGTCTAGTCGAGCAAAAGAATCAACGAAGTCGTAGGGGAAGACTCCCTTGCGGGTAACCAACTCCAACTCATCAGGAGCGAAAAACTCAGCAGTACTTATAAACTTGTCTGCAGGCAAGAACTCGGCGAGCGAAGCGAGACCCCGACTCATAAAACGGAACGTATCGACAAACTGAATGCTGAACTTATCATGTAACTTCTTGGAAAAAGTTATCAGCTTCTCCTCTGAATTCGGAATGATGAAGATGTCTTTACTGTCATACCCCAACTTCATGATAATGAAGTTCTGATCGTATGTCAGGTTGTGGAAGAACACAATCATCTTTTTTGGTCTGCGTCTGAGAAGGTTGCAGTCATTACATGCAGGCCCAATAAATTCACCGGTGAAGTGATTGTGGTCACGAATTTTTTTTACAGCCCCTCCAAACTTTCCCCCACAGTAGCAACAACACCTTGCTTGCAGAAACGCAGTGTTTTGTGCATGTGTGAGCGGAGTCATAGTAACATATGTAGAAAATATTTTCTGTACATCATGTCCAATCTCCACAATGCGGGATATGAATTTATCTTCTGCGTCACACCCCCTGTATATTTCAGGCTGTGAAGGAAGTGAAGAAGTTAGGTGTGCAGGAATGACGGAGTTATCTGCTTTCACATAAATGCAGTAGCTGTATGCTTTATGCTTTTGGTACTGCAGTGTGTATGGCTCATCAGGATTCGGGTGACATGTATGGATTTTCTCCAGAATAGCTTCAAAGTCGCAATACACCACGATGGGCATCTTATCACTGTGATGGAAGTTTTTGAACTTCAGAACAGTTGGCTGGCCATTTTCATCAAGCTGTGGCATCTGCATCCTAACAGCAGCATGTTGTTTGCAGAGCTCACTGTGTTTTACCAAACACTGAAGACCAGTGAGCCCGCTAACCCTATCCCGATCATCGTAATGCTTGAAGCATCTTTTGCAAACATGAATAGCATCATGATGTGTAGTGATTTAGGACCGAACCAGGGCAGAAAATTTTTTAATGAATGTGAAATGGGACGAATTGTCATTGACCAAGAGCAGCAAATCGAAATGATGTTCTTTCTCTTCAGGAGCGACTCGTGCAGGAACAACATTCAGATTTTCGTCGATACTGTAAATGTTGATGGAGACTCCGGGGTTCTGTTTTTCAAACAGAGGTATTTGCTTGATTGGAGTAGGGAAGTCAATGTTGTTGAAGTTGAATTTATCTTCCAAGTCGTGGTAGCGCTGGTTCACACGTTCAGGATGCTCACCTTCCACATACTTGACAAGAATTGACCACTTAAAGCACATGTGGTCTTCAAGATTTTGCGGATTGATCACTGCGTATTTGTCTTTGATGCATGTAGGTAATTCGATGTAGGAGCTGGCACGGAGTGGATCGAGCTTGTTTATTCGTAGTTGAAGTCGCTTAACGGCCGACAAAGTCCATCCGGACCCCTTCCCCATGTAGTCTTCCTCCTCCTTGCAGATCTTAGAGATGGACTCGGTAACTGCCTCCTCCACCTCATGAACTGCGTAGAGGGGAACATTCATGGTTTTGAAGGCCCTCTTGTCTTCGCTGGCATCCGTAGGTTTTTCGTAGTCGCACTCGAGCACGATATTGAATTTGAGAGGTCCGTTCTCTTCAACCTCCTCTATGAGCTGGCTTATTATATTTGTCTTGATGGAGTTCAGGTATGAGCAGATATCCTTGGCAGTACTTGATGTGTTTTCTGCCACGTATGTCTTCAAGTTGCCCTTGAAACCTACTTCAGCAGTGATGAAGCCGTAGGTATTGACCAAACCCATGCCGGTCATCACCTTTGTTCGGCTGGTCGAAGGCTTGGGCGTAACTGCAGGCTTAACTGCTGCCATCCTTTGCTTCTTTGTCGGAGGCGGAGCAGGACCCTTACATACCTTGATGTAGGCTTTCAATTTGTCAGCCCTGACGAACTCCTTGGCACAGTTGTCGCAGGTATGTGCTATGCGGTTAGGGTTGAGACCACAAGCAGACTTCTCATGACGTCTAGCAAAATCAGCACGAGCGAAGACCTTATAGCAGAAACTGCACCGCATGCCTGATGTCGTGGCGACAGCTCCAGCACATGTTGACAGGTGCTGCTGCATCTTGTCGCTGCGTGCGACCATCTTGCCACACAGATGACACTGCTGGAAGTCACGCTGCATGTTGTCAGCACACTGACGTTCGTGACAGTAGCGCTTGTTGCCTGCCGTGAAGGTAGCAGGGCAGAAACGACATTTCTGCACGGTAGATGCCATCACAGCAATCGGTAGTCCGGTCTCAACGTACAGAACACACGAAGGAAGCTCGACGTAAAGAGAACTATAAAAGAAGAATTAAGAATACAATGTAGCTAGCCATTACACGAAAACAAACATAACCTCAAAACTCTAGTCCTCAGGCTAACTAACCCAAACTGTTAGCAATGTTACTAAATAAAAAAGTTGCAAACATAACCTCAAAACTCTAGCCCTCAAGCTTACTAACCTAAACTCTTAGCAATGTTACTAAATATAAAATATGCAAAAATAACCTCAAAACTCTAGCCCTCAAGCTTACTAACCTAAACTGCTAGCAATGTAACTAAATAAAAGAATTGCAAACATAACATCAAAACTCTAGACCTCACAGCTTACTAACCGAAACTGTTAGCAATGTTACAAAATAAAAATAGTTACACACATACCCTCAAAGCTGTTCCTTCATGTACAGTCCTAAAAATGGTAGAATATTTAAAGTACTGATACAAGTTAAAGCTGAAAAAATATTCAATGTTAACTAAAAATTATTGATTACATAACCTCAAAACTACTCTAATGCACAACCTAAAAATGCTATAATATTTAAAGTACTGTTAAATGTTTAAGCTGAACAATTCCTGGTTATCCACACATATGTGTACAGAGAAAAAAACTAGCTATCTAATAACCTACGAAAAAGCTGAGAAACATAAAAATATTAACTAAACATATAGCATACCTCAGAAAACGTTGAAGTGGAGCTGCAGAAGATGATGTAGCGTTGGCGGTAGGAATCGTGGTAGCAGCGAAACTCACTCACGAACTAACTCACTCAAACTCTAAGAACACACTGAAGCTCCGACAGCTAATCCCGGCCTTTTATAAGCAGTTCTGCTTTTCAACAACAGATGACACCAGGTGTTGTGTTGAGTCATAATTTATTTAGTTCTTTTATGTGGTATGCGGGATGCTCACTAACGTTCGCAAAACAAGGATGGCTTCGCTAGACATCAAGGAGAAGGAAGTTTGTCTTTCATGTTAATGCTTCTCAGCTGTCTCAAAGCATATTATTTGTCTGAGTAAAGTTATTATTTTTTAAATCCACCTGATAAAAATATTGTATGTTCTGATTTATTGACAGAATTACACTGATTAAATGTAACTCTGAATAAAAATGACATGACTCAGTAAGTAAAATATTCTTCATGCAGAGATAGATCTCTAACAAATAATCAGGAGCACTCGGTGAAAACCATCAGATGTCTAGCCAGGAATAATCAGAAACACTTGGAGAAAGCCATAAATATAATATCAAGATTAATCAGAAGCACTCGGAGAAATCCATCAGATGTCTAGTTAGGTATAATCAGAAGCACACGGAGTAAACCGCCATAATATTGTCAAGAATAATCGCAAGCTCACGGAGTAAACCGCCATAATATTGTCAAAAATAATCAGGAGCACACGGAGAAAACCACCATAATATTAACAATAATAATCGGAAGCACACGGAGAAAACCACCATAATATCGACAAGAATAATCGGAAGCACACGGAGAAAACCACCACAAGTTTTCTTTGATATCATAAAAATACAGAAAAAAATATTTAATAAATAACTAAAAAAATTAATAAAAAATTTTAAATGACAAAATAAAATACAAAAATACATAAACAGATTCTGCTAGCTTGTGAACTTCTCATTGTTGAGCAAAGATATAGTTCTAGTACAAGCCAGAATTTTATGTATTTTTGTATTTTATTTTGTCATTTATAATTTTTTATTAATTTTTTTAGTTATTTATTAAATATTTTTTTCTGTATTTTAATGATATCAAAGAAAACTTGTGGTGGTTTTCTCCGTGTGCTTCCGATTATTCTTGTCGATATTATGGTGGTTTTCTCCGTGTGCTTCCGATTATTATTGTTAATATTATGGTGGTTTTCTCAGTGTGCTCCTGATTATTCTTGACAATATTATGGCGGTTTACTCCGTGAGCTTGCGATTATTCTTGACAATATTATGGCGGTTTACTCCGTGTGCTTCTGATTATACCTAACTAGACATCTGATGGATTTCTCCGAGTGCTTCTGATTAATCTTGATATTATATTGATGGCTTTCTCCAAGTGTTTCTGATTATTCCTGGCTAGACATCTGATGGTTTTCACCGAGTGCTCCTGATTATTTGTTAGAGATCTATCTCTGCATGAAGAATATTTTACTTACTGAGTCATGTCATTTTTATTCAGAGTTACATTTAATCAGTGTAATTCTGTCAATAAATCAGAACATACAATATTTTTATCAGGTGGATTTAAAAAATAATAACTTTACTCAGACAAATAATATGCTTTGAGACAGCTGAGAAGCATTAACATGAAAGACAAACTTCCTTCTCCTTGATGTCTAGCGAAGCCATCCTTGTTTTGCGAACGTTAGTGAGCATCCCGCATACCACATAAAAGAACTAAATAAATTATGACTCAACACATCACCTGGTGTCATCTGTTGTTGAAAAGCAGAACTGCTTATAAAAGGCCGGGATTAGCTGTCGGAGCTTCAGTGTGTTCTTAGAGTTTGAGTGAGTTAGTTCGTGAGTGAGTTTCGCTGCTACCACGATTCCTACCGCCAACGCTACATCATCTTCTGCAGCTCCACTTCAACGTTTTCTGAGGTATGCTATATGTTTCGTTAATATTTTTATGTTTCTCAGCTTTTTCGTAGGTTATCAGATAGCTAGTTTTTTTCTCTGTACACATATGTGTGGATAACCAGGAATTGTTCAGCTTAAACATTTAACAGTACTTTAAATATTATAGCATTTTTAGGTTGTGCATTAGAGTAGTTTTGAGGTTATGTAATCAATAATTTTTAGTTAACATTGAATATTTTTTCAGCTTTAACTTGTATCAGTACTTTAAATATTCTACCATTTTTAGGACTGTACATGAAGGAACAGCTTTGAGGGTATGTGTGTAACTATTTTTATTTTGTAACATTGCTAACAGTTTCGGTTAGTAAGCTGTGAGGTCTAGAGTTTTGATGTTATGTTTGCAATTCTTTTATTTAGTTACATTGCTAGCAGTTTAGGTTAGTAAGCTTGAGGGCTAGAGTTTTGAGGTTATTTTTGCATATTTTATATTTAGTAACATTGCTAAGAGTTTAGGTTAGTAAGCTTGAGGGCTAGAGTTTTGAGGTTATGTTTGCAACTTTTTTATTTAGTAATATTGCTAACAGTTTGGGTTAGTTAGCCTGAGGGCTAGAGTTTTGAGGTTATGTTTGTTTTCGTGTAATGGCTAGCTACATTGTATTCTTAATTCTTCTGTTATAGTTCTCCGTACGTCGAGCTTCCTTCGTGTGTTCTGTACGTTGAGACCGGACTACCGATTGCTGTGATGGCATCTACCGTGCAGAAATGTCGTTTCTGCCCTGCTACCTTCACGGCAGGCAACAAGCGCTACCGTCACGAACGTCAGTGTGCTGACAACATGCAGCGTGACTTCCAGCAGTGTCATCTGTGTGGCAAGATGGTCGCACGCAGCGACAAGATGCAGCAGCACCTGTCAACATGTGCTGGAGCTGTCGCCACGACATCAGGCATGCGGTGCAGTTTCTGCTATAAGGTCTTCGCTCGTGCTGATTTTGCTAGACGTCATGAGAAGTCTGCTTGTGGTCTCAACCCTAACCGCATAGCACATACCTGCGACAACTGTGCCAAGGAGTTCGTCAGGGCTGACAAATTGAAAGCCCACATCAAGGTATGTAAGGGTCCTGCTCCGCCTCCGACAAAGAAGCAAAGGATGGCAGCAGTTAAGCCTGCAGTTACGCCCAAGCCTTCGACCAGCCGAACAAAGGTGGTGACCGGCATGGGTTTGGTCAATACCTACGGCTTCATCACTGCTGAAGTAGGTTTCAAGGGCAACTTGAAGACATACGTGGCAGAAAACACATCAAGTACTGCCAAGGATATCTGCTCATACCTGAACTCCATCAAGACAAATATAATAAGCCAGCTCATAGAGGAGGTTGAAGAGAACGGACCTCTCAAATTCAATATCGTGCTCGAGTGCGACTACGAAAAACCTACGGATGCCAGCGAAGACAAGAGGGCCTTCAAAACCATGAATGTTCCCCTCTACGCAGTTCATGAGGTGGAGGAGGCAGTTACCGAGTCCATCTCTAAGATCTGCAAGGAGGAGGAAGACTACATGGGGAAGGGGTCCGGATGGACTTTGTCGGCCGTTAAGCGACTTCAACTACGAATAAACAAGCTCGATCCACTCCGTGCCAGCTCCTACATCGAATTACCTACATGCATCAAAGACAAATACGCAGTGATCAATCCGCAAAATCTTGAAGACCACATGTGCTTTAAGTGGTCAATTCTTGTCAAGTATGTGGAAGGTGAGCATCCTGAACGTGTGAACCAGTGCTACCACGACTTGGAAGATAAATTCAACTTCAACAACATTGACTTCCCTACTCCAATCAAGCAAATACCTCTGTTTGAAAAACAGAACCCCGGAGTCTCCATCAACATTTACAGTATCGACGAAAATCTGAATGTTGTTCCTGCACGAGTCGCTCCTGAAGAGAAAGAACATCATTTCGATTTGCTGCTCTTGGTCAATGACAATTCGTCCCATTTCACATTCATTAAAAAATTTTCTGCCCTGGTTCGGTCCCAAATCACTACACATCATGATGCTATTCATGTTTGCAAAAGATGCTTCAAGCATTACGATGATCGGGATAGGGTTAGCGGGCTCACTGGTCTTCAGTGTTTGGTAAAACACAGTGAGCTCTGCAAACAACATGCTGCTGTTAGGATGCAGATGCCACAGCTTGATGAAAATGGCCAGCCACCTGTTCTGAAGTTCAAAAACTTCCATCACAGTGATAAGATGCCCATCGTGGTGTATTGCGACTTTGAAGCTATTCTGGAGAAAATCCATACATGTCACCCGAATCCTGATGAGCCATACACACTGCAGTACCAAAAGCATAAAGCATACAGCTACTGCATTTATGTGAAAGCAGATAACTCCGTCATTCCTGCACACCTAACTTCTTCACTTCCTTCACAGCCTGAAATATACAGGGGGTGTGACGCAGAAGATAAATTCATATCCCGCATTGTGGAGATTGGACATGATGTACAGAAAATATTTTCTACATATGTTACTATGACTCCGCTCACACATGCACAAAACACTGCTTTTCTGCAAGCAAGGTGTTGTTGCTACTGTGGGGGAAAGTTTGGAGGGGCTGTAAAGAAATTTCGTGACCACAATCACTTCACCGGTGAATTTATTGGGCCTGCATGTAATGACTGCAACCTTCTCAGACGCAGACCAAAAAAGATGATTGTGTTCTTCCACAACCTGACATACGATCAGAACTTCATTATCATGAAGTTGGGGTATGACAGTAAAGACATCTTCATCATTCCGAATTCAGAGGAGAAGCTGATAACTTTTTCCAAGAAGTTACATGATAAGTTCAGCATTCAGTTTGTCGATACGTTCCGTTTTATGAGTCGGGGTCTCGCTTCGCTCGCCGAGTTCTTGCCTGCAGACAAGTTTATAAGTACTGCTGAGTTTTTCGCTCCTGATGAGTTGGAGTTGGTTACCCGCAAGGGAGTCTTCCCCTACGACTTCGTTGATTCTTTTGCTCGACTAGACGATACTAGTCTTCCATCCATCGATGAGTTCTTTAATATTCTGACTGATTCTGGTATTTCCGAGGCAGATTACGCTCACGCACAAAATGTCTGGGACAAGTTTCAGTGTGCTACCTTAGGGGAGTACGCTGACTTGTACCTAAAGACGGATGTTCTGATTTTGGCGGACGTATTCGAGAATTTCCGCAGTCTTTGCTTGGAAACATATAGTTAAGATCCGTCTCACTACATTTCTTGTCCTGGGTTCGCTTTCGACGCGATGCTTCGAACCACAGGTGTACAGCTAGAGCTACTCACAGATTATGACATGTATATGTTTGTGGAGGCTGGTATTCGCGGTGGTGTAGCTCAAAGCATTAAACGTCATTGCGTAGCCAATAACGCCTATGTACCAGATACACACGATGCTTCCAAGCCATCCACATTCCTGGAGTACATTGATGCAAACAACTTGTATGGGTGGGCGATGTCTCTGCCGCTCCCCATTCGTCATTTCCAATGGACAGACACATCAATTGATGTCATGTCTATTCCGTAAAATTCACCCACAGGCTACATTATCGAGTGTGATGTGGAGTACCCTCTCGAACTCCACGAAAGTCACAAAGACCTGCCATTTCTTCCCGTAAATCAGTGTCCTCCCGGCTCAAAGCAATCAAAGCTGATGACAACGCTGGAAAATAAAGAGCACTACATCGTTCACTACAAAAACCTACAGCAAGCAGTATCGCATGGTCTAAAAATCATAAGTATACATAAAGTTCTTCAGTTTGAGCAGTCGGCATGGTTGGAGCCCTATATTCGGCTGAACACCAACAAGCGCAAAGCAGCAGCCAACGAGTTCGAGAAGGAGTTCTTCAAGCTCGCTGTGAACTCGACATTTGGCAAACTAATGGAAAACAAGAGACGGAGGCTCAAAATGGAGTTGGTGTGCTCCGAGAAGCGTTTTAAGAAGTTGGTGTGTCGTCCGTCCTTCAAGGATCGCATGATGTATGAGCCAAACTTGAGTCTTGTCCACCTGAACCATGAGACCATCATTTTCGACTAGCCGATCTATGCCGGACTCGCAGTACTTGATCTATCAAAAACACTCATGTACGACTTCCACTATAATACTATGAAACCAAAATATCAGGAAAATATTCATCTGGCATATATGGATACAGACAGCTTTGTGTATGAGATTCAAACACAGGACTTCTACCATGATCTAAGAGCCGACCCTAAGTTCATGTCTGAATTCGACACCAGCTGCTACCCTCCTGACCACCCATGCTTCTCCCCCATCAACAAGAAAGTTGTTGGCAAATTCAAAGATGAATGTGGGGGAGAAGTAATGAGCGAGTTTGTCAGTCTGCGGGCCAAACTCTATGCATACAGGTGCGGTGGCAAGGTTGAGAAGAAGGCTAAGGGCATCCAGTGTTGTGTGGTCAAAAACCACATCACATTCGGTGATTACTTGGATGCCCTGCAAGACCACCGCACAAGGAGGGCAGGTGTTAGAGCCATACGGTCGAGAAAGCATGTGCTGTACAGCGAATACAGCAATAAGCTAGCCATAACATGGGAGGATGACAGACGTTTAATCTGTGAAGACAGCATCCGCACGGTCCCCCACGGCTATATCGGAGGTGACGAATAATTTTTTTTCTGTAAATAGTTTTTTTTAAAAATAGTTTGGTAGTTTGGTTTCTGTTTCCATTCGTCGTATAGTCAATTTTTTGTTTTATAGTTTTCATTTTGATGTATAGTTTCCATTTTTGGTGTATAGTTTATGTTTTTTTTTGTATATTTTCTGTTTAAGTTTATGTTCTTAATTTAATAAATAAGATTTTACCTTCATATTACTTATTATTTTTTAATTGTTATAACCTATATCCCCCAAGGTACTGATACTTATAAATGTCTTAGAGAATGGTAAAATGTAATTATACGCAGACAATATTTGGCGCGCGATACTAGCGACATCTACCAGCCAACTTGAGAACCAAGATGGCGGCACCTCTGGCAACTAATTTTGAATTTGGCGCGCGATACTAGCGACATCTATCAGCCAACTTGAGAACCAAGATGGCAGCGCCTCTGGCAACTAATTTTGAATTTGGCGCGCGATACTAGCGACATCTACCAGCCAACTTGAGAACCAAGATGGCGGCATGCGACACCTGCCTGCCGACTCCCTAACTAATATTTGAATTTGGCACCATCTGGTAGTCTGTGCTGGAATTAAAGAAGGCGATGGTATAATTATAATTTGAATTTCATGCATTTGGGAAGGCAAAGACACCCTCCCCCCTTTTATCATAAAACTTGACGTCAGTACGTGGCATATATAGATTATTTATTCCACCATATCCCAATTGGTCTCATGGTCTAGTGGTCAAGGTGTCCGCCTCGTAACCACGACATCCTGGACGTTTTCACGTCCCATGGATCGAATCCCAGCCTCGGCACTGAAATATTTTAGTTAGAGAAAAAAAATAAAATAATCCCTGCTGCTATCTGGTGGCGACCAACAGAACTATATGACGTCGCAAGATGGCTGCCTCAAGCAGACGGAAACAAGATGGCGGCCTGCAGCAGACGAAACAAGATGGCGGCCACCAGCAGACGAAAACAAGATGGCGGCCACCAGCAGACGAAAACAAGATGGCGGTTGATGTTTACATCGAATTTCAAAGTTAGAAAAAAAATATTCAAATCCAAGATGGCGTCCGTGACACAAAGTGCAACGGTGACGTCACGATTCGAAGTTGGTGGAAATTTCTAGAAATACAAAATGGCGGATGGATTGGCATACAGATTAGCATGGATTAGCATACAGATGAGCATAGATTAGCATACAGATTAGCATAGATTGGCATAGATTAGCGTAGATTGGCATAGATTGGCATAGATTAGCATAGATTGGCAAGGTCAAAGGTCATGATGACGTCATCCAAGATGGCCGCCGATGACGTCATCCAAGATGGCCGGCTCCTGGCTCTTCCGCCTGTTCTTGAACCCCCCATTTCCAACTACTGTAACGGGACATTTTTTCGTGCGTACATGGTTAATGAACGTAACGGGACACTTTTTCGTGCGTGTATGGCTGACGGAAGTGTTGTAATCCAACATGGCTGATGAAGCGAAGCCGTAAGGTGGCATGATCGGATCCCCGATCCCCCTCCCTCCTCCCCTGTCCTCATACGAACCAAATACATCTACTTTACCATACGATTACTTTATCTTAAAACAACCGAGAAACACTATCAGATAAACTTAAAAAAAAAACAATCATTAATCAGTCTACTACAATGCCTTCAAACAGTTGAGAAACACTGCCATGCAAGACGAATTTTCTTCTCCTTAATGCCTGGGGAAGACCTCCTTCTATTGCGACCATGAAAGAGCATTCCACTTCCCACATAAAAAAAAAATAAATAATACTTACCTCAGAAGAATATGTGACAACATCTGTTGGCAAGAATTGGGACTACTTGGAACAAGTTCTTTAGCATGACATACATTAAATCACGCTGATAAATGGTGGTATTATAGCCAGTTGGAGCCTTGTATACTCGTAGCCTCTTTATCTCGCAGCCTTGTAACCTCGTAGCCATGTAGCCTCGTAGCCAGTTGGAACCTTGTCAACTCGGAGGATTGTAGCCGTGTAGCTCGTGGCCAGCTGGAGCCTTGTAGACTCGTAGACTTGTAGCCAAGTGGACTCGTAGCCCCGTAGCTTCGTAGCCAGTTGGAAACTTGTAGCCATGTAGCCTAGTACTCATGTTTCTTCTTGGCCTCATAGTCTTGTAGCTTCGTAGTTCTATAGCCTCGTAGTCTCGTAGCATTGTAGCCTTGAAATCACGTAGAAGTGTAGCTTTGTATTCTTGTAGGCTTTTAGTCTTGTAGAAAAATGTTGTTGGAGCTGTTGGAGTCAAATACAGTTGGAGCCTTGAATTCTTGTAGCTTCGTAGTCCCGTAGCATCGTGGCCTCGTAAACTTTTATACTTGTATTCTCGTAGCCTCATTGCTCTGTGGCTTTTTAACCTCTTAGACTTGTAGCTTCATAGCCTCGTAGTATTTTAGCCTCGTAGCTATGTAGCTTCGTAGACAAGTAACCCTATAGCCATGTACCTGCGTACCATTGTTGTCTCGTATCATTGTAGCCTCGTATCATTGTAGCCTCGTATCATTGTAGCCACGTATCCTTGTGGCCAAATGTCGTTGGATCTGTTGGATCCAAAGACAGATGCAGCCCTGAATACTTGTACTTGTAGCCTCGTAGTCCTGTAGCCTCGTTGCTTTGTACCCTCGTAAACGTGCAGCTTCGTAGCCAAGTATCCTAGTAGTCTTGCTGTCAATGGTCGTCGGTGCTGTTGGAGTCAAAGATGTTTGGAGCCTTGAATACGTGTAGCGTTGCAGCCCCGTAGACTTGTGGTCTTGTAACCTCGTAAACTTGTAGGTTTGTACCACGTAGCCTTGTAATATTGTAACCAAATGTCACTGGAGCTGTCGGAGCCAAAGACAGTTGGAGCCAAAACAGTAAGAGGCATTGTAGCCTACGGTAAATTGGCGATCGTATCCTACCGAATTGAATGTTCATGTAAACGTGCATACCTTTCGTTAAATGCATGAAGTCAAGTCTGTAAGTAGTATCGTCTCCCTCTGATGAGATCGTATTCCTCTTACAAGATCGTATCCCTGAAATGAGATCGTATTCCTCTTACGAGATCGTATCCCTGAAATGAGATCGTATTCCTCTTACGAGATCGTATCCCTGAAATGAGATCGTATTCCTCTTACGATATCGTATCCCTGAAATGAGATCGTATTCCTCTTACGAGATCGTATCCCTGAAATGAGATCGTATTCCTCTTACGAGATCGTATCCCTGAAATGAGATCGTATTCCTCTTACGAGATCGTATCCCTGAAATGAGATCGTATTCCTCTTACGAGATCGTATTCCTGAAATGAGATCGTATTCCTCTTACGAGATCGTATCCCTGAAATGAGATCGTATTCCTCTTACGATATCATATTCCTCTTACGAGATCGTATTCCTGAAGTGAGATCGTATTCCTCTTACGAGATCGTATTCCTGAAATGAGATCGTATTCCTCCTACAAGAACGTATACCTGTCATGAGATCGTATCCCTCTCATAAGATGGTATCCTTATAATGAGATCATAACCCTGTTATGAGACCGTATGCCTGCGATGAGATCTTATACCTGTGCCTTATCCCTTTGATGAGATCATTTTGATGTGACGAGCTCGCATCCCTGTGATGAGTTTGTATCCCTGTAATGAGATATAACCCAGATGAGTAAGTATATATCCGATGAGATCGTATCCCTATGCCTTATTCTTGTGATGAGATCGTATCTCTCCGATGAGATCGTATCCTACCGTATCTTACCGAGTTGAATTTTCTGCTGAATTTTCTTCCTTTTTTTAGTGATTTTTCCAAATGTTCTTCCTTTTTAATGTGCTTCCTAATGTACATCATTTTCGTTGATTGTGCGTAGTTAAGTCTGTAGTCATCATGATTGGTCTTGTGGTTCGGAGACACCTGGGTTATACGTTTGACATCTTACTTGACCTTTTATTAAAATTTTCAAGTATCGAAAATTTAGACTTCCATGATAGGCACAGCGACAAGGTAGGTATTTATTTTGTCGGACAGGTATCTTGTAGAGAGTCATTTTTCGTAAAGAGAATCATTAATAAACTCCGCGAATGGTAATGTAAAATTGAATTAAAAATGTATTTTAGGCTTTAGTTACTCTTATCACTGACCGAGAATCGAACATCGATCGAAACAATCATTAAAACGTGATGTTTTATATTAATTTTGGAATTTTTCCTGAATTTCTAGCTTAATAATTACGGATTTTCATAATGGCTGCCAATACTGTCAACAAGATGGTGAAAGCCCTGAAAATAAATAATATTGCACTCTAGCAGGTCAAAATTGAACTGATATGGTGGCATCACACATTAGCATATGGCTTGTGTACTACGTGACACTAGAGCTCCTTGCAGCGATTACTGAAAACAAGATGGCTGCGGCACTGTCTAGTAGGTCATGTGTGTTAACAAGCGCTCCTTGTAGCGATTACTGAAAACAAGATGGCGGAGGCCCCCTCTAGTAGGTGATGTGTGTTAACTAGTGCTCCTGGTACCGATTACTGAAAACAAGATGGCTGCGGCGCCGTTTAGTAGGCCATGTGTGTTAACAAGCACTCCTTGTAGCGATTACTGAAAACAAGATGGCGGAGGCCCCTTCTAGTAGGTGATGTGTGTTAACTAGTGCTCCTGGTACCGATTACTGAAAACAAGATGGCTGCGGCGCCGTCTAGTAGGCCATCTGTGTTAGCAAGTGCTCCTTGTAGCGATTACTGAAAACAAGATGGCGGAGGCCCCCTCTAGTAGGTGATGTGAGTTAACTAGTGCTCCTGGTACCGATTACTGAAAACAAGATGGCTGCGGCACCGTCTAGTATGTGATGTGTGTTAACAAGCGCTCCTTGTAGCGATTACTGAAAACAAGAGGGAGGAGGCCCCCTCTAGTAGGTGATGTGTGTTAACTAGTGCTCCTGGTACCGATTACTGAAAACAAGATGGCTGCGGCACCGTCTAGTATGTGATGTGTGTTAACAAGCGCTCCTTGTAGCGATTACTGAAAACAAGAGGGAGGAGGCCCCCTCTAGTATGTGATGTGTGTTAACTAGTGCTCCTGGTACCGATTACTGTAAACAAGATGGCTGCGGCACTGTCTAGTAGGTCATGTGTGTTAGCAAGCGCTCCTTGTAGCGATTACTGAAAACAAGATGGCGGAGGCCCCCTCTAGTAGGTGATGTGTGTTAACTAGTGCTCCTGGTACCGATTACTGAAAACAAGATGGCTGCGGCGCCGTTTAGTAGGCCATGTGTGTTAACAAGCACTCCTTGTAGCGATTACTGAAAACAAGATGGCGGAGGCCCCTTCTAGTAGGTGATGTGTGTTAACTAGTGCTCCTGGTACCGATTACTGAAAACAAGATGGCTGCGGCGCCGTCTAGTAGGCCATCTGTGTTAGCAAGTGCTCCTTGTAGCGATTACTGAAAACAAGATGGCGGAGGCCCCCTCTAGTAGGTGATGTGAGTTAACTAGTGCTCCTGGTACCGATTACTGAAAACAAGATGGCTGCGGCACCGTCTAGTATGTGATGTGTGTTAACAAGCGCTCCTTGTAGCGATTACTGAAAACAAGAGGGAGGAGGCCCCCTCTAGTAGGTGATGTGTGTTAACTAGTGCTCCTGGTACCGATTACTGAAAACAAGATGGCTGCGGCACCGTCTAGTATGTGATGTGTGTTAACAAGCGCTCCTTGTAGCGATTACTGAAAACAAGAGGGAGGAGGCCCCCTCTAGTATGTGATGTGTGTTAACTAGTGCTCCTGGTACCGATTACTGTAAACAAGATGGCTGCGGCACTGTCTAGTAGGTCATGTGTGTTAGCAAGCGCTCCTTGTAGCGATTACTGAAAACAAGATGGCGGAGGCCCCCTCTAGTAGGGATGTGTGTTAATAAGCGCTCCTTGTAGCGATTACTGAAAACAAGATTGTTGCTGCGCCGTCTAGTAGGTCATGTGTGTTAACAAGCGCTCATTGTAGCGATTACTGGAAACAAGATGGCGGAGGCCCCCTCTAGTAGGTTATGTGTGTTAACTAGTGCTCCTGGTAACAATTTTTGAAAATAAAGATGGCTGCAATAACTAATAAAGTAGGAACTCTCTAAAACTTAATACAGCCATAATTAATCAGAATCCTGAAACATTTAATCGAGCGACTTACCAGAATAATTACATAAATGGGAATGCTTGCAAAGATCCTTGAGACATGCCAAGTGCTCGGCTACCTGATGGTTACGTGGATCAGCAAGCCTTCACGTATTCATCTCTCGTTAGTAACGCACTAAATCACGCCACAACACCATTGTTCATCCTGAAGTCGTGTTGATTGTAAACAGCGTAAATGAAATACGAATTCAAGCTCTACGAATTGTTTCCACTTACCTTTTAGGATACCTTATCAGCGTACTATATTAAGCAGATAGCTTATGTCGAGACAACTTTAGCATACATCCGCATTTCACGTTTTTGTTATGTTTATTGTTTTGTACTGATCTTACTTAGGTAATTAAAAAAAAACTTCTATCAAACAATTGGTTCCTACATTTCAAAAAAAAAAAAAACATTTAGGAACTCTCATAGTGCATAGAAGCTAAACGTATCCTTAAGAACAGAAGACTGTGAATAAAGCAAAGCACGTTCTGAAGAATGCCATTTACAAATTTTTCATTTCGTGTATTTTCCGTCATTTCAGTCGAGCCGAAAGTGAATACAGGTGTTTCCAATCTGTTAACTTTTAGTAGGGTTGAATGAAATATTTTTGGCACGTTTACACTATACATATTATACCGGTATTGCGTATTACGAAAAATATAATTAGCTATAAAGATTTATGACAATATACTCAAGCAGTACAATTTAATTTGCCGATTTTTTACAAGATTTTTAAGTTTTTACCAGTAAAATAAACCTATAGTTAAAATTGAGACAGTTAATATTAACTGAAAAATGGCTACAAAAAAGAAGGTAGCTTCAAGATGCATTAAATTCATCCGGAGTTAAAAGGCGAAAAATATGATGTTATGGAGACTTTAAGATATAGGTGATGGCAGTAAGATGTTTTCGTAAATCTCTGTCCATGAATGTGTAAAAACAATTTAAAATGTACGAGTCGAATAACATTTTCAAGTATAAAAAAAATTACCAAGGAGGATTAGGATCCGCCATCTTGAATTTTTCCATCTTTTTTGCTATAATTCAAATTTTTAACTATTAATCCCAATTTTTGGCATGTCAAGGCATAAATAATATCTTCCAGACTTTCTATATCTTTTTGCAACCACGTATTTACAAACAGGCTCTAGTCTTTAATCGCCGCTAGGAAATGACGTGTTACTTTACGCAGGAGACTACAACTATCATGATAACAACGCCAGTTCTTACGTGTTGACTTCAAGTAGCCATTGCTAAGTCCTATGCCATGTCAAACCAAAAACATTATGCACGGAGACTTTATTGCAAGCGTTATAAAAATATTTTAAATTGCAAGTTGGAGAGGCCTAATCCACATTAACTGGCTTTTTTTTTTATATTAGTGTTCGTCGAATACAGTACAGGGGTTAGCATGTAAGAAAATATTATTAAAACATTTACATAAATTCAGTTTATATTACTGCAATAATGGTGTTTGACCCGATAAACAATGATAAATTATTGGGATCCGAGATTTACCTAGCTGTGATGTGTTTAGCAAAAAAAAAAAAAGTCACTACCCAAACCAGAAATAAAATTACAAAATTAACATAACACAAGCCACTAAGGGCCAGTATCACCACAACTAGGTGAAACTTAAAGTACCCAAGTTGCACTTAACGTTAATCCGATTATTTTAAGCTATGCTTTAAATGTTTCATTTCACCAGACATTACTCGTACACTGTAAACAAAATTGTATTTTTTTAAAAGGGAAATCGTTGGGAACCCGGTAGCCGACGATATCACTTGTAAATTGTGAATGTTACAAAGCTCTGCCTTGCAAATCTACAAGTGAATCGGCACATGCTAAAAGGGCCTCTGTATTAAAAAATGGCAAAGTGAGTTAAGCATGAAAATTGCATGTTATAGGATAGCTTCAACTATCTAGCATTGAGTCAAACGTGCGGGTTAGCTAATATTAGCTAGGGAAATTCTTAACGTACGCTAAAAGGGTTGCTTAAGGACTGATGTATTCGTTTTCGCTCAAAACTGGGTTGTTTGGACTGAGGCCCTTTTAGCATGTGCCAATTCAAGTGATATCGTTGGCTACTGAGTGTCCAAGGACTACCCTTGTGCCACTCTCGCCTGGAACTAACCAGTGTGGGCGGGAGGGCGGCGGTACGGCTGGGGGTGACGTGGGGTGACGTGAGGGTGACGTGGGGTGACGTGGGGTGATGTGGAGTGACGTAGGTGTGACGTGGGGTGATGTGGGGTGACGTGCAGGTGACGTGGGGGTGACGTGGGGGTGACATGGGGGTGACGTGGGGTTGACATGGGGGTGACGTGGGGGTGATGTGGGGGTGATGTGGAGTTGGCGTGGGGTTGACGTGGGGGTGATATGAGGGTGACGTGCGGGGGACGTGGGGATGGCGTGGGGGTGACGTGGGGGTGACGTGGGTGTGACGTGGGGGTGACGTGGGGTGACGTGGGGTGACGTGGGGGTGACGTGGGGTTGACGTGTGGGTGACGTGGGGTTGACGTGGGGGTAATGTGCGGTTGACGTGGGGGTGACGTGCGGGTGACGTGGGGTTGACGTGGGGGTGACGTGGGGGTGACGTGTGGGTGACGTGGGGTGACGTGGGGGTGACGTGGGGTGACGTGGGGTGACGTGCGGGTTACGTGCGGGTGACGTGGGGGTGACGTGTGGGTGACGTGGGATGACATGGGGGTGACGTGCGGGTGACGTGCGGGTGACGGGGGTGACGTGGGGGTGACGTGGGGGTGACGTGGGGTGACGTGCGGGTGACGTGCGGGTGACGTGCGGGTGACGTGCGGGTGACGTGCGGGTGACGTGCGGGTGACGTGGGGGTGACGTGGGGGTGACATGGGGTTGACGTGGGGTGACGTGGGGGTGACGTGGGGTTGATGTGGGGGTGACGTGGGGTTGACGTGGGGGTGACGTGGGGGTGACGTGTGGGTGACGTGGGGTGACGTGGGGGTGACGTGTGGGTGACGTGGGGTGACGTGTGGGTTACGTGCGGGTGACGTGGGGGTGACGTGTGGGTGACGTGGGATGACATGGGGGTGACGTGCGGGTGACGGGGGTGACGTGGGGGTGACGTGGGGTGACGTGCGGGTGACGTGCGGGTGACGTGCGGGTGACGTGCGGGTGACGTGGGGGTGACGTGGGGGTGACATGGGGTTGACGTGGGGTGACGTGGGGGTGACGTGGGGTTGATGTGGGGGTGACGTGGGGTTGACGTGGGGGTGACGTGGGGTTGCAGACGGTGCAGAGCCAGTACCCCACGCAGAAGACCCGCATGAGGACCAGCTTCGACCCCGAGCTGGAGCTGCCCAAGTTGCAGCGCTGGTTCTCCGAGAACCAACACCCCAGCAGACAGCAGGTGAGACTACCTCGTCCACCACTCCGCCATTTCGGATGGCAAGTATGTAAAAACTTATTTGCTGAGGAGGACTACAATTTTTGAGCTTTACGAAATGAAGGGAATAGTTCGATACGTGGTGGGGGAACCGGTAGAGGAGGAGAGTGCGTCAGCGGCGACGCCACTCCAACACATGCGCTAGCGGTCGAATGGGAAGACGGCATGGAATGGTATTGGTGTTTTATGTACTTAAAGGTACTGGCAGTCCGATATGAGTACATGGACTGATCATGTATGCAGAGGGCCTAAATTCAGTCCAAACTGTCAGTTCGGGCTGAGCGGATAGAACTGAACACCTGGACTGGTCATGTGTGCAGAAGACCTCAATTCAGTCCAAACTGTCATTTCGGGTTGAGCAGTCAGGACTGAGCACCTGGACTGGTCGTGTGTGCAGAGGACCTCAATTCAGTCCATAATGAGGGGTCCGAACTGGGAGCTTGACTGATCTTCACCATAGAAGAAGTCTTCGTGAAGCAACTCGTCTGTAAGCTCTCGGTGGTGTCTGTCGACAGAGCTCGCAAACAATCCTGCAAGCTCTGCAGGCTCCACAGGAACGACTCCAGAGAACTGTCAAATTTTATACAACTGACATGGCACTGAGATAGCAACGATATGTTCTATGTGTTCGCTATGTTCGCTGCGCCAGGCGGCCAGACAGGACAGTCTTGTTCGCGATGTCGGAGAGACGCATGCCGTGGGATTACAGTGATGATTCCGACAATAATAATATTCTGCTGGCTCTCACAGTATGTGAACGTAAAAAAAAATGGGTTTTAGAATTTAATTTCTAAACAAAAGCATTTGAAGGATTTTATCATTTTATGAAGCATTTTCTTGTGAGGACAAAACCAAATTTATACATTATTTCAGAATAAATTCAACTCAGTTTGATATCATCCCCGGCATTGTCCAGCATATCCTGCCTTCTATATTCTTTCATGGATTTATTCCATATACATGGATATTAGCGTAACGTTTCGAATAACTTTTCCGTCGACTTGAATATTTAAAGCACAATACTGAGGGTAATTAAACTTCATGAAAAGCCAACGCAAGAGTACAGCAAAATTCCGCGGGAAAACAGATGTTGGTTTTATTATCTGCGCATGCGCGAAGTCAGCGACGTTTATAAAAATAGCCGAGAATCAAACATCCGGCGACGTCGCCAGGATCGCCAAAATAGCGAACATAGCGAACACAGTAAACACAGCCTGGTGAGGCCAGTGACACCTTAGTTGCAGCTGGCTATATTTCACTCGTGTAGCGAACATCGCGAACATAGCGAGCATAGCGAACACAGCTTTGTGTGGCCAGTGACACCTGAGTTGCAGCTGGCTATATGTCACTCGCGTAGCGAACACCGCGAACATAGCGAACATAGCCTGGTGTGACCAGTGACACCTGAGTTTCAGCTGGCTATATTTCACTCGCGTAGCGAACATAGCGAACAAAGCGAACACAGCCTGGTGTGGCCAGTGACACCTGAGTTTCAGCTGGCTATATTTCACTCGCGTAGCGAACATTGCAAACATAGCGAGAATAGCGCCTTGTGTCGCCGATGCTTTAAACGCCGCGTCATGGGAAGCAGCATGTCTGGATTGCCGCCTCAGAGTGCTACTGGTGCTGCAGTGATTCAACACTGCCTTCCCTAGCATGGAGGAGAAGAACAACACCAAGTCCTGAATGCGGCAAGGACTCTCTCCAAAAGTGAACGGTATGGGACCCTGTCAGGAACCGAATCAAAGAATCTTTGACTCAGTAATGTTGCAAATTTGTGTGACAAAAATTTTTTTGTAGCTTAATAAGAAATGTCATATCACAAAACAAAAAAAAAAAAAAACCTTTTCTGTGCTTGTTGGTGCAGTTTACAGTAGTAATTTTTAGTTTGTTTCTGTGTTGGTGTTACGACAAGGAAATGTTGCATTCCCCGCCAGGGGTCGGAATAGATGGCTATCGTTCTCTCCCAACAAGCAAACAGTCTTGTGAAATACGACCTGCTCGGTGTGGCGAAGCAATAAATGCAGACGTAAACGCTACCCCGAGATAAGCCCGGTTCGTGGATGCAAGCGAAGTGGCGGGATAAAAAAAAAAATTTTATTCACCTTCTGGCCTGTGAACCGCTCAAATAATTCATCTTGTGAAACATGTATTCACTACCGACGCACGGATATTCGTGTGAGTCAGTCCGGCAGATGTAAAATATGAGTAGTTGCTGAGACTCAGACTTTTACTGTCCTATCTGGTTCTTATGTCCGCACTATTTGATTATTGAGGAATGTGCTTTTAGCTGGGATTGGCATACTAGTTGAATAAACATGTTTAGAACTTCTGCTGAATTTTTTAATTCCGAAAATGTTATAATTGCTTAATCCAAGGAAAATTTATAGCAAAAGTATTTGACAATATTTTACGGTTATATTTTCAACGAATCCTTTAAATTGTTATTTTTTCTAGTAGTAGGTATTACATTATAAGGAAAATTATGAAATTAAATTTTAAAAAAATATTTGGATTCCACTGCGAAAGAAATAAACTTGTGAAAAAACCGTAACAGTGGGTTTGAAAAATGGCATACCAACGACTCTAAGCCCACTTTTAAGTTCCCAGTTATAATGTGACTACTTGGGAAAAGTGGGCACCTACGCTTAATACGAAATTAATTAAGTTATGACTCCGAATTATGTTTATGGATGTCTGAGAAAAGAACTATGTTAACAATTACTCTGTTTTTCAGATTATTATAATATTCATAGAAATCTAATACTACAAACTTGTACTGTTCAAAGGTCAAATTCGTGAATTGTCGGTTAGAAATAATCCAGATTGCCAACTTTAAAAGTGAAGTCATTAAAAATTTCTCAGTTTAATTTCGAAGCTTAAAAACTGATTAAGTGCCCTGCGAACCAACCCAGTGCTGACTCTTTATCGTTCAGACAGAAAGGGCTATGTCTACTCTTCTATTTCTCCCCTTCATTTAGATTAAAAGTTTGAGAGAAAAAAAAACTTCCAAATACCAATATGATCAACGATCTACCCAGTATGAAATAATAAAACCAATGGTCTGAGCTATGTATTTAATAATATTATAACAATAAGATAAACAAAAACTGTTAACACATATTTTCTTAAGGTACAATATGTATAATCCCGTAACCCGTTATTTAAAAAAAAATAGGAAAAAATTGGCCGTTGCAGTGATGATGTTTTGATCCACATCAATAACTACCTCTCGCACACCATAATCGCGCGCTAAACCATTACGCTTTCTAGACGTACAGAGTTTCTGGTGGAGACTATGAGTGATTAATAATGCATGTAAAGCATTTTCATTACGTATTTTAAAACTTGCAATTACTTCTTTGTACGTTTATTTTATTTTACCAAATATATTCTAGGGTAGTTTTTACTATCATACGTTTCATTTGGCATACCATTACGTATTTTACGTTCCCAAATGTTTACAAAAAAGACTATATACGTGTTGATATTGCTACAATTTACTAAAAGTGAATTGAAAAAAAAAATACAACTCTCTCATTTTAATGATAACGAAAACTGCAGCACTACAGCGTCACTTCACTAGTGCTTTTCCGAGAGTGAGGAGTGGGGCGCTCAACACTCCCACACACGTCTCCTCCCTCGAGAACCCCACTCCCGAGCGTGTCTCGGTCTGATGAGGGTCGCTCGGCAGTGAGGAGTGTTCACACTGGGAACTGGCGGTTCGGGCGGTGGCTGTGGCCCCGAGTGACGGCGATACACCACTACGTGGAGAGTGAGGAGTGGGGCGCTCAACCCCTCCTCCCTCGAGAACCCCACTCCCGAGCGTGTCTCGGTCTGATGAGAGTCGCTCGGCAGTGAGGAGTGTTCACACTGGGAACTGGCGGTTCGGGCGGTGGCTGTGGCCCCGAGTGACGGCGATACACCACTACGTGGAGAGTGAGGAGTGGGGCGCTTAACCCTCTCCTACATCCAGAGCCCCACTCCCGAGCGTGTCTCGGTCTGATGAGGGTCGCTCGGCAGTGAGGAGTGTTCACACTGGGAACTGGCGGTTCGGGCGGTGGCTGTGGCCCCGAGTGACGGCGATACACTACTACGTGGAGAGTGAGGAGTGGGGCGCTCAACCCCTCCTCCCTCGAGAACCCCACTCCCGAGCGTGTCTCGGTCTGATGAGAGTCGCTCGGCAGTGAGGAGTGTTCACACTGGGAACTGGCGGTTCGGGCGGTGGCTGTGGCCCCGAGTGACGGCGATACACCACTACGTGGAGAGTGAGGAGTGGGGCGCTTAACCCTCTCCTACATCCAGAGCCCCACTCCCGAGCGTGTCTCGGTCTGATGAGGGTCGCTCGGCAGTGAGGAGTGTTCACACTGGGAACTGGCGGTTCGGGCGGTGGCTGTGGCCCCGAGTGACGGCGATACACCACTACGTGGAGAGTGAGGAGTGGGGCGCTCAACCCCTCCTACCTCGAGAGCCCCACTCCCGAGCGTGTCTCGGTCTGATGAGAGTCGCTCGGCAGTGAGGAGTGTTCACACTGGGAACTGGCGGTTCGGGCGGTGGCTGTGGCCCCGAGTGACGGCGATACACCACTACGTGGAGAGTGAGGAGTGGGGCGCTCAACCCCTCCTACCTCGAGAGCCCCACTCCCGAGCGTGTCTCGGTCTGATGAGGGTCGCTCGGCAGTGAGGAGTGTTCACACTGGGAACTGGCGGTTAGGGCGGTGGCTGTGGCCCCGAGTGACGGCGATACACCACTACGCGGAGAGTGAGGAGTGGGGCGCTCAACTGGAGGGTCGGGCGGTGGGGTAGGTGGCTGGTGGGCCCGAGTGACGGCGGCTGGGTGTTGCAGATCCACCACTACGTGAAGGAGCTGAACGGGCTGGAGTCGCGGCGAGGCAGGAAGCCCTTGGACGTGAACAACGTGGTGTACTGGTTCAAAAACGCGCGCGCCGCGCAGAAGCGGGCGGAGCTGCGTAGCGTCGGGCCAGGTGAGCCTTCCCTGGTCCCTTCAAACATTCACACACGAGAAATAAAAACTTTTTCTTGCCACGTCCGACGTTTCGGCATGCCTCGGTGCAGCCATCTTCAAGATAGATTAACTTTTGACTGAACATCGATGGTAGCTACATGTGTCTGCAACAAGGCGTGGTTGGTGCCTCTGGCCTATGGCCCGCGTAAGATATATTTCAACGAAGAAACATTAAAATCCACAGTATTACATTCTAGCCGTCTTTGGTTTCGTGTGTGCAGAACAAGGCGTCAGCTGACGTCGTTTAGAAGCCACAATAATCTCTCATTATACTGAAAATTATTATATCATTTGTTATGATCAATATTTTTTTCGCAGATATTGTTTTTCTATATTAAGTTCTTTTTTTATTTTCTGTAAGTCGAATATTTAAGAGAATTATTTTTTATTACATCTTCACCCATTGAATTCTTTGGTTAGTCTACAGAATAACAAAAAAATTGGGCGCATGTACTAGGCATTGTAAAAAACTATCTTTAATTTTGAATTCAAGTAATTAATGGAAATATTTTAATAATAGGACTGAAGTGATACAATCATATGCTTTATAAATCATTATTATATCAAATTAAAAAAATTAAATAATTAGTACTTATTATTTGATATTAATAAAAACATATTAATAAAATAATTTTTTTATTTAGTAAAGTTATTGGGATAAATTTTAATTATTAATGTAAATCAATAAATATGTTGAATGTTTAGTCTAATTTTGTAAATTGTAATTATTTAATAATAAATAAAAATATTTTTTATAATGCAAATAAATTATACATACGGGAACATAACCTCACTTATCTAAAACAATTTAAAAAGATTATGAACACATTTTACATCACTAATATTTATAATAAATATTTAAATTATATGGACTAGTTTTCAATATCAATCACTAAAGAATTTGATTTAAAAGAACATAAGTAGTATAGAAAAGAGGCTCCTGCGTCAGGGTCTAGGGTAAGGAACCAGAGGAGCCGACCTCCATCTTTGATCATGACGTCACGGCGGCCATTTTGGACTCAAACATTCCTAAAAAAATGACTCAAAATGACTAAAAAATTCCCCTTTTGAGGAAAAATTTCTCGTTTTCTTCCACAAAAATTGAAAAATTAGGATTTCGAAAAACCTGAAAATACTGTTGCCTTAGAAAGAACACAAAATCCTAAAATCGGCTTAAAAGTCCTAAGAGCTAGCCGCTCTAAACCGCTGACGTCATCTAGGAGTATGACGTCATCGTTGCAATTTCCGTTACGGCCACCATCTTGAAAATATTTATTTATTAACGAAAAAATCTGAATTTTTTTAAATTATTAAAAAATTTATTAAATAAAATTTCAAAAAAAATATTTTTAAAAACTTACTTTTACGAGTCCTCGGTTTGGACCGGACGAGTGCAAATGTTTATAAGATTGCTGGCTTTCGCAAGTGATCCTGTAGTAAAATAGAAATTATGTATTAAATATTATGTTTGTAAAAGAACTTGCGGTGTTTAATTCCTCGAACCTGACACTTTTCTGGTATTTAAATTAAATTTATTTTTAGCTTCGTTCAGAGATTGAAACTAGTATCGATTCAATATGTAAAGTAATGTGTGATTTTTTCGGTGAATTTTGGAATTTTTCCCGAATTTATAGCTAAATAATTACACGATTCCAAGATGGCGACCGTAACGAAACATGCAACATTAATAGGATCCAATATGGCGGTCGTAACGTAAAGTGTAACGATGACATCGTACTCAACCAAGATGTCAGACGTAATGAAACATGCAACATTTATATAATCCAAGATAGCGACTGTAACAATGAATGCAACAGTGGTTTTTAAGTAACATTTTACAAAATTTTTATTATTCAATTCGATTTATTATTTTTTTTAAAGATTTTTGAAAACTTTCCCGATTTTCTAGCTTTAAAATTATGGATTTTCAAGATGGCGGACATGACGTCATACTAGGTGACGATATATATACTTCGACATAAGTCGTGGGGGGAGACAGTCTGCCAGCGGCTTCTTTGGAGGAAGGATCAGGCGCCATTTTTTTGCACTTGTCGGGTTCCAACCGAGGACTCGTAAAAGTAAGTTTTAAAAAATATTTTTATTAAAATTTTATTTAATAATTTTTTTAATAATTTAAAACTTTTTTCTAATTTTTTCGTTAATAAATAAATATGTTCAAGATGGCGGCCGTGACGGAAATTGCAACGATGGCATCATACTCCTAGATGACATCAGCGGCTTAGAGAGGCTAGCAATTAGGACTTTTAAGCTGCTTTTAGGATTTGGTGTTCTTTCTAAGGCAAAAGTATTTTCAGGTTTTTAGAAATCCTAATTTTTGAATTTTTGTGGAAGAAAACGAGAAATTTTTCCTTAAAACGGGAATTTTTGTGTCATTTTGAGTCATTTCTGAGTTCTCTGGCTCCTCACCCTGGACCCTGGAGCAGGTTCCCCTTATCTATACTATTAACATATATAATTTTTATTCTATGTAGCCTTGTTGCAATACTGCGCGTGCATCGTAAAAATTCAATGTCATCATTTTTTTCATAAAGAAGTATAAATTCAAAACATTGTTGTAAAGCTTGTAGTATAAATCCCTGGGATGATGACCACGCATGTAAGCGTGCCCTGGGTACGAGGAATGGGACGTGGCCAGTGGGACGAGAAGGGGAACGGCGGCTGTTGTGTCGCCAGGCATGGGCTGCCCGCTGTCGCTGAACGGCTACAGCAGCAACAGCCACAGCCCGCCGCAGCCCGTGGGCCTGCTGCTCGGCCCGGCCCACCAGCAGCACGCGCGCAGCCCCGGCCGCGGCTACCCGCCCTCCGACACCTCGGAGCCCGAGCCCGCCGACGAGGAGCCGCTCCCTGCGCGGCCGCGCGACTACCGCGACTACCGCGACTACCGCGACCCGCGCGAGGAGCTGCGCACCTCGCAGGCCGCCGACGGCCGCTACTCGGCCAGTCCGTCGGCGCCGCTGTCGCTCACCACCGGGGACAAGGAGGGCGAGAGGGCGTCGCCGGCGCCCAAGGTGAGCTTGCGTCAGTCGGCATTCGAGTCGCACCGTCAAGTCGCATTGTCGAGTCGCACCGTCGAGTCACTCTGTCGAGTCGCACCGTCGAGTCGCAGCATCAAGTCGCAGCGTCGAGTCGCATTGTCGAGTCGCACCGTCGAGTCACTCCTTCGAGTCGCAGCGTCGAGTCGCACCGTCGAGTCGCTCTGTCGAGTCACATTTTCGAGTCGCACCATCGAGTCACAGCGCCGAGTCGCAGCATCGAGTCGCACCATCGAGTCGCACAATCGAGTCACAGCGCCGAGTCGCACCGTTTAGTCGCTCCTTCGTGTCGCACGATCGAGTCACCTGTCGAGTCGCAGAATCGAGTAGCAACGTCGAGTCGCACCGTCGAGTCGCTCCGTCGAGTCGCTCTGTCGAGTCACATTTTCGAGTCGCACCATCGAGTCACAGCGCCGAGTCGCACCGTCGAATCGCAGCATCGAGTCGCACCATCGAGTCGCACAATCGAGTCACAGCGCCGAGTCGCACCGTTTAGTCGCGCTGTCGTGTCGCACGGTCGAGTCACCTGTCGAGTCGCAGAATCGAGTAGCAACGTCGAGTCGCACCGTTGAGTCGCTCCGTCGAGTCGCTCTGTCGAGTCGCATTTTCGAGTCGCACCATCGAGTCACAGCGCCGAGTCGCACCGTTTAGTCGCTCCGTCGTGTCGCACGGTCAAGTCGCTCCGTCGAGTCGCATGGTCGAGTCGCACCATCGAGTCGCAGGCCGAAACCATGTTAGTTCGTTTCTGGAACTACTTATCGAGTCGATAGCGTCTAGTTCACGCTATAGAAACTTGTCAATTAGATGCCTTAGTTATATTATCTTTTATTTGTAAACTACTATAGAACCATGGAATATTGGTTTAGTGGCAGTCATGGAAGACACTATCTATTTAATTTGACATTTAAATATGACATAAAATCCTCCGCATGAAATAATTAAATCTTACAGCACTGAACTAAAGAACACAGAATATCGATTAATTTATTCAATGGTATTGTGTGGACAATATTTCTGTAATATTTTTTTTTGCTTCTTCGGAGTTTGTGGTGGTGCCATCAGTCCTCAGGTTCAGTCAGAAGCTATCATCGAAAAGCTAGTTTCCCATAGAGTCGCCGGTCTGATGAAAAATTTCATCGAGAAGCTAGTTGTCGCGTCACAGTTCTGTTTGGTATCTGTCGTCGAGAAGCTAGTTTTCCGTCAAATTGCAGATCTGGTCGTCAAAACTGAGGTCGGGGATCCAGCTTCTGGTGAAAGCGCGGTATGGTCTGAACTGTAACCGAGAAGCTAGTTGTCAAGTCACAGTTCTGTTTGGTACCTGTCGTCGAGAAGATAGTTTCCCATCAAATCGCAGAACTGGTCTTCAAAACTGAGGTCGGATATCCAGCTTCTGGTGAAAGCGCGGTCTGGTCTGAACTGTCACCGAGAAGCTAGTTGTCGAGTCACAGTTCTGTTTGGTACCTGTCGTCGAGGAGCTAGTGTCTGGGTGTTTTGTTGGCTGTTTATTGGAAGAGGGCTTGGCCAGCGTGGCGCAAGAATTGGTCAGCAAATATTCGCTCACTCGTCTTGGCCATCAGAAAAGTCCTGGCCGTTTCCCATAATAACTAAGCCTGTGTCAGCAAAGGATGACATCTTGAATTTTTTTAAAAATCCGGAATTAAGCTTGCAGTAAAGAATACTATTTAAGTCATCAGTCGTTTTAAATTGTAACTGTTGCTACATATATAGCTAATGAAGTGAAATAATAGTTATTTCCTTTCGGTGGCTTGGTGTTAACTCATGCTCACACCCTGAAAAAACAGTAATATATATATATATAATTTATGCTTCGTAGCATGTTAAATTTGGTGTATTTTAAGCTTGTTTACAACCTACTAAAAACTCAGATAGCGGAATCCATCGAAGTTTCTACTAAGATACAGGTAGGAAGAAAAGTCGTGGTTTTGCGATGCAACCTGTGTTGACACATCCATGCATAGTAAAAGGGTGATGCCAGACACTGTAAGAGGCGTCGACGGAGGGTGACCAGGACGTCTGTCCGCAGGAGAGGAGCCGGCGGCAAGACGTGGCCGACGACAGGACGAATGGCAACGAGGTGGCCGACGAGGAACCAGGGAGGTCGAGGTTTCCCAGCCCCGAGGCCCCGCTGTCGCTGGCGCTCAATGGCAAGGACCGGCCACCGTCACCCCTCAGCCAGCACCTGCCCATGGTGAGTCACAATGACATGCCTGTGTCATTCCTCCACCACACACTCGTCTATCATGCACCCCCTTCCTTCCCCCTACGGGTGCCGGTATGGTGGGAAGCATTCCCCGATAGGTCCCACAATGTCATCCCTCAGCCAGCACCTGCCCACGGTGAGTCTTAATGACATGCCTGTGTCATTCCTCCACCACACACTCGTCTATCATGCCTTCCCCCTACGGGTGCCGGTATGGTGTAAATCATTCCCCGATAGGTCCCACAATGTCACCCCTCAGTCAGCACCTGCACATGGTGAGTCACCACGACACGCATGAGTCATTCCTCCACCACACACTCGTCTTTCATGCACCCCCTTCCTTCCCCCTACGGGTGCCGGTATGGTGTGAAGCATTCCCCGATAGGTCCCACAATGTCACCCCTCAGCCAGCACCTGCCCATGGTGAGTCACCACGACACGCATGAGTCATTCCTCCACCACACACTCGTCTATCATGCACCCCCTTCCTTCCCCCTACGGGTGCCGGTATGGTGTGAAGCATTCCCCGATAGGTCCCACAATGTCACCCCTCAGTCAGCACCTGCCCATGGTGAGTCACCACGACACGCATGAGTCATTCCTCCACCACACACTCGTCTATCATGCACCCCTTCCTTCCCCCTACGGGTGCCGGTATGGTGTGAAGCATTCCCCGATAGGTCCCACAATGTCACCCCTCAGTCAGCACCTGCCCATGGTGAGTCACCACGACACGCATTAGTCATTCCTCCACCACACACTCGTCTATCATGCACCCCCTTCCTTCCCCCTACGGGTGCCGGTATGGTGTGAAGCATTCCCCGATAGGTCCCACAATGTCACCCCTCAGTCAGCACCTGCCCATGGTGAGTCACCACGACACGCATGAGTCATTCCTCCACCACACACTAGTCTATCATGCACCCCCTTCCTTCCCCCTACGGGTGCCGGTATGGTGTGAAGCATTCCCCGATAGGTCCCACAATGTCACCCCTCAGCCAGCACCTGCCCATGGTGAGTCACAATGACACACATGTGTCATTCCTCCCCCACACACTCATCTATCATGCACCCCCTTCCTTCCCCCGACAGGTGCCAGTATGGTGTGAAGCGTTCCCCGATAGGTCCCACAATGTCACCCCTCAGCCAGCACCTGCCCATGGTGAGTCACAATGACACACATGTGTCATTCCTCCCCCACACACTCATCTATCATGCACCCCCTTCCTTCCCCCGACAGGTGCCAGTATGGTGTGAAGCGTTCCCTGATAGGTCCCACAACATTACCTCAGCCAGCACCTGCCCATGGTGCGTCACCACGACACGCATGAATCATTCCTCCACCACACACTCGTATATCATGCACTCCCCGACAGGTGCTAGTATGGTGTGAAGTGTACCCCGATAGGTCCCACAACATTACCCCGCAAAATGGAACCGAATGTGGATTTGATGTAACCTACCATGTCTCCTGCATGTTCTAAGTTAAAATTATCGTAGCTTCTATTAAAATTCTTATGGACATTAATCTGTCCACTAATTCTGTATTTTTGCCTTGTTTTTCACTTGAAAATGCTTCATGAACATAATTGGTTTAGGTGGATGGAATCAAGCAGGAACCACCAGACACATCACCGAGTCTAGCAACTGCTAACTACAGCAATAACTTAACGAAGCCCGACGACGAAAATGTGTCGGAAATGGAAGACGATGATGACGAAGAAGCTGAAGATTTGGACGATAAACAGAAAGAAACCATGGATGGAGAAGAAGAATCTGGTAAGTCACCCACATTGAAGTCTCTTCTATGTTCACAGCCAGCCTCACAACATCATCAGGAAAATGAAAGGCACAGTTGCTGTGTTTACTAATTATCATTCTCATGTGGCGAGAAACATTGGCTGTACATCCTGCAACGACCTGTATGCGTGGGCTGTATATATTGTTGACAGCCTCCGCTTCAAAACTCATTCTATAAATATTATTCCAGTAAAAATCACTGATTTGCCTACGAACAGAGCATGTAAAATTAGCAGTAAGCTTTAGGCTATTCAGAGATTTCCTTCAAATATTTTTATACATTAACTAAAGAAACTGTAATTAAAAAATACCTAAGAAGTTAATTTTATGTATTAAGCTACGCAAGTTCTCGTTATTTATATTTAAAAATAATAATGATAATACATCAATTACATAATACTATTTGCATTTTTTTCTTTTCAAAATTCAAATTTTTTACTCTTCCTCCCAATAAAAATAAAACATTTTACTTCCCTGTAAAAGTATGTATCCAAATATCTGAATCAATGCTTGGGTTTATGTTTGCTTGTAAGTCTCTACAACATTTCAATGCCATGTTCGGTTCATGAACCAATGTTGCCTTTAACGGAAATTGATTCCTTCCTTGACAGATGAATTTTTATTGCAAAATTTGTTCTAAATCTTTTTGTGCTTGCAGGCATGGGCGCCGCGCGGCTGGAGGAGCGCCTGGGTTGTTTTCGCCGCAGCTGCGAGTGTGCTTGCAGGCATGGGCGCCGCGAGGCTGGAGGAGCGCCGTGGAGTGCCTGGGTTGTTCTCGCCGCAGCTGCGAGTGTGCTTGCAGGCATGGGCGCCGCGGGGCCGAAGGAGCGCCGTGGAGTGCCTGGGTTGTTCTCGCCACAGCTGCGAGTGTGCTTGCAGGCATGGGCGCCGCGGGGCTGGAGGAGCGCCGTGGAGTGCCTAGGTTGTTCTCGCCGCAGCTGCGAGTGTGCTTGCAGGCATGGGCGCCGCGCGGCTGGAGGAGCGCCTGGGTTGTTCTCGCCGCAGCTGCGAGTGTGCTTGCAGGCATGGGCGCCGCGAGGCTGGAGGAGCGCCGTGGAGTGCCTGGGTTGTTCTCGCCGCAGCTGCGAGTGTGCTTGCAGGCATTAGCGCCGCGGGGCTGGAGGAGCGCCGTGGAGTGCCTGGGTTGTTCTCGCCGCAGCTGCGAGTGTGCTTTCGGGCATGGGCGCCGCGGGGCCGGAGGAGCGCCGTGGAGTGCCTGGGTTGTTCTCGCCGCAGCTGCGAGTGTGCTTGCAGGCATGGGCACGGCGCGGCTGGAGGAGCGCCTGGGTTGTCTCGCCGCAGCATCGAGTGTGCTTGCAGGCATGGGCGCCGCGCCTGGGTTGTTCTCGCCGCAGCTGCGAGTGTGCTTGCAGGCATGGGCGCCGCGAGGCTGGAGGAGCGCCGTGGAGTGCCTGGGTTGTTCTCGCCGCAGCTGCGAGTGTGCTTGCAGGCATGGGCGCCGCGCGGCTGGAGGAGCGCCTGGGTTGTTCTCGCCGCAGCTGCGAGTGTGCTTGCAGGCATGGGCGTCACGCGGCTGGAGGAGCGCCTGGGTTGTTCTCGCCGCAGCTGCGAGTGTGCTTGCAGGCATGGGCGTCACGCGGCTGGAGGAGCGACTGGGTTGTTCTCGCCGCAGCTGCGAGTGTGCTTGCAGGCATGGGCGCCGCGGGGCTGGAGGAGCGCCGTGGAGTGCCTGGGTTGTTCGCGCCGCAGCTGCGAGTGTGCCTGCAGGCATGGGCGCCGCGGGGCTGGAGGAGCGCCTGGGTTGTCTCGCCGCAGCTGCGAGTGTGCTTGCAGGCATGGGCGCCACGCGGCTGGAGGAGTGCCTGGGTTGTTCTCGCCGCAGCTGCGAGTGTGCTTGCAGGCATGGGCGCCGCGGGGCTGGAGGAGCGCCGTGGAGTGCCTGGGTTGTTCGCGCCGCAGCTGCGAGTGTGCTTGCAGGCATGGGCGCCGCGGGGCTGGAGGAGCGCCGTGGAGTGCCTGGGTTGTTCTCGCCACAGCTGCGAGTGTGCTTGCAGGCATGGGCGCCGCGGGGCTAGAGGAGCGCCGTGGAGTGCCTGGGTTGTTCTCGCCGCAGCTGCGAGTGTGCTTGCAGGCATGGGCACGGCGCGGCTGGAGGAGCGACTGGGTTGTTCTCGCCGCAGCTGCGAGTGTGCTTGCAGGCATGGGCGCCGCGGGGCTGGAGGAGCGCCGTGGAGTGCCTGGGTTGTTCGCGCCGCAGCTGCGAGTGTGCTTGCAGGCATGGGCGCCGCGGGGCTGGAGGAGCGCCGTGGAGTGCCTGGGTTGTTCTCGCCACAGCTGCGAGTGTGCTTGCAGGCATGGGCGCCGCGGGGCCGGAGGAGCGCAGCGGAGTGCCTGGGTTGTTCTCGCCACAGCTGCGAGTGTGCTTGCAGGCATGGGCGCCGCGGGGCTAGAGGAGCGCCGTGGAGTGTCTGGGTTGTTCTCGCCGCAGCTGCGAGTGTGCTTGCAGGCATGGGCACGGCGCGGCTGGAGGAGCGCCTGGGTTGTCTCGCCGCAGCTGCGAGTGTGCTTGCAGGCATGGGCGCCACGCGGCTGGAGGAGTGCCTGGGTTGTTCTCGCCGCAGCTGCGAGTGTGCTTGCAGGCATGGGCGCCACGCGGCTGGAGGAGTGACTGGGTTGTTCTCGCCGCAGCTGCGAGTGTGCTTGCAGGCATGGGCGCCGCGGGGCTGGAGGAGCGCCGTGGAGTGCCTGGGTTGTTCGCGCCGCAGCTGCGAGTGTGCTTGCAGGCATGGGCGCCGCGGGGCTGGAGGTGCGCCGCGGAGTGCCTGGGTTGTTCTCGCCACAGCTGCGAGTGTGCTTGCAGGCATGGGCGCCGCGAGGCTGGAGGTGCGCCGCGGAGTACCTGGGTTGTTCTCGCCACAGCTGCGAGTGTGCTTGCAGGCATGGGCGCCGCGCGTTTGGAGGAGCGCCTGCGCGCGTACCGCAGCCCCAGCCCGCGCGGATTGGCCGGCGAGCCGCCTGACCTTGAGCGACTGGCGGCTGGGTTCCCGCTGGTGCCCAACTCCATGTTCTCGCACTCCATCATGTACATGAGCCACTACATCCCTGGCCTGGCGCACCAGCACCGCGGCCCGCCGGCCTCAGTGTCCGGCGCTGCGCCGCACGCGGTGAGATGTCCCTCCACGTGAAGCCTACAACTCACGTAGTTTCGCTTCCCTGCAAGAATTTCCGAAGATTGCCGAGGTTTTTCGTTTTGGTACTAACGCCACTTCAGCCGCTAAATGAGAAGTTTCCAATCAAAACGAGCATGTTGTGACTGACCTTACCTAACCTAACCCTTCGATTTTTTTTTAATTTCAATTTTTTGAGAGAAATCCGAAGTTGCACGAACGTGATAGGGAACCGAACCTTTGTGAGTTGTAGGCTTCCCGTCCCTCCACACTGTCAGTTCTGCGACCGCAATCAACGTGGCAAGCGCGGCTCCAGAGGAAGGATGGCCCAAATTTTACTTATTATTTCTTTGTAGGGAATATTAATGTTAACCATAAATACTTTCGTTAAGAGGCCACTCCAGTGTTTCAGGGGCACTACGCAACCCGCGTTAACCTCATAAGATTCAATGCTATTTTCATTTTGCTTATAACTAATTAACTAATATAGATTTCGAAATGATGCTTGCTTGATATGTAAGATAACGATGCTCTTATCAAAGCCCCTTTCTTCAAAAACGTGCATAAATTATGGTTAAAACCTAGACAATACACTTGTACATATTAGTAAAGATTAGTATAAAACCATAATTTATGCACGTTTTTGAAGAAAGGGGCTTTGATAAGAGCATCGTTATCTTACATATCAAGCAAGAATAATTTGAAATCTATATTAGTTAATAAGTTATAAGCAAAATGAAAATAGCATTGAATCTTATGAGGTTAACGCGGGTTGCGTAGTGCCCCTGAAACACTGGAGTGGCCTCTTAATGTGCTGAACTCTTCTTTCAAACATAATTTGTACGAGTATACTAAATTTCAGTATTTGAGACCATATGTTTTGTGAATATCCCAAGGGCAATGTCATGATTATTAACTGCATCCTCCTGTGTGTGAGAGCCCTGCCCGAGAAGTCTTCCTGGAGCCGCCACTGCAACGTGGTTTTCCAAACACTGGCCACGAGCCTCCACTGCACTTCATAGCATACCGTAACCTCTGCACAGTCCACCAACATCTATGTTTCCCTAGCAGCTTGGCTTCTGGGTTGTAGCCGTGTCCTTGGCGAATAATTAACAGACGTTTCGGTCGACATTGCAGTCGCCATCATCAAGGGAGCAGTTACCTACCTAGTAGTTGTAGCTGTGTCCTTGGTGAATTATTGACCGACTTTTCGGTCGACATTGCAGTCGCCATCATCATGGAGCATTTACCTACCTAGTAGTTGTAGCCGTGTCCTTGGCGAATAATTCACCGACGTTTCGGTCTACATTGCAGTCGCCATCATCATGGAGCAGTTACCTACCTAGTAGTTGTAGCCGTGTCCTTGGCGAATAATTCACCGACGTTTCGGTCGACATTGCAGTCGCCATCATCATGGGACCAGTTACCTACCTAGTAGTTGTAGCCGTGTCCTTGGTGAATAATTCACCACGTTTCGGTTGGCATTGCAGTCGCCATCATCAGGGACCAGTTACCTAGGTAGCAGTAGGTAAATGCTCCCTTGATGATGGCGACTGCAATGCCGACCGAAACGTCGGTGAATTATTCGCCGAGGACGCGGCTACAACTCAGAATCCAAGCTACTTCAAACCATGGCCGCGAAAGCCTGCGCACTTTATTTATGTTTCCGTGTTTTTAGTTTTATTTTGGTATGCTGTACAGGCTTTAACTAATTCCCTAAAAAAAATTAATATTTGGATTATTGGTTCCCGGTTGATTTGGGATGCGTCAAATGACCACAAAACAGCGGCTCTATGATAAACTCAGTGTAATAGGGGGGGGGGGGGGGGGGGAAATTGGTTTTTCATAATTATTTCCGGGTCTCAAACCCGAACTTATAGCCCAGCTAGTTTGATTTTTTTTTACTATCTTTTGACCAACTACAATTAGTCTGTGTTTAGAGTTTCCTGCCGAAATACTTATGGCGTTGTCACAGATTCAAAAGTTTCACTTACAAAATCCTTTAAAAAAATTGTTTAAATAAAGTTGGGAATTATGGCGACGCATAAAACACCACTATCACATACATATTTGTTTAACCAGTAAAATGATAGTTTCCATAAAATATTTGTGAATGGTAAGAGTTTTGAAAAATGTTGGATGTTTTAATGAAATCAGTCTTTTAGAATCTTGTGCGCAGAAACGTAATTTGCCAATGTTTCCACTAAGCAAATCTTTAAAATGGTAAAAGATATAGGGTAGTTAAAATGCTTATAAAGTTACAATATCTTGGCATCACCTCTTCAGTAAAGTTATTTATTTCTTAAAAAGAAATTAGTGTCACAAACAATTTGAAAAAAAAAAACTGCAAAGTATGTATGATATTTAAAAGTTCAGTGTTATGAGTATTGTTTAAACTCATTAAAATCATAATGAGTAACATTTTAACAGTTTTAGAATTAAGTTAAAATGGTTAACGTTTAGGTACCTAGCTCACTCAATATATTAAAAGTTGTTAATGTAGCAGGACTTAAAATATTTTTGATGGGCTTTTTCCTACAGTTTTTAATGGAGAAATTTTAAAGCCATACGTCTTCCAAATTTCTTCTTGAACTATAATGAAATATATATATATATTGAAATAATATTAGACACCGGGTCATTGCAAAAAAAAAAATACTTTCAAGAAACGCAGCCGACCTCCTATTAAATGTTAGTTTGGATGCTAACATTCAAGTGAGGGGACATGGGTTTGAATCCCGTGCAAAACTTGGGTGTGTTTTGTGCGCAAAGTTAAGTTCAAATCAGTCGTTAGCCGCACTTCCCCTCATTCCTAATAGGCTGACTTCATAACAGCTGAGGTACTGTGGGGAATTAGTCTCCACTATATTGGCGTTATTAATGTTTCCTTTAGTTTCAGTTTTTATTTATTAATAAAAATAATACATTCCCAAACTTGTATATCATTTTTAAAAATCTAATGTTTAGTACTAGCGTAGAGACTGTTACCACCGAAAGGAAACAAATAAGGTAAAAAGAGGTAATTCCATTGCCATAATTAATACGCATAAGTGTTGTCATCAGTAGATCATACCTAACGGGGACGTACCACAACGCCGAATTACCACAACGCCGAAATACACTAACGCCGAAAAACGTCATTGCAGGACTGCCACAAAGGTTAGGTTAGGTAAGACTAGGTTAGGTTAGACTAGGTTAGGTTAGGTTAGGCTAGGATAGTCTAGGTTAAGTTAGGTTAGGTTATATTACGCTAGGTTAGGTTAGGTAAGGTTAGGTTTGATTGTGGTATTTCGGCGCTAAGGTACATTTAAGAAACAAACACAAATTCATTCAGTTATTATTTCGGCGTTGTGGTAATTCGGCGTTGTGGTACAAAGCAGTTTTCTAGCTGTCGGCGTTGTGGTCAATTTTGACATTCAGCGTAATGGTATTTCGGCGTTGTGGTACCGACCCGATGCTAACTAGGTGACGAGGCATGTCCAGCTGTGAATGTGACCACGAGCTCGGTGTGTGTGCGCAGGGACTGAACCTGTCGGCCGCGCTAGCCGACGAGCGCCGCAAGCGAAACCGCACCTTCATCGACCCCGTGACGGAGGTCCCCCGGCTCGAGCAGTGGTTCGCCCTCAACACGCACCCGTCGCACAACCTCATCCTCAAGTACACGGACGAGCTTAACCGCATGCCCTACCGCCAGAAGTTCCCGCGCCTCGAGCCCAAGAACGTGCAGTTCTGGTTCAAGAACAGGCGCGCCAAGTGCAAGCGCCTCAAGATGTCGCTGTTCGAGGCCGGAGGCCAGGCAAACCACCATCTGCAGCAGCTGCCCTACCACCGGGGGCAGTCTCCCGGGGGAGACCCGCTGCGAGGGGGCGACTAGCGCACGTGCAGCACCCTGCTGCTCCACTAGCCCTGGCGCTCCTCTGCAGCAGCTGCCCTACCACCGGGGGCAGTCGCCCGGGGGAGACCCGCTGCGAGGGGGCGACTAGCGCACGTGCAGCACCCTGCTGCTCTACTAGCCCTGGCGCTCCTCTGCAGCAGCTGCCCTACCACCGGGGGCAGTCGCCCGGGGGAGACCCGCTGCGAGGGGGCGACTAGCGCACGTGCAGCACCCTGCTGCTCTACTAGCCCTGGCGCTCCTCTGCAGCAGCTGCCCTACCACCGGGGGCAGTCGCCCGGGGGAGACCCGCTGCGAGGGGGCGACTAGCGCACGTGCAGCACCCTGCTGCTCTACTAGCCCTGGCGCTCCTCTGCAGCAGCTGCCCTACCACCGGGGGCAGTCGCCCGGGGGAGACCCGCTGCGAGGGGGCGACTAGCGCACGTGCAGCACCCTGCTGCTCTACTAGCCCTGGCGCTCCTCTGCAGCAGCTGCCCTACCACCGGGGGCAGTCGCCCGGGGGAGACCCGCTGCGAGGGGGCGACTAGCGCACGTGCAGCACCCTGCTGCTCTACTAGCCCTGGCGCTCCTCTGCAGCAGCTGCCCTACCACCGGGGGCAGTCGCCCGGGGGAGACCCGCTGCGAGGGGGCGACTAGCGCACGTGCAGCACCCTGCTGCTCTACTAGCCCTGGCGCTCCTCTGCAGCAGCTGCCCTACCACCGGGGGCAGTCGCCCGGGGGAGACCCGCTGCGAGGGGGCGACTAGCGCACGTGCAGCACCCTGCTACTCCACTAGCCCTGTCGCTGCTCTGCAGCAACCACCAGACCATGGGCTGCAGTTTATTGGCTATCGTATTCCCTTATGGCTTAATTTCACAGATATGAAACTTCCAACATAAAGTGCAGCCAACTGACAGCTGGCCAGTTTCCAAGAACGTGCCCGACTCTGAATGCTCTACTGCTAATAATATACCCTGTAAAATGATAGTTCGTTATGAATAAGTAATTATAAAGAATGTGCATTTCTTGCGGGTCAGAGACTTCTTAGGCAGAATGCACAGTCCCTCTCCATCGTTTGTAACTCTGTATGTGGGATTGAGATGTTTTAAAGATGTTACATATAATACATATTTTTTTCACTAGCGCTGGTTTACCAATGATTCAGAATCCTTTTCATGGCATGTGATATAGTCCTTGTCATAATTTAGGAGACTTAAAAATATATGTGTTTCTGGTTTAATTTTTTTTTTAATTAATGTTCTTTGTTGGCAACAAAATATGTTTGCCGTAATCATGACATATTTTGCGTTGGGCAGAAAATTTTGTTCTCAAGTGTAGGTATACTAAAGTGAATTTCCCATGTGTAAATCGAACTTCAGCTTCTCATGCCACAAAAACGGCCAGATATACCGACGCGACGACACAGCGAAACTTAATATGTCAATAGATACTCAATTGCAGACCCAACCAGTGCACGATCTGTAACAGCATGAAGTGACCAAATAGACTTAGGTCATTCCGGGAGTTGCGTGCAGCCAAAAGTCGATCGAGCACACCTTCATCAGAAGAACTGGCCCGCCATTGTCTTCTTCCAACAAATTCTTCGTTATGGCGTAGAGACCTGCAAAATTCACGGATTCATTTCGTGATATGTTATAATACAAATAATTATACCTTAGCGCTGCTTTTACCACTGGTTCACTGTTAATATGGAGTAATGAGGGCCAATTAGAAACCCTCGCTCAAAGAAGTGTCGAATCACAGACACTCAGTCGAGACGACTCACAAGTCAGCAACCAATGAACAGGTGGTATTTGCCCGAGTGTGTAGAGTGTAGTAGAGTCTATCCTGGAGGTCACTGAACCCGCGAATTTTGCAGGTCTCTAGTTATGGGACTAGGCCGTGTAAAACACACTGGCTGTTTTGGGAAGTCCCTAAGTTGTGGTTGGAACTGCCCGCACCGCTGAAGAGAAGTCTACACTACATCTATGAGCCACTATACATTTTTGGACAGCTTCAATCCACAAGTACCATTCAATGTTTTCTCTCTTTTCGTTCATAGATTGTATTTTACCGATAAAGAAAATAACTTTAATAATTTTAAAATTGTTTCCCTCACACGAAAATTAACCTACTGTGGAAAGCATGGAAACTTGCATTAATTTTGAATAAAGGTTGTAAAGAAGAGTTAGGTTGGCAATATGAATCCCAGATGGTGATAAGACTGTCAAAAATCCTAAGTTCAGCTTGAAACAGTTTGATATGGACACTAACTACAGTACTTTTCTTTCTCAGAAGGGCTACCGAGACCAGACATTTTCTCTCTGCAATATCAAGGAAGAAACGACCAAGTCTATGAAGACAGTTACGATCTACGTGTTTGCACACTGCCGCGTGTACCAGCCTGTGTGGGAAATTACCGCAGAATTGGGAGAGCGTGGGGCAGGTCTAAACCCAGTCAAACTTTTATTCTTTATTTCAACAGGAGTGCGAAGAATTCTTCGGAAAATATGAGCATAAATTGAAAAATATAATTATTTTATGATCTCTTTGAATGAATAACTATGGTTGTTACAAAAACAGCAATGTTATATTATTGAGAAAACTGAATATTTACGTCTATATTTTCCCTAGTTTCATCTGCTTTGAAGAATTTTCCTCACTTTTGACTATGCTTTGAGGACCCAAAAACAATAACTTATACATAAAAAAATTCTATCAATTGCATAAATTGTTTATGATAAAAAAAATTATTTGCTGTCATACAAAAATTATATATTTATAAATTTATTTTTGTTGGCAGTTTCTGAAAGTGAACTATTTACTTACATGTTCTTTGTGTTGCCTGTTTTTTACCATTGTAAATTAATTACTGATATTATATTTCTTAAGGAGAAACATTTATCTTTGGAAGAGCGCGCAGTATATTACTGAGTGAGAATTTTTTTTAATGGAATGGTTCATGTTAAGACGTTATGTTGTCATAGTATTACATGTGATTGCTTATTAAATGCACTGTATTTCAGTTATAGTAATGTAATGTATTTTATTGTGCAAAGTTTTTAATTATGCTGTTAACTTTGTCTTTTTAATACTCAATATTTTATACGTGTACTTATAAAGGAAATTTTTTTTCTGTTTGGTGTTGTTTATGTAGCTCATGAATGTATGTGTATGAGCTAGAACATGGTTGTGAGATAAGAAATCATCGTTAACAATACAAAACTGTTGTCTAGCAGTCTAGTTATTTTTAACACTATTTACTTGGTTATGTAGAGAAATAACTTTTTCACTACTATTAAAATTCTGTTCAATCTAAAGTGATTCCAATATTGAAAATAATCATAAAAAAATTTTATTCTTTACTTTTTTGATATAAAATAAAACTACTAGAATTGAGTTGTCTAAACAGCTGAAAAACGTGAATTTTGAGAAAACTCTATGGAAATTGATTAAAAATGCCTAACAGTATTACAACAAAGATATGAACAAATCAATTTGTAAAATTTGTAATGTAAAATGCAATAATTGTGTCACATTATTATAAGTTTATTATTTAAACAGTTTTTTTTAATTAAAGTAAGATGATGTAGTATTATTATGGTGCAATAAAATGAAAGTTACATGAGACTTTTAACTTACTCATATATTGAAAGCAATTCGAGTGACTCGCATTCAATTCTAAGAAAACGATTTTGTTACTCTCCATAGGTAATACATTAATATTGTTAAGAAAATATTTCCTTTCGCAGTAAATGCTTATAATTTCTAATGCAAACAAATAAATTTATCATATTCTTTGGAAAAAAAATATTCATAACCGTTATGTGTGAGTTTAAAAGCAGTTATTAATTACACGTAACAAGCACAAGTATAGTTTAAACTGGGTTCCATTATTTTGGGAACTATTTCATTAATCGCCTATTATAAAGTACTATATTTTAACTTTGTAGAAGGCAATTATTTAACAAAGACACACATTTCATGACTAGTTAAAAGCAGCGGTGACCTTTAATTTCAAAATTGTCCAAACTTGATCAAATATTCCCAATATTTCGTATATTTATGGTTATAGAGAATTTAAAAAAAAAGAGGTTTTTTTAACATTTTCAAAAATGTATAGGCCTATGTGAGAAACATATTTTTGGATGATGGTATTTGCATTCGAGCGTTCAACAAACTCCCGCGTTTCAGTGGAAACTTTCTTACCTCTGTCCTAGAGTGCAGCAAACACTTCAGTTTCACGCGATGGTGACGAGAGAAGACTTGAGTCGTGTTCGGCAATAGCGCGTTGCTATGCGATGCGATGCCATACAGCCAGAGCTATGGCGCACGCGACGTGCAAGACATTTTTGCGAGCGTCACGTCCATACGACGGGTAGCAGAAAAATTGTAGGTTAATTTTTTTCCCCTTGAAAATGTTACACATGAGGTTGATTACAATAAATGAGGTTATGTAACAAATTGTAGAAATACAGATTGTATTCCGACAGTAACACTTCAATGCGCCGTTGTGAATTTCACTTAAAAGGTGTTTGAAAATCTTGGTGCAAGAAGCATTTGCAGGAATGGTGATAGGCCAATACCTAGCTCCCGTCTGTCATCATAACAGAAATATGACCTTGAAACTTTTTTTCTTCAAAAAATATACAAAAGAAAGCATTACAAGTACAATGTGTATAAGTCACGTCAAACTAATGACATCTTAAGTACCAAAATATGGCATAAATTATTTCAAGTTAATTAACCCACCTACGTAGGCACACATGCGTTGTGCGCAGGTTCTGGTAAAACCACGCATTTTGAAAACCGCTCAAGATATCCAAGTGATGTATGTTTAACAAAACTTTTAAGAATATGCTGAAGGCATATGCACAGTATTGTTTTCGGATTTCGTCTTTAAACTTTTTTTTTTTTTTTTTTTAGAAGAGTGAAAATGGCTAAAACGCATGTTTTCAGAATAACATTTTTATTTTTTGGCATGAAACTCCCGGTGTAGATTTTTGAAAGCACTCAAGGTACGTGGATTACGCCTTTATCTTAATTTCTGAGCCATATAATGTTATGGCCACCACTCAAATATCATAGTTGCCCTTTTCACGACGAGAATACTACTTGTTAGTCCACAGCTTTGCGCTTAGAAGCTATACCGAGCTAGTAGCACCAGCGAATGTCGCACTTATCATCCCCATTCACTAGGCGGGCCTCCTAATTAGTTAAGTAACGAGAGTGTTTTTTTTTACGAAATTGATTTATTTTAAATAAACAAATTTTTGAGTTAAAATATTTAAATTAAAATCAAAACTAGGTCCTACAAGCTGGGTGTGTACACAAATAATTCGTATCTTAAAGAATATAAGTATGCAATTCTAGGGACTCTTTGATGTCTTTAAAGCGCCGAACTTTAGATCCTTGACACATTAACGTACTCTAAAATTATTTTCCACGATCACTAGAGCATGCTCATTTCTTGTCCTCTTGTGCTACATGTATGCTAGATTTTGTTTATTTTTGCATTTGTACTTTAGAAAATAAAAAATGAATCGCTCCTCTTGAGTTTCCTATTCTATGCTTTAGAAAATTATTCCTCAAATATATTTACAATGGCATTGTTGGAAATTAAACTCTTCTCTTCAAAATATAATATTGTCAGATCGGTGTGTTTAAATTTAAAAAAAAAAAAATCACTGAGAATGACTGATTGGAATAGAATGTAGTGATAATTGATTTTTTTGTATACAACTGTAAAACGATTCACTATGTGAGATACACGACGTTAAGAAAACACTTTTAAGGGTAACAATTAAAAATTTTTTTTTATTTAGTAAAACTATTTCCCCTGCCACCAAAATCGTAGTGATATAAAAATTGTAAGAAACACAAAATCTGAATTGTTTACTAAAAAGTCATAAATATATTTAATTTGTATTTCATAATTATTGTTACAAGTGCAAAATCACAACATTATACCACCGAAGGAATACATTTATATTTATATGACTGGTGCATACCTACACATAGATATACTCATATGTCTAGTAGTGAGTATGTTGCATACACTGGGGTATACTAGAATTTAGTGACTGACATTTCTGCACTAGAAGGTTTTTTTGGTAGTATTTAAGGCCTTTTTACAGGTGAATGCATTCTACTGATCTAAGATGGAAAAAAAACCATGATCAGTTGGCACACATTTCGTTTTATTTGCTAGTGCAAATTGTATGTTCATAAAAAGTTTCAACATTATAGGTTCATGTCTTGTAACTGTAACGCTTATTCTTTATGAAAAATGGATCACAACTAAGTTATAGCGAGTCCGATAACAAAATTTAACCATGTTTTTAAAAGTAGTTCTTTGCATTGGTTCTCCTTGAACGTTTAGGTTAGATGGTGCAGTATGTGGGACAGATGGTGCAGAGATTAATATTTATCAAAAAATATAATTATATCTTATCACATTACATACAAATACTTTTCCTTTGCTTAAAATAGGACAAAAGTGTCAGAATTAAGTTACCTAATATATTTCTAGAAAATAATTCCAAAAATAACTTGGATAAAGAACTAGAAAAAAAGTAAATATTTTCCTACTTACATACAAACAATATTTTGCTTGTACTTAGCAACTTTTCGGTGTGATGTAGGCAACAGAGTTACATGAAATGAACAAAACCAAAAATGTTCTGTCTTTAGATATTTTGACCATACTATAGCATAAATGTACTTTTAAACAGGTATCTTTTGATTTCCTCCTCACTTCATCCATACCAAAAATGTTGCAGTTATTCACAGACACATTAAATGTCTCGTGCAACCACTTTCCGATCTTTCATAACACTTAATGCATTAATCTTTCTCACTGTGCAAGAAAATAGATTTTCCAGCAGTCTGCTCAATCATTTGTGTCACTACTATTGAAAAGTGTCATTTTATAAGCTCTATGTTCTTTCATTGCCTTGTCTCAAAATATTTTTCTTCTTTGCAGTATTTCCATTGCCTCTTGCTGCTTCCATTTTGGGGAATTAATTGATTTTGTTGAAGACTTCATGGTTGGTAGAAGGTTTACTCTAATATTTTGATGTGTATAAGTCGGGGGTGTTGGCTGATGCAAAAGACATGTGTGTGGATGCTAAAAACAGATACTGGTAAATCTGGTACTGATGAGGAATCATGCTGGGTTGTTTTAGGAAGACTTTTAAGTTTTCATAGTATCTGAAATGACACTGGGTTTGAAAGGATGTTTTCCGAAAACTCGGAAACCACGAGCATTCTTATCTATTAATGTTGCTTTGTTTCGTGCTTTTCCCAATAATTGATCAACTCTGGGTTCATCGATCCCCTCTTCAACTTTTTTTTGTTTCATTACAACCTGTGTTACTTATTAGTTATATTTTTCAGTAGACAAAAAATCACAAGCCCAATGTATGCAAGGCATGCGTTAAGTGACTTGGTAGACCAAGCAATACCGCTTTATTCTGATCAGCCAGTTCAATTTCAGTGAGAGAAATGACCATCTTAAATCCGTAGGTTGAAACCAGAAGGTATCTTTGGATGACCCCAGGTAGGCTGTTTTGGTTTTCATATGCCTAAATTTAGAACTCGGAGAAAGTCCATTAGTGAACTACATTTTCTTAAACACTCCATTGAGTGCAGGTAGTAACATACACTCTCTGAATTATTACATGTTACAATAGTGATAAGCTCGCCTTTTTTCCCCAGATGTCACAGTAAAAATACATTTTTGAGCCCTTAGCAGTCAAAATATGTCCGGTTTATTAATCATTTGGACGCCAGACCCATCCATATTAAAGATATTTCCATACTTATCATTAAGTTGCACTTGCTCGTGGTTCCCTGAAACAACTCCCAATAACCATCAGCCAATCACAGCAGAGCACCAGCGCCCTTGCGACAGACCTACCACGCGACTGCCTCAATCTGTGGTCTAGATTTCGCAACCTGAATGATTCGAACAATAACGTATTGTTAAAATCTTTCAGCGAAATAACGTAAGTTTAAGAACAACATTTGAAACAGAAAAAAGTTGCTTCGTCTTTTCCTGAAACTAGGTGCGCTGTCTGTAACTATATTTCGGTTGAAATGGTTCATTGAGTTGCTCGTAGCGCAAGATAACAAACATAGATAATAACACACCCAGCAGTCCCTTTTGATATAAATGAAACTGACTATGTTGTTTTCATCATCGTATATGGCAGTACGTTCGATAATTAAGCGCTCATAAAATATTTTAATGAAAAATCAAGTTTTAGGGTACTTGCAAAAAATATTCAGTATAGTCGCAGATGGGAGCGACTTAAGGCGGATTTAGCACCACTACGTTCAAGCTGTATACCTAACGAACACTCGCAACGCATTTACAGTGACATCTAGTGAATAACAAAAGAACCATAAGAAATGCGCCTTCCCAACCGGCACAATCACACGCTGGTTTACTCCACACATTTTTTTTTTTTGTAAGTTATTACGTATGATGCACGGTTTATTGCAAGAGCATACCATTTGGCTATTTGTTTTTTGTTCGAGGATACTTCTTTGATGTAAGCAACGGGAATCAACAGCGTATAAATTCTTTTGATTTTTTTCTCGCTAGTATGTACTTAATAATACTACAGTGAAAGAAGTTAATGAATTGAATAATATTGTTTGCATGTACACATGTTTCTAAAATTATGTTATTTTTGTGTGTTGTAGATCGATTTTTAAAGTGAACTCTTTATTGTGTTGATATTCAAATACTTCAGTGGACTCTGAAGATTTGGAAGACTAAGACAGGAACCTAAAGACAATAATGTATCTAAATGTTCTAATAATTTACTCTGATATTGAGTTGAATTCAAAGTAAAGAGTAAGAAATTGTTAATGTTTGAATAAATTTAGCAGAACTGTTCTGAATAGTTCGTGTCATACAAATTGCAATTGGAACAGTATTTTTGCAGATGTATAAAAATAATATCTAGGCAAGCAAATGAACTTAAGAAACAGAAAATTTAATTCTGGCCAAAGAAGTAACCAGATAATCTTTCATCAGTGTGTGAAAAATGCATAGTTGAACTAACTGTTTTTTGGTAAAAAACTAAATATTTATCTATATAAATATTGCATCTTGCTGGTACAATCAACTTGAGCGCAACATGTTTACCTACATTAAGATTAAAGTTCTTTGAATGTTTGTATGGTTACGTGTATTCTAACCATAAAAAAATACAATTTTTAAATATTTTTTTTGCTTTGTAGACTTAATAAAGGTTATCTGATAATCTTGCAGCAGAATATCTCAAGTTCATATTTACTTGCTATTTAGTCTTTGGGTTTGAACTAATATAAAATATATTATGATGTTTAATTTAAAATACTCTTTTGATATTATTTTCAATCATAGACAAACATTTTAAAAGGAAGTAAAAAAAATAATTACTACATTATAGTCATGGATATTTTTTATATAGTAGGTTATTTACATAGACAGGAAGTCTTAATTTTTTTAACAGTTTGTTAACAAATGTAATCATATTTTATTTCTTTTATGTGTTAATCTTTATTTGATACAATTTATTTATCTTGGATGTACAATGTTATTCGTTAAGAACTTTCCGCGTTTATGCATATAAACATACCCATGTATATTATGAAATCAATTCATTATACACATCTGTTGGTTGTATATTGAAACATATTTCTTTAGTCTTTCATATATTTTTCCAGTCAATAATATGAAAAGTTTGTAGAATATATTTACCGTATTCTTGAAAAATTACGTCCAGACTATTCAAAATAAATGACTGCGTACTGCTGCGAAGTTACTCAGAAATATTTTTATGTGTTTGGGGCAGGATTTAATTTTATAAAATAGTATTATGATGGTAAAAAAGTAATTTATTATGCTGAGTACAAGCCCATGAATAATGCAGCCAAAATTTTCTCTATCAATAATAGAATAAAATCCTAAGTGTAACTAAGCGTACTGAATAAACTGAAATGGTGTAAAATGTTTTAAGGAGGCAGGTAGCTAATTACAATTAGCTGCCACCCCGTGTTCGCATTTTCGTGCTTCAAGCTGCCATTGGTGATTTGCAATGTGTGTTCCTGAGAAACCATTATCCTGTCATGCACGGGGCCACATAAACATTCAGTTTAGGGTTTCCGAAAATGATACCCCGACTGCAATGTGGTGACGAACACACACCTTGATTGCTAGATATCGGGCTCCATCGAAAAGCAGTACCTTTATTAGCCATAGAGCATGCAACGGGCTGATAATCGTGTCTGATTTAGGCTTTAAGCACAGAGAAGCTTCCACTTAAGTAGAACTTGATTTGAGCTCGACCTCAGATTCGATGATAATTTTAATGATACTTTTTGTTAGTTGCTGGCGTTAAATTTTAAATTTTTTCAATAAAAAACCTGCCTCCTAGAATTTTTTAATATTTTTATAACGTTTGTTTTCAATGGAGAATCTCTTCTATGTTGAAAACGAATATATTCAACTGTATTCAGGGACTTGATCAAATCATACCTTGGATAACGTAAAATAAATTCAATACATTCTTAGTGTGTAGACGTATAAATTTAATGTAATTTTATAATTTTCATTTTAAATACATTATAATTTAAAACTAAGGTATTACAAACTTGTGTTGTTTAAAGCATGGCGCTACAGGGAAATGTAAAAGTGTTTCACAAAATAAGACCAAAGCATATAAAATAACAAACCAGTTAAGGATTTTAGTTTGTCAGTAAACAGGAAAATTATTTATAATCATACTCTCATTTCAGTTAATTTTCTTATTCGTAACTGACGGAACTGCACTGTGTAGTGTTAACAGCAAACACTTTTCCGGTGGAAGAAAGAATTTAATTTCAAGTCTGAAGTATAATACAGCATGAACTCATTCGTATAATTATAGTGTGTAGAAAAAAATGAAGATTATAGAACCATTTAACTATTCCTTAAGTTGAAATACGTGTGTTTGAGACTTGTTTAGTAATTATTTATTTTTAATTCTCAGAATATTGTGTTACATATAATTACTGTCGGGATAGTGTCTGACCACTTCACCTTACAGTTATTTTCAGTGAGTTCCTCTCGATGATATTTCTTCTGTGGTTTAATTTACAGTGTGTGATACTCCATGAAGATGAAACATTATTTAAATTTTTTCATCTAAATAAATATTAAAAATTTTATTGTATTTTAAATTGAACTGTAATATATTATTGTTCAAACAATTGTAATATGTATGCAGTATTGAATTAGCTCATACATCCATACATTAAAACTGTACATATTAAAACAAAATTTACTGTGTAACAATTGAAAATGTTTAATTTGTAGATAATTGTTTGTTATTTGTGAGTTTAATATCGTGAGCTTAAAAATGTATTAAATATGCGAAAATATGCTTATCACTTAAAAACCAAAGAATTCTTAAAGATGTGTGTTTTTTACACAATGGAAGATTATATGTAGCAATATGATGTCTTGCAGACATAAAATTCCAGCATATTAAATAAATACGATGTAATTTTTTTGTATATGAGAATTGAACATTTATTGACCCTATCCATTATTGCGTAGTATTAAATTATTGAGTATAATTAAAAAGTCAACAGTCGTACATTTATTTATTTGCAGCGCTCTATGCAGTGTTTTCATTTAATCAAATTAATATTTTTATGATTACATAAGAATACTTAAATGATTTTAAGAGTAAAATATTATTGCTCAAGAAATAAAGGAGGCCAATTTGTAATATTTTTCAAAACAATAAATTTTAAGCTTTAACACTCCATTTTGAAGAAAAAATACGAACCAAAATAAATGCTCTATGAATGAGTTTTTTTTTAATATCAAGTGTAACGAGATATCTTAGGTGTTATAAAAGTAAATTAAAACGTTTCTTTAAAACATATATAAAAAATTTCGAATATCTTATTTGCTAGTGATGCACAGAAGAGTTTAAAATATCTTGTTCAATCCTATGTAAGTCTGACACTAACATAAAGTATGAGAAGCTTTTATTAATTGAACTTTGTTTTATTCGTAATACACACGAAGTAAGAATATATTTCGTACGTCAAAGTAATTTATTTTCGTAGTTTGAACCTTTTTTAGAGCTCATAAATACAAAAAGGAATAATTTATAAAATAATTTACAAATGCAACAGCACTTGAATTTAAGTACTGGACTAACCGCAATATTTTTACACTTTTGAATCATTCAAACTTACAATTAATTTTTTAACCGGAATAAATAGAGCAAGCAAACAACAAACTTATTATTGTTTTCTTGATGAAAGAGAAGTCAATCTATGCTGATGATATGAGTGTAAATTCAAGTACTGAGTTGTATCCAGGCATCTTTTATTATTTTAGAATTTCCCCTCGCCTTAACCTTTTCGTATCTTAGCTATAAAAGAGTTACTTTGAATCCTGACCTAAGTGATCAACTGAGACATTGACCTATATATAAAGCTATGATGCAGTAAATTGACTTTCGAACTGAGCTACATAAATGATTATAGTTCCTGGATTACTTACTAGTTAAAATGTTGATGTTTTTGTGTATGAGATTTTCTCAACATTTTCAATCAGCATGAAAAATAATCCATGATATTTCCCTTAAAACGATCGTACGAATTACATATTGAAATAAATTTAAACTTGGCAATTTTTTAAAATACTTAGCTACATTCAAATGTATATTTTAAAATATTTTTTTGACGTGGCAACGTCTAATAAATCGATGAACGCCGGCTGCACGCACGAAAAAGTGTCCCGTTACGCACATTGCCCCGTTACTCTATGTCCCGTTACGCTCATTGTACGCTTGCGCCGCATCTATCTCTCTTCCACTCGATTGGAACAACCATTGATTTGACTTTTTCGAGGCACATTAAACTTGAAACACTCCCATTCGTTTCCAACTTTTCCTATCATCGTCCTCTCCTTAACAGAATAACACAGATTGGAAGAAGTTAAATAGCAAACATGTATAAAAGTTATATTTAAAATAATCTCTTCGTTAAAGTAATAAACATATTTGAATTAATGTGTGCAAATAAAAGTAAATTTATCAATTAAATTGTAGATTTCATTTCACTCCTTCTTTGTATCCATACAAAATAGCGATAATTCAATAAAAATGATTCAATTTTATTCATAAAAGTGTGCAATCATTTCATAAATGTTTTCTTATGACGTCACGTTAAACTATCATCCGTAAACCGACTTTACAGACAACCAATTTTTTTAGTTAAAGGGAGTCACGAAAAGTTAATACTTTGCGTTTCTTCGTAGCGAAAATCAGTAATTCCTGAGTATCTCATCCTTGAAGGGTAAGAATCATGCCCAACGTGTGTCAGACGCCCATGAATTAAACGACACGGAAACAATACCCTGCGACGAAGTGATGCAGTGGAACAAGTACGCTGATAAAACCTACTGTTCAGCATTAATGAAAACAATTTCAAAATTAATGACTCACCTCCAACCTATGCGGTCTGGGTTCGCTTCCCGTCGTGGTAGCTAATGACTTTGCTGTCGAAGAGACGTCAAGTCCTTATTCATTCATTCACCTCCTTCGAGACACGCTTTTATTAAGAATTCATTACTGCGAAGTTGTGGTACGCCTCGTCTAGTTAGAACGCAAGCGCGTCAAGCTGCATCTGTACCAATCGTCGAAACTGTCGGTCGACATTTCACCCGAAAGCACTTTCAGTATACCGACACAGATTGGAACACAAAAACACGTGTCGCACGCCACTCAGATTTGCGCGACACACCGTCCATACCAAGCGTCAACATTTCGCCTGACATCCCTTTGACAAGACCGACATATGACGAAAACAAAAACACGTGTCGCACGCCACTCAGATTTGCGCGACACACCGTCTATACCAAGCGTCAACATTTCGCCTGACATCCCTTTGACAAGACCGACATATGACGAAAACAAAAACACGTGTCGCACGCCACTCAGATTTGCGCGACACACCGTCTATACCAAGCGTCAACATTTCGCCTGACATCCCTTTGACAAGACCGACATATGACGAAAACAAAAACACGTGTCGCACGCCACTCAGATTTGCGCGACACACCGTCCATACCAAGCGTCAACATTTCGCCTGACATCCCTTTGACAAGACCGACATATGACGAAAACAAAAACACGTGTCGCACGCCACTCAGATTTGCGCGACACACCGTCCATACCAAGCGTCAACATTTCGCCTGACATCCCTTTGACAAGACCGACATATGACGAAAACAAAAACACGGGTCACACGACATTCTGATTCGTAGGACGTAGCATCTACACCAAGTGTCGACAATGTCTTTGACATTTTGCCCTAAAGCACATTGACAGGACCGACACTGAATTTGAAAAAAAAGGTCGCACGACACAGAGTTTATACTAAGCATTGACACTATCGACCGAAATTTTGCCTGATATAGTTTCTCCGGCGTAGAAGCAGCATAACTTGCATCCATAAAACCGTTTGTGTAACATATTACTAGGAGCTAGACGAAAACGGAACGTTGCAATTCTATTGTACTTCTTTTATGGTAAAGTTTCAATCCAGATCGAAAAAGTAGTGGACTGAAGAAATCGAAATGGAAATTTTGTTCTGAAGACATCCAAACTGAATCAGTTGTTGAAGTGGATTGGAGTGATGGATCCTGAATGAAAAATTACCAAAATACTCAAGATCTTCAGGGATCTAAAATGAAACAAAATCCGCCGTTAAATAAGATTAGTACTGTTTTAATAAATTATGAAAAAAAAGTTTAAAAAATTGATTAAATTTTCCGATAATACTTAAATGTTAAACGTTTCTTCACTCGTAATGTTGGTTATCTGCAAAAAAACACAACCCTCTGCTATGTTTTATGTCAGGACTGCAACAACTGTGCTGTTGTTTACTCTTGAGTCTAAATATAAAAAAAAATTAACGCACCTATTATTTCGTGTTCAGTTTAAAATTTGTTTAAACTTCCTGATAAACACTAATGAAAATTGTATAACAATAGCAAAAAGATAGGCCAAACTCAAAAAAGGAGCATCATATTTTGATTTGTTAACACACACATATATATATACATGTGCTATGACATATGCGGCTATAGACATTGCAACGGTTCAGCATGGGTTGCTACTTTCTCCGGAACCTTGATGATAACAGGCACAGATAAGTATAGGTTGCTTTCTTCCCCGGTCCCATAACAGTAGAGTGAGCCATCATTGCTTTCTTTATTTGTGGTATACATTGTGAAGAACATTATGTTCGACGTTTTGAAAAATTTAACCTCTTCTCGTCTTAAAACAAAAAAATATTTTCTCTTGAATTGAACATTCATAAGAGAGAATCTATAAATGATAACATGGTTCTCTGTTTTAACTTGTCTCTCAGAATAGTTTTTAAGTTTCTTACATGATCAGGTTTGAAACATGGTTCATTCTTTTCGAGATATGTCAGACGGGCGTTCGTGAAAACGTCATTTCCTCCGAAATAAAATATGTGCTAATGTGGCTAGCATATGTCTACAAGTATTGCATGCAAGTTGCCACAACAGTTTCTCATCCACACTGGTTTTGTTATTTATTACAAAATTTCATAGTACAACTATAATAGCCTGAGTGCAACTTTTAACTGTAATACTCCTGAAAAAAGATACGATATAAAGCTGTTATTATAATTTTTTTCTTCATTGGCTTAACATTTGGATAATAGAAACGTCCTAAGAGACTGACACATGCAGCAAAAAAAAATTCAGAAAAACTGAAGAAGGAATCGGCCAGAAGTGATTGGCCAATAATTGGCAGCCCCACGCCATTTTTCTACTATTAAAAAATTTCGAAAATGACCCTTCTGAGATTTCAACCTTGAAATTTATGATGAAAAAAAGTTTTCATCTCTTCAATCTTTACATTGTTTACTCGTGTCTTAATTGTAATGCAGGTAGTAGTAAATCATATGCAAGTTCATAAAACAGAAAAATGAAATGGTAGTAATCTTATTAACTATGTAACTTTAAGTGAAAATTTCACGGATTGTGGTTCGTAATTTAGAAAACGTATATTGTACGGATAGGTTTTTCCCACGTATTCCATATAACAAACTGTCTCTATGACTGCATTGCGAGTGTATCGACTATATTCTCTTCGACAGTAATCAATTCTAAATTAATGGATAGGCTACACAGCCTGGAAAATCCACACCAGACCACAACATGGTTGCGAACTAAGCTATGTGGGGTGTGTTTGCCATCATTGGTACCAACATCAGCAATACAATAGTGTGCATCCATCTGAGGTGTCGCTTGATTAGGGGAAAAAAACTTCACACTGACTGCAAACAGTTAAGTTTAAATAAACCACACCAAATTTACCGCATTACAACAGACAACAAACGGAACAATGCCATATAGAATTTTTTACTTATATATGTGTGCATTCTATTTGAGAGACCAGATATTCCATCCGCAACAGCTTATAGAGAGAACTCGAGAATTCATTGAAAACCCAAATGTTGTAATTTATTGATTATAAACAGGCCTACGATTTCATCTGCCTAAGAAATATTTGTGGAGTGCGGATTAATTATGGTAGTACCTAACATATTGTTCAATTGATACAACATCTGTATAGAAGATAAAGTGCTGAACTTTCGGGATTTAAAACAAGATATCGAATTAATTTACTGTAGAAAATGGTGAACGAAAAGTTTGCTTTCTCTCCCTACGACTGAACAATGTCGGAGTATTAATGATAAGACGAGCTGTGGATAGCTCCGAAGGGAGGTCGCTGATAGGAAACAAGAGGGTAACTAATCTGCGATATGCCAATGACACATCAATAGGGAGGTCGCTGATAGGAAACAAGAGGGTAACTAATCTGCGATATGCCAATGACACATCAATAGGGAGGTCGCTGATAGGAAACAAGAGGGTAACTAATCTGCGATATGCCAATGACACATCAATAGGGAGGTCGCTGATAGGAAACAAGAGGGTAACTAATCTGTGATATGCCAATGACACATCAATAGGGAGGTCGCTGATAGGGAACAAGAGGGTAACTAATCTGCGATATGCCAATGACACATCAATAGGGAGGTCGCTGATAGGAAACAAGAGTGTAACTAATCTGCGATATGCCAATGACACATCAATACTGACCAAGAACGCCACTAAATGCAAGGAAATGCTACAACTGAGCACTGCGAGAGCTCGTATTTTTCAACCGTAGAATGACTTTGGAAAATACCAAACTAACAAAACGTCAAAAGTGCTGAAACGCTTAAACTGAATCATCTGCCAACAAAAGTTGTGACATTAGATCACATGTCTTTAACCAAGGCTGATGTGCAACGGAGTTAAATCTGAGAACACACTATATATATATATATATATTTGTAACATGGCGAAAACAATTTATGAAACCATTCGCGAAGAAATTATTTTGTAAAATTACAAGTTCTGCAGTATATCTATGCGGAAAATACAAAGAAAATGCCTAGAACAGAGGAACGTGTTATAAGTTGAGACCTGCAAAATTCGCGGTTTCAATGGCCTTCAGGATAGACTGCACATACCCGTACACTCGGGCAAATAACGCAAGTTCATTGGCTGCCGACTTGTAAGTCGTCTCAGCTGGTTTGTCTGTGATTCGATCCTTCTTTGGTTGAAGGTTTATAACTGGTTGAGATTCGTCCAGATGTACAATAAGCCAATAGCAAAATTATCTAAGAGGTATATATGTTTGAATTCTAGCCTATCATCGAATGAATCCGCGAATTTTGCATGTCTCTAGTTATAAGAAATCAACTGTTTAGCCCAACCCTAGTTTGTATCTGCAGATGTTTTGTAATGTTGCAAAATATGACATCATTGTACAAGATGAGGGGGTGTGTTGCCACCCTTCTTTGTAAGCCACATGTTACTATCAAATATTTAATATCCCTGCTTTCAGCCATGGCTATGTATGCTACGACACTGTACCATTGTTCGGTACATACACATTAGGATAATTGCAACTAGATGACCAAAGGAATATTAAATTAATTGTTATAATTAGTACGTACTAAGTCCACGGAGCTAACATACAGTTACACTCTGGGTTTGGTTGGCTACAAGCACAATAAATTAGATTAAAATAGTATGAATCGTATTTAACATTAAACGATCTTCTATCGACAGTGGTCGCAATTCCTGAGCCCATTGACCATGCTGTGCGCACTTACAGAGTTCCTGTATTAATTTAAATAAACTGTTGTAGTACTGCAGTTACTTTTCTTGTACATGTACAAGTGATGTAGGTTTACATTTTTTTTTTGTAAATTTTACAAACTTTACTCCTTAAAAAAATATACTATGTATAACAATAAACCACTACGCAGTGGTAAACCTATAAAGAAAAGGTCTCACAATCAGATTACAAAACACATAAATAACGAAATTATGGAAAATTTCGTGTTCGGTATTATTTTGTATGGTGTTGAATCACAGAAATTAAATAATGAAACACAAACCGAATGTATGCTTTTGAAAAATGTGACTTTGTTGAAAAATGCTATGTATACCTTGGTCATGCAAAGTAACAAACAACAGTTGAATATTAAGTGAAATAAGTATTTATATTTTTAAAAAAAGGTTTTCTGTAAAGTCAGTTTACGGACGATAATTTTGCGTGATAACGTCATAAGAAAACATTGATGAAAAATTGCTTACTTTTTAATTTCCAAATATTATTTACAGGTTTTGCAAATTTAATTTAAAAAATTTGTTTAAATATAATCACGAACAATTAGTTAAAAAGCCCGCCTTAACATGTTTGATATTATAGAAGATTTTCTCGCACAGTGGTTAGCCGGTTCTTGCACGCTCGGCTCAGGCGGAACGTGACAATGAGTCATGCTTTTGCGTGCGTGCAGCCGGCGTTCATCGATTTATAAGACGTTATCACTTCAAAAAACGAGCTTAATCAAGTCTTGTGAATCAAACCTCGAACATGGATATGGCTTGTAACAATGTTACATAATATGTAAAAATAAATCTTAATTTTTCTTAAGATATATGATTTTTGCACTGGTATATAGTTCAAATACAATATTTAAGATTTGTTTTCATATTACATTTTTATAAAAAGTTATGACATAAATTATAAAAAAAATTCATATCTGGCTTCGCATAACGTCCAGAAATTATGAAATAACTTCGTAAAAAAATTGAATTTTCATTGCAAACCTAAGTAAATAATGGTTTTAAAGTACAAAAATACCTAAAACTTGATTTAAAATCCGGACTAACAAATTTGTGGAGAAAATTAATTTTACCCATAGATATACAAAATTCTGTCTTCAATAGATAAAACATTATAAGGCCATCCGTTTTTTTAAACAAAATTAATTAATTTTTTACTGTTAGACAAATGAAAACAGATAGAAAAAATTATCTGTTTCTAAGAATTGAAAGTATTTTCAATGTTTGTTCTAAGTATTACGAAAATAATCTCAGAAATATACCTTAGCCTTTAAGCCCCCACTTTGGTTTGTGTACAATACTAATTTTCTTCTTGAATTCCAACTCTCATTCCAAACAAATTATACAGTTCTGTGTTTCCGCTACCGCTTTAACGGGGTCCTGTCAACTTTCCGCGAGATTCGTTCCGAAATCCGGCAAAACGGGGCGGTCGGGAAAGAAAAGAAAAATCTCCCAAGATGCGAAGCGGAAAGTCCTCCACTGTCTTTTAAATTATAGGAATATTAGCTATTCTTACTGCGTCGGTTTAATCGTCCTCTGCCATTATATCTTAGTCTGGCCGCGTCGTTTCACCCCCGCCACCCATTCCGTCCACCCACCCTCAACCCCGGCTTCCGCGGTCTCTTGATTTCTTCTTCCCCTCCATTTCTTTAATCCCGAGGATGATGAGAAGAGCTTTACTCATTTGATGACGTAATTAAGGCTGGCGCCGGCGTGGCCCGGAGAAATATAGACGCCCGCTAACGCGCCGGCCCCGCAGAGGGTTTTATTGGCGTCGCCGCGGCGTCGCGGGTGGAACATATCTCACAGGGGATTCACCGGCGCGGCTCCGCGGCTTGATTTGCGGCCTACTTTCGCCCTGCGAGGCTGCTTCCTTCTCCTCCGCGCCGCCTGCAGCGGCCAGAATCACCACGACAACTGAAGAACTTCGCGAAAACCCCGACTGACCGGCTTGTCGTTGTGTACTCGCTCGATCAAGCGCTGTTCTAGCTCATTGTGCTAGCGAGCACCCCAGGCTCTCGTCAGGACCCGCCACCTTCTGAGGTCGGTCCTCGCTCGATCAAGCTGTTCTAGCTCCTTGTGCTAGCGAGCACCCCAGGCTCTCGTCAGGACCCGCCACATTCTGAGGTCGGTCCTCGCTCGATCAAGCGCTGTTCTAGCTCCTGGTGCTAGCGAGCACCCCAGGCTCTCGTCAGGACCCGCCACCTTCTTAGGTCGGTCCTCACTCGATCAAGCGCTGTTCTAGCTCCTGGTGCTAGCAAGCACCCCAGGCTCTCGTCAGGACCCGCCACCTTCTGAGGTCGGTCCTCGCTCGATCAAGCACTGTTCTAGCTCCTGGTGCTAGCGAGCACCCCAGGCTCTCGTCAGGACCCTCCACCTTCTGAGGTCGGTCCTCGCTCGATCAAGCGCTGTTCTAGCTCCTGGTGCTAGCGAGCACCCCAGGCTCTCGTCAGGACCCGCCACCTTCTTAGGTCGGTCCTCACTCGATCAAGCGCTGTTCTAGCTCCTGGTGCTAGCAAGCACCCCAGGCTCTCGTCAGGACCCGCCACCTTCTGAGGTCGGTCCTCGCTCGATCAAGCGCTGTTCTAGCTCCTTGTGCTAGCGAGCACCCCAGGCTCTCGTCAGGACCCGCCACATTCTGAGGTCGGTCCTCGCTCGATCAAGCGCTGTTCTAGCTCCTTGTGCTAGCAAGCACCCCAGGCTCTCGTCAGGACCCGCCACCTTCTGAGGTCGGTCCTCGCTCGATCAAGCGCTGCTCTAGCTCCTTGTGCTAGCGAGCACCCCAGGCTCTCGTCAGGACCCGCCACATTCTGAGGTCGGTCCTCGCTCGACCAAGCGCTGTTCTAGCTCCTGGTGCTAGCGAGCACCCCAGGCTCTCGTCAGGACCCGCCACCTCTGTCGCGATCACTCCTGAGGTCGGTCCTCGCTCGACCAAGCGCTGTACTAGCTCCTGGTGCTAGCGAGCACCCCAGGCTCTCGTCAGGACCCGCCACCTTCTGAGGTCGGTCCTCGCTCGATCAAGCGCTGTTCTAGCTCCTGGTGCTAGCGAGCACCCCAGGCTCTCGTCAGGACCCGCCACCTTCTGAGGTCGGTCCTCGCTCGATCAAGCGCTGTTCTAGCTCCTGGTGCTAGCGAGCACCCCAGGCTCTCGTCAGGACCCGCCACCTTCTGAGGTCGGTCCTCGCTCGATCAAGCGCTGTTCTAGCTCCTGGTGCTAGCGAGCACCCCAGGCTCTCGTCAGGACCCGCCACCTTCTGAGGTCGGTCCTCGCTCGATCAAGCGCTGTTCTAGCTCCTGGTGCTAGCGAGCACCCCAGGCTCTCGTCAGGACCCGCCACCTTCTGAGGTCGGTCCTCGCTCGATCAAGCGCTGTTCTAGATCCTTGTGCTAGCGAGCACCCCAGGCTCTCGTGAGGACCCGCCACCTTCTGAGGTCGGTCCTCGCTCGATCAAGTGCTGTTCTAGCTCCTGGTGCTAGCGAGCACCCCAGGCTCTCGTCAACACCCGCCACCTTCTGAGGTCGGTCCTCGCTCGATCAAGCGCTGTTCTAGCTCCTGGTGCTAGCGAGCACCCCAGGCTCTCGTGAGGAACCGCCACCTCTGTCGCGATCACTCCTGAGGTTGGTCCTCGCTCGACGAAGCGCTGTTCTAGCGCCTGGTGCTAGCGAGCACCCCAGGCTCTCGTCAGGACCCGCCACCTTCTGAGGTCGGTCCTCACTCGATCAAGCGCTGTTCTAGCTCCTGGTGCTAGCGAGCACCCCAGGCTCTCGTCAGGACCCGCCACATTCTGAGGTCGGTCCTCGCTCGATCAAGCGCTGTTCTAGCTCCTTGTGCTAGCAAGCACCCCAGGCTCTCGTCAGGACCCGCCACCTTCTGAGGTCGGTCCTCGCTCGATCAAGCGCTGCTCTAGCTCCTTGTGCTAGCGAGCACCCCAGGCTCTCGTCAGGACCCGCCACATTCTGAGGTCGGTCCTCGCTCGACCAAGCGCTGTTCTAGCTCCTGGTGCTAGCGAGCACCCCAGGCTCTCGTCAGGACCCGCCACCTCTGTCGCGATCACTCCTGAGGTCGGTCCTCGCTCGACCAAGCGCTGTACTAGCTCCTGGTGCTAGCGAGCACCCCAGGCTCTCGTCAGGACCCGCCACCTTCTGAGGTCGGTCCTCGCTCGATCAAGCGCTGTTCTAGCTCCTGGTGCTAGCGAGCACCCCAGGCTCTCGTCAGGACCCGCCACCTTCTGAGGTCGGTCCTCGCTCGATCAAGCGCTGTTCTAGCTCCTGGTGCTAGCGAGCACCCCAGGCTCTCGTCAGGACCCGCCACCTTCTGAGGTCGGTCCTCGCTCGATCAAGCGCTGTTCTAGCTCCTGGTGCTAGCGAGCACCCCAGGCTCTCGTCAGGACCCGCCACCTTCTGAGGTCGGTCCTCGCTCGATCAAGCGCTGTTCTAGCTCCTGGTGCTAGCGAGCACCCCAGGCTCTCGTCAGGACCCGCCACCTTCTGAGGTCGGTCCTCGCACGATCAAGCGCTGTTCTAGATCCTTGTGCTAGCGAGCACCCCAGGCTCTCGTGAGGACCCGCCACCTTCTGAGGTCGGTCCTCGCTCGATCAAGTGCTGTTCTAGCTCCTGGTGCTAGCGAGCACCCCAGGCTCTCGTCAACACCCGCCACCTTCTGAGGTCGGTCCTCGCTCGATCAAGCGCTGTTCTAGCTCCTGGTGCTAGCGAGCACCCCAGGCTCTCGTGAGGAACCGCCACCTCTGTCGCGATCACTCCTGAGGTTGGTCCTCGCTCGACGAAGCGCTGTTCTAGCGCCTGGTGCTAGCGAGCACCCCAGGCTCTCGTCAGGACCCGCCACCTTCTGAGGTCGGTCCTCACTCGATCAAGCGCTGTTCTAGCTCCTGGTGCTAGCGAGCACCCCAGGCTCTCGTCAGGACACGCCACCTTCTGAGGTTGGTCCTCGCTCGATCAAGCGCTGTTCTAGCTCCTGGTGCTAGCGAGCACCCCAGGCTCTCGTCAGGACCCGCCACCTCTGTCGCGATCACTCCTGAGGTTGGTCCTCGCTCGACCATGCGCTGTTCTAGCTCCTGGTGCTAGCGAGCACCCCAGGCTCTCGTCAGGACCCGCCACCTTCTGAGGTCGGTCCTCGCTCGATCAAGCGCTGTTCTAGCTCCTGGTGCTAGCGAGCACCCCAGGCTCTCGTCAGGACCCGCCACCTTCTGAGGTCGGTCCTCACTCGATCAAGCGCTGTTCTAGCTCCTGGTGCTAGCGAGCACCCCAGGCTCTCGTCAGGACCCGCCACCTTCTGAGGTCGGTCCTCGCTCGATCAAGCGCTGTTCTAGCTCCTGGTGCTAGCGAGCACCCCAGGCTCTCGTCAGAACCCGCCACCCCGTCGCGATCACTCCTGAGGTCGGTCCTCGCTCGATCAAGCGCTGTTCTAGCTCCTAGTGCTAGCGAGCACCCCAGGCTCTCGTCAGGACCCGCCACCTTCTGAGGTCGGTCCTCGCTCGATCAAGCGCTGTTCTAGCTCCTGGTGCTAGCGAGCACCCCAGGCTCTCGTCAGGACCCGCCACCTTCTGAGGTCGGTCCTCGCTCGATCAAGCGCTGTTCTAGCTCCTGGTGCTAGCGAGCACCCCAGGCTCTCGTCAGGACCCGCCACCTTCTGAGGTCGGTCCTGGCTCGATCAAGCGCTGTTCTAGCTCCTTGTGCTCGCGAGCACCCCCAGCTCTCGTCAGGACCCGCCACCTTCTGAGGTCGGACCTCGCTCGATCAAGCGCTGTTCTAGCTCCTGGTGCTAGCGAGCACCCCAGGCTCTCGTCAGGACCCGCCACCTCTGTCGCGATCACTCCTGAGGTTGGTCCTCGCTCGACCATGCGCTGTTCTAGCTCCTGGTGCTAGCGAGCACCCCAGGCTCTCGTCAGGACCCGCCACCTTCTGAGGTCGGTCCTCGCTCGATCAAGCGCTGTTCTAGCTCCTGGTGCTAGCGAGCACCCCAGGCTCTCGTCAGGACCCGCCACCTTCTGAGGTCGGTCCTCACTCGATCAAGCGCTGTTCTAGCTCCTGGTGCTAGCGAGCACCCCAGGCTCTCGTCAGGACCCGCCACCTTCTGAGGTCGGTCCTCGCTCGATCAAGCGCTGTTCTAGCTCCTGGTGCTAGCGAGCACCCCAGGCTCTCGTCAGAACCCGCCACCCCGTCGCGATCACTCCTGAGGTCGGTCCTCGCTCGATCAAGCGCTGTTCTAGCTCCTAGTGCTAGCGAGCACCCCAGGCTCTCGTCAGGACCCGCCACCTTCTGAGGTCGGTCCTCGCTCGATCAAGCGCTGTTCTAGCTCCTGGTGCTAGCGAGCACCCCAGGCTCTCGTCAGGACCCGCCACCTTCTGAGGTCGGTCCTCGCTCGATCAAGCGCTGTTCTAGCTCCTGGTGCTAGCGAGCACCCCAGGCTCTCGTCAGGACCCGCCACCTTCTGAGGTCGGTCCTGGCTCGATCAAGCGCTGTTCTAGCTCCTTGTGCTCGCGAGCACCCCCAGCTCTCGTCAGGACCCGCCACCTTCTGAGGTCGGTCCTCGCTCGATCAAGCGCTGTTCTAGATCCTTGTGCTAGCGAGCACCCCAGGCTCTCGTCAGGACCCGCCACCTTCTGAGGTCGGTCCTCGCTCGATCAAGCGCTGTTCTAGCTCCTGGTGCTAGCGAGCACCCCAGGCTCTCGTCAGGACCCGCCACCTCTGTCGCGATCACTCCTGAGGTCGGTCCTCGCTCGACCAAGCGCTGTTCTAGCTCCTGGTGCTAGCGAGCACCCCAGGTTCTCGTCAGGACCCGCCACCTTCTGAGGTCGGTTCTCGCTCGATCAAGTGCTGTTCTAGCTCCTGGTGCTAGCGAGCACTCCAGGCTCTCGTCAACATCCGCCACCTTCTGAGGTCGGTCCTCGCTCGATCAAGCGCTGTTCTAGCTCCTGGTGCTAGCGAGCACCCCAGGCTCTCGTCAGGAACCGCCACCTCTGTCGCGATCACTCCTGAGGTTGGTCCTCGCTCGACCAAGCGCTGTTCTAGCGCCTGGTGCTAGCGAGCACCCCAGGCTCTCGTCAGGACTCGCCACCTTCTGAGGTTGGTCCTCGCTCGATCAAGCGCTGTTCTAGCTCCTGGTGCTAGCGAGCACCCCAGGCTCTCGTCAGGACCCGCCACCTCTGTCGCGATCACTCCTGAGGTTGGTCCTCGCTCGACCATGCGCTGTTCTAGCTCCTGGTGCTAGCGAGCACCCCAGGCTCTCGTCAGGACTCGCCACCTTCTGAGGTCGGTCCTCGCTCGATCAAACGCTGTTCTAGCTCCTTGTGCTAGCGAGCACCCCAGGCTCTCGTCAGGACCCGCCACCTTCTGAGGACGGTCCTCGCTCGATCAAGCGCTGTTCTAGCTCCTGGTGCTAGCGAGCACCCCAGGCTCTCGTCAGGACCTGCCACCTTCTGAGGTCGGTCCTCGCTCGATCAAACGCTGTTCTAGCTCCTTGTGCTAGCGAGCACCCCAGGCTCTCGTCAGGACCCGCCACCTTCTGAGGACGGTCCTCGCTCGATCAAGCGCTGTTCTAGCTCCTGGTGCTAGCGAGCACCCCAGGCTCTCGTCAGGACTCGCCACCTTCTGAGGTCGGTCCTCGCTCGATCAAGCGCTGTTCTAGCTCCTGGTGCTAGCGAGCACCCCAGGCTCTCGTCAGGACCCGCCACCTTCTGAGGTCGGTCCTCGCTCGATCAAACGCTGTTCTAGCTCCTTGTGCTAGCGAGCACCCCAGGCTCTCGTCAGGACCCGCCACCTTCTGAGGACGGTCCTCGCTCGATCAAGCGCTGTTCTAGCTCCTGGTGCTAGCGAGCACCCCAGGCTCTCGTCAGGACTCGCCACCTTCTGAGGTCGGTCCTCGCTCGATCAAACGCTGTTCTAGCTCCTTGTGCTAGCGAGCACCCCAGGCTCTCGTCAGGACCCGCCACCTTCTGAGGACGGTCCTCGCTCGATCAAGCGCTGTTCTAGCTCCTGGTGCTAGCGAGCACCCCAGGCTCTCGTCAGGACTCGCCACCTTCTGAGGTCGGTCCTCGCTCGATCAAACGCTGTTCTAGCTCCTTGTGCTAGCGAGCACCCCAGGCTCTCGTCAGGACCCGCCACCTTCTGAGGACGGTCCTCGCTCGATCAAGCGCTGTTCTAGCTCCTGGTGCTAGCGAGCACCCCAGGCTCTCGTCAGGACCCGCCACCTCTGTCGCGATCACTCCTGAGGTTGGTCCTCGCTCGACCAAGCGCTGTTCTAGCTCCTGGTGCTAGCGAGCACCCCAGGCTCTCGTCAGGACCCGCCACCTCTGTCGCGATCACTCCTGAGGTCGGTCCTCGCTCGACCAAGAGCTTTTCTAGCTCCTTGTCCCATCGAGCACCCCAGGCTCTCGTCAGAACCCGCCACCTCTGTCGCGATGACTCCTGAGGTCGGTCCTCGCTCGATCAAGCGCTGTTCTAGCTCCTGGTGCTAGCGAGCACTCCAGGCTCTCGCCAGGACCCGCCACCTTCTGAGGTCGGTCCTCGCTCGACCAAGCGCTGTTCTAGCTCCTTGTCCCATCGAGCACTCCAGGCTCTCGTCAGGACCCGCTACCTTCTGAGGTCGGTCCTCGCTCGACCAAGCGCTGTTCTAGCTCCTGGTGCTAGCGAGCACCCCAGGCTCTCGTCAGGACCCGCCACCTTCTGAGGTCGGTCCTCGCTCGACCATGCGCTGTTCTAGCTCCTGGTGCTAGCGAGCACCCCAGACTCTCGTCAGGACCCGCCACCTTCTGAGGTCGGTCCTCGCTTGACCAAGCGCTGTTCTAGCTCCTTGTCCCATCGAGCACCCCAGGCTCTCGTCAGGACCCGCCACCTTCTGAGGTCGGTCCTCGCTCGACCAAGCGCTGTTCTAGCTCCTGGTGCTAGCGAGCACCCCAGACTCTCGTCAGGACCCGCCACCTTCTGAGGTCGGTCCTCGCTCGACCAAGCGCTGTTCTAGCTCCTGGTGCTAGCGAGCACCCCTGACTCTCGTCAGGACCCGCCACCTTCTGAGGTCGGTCCTCGCTCGACCAAGCGCTGTTCTAGCTCCTTGTCCCATCGAGCACCCCAGGCTCTCGTCAGAACCCGCCACCTCTGTCGCGATCACTCCTGAGGTCGGTCCTCGCTCGACCAAGCGCTGTTCTAGCTCCTGGTGCTAGCGAGCACCCCAGACTCTCGTCATGACCCGCTACCTTCTGAGGTCGGTCCTCGCTCGACCAAGCGCTGTTCTAGCTCCTTGTCCCATCGAGCACCCCAGGCTCTCGTCAGGACCCGCCACCTTCTGAGATCGGTCCTCGCTCGACCAAGTGCTGTTCTAGCTCCTGGTGCTAGCGAGCACCCCAGACTCTCGTCAGGACCTGCCACCTTCTGAGGTCGGTCCTGGCTCGACCAAGCGCTGTTCTAGCTCCTTGTCCCATCGAGCACCCCAGGCTCTCGTCAGAACCCGCCACCTCTGTCGCGATCACTCCTGAGGTCGGTCCTCACTCGACCAAGCACTGTTATGGCCCCCTTTTCCTAGCGAGCACTTGACGTTATAAAATACTTACCTTAATTTTGCATCCAAATAAATCATATATTGTTACGATTTCATGCGGGTTGGTAAAGGATAGCCCAATTAAAGATTTTTATCACACATAGTTTTATTTATTGCCACTACTTATGTCACTTACAAATATCTGCTAAAATGGCAAATAATATAATTACACTTAAAGAAAGGTCTATTCCCCAGTTACTCGTTCCACACAACTCGCTGGGCCGCACCTCTGGCGCAAATCTCGCCGCAGCACCCCTCGTGGGTCTCCGCCGCGGGACTCCGTCGTCACACTCCGCCGCCGTCGACGCACTTCCCCTTCGCCGAGGATCCACTCGACTCCTCGCTCGCAACTTCGCTCGGGACTCCGCCGCGTCCGCGACTCTATCTCCCGGAAACTCCGTCGCGAGAAAACTCCCGACTCCACTGAACCCACTCCCTGTCCTGGAACCTTCGTCCAAGGACTTCGCCACTCTGCCGCACCCGAACTGACTCCTGACTCTGACGTCCTCGGGCATATATATAGGCCCCGGCGCAATTCCAGAACTCAAGAGAGCGGCCGAGGCCAGTCGCGTCAATCCGCGCCGACACGACGGTAGAAATCTCTCGAAACACGTGTCGGCGGCTCGCGTAACTCCCAGCTGTCCGGTGTCAGTTACGTGTCAAAGGCATGGAGCCGCGCGGGGAGTGGAGGGAAGGAGGGAGGAAAGCGACAATCCTTGTTATCTTCCAGGCGCGTGCGGCGCATATCATGTTGCGGCAGCTGCCAGCCAGCTCTGCACCTGCAAGTGTCCCGGCCTTGCTCTAGTTCGTAACAATATTAAAAGGACTGGAGTGATATTAGGAATACATTTGGTAAATTTTAAATTCAATCAAATTAAAATATTAAATAAATTATTTTTTAAAATATTAATATAAATGTATTTATAAAATTAAATATTTAACTTTGTAAAATAATCAATATTATTCATTTTAATAATGAATGTCAATAAATATACTGAGTTTTAATTATAATTTAATATTCGAAATATTCAATAAATAAGAATGTAATTATGTGTCATTTATAATGCAAATAAATTATACATACGGTAGCATAACCTTAATTATATGAATACACATGAAAATACACATGAAAAAGTTTATAATCTAAATTTTTATTATTAATATTGACAATAAGTAAATTTTTTAATTATTTGGACTATTATTCATAGTCAATCATTAAAGTATATGATTTAATAGCACATATATTATTTTTATATGTAAGAATCCTTATTTTTATCCTTTGAAAATTTCGTTGCATGCTGCGGGTGCAATTCTCTCTTCACTTTTTCATAACGCGCTTAAAGAAATATAACATAAATCCCATGTAACCCTAGTAGTACATTTTCTTCTTACATTGTGTTTTTTTTTCCGTCAGACTGTTATGCGTGAAGGCCCAATGAAACGTGACATCAAATATCAAAGTGCACCTCGAACTAACTGGTTACCGACGAAATGTGAATAAATTACAAATGTTCCGGGATGTTGGAATAAACCGCGACCTCTCTGTATGTGCTTGCCCTATCACCTTACAAGTAAATAAATTTAGCAATTTTTTTTCACCTGAAGGCTTCCATGAGCTTCATAGGAAAGTGTAAGCAGGTGAAGTACTTTCACGAGAACCTTCAACCGCGTGTAACACAATCCTTAAAAATTAATAAAATAATATGAGCTGAGTAGACAGTGTTCAAAAGGGTAATCCAATTAATAATAGCCAAGGATAGATGCAAAGGTTAAATCAGAAAGTATTTCAATTAACTCATTTCGTTTTAATCGTGGGCAAAAGCCTCATGTAAATCCTCATACAATTACACCAACCTTTTACATAGAAATTAATACTGATTAATTAGCAAAGGGATACAAAGACAATTATATAAAATTAAATAATTATCCCATAGAACAAGAGCACTAGTACAATTGTCACACAAAATACGTGAACGTATTTTCAATATTACAAATACTTTAGTATTTACTTTAGACAGATAGTATTGAATAGTATTGGCTAATAAAGAATAATTTCTTGTTAAATTAACGTCAACAAGTGACAACCCTCAATCATCACAGCGACCGAGAATGACGTTAGCACAGACAAATGCCTCATTAGACATTACAAGACCCGTAAATGTTAATGCAGGCGACCGCGGCCTAACCTACACTAGGCAATTTGAAACTTAATCGAAATGCATGAAATCAAGAGAAAACCCACAATATTTAACAATTTAACACTACGTGATTACATACATTACGTAAAAGCGAAAGACAAGCCCTAAACACGAGTAACGACATGACGGGGAGAAACGTCAGACAAAATACAAGTAGCAATGCAAGCAATCAATAAAGAAAACGTAAAGGGTAAAAATGCCAAATGGAATTTCAAAGGTGACGGCCGAATAAACAATTTAGAATGCCTTAAGAGTTTAGCTGTTACCAGTTACATGACTGTAAGGGACACCACCTTACATACACTTACATGAAGTCTCCCCGCTGTCACACTCTCTACATTTAACTATCTGACCTACATACTTAATTCAGTGCGATACCAGCACCGACTGGTTATCACATCCTATCTACATGAGTTGCTAACGAACAAGAAGAGCCTTCAAGGCAATACACGCAGTTTTAAGTAAAACAGAGGGCGCCACGCGCATGTGCGGACAGCTCAGAAGGGGAAGTCAAGCACAGCACTAGACGCAGGGAGGGGGAAAACGAGGAAGGGAAGGAGCGCCGAAGCCCGCCGCGCGGCGCGAAGTTCAAACACAGCGCACCGACCACTTCACACCTACAAGACTGCAATTGAATTTTATTTTATAGTTACGTTAACCTTGAATGAATAAGACAAATTCAACATGATAAAAATAATCTAAGCCATATCCACGAGTCAAATCCAGAACCTCATGATAAACAGATACACAGGAGAATATCCGGGGCCAATAATGTAAATCGTTCGGTTTTCATCGTTGGAACTCCTCAACGTTGTATATGTTAATAATTAATTCAACTGGGATATTTTTGAAAAAAAGATTATAATGATTATTTTTCATAACTTTTGATAATGTAATATTGCAGAATTAATTTTTATAGAACTCTAACCAATTACCTCCATCTTCATATTTTATTAAAACCAACTTAATTTCAAAGTTTTATATAGTAAAATGTTTTACTAATGATAACAATCAAGATTTATTAATAAATCACTTTTTTATTCGCTTTGAAACTTTTAATTTTTCAACTTTATGGAAATGCATTAATGAAATATGATTAGTAGCAAGAATTTTTTTTTTCAAAAAGTTATAACTTATTTAGACATTTTAACATTTTTTTTTTAGAGAAAACTGCATTAGGGTCATTTTATTCCTCTGATTCATTTCGGAATGTCGTATTTAAGTGAAGATGTAATTATTCCTCTCCATTTACGAACAATGCCCAGGTCATGCTTCTCAGGGTATATTAAGTAACCTCGCTTTGTGTCGATAATCTGATCGGCAGTCAATCTACAAAATAACATATTGTTACGAACGCAGACAGGACCGCGACGCGCGCCAGGTTCGGAGCTGGCTGGCGGTCCCGCACGGCCACTGACGTCACGCGCCGTCCACTGACGTAACTACTCCCCTTCCCCTCTCACACCCCTCGAGCCCTCACACCTCAGGCCATTTTCAACTTCCCTTTTAGCGGCCTGGGAATCCTGTGGGTGTCCCGAGGCCGCCGCGCGGAGTGGCGCGAATAAGCATCGCCTTTCTGGACATTTAGGGTGTTGGGTCGGCCCAAGGTAACGCTAAAGCTCCACCTTCTCCCCTAAAGTCGGTTCTAGAACGTCTTCTAAGAGTATAAAAGCAGCGACGCCGGCCTCCGCGAGAGTTCCGAGAGAAGAGCGGAGCAGCGGACAGAGTCTCCCCCTCGGGGAGTGATAGTGGCTATACCCGTGCTATCAGCGAGAGGTGAAGAGGGCAAGTGGCCCTTGCTGAGCGAACTGGACCTATCGGGAGGCGATACCTGCGAGTGAAGGCCTGGCGAGCGATAGTTGGGGACTGTACTGCGGCGCGGTGTGGCTGAGTGTGCGAAGGAAGCGGACAGAAGAGCAAGCCACTGTCGAGCCAAGCTCCAGTGGATAAGTGTTAATGTATCAATTATCAGTGCAACAGTAACTGTTGTGGACAGAGATATTGAGTGCAGTAATCAAATGTATAGTGTAGACATTAAAATATATAAAACTGAACCAATTAATTGGCCTACACCTTACGAACCCAGTTTTCTCCCCACTTTATACTCGTAACAACATAATAATGTAGGAAGTGTTGTAAACACGCACATGACCTACCCGGAATTTCAGCCAGGACCGTTGATTCTGGAGTAATTCTGAAGTCACCTTGTTCGTGGTGATTGTCTCGCGTCTCTGAACGAACCAATATTATACCACGTTTATGGAATGTCACGCAAATTCCAATAATAATTCTAAACTTTAAAAAATTTGGAGCAATGAGTAGGGCCATGCATATTTCGCGAAAAGATTCTCAGACTAGATGAAAGTTAAAACACTGTAGCATCGTCTGTGTTCTGTGATTGGGTGAGTTTCTTTCAGGTACATGTCGATTGTTACAACACCAATTAAAGTAATTCAGCGGGGAAGTAAACGCGTCCTGAGTGGCCCGGTAAAACAAGGTGACGACTTCTCTCGCAGACGGCCGCCAATCACAAGAAAGAAACCACAGGTGCGGGTATACCTTGTTGCAGTCTAGTAGACGTTCAGGTATTTTCGCGAAAAATGCCTACCCCTAGCAATGAGTTTTCTAACTAAGATGTGCTGATATTGAAAATAATATTATTTCGTCTTTGGAGTGTCTTGAGGGTAAAATTTGCATCTGGGATTTCGAGTGGGAATCAAGAGATAAGACTAGGCCCCACTGTATTCACCACGTATTTCATGCTGCCCGGCTCTTTCACTTAAGGTCGACTATTGCCGAGTTCGCGTAACGCCCATCCAAATGACCTGCATACAGAGCTGCGATATTAAATTAGACTATTCCCTCTCTTTAATGTCCTCCGCTAACTGCTTCAAATGGCTTTAAAGGGGAGTCCTGGCTGGCAGAGACGTCTAATTTTCCCACGACAGAAGCACAGAGTGACTCAGAAAACTGTAGAGCTTTCATATGCTTTTAGGTGCAGTTTAGTTAACACACTAATTATTTAATTATTGGAACTTTTTGACTATCTTTAAATCTTATTCTGGTTGGCTAATTGGGAAAAAGCGACACGCTAGCTTCTTTATTAACTTCACCTTACCAGGGTATAAGAATAATCTGTAAATTTCCTGCAATTTGTGGCTTCCTTTTCAACGTCTTTGCAAACTGGAATTTAGCAATAGGGTTCTATTATTTTTAATTTTATTAAATATATAAAACCTTTAATGTCTCGTTAACAGCAAGGTCATTCATTACAGGCGGAAACACAGAACAAAGTAAAAGAATCACTTAAACTTTTCATCTTATGCTAGCTTAATGCCTTGGCTTTAAAAATGGTTATGTATTTACTGGGAAATAATATTCAATATCATATAGAACTGAAATAAAATTTAACCTATCAAGCCACAAATACACCAAAAGTTTCTGCAAGCCATTTGTAAATACGTTTTTACTATCCCTTCTTCAGTTTTATTAACATGGTTCATATTTTCTTCATGATGAACAAATTTTGCTCACTGTTCATTAGTATAAAATCAAGATACTTTAGTGTAGGAAGCTATAAATTTATTTCAATTAATTCGTTCTTTTTATTAGACGTACATGCATTTGAACTTCGTTCGTCTATAACCATGATGAAGGTCATAGAAGCAGTTGAAGTAGTGCATAAATAAAACTAAACCAACGCATTTGTAAAAAAAAAATTATGTTTGAGTTATGTTTAGTTCAAAATAAAAGAAGGTTTTAAAGAAAAAATAAAAGTAAATCCAAAAAAGATTTTATTATAATTATGACACTATTTTTACACGTTGCTGTATACATTTTCATTGAAACGAATGTGAACATATGTCTATATGAATACAAATTTAATTTATGTGAAATAATGCCTATTAAGATAATACGAATACTAATAAATGTCTATATTATACATTCTAAGTATATATACCGCTAGACAAGTCAGTTGTCTAAAAAGTTGAATGATTTACATCATGTTTACTAAATAACGATTATAAAGTATCAAAATATCTTGAAAATATTATTTCAACTTTGACATGAATATTTTCTACCGTTATTTAATTTTTTTTCAGTCATGTGTGTAAAATAACTTCATTCCATATAAAAACGGTTCACGTGAAATTATAACAACATTAACAGCAATATAGCTTGTTTTGTTATCGTTCACATATATGATCTCTTTAAGAAGATTACAAAATTACTTCATTTTTCAAAACAAATTCTTAAATGGTAGCTCAGTTGGTGAAAGGCGTGTCTCGCACTGGCGTGTTCCGAACATTAACGAACACACCCGAGACCACCCGAAGGTGATCCACGCCCGCATCTTCTACTCTCAGTTGCCAACTGTCTGCTCAATCATTCAGAATATGGAAACTTAAAGGAAATACTTAAAATCTAAATTTATCTTTCTTCAAGGTCGACTGAGATCAATTTGTTAAACTTTTTCGTATTTTGTTTTTATATCATGTATGCGAACTATGTACAAATTTAGAGTAGTGTATGTATATGTAATCGGGAAATATCTCAAGTTTCTCAAATAAGTCTTTAATATCTCTACTTACCAGAATAAAAATTACACACGTCAAATTTTCTTCAATTGTTTTTAGTTGAAATCATTCTTAGGTCTACGGAGGACATTATAAAGCAAGTACTGCGACAAGTTATCAGTAGAACTCAACCTAGAAACTGGGAACCAATATCAAGAAAAGCCAAGGAGCGCATAAAAATATCAAATAATGTCTCAAATGTAGCTACAGCTCGTATAAATGCATTAAAGAACATTTGGCATGATTTGAGGAAATTTTCTTCGTGTTTGTTCGCTTTAGACCATACAAATATTCAATTTTTGAGTAAAAATATGAAAATGCGTTATTCTGATCATTTAATTAATTCAAAAAATATTTAAATGTTTATACTATGAAACAGTTTTATTGTGAATTGGTTTATCTCAGCTGCACGGCATTAGAAATTAATTAGCGAAACGTCAATGTAGTTTTAAAATGGAAAACTCTACTACTTTTTTTCTCTTATTTTAATTATGTTTTGTTTTCAAGAATTGTTTTTTGTGTTTGATTATTGTTTGGGAATACGTTTTGGCTGAAAGCATTTCGTGTTCGTTAGTACCTTTCCTGCTCGAGTTACCCTACTTAAACCCGCCTTGCTAGTTCTGTTTGTATGAAAAATATTTGTTTTAAAATTTTGACAAATTTACGGCTTAGTTTATCAGAAAACAAATATCTAAATTGTTTTTAAAGCTGTATGCAAAATTTAACATAATTTTGTTTTTAGTTATTCTTTTTAATGAATAGTATGAACTAATTAAAATATATATAACCACTGTTATTCCAACTAAATTATTTTTACTATAATTTTTTTTCCTAACAAATAAATTATCAAAATTATACTTCTCCAAAACATGTAAAATTTAACTGGAGGTGGTCTGGCCACCTATTGGACATGCGTTCCTGGCTAATGCACAGACATGTCTGGTCACCGACTTGACGCGTTGGCCTGACTAACCTACTGGACGTGCGTTCCTGGCTAATGCACGGACATGTCTGGTTACCGACTTGACGCGTTGGCCTGACTAACCTAATGGACGTGCGTTCCTGGCTAATGCACGGACATGTCTGGTTTCCGACTTAACGCGTTGGCCTGACCAACCTACTGGACATGCGTTCCTGGCTAATGCACGGACATGTCTGGTTACCGACTTGACGCGTTGGCCTGACCAACCTACTGGACATGCGTTCCTGGCTAATGCACAGACATGTCTGGTTACCGACTTGACGCGTTGGCCTGACCAACCTACTGGACATGCGTTCCTGGCTAATGCACGGACATGTCTGGTTACCGACTTGACGCGTTGGCCTGACCAACCTACTGGACATGCGTTCCTGGCTAATGCACAGACATGTCTGGTTACCGACTTGACGCGTTGGCCTGACCAACCTACTGGACATGCGTTCCTGGCTAATGCACAGACATGTCTGGTCACCGACTTGACGCGTTGGCCTGACTAACCTAATGGACGTGCGTTCCTGGCTAATGCACGGACATGTCTGGTTACCGACTTGACGCGTTGGCCTGACCAACCTACTGGACATGCGTTCCTGGCTAATGCACAGACATGTCTGGTTACCGACTTGACGCGTTGGCCTGACCAACCTACTGGACATGCGTTCCTGGCTAATGCACAGACATGTCTGGTCACCGACTTGACGCGTTGGCCTGACTAACCTAATGGACGTGCGTTCCTGGCTAATGCACGGACATGTCTGGTTACCGACTTGACGCGTTGGCCTGACCAACCTACTGGACATGCGTTCCTGGCTAATGCACAGACATGTCTGGTCACCGACTTGACGCGTTGGCCTGACTAACCTAATGGACGTGCGTTCCTGGCTAATGCACGGACATGTCTGGTTACCGACTTGACGCGTTGGCCTGACCAACCTACTGGACATGCGTTCCTGGCTAATGCACAGACATGTCTGGTTACCGACTTGACGCGTTGGCCTGACTAACCTAATGGACGTGCGTTCCTGGCTAATGCACGGACATGTCTGGTTACCGACTTGACGCGTTGGCCTGACCAACCTACTGGACATGCGTTCCTGGCTAATGCACAGACATGTCTGGTCACCGACTGTACGTGGCTGGTTAATCGACTGACATGTGGAGATGTGCTGAAAACACATTTCATGGCATGCAAAGGACTCGCTTCGTTTTCTAAAAAGACTGTACACATCGAGAAACGCTTGTGATTGGCTTGTTTTTGTAATTGTAGAATTTCTTTTATTATTATTATTTTTTTTTTAACTTTTATCTTGAACCTGTCCTCCTTTTTGGTAATATTAAAATTATTATATTTTATTGCATCAAGCAAGGATAGAACCAACGTCGGTTGTCGATCGACTAAATCATTATTTTTTTAACAAGTGATTTTTTTAAATTATTTTTGGAATTTTTCTTAATTTCTAGTTAAAAAATTACAGAATTTCAAGATGGCGGCCTAGACGACCAACAAGACAGCGTGCGCCCTGGTAATAAATAATTATACTCTATCGGGTAAAAATTAAACTAATATGACGACAGCGCTCTCCAGTTAACGAAAATAAGATGGCGACCTCCACCAGACGACAACAATATGGCGGACCCAAGATGGCTGCCATATCGTCATACTGACTGATGTAATATCTGCCATGGCATTAGTGGTGTGAGGCCGGTGGCTTCCGTGGAGGAAGGATCCGTCGCCATTTTTAATCGAATGACCTCGCCGGGTTCACACCAAGGACTCCAAACTCCATGACGTAAGTAAGTTTTAAGATTTTAATTAAAATTTTTACCTTAAAAATCTGATAATAATTACGGATTTTCAAGATGGCAGCCATAACGAAAAGTATAACGATGACGTCATACACAACCAAGATGGTGTGCGTAATGAAAAGTGCAGCATTCTAGAATCCAATATGGTGGACATAGCGAAAAGTATAATGTTCTAGAATCCAAGATGGCGGGATTTTTTTGGAATTTTTTAGTCAAAAATATAATAATTTTAAGTTTACGGTCAAGATCAAGGTCATGACCTGGACGGCTTAGAGCAACTTGCTTTTAGGAATCTTAAGCCGTTTTTACGAATTTTAGTTTTTTCAAAGGCATTGAGACATTTTGAACATCGAATTTTTTATTTTTTTACAGGAAAAAAGGTAAATTTTCTCTGAAACGGAAATTTTTCCTTTGAAATAGAGAAAATTTTCGTAATTTTGAGTCATTTTGAGTCATCCAAGATGGCCGCCGTGACGACAGAATCCAATATGGCGGACACCGGCACCACGCCTCGGCACCAGAGCTTAGATGCCCTTTTATATACTACCTAAGTTATTCTTAAAAATGCGTTTATGCCTAGTTATCAACAAGACGAGTCTTATTGTGCCTACGGCATTCCAAGGAATCCATGTAACTGCGAACAGATGTGAACTATGACCTCCAAACCGGCAGCCCACGAGTGTTTGTTTGTTTGTTTGTTCACTGAGCCCCTGGGACTCCCTTCCTCTGCAACCGACTCCAGTCCAACTCGAGACTAGTCACCGGAAAGTGAACTGCACCGCGCGCAGAGGATTGCGTAATGAATGCCTTTTAATTTACTTTAAGCTCGTCTCCAGTTGCTATCGCGTCTTCTGCTTCCGGCTAATACTATGCACAACCTCCCCCCCCCCCTCCCCACCTTCTTCAGCCTACACCTCACTTAGCTGCGTCTGGTACTCCACAACCTTTCAAAACTCACCTCCCCTTTTTCTTTTGCCCGAACTCCAGCCGTCGCAACCTTCCCCTAGCTTCACTCCTGAGTCGCGAGTCGTCATGTATTTGCTACCGAATTCCGCTTGGCTCAATGCCTTATTTTTTTTACGTACACACTTCTCCGCTCCCAATTCTTCTTTACTTTCCGTTCGACTATCTGCTCGCTCGGCACCACATCCAACGAGGTCTACATCACTGGACGCGCGAATTCACCTATGAAACACCTTCGGTTTAATTAAACTGAAACAGATTCACCATACACTAAGGTTCTCGGAAATTCATTTATCTATGTCAGATTTTTATAAAATAAAATCATTCACAAGGACACAAGTCCTAACCATTAAAAAAAAAAAAAAATTGTGACCGGGTCTTCCAGTACTCGATAACGAACCAATTCATGTGTTCTCGTTGTTGCAATTTAACTTACTACACGAAACATGGACATCAATTTTAACGTAGAATTATTGAAAACAATTCCGAGCGTGATAAATATATGAAAAATTTTCATTTTAAGGAAAAACGGTAAATATTTTTCCCTTTCTTAAAACTGAACTATAATTCTGTTTTACAAGATGGTACGATCGTTTTTGAGGTTGTGCTTCTTTAGGTGCGTTGACGGTTAGATTTTATTATGCGCCAGAAATGCAATGTAATAAGCGTGCATTACACAACGGAAATCTGACAGATTGGAAGTCTAATGCGCATGCGTGCAGAACCTGCCATAGCCTCGAGCCGAAGTCGACAAGATTGTGGACCCACAGGGGATGTACTAAGTGTATTGGTGTGCCAAATTGAAACTATCCTGGAATCAGGGCCGTAGCCAGGATTTTGCGAAGGAGGGGGTCCAATTAATTTGTATGTCGCCTGGCTCTTTATAATAACATTTTAAAATTTAGAGTATCACATTAAGATTAATTGATAATTAATGAGATAAAAATTACTTAAATAAACACATAACTCTTTAATTTGATTAAATATTTTTAATGTTTAAATATATTGTTCTTCATTCTTGTATCAAGTACAGACAAGTAATAAATACATAAGAACACATTAAGGTCCTTAAAAACATTAATCACACATGCAAGTTGTATTAAAAACAAATATTTACAGTAACAGCCTTCTATTTCCTTTACGTGCCATAACATTTAACACATCATCTGCTTTAAATGGTACAGGATAATGTATAGACATCAATGATAAGCCAGTTAATCTCTCTTTTGACATCTTATTCCTTAAGTAAGTTTTAATTCTTTTTAGTGATGAAAATGATCTCTCTGCTTTGCAGGTAGAGACCGGCAAAGATGCCAAAACACACAGTAAATAATGAATAGTTGGATAAAAGTTTTTGTCGCATGCATCTAAAATTGACATAATCTGAGATGGTGAGAGATCTCTCTCACTTGAACTCCATTTTTTACACCACAGAATATACTCTGCTTCAAATGCACTTTGTGAAATTCTGTGTTCATAATAAACTTTCAGTCTTTCCATAATTTCAGTTGTATGTTCCAGTTTACAGTTTTTTGGAAGCAGCATCTCAATGGCAGACAAGAACACTTTGTTTTGACTAAATCTCTGGTGTAGATTCACAATGAGTGAATCTACAGCAGGAATGAAGACTGATCTTCTATAGTACTCTTCGGGTGAATCATGTGGAATATTGTCCCTATTAGTTTGTTTTTTTTGCCTGTCTTGGAATATCAATCTGAGACTCTAAAACGGTTTCAGCGATAGCTAATTATTTCTGGAAGATCTTGTGAAATTCACTGTTATCTTGTTCACCTGTGCGGAGGTCTTTGAGAACCTGTACAATGTCTTCACTGAACTTAACTGCTGAAGATAGTTCATGTTGAGGATTTTGGAGGTATGTTGAAAGTGGTAATGTCAGACTGAAAAGATATTCACAAACTAGCACTGACACTAAGAAGCTTCCTTTCTCCATAGCAGATAGAAGAGTTGAAGCGGTACTTGAAAATGACCGGTCCAGTTCTGAGAGATCTTGAAGACTTGGAACTATTGCAGGAAAAAGCTCAACAAATGTGTTAATAGAGATTTGACGCTCAACAAATCTTGTTTCACAGACTGCCAACAATCTATATTTCTTTGATTCTGGCAGAATCTTGGCAATTTTATCTTTTAAAAGGTTTCCTGCTTGAGCATTGTGCCTAAAGAACTTGGTTACTTCTTTTAAAACTCCAAGGCTGTTTGAGATCAATGGTACATTAAGTGATTCAGAGAGGACTAAATTCAGGCGATGACTTGAGCAATGGACATACATTGCTTTTGGATAGAGTTGGAGGATTCTTGTTTGAACACCTGTTTTACAACCATTCATTGTGGAAGCTCCATCATATCCTTGACCAATTAATTTGTCTAGGTCAATACCTAAACCATGGCATGACTCCAAAATTTTTGTAGTCACATTTTCTGCAGATAGATCTGTCAGTGGAAAAAAAGTTACAAAATCTTCCCTGAGAGATGGCTGGCCCTCAGTCATTACATATCTGATACACAGTGAGAACTGCTCTTGACCCGACACATCCAGTGTTTCATCCCCAATAATGGAGAAACATTCAGCATTGTTGATATTTTTTGCTAATCTTTCTTGAATAAGCTGGCCACAAATACCTATTATTTCATTTTGAATTTCTGGGCTGAAGTAGGACGAATTTCTGGAGCCATGAAGCATATGATTCTTCAGTTTTTCATCAATACTTGCTCGGTATCTAATTAGAGCCCTAAACTTTCCATCTTTTTTTTCGGGCTTTTCAAGAGTGATAGGACCACTGTCATCATCCCCTCGAAGAGGTAGCTCATTTTCACCACAAAAAATTATTGTTTCAATAATAGGTAGTATAGCAGCCCTATTCTCTTCTCGCTCTTTCATCCTCTTACTGCTTAAAATAGTTGCCACATCCTGAAGTTTCCCTGACATCACCTTAAGAAAGTTTTCGGCAGAAACTGTTGCTAACATGTGGTAATTAGTCTTTGAATGATTCTGAAACTTTTCCAATGCATCCTTCCATTTTCTAAAAGGTTGGCCTACTAATGAGGCATTTCGTACAGAAAAGTCATCATTCCCTACACAGTCTGATGCAAAAAGAACACAGTATTTACAATACGCTCCATCTTTTACCTTAGAATATGCTAGCCATCCCCATCTTTGAAGCCAACTGTGCTGGAATTTCAGATATTTATTTTTGAACTGAGTCGAAGGAAACTTGAATGATAATTCTGGGACAAAAAGTTCCGTTAATACATTGTGTAAATTTTCTACAGTGATTTTGATTACTGGTGCAGAAGAGTGAAATATATCTTCAGAAATGACTTCTATATCAACTTTAGATAAACTTACTTGCATCGATGGATCTCTGTTGGTGTTGCTTTCTCCTTGTCCAAGAGGTGTGTGAGAGGAACTGCAGGAATAATGTTGATTTGCATCTTGTGTAATGTAGGTCCTATCTTGTTGAGACTCGACAATCTTTCTTGGTCCAGGTCCAGGAAGTGGTGGGTCGAGATGACAGCTGGCAATGTTCCGGGATTGTTCTTCGTTTTCATTAGACTGAAATTATCCATCAAAATTTTTAATATTTTTTGTGAAAAAATCCTAATTATACATTTCTTAGATTTTTAAAAATTTATAAATGACCAAAAAATTTTGTAAGACCTTATGTAGCCCTAAACCTAATATTTAAACATAGATATTTCTTAAAATAATAGTTACTCAGCATATTAAAAATACAGTTTTGGACAGTTCTTGGAAAGCAGTGCATCTACTATATATCCTTCCGCCGCTGTTTCTCTGTCAATAAAACAAAGCACTTTTGCATACAACTGAGTTTTTCGGTGAGATTATTTAAATACTATCACGATCGTGTTAGTGTAAATGGGCACCGGAAGCACCTATTTTATTTATTCATTTATTGGGGAGGGTAAGAGGATAAAACCATTAATTTTTTTCTCACTCTTAAAAGCCCAGAAACCATATGTTACAAAGTTTCGTTGAAGTAGAGCATATGGATGAAGAATTACTTTCTATAAATTATGACTTTAAAAACATGCAAAGTCCTTTTCATTCTGTCCTCTGTTTACTCTGTTTAAGAGAAGGGGCTACAATAACTTACTATGAGAAAAGAAACACATTTATTCAAGGCCTAACCTAAAGTAAGAAAAGTGCTTATGTAACATAATTTATAACAATGATTGCAGTAAAGTTTAAGTAGGAATTGTACACGTTTTTGTATAACGGTATACAAAACCTTAATTCTTGAAAGACTTTTCTACACGTATTAAACCATTTACAACCAATACACAGAAAAGTGTGTTTAGATTCAACAGTGTGAGATACTCATCCCGCGTGCTAAGCACTAATTTTATTCGTCATAGTGGGAAAATAATTTCTAAAAACTGAAATGATAACCACTTTTTTTTTCCTTTAATAATTTGGTCATTAACTAAGTTTCAAACACTTGTATTTTTTATTCTTCTACGATTGGGCCACAGTGTCTTCCATGCCATAAGAATATCAAAGCCAATAAACAGACCAAAAACAAACAAACAATAAAATCACATTCAACCGCGTCATGACTAAAATGGCTTTTAGCAAAGATAGCAACCATTGATCAAACGAGAGAAAATACATTAGACACAAAAATAAGTGAAATTTCCCAACCTCTAACTTTAGTGCACAGGTGTTCGTTATCAATTTAAAATTTTACTAAACTGTCTGCATATCAAAAATAAAGTCACTCGGTTCACTCTGTTGAAGCATGAAAGACGGACAAACAAACCAATAAACCCACAAACACACTTTCGGATTTATAATATGTGCATAGGTTTAACAAATAAAATAATATCTTATAACATCAAACTTACCTGAGGAGAGTCAGCTACTCTTTTTCTTTTCGTCCGCGTCACGAACTTGTCCATGTTAGACGTGTGATTGCGACTGACTGAGGAAATTTGCCCGTAGAAGTGCGTGAACTGATATCAAAAATAGATTATGTCGGAACCAAATACTGCCCTCTTTGAAATCCGAGATCGAGGAAAGTTGAGTAAAAAATGGGAAGATAGAGACTACCGGAGCCCAGTATGGACATCAATAATCCTTCACAAACACTATCTCTGTAGGTAACCTAAGCAAATCTTCTGTATTTTCTTCGGGTTTAGCTTCTTTCTCGTGAACCGGGAAGGGGGGGGGGTCCGGACCCCCCGGACCCCTCCCCTGGCTACGTCCCTGCTGGAATACATTTTGTAAACCTGAATACTCTTAACCAAAATATAATAGCAACTTTAAAAAAATTGGTTGTCTGTAAAGTCGGTTTACGGATGATAGTTTAACGTGACGTCATAACAAAACATTGATGAAATGATTGCATACTTTTATGAATAAAATTGAATCATTTTTATTGAACTATCACCATTTTGTATGGATACAAAGAAGGAGTGAAATGAAATCTACAATTTAATTGATAAATTTACTTTTATTTGCACTCATTAATTCAAATATGTTTATTACTTTAACGAAGAGATTATTTAAACTATAAGTTTTATACATGTTGCTATTTAATCTTCTTCCAATCTGTGTTATTCTGTTAAGGATAGGACGATGATAGGAAAAGTAGGAAACGAATGGGAGTGTTTCAAGTTTAATGTGCCTCGAAAAAGTCAAATCGATGGTTGTTCCAATCGAGTGGAAGAGAGATAGATGCGGCGCAAGCGTACAATGAGCATAACGGGACACAGCGTAACGGGACAATGTGCGTAACGGGATACTTTTTCGTGCGTGCAGCCGGTGTTCATCGATTTATTAGACGTTGTCAAGTCAAAATAACTATAATTTATCAGCAATGTACAATTTTGTTGGGATGAACATGGCGCCAAGTATATTAAACGTTCTGTTGGTTCTCTAAAATGTTACGAGCGTGGCGCTATCTTTGAAGTATTTTACAAACTAAAAGTTTCTTTGTACTTCTGGTCGGCGACTTCTCGCCGCACGTTGAGATTCTGAGGGTAGCCGCCCTTCCAGGCGCGTCCCCTGCTTTTTCTCCTCTGACTGCTGAGCCTGTCTGGAGCTGAGTGCTCCTATTTGCAAGAAACCATATTTGACATTTCTAAAACTTTGCTGCGCTCTACTCCAGTCTTATGACAACATTTAATAAATATTCTCCTGTCAATTTTCTAAAACAAATATTTGAAATAACAAATCGCCGGTGGTACCAAAACACATTTAACCTTTCTGACAGCTGACAACAAACTAAAATCCAATATGGCTATCAATAAACAGTTTTTTAGTAAAGGTTTGCCAACACAACAACGAAAAAATTGCGCGAATCGATTTAAACACAATCCACGAAATTACAAAAATCGTTACTTTTTTAACACACCTCGTAACTGAACCATAATATATTTTTTTTTTTATTGTAATTGGAAATAAAAATTTTGGAAATACATTTTCCTTTTTTATTTTATCAAGAGCATCGTATGTTATAGTTCAATTTTAAATTCTAATGAATCGTTTTCGAAATACCCCATCTTAGTTTCAACGGTTTTTATCAATATGTTTCTATATTATTTAAATTAAAAATATTTGCTCTTTTTGGCATAGCACATAATTTTAAGAAAAACATTCTTATGAATAGTGACCGATTGCTAAAATAGTTTTTCCTGTGAAATGATTATTTGTGTTTAGCATTGAATTATTATTTTTGGTCAGAATGACTAAAACTATAATAATACTGTCAATGAGCACTAATTTATAATCTTAGAAAATCAAGAAGAATGAAAATTGAAATTATATATTCATATTGGTATTAAAGATAGTAAAAAAAAATAATATTATTAACAATCAGGTTATTATCAATCTGGCAACAGTGGTCTCATTCACTCTGTGCTGTAATCTAAGCGTGATACAGATAATTCCCAATGGATGTTGGCAATCATGCAACGCCTCCTTAAATTTAACCCTTTTGGGGTGTATCAGGGGTAAATCAATAAGTCTTGAAGTCTTCTACTTTAGGTTTTTTTTTTGTTTCTACTTCAATTTTGATTCGCTCGGGTTGCAGTGTCCAAGGTTGCATCCTGTAGTTATTATTATTATTAGTATAATAAGTTTTAATTCTTCGCGAATCTTCCACCAGATTGTTACTAACTATTTTATTTATATATTTAAAAAAAAGTATATAAATAGCATAAATATGTAGTCCCATTTATCAACGTCCAGCCGAAAACAGTTGATAGGCAAGTAAACACAAGTTCTGAAATTTAAAAAAAAAATAAAGTTAAATAAGTGTCGTAGTTTTCAAGTTATAGAATTTTTTTTTCAAAAGTTTTCAATCCCCATCGCGCATGAAATAGTTATATGCTGTAACTAACAAAAAATTGCTGAGCATTCATAAATAACCGAAAAATTGATCACTGTTCAAAATAAAATCAAACATGCTATATTTTTAAGGGAAAAATTATTTGAAAGACTTATGCAGCTAAAAATCTTTGAGATATGACACCTGATAAAACACAATATACATAATGTATATGATTGTGTATTTGTTGTAAGCGTGAGTCGGACTTCAGTCCGTAGCGAGAAGTGACGCGCACTTGCGCCACTCTGCCCCGCCACGGAGGAGTGACGCGCACTTGCGCCACTCTGCCCCGCCACGGAGGAGTGACGCGCACTTGCGCCACTCTGCCCCGCCACGGAGAAGTGACGCGCACTTGCGCCACTCTGCCCCGCCACGGAGAAGTGTCGCGCACTTGCGCCACTCTGCCCCGCCACGGAGAAGTGACGCGCACTTGCGCCACTCTGCCCCGCCACGGAGAAGTGACGCGCACTTGCGCCACTCTGCCCCGCCACGGACGAGTGACGCGCACTTGAGCCACTCTGCCCCGCCACGGAGAAGTGACGCGCACTTGCGCCACTCTGCCCCGCCACGGACGAGTGACGCGCACTTGCGCCACTTTGCCCCGCCACGGAGAAGTGACGCGCACTTGCGCCACTCTGCCCCGCCACGGAGGAGTGACGCGCACTTGCGCCACTCTGCCCCGCCACGGACGAGTGACGCGCACTTGCGCCACTCTGCCCCGCCACGGAGGAGTGACGCGCACTTGCGCCACTCTGCCCCGCCACGGACGAGTGACGCGCACTTGCGCCACTCTGCCACGCCACGGACGAGTGACGCGCACTTGCGCCACTCTGCCCCGCCACGGACGAGTGACGCGCACTTGCGCCACTTTGCCCCGCCACGGAGGAGTGACGCGCACTTGCGCCACTCTGCCCCGCCACGGACGAGTGACGCGCACTTGCGCCACTCTGCCCCGCCACGGACGAGTGACGCGCACTTGCGCCACTCTGCCCCGCCACGGACGAGTGACGCGCACTTGCGCCACTCTGCCCCGCCACGGACGAGTGACGCGCACTTGCGCCACTCTGCCCCGCCACGGACGAGTGACGCGCACTTGCGCCACTCTGCCCCGCCACGGACGAGTGACGCGCACTTGCGCCACTCTGCCCCGCCACGGACGAGTGACGCGCACTTGCGCCACTCTGCCCCGCCACGGACGAGTGACGCGCACTTGCGCCACTCTGCCCCGCCACGGAGGAGTGACGCGCACTTGCGCCACTCTGCCCCGCCACGGAGGAGTGACGCGCACTTGCGCCACTCTGCCCCGCCACGGACGAGTGACGCGCACTTGCGCCACTCTGCCCCGCCACGGAGGAGTGACGCGCACTTGCGCCACTCTGCCCCGCAACGCCAGGCTCCCTCGCGGTAATCTGCGAGGCTGCGGCTCGCCTGTCAGCCGGGAATGAAGAGCCTTTCCCGACCGCACCTCCACCTTATTAAAAAAGGAGCCAGGAAGAATAAAACTAGCGATTAGTGTAAAGAGGTCATCCTAATATTCCCGCGGGAAGTCTCCGCCTTCCCTCGTGCCACCACTTGTTTCCTTGGGCTTCCTTGGCGTGCTTTTCTCCGGCTCGGCGGACTCTAACCCCAACCGGAGAGCTTCTGTGACCCTGTCAGCCTCTCTCAGCGCTGAAGATAACAACCCACTATCAGCTCTGCAAACAAACAAGTCTCTGTTGTGAATGGTGTGAGCGTCTAAGAAGCAAAGCATCAAGAATCATCAATTAAATGGTTTCAGTTTTCAATCTACGTAAATTTCACTTCTAATGCAAAATATTCTGTTTCTGGTATCCATGCAATATTTTAACCATAAAAAAAATAATTGGTTGTCCGTAAAGTCGGTTTACAGACGATAGTTTAACGTGATAACGTCTTAACAAAACATTGATTAAATGATTGCATACTTTATGAATAAAATTGAATAATTTTTATTTTAATAATAAAATAATAAATAGTTGAAATTATACTATTGATCAGATTTTTAAAATCTAAGAATAATTAATCTTTATTGCCGAAATTGTTGTTGTAATAAGCAATGAAAACCACATTAACTTTTCACTTCACTTTATAAACAGTTGAGTGGAAGAGAGATAGATGCGGCGCAAGCGTACAATGACCGTAACGGGACACAGCAGAACGGAACAATGTGCGTAACGGGACACATCATAACGGAACTATGTGCGTATCGGGACACAGCGTAACGGAACAATTTGCGTAACGGGACACTTTTTCGTGCGTGCAGTCGGCGTTGATCGATTTATTAGACGTTGTCACGTCAAAAAACATAATGGTGTAGGTTAACCTTAAGTCATACGTGTGATTTTCGTAAAGTTAAATTGTAATAAATAATCAAATTCAGTGCAAAAAATTTCTACTAAGCAAAACATCGTAATTTTATCTAACAAGTGAGCATATCATATTACATAGAGCTGACGTTTCTTGGGTCGACTATGCATACTAGCTACTTACCCGACAGTCTAGTGTGGATAACTACATTTAGTATAACTATGGAAAAATACAACACAGTTTAAAACAGCAAACAATACGTTTTTTAACATGACATAATATAGCTTCCTTTCAGATTAAATAAATTTTTGTCATATTAACAAAAATAATTTTGCAAGCCGTAAAGCACTGTTTTATTAACTGTCAAGAAGAATATTTATGTAAGATACAAATTAATTCATAAAACAAACTTTAATATGTAAAGATGATTTCGTAGATTTTTTACTTTAATATTTTATTTTAACTTTCCAGCCATCTTATTAGGAACTAGCTGTCCGACCCGGCTTCTCACGGCTATACTAATGGAAAAAAATTAAGCCACGTCTCCCATTTACAGTAATGGCAAATAAAAAAAATCAGTGATAATTTATTACAATGCTGTATAATGTACCGGAGAGAAAATAAATAGCAACGATGGTTTCCCGACTCGTGCACGCAACGTACAACTGATGTACCCGTACTTCGCTACGGCAGTCTACAGGCAGATCACTCTTGCGCCGCTCATTATACATGCCCCTCCTTGTGGGTACGCCACTGCCGCGCGATGCCCGTTGCCATGGAGACGCAGAAGGCATGAACAATGCATAATCCTGTTCTCATGCAGACAAAGTACCCACTGTTGCCTGGTTTTAACCACCCATGGGATCTAATTTTCGGAAAATGTCATCCTGCGTAACATAAGGAACATTACTGTGAAGTTTCAAGTCTGTAAAATATATATACTTGAAAAATAAGGGCTATTTAGATAGTTAAAGTACCCGCAAAATTTCAACGGTGATGAGGACTGCACTAACAAAGAAATAGTCGTTGCCATAGAGACGAATGAAGCATCAACAAAGCAACAGCCGTTGCCATGGTGATTTCCTACCAAAAACTGGACATTTTGATATATTACGCCCCCGAAACTCCCCTTGGGATCGGATTTCCGCATAATACGTTCTTAGTGAGCGTCTACATCACAAAATGAGTAACTATGCTAAATTTCAAGTCAATCGGGTGTATAGTTTTAGAGATATCGTGATGAGTGAGTCAGTGAGTGGTATTTCGCTTTTATATATATATATATATATATATATATATATATACATACAAGTCCTTGTCAGAATTGTAACGGGAGAGGAAAATTATTGATGGTCCGAAAAATGAAAGTTAATTAAAGATAATAAAAATAATTCTAATAAAAAAAACAATAGTTTAGGTTTGCGATTTAAAGTGATAAAAGTATTTAAATACTAATTGAACTCTTATGAGGGTACTGATTGCTTCGTTGTTAATATAATACGGGTGTTTGTTACTTGTATGGGAAAATTAAGAATGATAAGGCATCTAGTGCGTGGCAACAATGTTAATAGGCAATAGGAAATAAACTTCTAGCGCCTGCGGCATTGTCAACACACACTTCGTACGTGTACTGCATGTTGTATCTAACCCCCTCCAACGCATTTGATTCTAAATTTGACTTTTAGTAAGGATCCCTAATGTTATTGATAATATAGCCTATAGTCTTCCTCGATAAATTTACTACCCAACACTGAAAGAATTTTTCAAATCGGACCAGTGGTTCCTGAGATTAGCGCGTTCAAACAAACAAACAAACTCTTCAGCTTTATAATATTAGTATAGTTTTCTCTGCGACATGTCGGACAGACAGCATTTTTATTTTATGCTTGAGCCATTGCTACATTTTTGAGTATCTACTCCTTCAGCTATGAACGTTTACGCGTGACTGGCAGTGTTAGCGCTGAGTTCATCACAGTATCGGATATCTTCTTTAAGCTTTAAATGGACTGAGGCTTACGCGGCGAAGCAACCGTTAGGCACACAGAAATAGTTTATATTTCGGAGCCTAATTCATTATTTACAAGCTAAAATTTGTGCCTAAGATTCAACACTTGCGTTTTTTAGAAACTACGTGAACTTCTCGTGTAGATTTTTAAGTATAATAATTTGTAAGGACAAACTTAAAATTTTTTAATTTCGTTGTACTAAACATTTCTGGGAGAAACTATTTTTTTTTGTAAATGGTGGTTAAAGTACTTAGAACTGGATTATAAAGTGTACTTTTAGGAAATATACATATGAATACATTTTATTTCTCAAGGGTATTGCTATAATTTTATTTTATTTACATGTTTATATTAATGTTACAAAGCGAGAGACCAGACCGCGATGCCAAGTTCAGAGCTGGCAGGCAGCTCTGCACGGTCAGTAAGGCCCGCTGACGTAAGGCATGCCACGCACTCCTGGCCCGATTACAAGGGTCGTCGCTCTTCCCCTTCCCCCTCCGCTCACGGAGCAACGTCCTGCCGCGACACCATTATCTATCGCTGAGCGGCCTTGGGAATTCCGCGGGCCGTGGCGTGAGTGAACGACGCTATTCTCGACGCTTCGAGAGTCGGGTCGGCCCGGGTTGACGCGACTCGCCCCAGCCGTTCTTGACAGTTCTAGAAGGGCGCCACATACTACTTAAGCAGCGACGCCTGCCTCCGCGGGAGTTTTTTGGGACGACGGTGAGTACCGTGAGTGTCGCGGGTGCGGCGAGAGGTCCAATAGGAGTGCGGCCCACAGTGGAACTTGACAGACACTGAGTGATTTGAGGACAACAATTTTTTAAGTGCCAGTGATATGTGATGGAACATTTTAAGTTCAATGATTTATTATTATGTGAACATTAGTAATCAATAGAGACCGGAAAAATTCGCGGATTCGTTTCGCTATATGCTAAAATGCAAATAATTTTACCTTTACGCAACATCTGCTATTGGTTCACTGTTAACCTGGAGGACTGTGGGCCAATCATAGACCCTCAGTCAAAGCAGTATCTAATCACGAGTCTCCCAATTGAGACGCCTCACAAGTCAGCAGCCAATTAGCAGGCGACGTTTGCCCGAGTGTGCAGAAGATCGTGGAGTCTATCCTGCCGGTCATTGAACCCGCGAATTCTTCCAGTCCCTAGTAATCAATAAAACTGTAATAAAACTAATTGGGCTATCCCTTACGAAAATGATGGTGCTTTGATGTACAACTTATGGCTTGAGTGTACTTGCGGTAAACCTCTGTCGCTTCATGAAGAGACTCGTGAAAGAACATCTAAAGACAGCCAATACTATCCTTCACGTATTCGGTGCGTCAAATTTCGCCTGAGTGGTCAATTTCAGTCAAGGTACTTCATTTAGAGGTTACTACTCATTACAGATGATATCAGTGTGCTAAACTGACGTGACAGTAGTTGGTTTGCAGGATATTAAAAAAAAAGGAATTTCTGCCCAAAAGACAGTCCAGTACAAGTAAACGAGCCACGCCATTCTTATCAACAGATATACCATCATGCATGTACCGGTTTGCATTATAACCTCTGATAGCAGACTATATACTAACACTTTAGTTATTGGCCATATATCTGTTGCATTTATCCCTGATTTTTTTTTTTTCGTTTATGCTGACACACGTAAAGAACCAATCAAGTTTTATATGTTTTTTACTCTGTAAAATATTTTTAACTATTCACAAGGAAATTATTTGAAAACTAGTTCTCGAAAAATATGGTTGTACTGTTACAAGTAAAATATTGCCTAAATCACAAAATTGAGACATAAAACTGTATGTTATCCCTCCATGTTTAATCTAATTTATAAAATTACAAAGCATGCTGGTTCAGGTAATTTATTAGTTATATATTCCACACGAATGTGTTCTAACAATTTGGCCATTATATTTGTATACACAAGACAATGTTACGGCAAATATTTTCAAAAGAATTATTTCTTAGACTTACGATTTTATTTTAATTTTTTTTTAAATTTTGATTCCCAGAGAAATATTTTTAAAAATCCAAATTTAAAATAGAAGTAACCGTTTGAAATCTAAGATATCTGACTCCAAATAAGTTTGTAAAGACTATATTTGTAACAGGAAATATTCATTATCTGTCATTTACTATCTGCAATGTCTACTAAATTTTGCAGTATAGTTTATAACCCAAAGGTATTAATTTTTAGTGAAAATTCTTTGGTTTGTTATTCGATAGAAAATTATTAGCTAGAGTTTTAGTGAAATATATGTTAATGATAAAATAACTTTTATATATACACACAAGTGTAAATTAACGGTTACCAATAAAACACGTGAAAGAAATACTTTGAAATGTACTGCTTGAATTACTGTGGCGAATAACAGATTCTCAAGCTTACTTTGTGGGTGGAAAAAGTGGCTTCACATTACTCATTTTATAAAGTTTGTTATTATTTTATATATTTTAACTACAAGTTGGTATAGCACGGTGCTAAATATCTTGAAAGTCTATTTTATTTTTTTAGATCCTCGCTCTAGCTTATGCTCTTAAACTGTCCTTCATTTTCTCTTGTTACCGAGTATAATGACAGGCCACCTCAAGTAAGTAAGTAAGCTTCTTAAAACTACAGGAAATGTATTTAGTTTTCTGAGTAATCTCTGCCTTCTCTTCCCTCCACATGTGAACAAACCTTATTAAAAAAAACTCCTAATACTGCAGGATATATTTTCTCTTCAAACTCCGTAGCTTTTTTTTCTAAGTAGGCTTAGCTCTTGTAGCGTTTCGTCCAACTTTTCCCCGTATTTAACATAGGTACCTGCAACAAAAGTGCGCCCAGCGCAAGAATTCTCGTTTCAAACAAAATCTTGAGCGCAAAATAATCTTTTAAAACATATAAAGGTTAGTAAATACAACGCAGAAAGGAGGGGGAAATAATATGAAAGACATTCAACAGGAGGAGAAAAAAAGCTTATGGATAATGAAGGAAATCCGATTGTTCCAATTAGAAAGAACGAAGGTAGGAATCCCTCGTGTAACTCCGGCTGCAAGCCACAATTCACGGTATGTTTTATGCTTCATTATAGAGTCCTGGCTTCTACGGGTAATGAAGAAAACTGTCCGTCACTCTCTGTTGAAACGAAGCCAAAAAATTAGCACAGTAGCCGTCAATAATTCTCCCTCATTATATCGACATGGACAGCGAACATCTGTGCTCACATCAGATTCATCCTTTAATTTGATGTGTGCCATTTCTCCACCGTCCAACATTTTGTGACCGTGTATGGTCACGAGACGGTAATTTAAGATTCCACACACAAACATTTACGGACATGAAGAAGCTTACCTTTCATGTTAGCGCGTAGGAATAAACAAACATCTTGTGACGTCACGACTCATAGATAGGCTACGGCTGTGTGCGGCAAAGACAGTGCACTTTCAAACAAAAACCATAGGCAAAGTGGAGACTTCACTCCAACACAACATCGAATTCAGTGTTACCAACTCCAGATTTAGAAGAAGAATAAATCCCGGAAATTGGTTTTATATATATATATATATCGATTATGTGAACTGGTATGAAGATCCTTCTAGAACATTCGAGAATCATCTTTATTAAACCAGAGAATTGGAGGGGCAATAGGAATGAAGGGGGGTGAGAAATGGGTATATAAGCTCGGGGTTTTGACCAGTTAGGGATGGAGCAGCAGGACCATCACCATCAACATCATGAGGCATGAGAGAGAGGGAGAGGGATCGACAGCAGGAAAGGTGTTTTGGAGAGCTAAGTATTGGTAGGGTTGTAATTGGTAGGGTTGTAATTAGGAAATGGCCAGTAGAGTTTGAATTATTAATGATGATAATAACCTTGATAGTATGTGTAGTATCTGTTGGACTTGTGTTTTTTTTTGTGAATATGATGCACCTGTTTAAACTTAAGGTGGTGTTTTAGGTGCTCATAAGGTGGATTTGGCACTTGTTCCATTTTTCTGCACCATCTGTGCATTTTCTTGTTTGACGGCCATATTGCTTTCAATAACTCGATTTAGCGCTCCAAAGACCTTGCCTTATGGGTTGGTAGTAGTATAGTTTGGCGGCTCCTGCGCCTGGCTTCTGGCTGTGGATTGGGATTGTCGGTCCGCCATCTTGGATTGTGACGTCACGGCGGCCATTTTTGACCCAAAATTCCTCAAAATTCCTCAAAAATGACTCAAAATGACTCAAAATTTCCCGTTTTCGAGGGAAAAATTCCCGTTTCGAGGGAAAATTTCCCGTTTTATTCCATAAAAATAACATCATCTTGAAATGTCCCCATAGTGGCTAAAATTTCCCCATGGTCAAGCTGCTTTAAGCCACTGGTGGGGAGATTTGACCTTGACCTTTGACCTTGACTTTAACCCGACGGCCATTTTGGATCCGCCATCTTGGATCCGCCATTTTGGATGACGTAATTGTGTGTTCTCGAAAATTCCGGCGATGTGTTATCCACCATTTTGAATTATGACATCACCGTTGCAATTTTCGTTACGGCCGCCATCTTTAACTTTTTTATTTATTATCCGATTTTAACGAAAAAATATTTAAAATTTATAAAAAAATTCAAATGACAAAAATTTAATAAATTATTTATAAAAAACAAGCATTTACGACACGGAGTTCGGAGTCCTCGGTTCGAACCCGGTGAGGGCAAAAAAATAAAAATAGCGACCGATCCTTCCCCTGTGGTAGCTGCTGGCAGACTGACCCCCACCACTTATGTAAAAGTATATATCTTCACCTAGTATGACGTCATGACCACCATCTTGTCTTCGATGCTGGAAGCCATCACCATTGTATCGTCGGCTAGAGTGCGCTGACGCCATGTTAGTTTAATTCTTACCCGCTAGAGTGCAGTATTCATTTATTAATATTACTGTGACACCCGCGATCTTGAAATTTGGCCACCATCTTGAAAATCCGTAATTATTTAACTAGAAATTTGGGAAAAGTTCCAAAATTCATTAAATAAAGTACTCATTAATTTACATACTGATTCGACCGATTCCTGTCCTCAATTCGATACTTGATCGATTCAATAAAGTTTAATTTTATGTAAAAAATAATAATTTCTATAAACCAAGTTCAACATTCTTAAAGAGACTTTAAATCCTCTACTACCATCATCCTATCAGACATCAAGACCACCATATTGGAAATTCGTAATTATTTAGCTATAACTCGTGAAAAAGTTCAAAATTCATTAAATAAATTTGTAATCTATATACTGATTGATTAGGTCGACTAAGATCCTTGGTTCGAAACCAGTAAGAGCAAAAAAATTAAATATAACAATTTAACATAATAGTGACAGGTTCGAGAAAAAAACAACACAAGTTCTTTCACAAAATAAATTTATTACATAATATATATTCTACTACACGAATACTTACGAAAGCCAGCAATCTTATAAACATTTAGGTCCGCTTAGGCGTGAAATGACTAATTCTTAGCTCCAAACGGTTTATACTAGACAGAGTCCAGCCAGAACATTTACACACATAGTTCTCCTCTTCTTGACATAGTTTCTGGATACCGTTTTTAACAGTTTGCTTCACATCGTTAGAACTGTAAATTACTGCAGCCGATGTCTTGAATGCACACTTCTTCACTTCGTCTTCAAATGGATACGGCTTTCCATATATACAGTCCAACCACAAGATATATTTTAATGGTCCATTTGTTGCTACGTCATCAGTAAGCTGATTGATTATGTCCTCTATGATATCATCAAGAAAATTACAAATGTCTTTTGACTCACCTAACGTATTTAGATAATAGTAGTCTTTCAATGTTCCACGAAAAGCAGACTGCGTCAAGTAGAACCCATTATCATTCACTTGTAATGCGCCGAACACAGTCTTATGTTTATTTTCATGTTCAGACGCCATACCAATCGGTTGCTGCACATCGGTTTTCTTGCTTGTACGCTAACGAGTCTCCAATCTAAAGCGAGGAGTGGAAATTTCTACAGGTAGTTCTTCAGTAGACACACGGACTTCACCTTTACATTTTTTCACATGTCGTCGCAACCTATCAATACGTGTAAACCAACCATGACACACATCGCAGCGAAACTTTATTCGAGAAGGATTCTTTTTGCATTTACTCCGCTCATGTCTTCGTGCGTCATGAGCAAATGCGAACGACATATCACAGTAGCTGCAAGGATACCGTGGTGATGAAGACGATCCTTTCAGACCCGAACCAGATGATGTTGTTGCAGTAGTTACACCATCTCCAGGCATACTCTTATGCACATCGATGCATCGTTGTTGTATAGAAACCTTTACATTCTGCCGCACAGCAGGACCTCTACATGTTTCAGGTGTCTTTTCAACTTATCTTGCCTTGCAAATTGCTTACGACATTTGTTACAGCTAAACATTTTGCGAGGAGGATTCTTAACACATTCTCTCTTCTCGTGGCGTCGAGCATTGCTGTTGTTTGAGAAAATCTTGTCACAGTAACAGCACCGATGTTCGTTAGTCGTTCTTGAATCACCAGTCATTGAAGTTTCCATCGAGGACGAAACGAAGTTCGTCGAGTTTTCCTGTGTAGCCAGCACCACCGGCATTAAAGTCTCTCCTGCTGGTGGTATCACGTCTGTTGAAGTCTCCATGAAAAGCATGGATGCAGAAGAAATCTTGTCCGTGTAAAATTTCTGTGTGAGAAGTGCGGTGTACAGGTTACACGAAAATTTTACTTGAAAAAACATTATAAATTTTGTAAAGGTGGGTTTCTAGCATCATCTCTGGTCCTCTAAGGTGCTACACTCCTGAACTGATGTAACGTGATCTGCATGAATTATTTGTATTTTGTCACTCTAAAAACGAAATATAATAATTTATTTTAATAAAAATGATTGTCACATGAACTGAGAAATGTATACGATATATATATATATATACCATGTCAGATTTTATTGTGTATAAATGTACAATTTTAAATAAATTATAGAATTAAAAATATTATTTGATTTATTTTTCTTAACCTACTTCATTCATCTTAATGTAATAAACTACATGTGACACGTAATTTTGGTCGGAGTTGTAATGCACGTTTTGACTTGTTTGTGTGTATTATTATTTTTACCAATAATGTTCAAGACTGTTTATTTTGCTAAAATTATTTTTGTCTGAGTATGTTATCTGCATTCTTAGGATTTTTTATGGGAGATGTTTTGGTAAAGTGCTGGTGTATGTAATACTGTAACGTTAGAGCAAATCTGATAGGAACTTGATTTATTATTTCTGAGAAATAATTTATTACTTTCCGAAATAAAACTAACAGACATGTGGGGAATTTATGGTCTTAAATCGTAACCTGTCATATATTGGTGTACACTACGGAGGTGATATTAAAAAATTGAATAATGTTAATCAATTGCGCACACTTCGGAGTAAGCTGGTGCACTGGCTGGGCTGTAACAGTAAGATTCTGGATACTTGGGAAGCGATTTTTCGTCCGAATTACTCACACATTCGTACCGATTACTAACATGAATTTAGGGTTCACGAAAAAAATGTATACTGGCCGGGGTCATGATTTAAAATATTTTGCCGCTTATAATTTTCAGCGTAAGGAGTATGCTATTGGGTTTGAATCTGTTATATAAACTACAAATTTTTTTTATAGTAGTGAGTTATACATTCGAGGGCTGATTTTCTGCTCTGGATCCGTGTTTAGCACTTTTAAACTGATTCCAGCGAGTACTTTACATGAGCTTTATTACGATTTCACTGGAGCTTTACGTGAAATGAGTGGGAAGGCTGGCGACGTTATGCATGTATGACTCGAGCAAACATATGACTGCCGCAGCATTCTGCAAGCTTGCAACTCCTGCGCGAGGGGTCAATGTTCATTTGCGGGTGACGGTATGCGTGTCTCGATCGTGTAGTCTCTGCCTCTATCCTTGAGAATTTTTTAAATTTTCTTTGAGGTTAACGAGCTTGAATCTAGGTACTTTTGACTAGACGTACGTGAATAATTTTAAAAACGTATGTATAGGAAGATATTTTTCTACATGAGGTAAGAAAAATACAGAGTTGCTACAATGTCTGAGATAGGTATCCAACACATGGTTCTTACCCTATGAGTGACTAGCACTTGTTTGTCCTATCTCCTCTACCCTCTTTTACTTTGTGATATAGACGGGACATGGTTGTTTTCAGAGATGATGGTTAAAATGTCTTGGGCAAAGAGTTCTTTGTAGAAATTACTATGAGTGGCAATTATTTTAGTCGAAGTGATAATTTAATAAAACGTGTAAAAATAACGTGAAGGTTTTTTTATGTGTAAAGAAATCAATGATATGATGGATTTGTATGTATTACTATAAGTGGTAATTATTTTAGTCGAAGTGATAATTTAATAAAACGTGTAAAAATAACGTGAAGGTTTTTTTTTATGTGTAAAGAAATCAATGATATGATGGATTTGTATGTATTACTATGAGTGGTAATTATTTTAGTCGAAGTGATAATTTAATAAAACGTGTAAAAATAACGTGAAGGTTTTTTTATGTGTAAACAAATCAACGATAGGATGGATTTGAATGTAGAACTGGTAGTATACCACATCTCTTGAAAAACACTGCATGGTATATAATGAAAGACTCCTGGACTCAAGAAACTAAACTATAGGTGGAAAGGATGATACGGTTCCTAAGATTAAATGAAAGGAACATTGTTGATTTTTGTTCTATATAATTAAATAATTTAATTGAATTTGGGATGATGGGTTGAAGGTTTAAATAATAAAACTGGACACATAGGCTTTTAAAGAAAATGAGAATGGAGCTAACCATGTCTAGAAAACAATAGAGAATATTGTGAAGCTCACAAGATCATAGATTGTGGTTAATCTCTGACAACTGAAATGTGGAAACGATATCATAAAATGAGTTATATTGATGCAGCTCATGACAATATTGATGACAGCTACGATGATGATGATTTGAATCTGTGATGGTGACACGGATGCGGAGATTTTACGACAAATAATATTATTAATATAGAAAAGATGGAAGCCGTAGCATGCGAGACCAAATTGATCATCGAGAGTCAATCCAAATGATTGGAGAATAGGCTAAAACTTCTACTTGGTTCGCAAAATGTTGAAAATTTATACATCCTCAAAGAAACATGATCTACGAAATGTAGGGTTTTTAGAATAAAACCTGCTTTTTTTGATCAGATGTATATTATTGGAAATAAATATACAATTTAATATTAGTTTTATTAAATATCATTCTTACATATGTACTTTCAGGGTTTTTGTGCCTACAGTGTCCATAAAGTATATAATATATTTACGTACCTGGTTCTTCAATTTAACAACTACTTAATTTTACATTTTTAAATTCTAATTTGTTAAAGAACAATGGCTGAAATGATGTGTGTTTTAAACTATAAGTCCTTCTATAACTGGTGTGATTTATAAGACTGTGAAATTTTGAGGATAGTATGACCAATAGGATGTTAATATGATGTGACATTGGCTTGATACTTCGCTTGAATGAAATTTAAATGATACCTTGAGATGAAAGCTGCAAGTGCATGCATTGCGTGTCCATTTCATTTGTCGAATTTTCTTCCAAAAGTGTCACCTTATTTTGGTGCGCTTCTTCTTTCAATGGTGTTTTGACTCGAGTATTATAGTATATGGTTCTTGATTTGACTAGCGTATTATTCCAACCGGTGCATGTATATAAGCGAGTCCTAGACAGCAGGTCGCTCAGTTTGTTACTGGCGACGACGACGGTGTAAGGATCACCTAGTTTGATTCTTCTGGTGCATAAGACGCGTAATTACCTGTTCTTGTAAACTCGATGGCATCTTTACCATCTAAAACGTCGAACTTGATGGATGTTGTACCATCGACTACGGGAACCCTAACGTCAGCTATGGCGGAGAAGGTGCAGATCCCGTCGGCAACGACGACGTCATCACAAGAGGAGACTTCAACAGTCGCGATACCGTCAGCAGGAGAGACTTTAATGCCGGTGGTGCTGGCTACACAGGAAAACTCGACGAACTTCGTTTCGTCCTCGATGGAAACTTCAATGACTGGTGATTCAAGAACGACTAACGAACATCGGTGCTGTTACTGTGACAAGATTTTCTCAAACAACAGCAATGCTCGACGACACGAGAAGAGAGAATGTGTTAAGAATCCTCCTCGCAAAATGTTTAGCTGTACAAATGTCGTAAGCAATTTGCAAGGCAAGATAAGTTGAAAATACACCTGAAACATGTAGAGGTCCTGCTGTGCGGCAGAAAGTAAAGGTTTCTATACAACAACGATGCATCGATGTGCATAAGAGTATGCCTGGAGATGGTGTAACTGCTGCAACAACATCATCTGGTTCGGGTCTGAAGGATCGTCTTCATCACCACGGTATCCTTGCAGCTACTGTGATATGTCGTTCGCATTTGCTCATGACGCACGAAGACATGAGCAGAGTAAATGCAAAAATAATCCTTCTCGTACAAAGTTTCGCTGCGATGTGTGTCATGTTTGGTTTACACGTATTGACAGTTTGCGACGACATGTGAAAAAATGTAAAGGTGAAGTCCGTGTGTCTACTGAAGAACTACCTGTAGAAATTTCCACTCCTCGCTTTAGATTGGAGACTCGTAAGCGTACAAGCAAGAAAACCGATGTGCAGCAACCGATTGGTATGGCGTCTGAACATGAAAATAAACATAAGACTGTGTTCGGCGCATTACAAGTGAATGATAATGGGTTCTACTTGGCGCAGTCTGCTTTTCGTGGAACATTGAAAGACAACTATTATCTAAATACGTTAGGTGAGTCGAAAGACATTTGTAATTTTCTTGATGATATCAGAGAGGACATAATCAATCAGCTTACTGATGACGTAGCAACAAATGGACCATTAAAATATAACTTGTGGTTGGACTGTATATATGAAAAGCCGTATCCATTCGAAGACCAAGTGAAGAAGTGTGCATTCAAGACATCGGCTGCAGTAATTTACAGTTCTAACGATGTGAAGCAAACTGTTAAAAACGGTATCCAGAAACTATGTCAAGAAGAGGAGAACTATGTGTCTAAAGGTTCTGGCTGGACTCTGTCTAGTATAAACTGTTTGGAGCTAAGAATTAGTCATTTCACGCCTATGCGGACCTAAATGTTTATAAGATTGCTGGCTTTCGTAAGTATTCGTGTAGTAGAATATATATTATGTAATAAATTTATTTTGTGAAAGAACTTGTGTTGTTTTTTTCTCGAACCTGTCACTATTATGTTAAATTGTTATATTTAATTTTTTTGCTCTTACTGGTTTCGAACCAAGGATCTTAGTCGACCTAATCAATCAGTATATAGATTACAAATTTATTTAATGAATTTTGAACTTTTTCACGAGTTATAGCTAAATAATTACGAATTTCCAATATGGTGGTCTTGATGTCTGATAGGATGATGGTAGTAGAGGATTTAAAGTCTCTTTAAGAATGTTGAACTTGGTTTATTGAAATTATTATTTTTTACATAAAATTAAACATTATTGAATCGATCAAGTATCGAATTGAGGACAGGAATCGGTCGAATCAGTATGTAAATAAATGAGTGCTGTATTTAATGAATTTTGGAACTTTTCCCGAATTTCTAGCTAAATAATCACGGATTTTCAAGATGGCGGCCAAATTTCAAGATGGCGGGTGTCAGTAATATTAATAAATGAATACTGCACTCTAGCGGGTAAGAATGAACTAACATGACGTCAGTGCACTCTAGCCGACGATACAATGGTGATGGCTTCCAGCATCGAAGACAAGATGGCGGTCATGACGTCATACTAGGTGAAGATATATACTTTTACATAAGTGGTGGGGGTCAGTCTGCCAGCAGCCACCACGGGGGAAGGATCGGTCGTTATTTTTATTTTTTTGCCCTCACCGGGTTCGAACCGAGGACTCCGAACTCCGTGTCGTAAATGCTTGTTTTTTATAAATAATTTATTAAATTTTTATCATTTGAATTTTTTTATAAATTTTAAATATTTTTTCGTTAAAATCGGATAATAAATAAAAAAGTTAAAGATGGCGGCCGTAACGAAAATTGCAACGGTGACGTCATAATTCAAAATGGCGGATAATACATCGCCGGAATTTTCGAGAACACACAATTACGTCATCCAAAATGGCGGATCCAAGATGGCGGATCCAAAATGGCCGTCGGGGTCAAGGTCAAGGTCAAAGGTCAAGGTCAAAGCTCCCCACCAGTGGCTTAAAGCTGTTTGACCATGGGGGAATTTAAGCCACTATGGGGACATTTCAAGATGATGTTATTTTTAAGGAATAAAACGGGAAATTTTCCCTCGAAACGGGAATTTTTCCCTCGAAAACGGGAAATTTTGAGTCATTTTGAGTCATTTTTGAGGAATTTTGAAAAATTTTGGGTCAAAAATGGCCGCCGTGACGTCACAATCCAAGATGGCGGACCGACAATCCCAATCCACAGCCAGAAGCCAGGCGCAGGAGCCCCCAAACTATACTACTGTTGGTTAATAATATTTGTTGGTAAAGATACTAAGCATTTCTAATGTACCTTATAAATGTTGGCTTTATACCAAAGAAAACTATAAAGATACTTATTTATTGTGAATATTTATTGTGTATAAATTATAATACAGTATTGGACTAACTAGTCATAACAGTTATAACTATTTTTGTACTGGAAGTTATTTATGAGATATGTTAAATATTAACAATAAACGTTGGAACTAATTTTATCTGTTTGGTCAATGTTCTGCCACCTTACATTTTTAGCATAGGTTTTGTCTCTTTGATTTTTTTAAAATTTAATATGCAGGTTAGGCCCCATCTGGGCAAGTGTTAACCTTGCTGGAGGTAACAAGAGTTGATGCTTGCAGTGGGAGTTGGGACTCTGATGGGGCCCGGCCTCACCGTTCGGCCTGAACATCTCATCAGAGGTGTTTCAAAAGTACAATACAGAGACATTTGGTGACATAGAGGGTGTCATGATTTACGTTGATGACCTACTTATCTTTGCTGAAGACGAACCAACTCACGACAGAATTCTGCTCAAAGTGTTGGATAGAGCCAGAAAATTTAATGTCAAATTCAACTTGCAGAAGTTCCAGCATAAAGTGAATAAATTAAATATGTTGGCCACACTTTCAGTGGTAAAGGGGTCGGTCGAGATAATGACAAAATTTCAGCGATTCTTAATTATGACACACCTAAATGCAAACTAGACCTTCAGCGTTTTCTGGGATTAGTGAACTATGTTAGAGATTTCATTCCACAGTTCTCTGAGGTCACTGCTCCTCTCAGAAATACTTTTTTGGCAGTCAATATTTTGCAATTACAAATTTTCTTACACCTAATTTTAAGACAGTTTTACATTTTTACATGTTAAATTTGAGCGTTTGACGGTGTTAGACAAGCATAACATGGTGTATACAGCAGTTTTCTGGCTAAGCGACAGACTATGATTACTTTTTTTTTTACTAAAAGATAGCTCCTCTAGCCCATCAAAAGCCAAGAATGCAAGAAAGGATATGTGGGACTCGTCCTTTCAATAAGATATGTTCGGCGATTCGAAAGGTCAAGCTAAATGGCTGATAACCTTTGATATGCACTCTTAAATGATATATTTAAGCCTAAGGTTCCATTCGGAAACAGCAAAAGAGTACTACTCTCTTGTCTTTTGAATGTTGCCTCAGACCTGACGGCTGGCATTGTGAGGCGACCGCCAGTTTTGTGGACACTTGATGGACAGAGATCGCAGCCCTTGGTGGGAACTGTGACCTTTGACCTTGCCCTAGGAACCCTTGGTCACTCAGAGTTGCCAGGATCCAGAAGCTATACATTGTGTGGAAAAGTTTCTCAACAAATGTGGTAATTTTCTAATGAATTCATATTTATTTATAAATCAATACAGGATATATACCACAGACTTATGTGTACTATGTCATCTGCTCGTAATTTTCAATTGTTTTGGTAAATTTCCGAACTATGTCTTTCTGGTCGCTTTCCTGATTGCCTTCATTTGAGTTGATGTGTGCTTACGTCTATGTTTGACCACTGGTCAATGTGATGGTAAATCCGAAAAAAATAAGGAAGATGATATCTGTCATAGTTCACCACATCTACCGGCAACTGTACCACCGCACGAAGAAAACTCTTTAACTCCTTTCTTAAATTATTTTATTTTTCAAAATGCAGTGTCTTCTGTTATATATTAATTTCAACACTGTCACCAAGCAACATTGTGCAAAGCTTAAGAGTTAGCACCAGTCAAAAACTAATTACAATTTATAAATGTTATCTAGTTTCGAACATCAATAAAGAAAATTTTTTTAACCAGTCTGGCTGTTTATTTATATTAGTTTTAAGTGTGGTTTTAGAGTGTATAAATACCCAAAAATGGCATTTCAACTATCCTGCTCATGCCTTGGAATGCCAGCGTCGCTGCTCACGCCTCGCACAGCTGAGACGCCGACGAACAGACGGTCCATTAGCTCAGCGCCTTGCTAGTAAAGGTGAAGAAACAAATGATGTGAGTTAAAAAGTAACCCTTAGCGCTCTCGCACTTATAGGCCTCCAGATCACAGAATATACACCCAGGTAAAATTTATTTAAGTCATTCTTTTGGACATTGATAGTTTGCACTTTATGTCACTGAGAAAACCACGAGAATAGACAAAGAAAGATGAATACACAAACACACAGAAAACAAGATTCCAGTCAACAGGTGTTACGAGTCGGTAACCAATCAGCAGATGTAATTTTCACGAGTGCATAGAGGACCATTGAGTCTATCCTTTAGGGATTTGAAATCGCGAATTTTACAGGTCTCTACTAATTAGTCTCAAATGACCAAGAGGTGTTTCCGTTGGACACGCACTCGTTAGGGCTGAAGACATTATCGACACGAGGTCGTTAGAAAGCGTGGCTGGAGCGGAGCCATGACCGGGAGTGCCGCGTGTTACCACTGCGACAGGTCGCGTGGAGTCGGCGGGTAGATTAGCTCGCCCGGGCGCGGGCGTATCTTGTAAAACAGGATACTCTTTGTGGCGGCGCCATGAATGCACCTTTGCGCGGGCGAGCGATCCGGTATTGTCTGCCGCGCCCCCCCCCCCCCCCCCCCCCTCACGGAGCTAGTTTTATCTGGCATCAGCTTAGTCAGTGGAGAGGGGTTGCAACTTGGCGTCTCCACGGCACTTTAAGACACCCAGTGTTCCAAGTTTGCGCTCGAAACACAAAGGTCTTCCTGTTTTACTCCCCCTCTTCTTCCTCGGATGTTCACTTACAAACGTCCAACCACCCCCCCCCCCCCTCCTGCCTGCTCCTTCTTGGTTTGCGCCCTCAATGAATGTGCGAAGTCACGCCAAGTTGGCCCCCGAAGACATCGGTGGCGGCGGTCAGACCAGCCGAGGTCTCTTCCGCCCCCGCCTGCCCCCGCCCACTGCGAGATACCTCACTACCGCCGAGCCAACAAAAAATAAACTAACACGGACAGGGAAACCATTTTTCAAAAAAATTGGTTGCCTGTAAAGTCGGTTTACGGACGATAGGTTAACGTGACAACGTCATAACAAATCATTGATGAAATGATTGCATACTTTTATGAATAAAATCGAATAATTTTTGTTTAATTATCACTATTTTGTATGGATACAAAGAAGGAGTGAAATGAAATCTACAATTTAATTGATAAATTTACTTTTATTTGCACTCATGAATTCAAATATGTTTATTACTTTAACGAAGAGATTATTTTAACTATAACTTTTATACATGTTTGCTATTTAACTTCTTCCAATATGTGTTATTCTGTTAAGGATAGGACGATGACAGGAAAAGTAGGAAACGAATGGGAGTGTTTCAAGTTTAATGTGCCTCGAAAAAGTCAAATCGATGGTTGATCCAATCGAGCGGAAGAGGGATAGATGCGGCGCAAGCGTACAATGAGCGTAACGGGACACAGCGTAACGGGACAATGTGCGTAACGGGACACTTTTTCGTGCGTGCAGCCGGCTTTCATCGATTTATTATAGACGTTGTCACGTCAAAAATTGTTAATCTTTAAATCTACTAATTAAATACAGATTAAATATAAATTTGTAACAATATTTCTCCCCGTAATTAACTTGACAGCCAGATTTCAACTGTGGTTGTATGTATGCAGTATCTACGGTGGTGTTCTTTTGATAAAGCTACAGGCAACGAACCAAGATCCGTGTTAGCTTCTGGGATCAATAAAAGATGCAAACAAAGAGTTCTGAATTTGATCATTTACTTAAATTTAATTTTTAACATTTCATCAGCAATAGTTGTTTATTTTAATGACTCGTGACCAAGGTATGTCTGCTGTTAATTGATATTTATGTGGGATGTGGGAGGCTCACTTACGATCCCAAGAGAAGGAGGGCTCTGCTAGACACCAAGGAGTAGGAGTTCATCTTGCGTGGTAGTGATTCTCAGCCATATTAAGGTATATTATTTTAACATGCGATTTTTTTCAATGAATTTTTAGTTTTGTCGAATTTCTAGTTTAGTAATTACAGAAATTTAGCATGGTAGCCAATTAACAAGATGGTGGGTGCCCTGGAGATAAATTATTCCTGTACTCTAGCGGACAAATATAAACTAATATGGCAGCCAAGCACTCTGGCAGCCGTGTACACTAGCGCTCCTGGTAACGATTACTGAAAACAATATGGCAACAACGCTCTATAGCAGGCGATGTGTGTTAATTAGCGCTCCTGGTAGCAAGTATTAAAAAAATAAAAGGTAGCGTTAACACCCTCTAGCAGGTTATTAAATTATTCCTTCTCTTTCAAAAAATTACAAGTCCGAATATGTGTGTTACTTTTTATATACCTTATTTAATTCTCGGTCTGATAAATGGCTCGATGGCCCGACCTCCGTAGCGTATTCAAATGCACACTGGCTTACGGTGCGAGGGGTTCTGGGTTCGAGTCCCGCGTAAGTGTTTACATTTGTCACTAATCTGTCGAAGTCAATGAAACTGCAACACGAAATTGTCAAACTATAAGAAGTAATAAGTAAAAAAATGGGGGGTGCTTGGCTGGCTTGTGATGAAAATCATGGACCAGTCAAACATTTTATAAAATAAAATTAAAATTAAAAATAATTTAAAAAAAGATGGCAGTGCGGTCCAAGGTGTGTGTTTTCTAATCCATATGTTCGAGCTGACATGGTTCGAATCACAATGCTTCCAATGGATTTTATAAAAAATATATATTTATTTTGTCGTTAAGGACCACACCAACATTTGCAGGTAATGGAAAATCGACCTTATGTGCATGATACAGAGCAATGCTGGCGCTCTCTAGGAACAAACAGCAGAAACAAAGATGCCGGTATCCAAGATGTCAGGAAAAATCCAAGATTGCGCACATGTCGTCATTCAAGATGGCGGCCTCCAGAAGATGACAACAAGATGGCGGCTGTGTCGTCATAATCTAAACAAGTGGCTGAGACATCAGATCAAAGATAGCGGACATGTTATTAGAACTTAAGATGGCGTCCTTAACGAAGTAGCAAGTTCGATGACAAAATGGTGGAATCAAAGATGGCGACTGAGGTAAAATGTCAAGGTACAGGTCAATAGTTAATGTCAAGGTCAAAAGTCGAATTCAAGGGTAAATTGCTAGGTCATATATCAAGGTCAAAGGTCATAGTCATCCAAGATGGCCGCCGTGACGTCAGAGTTTAAAGGTCATTGCCCCCATCCTCAATCCTCGGACCAGGCACCAGGTGCAGGAGCCCCATTCCTATACTACTGACAACTACTTTGTAAAACTATTTGGGAATAAAATTTCAAAAGAAAAAAGTGGATTTTAAAATGAAAGATTTAAAATTCTTGTAATTTCACAAATGTTATTTTACTTTTAAAAAAAAATTAGTATCCATCCCAGCAATCGCTTTTGTTAACTTTTTTTCTTCTGTGAAGCGCTAATTACAGTACCTAACCAAGGTGCCGTCAAGATGAACAGCTTACATACTTAGGTATGTTAGCTCTCCGCCTTGTCTTGCGGGTATTACCGTTTGTTTCTGTTGGGCTTTACGTCTTGCCTTGACGAGGTGATCAGAGACGCTTCCACTCAACGAACCATTCAGAGATGTTGGAAAAGGGACTGGCTTACATTAAGGAACGACCTTAGCATTTGCCGGAAGTGTTTCATGACACCACGGAATACTTTAATCAGGATTTCCCGTCTCTCCTTGAATGCCAGTATAGTGTCTCATCGTCACCGCACATTGTGTTATAGCCTTTAACCTATGACTCATAGGTTCAATCGTACTGACAATACATTAACCGGCTCCGTTGTTTTTTTTTTTTTTTGACGTGACAACGTCTAATAAATCGATGAACGCCTGCTGCACGCACGAAAAAGTGTCCTGTTACGCATATTGTTCCGTTACGCTGTCCCGTTACGCTCAATGTACGCTTGCGCCGCATCTATCTCTCTTCCACTCGACTGTTTATAAAGTGAAGTGTAAAGTTAATGTGGATTTTAATTGCTTATTACAACAACAATTTCAGCAATAAAGGTTAATTATTCTTGCATTTTAAAAATCTTATTACTAGAATAATTTTAAGTATTTATTATTTTATTATTAAAATAAAAATGATTCAATTTTATTCTTAAAGTATGCAATCATTTCATCAATGTTTTGTTATGACTTTGTCACGTTAAACTATCGTCCGTAAACCGACTTTACAGACAACCAATTTTTTTTTTGCGTTACGCTAAAGTAAATTATGTTCACTATCATTGAATCTTATCTAGATATTTATTGAGCTGAAACGTTTTGAAATGTTTAGTGGTGACATTTTAAAGATGCGTGTCAAGTTGGCAACCACATATTACAATTTCAGTTCAAGAATTTTGTAAAAAAAAAACTGTGCTCATTTGATCCGTAGAAAACCGAATTGGAGCTACCTTACATACAAAGATTTAGATTAGGCTATCGAGAACTGTCGTCAAATCCACACACTTACTTTGAACTCCTTTTTATCTCTTTGATCCCTCATATTGCTCTTCGACATTTATGTCACATGTTAACTGGAGCTTTTATTTATTTTTTCATCGATCTCATTCCCCGTCTGTTGTGACTTACCCAGCTAATGTCTTGTGCAGTGTCTCCCTCATTCAGTCCAGCTTTCTTCATTGATTTTCCCTACTGCCGTATCTCTTTGTCAACCTGAGTTCCCATTTTACTCGTTCAACCTTTCTCGAAACACTCGTCTTAAAGGCGTAAATTATTGCCTCATATTACCCAAGCCATAAAAGGCCATAACCAAAACACAGCATATCTGTAGTCTCTTTTTTATGTCTTTCTTCGAAAGCACATGCAGGAACCATATTATTTCAATTGGCCTATTTTTGGTAAAGTAGTCCATTTTTTATATAGACAATTATATCCTACATAATGTTAATTTCATAGTCTTAACATCTTCTCATGTGTTTAATGCCATCTTACAGTTACTATTCATAACAATTGCTATTTTAACCTTTTAATTCAGGTATTAAGTGATTACTTAGCTATTACTGCTTTTAAAATATCAAAAATTATATTGATCACATTTTTTTATCAGTTTAAAATCTTTTGCTGACGACCTACGTGAAAGATTCGTATGATAATTAAGTTGCGAATCGCAATAAAACTGTGATTGTACGAGTCTATTACAAAATACAAGATTAAAAAGCCTAACAATCAATGAAGTACTAGATAAGCTATGGTTTAAAAGTAAGCCTTTTTTGCCTTTGGCAACATCTGTTCTTATAATCATGAAAATAAGATGTATTAAAAAAGGGGGTTGTCTGTAAAGTAGGTTTACGGACGATAATTTTACGTGATAACGTCATAAGAAAACATTGATGAAAAATTGCATACTTTTTGTTTTTCAAATAATTTACAGTTTTTGCAAATTTTATTTAAATAATTTGTTTAAATATAATCACGAACAATTAGTTATAGAAAAAAACTGAAATCAAATCAATGTCACTAAATTGTTAATTTGAAATGACGAAATTGGACAGAGAAATCAATTTTTTTTTTAATTGCTGCTTTAAAAAAGCCCGCCTGAACTTGTTTGATATTATAGAAGATTTTCCCGCACGGTAGTTGGCCGGTTCTTGCACGCTCGGCTCTGGCGGAACGTGACAATTTTTCGTGCGTGCAGCCGGAGTTCATCGATTTATAAGACGTTATCACGTCAAAAAAGAATATTTATTTATTTATTCATGCAAATATTGGACTGGTGATAATGCGAGTTATATTTCCAGGAAGATACAGCTGGTTTTCCCAAGTGGATCGGAGACGACTATTTAAGTTTTGGGGTTGTGTGGTCTTGAGCCCTTTCGGTCATGGCCTTGTGACGAGAATCCTTGGCGCTCACTTTTTCCTTCTTCTCCATTGAAGAAGTTGCTGAGTGGCGGCTGACCGCAGCTATGCGGCGATAAGGCGGCCGTCTGCCCCGGAGTGCAGCTATGCACCATTTGTAACTTGTGCCGCTCTCCTCCGCACGGAGCTATTATCTTTATCTGCCTCCAGCCCCCGTCTGCCCTAACCCGCGCTCCCCCGCCCGCTCCATATAAGCTGCAGAAAGTTAATCGGCTCAGAAGAAATGCTACTTTTTTTTTTTTTTTAGCTTCGCCTTTCTTAACCGAGGGAAAAACATTCAATTTTGCTCCATTGCTTATTTAAAATAGTAGGGACATTAAATTAAATTCTCCCTCTCGGAGACAGAGGTGGGACAGACAACCTGTGACATCATCCCATAGGGAGAGTGAAGAAAGTAAAAAGAAAGTGATAACGATTTGTTGACTAAGACTGTCTCCCAAGCATCCAGATCGACATGCCTCAGGAACAAGTGTAAACAGCTCACTACCGACGATGTAATCGACGAGGAAACATATTGAACTGTCCTTACAACCCAAATTCGGGACTTAACAATGATTTCATAGCTCGTATAGTTTTAAGCAATTATTTACGTGATAACGTCTCATAAATCGATGAACGCCGGCTGCACGCACGAAAAAGCATGACTCAATGTCACGTTCCGCCTGAGCCGAGCGTGCAAGAACCGGCCAACCACCGTGCGAGAAAATCTTCTATAATATCAAACAGGTTAAGGCGGGCTTTTTAACTAATTGTTCGTGATTATATTTAAACAAATTATTTAAATCAAATTTGCAAAAACTGTAAATAATATTTGAAAATTGAAAAGTATGCAATTTTTCATCAATGTTTTCTTTTGACGTTATCACGTAAAATTATCGTCACTAAACCGACTTTACAGACAACCCCCTCTTTTTTTCAAATAACAGTGACCTGTATAAATATTTTCTTTACTTTATAACTATGCACACTAAAGACCACGCTTAAAATAATAACGGAAAAATTAACCCCGGTCGGTGAAAAGGTGTATTCTGAAAACCCATTCATCACATCAATAAATCAATTTTTACGTTTTCGACACAAATATATACGATTGTGCGACGAATTAAACTGCTCCAAGTTGGTAATCATTATTCCACCAGTCACAAATTCAACAAAATTACCAAAACACTGTAACGACTTCAGTTTCGAAAATGCCAAACCACTGAATTGTCTGTTATTCGAAATGTCAGCGAGAATTTAATGCAGAAGTTAAAACTAACACGGAGATATATTATGTATGCATGGACAACTTTAACAAGTGTGTGTTGTTTGAGCGAACTTCAATGCTGCAACATACCAGCTTGTTGCCTCGAAGTCGTAAGACGTACGTTCGTTTCGCGTCTCAGATTCAAGGGAAGCCTAAGATGTACATCAAGTTCGGTCCCTGCCCGAACACGCCCGAATATTAACCTTCGGCCAACCTCGGGTTTATTTATATTTCTCTGTTTATTTTAATGTAGCTATACTAACCTAACTAACCGTCCATAGTGTTTTAAAGTGTTATAATGTAGCTAACCTAACCGACCACTTTTAATATTTAAATTCATTTTGACGTGACAACGTCTAATAAATCGATGAACGCCGGCTGCACGCACGAAAAAGTGTCCTGTAACGCACATTGTCCCACTACGGATGTCCCACTACGGATGTGTCCTGTTATGCTCATTTTTTGCATGCGTGGCATCTCTCTTCCACTCGATTGAAACAACCATCGATTTGACTTTTCAATCATGTTTTCGTCGTTTGAATTATTAATATTATTTAATTTAACGATCGTCCACCGATTTTCAGCACAATCGGTACGGTTATTTAAAAGTATTGTTAAATATTCAAATACGTTTTTAACGAATAATGGTGTTTTACAGTTACACATAATAATTCAAATTACACCCGGGATCTTTTGCACAATGTTTTAAAAAATATTGTAACACATTATAAATATGTTTGGTGTACTTGGGATGCGTATTTGTTATAAAACCGTATAGTAAAAATGAAATAATATCATTCCCCTACATTGCTGATCTCTACGGTGACGGACGCGAACCGAACGAATCGTGCTATCTATCCACGACACGTGAACTGTTTCGTCGACTGTTTATAAAGTGAAGTGAAAAGTTAATGTGGTTTTCATTGCTTATTACAACAACAATTTCGGCAATAAAGGTTAATTATTATTCCATTCTAAAAATCTGATTACTAGCATAATTTCAAGTATTTATTCTTTTATTATTAAAATAAAAATGATTAAATTTTATTCATAAAAGTATGCAATCATTTCATCAATGTTTTGTTATGACGTTGTCACGTTAAACTATCGTCCGTAAACCGACTTTACAGACAACCAATTTTATTCCTGCGCAAAAATAAAACAAATCCCGAGGTTGGCCGAAGGTGGATATTCGGGCGTGTTCGGGCAGGGACATAAATTGATGGACATCTCAGGCTTCTCGAGGTTTAATGGTTCGGCGTTCGACTGCTCTGTCAGGCGTCAACTGTCCCCAGGAGTGCGACGGGAGATAGGCGAGCGTCGAGGGCTTGACACACATACAACTGCCACTTGGGCGGCTCGCTTGACGGGGAACGTGGCGGTTTGGGAGGAGAAAGTGGCAAGACTGGAAGCCTGGAGGGAGGATCTTATCAGTTCGTAGTCTTTCCGAAAAAAGCGTCTTTCTATTTTTTGAAAGTTTTAATTTCCTGGTTATTCTTCATTGGCGGTGAGATAGAGACGGCGATTAAATGGGGGAGAGGAAGCTGCGGAAAGGGGGGGACAGAGATGATTCAAGAAGGAAGAAGGTCTCCGAGTGGAATGTCCGAGTTGCAGAGACGTCTTCGACGGTGCAGTCGGCGAGACACGGCCCGCCAATAGGGGAGTGCCTTTTCCCCGGCCGGGGCGGGAATAAAAACAATGCATCTGCTCACCCGAGCCTAGAGTAGGAAGGGAAGGGGGGGGGGGTTCTAGAAGCCTCTGTAAGGCGAGGAATCTGCGTCTCGAATCTGGACGGTCCGTCGAAGCAGACGAGAAACGGAGTATAAAATATTTTGTTTTTCGCTTCTCTTTCCTCCCCGCCTTCTGCCGGCAGCCGCAGATACAAAGCGAGAATGGTTTTTTATTATCAGTTTGACGCGTTTTCGAAATAATGAAAGTAAAAAAAATCTGACGTTGAGAATTTCTCTTGTGTTATTAATGTCTCGGGAATAATTTTTAAACTACTTGTTTTCATTTACTTTGCTGTTGAGTTACATAGTAACTACTATCGTATAAGCGAGATTTTTTTTTCATAATTAACGTTTATTTAGTTTAATAAAGGCTCTTACTAAATTTGAATATCATGTCACCAGACTATGCAAACAAATTTTTTAAGTACATCATCCATTTATTTGTATTTCTTATATAATAAAAATTAAAAATCCATGAGTCCATCAATTCATAGATTTGTCATGATGATTATAAATTTGTAAATATATCATTCATGTGAATTCTTTTCTTTACTGTTAATTGATTAATAATAAATTAGGTATTTTATTTTTTTACAAAAAAATTGTAAAACTTAGTATTTAATTGTTATAATGATTGTTTAATGTTATATATTTTACTGTAAAAATGTTAGTATTAAAAAATCTTCTTGGCTATTCAAGAGATGTTTGTATATAACAGCATGAAAGATTTTCAAAATCTTTAAACTCAAAAGTTAAAGTTACGTAATAACTGCTTAAAATTGTCAAAACAAGTGAGAAATGATGACACATATGACTTAATTTTAAGTCTGATCAAGAATCAAACGTTTTCAAACTTAAACCCATAGGAAATCTAAAAAAAAAAAAAAAAAACTGTAATCACAAACAAATTTTGGACAGATATTCACTGATATAATTTATCAATGTTGAACATTCCTCTTAAGCGTTTTCCATTTTTTACAATCTCGTTCAAGAACTGAAAATATTCAATTGCGCTATGAAAATGTTTTTTAATAATTTTAGTTATTGAAATTAATTTTCTTTTCTTTTGTGATATTTTTCAGTATTAAGAAAAACTATAAAAGGCACTTATATTAAAATATTTACCTAATTGAAAACTATTTTTAGACATTATGTTAATATATTTTTACACTTAATGTTAAAATCGTATTTCGGATGAATACAAAAATGAATATGATCACGAATTAAATTTTAAATATATATAGTCAGACTTTTTTATTCTAGTTACTAAATAATACAATTAAAAGAAATTCAAAGGCAACTTTTAATGAATTTTTTAAGCATGATTTAATTTTAGGACAGTGAATAATTGTAAGCCATGATTAAATTGTAAATGTGTAGAACATTTTTTTAAACTTATGTTAACTAGAAATAAAGTTTTATTCCTTAGAACCTATGAAACAAGTTTTCAAATTTAATATTACATTTCTTACTACAAATGTAGCAAACAGGATCACAAAACAGAAATAGTATTTTGAGCCTTTCAAGAGTTCCATAAGAAGCAAAAAGGAATAGACAAACAAATAATCTTTATTGACGTTCCAAATAAAGTTATTCCTTAAAAAAACACAATGAACTTGTTTGCTGACTTTAAATTGATCACCGAAATTGTGTTAGTTGAATTACCATGATTTTTTTGCTATGTTGAATATGAGTGTCGGAAACACTTGAATAAATGCGGGAAAACAGTGCAAGGTTTTCTCAGCGCCCGAACTCGGAGATGGCAAACAGACGTATGTTTTGCCTGGGGACTTGCGCAGTGGAGCGCGCGGTGAAAGATGGTGTCCGAATGCCGAGCTTCCCTCTGATCCGAGCAGACAGCGGCCACCAGGGCGCGGTGTTATCTGCGAGTTCGACACAGCGCTGTGGTCTTTCCCCCCTTCTCCCACAGGAGCTCGCTTTCATCTTTCCCCTCCTTTCACCTTCCTCCGCCGCCTCTCTTTCATTGAAATCACCCAGTTCGGAAACAGGTTTGAATTTGTACTCAAGAGGCCACTCCAGTGTTTCAGGGGCACTACGCAACCCGCGTTAACCTCATAAGATTCAATGCTATTTTCATTTTCCTTATAACTTATTAACTAATATAGATTTCGAAATGATGCTTGCTTGATATGTAAGACAACGATGCTCTTATCAAAGCCCCTTTCTTCAAAAACGTGCATAAATTATGGTTCAAACCTAGACAATACACTTATGCATATTAGTAAAGATTAGTATAAAACCATAATTTATACACGTTTTTGAAGAAAGGGGCTTGGATAAGAGCATCGTTGTCTTACATATCAAGCAAGCATCATTTTGAAATATATATTAGTTAATAAGTTATAAGAAAAATGAAAATAGCATTGAATCTTATGAGGTTAACGCTGGTTGCGTAGTGCCCCTGAAACACTGGAGTGGCCTCTTAACCTCAATTTTTTTTTCACTTTGTAATAACGAGGTCTGTACTAACAGCGACTGATCAAGAGTTCAGACCGCCCTGGGCTAATTATGAGGACGCGCCCCGCCAGGTGTGTGTGTTACGATCGGCCGAACAAGCAGTATATTAGTTTTGACTTTGTTTACTAGTGTGAACATTTTAACATGGTTCATACTACCTATAAAAGTTTTCAGATCGATCTGCAAAGCGAAACTAACGTTGTCCTTTAATCTGCACGACATTCAACCTTAGGGTAGCAAACTTTTTTTTTTTAGCTGACCGTACATAAAGGCAAAGCACCTCACGCGTTATACGACCAATATCATGACAAGAGACTGCAGGCTACCAAGTAGAAAACCAAATCCATGTCGTGTTTGGCCGCTTTATTTGTATTGGCTGCAATGATGCTAGATTAATAGTGCATGCGAAGACACGATTGCAGCGCCCCCCCCCCCCCCCATCCACGCGCCCTAGGCTGCAGCCTAATTAATCTAAGGGTTAATCAGGCCCTGTGTACCAACCAAACTATTACAACTTTTAGTCACAATTTTTTTCACAATTTCTAAATCAAATTCAAATAAATTTAAAACCTGTAAACAATTTAATGCTACACTAAGTGTACTTTTTTTAGGGATTGTAAAAAAATTAAGATGGCTAAACCTGTTGTTGAGAAAATATTTTCTACTGTTTTATACTTAAACAATTTAAGAAAGAAAGTTAAAAAAATACCTGCATTAAGACATACTACCATCATTTCATAAGAATAACATTTCCAAACTTTTCCCTCCAAACTGCAAAAAAATCATTATTATTTTAGTTTTAACTTCACATTGTTTGTTTACATAATTCTGGGATAGTTTTATTTACCGTTCTTTAATACAAGTAATTAGAAGTATAATAATGGGGCTGCGGGGACGGATCCAGGTTCCGGATTGTTTATTGTAAGCACTTGTAATCACAAGTAAACTCTTACAATTTCACAAGTAAATTGGTAATTGCTGAAAATTGCACAACTTTTTTGTAACACTTAAAGGTTGAAAATTGTTATTTACCTGTTTATTTCTCAAGTCTTTAAACAAAGGTGGACAGATCTACAAGTGAAAAAGGAACTTTGATTTTTTAGAATGGTGTGGTCTAGGTAACGTTGCCTACGTAATATTAAGCGTAATATTAAGGTAAGCGAGGTTATGTAAGGTTTGATAGGTTATGTAGCACAAGTTTTATAAATATGTTAGGGTACTTTTAACTGTAGTTTTAACGTATCTAATAAGAACGAAAAAACCATATCTTTGTTCTTTTTGACGATTAAGCAACATATGATGTAAATATATATAAATAAAACCATTTTTATATATTTTTCCACGGTACATCACGAGTATAGTTTCAGTCATTGTCTGATGCTAGTTAACTTATAATAGCTTAAAAATATATATATTTTTTTACGAAACATTTTTATTTCCTTGGAAAAAAAAGGAAATTAATCCAAAAGTTTAGCCCAATGATATATTATTTCTGATAGAATCGTAACTTAATTCTAAGTTCCGAGAGTTTTTGATATACTTACCTTTACAAATTGAAATTTAAGTAAGTTACTTAATATTTGTATTGATAAGTTGGTATTGTTACGAAAAAGTGTGCGAAAAACTAAATCAGTTTTATTTATTACTTATGTCTACAGTATCAATCAGATTACTGCACTAGAGATCTCTGTCCACGACAATTAGTGTTTCACTGGTCATTGAAACATTAAAACTTTCCAATAGAGCTTGGCTCGACAGTGTCCGCCTATGTCCGCTTCCTTCGCACACTCACCCAACCGCGCCGCAGTACAGTCCCCAACTATCGCTCGTCGCACCTGATTGGTTCGCCAGGCCTTCTCGCAGGTATCTCTGGTATCGCCTCCTGATTGGTCCAGTTCACTCGCCGGGGACCAGGCCCTCTTCACCACACCCTCGCTGACCGCACGGGTATCGCCGGAATCACTCACCGAGGGAGAGACTCACACTCTACGCTCGGAGACGGGCGTCGCTGCTTTTTATACCGTCGGCCATGGTTCTCGAATGGTCTGGCACGCCTTTGACATGTCGCTTCATTCGTCTCGACTCGTTGCCAGAAGCACCCAGAAGAGTGGCATGCTGTTCACGCCACTCCACGCGGCGGCCTCTGGGGGCCTGCAAAATTCACAGGCCACTTGAAGGGTCCATAACAATAACGCCGAGGAAGGACGTGGCTTGGGAGGTATCTGGGCGGGGGTGGGGGTTAGCGAGGATAATTGTAATCAGGCGAGGTACGCGAGGTACACCTTACATCATTGGCTCGCCTCGCATAGCCATGCCAGTACGTTCGTAGGAGTATCTTAAAAGAATACTTGCACTTGTAGATGACCAGGATCAGGCAGTTAGCGGGCACTTTGAAACGCAGCGAGGCGTGGGGATCAGGCATTTAGCGGGCACTTTGAAACGCAGAGAGGCACGGGGATCAGGCAGTTAGCTAACATCCTGTAGCACAGCGAGGCGAAAGGATAAGGCAGTTAGCTAACATTCTGTTGAATAGCGAGGCGCGGGGATCAGGCATTTAGCTAACATCCTGTAGCAAAGCGAAGCGCGGGAATCAGGCAGTTAGCTAACATCCTGTAGCACAGAGAGGCGAAAGGATCAGGCAGTTAGCTAACATCCTGTTGAACAACGAGGCGCGGGGATCAGGCAGTTAGCGGGCACTCTGAAGCGCAGCTAGGCGCGGGGATCAGGCAGATAGCTAACAGCATGTAGCGCAGCGAGGCGCGGGGATCAGGCAGTTAGCTAACATCCTGTAGCACAGCGAGGCGCGGGGATCAGGCAGTTAGCAGGCACTCTGAAGCGCAGCGAGGCACGGGGATCAGGCAGTTAGCTAACATCCTGTAGCACAGCGAGGCGAAAGGATCAGGCAGTTAGCTAACATCCTGTAGCACTGCGAGGCGCGGGGATCAGGCAGTTATCAGGCACTCTGAAGCGCAGCGAGGCACGGGGATCAGGCAGTTAGCTAACATCCTGTAGCACAGCGAGGCGAAAGGATCAGGCAGTTAGCTAACATCCTGTAGCACTGCGAGGCGCGGGGATCAGGCAGTTAGCGGGCACTCTGAAGCGCAGCTAGGCGCGGGGATCAGGCAGTTAGCTAACAGCATGTAGCGCAGCGAGGCGCGGGGATCAGGCAGTTAGCTAACATCCTGAAGCGCAGCGAGACGTGGGGATCAGGCAGTTAGCTAACATCCGGTAGCACAGCGAGGCGCGGGGATCAGGCAGTTAGCAGGCACTCTGAAGCGCAGCGAGGCACGGGGATCAGGCAGTTAGCTAACATCCTGTAGCACAGCGAGGCGTGGGGATCAGGCAGTTAGCTAACATTCTGTTGAATAGCGAGGCGCGGGGATCAGGCATTTAGCTAACATCCTGTAGCAAAGCGAAGCGCGGGAATCAGGCAGTTAGCTAACATCCTGTAGCACAGCGAGGCGAAAGGATCAGGCAGTTAGCTAACATCCTGTTGAACAACGAGGCGCGGGGATCAGGCAGTTAGCGGGCACTCTGAAGCGCAGCTAGGCGCGGGGATCAGGCAGATAGCTAACAGCATGTAGCGCAGCGAGACGTGGGGATCAGGCAGTTAGCTAACATCCTGTAGCACAGCGAGGCGCGGGGATCAGGCAGTTAGCTAACATCCTGAAGCGCAGCGAGACGTGGGGATCAGGCAGTTAGCTAACATCCTGTAGCACAGCGAGGCGCGGGGATCAGGCAGTTAGCTAACATCCTGAAGCGCAGCGAGACGTGGGGATCAGGCAGTTAGCTAACATCCTGTAGCACAGCGAGGCGCGGGGATCAGGCAGTTAGCTAACATCCTGAAGCGCAGCGAGACGTGGGGATCAGGCAGTTAGCTAACATCCTGTAGCACAGCGAGGCGCGGGGATCAGGCAGTTAGCTAACATCCTGTAGCACAGTGAGGCGCGGGGATCAGGCAGTTAGCTAACATCCTGAAGCGCAGCGAGACGTGGGGATCAGGCAGTTAGCTAACATCCTGTAGCACAGCGAGGCGCGGGGATCAGGCAGTTAGCTAACATCCTGAAGCGCAGCGAGACGTGGGGATCAGGCAGTTAGCTAACATCCTGTAGCACAGCGAGGCGCGTGGATCAGGCAGTTAGCTAACATCCTGAAGCGCAGCGAGACGTGGGGATCAGGTAGTTAGCTAACATCCTGTAGCACAGCGAGGCGCGGGGATCAGGCAGTTAGCAGGCACTCTGAAGCGCAGCGAGGCGCGGGGATCAGGCAAATGGACGGATAGGAGCGGGGCTAAGGCGATAAACTCGCCTGTCGAACGCTGTTTAAGGTGACGGCGCGCCGCGCCCCGCCACGAGAGAGCGTAGCAAGTGGATTGCCAGCCGACGGCGATGTGCACTCCAGCGCCCAGGAGTTCGTAAAGTGATTGTGAAATCAGCGGCTGCCGTCTTGTCTCAAACAGCGCCGCTGCTACGCACCTGCGAAACCCACGGAGTTTTCTGGTGCAGCGCTAGACTCCAAAACAGTGTGCGTAATCACTTCTCTGCTAGAGATCCCGGATTCGTCTGGCGTCTGTGTAGTATTCAAACTACCTGCCTTTCGTGACCGACCCAGGTTTGGTTTACCATTGGCTGAGTTCTTAGCGAGAATCATTTTTCTTCTTGTAAATCAGCGCTTCCTAGATCGCTTGCTACTCTACTAGCTGGACATCGTTCTCGCGGTCGAAGAGGGGCTTGTCCAAATAATTTGGGACCGGAAAAATTCGCGGCTTCAATGACCTGTAGGACGAACTCCATAGTTCTACGTACACTCGATCAAATGTCACCCACTCATTGGCTGCTGTCTTGTGAGACGTTCCATCGCAGCAGCCTGTGATTCGATAAAGCTGTGGTCAGGTTTTTCTCATTGGCCCAGAGTCATCCAGGTGAGTTCTGAACCAATAGCAGAGGCAGCACTCAGGTATAACGATTTGCATTTTAGCCTATCGCGAAATGAATATTTCCATTCTAATTGCGACTAAATGAGTCAGCGGAATTTTCTGAACTTATATATAGATGTATATATACATATGTGTCTACATAATTTTGCGGATTAATTTAGTCGCAATTAAAATTCAAAACTCTTCAAGTTCTTGGTAATCAATTATTTGTACACGTCCCTCTGCTATATAGGGACTGGAAAAATTCGCGGTTTCAATGACCACTAGGATGATTATATACTTACTAGATAATGCCCGGCATGCGTTGCAATGCCTCAATCAATTTTTTTTTGTAATTTTTTTAACGTATACTAAGCATCTCTCTTTATCTCTCTAATTCTCTATCTCTCTATGTATATCTCTATAACTCTCTCTATTTTTATATTTATATCTCTATCGCTCTATATATCTTTCTAGCGGACCCGACAGACATTGTCCTGCCCAAATGTACTTTTTGTGAGATATGGATATGGCGGTAAGTATTTCTACGCTGGACATTTTGTATCTTCTCATTATACATACCCCTCCTCTTGGGCACGCCACTGCCGTTACCAAAAACCTTTCCCATGGTTACGCAGAAGGCAACAACAATGCAAAAGCCCGTTGCCATGGAGGCTAAATATCAACAATGCTTAGTTTTTTTTTTGCTTTTAAAGTGTGTATTTTTAGTTTTTCTTAACTCAGAATCGAGATAAAATATCCAATTGTGAATCTAAACCATCCTAGAATCCCCGTGAACTCACACACAAAATTTCATGAAAATCGCGTACAAACAGACAGACTGAAAAAGTACTGTTTTATTATAGTAAGATAGATAGATTATTCTTACATGTTCGCATCCATGCAGTATATGAAAAATCAGCATGCATAGCCCCACACCTATAACTATACGTATCTGCTGCCCACGACTTTTTCCGCATGGAATTTTATATTATCTTGCACCATTTAGAAATTTAAACATTATAACATAACAGTTGATACAGTTGTAGTAGTTTTCTTATGTTCACAAATGATAATTTTTCTCACCTCTATTTCAGTCTTTGCAATAAAAATATGTTACTACCTAAATTTTGAGTAAATATGTTTCTACTTTCAAATGTAATGACGGGAAGACACTTCATAAAATGTCTTTGTAAACCACATTTACTGTTTTTTCCGTCTTGAGCTAGAATGTAAAGATTGTCTCCATTACTGACCCGCGAGCAAGCTACATACATTTCAGAGAGAGAGAGAGTGAGAGAGAAAGACACCTATTGAATGTCTATCTAACTAATTTTTTATGAGAGCATATTTTCATTAAATAAATCATGAAATCATTCAACGATAAAAGCTGTTTATTTAATTAAGCGGGCGGGTTCGCTCCAAGGAGAAAATTCACGCGGTGAGACCTCGTGGACACAGAGAAATGACACACACTCACTATTTGTGTGGCTATGAAACATGATTTTTTTCTGCAATTTAAATTGTAATATACAAAAAGGGTATTGAAAATTGAAACAAATATGGCGGCACTATAAACTGCCAGGATCTTTATTTTTTTCTTACTCTCCACTTAGATCCTTACAATAGCAAAACTTAATGGCTTCTAATAATGCGTTGCAATTTTTGCTTTTAAAGCGTGTTTTTTTAGTTTTTCTTAACTCAGAATCGAGATAAAATATCCAATTGTGAATCTAAACCATCCTCACTATTTATGTGGCTATGAAACATGATTTTTTTTCTGCAATTTAAATTGTAATATACAAAAAGGGTATTGAAAATTGAAACAAATATGGCGACGCTATAAACTGTCAGGATCTTTATTTTTTTCTTACTCTCTACTTAGTTCCTTACAATAGCAAAACTTAATGGCTTCTAATAATGCGTTGCAATTTTTGCTTTTAAAGCGTGTTTTTTTTTTAGTTTTTCTTAACTCAGAATCGAGATAAAATATCCAATTGTGAATCTAAACCATCCTCGAATCCCCGTGAACTCACACACAAAATTTCATCAAAATCGGTCCAGCCGTCTAGGAGGAGTTCAGTGACATACACACGCACACAAGAAATATATATATATAAAGATTTTGTTGAGTGTTTGCCATTGGCTCAGAGTCCTTCAGGTAAATTACGGTCCAATCACTGACGCAGCATTAAGCTAAACGAGTTTGGATTCCAGCCTGTCTCGAAAGGAATCCGCGAATTTTCCGGTCTCTAAAAATATGTTACGTGTTCATTAGCTGCAACCACATTTCTCCTTCTCTCCGGGTCACGCTTGGTTCCGTAAGCGGTTAACGTTACCAGAACAAATGCATGCGTGTCACCAACATAAATATTGTCTGCACTATATTGACGTGAATGTTAGGATAGCGTGAAACAAGGAAATTTTGTGTCTAGAAGTAGCTTAACTTCTGGGTTGTAGCCGTGTCCTTGCCGGATAATTCACCGACGTTTCGGTCGACATTGCAGTCGCCATCAGGGAGCAGTTACCTACTTTGTGTCTAGAAGCTGAAATTTTAGGAAAGTAGGATCCAAATTTTCGTTTGTTGTGAACAAAACATTACAGTCGCCTTTTAAATTCGCATAGTTGCCAGCAGCATGATGAAGAGAACGATTATGAATGATTGAATGATTGAATGAATGAATGAATCATGGTTTTCACATTTCGTCAACGTCGTTATTCGAGATGGCGTAGGGGCGAAGCGACAGAAACACACCAGTTAAAAACCACACCAGTCACATTTTCCACCGTGTGTTTCAAGAATAAACTCTTTTTGCCTGGGTGGGAAGCAAATATATTATTTTACTTAAAAGTTTGGAATATCATCTGATCAGAATGCCATTTATTTTTTAGTGCAACTTTATTTTACACGTTGCGTCTGCACTCAGAAAGTAAGCTTTTGTCATTTTAATGCTAAAAAAATATTTATATGTTTTAAGATTTTTTTTTTAAACCTCATAAACTTTCGGCAGAGTATGTGTCGCGATTTTGAGACGTAGATGTGTTAGTTCGAGATAAAAAAAAATTGCCTTTCTTGCGCGATGTCATAACTTCAGATTGCTCTCTTCTATCTGTTATCAAAGTTCCTAAGCCGCTTCTAATACAGGAAATGTGCGGCTCCACTTGTAATTTCTGGCGGCCTCGGTTAAAGGGTACTTAGCTCCGGTTCCGAGAAAGATTAAGTCCCCAGGCCTCGTCGCTCGGGACTTTGGAAATCACCGGGGGAGGGGGCGGGGGGTGGACGGCGGTACACATAACAAGTAAATCTTCGGCTCAAACTAATCACGATGGCGAAGAGCAACACCGGCGAATTTCCCGACCTGCCTCGTAATCTACACACAGAGAATTGTTTTGGATTTGTTTCCATCTCCTTCGCAGCTCAATGAACCTCCACTTACGATGATTAAATCATCATTTTTTTTAAGGTGCCTTTTGTCAACTATTACAATTTTATTTTATGAACTATCTGATATTTCCACGGTCAATAAGGACCTTCAAAACTTTATAGTTTAAAAATTATGTAAATATATATTTTTTAATTTTTACTAAACGCGAAAATTTACATATTTTTGAATAAAATCATATTTCAGAAAATAACGCAGATTTAATAAACAATTTGTGGCGATCAAAATATATCATAAAACCACTTAATTATATCCTTTTCACATACACAAATTTGTTTTTTGTTTAATTCACTTACGTGAATTTAAAAAAGAAGAAGAAAATAACTAACATCATGCATGCCTTCATAATAAATAGTTTTGAAAATATTATGTAGAAAGCATAACTTATATTCGTTTAAGTGTTATATAAAAAGGTACCACAAATCTTGAATGTTACAAATATACCTAAAACTAGCGGGATTAACATTCATTTGTAATGATTAGAGACCTGCAAAATTCGTGGATTCTTTCGGTGATAGGCTAGAATTCAAACACATATATACCTCTTAGATAATTTTGCTATTGGCTTACTGTTCATCTGGACGAATCTCAACCAGTTATAATGTTATAAACCCTAAACCAAAGAAGGATCGAATCACAGACAAACCAGCTGAGACGACTTACAAGTCGGCAGCCAATGAACTTGCGTTATTTGCCCGAGTGTACAGGGGTATGTGCAGTCTATTCTGAAGGCCATTGAAACCGCGAATTTTTCAGGTCTCTAGTAATGAATAGAGACCCGGAAAATTCGTGGGTTCACTGACCCCCAGGATGGACTCCAATATCCTCTACACACTCGGGCAAAAGCCAACTGTTCATTGGCTGCTGACTTGTAAGTCGTCTCGACTGGGTGGTCTGTGATTTGACACTTCTATAAGTGAGGGGTCTCTAATTGGCCCTCAGTCCTCCAGATTAACAGTGAACCAATGACAGAAGCCACACTAAGGTATAATTATTTGAATTTTAGCATAACACGAAATGAACCCGCGAATTTCACGGGTCTCTAAATATGATCTATCTTCGCTGTTAAAGTATGAACGTGTCGATGTAGTAGATTGCACAGACATTTCGTTGTGCATTGCAGCAGGCACAAAAGGGAGGGGGGGGGGGGGTGAGGAATGAATGCCACCGACTGCGGTGAACCGAGAAACGTTTGTAACATATAGCACTTAAACGTGGCTTCACATCGAAAGTCAAGATAATTTAACGAATACAATGTACGCGAAGCCTCTTATCAACTTGCATTTGTAACTATAGTTAAGTTTATCACAATAAATATTTTATGGTAAAATAGTCCAATGTAGTTGCCATTAAAATTATTTTATGTGTATTTTTGGTGAGAAAATATACAAACACTCAAATAAATATAATGAGTAGGGGCAGCCATTTTTCGCGAAAAAAAACCTGAACGTCTACTAAACTGCAACAAGTTATACCCGCACCAGCGGTTTCTTCCTTGTGATTGGCGGCCGTCTGCAAGAGAAGTCGTTGCCTTATTTGACCGAGCCACTCAGGACGCGTTTGATTCAGTACTGAATCACTGTAATTGGTGTTGTTACAATCGACATGTACCTGAGAGAAACCCACCCAATCACAGAACACAGACAATGCTACATTGTTTTGACTTTCAGCGGGTCTCGGAATTTTTTCGCGAAAAATGCATGCTCCTCTAATGAGTCATTGCTTAGGTTATCTGGAAATAAAATTAACCGGGAACATTACCGCGTTGGTTCAGTTTATTTCGCGTCAAACTTATACATAATCATCATATCAAAAATCGCACCTATTGAAAAATCGTATTCAAAGTTTAAAATGTGGTTAGTAGTGTAGGATAGCCGGTCCGGCGCCAGGCGCCAGGCGCTGGTGCCGGTGCCGGGTCAATGACCGATTGCTCTGACGTCACGGCGGCCATCTTGATGACTTTACCTTGACCTTGACCTTTGAACTTAAAAATTTGCCAAAATTTACCCAAAACTCGTCAAAATTTTCCGTTTTTTTTTTTTGGAAAAAATATCCCGCTTAAAAATCTAAAAAAAAACGATAATTTATAAATTAGGATTTCGAAAAGCTTGAAATACTTTTTGCCTTAGAAAGAACATAAATTCCTAAAAGAGGCTTAAGCAGACATGTCTACACTAAATAATAAAATAAATAAAAATACACAAGAAAGACAAAAAAAAAACACAAAATTAAGCAAACAATTGCTGTTGTCAACAAGAATATAAACACCACAAAATATTCCGAAACAGAAATATGGTCAACAAACAAAGAAAGAAAGAAAAAAAAGAAAAAAGTACTAAGTGAACAAAAAACACACAAATGATGACAACACAAAAATATTGAAACCAAAATAATTCACTCTGATAAATACCCTCATTTTCCAGCCCCTTCTCAGTCGCACCTGTGTTTCCGTACCATGTGCGTCTCTGCCTGAGGACGGGAGCAGATAGCAGTTCCCGAAACGTCGCTTGTTTCTGTTTTGGTAAAACTATTGTATTTTTTCGTCTTTTCGTTTTGTCGTGTTTTTGTCTCGTTTCAGCTGTTGTTCTGAATTATTTTGGTTTCTATATTTTTGTGTTGTCTTCATTTGTGTGTTTTTTGTTCACTTAGTACTTTTTTTTTGTTGACCATATTTCTGTTTCGGAATATTTTGTGGTGTTTATATTCTTGTTGACAACAGCAATTGTTTGCTTAATTTTGTGTTTTTTTTTTGTCTTTCTTGTGTATTTTTATTTATTTTATTTATTATATTTTCTTTAACAGAAAAAGTTCTTAACAATGGCGTATGTCCAAAAACTTACATCAAGTCATGCGCTCCCATTGCACAAATCTTTTAAAGATAACAGATATGTCTACAGCCTCCGATAAGCCTCTGACATCATCTAGGATTATTATGTCACCGTTGCATATTCCGTTACGGCCGCCATCTTGAAAATCTGAGATTTTTATTATAGAAAATCGGGAACATTATTAAAATTCCTAAAAAAAATTAATAGAAATATTATTAAAAAATCATAAAAAATTTATATAAAACATGTACACCTACGCTATGGTGCTCGGAGTCCTCGGTTCGAACCCGCTAATAGCAAAAATAAAAAAAATGTCGATAGATCCTTCTTCCACGGAAGCCACCTGCAGATTGGACTCCCACTACCAATACCAAGGTATATATCATTAGCTGGTAAGACGTCGCATCCACCATATTGTTCTCGTCTGCTGGAGGCCTCCATCTTGTTTTCGTCTATTAGAGTGCACTACCATAATATTAGTTAAAAATTTAACTGCTAGATTGTAGTAATCATTTTATATTACTGAGGCGCCCGTCATCTTGACATTTGAATGCCATCTTGGAAATTCGTAATTATTTAGCTAGAAATTCGGGGAAAATTCCAAAATTCATTAAATAAATTTGCAATCAATATACTGAGTGATCCGATCAGTTCCATTCCTTGGTTTAATACCTGATCGTTGCAATAATTATTAATTTTATATAAAAACTATCAATTTCAATCAATCATGTTCAAAATTCTTAAAGAGGCTTAAAATCATTTACTACCAGCCTCCAGTAAGCCGTTATGAACACCATCTTGGAAATGTGTATTTATTGACCTATTAATTCGGGAAAAATTCCAAAATTCACCGAAAAAAATCACTCATTAATTAACATATTGAATCGATGTATTCCTGTCCTCGGTTTGACTCTCGGTCAGTGTCAAGTGTAACTAAATATTAAATAAATTTTTTATTCGGTTTTCCATTACCTTTCGCGGAGTTTATTAATCATTCACTCTACTAAAAACAACAAAAAATTGAACTAAAAATTACAAAAACCTGTTCTGTCAGCTTGTGAACTTCTCATTTGTTGAGCAAGGATAGAGTTCTAGTACAAATCAGAATTCTTGTATTTTTTATCAATTTGTTTTTTTTTTTCTGTGATTTTTCTGATATTAAGGAAAAATTACGATAGTTTTCAACGTGTGCTCCTGAATTTTTCTGACAATATATATTGATGGTTTTCTCCTAGTGCTCCTGATTATTCCTGGCTAAACATCTGATGGTGTTCAATGGTTTCTATCATAATATATTCCTGGAACATAGACTTTTTTTAAATAGTCCAAGAGAATTGCAGAATAGTGCCAAAACATCGTAATTTTCTTAATGTTTCAGGCTCTCATTAAAGTAAGGGAGTCAGCCTTAAAGAATGTAATTTTTTTTTTAATTTTACGGGTCGTTACCACAACGCCGAAATACCATAACACCGAATGTCAAAATTGACCACGACGCTGACAGCTAGAAAACTGCTGTGTACCACAACGCCGAATTACCACAACGCCAAAATAACAACTGAATGAAATTGTGTGTGTTTCATAAACGTACCTTAACGCAGAAATACCACAATCAAACCTAATCAAACCTAACCTAACCTAACCTAGTCTAACCTAACCTAACCTATGTGGCAGTCCTGCAATGACATTTTTCGGCGTTAGTGTATTTCGGCGTTGTGGTAATTCGGCGTTGCTGTACACAACAGTTTTCTAGCTGTCGGCGTTGTGGTCAATTTGGCATTTCGGCGTTGTGGTACTTCGGCGTTGTGGTGCGTCCCCATTTTTTACCATAAGTCCTTTTAAAAGTTAAATAATTGTTTACATTAGAGCAAACCACTCTTCTGTGTGGCTTGCAAGCTGAAAAGGTGAAAGTGGTTGAATTATTTGCCGGAACAATAAGTGGTGGGCAGAGTTGCTGAGACGTGGCAGATGTTGCCGTCAGCGAGGGTCCTGAGAAGGACATTCACCCCGCGGTCCAGCGCCGAAGCGATCACGGCTACCGAGATCTTCCTCCGTGACATGGAGGGTGTCTCCTTGCACGGGCATCCTGAACAATCAATATTAACATCTAAACCTTCTAAAGCACACGTAAACTATGTTTCGTAACACGCAGAGATTTAAGGGATTTATTTTCTTGCCTTCTGGTACGTGTCATGGTTAGGGACCGGAAAAATTCGCGGGTTCAATGACCTCTAGGATGAACTCCATAGTTCTACGTACACTCGGTCAAATGTCACCCACTCATTGGCTGCTGTCTCGTGAGACGTCCTATCGTAGCAGCCTGTAATTCGATAAAGCTTTGGTCAGGTGTTTCTCATTGGCCCAGAGTCATCCAGGTGAGTTGTGAGCCAATAGCAGAGGCGGCACTGAGGTATAACTATTTGTATTTTAGCCTACAGCGAAATGAATTCGCGAATTTTTCCGATCTCTAGTCATGGTTTTTCTCCTGTAGTTCCGAATGATTTTTTTTAAATCTCAGTTTGTGGACTAAACGTTTAGCACAAGCACATCTCTTCGCTTTCATCATTCATTTGAGGACAACGAATCTTTAACTTTAACTCATAAACTGAACAACACTCAAATATGTGGCCTTCCTAATGGCACGAGAAATTTCTGGTACTATGCATGTAGAACAAACTCAGGTGAATTGTTTTCGTAAACCTCTATCAACTCCAATTTCTCAAATTAATGCAGAGATATTTTAGTTCGTATTATTTACATTTTTTTAAAATAATGTTCACTAATATATATTTTTTTAATTACCTCTGTTCATTACAATTAAGTAAAATTTGCGCTCGTGTGTGGTTAGAATATTTATGTGTACCAATTGAAGACCCACTCACCCTAATCGTTTTCAATCTATTGAGGGACATTCACATTAAAATTTCAACATTTAAAGGCCTTTCGTTTCATATCAATCACGCAAAACACGTTATAGTTAGAGACAGGAAAAATTCGCGGAATCATTTCGCGGTAGGCTAGACTCCAAACTCGTTCACCTTCATTCTGAGTCAGTGATTGGACCACCGTTTACCTGAAGGTCTCTAAGCCAGCAAAAACCTTCAACAAAAGAAGAATCAAATCACAAGCGTCCCAGGTAACGCGTGTCACGAGTCATTGTCCAATGAGCAGGTGCAATTTGTCCTAGTACATAGAGCATCGTGGAGTCTATCCTAGAGGTAATTGAAACCGCGAATTTTTTCCAGTCTCTAGTTATAGTTAGAGACCCGGAAAATTCGCGGGTTCAATGACCTCCAGGATAGACTCCAATATCCTCTACACACTCGGGAAAATGCCAACTGTTCATTGGCTGCTGACTTGTGAGTCGTCTCGACTGGGTGGCCTGTGATTCGACACTTCTATGAGTGAGGGTCTCTAATTGGCCCTCAGTCCTCCAGATTAACAGTTAACCAATGACAGAAGCAGCACTAAGGTATAATTATTTGAATTTTAGCATAACACGAAATGAACCCGCGAATTTTCCGGGTCTCTAGTTATAGTGTACGTCATGTTACCTTTATTATTTATTTTATTTGTACAGAACGCACAGTCTCGCTTTAGCTGTACACGCCTACAATAGACGCTCTTCTAGATGGACCCGTGTTTAAGTTGCGCTGATTGGCGGAAGAAATAGACCAAAGATGGCGCGCGCCCAGTCGCAATGCCGCTGATGTCTCGGAAGCGCCCGACGCGAAGTGGGAAGTGTCAGGTGGATGTTTCACTATAAATACAGTTTCAATTTCGCGGACGCGGTGAATAAACGACTGGGTGGTGCCTGGCGGGGGAACTTAGTGCGGCGCGTCTCCTAAGCGCGCGGGGGAGGCCGGGCGACTTAGAGGAGGGAGGGCGGGCGACTTAGAGGAAGGAGGCCGGGCGACTTAGAGCAGGCAGCCCGCGCGGGCCGCGGGCATATTTCACTCCGCGCCGGAGAAATGAACCTTATCTGGCGCGCATGGCGGTACGCGGCATTACCAGTGTATATGGCGGCGCTGGCCCACCGACCTGGCCGAGTATTGAAGGCGCAATAAAACGTGATTCAGTGCCCTAAGTCCCGGATACCGACTTTCCTCCCCTCCGCCGCCCAGATACTCCGACATCATCTTGCCTGTTACATCTCCGTGCGACCGGAATGGAAATATTCACTTAGCTGCGGGCCACAGAAATGCCGTTTGAGTGTTTGTTGCGGGAAGCCTAATATCCACATAAAGTTCTGCCATTCCCGATTACTAGAGACCTGCAAAATTCGCGGATTCATTCGGTGATAGTCTAGAATTCAAACACATATACCTCTTAGATAATTTTGCTATTGGCTTACTGTTCATCTAGACGAATCTCAACCAGTTATAAACCCTACACCAAAGAAGGATCGAATCACAGACAAACAGGCTGAGACGACTTACAAGTCGGCAGCCAATAAACTTGCGTTATTTTCCCGAGCGTACAGGGGTATGTGCAGTCTATCCTAAAGGCCATCGAAACCGCGAATTTTGCAGGTCTCTACCGATTACACCCGAACAATTCACCTTCTGCCAACCTCGGGTTTATTTATATATATACATATATTTATTTTTCTCTGTTTATTTTAATGTAGCTATACTAACATAACTAACCGTCCATGGTGTTTTAAAGTATTTTAATGTAACTAACCTAACAGACCACTTTTAATATTTGAACTCATTTTTCCTGCGCAAAAATAAAACAAATCCCGAAGTTGGCCGAAGGTGAATTGCTCGGGTGTAATCGGGAATGGCAGAACTTTATGTGCATCTTAGGTCTCCCGTCTGTTGCGATGGCGGTGAGTAAGCTACTGCAGTGAAAACGCAGAAAAACCAAGACGGACGAACATCACGTGAGTGTGTGCTTACTAGACACAGAATAAAGCCAAGGTTAGCAAAATACAGTAAGTGATTAATCCAATACAAAAATAAACAAAAAAAATGACATGGATGCAACTAAACAAGTGATAAATGGACAACACGAGAACAAATTTCCGACAACAGGCGAACAGCTGAAACATGATTATGACATTCAAACTAACATCTAAATATGTTTAAAAAAAAATTCTGTGTAGATGCTTTTTTGTTTGGTAGGAAAATTTTGTTTTTGCTACATAAGTCCTACTTGTCAGAAGCTTAAGATTTAACCACATGCACCCGATTCAAATATTGATTAATTTGCCTGCAATGGGGTTATGTTTCCTTGGCCGAGACTACACATTCTAATAAAAGAGTTAAAAAAAAGCTTCTGTTTATTAACGTAACGAATTTTAATTTTCTATAAAAATAAACTATCGGTTTAAGTGGCAGCAGTTTTGAAAATAACGTTTTTTTAAACCCAAACATTTTATTCTCAGTATCAAATTAAATTACTGCAATGCCAACCACACAATTTAGTTAATTCAAGCTCTACTCGTCCGCGTACACAGGTGTTTAAGAAAAAATGATTTTGATTTTTGAAAATTTTATATTACTGTAGAAATGTTTTGCAAACGCATTATAAATTATAATCACTGTAATAAACCACTATGCTTAAATGAATCTGTTCATTCAGAGTGGTCCCCGTCAAGATGCCCTTGGAAGCCGCCACGTTTCTGCGATGAAGAGAACTCAATTCCGTGCTGTGAAAGCAATATTAATATTAAAATAATTATAATATTAAAAGAATAAGTTTCATGATTCCATAGAGAAAGATGACTCATTTCGTGACGGAAACTTACTGTTTATACCATTGGCAACACGGCCCAATTTGACTGGCAATGTATTTTTTTGAGTTTCTTCCTGCCGAAATTCCACTGACCTTAATACTGTTTGTCGTTATTTGGTGAGTAGTTGTTAATATCGGATTGTTTCAAATGGAAGACGGTGGCAAGTCTGTCGGTGACTTCTATTGAGGTAGGATATGTCGCCATTTTTTTTTGCTCTGACCGAGATCAAACCGAGGACTTCATGGCGTCAGTGCGTTTTTTAATTAACATTTTTTAGAATGTATTAAAATATTTTTTATTACATATAATTTTTTCCCCGATTTTTTTTAATAATAATAACGGATTTTCAATATGATGGCCGTAACGAAAATTGTAATGGTGACATTATAATTCGATATATCTGAAAACAAAATGGCGAAAAAATTTATTAAATTTTTAATATATAATTTGTTTATAAATTTATATATAATCCCAATTTTTTTAAAAATTAATTACCGATTTTTAAAATGGCAAACGTTACGATAATTGTAACGGTTACGTCTTAATTCAAAATGGCGGGAAATACATCCTTATGGTCGATGTAATGACTAGAGACCTGCAAAATTCGCGGTTTAGATGGCCTTCAGGATAGACTGCACATACCCCTGTACACTCGGGCAAATAATGCAAGTTCATTGGCTGCCGACTTGTAAGTCGTTTCAGCTGGTTTTGTCTGTAATTCGATCCTTCTTTGGTTGAGGGTTTTTAACTGGTTGAGATTCGTCCAGATGAACAGTAAGCCAATAGCAAAATTATCTAAGAGGTATATGTGTTTGAATTCTAGCCTATCACCAAATGAATCCGCGAATTTTGCAGGTCTATAGTAATGTCCTCGGCGGCTTAGGGCTGCTTGTTTGTAAGTCTTTTTTAGGACTCAAATAGGAAATTTTTTCCTCAGTACGTGAAAATTTTATTTTTCAGATTTTTTTGAAGATTCTTGGCGGTTGTTTTCACAAAAAGAAAAAATAATTTAGGTCAATTTTGACCAATGTTTGGCAAATTTGGTAGATAATGAGTAGAGACCGGAAAAATTCGCGGATTCATTTCGCGATATGCTAGAATGCAAATAATTGTATTTTTATGCAACTTCGGCCATTGGTTCGCTGTTAACCTGGAGGACTGTGGGCCAATTATAGACCCTCAGTCAAAGCAGTATCGATTCACGAGTCTCCCAATTGAGACGCCTCACAAGTCAGCAGCCAATGAACAGGCGACGTTTGCCCGAGTGTGCACAGGATCGTGGATTCTAGCCTGGAGGTCATTGAACCCGCGAATTTTTCCAGTCCCTAATAATGAGTCATAATTTGGCAAGTTTTTGTCTACTCCTGAAGGTCGTCAACGGATAAGATCAATGGTCAAGGTCATCTAAGATGGCCGCCTTGACGTCACAATCCAAGATGACGGACACAATCCCCAATCCGCGCACCGTTACTGAAAAAAACGCGTTATTAAAACTGTAAATTTACTAACTTTTATTGTGTAACTGATAAAAGCGTGTTTTATAGTTTTTTAAATATAATATTTCTTAAAGCAGTCGCGCAACATTTAAAAGTATCTCGTAAAATTGTTACTTATTTTGCCATAGAACGAGACCACCAAAGTGCGTAATAAAATAGCACAATGTTTGGTCGTAACAACAGCTGTGTGGAATTTCAGAATTTGAACCTATCTTCGCCGGCGGGGCGAAGGTCACTGTAACTCACTTGCAGCACCATCCCAGGATTTCTAGTCGCCTTTGTTATAAATGTGTGAAACTTAGATCTATATTAGATTTAGAAGAAATTAGAATGGTTTCTTTACTTTTTTTTGTTGTCTGTTCTGCAGTTTGACATTCTGACCTGAGGTGGCATGAGCAAAAGGTCAATTAAACCATTTATCCTTTTTTAAAATGATTCATGCAGTGGGTAATTTTGATTTAATGCACTTCTCTTGGACATACGCCATTTCGTATTATTTCGATTATTACGTATTAGTACGATCCAAATACTTATTCTCGAGGCATTAAAAAAAACTTACCTACAATTCCAAGGAACTTTTGGAACTCTTAAGAGTATTTGATATTAAAAGATTAAGATTGTATATTAGAGCTGAAATAACTGGTATGCACCGAAGGGAAAACAGTTAAATTTTGTATCTTATAATTATCCTACACAACATGGACAGAACACTTCCTGAAATATAAAAATAAAAATAAATGAAAATAGTCAATCTTTGGCTGAATAATTTAATTGACGAAGAAATTTCTGTAACATTTAATTCCAAGGAAGTTTTTATGTGATGTTATGTTCAAAACAAATAAAAATAAATTACTAATTAAAACACTAGAAATAAAATTTAAGCATAAACGTACTAAATATTTAAACTAAAACAGTAAAAGTAAAAAAAGAGGGAAACTAAATCAAGTAATACCAACTACATTAAAAGGTAAAACTACACTTCAGACTAAAAAAACCAAAATAATAATATTTAAATTACTAAATTATTTAAGTCTTTAAAAAAGGTTTTTCGTATCTAACAAGATTAACCATAAAGCGCCGTGACGGTTGCTAGTGTGACATTGTGATAAGAATTGTTAATGTTGATTTATTTGTATTGTTGTTGGTTATGATATTTGTGCGTCTCTCTTTCTCTCTCTGTTGCAAAGGGTTTTTCTCGGGTTGGATTTTCTTGGACTCTTTTGTTCTAGGAATCAACTACGACGAGTGCAACGACATTGAATTCCATGAAAATCTTGGATCGTCGTCTTCAAAACTACTGTGCTGACCATAGTAATGTCAGTGTGAACCTTATTTTTGAGGAGGCGAGAATCGATACTACAGAGTTCTACAGAACAGTGGAAACTATTGCTTGGGTATATGGGGAATCAGAGGGTGATTATGTAGGCGCATTTAACAGATAGTTTGCCATCTGGGAGAAGCTATCAGGACATAAATCAGTCATTCTAGAACTGTGAACAGAGGCCGCTTTTTAAGATATTTAGTTTTACTGATAAGGTGTTTTTTTTTTCAGCTGCAATGTCCAATATTGAAGACATCAGCAGTAGCTCTTCATTTCAATTTATGGGTTGTTGAAACTGTCCACAACGTTAAGCATACTTGGTTTTAAAACCAGTTGACACAGATACATGAGCATTTTTATTATTGTGAGAAAAGTGTGATTGTGCATTCAAGTAGTGCCCTCGTAAGGTACGTTTAGCGATGTTTAGCGATTCGAGTAACACATTTCCGATATCCGATGCAAGCTGTAGTGCGGCTGTACTCTTAGAAACATGACTTGTTATTGGCTGCACATCGTGAAAGCACAGAGATTTAAGAATGGCCTTCAGTGATTTAGCGCGCTCAGACCCTGGTCGTTCGCAAGTTTAGGCCCAAGGAAACTTACAACGCGTTTCCCTGCCTCCAAGAAGCTAACTTCAAGTATGCTCTAAGGCAGAGTATTATGGTCGAGCGAAGTGCTTCGCCTGGTTGGATATTTATGCGTCGATGTCAAGTAACAATGGCGATACTCACTTAGCAACACGGTCTTCAAAATAAGTTCCTCTTCCGGCGGATACTCGTCCGGCCTTGCGACTGAGCGCTTGCCTTGTTTCCACTCGCAAACAAGTCCTGCTTTCAAGTCCGCAGGGCTGAGTAGACTGCCGCTTACTGAGTAGACTGCCGATTACTGAGTAGACGAGCTAACGCAAGACTTTCAGTATAAATCACTAAATAACGGCATTGATATTATTTTGAATTTAAAGAAAACATTCACTGTAATGCCAAACATTACTTCTTACACAAAATATTACAAATATACGTGAATAAACGGAAAGTATATTAATAAAGGGAAAACCCCTTAAGACATATATATATCTGCAAAAGTGTACGAGTTATTTAAAGTGAAAATAAATAGTACGATTTAGGTAACGTATTATTTTTAAAGCATTCTGAAATAAAAATGATTTTTTTCCCCCACACAAACAGACAGAATATTTTATGAGAATGTTGTTACTTGTCAAATTTCAACAGTTTATTATATACAATGCTACAGTGATTTTATTAAAAATATTAAGCTTTATTCAATAAATAGTTGATATATAAATAGTTTGTAAAGTATTAGCTTATTTTTACTAATGATATAATGAATAATAATAATTGAGGTCTCAAAGTTTTGACGATAAAGACGACCAGAGGATGATGGGATGGGAACGAATCATTGAAGTATTTAATTGTTGAGGGAAACGTGAGTTGCCCGAGAAAACACATTCCATCACAACAGTGTCCGAAACGTTCGCCAGTTGCGAATAATCCCGAGTTGCCAGCCACCGGGAACGAAAGCCGGACCACATGGTGGGAGGCGAGTGATCTTCCCACTGGTTATTTCTAAGCAACTGGTCGTTTTTTGGGGCATTTAGTGTCGTGTTGGTGTTGCGGAAACGCGCACCCATGCCTTGCCCGGGACTAGAACACAACCCCTGCGCTGACTGCTTCAACACGAACTGCATGGCGTGGCTTTGTGTCTCTTGCGGCTGCAAAATACAGAGTATCAATAGAAGAATGTCACAGTTACAATCGTATATTATAACTAGAGACCTGAAAAATTCGCGGATTCATTTCGTGTTATGCTAAAATTCAAATAATTATACCTTAGTGCTGCTTCTGCCATTGGTTCACTGTTAATCTGGAGGACTGAGGGCCAATTAGAGATCCTCACTGATAGAAGTGTCGAATCACAGGCCACCCAGTCGAGACGACTCACAAGTCAGCAGCCAATGTACAGATGGTATTTGCCCGAGTGTGTAAAGGATATTGGAGTCTATCGTAAAGGTCATTGAATCCGCGCATTTTACCGGTCTCTAATTATAACAGTTTTGTTTATACTATTTACTACAAACCATACATCAAGTTGAACGTAAAATAACCTAGTTTTTCTTACAAATATGCAATATGTGCACCTTTAACTATAAGACACACATCAACCCTAAAGTCCCATTCTTCCCACACTTTGGAATGGAAGCAATAGCCTCTTCAATTCTGTGTCTCAACTCTGGCAAATCATTAGGTAGCGACGGAACGTAGACACGATCTTTTATAAAGCCCCAAAGGAAAACAAATCATATGGCGTCATGTCAGGTGAACGTGGAGGCCAGCGAAAAAGAGCTCTGTCGTCTCGACAATTACGACCAATCGAACGGTCAGGGACTTCGACGTTAAACCACTATCGTACAAATATATGCCAATGGGGAGGGACTCCTTCCTGAATTTAAAGATTCACTCTTAGCAAATTGCAGAACACAAAATGCTTTCATGACTTGATGTAAGCTTTTGGACATACGCCATTGCTAAGCACATGTATGTCTGTAGAAGAAAACTACAAAAAAACCAAAGGACAAAAACACAAATTAAGCAAAAAATTGCTGTTATCAACAGGATACAAACACCACATAATATTCCATAACAGGAATATGGTCAAAAAACAAAGAAAAACAAAGAAAAATGGACTGAGAGCTTTACGCTTTACGCTTAGGAGTCACTATTTTGTGCAGGTGGCGCTGCAAGCGAGAAAACAACAAAGCAGTGCTTGCGCATGCGCTTTTCTAAAACTATTTGAGTTATGACCTTGAACCAAAACTCTACTACGCTTACAGTTCATACTAATAAAATTTATAACCGGGACATTTTTTATAGACGTGCTGTACATACGTTATCACAAATGTAGAGCATATCATTGAGCAATGTATTCCAGAGTACAGAGTCACATGTCAAAGCTGAGTGTATATTATTCCAGTGTTTGAATAGTGTTTTCCAGTGTTAGGAGCCATGCTGTAACTGGCATCACTTATGAAAGAGATAGAAGTAGTATATAGTGGTATTAGGTATATTTTGACCAATTTCGTTGTTTAATTGTAAGAATTTATTTTTAGTGGTTTTATAATTTTATGAATGCTGTAAACGTGTCGCTATTACCATTATTGTGCATTAATATGCGAAATTATTAGGAATTGTCGCAAACCAAACGTTTTATGTATAAAAACAAGGAACTGTTATATTGGAACTACGTAACTTATATAATTTTACTAACAGTGGTAATAATATATTTTGTATAAAGTACATAATTATCTTAATTTTGAATAAAAAATCCATACGAAATGTTTATAAATTATATTTTGCATTTTAATAGACAAAATTAAGGAACTCAATGGAATTTCGTTGCAATTAGTTTTTTTTGTCTTGGATTTCGGTGTTACACATGCTACGTCAATACTATACTGCTGATTCTATACAGTTCCACAGTTATGACGACTCTTTGCTGTATGTAGTGTTTATGTGTATGTGGTGTCTATACAGTATAATGTAGATACACCTACCACTATGTATATGCCTCTCGTAGTGTTGTCAATTTCCCTATGTGTGTAGTATAGCTGAATAAATAGTATTGTAATGAATTGGGCGCCGTTGCTATACTAAACAAAGGTCTATTATATGGGTTGCGTGGAGTTGAATAAGTAAATAAAAAGATGAATTAAAATAATAATAGTTAAGTGTAATGATCAGAAGGTATGTGTCTTGCAATCGAAACGCAACACAGTTTAATAACCAAAGAAAAACACACAACGATAACAAATACACTTAACAATACCAACTCTAAACAAGTAAATACACAAAACAATAACACTTCAACTGCAATACTCTGTGATTAAATGTTTTATTATGAGTAGGGATATATTTTTCAGGTTGAATGTGTCAAAATTCTGAATTGATATTGTTTATTGTGGCTTTCCTGGTTATGTTTATCAGGTTAAAAATTCCGGATATAGGTAGGCACAGATTTATAGTGAGCACAACAGTTCGTTAAATTTAAAATATCCTTTACCAAAAGTTCGTGTACGAGAGACAGTTTAGTGGTCAAATTCTTCAATTTACGTAAATTACCGTAGCTCAGTTTAGTTAAAATATACGTGAAATAAATAAATATTTCTTCAATAGATAATGTTTTTACCTCGGCTATAGCTCAGGGTTTGCATGAGTTCTGCTATAGGACCACTGAGTAGAATTACACTGTAAATAACTCTGAAATAATAATTTAAATTTGCAATAATGTTCAATCATATGTTTAAAATGTCCAAAGTATGTGTGACTGACTTTGAAATAATTATAATATTCAACCGTACAATCGCGTAAAAGTCCGTACTAGGGACGCTACCAAGCTCAAAAATGGCTACTTTCAGCTTATAGCATAAGCCTCCATCTAATTTGTAGATAACTTATCTCTTTGCCGTCGGAGATCTCGTTGCAAACGCTCACGGTCGTAGTTACAACAATACAAATTAGTTTCAATACACCGAATTTACAGTATTTTACAAGATTATGTAAAATATAACAATTTATATAAGGCCGGCGTCGGGATAGGCCCTGACGAAGAAACGCCTTTTCTTACTTCCTCCTACATGACATAATTCAAGGACGCATTTCCGCCCACGGCGGTATGCTATTATCCAAGATAGCCTGCGGCTGTAAACACTGCAGCCAAGAACAGGTAAAATAATGTAGGTGATTAACAATCACATCTAAACAAAGTGTAAAACTATTAAACATAAAATATCTGTGGTGAGAAAAATACAAGAAGTAACAGAAGTGAAGTTACAACAATTATATAAATATTAAATCAGGTTAGGTTTGATGGTATTATGGTCAGTTCAATGTTTATAGATGTTAGGCTGTAGCATGACAGTTCCTTAGTTTGATGGTCACAGTATCTTCTATAGAAGTGTTTAACAACATCGGAACATTAATAATAATAAAGAATACATAAATAATAACACAATTAATACATATTTTATATGTTTCTGTACGCGGTACCATGTAACCGTACACACTGTTTATTTACTTACATTTAGATGTCATTTCAGTTTTATTGATATTCACGATATAATCTTGCCTATTCTTTCACATCATATAAAATTAGCTGTTTCATAAAACCCTAGATTTTGTTTTGTTTACTCGTGCTACCGATTGAAGATCACGAGTTGGTAAAACACGTACAGAATTGGCCATACCCCATACAACATTTGTCTTGAGTAGAGCGAATAACTGCTAAACGCGGCAAATACGTATTCCTCCCTATCTCTGATTGAGCTCACAACATTTCGTCTGCTGAAACGTAATTTTGTCGTGAGTTTAATACTTACGTAGAAGAACCCAGTGCCAAGGCAGAATCCACTTACCACAAACATTCATTGGACTTTCACATACCTTTCGTTTGAAAAATGACGGAATGCATTTTGTTGGGAAATAAGGAAAATAAAAACAAAATTTGCCGTTGATTGAACCTGGTCTTTCGAAGGGGTGCTCGTTTGCTGATAAGCGTGAATTACTACTGTTCAGCTCTGGTTAGAAAAACAGACACTCGTAATGATATAGTGCATGCAAAAGTTTAATTAATTTATTGTCATTTATATATGTTGTTCTAGAATTCGTCGACTTTCAAACTGAAAGTAAACCTTTGCTTAAAATAATCATCAAACTGCAACAAAACTTAGCTGGACTTCAAAAGTAAAGTGTCTAGCTATCTTTAAATTTATCCTTTTTTTAGTTGTAATACACGGGCTAAAAAATTTAAATATATATAATTTTATTTGCAAGGTTTACATACAAAAAAGGTTTCGAACGTAAATACGCTAGGAGATAACAATATCCATGTTGTCAAAGTGAACAAGTGACTAAGAAAAGAAGGCAGCACATTATTTGTGCCAGGCGTAACTCTCACAGTTCAGTTTTTTCATGTCATATCGATCCAGCAGTGTGACACAATAGTAATATTGTTTTAAAAACTATTTTTGCTTGCATATGCTAAGTATTCTTGGTTAACACATACCTAATTAATTTAATATGGTTCTAGCATCGATAATTTAGTAGAATAAATCTAGACAAAATACAGACAAATGTTTAAAACTGCTTCCAATAAAATGGGTGTGTTTTAGTATCTTAATAACAAGTAAAAGCAACTTTACGTTATTATTTCAGATTATTTCTTTACGCAGTTTGTACAGTAAATTTTGATTATTTTTTAATTACAATTTACAGAAAAAAGTTTACTCAGGGCATTTGAAAACGGTATTACGGTCAAAAAATACAATTTTTTTTTATAAAAATGAGCAGATTTTAAAATTATGTATACCTTAGTTAAAACCTAATTTATTTAATTGGTCGTAGAAGAAATTTACTGTAATTAACTATGGTAATAGTAAATAATTAAAGCTTTAAGTAAAGATTATTTTTTGAAGAAAATTCAATTTCGTCACCGCAAGAAACGAACGCTTTATTTGCGCTGATGACACAGAGAGCGAAGAGCTTCCCAGAATGGGGCGGGTGTGAAAAATAAACTACACGAGCACATAACAAGTGCAATGAGCGACGCGGCAAAGTGATATTCGATACTTGCAAACTCAATTACAGATACGGTTTTAGAAGCTGGGAGTGTTTGTAAGAATGCTAATAGGGAGTGTTTTATCTGCGCCAGGAATACGCTAGCCGAGAGGCAGAGAAGCCCTCTCCCCCTTCTGCGCAGGGGTTGTGAGGGGTTGGGGTGCGACAGGCAGGCCGAAGAACGGAGAGAGAGAGAGAGAGAGAGAGAGAGCTGACACTTTCTCGCAACCTTCATAATTCATCTATCCTCCAAGATTACTGATCTTTAATCCTCCCAAACATCCCCCTTCTAGCCCCTGCCTGCGCGGCCAACTCAAGATTTACTACCTCCTCGGAATTATATTGTTGCGTCTTCTCTCCTTCCTTCTTCATACTTTGCGGTTAAAGGAAAATTATTATGATATATCTCAACGAAATCGCTTTTGCTAACGTGGGGCCCTGCTCAACAGGAAAATGGTACACCAGACTAGGGCACGCCAGGGCGGGGCTTATCTGGAAATGTGTGTATGTGTGTGTCGGGCTTACCGTCCGTTGCCGAGGATAAAATATAGTCTCCTTTCATGAATCTTATTAAGATATCCCTCCGCGCGGCGGGGGCTGCTCGCGAAACTCCCTCGCTGTCTCGCCCGAGGAAGAATATGAGCCAAGGAGAAGGTGGGAGGCCCCAACTCCCGCGCGAATATAAAGTTATGAGGAGAAAGTATATAATCCTTCCGCGCTATATATCACAAACGAACTTACTTTGTAACTTCGCGAGCGGCATTAGTACTGTATTTTCTGTCTCGGGGCGCTAGGCGCGGCTAAGTGATAGGGACCTAGGCCCCCGGTGAAGGCGTCTTGCAGACATGCCTCGCCGCACCACATTCGGCCAATCTCACCGAGCATTCAGAACAGTGATAACCACTGTCCGTGACGTCTCCTCGGCGAGAAGATGATCGGACACGAACTAACTCAAATTTAAAATTGAAGCCTGCATAGTCTGTTTTTTGCTTCTATGATAGGCCCGCTGGCTATCAGCAACAGCAGAAAGGTTACCAATATGTTCCTGGTGCCTGGCTGTCTAGTTAATAAACACTGGCCTCTAGTTTTTTTTTATGATGATTACTGATTAGGTAGTAAATCACAACCAGTTAACTCAGTAGTTGGTTTCTACCACCGTATTTCGGAAGGCAACTGCAAACCACTGCAGAACATCTGGTCATCTGGTCATCTCCGCTGGCCAGTGACCAGCCTCCAAGTGTATTTTCCATTCGTAAAATAACTACACAACACCAATGCCGGTGGCATATCTCCAAGAGGATGCCTGCCCGTGCTAAGTTTACTACACTGCAAAAACAGAAGAGTCTCCGCCCATGTTAATAATTTATTGCGTTAGTAGATTTACCACAAATCTCATTTACGGTTGTCTCTCACTGCATCATTTACTAAATTTACAACATCACTGACCATACTAATTGACACTCCTTCCAAAGATATTCTACGCTTTTGGAGATTGTAGCTATTATTAGAGTCCCGGAAATTTCGCGGATTCCTCTGGCCTCAGGATAGAATTCAAAGTTATAGGTGTGCTCGATCCATGTTTACTTTCCCATTTGTTGATTTCTTAGCGAGAAAATTTTTATCCTTGTTATTTGGCACTACCTGATTCGCTTACTTCTCTCCTAGCTGGACATCGTTGGCTCACGGTCGTAGAGGGGCGTGTCCAGATAACTGCGATCCAATCATCAACACAGTGCGACAGTGTGAAGGTTTTCATTCTAGCTTGCGACTAAATGAATGCGCGAAAATTCCGTCTCTCTAGCTATTATTAATCTATGTGTAACTTATATTTTATATTATCACCTTTTATTGATAAAGTTACTACTTCCTATCTTCTCAGTGACCCAGCAGAGGATCGAACCCACAACCTTTTGATTATTCGTTAAGCATCTTAACCTCTCGACGATGGTGCACAAGGGCAATCATGAAGAAATGGGATATTTGACTTTCGTAAAATAATGTAATTAAATATGTTTTCGACAGCATGAATAGTAAAATAAATTCTATTTTTGAAGTTCCTTGGTCGTTGTTGATTTACTGTGACTAAAGGTTATGCACTTTTACAATGACCTAAGTGTATATACCTACACATCTACAGTATACTGACAACAAATAAGACGTTGATTAATTCAATACGTGTTGCATGTGTAATTTTACATATACAACCAAATGTGTTATTTAACACATAATTTATTGAAATAGAATATTTACAGTTATGCATTTTATTAAAGCCTGTTTCACAATTTTGTTATCAAGAAACATTTGTTTGAAATTACGCCAACTGTACTTGTTTTTAAAAATTACATTACAAAATGTAAACCTTCTAAACGTTTGTATGTGAAATTTTACGAAATATATCTTCCGTGTATGTGTGAAATTTAAAACGCGTTTATTTCCATTACAACTGGGAATTTTTACGCAACTGTTGTGTTTTAGAACATCCACCTACATTCGGTGTAAAATTATACGTTGTTGTGGTAAGTTTTATGCCTGAAAGGCATACAAAGATAAAAAATTAAGTAAATATATACTTGCTAAAAGTGATTTAAAAGTATACTGTTTGTATAAAATCACACACAACCCGTAGTCGTATTATTATCACAAATAAGGTGTCATTGATGTTTATTTTAAATAAATTTAACTACGACATTGTGGGTGTGAAACTATCAGAAGAATAGTTAATTTTCACGGCAACTATTTTTTTTTACACCAATGTTGATTTTTTTAGAATATAACATACATTTTGTGTAAAATTACATGATGTAGTAGTCATTTTTCACAATAAATTTGTAAACATACACAAACTGTAGGCCTATGTGTTTTTTGCGAATACCACGACAAAAATGTAAAAACATTCCTGTGAACATTTAACAATAAATGTGCAAATATGTTCTAATTGCTAAATTAGCGATACTGTGAGGTTAAGGACATAAGAAATAATTTTTAAAGGAATAAAAAAAATTTTATATTCATACTCAAGCGCGGCAAAACTTATTTTAACCCAATTTAGGACACTTTAAGCTAACCTAGTTTTATTAGGCAGGATACCCGTAATTTAAAAAGTTTCCATTGTTAAAATTTCTCTGTATATAGCCGTGTTACTTTTTTATTATTTTGTAACCACCTGCGCAAAATTTAGGTTGTTATAAAAAGTAAACTTTAATTTTTAATGAATATGTTAGGATACACAGTCAGCACAGAAATATTTGAAGGTTGGATCCCGATTTGGTGATATGAGAAAATTTTGGATTATATATAAATGTCTATCGGAGTGTAAATATGAATTTTCAAATGATTGTCTAGGAAAAGATCAATTAGAATTTACATATTTAAAATAATACACTCGTGTTTTTAGCTTAAGAAAGATCTTAACAAAATAATATTTACCAGTAGGAAGATAATTTTTTTACACGTTTAATTGAATTTTTTTTAATTTTTGTATCGAAGCAGTGTACAGTCTATGAAAATGACATTTTTATATTTTAGACAATTGGCGAGTAAGAAGAATATGACATACCGAAAGAGATTTTTGAGAAAGCAATCTGTTCCGTTGGACTCTTGAATTACGAAACAGAAAAATAAATTTAAAAATATAAATGGTTGAGTCGATCCCTTGCTCACCCCATTCTGCCCGTCCTGTTTGGACTATGATCTGACCAAGGGCAGTGAAGCACACAAGACAACATTTTCTACGTTTGCAAATTAAACAAGTGTATTATTGTCATCTAAAGATCATCAATTTTTTTATAACCATGTGCATTCAAATTTGCAGCCATACTTAGTAAATATTTGTTTATATATTTGCTTCTAAAACTTTAAAAACTAAACCGTTAATGAATTGGTTTATACTTATCTACTGCAGAAAGCTTTAGTATATTTTTAGTTGTGATAAATTTGGTGTTATCTAAGCTACGAAACATTGTTTACTATAATTTTTTTTATAAAAATTTTACCCTCGTCTGAACAAAAGTAACGGATATACCCTCAGAACTTGTTTATTCCGACTCATAACATAGTCACTGTCAACGCAAGAACACAAAATACCACATATTTTCTACAAATGTTTGGCCCTTGTAAGTTAAAGAAACACTGTAGATTTGCTGGACATGATTGTTGTGCTTGTCGTGACAGCCATTAGATTCGTACAGGTACTTAGTAAGTAGAAATTCAGGATGGTTCTGTACAATAGACCACTGCGGAATTCCCATCTCCGGATCCCTGATAGGTGTTGTACATGTGTACAGATGCATTATCGTCTTCAAAAAACATTCGTTCACGCAGGCACAAAGTACTGAAATGAACTTTTAAAAAAATAGCATGTACTTACTTACACACGTGGATGTTATACAATATTTTAATGCCTCAAATTTATTTTTAAATGATATACAATCTGGCGACCGCCTAGGGTGGCGACATAGGGCAGGTAAAAATATCCAGGGGAAAAAATCCATAGTTTAGTATAAAAAAATTAAATTCAAAATTTGCCTCTTTAACACTGATTGATGTAACCATTTATAATTTTCATTTTTTTTTTCAATTTATATATAATTCATAATAAAATGTTCTTGTCAGTATATTACAAACGCAAGAACTTATTTTTTTTTCACTTAATTAAAATCCTGAACATAACTTAAAGCCAGAGTAAAGTCTTAGGTTAAAGTTAAGTCAATAAATATATTTGAAGTGAAAACTTCTTTAGCCGCGTTGAGCGATTTTCGGTAGGGGCAAAACTGATGGGTTCGCGTCACCGACATGCTAGTGACGTGTTGCGCCAGACTGGCGAATCGCAGCGGCCTGTGTACATGTATACGCATATATACACTAACACATTGTATATACTCGACTGTATCATGTGCGTGTCGGAATCTTTTTGGATGGGTAAAATCTTGTGAGTTCGCGTCACCGACATGCTGTAGTAGCAGTAAGTGAAGTTAATTTGACCACGTGAAAAGTTTAATTTGTGTATACTGTGCACAGTCCAATGAACACATGACCTAAGTCTGACATCACTGGTAAGTCATAACTAAGTAACGAATTTTTACATACCACTGACATCTGTTGTGACCAAAAAATGATGTAAGAACAAATGATATCATCCTGACATTATACTGATATTTATAGAAATCGAGTGATAGAAAGCTGAGAAAATCAGTATTAAATCTTCTGAAGTCCTCGCCCGATAAAATAGAAATCAAGAATTTCCATTTTCTTAATTTAAAAGAAATGGTTTACAATTATCTTCTGAAAAGTAAAACAAGAAAAAAAAAAGGATATATTTTATAGCCAATAAGATAGAGTCCAACTTTTATATAATTGCCAACTGCATACATAATTTTACATACGATCGTGACCTTTTATCCCTTCTCCCTTAAATATTCGACATAATGCATTGTCATTTGTAGAGGCGTGATTTACAACTAGCTTATATAAACTTACTAAAATTCTCAAAATGTAAATTGATTGTGTAGCGTTGCGCATAGCACGTAAGACTGACGAGTGATAGGTATTAGGTTCAGATCCCGTGTGTTGCGATTTTTAGTCTAAAACGTTTTGTATTTGAGTCACATCGAATTATTTTATTATATATTAATAATTTAATAATAATCATGATTTCATAAATAATCATTATAATAACAATTATCGAGCCCTTTTTTATTTAGTTATTTATTATTATTTTATTTAAAAAAATAAAAAAAGCATCCTTCAAAACTGAATCGCTAGGCATTTTAAAATATTATTACTATTATTATTATTCGACGCCTTGTTTAATCAATAAAATTTAGTGTCATTACTTTGTCATCAGTATGTAAAATCCACTTACAGAATTATGTCAGACTAGCATCATCATGTCATTAATGTTACGTCAGTATTTGGTGCAAATAAGTGCGAAATTATTAGTCCTTCATGAGTCAGTTATGAGTAGAGACCCGTGAAATTCGCGGGTTCATTTCGTGTTATGCTAAAATTCAAATAATTATACCGTAGTGTTGCTTCTGTCATTGGTTCACTGTTAATCTGGAGGACTGAGGGCCAATTAGAGACCCTCACTCATAGAAGTGTCGAATCACAGGCCACCCCGTCGAGACGACTCACAAGTCAGCAGCCAATGAACAGTTGGCATTTGCCCGAGTGTGTAGAGGATATTGGAGTCTATCCTGGAGGTCATTGAAAACGCGAATTTCGCGGGTCTCTAGTTATGAGTCACTTCTTATGTAAAGAAGTATATTGAATGATATTCAGACTATAATTAATTTTAAAATTCAAAAATAGAACACAGTTATTCCAAAGTTTTAAGTTTTCACTTCTGTCGGCAGTCTCCATGACTGTTTTAGTTTTTTTTTTTGTTTTATTTTTATCCTTTGGGTTTCTCCCTTCTCATAACCAGTGTGGTTGATTTCAACGTGGCGTGGTATACAAATTAATTGTTATTTAGCTGTCACTGATAAATTACATTACTAATGAAGTAAGAAAATGTAATGTGTAGATAGATATTAACACTGCATTATCACCTTTATTATTAAGTTAAATTTAATATTCTTATTAATTGATGACATTTGAATTTCATCTTTTCATAGTCTTTAGCTATATAATATATTATAGTTATAAGTTTTTTAATCGATACATGAGATAACGCTTTTATCGAAAGTGGGGGTATGAATTTGTATTAGAATGTGCGACTTCCTTTTTTAACTACAGTGTCCGGTGATTTGAATTCGCAAAGGTTGTCACCTTATTAATGGGATGGGTGGCAAATCTGACTTTAGCCTAGGGTGGCAGACCTGATTTTGCATATGACTTTTGTTCTGCAGCATTTAGCTTGAGAAATGAAAGATATATAGCGCAGTGTTCGTAACATTGAAGAAATGCACCAAACCTTTAAAGCAATATATATATATATATATATATATATATATATATATTCCAGGACACAGTTTTATGGGCTAGTTAATTATAAGAAGTTATAAGGTTCATATTATTTTTTACAACTAAAAATGAAAAAATTTGATTTTTCATTTGGCACACCGATACGCTTGGTAGGTTCCACGACATTCAAGTAAGTGTATATATCTGTGCCTGTTGCGTAAAGGGGGTTAAGTCACAAATGGTTAAAAATTCAACTATTTACTTTTAAAATTGATAAGGGAGATTAGAGATATATTTTTAAAAAATTAATGAATTTACAAAGTTCTAAAGCAGTTAATAAATCTTTTTAATAAAAAGGAGAAAAAAATTGGTTGTTTGTAAAGTCGGTTTACGGACGATAGTTTAACGTGACAACGTCATAACAAAACATTGATGAAATGATTGCATAATTTATGAATAAAATTGAATCATTTTTATTTTAGTATAAAAGAATAAATACTTGAAATTATAATAGTAATCAGATTTTTAAAATGCAAGAATAATTAACCTTTATTGCCAAAATTTTTGTTGTAATAAGCAATGAAAACCACATTAACTTTTCACTTAACTTTATAAACAGTCGAGTGGAAGAGAGATAGATGCGGCGCAAGCGTACAATTAGCGTAACGGGACACAGCTTAACGAACAATATGCGTAACGGGACACTTTTTCGTTCGTGCAGCCGGCGTTCATCGATTTATTAGACGTTGTCACGTCAAAAATTTTTCACATAAAATCCACTCGCGCTGTGTACTCGATACACGCTGAGCTAATCGAAGCACTCTTTAATGTCACGTGATTCCTCACCGACCAGTTACCGGTCAACTTGATCTACGGATTTTATCAAAATTCAAGATTAAAAGGAGCTATTGCATTAGAATCGTTTTCCATTTAGCCTGACATAAAAGTTGCAGATTTAATTAAAATGTTGACAAGAATACCCGAAGCAAATACTGTATGTCCACGAAAGAATGTCCCAGACATAAATTTCAATAGTACTAACTGTAGGCGTTGTAGAGTGTGGGTTCAAGGTCACAATCAACTAATAACTCAAGACAGTTAGTTGTAGATAAGCGCATGCACGAGTACTGCTCTGTTGTTTTTTCGCTTGCAGCCCCTTTAAGTTGAAAGAATGGTTCTTTCCCCAATTAGTAGAGGTCGAACCTGTAAACTTTATTTGGCAACAGGATGGAGCCCCTCCCCATTGGAATCTCTTGGCACGAGAGTGGTTGAACGTGAAGTCCCTGACCGTTGGATTGGTCGTAATTGTCGAGACGACAGAGCTCTTTTTCTCTGGCCTCCACGTTCACCTGACATGACGCCATGAGATTTTTTTTCCTTTGTGGCTTTATAAAAGATCGTGTCTACGTTCCACCGCTACTTAATGATTTATAAGAGTTGTGACGCACGCTATTGCTTCCATTACCCCGGACGTGTTAAAGTGTGGGAAGGATTGGACTAAAATTGCACGTATTGCACATTTTTAAGAAAAACTATGTTTGTTTACTTTTATATTATGTATGATTTGTTGTAAAAAGTATCAGTTAAACTGTTGTTATATACCATTGAAACTGGGACATTCTTTTATGGACACCCAGTATTCTGGAATTCTTGACTTCTTAATTTGGCAAAAAGTGTGCGCCGGGGACGCACCACAACGCCGAAATACACTAACGCCGAAAAATGTCATTGCAGGACTGCCACAAAGGTTAGGTTAGGTTAGACTAGGTTAGGTTAGACTAGGTTAGGTTAGGCTAGGTTAGGTTAGGCTAGGTTAGGTTAGGCTAGGCTAGGATAGGCTAGGTTAAGTTACGTTAGGTTATATTATGCTAGGTTAGGTTAGGTTAGGTAAGGTTAGGTTTGAATGTGGTATTTCGGCGTTAAGGTACATTTAAGAAACACACACAAATTCATTCAGTTGTTATTTCGGCATTGTTGTACACAGCAGTTTTCTAGCTGTCGGCGTTGTGGTCAATTTTGAAATTCGGCGTTATGGTATTTCTGCGTTGTGGTAACGACCCGTGGCCCGACCTCTATTCCATGATGGCGCATGATGGCGCATGATGGCGCATGATGGCGCATGATGGCGCATGATGGCGCATGATGGCGCATGATGGCGCATGATGGCGCATGACGGCGCATGATGGCGCATGACGGCGCATGATGGCGCATGATGGCGCATGATGGCGCATGATGGCGCATGATGGCGCATGATGGCGCATGATGGCGCATGATGGCGCATGATGGCGCATGATGGCGCATGATGGCGCATGATGGCGCATGATGGCGCATGATGGCGCATGATGGCGCATGATGGCGCATGATGGCGCATGATGGCGCATGATGGCGCATGATGGCGCATGATGGCGCATGATGGCGCATGATGGCGCATGATGGCGCATGATGGCGCATGATGGCGCATGATGGCGCATGATGGCGCATGATGGCGCATGATGGCGCATGATGGCGCATGATGGCGCCATCATGGAATAGAGGACGGGCCACTGGCTTAGTGTCCACGAGACAAGGCAACATTCACGTAGAGTTAGTGTGTCTTTTTAGAAAAAAAAAAGGGGGGCGGGCAAACGGCCAGGTTATTGGTGAGGGGTGAAGCTAGGAGGGAACATGTTGCGCTCATTACTTGTAGTTTTTTTCTGTAAGAAAAAAAAAACTGAAAGGGTTACATGAACCGCCATTTCAGAAAGAGAAATTTTTCGGTCGGTGTCTGGCAACTTTCAGGTTTGTTTGGCTTCGCTCTCGCTGGCACACGCTCCGTTTGGACTCTCGCGATATCTTTGATGCCAAGGGAAACAAGCGGCCAAGCAAAGACTGCACCACCTTCGTCCCGCATTTCATTTCTCTCAATAGCAATAGTAAAATTCAGTCATTAAAAAAATCGTTTTGTTTATACGAGAACCACGGTTGTACTATTTTGAAATTAAAAAAAGGGGGTCGTCTGTAAAGTCGGTTTACGGAAGATAATTTTACGTGATAACGTCATAAGAAAACATTGATGAAAAATTGCATACTTTTTAATTTTCAAATATTATTTACAGTTTTCGCAAATTTAATTCAAATAATTTGTTTGAATATAATCACGAACAATTAGTTTTAAAAGCCCGCCTTAACCTGTTTGATATTATAGAAGATTTTCTCGCACGATGGTTGGCCGGTTCTTGCACGCTCGGCTCAGGCGGAACGTGACAATTTTTCGTGCGTGCATCTGGCGTTCATCGCTTTATAAGACGTTATAAATCATATTAAAAAAACATATTTTAAAACGACGTGCCATGTTAGCTTCCCATAATTTTCTCACTGTATGAACGACGTTACCCGATTAAAATTTTTAGTTGAATAATTCATGAAAAAATTTTTTTTTTCAAAATTATAGCATGTTTTATTTCATAATTGTGTTCAATATTATTAGTGTCATTCAGGATTGCATAGCAAAATTGATAATAGTATAATATGAAAAGAAAAAAAATCAGTTATAATATTTGGTGTACGGCTGAGACATCAATTCTTTTTAAAAATTTCTATAACTCAAAAACGACATTATTTTGGTTTTTTTGGGGGCGAGGGGAAGGAATGGTTTTGTTCAGAACCATCAAAAATTGGCATATCAGCCGACCTTGGCTGGCTTTCTATTTTTCTGAGACTTCCTGACAGACATTTGACAGACAGCATAAATCTAATACATTATCTTAAAAAATCATTGGCTTATTGAAGTATTTTGGTGCACAACAAAAAAATATATTAAAGGGTTTATTAAAAAAAACACGATTATCACATCAAACGCTTCGGGAAAACATTTAATACAGAGCGATTTATTGAATACGTGTGCGTTGATCAAAAATTTCTTTGTGATTTTATATGAAAACTTCTGTGTTTCCATTCTCGATGCGACGCCACAATGCAGCACTATTTGTTTATCCGGAAACGACAAAAAAAAATTATCTTTAAAAATACAATAAAAATAAAAATGAATTGCTAAAAAAGTTCAATTGTTACCCGCTGCATTGCAGTAGTATTTATTACCGTGGTGACCGCCATCATGTCAGCCGCCATATTGAAATTCTGTAATTATTTAGCTAGAAATTTAAAAAAAATATATTTAAAAAATCATAAAAAAAATCGCCCATTAATTTATTGATTGATTCGAAAGATTTAAGATCTTGGTTCGATATTTCCTTGATGCTAAAAAGTATTTAAAGCTTTAAAAAAATGTTTATTTAATTGATTTGCAGTGGTAAAAGTGTGATTTTTACTTGTTATTGTTAGAGACCGGAAAAATTCGCGAATTAATTTCGCGATAGGCTAAAATACAAATAGTTATACCTCAGTGCCGCCTCTGCTATTGGCTCACAACTCACCTGGATGACTCTGGGCCAATGAGAAAAACCTGACCGAAGCTTTATCGAATCACAGGCTGCTACGATGGGACGTCTCACAAGACAGCAGTAAGGGCAGGCATTTTTCGCGAAAAGATCTGAACACTTATTAGACTGCAACAAGGTATACCCGCACCTATGGTTTCTTCCTTGTGATTGGTGGCTGCTTGATTCACTGTGATTGGTGTTGTTACACTCAATATGTACCTGGGAGAAACTCGCCCAATCACGAAACACAGACAATGCTATAGTGTTTTAACTTTCATCTAGTCTCGAAATCTTTTCGCGCAATCTGCAGCCAATGAGTGGGTGACATTTGGCCGAGTGTACGTAGAACTATGGAGTTCATCCTAGAGGTCATTGAACCTGCGAATTTTTCCGGTCCCCAGTTCTTGTGTAGTTTTATCGTTTAAGTGAAGTTTCACTTGTAACGCGCGTGGCAAACAGCCAGAGAAATGGACGGTGAAGGACCGCGCGGCTATGTGCGGCTGTGGCGGGCGGTATCCCAGGCGCAGGTGTGGAGTACCGGCGCCCGGAGCACCCGGAGTCGATAGTTGGGCGCCCGGAGGATCTTGACGGCTCACGGCGCCTCCAAGTTCGCAACAAGACAGCTAAATATCAGCCCGCGCTTAGGCCCGCCCCGCGCCAAGTTGCGCGAGTCTGCGCCCCGTGAAGCACGGGCCTTAAGGCCCCCGCCTACCCGGGCGCACACACGGTGCGCAGAGCTTCAGGAAATACACACGCGATTTCAAAACTACTCAAGATATCCGGGTGGAGTCTGCTCACGAAAAGCATTTAAGAATTCGCTGACGACCGAAAAGTACTTTTGATTTCGGATTATGTTTTTAAACCATATTTTTAGAAGAGTTAAAATGGCTAAAAATGCTTGTTTTCAGCGTAATTTTTTTTGCGTAAAACAACCAGTACAAATTCTTTAAAGCACTTAAGGGACTTGCATTACACCTTTATCTTCATTTCTCGGCCATATAATGTTACGGTCACCGCTCAAGTTTGACAGTTATCCTGTGACGACGAGAAGACCGCGTGCCAGTCCAGAGGAGACACCACGCTAGAAGCACCAGCGAGCGTCGCGTTTATTATCCCACCTCACTAACACACACACACCCCGCGCCGGGGCCAGTTCGCGAACAGCAATCAATCAAGAATACCTACAACGTTTACAAACTGCATTTCTGGAAGAGTGAAAACTGCTGAAAACACGTGTTCGCAGAACAACCCAGTTCAGAGTCTTCAAAGCACTCAACGGCTATGGGGCATGCATATCTCGCGAAAAGATTCCCAGACCAGCTGAAAGTCAAAATAATGTAGCACCGTCTGTGTTCCGTGATTGGGTGGGTTTCTTTCAGGTACATGTCGATTGTGACAACAGCAAACACATGAAGTCAGTGCGGAATCAAACGCGTCCTGAGTGGCTCGGTGAAACAAGGCAACGACTTCTCTCGCAGACGGCCGCCAATCACAAATGTAAGAAACCGCTGGTCCTGTTATACCTTGTTGAAGTCTAGTAGACGTTCAGGTTTTTTCGCGAAAAATGCCTGCCCGTACCAACGGCCTTTTTCTTTGCCACGTAATGTCATGGTTGCCGCTCCTGTGCACGACGAGAAGACTACGCGCCAGTTCAGAAACCGTGCGCTTAGAGGCGACACCACGTATGAGAAACACCTGGGAGAGTCGCACTTATCAATCCAACTTACCAATACAAATACACTTAAGGCTGTTCCCAGCATCTCAGTTCAGTGCTGTGAAAAGTTACCAGGCACCACTCGGTTTTACCAGTGAAACTTCTTTACAGCCGGTAGGGTGAGTCGAGGCGATGACTCGTCAGGCCGTAGCGCTAAGGAGTGGGGTTCTCGATGGCAGAGAAAAGAAAATGGGGGTAACGATTAAAATGGGTATCTACTCAGACAACTTGTAAGGCTATTTGAATGTTTACGTCGCCATGTTTGTTACAGTTGTGAACCTCCATTGAGAACCTGCATTGTGGTCTTCGTTCAGTTTTATCGTTTAAGTGAATTATTTAATAACTTTTATATATTTTTACTGGATTGATAAAGTATGAAGTTTCACTTCTAACGCACGTAGCACCTTGTTTTCTTGGGCCTTGTTAGAAATTTAATTTTCACCATAAAAAATTTCTTTTAAACAGTTTTTGCGTGGTTACCAACTTGGAACTTGGTAATTAATTAATTTTTATAAACGAAAATAAGCAAAGCTATTGATTAAATGGAACTATAATTACGAAAAGGTATGACCAAAGTTAATTTAAAGATACGAGTACAACATATATAACTGAAACATTTAAATTGTAGTTTTTGATTTCAAGTATCATGAAATTTAAATTAAGACTATTTTTCACGAAAATATATAATCACTAATTATACTACAAAAACGTATGCCAGCGCCAAAAGTTTCTTCCTTGTAATTGTCGGCCGTCTTCAAGAGAAGCCATTGCCCCATTTGGCATGGCCATTCAGAACGTGTTTGCTTCCGAACCGAACGGCTCTAATTGGTGTGCGTGTTGTAGACAAGTGCATTAGTGAAACTCAGCCAATCACGAAACACAGATGTTACACCCTGTAGCAAGTGGTTGAGAACAAGCAGCATATTATACTTTATTATATATTATTATATTATATATCATTATATATTATATTATACATTATATATAGCATATCATACATTTTTATACTCGACTTGAGCTTGAAGTTTCCTTTATGTGTCTCGTCTCCTCTGTGAACACATAATGAGGAGGTTAAGTATCAAGAAAGAAATGTAAAAATATACCTATACAATACAATACAGGCTGGTAGAGCCTTGACAAACATTACATAATAATAGCAAATCACTTGTTCACGTAATTTTACTTATTGAAGGAACCGGGAAAACTAACCGCCCGAGAGAAAAATCATTTTAAATAATTCCTAAATAAGCTTCTTAAAACAGAGCACATTATTTATCCAGAAGCAGCCAACCAACATTACATTACAATATATTTTGTCATAATGAGCACATTTAAGGCCATTATTCACAGATTTTCTTATTTCTGTATGTAAAAGAGTTGTGCATATACAATTTAAAAACTGTAGTTGTTTGTTTTATAAGCATTATTTTCAAAATATTTCACTCAAAGTTGATCATTTAGGGCTTTTATGAACTATTTTTTTTTGGTTAACTATACATTTTTTCATAATTAATTGTATTTGATGTGATCTGTACCATCTGCACAACAAAATTAATTATTATGAAAGCGGTAAATCAATTGCCGAATGTGTGTTGTGGTCCTAAGTGTCATTTAAATCAGGTTTTTATACTTTTGTGAAAACCATCATTAATCTCGCAATGGAAAATTTTTATATTTTATTACCTTATAGTTTGAAACTTAATATGTAAGATAAAATCAGTTTTGACATTATTTAGCTATTTGCAACACTCAAAAAAAATATCCAGTTTTGAAACCCTGAATTTGTTAATTTCAGAAGCCTTCAACACTCTTCTCTTGGACTGTACGGTAGTTGAGCCTGTGTTGCACGCAACCACTGGCACCCCTGCCGTGAGGCCGCGCGGAATTGTCCCTTCCCCCACCCCCCTTCACCACTCAGACAGCAGAAGGCTTGTGTCTCACCTTAAAAAACCACTTTAAGTTAAGTTTGTGAAAATAAAAGCAATTTTTATTTTATATATTAAATTTGCTCATAGAGGTTTTTTTAAAATATCAAAGTATTAATGGGTAAACAAATTCCGGGCAAACATGGGGCTTCTACGTCTACGGAAACGAAACAAACACGCGAAAGCTGCGAACGAGATATGGAGGAAAAGAAGAAAAGGAAGTAATAATGACAGTGAGAAAGAGAAGTAAGCATAAATATATAAATAAGCTTAGTTGAATAGAATAACATTTAATTTTATGTGAAAAAATATAATTTAATTTTTGAAGTAATACATTTCTATTTTATCTCTTTGAGTTGTGTCGAAGTAAGAATTGGAACTGTGTTAAAAGTTAATGACTCCCCCATTCCAAATTGGATTTGAAAATGTAAACTAAAATGCATATTTTTGCAATTTTTAATATTGCAATGTGTTGCTTCACGCTTAGAGGTAAGAGCTTATTTCCCCATTCTGATCTAACAAAGTGTTAAATTTAAACTTTCAGTTGTTATTTTACTTTGTTGTTTGTTTTAGCTATGTAAGTAGGTAAGTATAGTATGTTCTGAGACACCAGCGGGTGGTGGAAGAGCCATGGAGCCACAGTGGCCATATTGTATTACATCACTTCCGTCTGCCATCCTAGATTATGCCTTTTCCTTGGAAAAAATACTTAAAATGCCTCATTATTCTGCAAAATTTCTTAATTTCGAGGGGAAATTTCTCTTTTTGAGAGAAAATTACTCTTTCGAAAACATATTTCCCTTTTTTTCCCCTGAAAATATCGGGAAGTTCAAGCACCCCAGGGAGGGTTGCAAGCTCCCTATTCAGGGGCCGTGGTCTCCAAAGAGGGGCTTTGCGCCTCTTTTGTAGAGTGATAGTTTAACCTGTAAATTCCTATACCTGTCATTTAGGGAATTTACGGATCCGTGGCTGCCATCTTGTATTACGTCACTTCCGGAAGTCATCTTGGATTACGTCATATCCGGCGGCCATATTGGATTAGTTAATTTCCAATGGCCATCTTGGATTAGTTAATTTCCAACGGCCATCTTGGATTACCCTAACCTTGACCTTTGACCCCGGTGGTGATTTTGAATTCCACCATTTTGTCTCCTAGAACATTCCACCATTTTTATTATGAAATAACGTCCGCCATCTGGAAAATCTGTAATTATTAAATTAGAAAATTTAAAAATATTCAAAATTTAAAAAAAATATATTTAATAAATTGTTAATATAAACATGGTTTCACCATTTTTTATTATAACATATATACCATTTTGTTTTCTAGAACAAAGCAAGAATAAAATTCTAGCACAAAGGGAGAAATTATTGTTATTATTTTTATTAAAATAAAAAATTATAATGAAACATTTGATAAAAATTACTGGTTGTTAACTTATCTTTGCTGAAGAAATGATAGAATTCAATCATATAAACAGTAATTTTTATCAAAATTTTTATTTGATTTTAAACATTTTTAAATACTTTGTGAATTTAGTATTTTCATTTTCCTTTTAAAGTTTTAATGATGTAGAGTAAAAATAATATTTTATTTCCTTTTCTGTTCATCTAGTTTTGCTTTAGGTCATAGTTTCGAGTTTTGCTTTCATTACTTTCACTCTTAGAACTGATGACTCTATGACTTTATTTATAAATTAAATTGATTTCCCAGTAGCATTTTTATTAACATCTGAGGTAATAATCCACCATAGTCAGATTACTTCTAGGTGTGATTTTTTTGCTTTGAAAATTTTAGTTATATAATTTAAACAAACGATGATAATGATAACACATTATAAAAAATTCACGATCTTGTTATATATAAGTAATGGTAGCATGTTACTAGGATAAATAAATTTGTTTTTTTTTTGTCCCCTTGAAGCTTTCTTCTCTTGTGAGCGTGAGTAAACATTCTGCAGGCTACATATAAATATAACTGCATAAACAGCATTAATGTAATTCTAACAAATAGTGATAAATTTGTAATGATGCAAGGCTGTATTGTGTCTCGGGTCACAGATATTACCGCACTGACTACTGCCACTCATAGAGCAAATGCTAGACCTAACAATGTTATTGCTAACATATGTTGTTGAAAAGCAGAACTACTAGAACCATGAACGCTTTAATGTTAAATTAAGTCTCGCTGATGGATTATTTAAATAGCTTTTTTTAGTAGTTGATTTCAACATAAACTTCCAGTGTGCATCTGTCATTAGTTGCAGAAGCTAATTGGGATTCCGAATCGAGGCCTGAAATGGTATCGAAAGGTCATTGGTGTAGTCACTTCAGAAAGGAGTTTAGAGAAAGAATGTTAGATGTCATGAGAAGAATGACCGTGTTAAAAGCCCACATCAAATGTTAAGTGTGACAGGTATTTTACTCGAAGAGAAAACTTAAAAAAGACATGGCAAGAGTTTTAAAGCCATGCTCACTTACAAGATGAAGGACAACGATGCTGATATAATACAAAAAAAAATTATGCTGTATAACGAAAATTATTTTCCTTGTCTTAAACATTTCTATGTTCATAGCTCTCCTGATCTCGACATAGAACTCGAAATGAAGGACGTTGAAGGTTTAAGGAAGACTGAAGAAAATGTAAGTTTCATTACTGTGAAAAGTGAGAATACATTCAAGCGCATTTTAAGTAGATCCTCCAAACTTTGGAAAAATGGACATCTAGAAAGATGTCAGAAGGTAATGAAGAAACTTTGACGTTAAATATTTAGAATTCTTACAGTAATCTAGACAAAGATGTAGATATCTACGATGATGATAGTGACTTTGAGGTTGATGATTAAAAAGATGACTGTAGCGATTTCCTGACCATAGACAGTAAATGTGAAAGGAAAATGGAAGCAACTGTCGAAGATGCATAAAACACATAGTGGGGCGATCTAAACGGAATGGTTGACAGGCTGGGGCATTGTATTACTTCTCTATTTGCAAGGGCCTATTCTTGCATGGATGAGGTATATTCCATACTTGAAGACCTGAAAGAAGCGTGACTCATAGAATAAAAAATATTCATGTGTTCGTTGAACGATATTTACAGACTTTTTTTATATTTTTGATTTATATAAACAGTAATAAATCAGTAGTATAAATTTTTGTGACCTACTGAAACATAATTTTCATCCATGATGATGAATATGAGTCCAAATGTGTGTCCTTTTGTGTGGGCTGTGTGTTCAATGTGTGTCTTAGATGACGAAAATATTTCAAATTGTGTCTAAACGATGAATGTGTGTCCTTTTTGTTGAATTTGTGCATCATGTGTGTCCTAGATGGCGAAAGGGTGTCCAGCTGTGTGTGCTAGATGCCAAATGTGTGTCCAGATGTATGCTGTAACGCCCCTCGTGCCTCAAAGTTGAATTATTTTAAATTAATTAAAAAAAGAGCCGTGGAAACTGCTGGGTAAGAAAAATGAGACAATTAAGTTATTGACCAGAGGTGGCACGAGGTGGAGAACAAGATAATTTGGAACTCCCTGACACAAGCAACTGGGGAGCTGGTGGATCTTTTAAGGGAACAAGGTATATCATAAATAAATTAACACTACACAAGTAGCTTGGTCTATAGGTTCCCTGTTTTATTATTAAGGAATTTTGTGTTCGTATTATTCAAACCTGACAATAAAATTCTTAGTAAATAACAAAGTTAAAAGGGGGCGCCCCAGGAGTAATTAAAACAGTACATGTTACACCTTAGCAAAAATTATTACATAATTAAAATTTAAAAATTGCACCAAATTTGAATGTCCCAACAATTACATCGCTGATTAGTTTTGTTGATTCTACATATTCTTGAGGAAAGCACTGTTCGCTGGTAGGCTATTCATTTGATTTATGTAGTTCGTAGCTAGAAAGTGGGGGGGGGGGGGGATGTTGATTTCACATTACCACCCGGGTCTTCAAAAAATAACGTCGGGTCGCGGAAACCTCTCTTCTAACGTGACCCGCAGTGGAGGTGCAGGACCACGAGCTGGGAGCGATTTCTCTCTCCAGCACTTCGACCCTGTCTGAAACCCAAATCAAATCCAAAACGAATTAGACTTGCTTCCAGACAGTCCTATACCGTCGGCGCAAAAGGCCAACAAACGGGAATGGGGGGGGAAAGGAAAAAAAAATTACTCACCAACCAGGGTGTAGAGTTCGGAGCTCACTAGGTGTCTCGCGCCGACATCAGGATGCCGCGGACCGAGAAATCAGGATGCGCGGACGAAACCGGAATTTTTAGAATTAAATAAGAAGAAATAAAAATTTAACTACGCATGACTTTTCTAAAAACTACCTCTGCCTGGCTACTGTACAAACGGGATCACATCCCTTAAGCAAACTGACTACATTCTCGTGCACGCGAAAATCACCGTTCCCGCAAAAAGCCTCTTAGCGCAGAGGACGTAGGTGAGACGAGGTCAGTAGCCGAGGTCAGAGGGCTGAGTGCCCCGCAATCGGCCAAAACCCCTAATTAAATCGGGCGGTAAGGCCCCGGGTCAAAGGAGGGGGTAGGTTCGGTTCTAAGCCGAAAATTTCCGAAGGAGTCCGAGGCGGTCGTGGCAACAACACGACATGCGCGCTCTCTACCGGACCGAAACGAAAACAAAGAAAAATCGACTTCTCCGGGCCGCGAGAGGAAAGCATAGTGCCTTATGGCACCGCGACGCTGCCTTCTAGCGGCGTAAGGGGGAACTACTTGAGGTGGTGAGCAGACTTGCCACCAGGTGTCATGAGGGTAAGCTCTGCACGCTGGCGACCAGGCCCGCGGTTACTTTTTTTTGCCGCTAGATGTCAGGGATGTGTCTGTCGGACCCGGGAGAAGGTTTTTGCATCAGGTCATCGTCCCGTCCGGTCACTGCTCTTAGCTTAATTTCTCAGAACTAAAGTGAGGAGGAGAGAGAGGAAGGGGGGGCAGAAATAGCCACTAAGGTGGAAACGCAGCTCCACTGGAGACTGCTTCGTGACGAGACATGCTTTTCTCAGCAGGCCTCTACAAGGTAGCAGCTTGCAGCCCAGGAGCTGCTTCAAGCAGTTTTGGTCATGCAGGGAATTAAAATTACAAACTCGGGGCGTGACTGCAGGCGAGAGAAATTTCAACCGGGCTGACCATGTCCACATTAGACAGCAAAATATCAGATTGGCCCCCTGGGAAGGGGCTTCGGTCCACTGGCACCAAGTTTAAATCGGTGGCGTACACCGGCCTAACAAAAAGTAAATCACCCCCATTAACCACCAGACAAATTAAAAAAATGGAAACCCCAAAAAAAATTTAAAATTATAGAATAAATTAAAAAAGTGACGAAATGCCTAATTTCCGGCACATACTCCCCCGCTTGAATGCGGAGCATATAGGGAAGAAAAAAAAACAACACTTACACTGCTCAGTAAAACTAGTACCAGGTTCGCCTGTATCCTACTACTTATATTCTAACATCTTTGAGACGCGTCCGCCTCTCAGGCACAACATATCGATAACCCTTAAACAAACTTATTAACTAAGAGCTTATTAACTAAGTGGCCACTTAAAACTAATACAACGTAAAGCTAGCATTCTTATTTCTAGTACCATGGATTTTTAAGACCTCGAGGATTTCTGGCATGCCTAATATTAGAGAGTTCCCTATGTTAGGGGAAAGAAATTAAACACATCTACTTTAAGTCAGCATGTGTTTTCTTTAGATGGGAGATGTGCGCTCTGGTCACGAATTCTCCTGAACTGGGGTCAGCTAGGCTAACCGTAACTGGCGTTAAAAATCGCTGTATTTGAAAAGGACCTCTCCAGCGGTACGCCAGCTTGGCGGAAAACTTATCCACTGCCTTGCTGAGTGGGTGTGCCTTACAAAGCACAAAATCGCCTACCCTATAAGGGTTAGGAGATCTGTTTTCGTTGTATTTCTTTTTTCTGCTCTCATGAGCCAGGTTGAGATTTTTACGAGCTCGTCTCCAAATCTCCCTGATGTCTCTCGGATCATCGGGCAATAGGTCATTCAAAGACCAAAGATTTGAAAGAGGGGTATTAGGTCGGTAAGTGAACATGAGTTCGAAAGGAATACTTTTGTGTCCTTCATGATGTGCATAATTAAAGGCCATTTGCAGCCACACCAAATTCGAATCCCATTTATCCTGCTCCTGCGCATGGTAAGCTATTAGAGCAGACCGGAGATTGCGGTTGAATCTCTCAGCATGCGAGGGCTGTGGATAATAAGGCGAGGTTGTGACGTGCAGAATGCCATGTGAGAAGCACATGTTCTTAAAAATCCTAGCCGTGAACTGGGTTGCATTATCTGACACTACTATAGACGGGACTCCCGACGTCTTGAAGATCTGATTACGTAGCGCAGATACAGTGTTTTCTGCGGTGGCTTTTCGCATGGGGATGAGCCAGACAAATTTTGTGAAGGCGTCAATACACACCAGCAGCATAGTGTTTCCTGTCTTTGAGCGCGGGAAAGGTCCGACAAAGTCTATAAACATCTTTTGCATGGGGCGCTCGGCCACATCTGAAGTTAAATAACCGAAACGAGTATTCTGCGCTGGCTTACTCAGCGCACAGATTTTGCATAGTTTAACCTGCTCGGTGATGTCCTTGTGCATGCCGTCCCACACGAAATGACGTCGGATAGCCTGAATGGTCTTATATATACCGAGGTGTGCGCCCACCGGCGAGGTGTGATAATAATGGAAAATCATATTACGCAGATTTTGTGGGAGCAAAATTTTGTATGTTTTTGATTGGGGGGTGCGTTTTTGCAACAGCCCCTTAGACATCCTAAAGTATTTTGGCGCCGTTCCTAAATTAAAAAGTTTAATAATACTGGAAATGTGGGGATCAGCTTCCTGCTGGCTCTGTAAATCCTGAAATGCCAACGGAAACTCTGTCAATAGGGCTTGACATAAGATTGGTGTTCCTTCGGGCGGAGCCTGAGTTGGACTTTCGAACATGCGCGACAGTGTGTCCGCTACTATGTTCTGTGTGCCACGAATGTGTTGGATTTTGAACTTTAAAGAGGAAATTTTTGCAATCCATCGCCCGAGTTTCCCTAATTGTTTCGGGTGTGCCAAAAGCCAGGCTAATGCCTGATTATCTGTCTCTAACAGGAATTCCCTGTGTTCTATAAATTGGCGGAATTTGTCGATGCCAAATACCACGGCGAGGCATTCTAATTCGTAGATCGAGGAGGCTTTCCTCTCGGCGTGGGTAAGTGTTCGCGACGCAAACGCAATGGGCTGTCTGCAGCCTTCGACTTCCTGTGACAGTACTGCGCCTATAGCCACACTGGACGCATCAGTCTGTAAAATGAAAGGTTTGGTGAAGTCTGCCATGCGGAGTACAGGCGGGGAAGAAATCGCCTGTTTCAGGAAATTAAAAGCTTTTTCTTGTTCCGGACCCCATGTGAAAGGTGTGTTTTTCTTACGCAACGTATTTAGTGGTGCTGCGTGCTCAGCGAAATTAGGAATATATTTTGAGTAAAAATTTGCCATACCAATAAAACGTGAAATACCCTTAGGGTTTGTGGGAGGCGGAAAATCACGAATAGCTTGAGTACGTGAAGGATCAATTGTGACTCCCTTGCTAGAAACCAGGTGTCCTAGAAAAGACAGTTCTTGGACTGCAAACTTAACCTTTTTTGTGTTGACAGTTAACCCTGCTTTACGAAATCTACTTAGGACTTCCTCTAAATGTTTGATGTGTTCTTCAAATGTTTCTGAATATACGACGACATCGTCTAGGTAGTTGTACACTGTTTTGAATTTTAGATCTCCTAGTATCTGATCCAGGAGTCGAGTTAGTACTTGGGCTCCCGTGGCAAGTCCGAAAGGTACTACTGTGTATTGGTACAAGTTCCAAGGGACACAGAAGGCTGTGATGGGTTTTGAATCCGCAGTAAGGGGAATTTGGTGGTAGGCAGAATTTAGATCAAACACACTAAAATATTTGGCTTTACTGAACCAATGAAAAGCAGTGTTTAGGTCTGGCAAAGGTATATTTTGTATCACTATTTTCTCATTAACTTTTCTATAATCAATTACACATCGTTGTTGATCCTTGCCCTTAGGCACCAGAAAAGCTGGGGAACTGTAGGCGGAGGTCGAGGGTTCGATTACCCCTTTTTCCAAAAGCTCCTGAACATGATTGCGCATCGTCTGCATCTTAGGGCCTAAAAATTGATAAGGGTGAGATTTCACTGGTATTTTATCCGCTAACTCAATTTGGTACTCGACTAATTTTGTGCGACCTAATTTACTAGTCAAGACATCTGGAAAAGTTCTGCATAATTTATCAATGGCGGCCCGCTGCTGTGTATTAAGGTGCTCGTGTGAAGTGGTGTTACCCTGATCCAAGATGGCTGCCGTTGGCTCGGCCGGAGCTGAAACTATTTGTTCAGGGGTCCCACAAGGAATAGGATTACCCATGTTGAATTTGAAAACGAAATTCTTCGCCTGAAGATTAATGATTAGACCTGTCTTGGCAATGAAATCAGACCCGTAGATTAGGTCTGTGGCAAGTTGATCAGACACCAAAAATGGGAAATTCCATGAATATAAATCAATCTTCACCTTGATCACAACTGCTAACATAATATTTAATGGCTGCTCTGAAGCTGTGAAACATTGTAACTTAGTGGTCTCAGTCTTTAGAATTAATTTGCTCTGTTTTAACTTGTTAAATAACTGCCCAGAAATCAGGCTGCGCGCTGATCCTGTATCAATTAGTCCCGGTACAGTGTGTTCGCCAATCGTTGTTACTGCATACGGAATTACTGTAGGAATATTACCAAAAATTTGGTGGCACTTTCTCTTGCCCTTATTTGTAGGATCAACACACGTTTTACATGAGTACGTGTGCGTTGAATTACCATATCCCTTATTTTTGTTATTTCTCCTGCTATTGTGCTTTCTTTCTTTATGTTTGTGACCTCGCTTGTTACTTTTATTCCTGGACTCCTTGTTGTTAGGATTATTGTTTTTGTGTAATGGTGTTTCTTGTGTACTGCCATTACTTGGCGCAAGTTGAACTTCCCACTTATAAGAAAAATTTTTAACACTTGAATTTTTCGGTGGCCCTGAATAAGGTTGTTCAGGCCACCGCGTTATGCGTTTTTTGGAGTGTCGCCATTTTGTTTGTTGTTTTTGTGGTAACACTGGGCCAGGGAATGCCCGTCTCTTTTACAGAAAGTACAATGTGCATTTTGTTGATATCTCCCTTGTGGCCTTGAAGAGAAAAATGTATTGCCCTGATGTTTCTGTGCTGCATTCTTATGTTGCGAATTACTGCGCTCCGTTCCCGCGCTGCTACCTTGTTGACTAGCGAATGTGGCTTGTTTATTTCGCTGAAAATCAGCGTATTCTATGTTTGTGGCGTGTACGCAAAGTTTATCTAGCTCAGCATAATTTTGGGGGCGTGCCTGGAACACTGAGCGCGAGCGCTCCGCTGGGTTCAAACCGTCTAGAATAGTACTCACGACCTCTCTCTCGGAAACCTTTAGCCTGAGTACCTGGTTGGCTTCGCGTATGTCAGCCACGTAATTTGGCAAGGCTTCATTACGCTGCTGCAGTCGGTTAAACCACTCCAACCGGATGTTTGTGAGTAGCCTACTCGGTATACAAAAATTTAACACGTCTTCATGAAACTCGTCGAAAGTGAGGTCATTCTCAATGGCTGCCATGATCCTCTCACTTAGGGGAGCTTGGGTGTACGGGTAAACAATTTCAAAAATTTGTTTGTCGGGAATCCCTCCCTTTTGTCGTAGCTTTAACAAGACTCGAAGGAAATCAATCAGTTTGTGTGCGTCCAGACCCGACGCCTCTGGCAATTCCTTGAGTAGCCTTTCTACAGGATGGGTGATTTTTCCATAGAAACTGTAGCCAGTTTCTGGGGCTGTCGTGCTCCGCAATACTGAGTCGTGGGGCTGAGCCGCGGCTCCTGCCGGCTGAGGTGAAGGCTGGTGTGACACCGGGTGCGACTGAGTCTGTTCCCGAGTCGCACCCAAGGGGCTGATTTGTGGTGGAGTGAGCTGAGGCGTTATGAGTGGCGGCTGCAGAATACCAGCACTCGGAAGTGGGGTGGTTTGCCATGAAGGAAACTGTGGCTGAAATTGAGCATAAGGGTTAAAATAGCCCTGAGCGATCGGATACGGGAAAAACATGTTTGGTGGGTATGGTTGCGTCATTTGGTGTGCCAAGGTTGGTAATCCCTGTGAAAATGTCACGCTAGTGACGGGGTGGGTTGTCACATGACTCGTTGTAATGTTTGTCGCCGCTGTCGTCGACTGCACAAGCGGCTCTGAATGAGTGGTAGATACGTGTATCGGTTGGTTTGGAAGCGACGTTAGTGGCTGTGAGTCAGGGGCTGCGTCTGGTAATCTGCTCGTTTCCGTCTCCTGTCTGTTTACCGTCGCCCGTACTTCTGATTGTCGCGTGTCGGGTTGCTCTACTCCCAGGGGCAAGCTAGGAGCGTCCCCTTCCGGGAAGGCGGGACAATCGATGCCTAAAGCCTGTGCCCCAGCCACATAATGCTGACTGCGTCGTGTGTCTTCCAAAACGGCTGCTCTCGCCGCCAATTTTGAATGGAAACCTGCCGTCTGTTGCAAACATCGTTCTACCTCTTTTATATAAATTCCATGGAGAAGGTCTGCCGAAAGCTGTTTCAGGTTTTGCAAACGTCGGGTAACATGTTTTAGCCTGACTATATGTCGCTCGACATTGGGTAAATTTTCCTCCACATCTAGATAGCTTACGAAAGCCGATATATCATAAAACTTGGCGCAAGCAAGGTTGAATTCTTCAGTTACATCTAAATCCAAATTCGCTACACTAGTGGGCACACCATCATGAAGGGCGGCCCTGAGCCTCTTCCTGAGGACTTGGACATTGCCACTGGAGGGCAAATTGCGTAGCTGTAACTCATAGGTCAGCTCATCTGACAGCAATAACTCCGGCTTAAACATACTGCTCGGACGTAAATTACTGCTAATTAAAACAAAAATTTAACACACATGTACGATTCAAACGTACACCATAAATACTCCTCTCTTAACAACTATCTTAATTTTAAATACCTCCTAAGGCTTCCTATATTAATATAAACTACCAACTAACCCCAATGCGCGGGGAGTAAGTCACACTTTCAAGGTGGGGGGGTATGTGCCCAAACTTATTTGCGTAAAGAGTCGCCGTACTACTCAGACAACTGCGCGAACGTCCCCTGTCAGGTTGACCTGCACCACCTGTATATGTCCACAAGGGGATTGACCTGCCGCTCGCAAGGTCGTCTCCCACGATGGACAAGGGAGAGGGGTGTGCGGGAGGAACAGGGCCGTGTCGTCGCCCTCAGATAACGGGCGTGTCGCTGGCTCAAGCGGGGTGATGGGGAGGGGGGGGGGGGACGCCAGCTGAGGCGAGAGATAAGACACGTCTAGCTGCCGGCCTGCTAGCGGACCGCACGCCGCGACTTCTTGCGCCGCGCGCAGACTAAGTCCACACGGGCCTTTAAAACTCAATCATAACTTTAAAATAGAAAAGCAATATAACTACCGGGTGTACCAGCGATCAGTTCACAATGTTATTATTACAAACTTGCTATCACAAAATTTAATTAATTTTTTTTTATATATATATATATATATTTTATTTTATCTTTTTTTTTAGGTATGCCTACTCGATTTGGGTATGCCTATAGACCAAACCACGCTCTGCTACCAATTGTGGTGCCCCTCGTGCCTCAAAGTTGAATTATTTTAAATTAATTAAAAAAAGAGCCGTGGAAACTGCTGGGTAAGAAAAATGAGACAATTAAGTTATTGACCAGAGGTGGCACGAGGTGGAGAACAAGATAATTTGGAACTCCCTGACACAAGCAACTGGGGAGCTGGTGGATCTTTTAAGGGAACAAGGTATATCATAAATAAATTAACACTACACAAGTAGCTTGGTCTATAGGTTCCCTGTTTTATTATTAAGGAATTTTGTGTTCGTATTATTCAAACCTGACAATAAAATTCTTAGTAAATAACAAAGTTAAAAGGGGGCGCCCCAGGAGTAATTAAAACAGTACATGTTACACCTTAGCAAAAATTATTACATAATTAAAATTTAAAAATTGCACCAAATTTGAATGTCCCAACAATTACATCGCTGATTAGTTTTGTTGATTCTACATATTCTTGAGGAAAGCACTGTTCGCTGGTAGGCTATTCATTTGATTTATGTAGTTCGTAGCTAGAAAGTGGGGGGGGGGGGGATGTTGATTTCACATTACCACCCGGGTCTTCAAAAAATAACGTCGGGTCGCGGAAACCTCTCTTCTAACGTGACCCGCAGTGGAGGTGCAGGACCACGAGCTGGGAGCGATTTCTCTCTCCAGCACTTCGACCCTGTCTGAAACCCAAATCAAATCCAAAACGAATTAGACTTGCTTCCAGACAGTCCTATACCGTCGGCGCAAAAGGCCAACAAACGGGAATGGGGGGGGAAAGGAAAAAAAAATTACTCACCAACCAGGGTGTAGAGTTCGGAGCTCACTAGGTGTCTCGCGCCGACATCAGGATGCCGCGGACCGAGAAATCAGGATGCGCGGACGAAACCGGAATTTTTAGAATTAAATAAGAAGAAATAAAAATTTAACTACGCATGACTTTTCTAAAAACTACCTCTGCCTGGCTACTGTACAAACGGGATCACATCCCTTAAGCAAACTGACTACATTCTCGTGCACGCGAAAATCACCGTTCCCGCAAAAAGCCTCTTAGCGCAGAGGACGTAGGTGAGACGAGGTCAGTAGCCGAGGTCAGAGGGCTGAGTGCCCCGCAATCGGCCAAAACCCCTAATTAAATCGGGCGGTAAGGCCCCGGGTCAAAGGAGGGGGTAGGTTCGGTTCTAAGCCGAAAATTTCCGAAGGAGTCCGAGGCGGTCGTGGCAACAACACGACATGCGCGCTCTCTACCGGACCGAAACGAAAACAAAGAAAAATCGACTTCTCCGGGCCGCGAGAGGAAAGCATAGTGCCTTATGGCACCGCGACGCTGCCTTCTAGCGGCGTAAGGGGGAACTACTTGAGGTGGTGAGCAGACTTGCCACCAGGTGTCATGAGGGTAAGCTCTGCACGCTGGCGACCAGGCCCGCGGTTACTTTTTTTTGCCGCTAGATGTCAGGGATGTGTCTGTCGGACCCGGGAGAAGGTTTTTGCATCAGGTCATCGTCCCGTCCGGTCACTGCTCTTAGCTTAATTTCTCAGAACTAAAGTGAGGAGGAGAGAGAGGAAGGGGGGGCAGAAATAGCCACTAAGGTGGAAACGCAGCTCCACTGGAGACTGCTTCGTGACGAGACATGCTTTTCTCAGCAGGCCTCTACAAGGTAGCAGCTTGCAGCCCAGGAGCTGCTTCAAGCAGTTTTGGTCATGCAGGGAATTAAAATTACAAACTCGGGGCGTGACTGCAGGCGAGAGAAATTTCAACCGGGCTGACCATGTCCACATTAGACAGCAAAATATCAGATTGGCCCCCTGGGAAGGGGCTTCGGTCCACTGGCACCAAGTTTAAATCGGTGGCGTACACCGGCCTAACAAAAAGTAAATCACCCCCATTAACCACCAGACAAATTAAAAAAATGGAAACCCCAAAAAAAATTTAAAATTATAGAATAAATTAAAAAAGTGACGAAATGCCTAATTTCCGGCACATACTCCCCCGCTTGAATGCGGAGCATATAGGGAAGAAAAAAAAACAACACTTACACTGCTCAGTAAAACTAGTACCAGGTTCGCCTGTATCCTACTACTTATATTCTAACATCTTTGAGACGCGTCCGCCTCTCAGGCACAACATATCGATAACCCTTAAACAAACTTATTAACTAAGAGCTTATTAACTAAGTGGCCACTTAAAACTAATACAACGTAAAGCTAGCATTCTTATTTCTAGTACCATGGATTTTTAAGACCTCGAGGATTTCTGGCATGCCTAATATTAGAGAGTTCCCTATGTTAGGGGAAAGAAATTAAACACATCTACTTTAAGTCAGCATGTGTTTTCTTTAGATGGGAGATGTGCGCTCTGGTCACGAATTCTCCTGAACTGGGGTCAGCTAGGCTAACCGTAACTGGCGTTAAAAATCGCTGTATTTGAAAAGGACCTCTCCAGCGGTACGCCAGCTTGGCGGAAAACTTATCCACTGCCTTGCTGAGTGGGTGTGCCTTACAAAGCACAAAATCGCCTACCCTATAAGGGTTAGGAGATCTGTTTTCGTTGTATTTCTTTTTTCTGCTCTCATGAGCCAGGTTGAGATTTTTACGAGCTCGTCTCCAAATCTCCCTGATGTCTCTCGGATCATCGGGCAATAGGTCATTCAAAGACCAAAGATTTGAAAGAGGGGTATTAGGTCGGTAAGTGAACATGAGTTCGAAAGGAATACTTTTGTGTCCTTCATGATGTGCATAATTAAAGGCCATTTGCAGCCACACCAAATTCGAATCCCATTTATCCTGCTCCTGCGCATGGTAAGCTATTAGAGCAGACCGGAGATTGCGGTTGAATCTCTCAGCATGCGAGGGCTGTGGATAATAAGGCGAGGTTGTGACGTGCAGAATGCCATGTGAGAAGCACATGTTCTTAAAAATCCTAGCCGTGAACTGGGTTGCATTATCTGACACTACTATAGACGGGACTCCCGACGTCTTGAAGATCTGATTACGTAGCGCAGATACAGTGTTTTCTGCGGTGGCTTTTCGCATGGGGATGAGCCAGACAAATTTTGTGAAGGCGTCAATACACACCAGCAGCATAGTGTTTCCTGTCTTTGAGCGCGGGAAAGGTCCGACAAAGTCTATAAACATCTTTTGCATGGGGCGCTCGGCCACATCTGAAGTTAAATAACCGAAACGAGTATTCTGCGCTGGCTTACTCAGCGCACAGATTTTGCATAGTTTAACCTGCTCGGTGATGTCCTTGTGCATGCCGTCCCACACGAAATGACGTCGGATAGCCTGAATGGTCTTATATATACCGAGGTGTGCGCCCACCGGCGAGGTGTGATAATAATGGAAAATCATATTACGCAGATTTTGTGGGAGCAAAATTTTGTATGTTTTTGATTGGGGGGTGCGTTTTTGCAACAGCCCCTTAGACATCCTAAAGTATTTTGGCGCCGTTCCTAAATTAAAAAGTTTAATAATACTGGAAATGTGGGGATCAGCTTCCTGCTGGCTCTGTAAATCCTGAAATGCCAACGGAAACTCTGTCAATAGGGCTTGACATAAGATTGGTGTTCCTTCGGGCGGAGCCTGAGTTGGACTTTCGAACATGCGCGACAGTGTGTCCGCTACTATGTTCTGTGTGCCACGAATGTGTTGGATTTTGAACTTTAAAGAGGAAATTTTTGCAATCCATCGCCCGAGTTTCCCTAATTGTTTCGGGTGTGCCAAAAGCCAGGCTAATGCCTGATTATCTGTCTCTAACAGGAATTCCCTGTGTTCTATAAATTGGCGGAATTTGTCGATGCCAAATACCACGGCGAGGCATTCTAATTCGTAGATCGAGGAGGCTTTCCTCTCGGCGTGGGTAAGTGTTCGCGACGCAAACGCAATGGGCTGTCTGCAGCCTTCGACTTCCTGTGACAGTACTGCGCCTATAGCCACACTGGACGCATCAGTCTGTAAAATGAAAGGTTTGGTGAAGTCTGCCATGCGGAGTACAGGCGGGGAAGAAATCGCCTGTTTCAGGAAATTAAAAGCTTTTTCTTGTTCCGGACCCCATGTGAAAGGTGTGTTTTTCTTACGCAACGTATTTAGTGGTGCTGCGTGCTCAGCGAAATTAGGAATATATTTTGAGTAAAAATTTGCCATACCAATAAAACGTGAAATACCCTTAGGGTTTGTGGGAGGCGGAAAATCACGAATAGCTTGAGTACGTGAAGGATCAATTGTGACTCCCTTGCTAGAAACCAGGTGTCCTAGAAAAGACAGTTCTTGGACTGCAAACTTAACCTTTTTTGTGTTGACAGTTAACCCTGCTTTACGAAATCTACTTAGGACTTCCTCTAAATGTTTGATGTGTTCTTCAAATGTTTCTGAATATACGACGACATCGTCTAGGTAGTTGTACACTGTTTTGAATTTTAGATCTCCTAGTATCTGATCCAGGAGTCGAGTTAGTACTTGGGCTCCCGTGGCAAGTCCGAAAGGTACTACTGTGTATTGGTACAAGTTCCAAGGGACACAGAAGGCTGTGATGGGTTTTGAATCCGCAGTAAGGGGAATTTGGTGGTAGGCAGAATTTAGATCAAACACACTAAAATATTTGGCTTTACTGAACCAATGAAAAGCAGTGTTTAGGTCTGGCAAAGGTATATTTTGTATCACTATTTTCTCATTAACTTTTCTATAATCAATTACACATCGTTGTTGATCCTTGCCCTTAGGCACCAGAAAAGCTGGGGAACTGTAGGCGGAGGTCGAGGGTTCGATTACCCCTTTTTCCAAAAGCTCCTGAACATGATTGCGCATCGTCTGCATCTTAGGGCCTAAAAATTGATAAGGGTGAGATTTCACTGGTATTTTATCCGCTAACTCAATTTGGTACTCGACTAATTTTGTGCGACCTAATTTACTAGTCAAGACATCTGGAAAAGTTCTGCATAATTTATCAATGGCGGCCCGCTGCTGTGTATTAAGGTGCTCGTGTGAAGTGGTGTTACCCTGATCCAAGATGGCTGCCGTTGGCTCGGCCGGAGCTGAAACTATTTGTTCAGGGGTCCCACAAGGAATAGGATTACCCATGTTGAATTTGAAAACGAAATTCTTCGCCTGAAGATTAATGATTAGACCTGTCTTGGCAATGAAATCAGACCCGTAGATTAGGTCTGTGGCAAGTTGATCAGACACCAAAAATGGGAAATTCCATGAATATAAATCAATCTTCACCTTGATCACAACTGCTAACATAATATTTAATGGCTGCTCTGAAGCTGTGAAACATTGTAACTTAGTGGTCTCAGTCTTTAGAATTAATTTGCTCTGTTTTAACTTGTTAAATAACTGCCCAGAAATCAGGCTGCGCGCTGATCCTGTATCAATTAGTCCCGGTACAGTGTGTTCGCCAATCGTTGTTACTGCATACGGAATTACTGTAGGAATATTACCAAAAATTTGGTGGCACTTTCTCTTGCCCTTATTTGTAGGATCAACACACGTTTTACATGAGTACGTGTGCGTTGAATTACCATATCCCTTATTTTTGTTATTTCTCCTGCTATTGTGCTTTCTTTCTTTATGTTTGTGACCTCGCTTGTTACTTTTATTCCTGGACTCCTTGTTGTTAGGATTATTGTTTTTGTGTAATGGTGTTTCTTGTGTACTGCCATTACTTGGCGCAAGTTGAACTTCCCACTTATAAGAAAAATTTTTAACACTTGAATTTTTCGGTGGCCCTGAATAAGGTTGTTCAGGCCACCGCGTTATGCGTTTTTTGGAGTGTCGCCATTTTGTTTGTTGTTTTTGTGGTAACACTGGGCCAGGGAATGCCCGTCTCTTTTACAGAAAGTACAATGTGCATTTTGTTGATATCTCCCTTGTGGCCTTGAAGAGAAAAATGTATTGCCCTGATGTTTCTGTGCTGCATTCTTATGTTGCGAATTACTGCGCTCCGTTCCCGCGCTGCTACCTTGTTGACTAGCGAATGTGGCTTGTTTATTTCGCTGAAAATCAGCGTATTCTATGTTTGTGGCGTGTACGCAAAGTTTATCTAGCTCAGCATAATTTTGGGGGCGTGCCTGGAACACTGAGCGCGAGCGCTCCGCTGGGTTCAAACCGTCTAGAATAGTACTCACGACCTCTCTCTCGGAAACCTTTAGCCTGAGTACCTGGTTGGCTTCGCGTATGTCAGCCACGTAATTTGGCAAGGCTTCATTACGCTGCTGCAGTCGGTTAAACCACTCCAACCGGATGTTTGTGAGTAGCCTACTCGGTATACAAAAATTTAACACGTCTTCATGAAACTCGTCGAAAGTGAGGTCATTCTCAATGGCTGCCATGATCCTCTCACTTAGGGGAGCTTGGGTGTACGGGTAAACAATTTCAAAAATTTGTTTGTCGGGAATCCCTCCCTTTTGTCGTAGCTTTAACAAGACTCGAAGGAAATCAATCAGTTTGTGTGCGTCCAGACCCGACGCCTCTGGCAATTCCTTGAGTAGCCTTTCTACAGGATGGGTGATTTTTCCATAGAAACTGTAGCCAGTTTCTGGGGCTGTCGTGCTCCGCAATACTGAGTCGTGGGGCTGAGCCGCGGCTCCTGCCGGCTGAGGTGAAGGCTGGTGTGACACCGGGTGCGACTGAGTCTGTTCCCGAGTCGCACCCAAGGGGCTGATTTGTGGTGGAGTGAGCTGAGGCGTTATGAGTGGCGGCTGCAGAATACCAGCACTCGGAAGTGGGGTGGTTTGCCATGAAGGAAACTGTGGCTGAAATTGAGCATAAGGGTTAAAATAGCCCTGAGCGATCGGATACGGGAAAAACATGTTTGGTGGGTATGGTTGCGTCATTTGGTGTGCCAAGGTTGGTAATCCCTGTGAAAATGTCACGCTAGTGACGGGGTGGGTTGTCACATGACTCGTTGTAATGTTTGTCGCCGCTGTCGTCGACTGCACAAGCGGCTCTGAATGAGTGGTAGATACGTGTATCGGTTGGTTTGGAAGCGACGTTAGTGGCTGTGAGTCAGGGGCTGCGTCTGGTAATCTGCTCGTTTCCGTCTCCTGTCTGTTTACCGTCGCCCGTACTTCTGATTGTCGCGTGTCGGGTTGCTCTACTCCCAGGGGCAAGCTAGGAGCGTCCCCTTCCGGGAAGGCGGGACAATCGATGCCTAAAGCCTGTGCCCCAGCCACATAATGCTGACTGCGTCGTGTGTCTTCCAAAACGGCTGCTCTCGCCGCCAATTTTGAATGGAAACCTGCCGTCTGTTGCAAACATCGTTCTACCTCTTTTATATAAATTCCATGGAGAAGGTCTGCCGAAAGCTGTTTCAGGTTTTGCAAACGTCGGGTAACATGTTTTAGCCTGACTATATGTCGCTCGACATTGGGTAAATTTTCCTCCACATCTAGATAGCTTACGAAAGCCGATATATCATAAAACTTGGCGCAAGCAAGGTTGAATTCTTCAGTTACATCTAAATCCAAATTCGCTACACTAGTGGGCACACCATCATGAAGGGCGGCCCTGAGCCTCTTCCTGAGGACTTGGACATTGCCACTGGAGGGCAAATTGCGTAGCTGTAACTCATAGGTCAGCTCATCTGACAGCAATAACTCCGGCTTAAACATACTGCTCGGACGTAAATTACTGCTAATTAAAACAAAAATTTAACACACATGTACGATTCAAACGTACACCATAAATACTCCTCTCTTAACAACTATCTTAATTTTAAATACCTCCTAAGGCTTCCTATATTAATATAAACTACCAACTAACCCCAATGCGCGGGGAGTAAGTCACACTTTCAAGGTGGGGGGGTATGTGCCCAAACTTATTTGCGTAAAGAGTCGCCGTACTACTCAGACAACTGCGCGAACGTCCCCTGTCAGGTTGACCTGCACCACCTGTATATGTCCACAAGGGGATTGACCTGCCGCTCGCAAGGTCGTCTCCCACGATGGACAAGGGAGAGGGGTGTGCGGGAGGAACAGGGCCGTGTCGTCGCCCTCAGATAACGGGCGTGTCGCTGGCTCAAGCGGGGTGATGGGGAGGGGGGGGGGGGGACGCCAGCTGAGGCGAGAGATAAGACACGTCTAGCTGCCGGCCTGCTAGCGGACCGCACGCCGCGACTTCTTGCGCCGCGCGCAGACTAAGTCCACACGGGCCTTTAAAACTCAATCATAACTTTAAAATAGAAAAGCAATATAACTACCGGGTGTACCAGCGATCAGTTCACAATGTTATTATTACAAACTTGCTATCACAAAATTTAATTAATTTTTTTTTATATATATATATATATATTTTATTTTATCTTTTTTTTTAGGTATGCCTACTCGATTTGGGTATGCCTATAGACCAAACCACGCTCTGCTACCAATTGTGGTGCCCCTCGTGCCTCAAAGTTGAATTATTTTAAATTAATTAAAAAAAGAGCCGTGGAAACTGCTGGGTAAGAAAAATGAGACAATTAAGTTATTGACCAGAGGTGGCACGAGGTGGAGAACAAGATAATTTGGAACTCCCTGACACAAGCAACTGGGGAGCTGGTGGATCTTTTAAGGGAACAAGGTATATCATAAATAAATTAACACTACACAAGTAGCTTGGTCTATAGGTTCCCTGTTTTATTATTAAGGAATTTTGTGTTCGTATTATTCAAACCTGACAATAAAATTCTTAGTAAATAACAAAGTTAAAAGGGGGCGCCCCAGGAGTAATTAAAACAGTACATGTTACACCTTAGCAAAAATTATTACATAATTAAAATTTAAAAATTGCACCAAATTTGAATGTCCCAACAATTACATCGCTGATTAGTTTTGTTGATTCTACATATTCTTGAGGAAAGCACTGTTCGCTGGTAGGCTATTCATTTGATTTATGTAGTTCGTAGCTAGAAAGTGGGGGGGGGGGGGGATGTTGATTTCACATTACCACCCGGGTCTTCAAAAAATAACGTCGGGTCGCGGAAACCTCTCTTCTAACGTGACCCGCAGTGGAGGTGCAGGACCACGAGCTGGGAGCGATTTCTCTCTCCAGCACTTCGACCCTGTCTGAAACCCAAATCAAATCCAAAACGAATTAGACTTGCTTCCAGACAGTCCTATACCGTCGGCGCAAAAGGCCAACAAACGGGAATGGGGGGGGAAAGGAAAAAAAAATTACTCACCAACCAGGGTGTAGAGTTCGGAGCTCACTAGGTGTCTCGCGCCGACATCAGGATGCCGCGGACCGAGAAATCAGGATGCGCGGACGAAACCGGAATTTTTAGAATTAAATAAGAAGAAATAAAAATTTAACTACGCATGACTTTTCTAAAAACTACCTCTGCCTGGCTACTGTACAAACGGGATCACATCCCTTAAGCAAACTGACTACATTCTCGTGCACGCGAAAATCACCGTTCCCGCAAAAAGCCTCTTAGCGCAGAGGACGTAGGTGAGACGAGGTCAGTAGCCGAGGTCAGAGGGCTGAGTGCCCCGCAATCGGCCAAAACCCCTAATTAAATCGGGCGGTAAGGCCCCGGGTCAAAGGAGGGGGTAGGTTCGGTTCTAAGCCGAAAATTTCCGAAGGAGTCCGAGGCGGTCGTGGCAACAACACGACATGCGCGCTCTCTACCGGACCGAAACGAAAACAAAGAACAATCGACTTCTCCGGGCCGCGAGAGGAAAGCATAGTGCCTTATGGCACCGCGACGCTGCCTTCTAGCGGCGTAAGGGGGAACTACTTGAGGTGGTGAGCAGACTTGCCACCAGGTGTCATGAGGGTAAGCTCTGCACGCTGGCGACCAGGCCCGCGGTTACTTTTTTTTGCCGCTAGATGTCAGGGATGTGTCTGTCGGACCCGGGAGAAGGTTTTTGCATCAGGTCATCGTCCCGTCCGGTCACTGCTCTTAGCTTAATTTCTCAGAACTAAAGTGAGGAGGAGAGAGAGGAAGGGGGGGCAGAAATAGCCACTAAGGTGGAAACGCAGCTCCACTGGAGACTGCTTCGTGACGAGACATGCTTTTCTCAGCAGGCCTCTACAAGGTAGCAGCTTGCAGCCCAGGAGCTGCTCAAAGCAGTTTTGGTCATGCAGGGAATTAAAATTACAAACTCGGGGCGTGACTGCAGGCGAGAGAAATTTCAACCGGGCTGACCATGTCCACATTAGACAGCAAAATATCAGATTGGCCCCCTGGGAAGGGGCTTCGGTCCACTGGCACCAAGTTTAAATCGGTGGCGTACACCGGCCTAACAAAAAGTAAATCACCCCCATTAACCACCAGACAAATTAAAAAAATGGAAACCCCAAAAAAAATTTAAAATTATAGAATAAATTAAGAAAGTGACGAAATGCCTAATTTCCGGCACAATGCCATAGATAGGGACCCGGAAAATTCGCGGGTTCAATGACCTCCAGGATAGACTCCAATATCCTCTACACACTCGGGCAAATGCCAACTGTTCATTGGCTGCAGACTTGTGAGTCGTCTCGACTGGGTGGTCTGTGATTCGACACTTCTATGAGTGAGGGTCTCTAATTGGCCCTCAGTCCTCCAGATTAACAGTGAACCAATGACATAAGCAGCACTAAGGTATAATTATTTGAATTTTAGCATAACACGAAATGAACCCGCGAATTTTACGGGTCTCTAGCCATAGATGATGAAAGTGTTTCTATCTGTGTTTGGTTGAGCAGATATTTCTGGATAAAAGATGTAGAAACAGCCTTGTACGTAGGGTAAATTTAAACAAAAAAATTAACTATACTCAATCAAGCAGGTTTAAAATCTACCTGAAAGACGCATTTCCTATTGTTTATCAAAGCAATTTTTTTTCTTTCGTGTACTCACTGGTTTTTACACAGCATGTGAATTTGTGCGCAAAATAATAACTATATTTTCACATGATTGTTTTAAACCTTCCGGGAAGGGGAAAATTGCTTCCAAAGTTTGTGTTAAGAAACCAAATTTATTTTACTTTCGCAGTTTTGTTTATTCGCTTCTTAGTGCGAATCATTTTCCAGCCTCTCCCGAAACTTTTGTATTTTATTGCTGCTGATCTCTTAATGGACTAGAGATCTGCTGACTCAGAGCACTGCCAGTTGAGACAGAATTAATTCCAACTTCGTTGGGGTTAAGCAGTTTGTAATTGTATTACGGTGTCTCGTATATAATCTCCCCCCCCCCCCCCCCCCTCGTGATAAAGTGCACAGTGCCGATTTAGAAATTTGTTTCCCTTTTCGGTCTGATTAAACCTATCTTTAATGACCGGTTTTATTATTATTTTCACTTTCTACAGTTTTAGTTTTATATTTCCATTCTGGCAGAAGTATTAAGCTAATGTGTATTGTGAATGATAATACAAAATGCGCATAAGTATGCGCGTGCGTAATTCATCCAAACCATTCTGCCATTTGTCAGCGCTTGGCAAATGGTATAAAAGTAACTAGTTTGGTTTCTATAACATTAAAAAAAATAACCATCAGGTGCTGTAAAATCAAATACATGAGTAAGTACTTTATCAGAAATTTGTTTCGTAAAATTAAAGGTAAATGTAGGTAAGAGGTGACAAATTCACGAGACCACCATCCAGTTACAAAACATATTTGTGTATTAACTTAACTTTCCGTAAACCATCACATTAATCGGTTTTACTATTAAGGAAGTTTTATTGCGAAAAAAAAATTATCATGTTTGTGATGACGCTAGAAAGAACTCTGTTTTAAAAAAAATTAAAAGTTCAAACATAAACACGAATGGGCAAAACAAGGAACATGTAACACTAAACGTTGCCGTCGGTCGCTCACGTATGCTCCAAGATGAAAAACAAACGGTAAACTCGAAAATTGTCAATTTTATATCATTTTTAAAACTTTTGTATTATTCTGTTACTGGTGGTTCGTGTCATGTTTTTGTGCTTGAGGATATATGTGCAAGTTTTATTAATATCTCAGTTGAAACAGAAACGAGTATTTCTCGTGCCTTTGCAGCGAAAATCACTTCGTGCAGCAAAGTTCGGTCTTTACTCCTAAAGCTACCGTTAACTGAAAAAAATAAACATTTAAATTTTTGAAACATAAAATTTGACCATTATAATACAAGTTTTTGTGTAATAACTGTACATTTACAAATATTTTATTTTAGTATATGTCTAACCGTGTGCTATATGTAGTGTTGTATTATGCCCAATCATTCTTTTTTACAAATCATAATCTCTGGGAGGTCTTCATATACCTCAAGAAATCAAAAAGTGCCTTTAGATATAAACAATTATCAACCCTGAGAGAAATTATATCACTATAAGTATTGTTTATGTACGTATTTTACTATTCCATTAAACCAAGAAGCACGATTGGACATGTCCGTATAAACAAGGTATTGTTTGTTTAGCTATAAGAAGGGGCAGGAAATTTTCGCGAAAAAATCTGAACGTTTACTAGACTGCAACAAGGTATACCCACACCAGCGGTTTCTTCCTTGTGATTGGCGGCCGTCTGCGAGAGAAGTCGTTGCCTTGTTTGCACGAGCCACTAAGGACGAGTTTGCTTCCACACTGAATTAGTGTGATTGGTTGTTGTAACAATCGACATGCACCTCAAAGTAACTCACCCAATCACGAAACACAGACGATGCTACAGTGTTTTAACTTCCAGCTACTCTCGGGATTTTTTCGCTAAATTTTCATGGCCCTAGCTATAAGCTTTACTCTCACAAGTTAAAATATTATTTTTGTGTTCTACTGAAAACTTTATTTAGATTTAAAATACAAGAGTGTGAAGTATTAGACAAAACAGTTAATATATTTGTATGTATAAAATTGCATTAGCACTTAAATTCTGATATCACGCGCCAGCTCATTGCGTTGAAATTTTAATCGCACCTAAATTAAATACGAATAAACTATATAATCTTCTTTAAATACGTCACTTTTGCATTAACAAGGGGAGAGCACAACTTGGAATATTCACTTCTGTTTGAGACTCGTTGTGTCAGTGGTATAACTTTATGGTGTTCACCCCTTAAAATAATAAAGGACACTGGCTAGTCAATTCCGAGAAAGAGCGTCATTGAAAATTTAGGGAAACGGTGCAATGGCCTAGTAGGTACAAAAAATTATTTTATTTAATTTTTTTATTTAGTAGATATTAATTAATATTTTAATTACAGTAATAATTCAATCTTTCAAATATAAAATAATAATGGGTGTAACAATATTAGTTGTAAATAGTGCTTAAAATAAATAAAAAACTAGATTTTTATTTAATATATTTTTTAATATATTTTGTTTAACATATAAGAACCTTGATGACAATTATCATTAAAATATTGGAAACCAAAATTATTTGGCATCCTGCACGATTAATAAAAGAGCAGAGTTGTTGATCTAGACCTGTTGGAAAACATACTTAATTCATTCAAGAATAAACTGGCGCGTTTGTACACAGTTTGCAGGTAAAATAAGAAGGATAAAACTGTAGAAAAATTATAAACAATATTGAGACAGGCAAAAGAAGTTACCTCATTAACATTTTCAATAGAAACCATAGAAACTGTTATAAACGCTCAGGTGAGGACAAAACCGTTTTCAACCGAATATTTTGTAACTGCGTAAGTGGCGTACTTTAAAACTTTTAATTAAAATAATGACAAGAAACATTGGAATATAGCTATTATTAGTTTACCAATTATTATTTTATATTTGAAAGATTAAATTTTTATTGTAATTTACATATAAAGTAGGTAATTATAATTAATAACTTTTTAAAATTAGCTATATTAAATTATTGATATGTAAATCAATAATATTTTTCAACGGTAGATTTATTTTAAATTAAGTGACGGTTTTAGAGAAACTAAGTGGAGCTGGCTCTGATTGTTTTTTTGTTTTTTTTAGCGGAAAACCGTTGCCTCTGGTTAAGAAGCGTTTAGCATGCCTGTAAACTTTGCGACACATGTCTCAGAATTGGACTTTCAAAGGGAGTTTTTAAAAGTAATTTTTTATCCAACACCAAATACGTAAAAATATGGTCCTTAAAAAGGATTTATTTAAATTTTTTTGGCAATTTTAGACAAGTAACGTAAATAAGAAATATGATCTAATCTCATTTATATCTCAAAATAGACGTAGTGTTGCTATCAATGAAAATTTTAAATGCGAGAACACAATACATGTTATTGCGCGCATAGAATTGTTCTATGCATGATAAGAAGTATAGCACAGTAAATGATGCATACATATATTTTCTCTGTCATATTATTGGCGGATAGTGAGCATTATAATTAGCGGTTCGGAGTTCCGTTAGGCATTTAGAATGATCATCAAAACTTTCCGCGGTGACAATATGGGATGAAGAGTAAATGTTTTTTTTTTATAATACCGACATTGTATTCCTACTGAAAAATATTTCTGATAAGGGCATATTAATTACCTATATGATTCTCATTTATTATTATATGTAATATAATGCTTATTTCTAATTGTTTTACACATTTATACAATCACACTTAGTTTTTAAGGAATATAAACACTCACAAATACAAGCTTATGCGTGAGTGAAACTAGTCTCTTTATGCTACGTGCGGTATTTTAGTTATATAATCCATATAATGAAAATTAAATAGAAACATTACAAAAGGTTAGACAAAATGACAAAAAATTAAACAAAACATAAACCCTTCAATAGATTAATACTTAAGTAGAGGAGCAAATAATTTTAAGTTAAGGAAATACTTAATTAGTTGAAAAACATATAAAGTATAAAATCACAATGAAAATACAGTACACATGACACCAGAGAAAAAAAATTACTAAAATATTATAAAGATCTCATCATAAGTTAAATTATCCATAAATATATATACATATAAAGGTTCCGACCACCATATTGGATTGTGATGTCACGGCAGCCATCTTGTATTATCATTCAACTTTTCATTTGACCTTGACCTCGGCCGCCATTTCATTTTCCAGAACTTTTTGCCACTTGAGTCCTAGAATTTTCAGCCATCTTGGGATCATGTGCCCCACTCCCAAACATTTCAATAGTATCGTTATGATGAAATCACAATCGAATGCCCCACTCCTGCACGTGGCACTTTTAATTACGATGATATCATCGGATGCCACAATCATTGGCGTTGCACTTTTCGTAACGTTCTTTTGCCATTTATAATTATGACATTATAATCCAATATGGCGGTTGGCACCCGGCTCCACAGCCTGAAGACTGTGCCCGGATGCCCTGTCATATACTACTCTGTACTTAGGAGTGAAATCGTCCACAAGTGAGACATCAAACCAAGGACCTTTAGCCGACCAACGGGAGGTTCTAGCCACTTTGCTGACAGTTGGGGCCTTACTTGTATAGGCTGTACACAATTGAAGGAAAAATAAATTCTGTTTAAATATCATAATTACGGGCCGGAAAAATTCGCGGGTTCAATGACCTCTAGGATGAACTCCATAGTTCTACGTACACTCGGTCAAATGTCACCCACTCATGGGCTGCTGTCTTGTGAGACGTCCCATCGAAGCAGCCTGTGATTCGATAAAGCTTTGGTCAGGTGTTTCTCATTGGCCCAGAGTCATCCAGGTGAGTTGTGAGCCAGTAGCAGAGGCGGCACTGAGGTATAACTATTTGTATTTTAGCCTATCGCAAAATGAATTCGCGAATTTTTCCGGTCTCTACTAATTATGCAAAAAGTATGTATGTAGGCGTATTATTATCACAAATAAGGTTTCATGGATGTTTATTTTAAAGAAATTTAACTACAACATTGTGGCTGTGAAACAATCAGAAGAATCGTTAATTTTCACGGCATCTATATTGTTTTTACACCAATGTTAATTTTTTTTAGAATATAACATACATTTTGTGTAAAATTACATGATTTAGTAGTAATTTTTTACAATTAATTTGTAAAAATACACAAACTGTAGGCCTATGTGTTTTTTGCGAATGCCACGACAAAAATGTATATATTTTTCATTTCATGTAAGTTAAACAATTGAAATAGTCTACAAGTATATCTGTAATTACCAGAGACCTGCAAAATTCGCCGATTCATTCGGTGATAGGCTAGAATTCAAACACATGTACCTCTTAGATAATTTTGTTATTGGCTTACTGTTCATCTGGACGAATCTCAACCAGTTATAAACCCTCAACCAAAGAAGGATCGAATCACAGACAAACCAGCTGAGAAGACTTACATGTCGGCAGCCAATGAACTTGCCCTATTTGCCCGAGTGTACAGGGGTATGTGCAGTCTATCCTGGAGGCCATCGAAACCGCGAATTTTTCCGGTCTCTAGTAATTACTGTAGATATGAAATCTTGGCCTGAGACGGGAGGCAGCCCCCTAAGGGCTGGAGGAGACCGCGCGCACGTTCGCTGGGGAGTGGGGGGAAGTGGGCGGGGCTAAGCGCGCCAGTGGAGTCCATCTTCCTTAGATCACGAGGACGTCCGCCCGCACTTAAGCCCCTTCGCCCGGCCGGGTATCAAACCCGCGCCCCTCCCGGCCCGACTCCGCGCAGCCGTAACTTAGGCTTTAAGACGTGGCGTGCCTGGAAGGATGGGGGGAAGGTTGCTGCGCCGACACGTGTAGCGCCGCAGATAAACACACCGGCCGTGGAAGCGACCACAGCCGCGCAAGCGACACCCGCCCTTAGGGCTCACTTCCCCTGCGCGGAGCCCCCGCGCGTCGCCCTTAGCACCCTACCCTCGCCCGGCCGGCCGCGTCTTAGCTCCATACATCATTAGCGAGATCAAACAATTACCAGATCGCCATAAACATGTCGCCTCCCTCGCAGTGAAGCAGCTCGAGATACCAGCTGGCGCCATCTCTTCTCCGAGATCAGCTCTCTTCCGCCCGACCGTCGCAGACACCACAACTTATTTCACGATGCTCTCGCTGATGGAAACACCAAAGTGTTTGTTCACCACGTTTGAAGTAAATCTCCTTTACAGCCGGCGATGACTCACAGAGCCTAAACAAAACCTGCAACGCCAAGGAGTGGGGCACTCAATGAACCGCCACCATTTTTTTCACGAAGCTCTCGCTGATGGAAATACCAAAGTATTTGTTCACCACGTTTGAAGTAAATCTCCTTTACAGCCGGCGATGACTCACAGAGCGTAAACAAAACCTGCAACGCCAAGGAGTGGGGCACTCAATGAGACGCCACCATTTATTTCACGAAGCTCTCGCTGATGGAAATACCAAAGTGTTTGTTTACCACGTGTGAAGTCAATCTTATTTACAGCCGGCGATGACTCACAAAGCGTAAACAAAACCTGCAACGCCAAGGAGTGGGGCACTCAATGAGACGCCACCATTTATTTCACGAAGCTCTCGCTGATGGAAATACCAAAGTGTTTGTTCACCACGTTTGTAGTAAATCTCCTTTACAGCCGGCGATGACTCACAGAGCGTAAACAAAACCTGCAACGCCAAGGAGTGGGGCACTCAATGAGACGCCACCATTTATTTCACGAAGCTCTCGCTGATGGAAATACCAAAGTGTTTGTTCACCACGTGTGAAGTCAATCTTATTTACAGCCGGCGATGACTCACAAAGCGTAAACAAAACCTGCAACGCCAAGGAGTGGGGCACTCAATGAGACGCCACCATTTATTTCACGAAGCTCTCGCTGATGGAAATACCAAAGTGTTTGTTCACCACGTTTGAAGTAAATCTCCTTTACAGCCGGCGATGACTCACAGAGCCTAAACAAAACCTGCAACGCCAAGGAGTGGGGCACTCAATGAACCGCCACCATTTTTTTCACGAAGCTCTCGCTGATGGAAATACCAAAGTATTTGTTCACCACGTTTGAAGTAAATCTCCTTTACAGCCGGCGATGACTCACAGAGCGTAAACAAAACCTGCAACGCCAAGGAGTGGGGCACTCAATGAGACGCCACCATTTATTTCACGAAGCTCTCGCTGATGGAAATACCAAAGTGTTTGTTCACCACGTTTGAAGTAAATCTTCTCTACAGCCGGCGATGACTCACAAAGCGTAAACAAAACCTGCAACGCTAAGGAGTGTGGCGCTCAATGGCAGAGGGGGAGACCTGGAATAAAGAAACAAAGTAGATAGTAGCTTGGCTTCTAGGTTGTAGCCGTGTCCTTGGGAAAAAAATTTCCGACTTTTCGGTCGACATTGCAGTCGCCATCATCAGGGAGCAGTTACCTGCTGAGTAGGTAACTGCTCTCTGATGATGGCGACTGCAATGTCAACCGAAACGTCGGAGAATTATTCCCCAAGGTCATGGGTACAAATCAGAAGCCAGGCTACTTCAGACAATGGCCGTGAAAGCCTGCGAACATAAAAAAAAAGTAGATAGTAAACAGCCCTAAGACTCTTTGCAAGTATTTCATCGTCATTTTTGTAAGAATAAATTGTGAACCTCCCTTGTAGTAATTTTTATCTCCGGAGTGGATCGCTGAAAAGGAAGTTTCACTTGAAACGCGCGTGGCGACCAATCACTGATTGTTTTCATTGGCGCTCCTCGACTCGCCGACAGCAGGTAGGTAATTATATACGTAAAGACACGCCGTTAACAACGTAGTACCGCTAGAGTTACGCAATGGCCTGAAGTGATTGTGTGATTTCACGATGATCGGACCGGGACCCAGGTCTGGCCGAAACAGGCGAATGGGAAAATCGGTTTTACTCACTAAAAAAATCATATTGTACAGGGTATTTCTAAACTATTTATACAATAAAACAAGTTTATAACTTTTACAAAAATTAAGCTAGAAATTTGTGGCGAATATGGAACCACGCATGAAAACAAGTGTTGTTTAATGCTAGTCCACTTGATTGTTGAAAGGTGTCACTCTGGTGCCGAACGCTGGAATTTCTGGCGTACAGATGGCCTCAACACAGGGGGTGCTGTCATAACTTAGAAACATACAACTTAGAAACACACTATACTTAGAAACACACAACTTAGAAACACATAACTTAGAATTTTCTAAGTTATGACAGTTCTAAGTTATGACTTTCTACGTTATGACGTTTCTAAGTTGTGTGGTTCTGCGTTGTGTGTTTCTAAGTTATGATCTTTCTAAATTGTGTGTTTCTAAGTTACGTGGATTTTTACAAGTTTTCTAAGTTATGACAGTTCTAAGTTGTGACTTTCTAAGTAAGTCAACACAGCAACAAGAAGCGCTTTGAGTTCTCAAGCGTGAGCCAGTAACAGCTGCTAATCGTGGCTATGAAAAATCTACGGCTCAGAGCAGCAGCAGTTTGAATAGACTGCTCGCATCCCGTGTGCCTATTATTGGTTACCTATAATCATTTGTCATGCTTGTTAAATTAAAAGATATAATTATTAAACTTTAAAACATACCCCATTTTTAATCCTAAAGGTTTGAATTTCGCAAAATATTAAAACTATAGTTGGTAGTTTTCGTATTTTTATTAATGGTACCCAAAATCATTTATTACACTTAATTAATTTCGGAGATATAATTATTAATCTTTAAAACATAATTATCCTTTTTCACCTCTTTGAGGTAAATTTCGGAAAATATAAACATTTTTGTTGGTGGTTTTTGGTAATGTAATATTGCTACTCAAAATCATTTATTACGCTTAATTAAACTCAAGTTATAAATATTAATCTTTAAAACATTTTGACCCCTTTTTAACATTTAGGGGTTGATTTTTACAAAAATAAAAAAAATTGTAGTCAGTATCTTTTTTTAAGTTTATTGTTGGTACCGAAAATAATTTATTATGTTTAATTAATTTCGGATATGTAATTATTAATCTTTAAAACATACTTAACCCTTTTTTAAGTCTTGGGGGTTGAATTTTGCTAATTAAAAAAAAATTTGATTGAAAGTTTTCTTATGTTAATTATTGTTACTAAATATATTTTCATATGCTGTATTAGTTTTAAAGATATAATTAGTAATATTAAAATTATATTTGCCCCTTTTTCACCCTCTTAAGGATGGAGTTTTGTTATTATGTATAGCCTAGTTTTTAAGTTAGCCAACGACTTCTTTCTAATAAAAAATTCATTAAAATCCGTTTACTAGTTTTTGATTGATTCTCGAACTAACAGACAACAGAAAAACCGACAAAAATTTTAAAACTTTTTTTTTGAGTTCTCAATAATATAAATAGCCATTTCCCTCAGTTTTTCCATCATTTCATCCAATGTACAGACAATTTTACTTGAACAGTTTTATTATTAGTATATATTGTTACTAACGAGTCATGATTTGTTGACATTCAATGCCCGTATGCAGTTTTTCCAATTTTTATTTTAAATTGAAGGCAGTACAAAAATTTTCTTAAATTGTTTGAATTGTTAAGCCTGTAGATATTTTCCTTGATTTCTCTTTTGATGTTAGTTCACAGCTGAAGCAACCTAGACCACTTGATGTCATCTAGTCAATTCTTAATTTCGAATGAATTGCAAACAATCTCTATCTTGTTTTTTAATAAATATTTTGGCACGAATCGCCCGCTAGTTTATTTCCAAAAACGTTGCCACCCCACCCCCCCCCCCCTAAAAATGTGTAACATCTTGTATATATACATATACATATGTATATATATATATATATATATATATATATATATATATAGCCGGCCTAAGTAGAGTAGTGAGTAGTGACAATCACCAGATCATAGTATCCACCATCTTTTCAGCCATCTTGTCTGCCACATTGAAAATATGTAATCATCAACTAAAAATTCGAAAAAAAAAATACAAAAATCATTTAAAAAGTACCTATTAATACATTAAATTATTCGATCGATTCCTGTCCTCGGTGAAATCCCTGGTCAACGTAAAACTAATTTATTTTTAGGTTAAATATATTTATTTAAATATCACCCAATTTTACATTTTACTATACAAGAAATAGAACAACACATTTTATTTAAACCTTTTTATTACGTAAATTCTACACTATTGTAAATACAAACAAGCAACCATTATTGTCTTTAGAATTTTTCAATTTCTGCATGTGTTACCTACGAATTAATGTAATGTTATTAGAGACCTGCAAAATTCGCGGTTTCGTTGGCCTTCAGGATTGACTGCACATACCCCTGTACACACGGGCAAATAACGCATTGTCTGTGATTCGATCCTTCTTTGGTTGAGGGTTTATAACTGGTTGAGATTCGTCCAGATGAACAGTAAGCCAATAGCAAAATATCTAAGAAGTATATGTGTTGGAATTCTAGCCTATCACCGAATGAATCCGCGAATTTTGCAGGTCTCTAATTGTTATATATGTATTGTTATGTGTGTATGTATTTGTGTATATATATATATATATATACAAATACATACACACATAACAATATATATAAAAAAAAGGCAAGCAGAAAACACGGAAAGATCCCCACGACCTTTGCCAAAGTGCGACGGTTCCTTCGGAAAGAAATGGACGATACTACATCAAGTGGCGGGGCTTCCCACTTTGAATTAAACAGTGGGTAACAGTAGTATGTAAATGGCGGTCCGGGGACTGGCTTCTGGGTGTGGTGCCGGTGGTGCCGACCGCCATATTGGATTGTGACGTCACGGCAGCCATCTTGGACTCAAAAATTCCTCAAAATTACTCAAAATTACTCAAAATGACTCAAAAATTCCCGTTTCGAGTGAAAATTTCCGGTTTTAGTACTTAAAAATACCAGCAACTAGAAATGTCCATATGTAGCCTTAAGCATCCATGTCTACAGACTCAGATAAACCTCTGACGTCAACATGGATAATGACGTCACCGTTGCAGTTTTCGTTACGCCCACCATCTTTAACATTTTATTTATTATCCGATTTTAATGAAAAAAATTAAATTTTATAAAAAATTCAAATAATAATATTTGAGTAAAAAATATTTAAAAAACATAAATCTACGACACGGAGCTCTGAGTCCTCGGTTCGAACCCGGTGAGGGCAGAAAAATAAAAATGGCGACAGATCCTTCCCTCGCAGTGGCTGCAGGAAAACTGAATCCCACCACTTTTTTCAAAGAATATATATCGTCAGTTAGCATGACGTCATGTCCGCCATCTTGAAAATCCGTAATTTTTGTGTTAGAAAATCGGGAAAAATTTAAAAATCATTAAAAAAATTAATCAACCGAATTAGATAGTAAATATCTTTAAAACCACCGTTGCACTTTTCGTGACGGCCGCCATCTTGAAAATCCGTAATTTTAATGCTAGATATGCGGGAAAAAGTTCGAAATTCATTTAATAAATTGGCAATAAATATACCGATTGATTAGTTCGATTCCTGTCCTTGGTTCAAAACCGCTAAGAGCAAAAAAAAAACCTTCAGATACTTCCTCCACAGAAGCCACCTACAGACTGATCTACTGCCACCAAAACCAAGGTATACAGGTATATACCATCAGCTGGTATGACGACATGTCCACCATCTTGTCTTCATCCGCTGGAGACCTCCATCTTGTTTTCGTCTGCTAGAGTGTGCTGATACCATGTTAGTATAATCTTCTAGTCACCATACCTTTGTCTTCAACTGTTGGCATTGAACTTTGACCTTGACCTTGAAATTTGACCTTGATCTTTAACTATGACCTTGACCTTCAAATTTGACCTTGACCTTGAAATTTGACTTTGACCTTGTCGACCATCATGGATCCGACATTTTATGTTCAGTACATGCTACCAGGAGCTACCGCCTGCTAGTGGTCATTGCCACCATCTTGTTATCAACTGCTAGAGTGCGCTGACGCCATGTTAGTTTAATTCTTACCCACTAGAGTGCAGTAATCATTTATTAATATTGCTGTGACACCCGTCATCTTTTCATTTGGCCGCCATCTTGGAATTGTGTAATTATTTAGCTAGAAATTCGGGAAAAATTCCAAAATTCACAAAAAAAATTGACAATCATTCTACAGATTGATTCGATCCGCTCATGTCCTTGGTTCGATACACGATCGATGTAATAACGTTTAATTTTATGTAAAAAAATAATAATTTCGTTAAACCATGTTCAAAATTCTTAAAGAGACTTTAAATCCTCTACTACCATCATCCTATAAGCCATCAAGACCAACATATTGGAAAATTCGTAATAATTAACCTAGAAATTCAGGAAAAAGTTCAAAATTAATTGAATAAATTTGCAAACAATATACTGATTAATAAGGTCGACTAAGGTCCTTGGCACGATCCTGGACGAAGCTAAAAGAAATTTAATTTAAATACCAGAAAAGTGTAAGGTTCGAAAATAAAACACTGTAAGTTCTTTCTCAAACATAATATTTATTACATAATTTCTATCCTACTACAGGATCACTTGCGAAAGCCAGCAATCTTATAAACATTTAGCCCTGCATAGACGTGCAACGACTACTTCTTAGCTCCAACAGCTCCAACTGCTCCAAATGCTCCAACAGCTCCAACAGCTCCAAATGCTCCAAATGCTCCAATAGCTCCAACTGCTGCAAATGCTCCAACAGCTCCAACAGCTCCAAATGCTCCAAAGGCTCCAAATGCTCCAACAGCTCCAACAGCTCCAAATGCACCAACAGCTACAATGCTCCAAATGCTCCAACTGATTTCAATTACTTTTTTTTATCGAACTTGACATGTTTATATGCATGACTTTATTAGTATACATTTTGGATGTCAGTGGTGACTTTTTTACACCTTTAAGTGATAAGTTTCATTTAGAAATGAGCTTTCGAGAAATGATAATATATATTTTGAAAAATATATTAATTTTTCTTCAAGTTTATACACATGCCTTAATTGAAACAATTATTTTATGTAGCCAGCTTCCCTCAGTTCTTTAAGTATGAAGGTTATTTCTTTGATGTTCGAATAGTTTCCTGCACAAAGCGAACCATGTAGAATTCTGAACCTGTCAACCAATATGTTAGGATCTTCCCATGAGGTACAATCAATCTCTTCTGCTACGTTCATCTTCCTTGTATGTTTATAATAAATATTATTATCCCTGGTTCCTTCTGTTTCCACACCAACTACAAGGTCACTTTCATCATCGAGTCAGTGATTATCACAAGCTTGATTAGGATAATTTATTTTGTTACGTAGTTTCAATCGTTTTGATCTCAAGCCACCATCACTGTCTTCGCTCTTGACCGCTTTAGGTGCTTCAGCACAGTACTCAATCATGTCAGCATCACTAGCTTGATCAGAATAATTCATTTTATTACGTCGTTTCCATCGTTTTGGTCTCAGGCCGCCATCACAGTCTTCGATCTTGACCGCTTTAGGTGCTTCAGCACAGTACTCAATCATGTCAGCCTTAGATGTGTCAGCACAGTCATCGATCATGTCAGCCTCAGATGTGTCACCACAATCTTCAATCATCATGTCAGCTTCAGATGTTTCATCACAGTCTTCAGTCTTGTTAGCTTCAGGTGGTTCTCCATCTTTCACATTTTCATGGAGTCGACTAAATATTGATGTAAATATATTTTCATTTCTAATGGGGTTGCAACTTTCTTCGTTTGTTTTTAATTTTAAATTATTGTCTTGATCTATATCAGTATTTTTAGCATTAGCTTTTTTATATTCTTCATAATCATTATTGTCGTCTAATATTCTGCCTTCGTTCCTCTTCCAAGATGTTGGAGCACAGTCTTCGTTATCTTTATTCATCTTAGTTGTACAGTTCTTGCAATGTCTATCCAAGTAATATCTTCTACCAAAGGATTTATGACACTGACTGCAATTAAATGGTTTTTGACAAGGACCCAAACTACACTCGCTTCTCTCATGTCGTTTAGCATTCTTTCTCAAGGTAAACACCTTGCTGCAGTATCTACAGTGATGTCGGTTTGATACAGCTACAGGCAACCAACCAGTGTACAAGTTAGCTTCTGCGACTAATGGAAGATGCAAACTAAGAAATTTAAATTAAAACCATTACTTAAATAGAATTTTTTAAATATTTCGTCAGCGAGAGTTAAGTTTACTCATGCAAAAGTACTGGTTGTAAGTAGTTCTGCTTTTCATCAACAGATGACGCCACGTGTTGCTTGCAGGCAAATAATATTTATTTCTTTTATGCGGGATGCGGGATGCTTACTAACGATCGCAAAAGAAGGATGGCTTCGCTAGACTCCAAGGAGAAGGAAGTTTGTTCTTCCAGTTAGTGTTACTCAGATTTCTCAGGGCTTATTATTATTTGACTGAATAATGATTTTTTTAAATTCCACCTGATAAAAATATTGCAAGTGGTGATTTAGTAGCAGAAATTCACTAATTAAATGTAACCTTGAATAAAATGACATGTCTCATTAAGAGTAAAACTCCTTCATGGAGAAATCGGTTTCTCAGAAATAACCAGAAGCACTTGGAGAAACCACAGGAATGATCGCAAGCACACGGAAAAAACCATTAAAATATTGACAAGAATAATCAGGAGCACACGGAAAAAACCATCATAATATTGACGTGGATAGAAGGATGGCTACGCTAGACACCAAGGAGAAGAAAGTTCGTCTTGCATGTTAGTGCTTCACAGATGTCTCATGGTATATTATTTGACTGAGTATCTGAATAAAATTACCTGTCTTAGCCACCAAGGTCAATGCAGTTTGTCTCAAAGCATATTATTTGAGTGAGTAATGAGTGTTTATTTTTTGAATTCCACCTGGAAAAAATATTGTAAGTGCCAATTTATTAGCAGAATTTCACTAATTAAATGTAACTATGAATAAAATGACATGACTCATTAAGTAAGAAATCCTTCATGCAGAGAAAGATTTCTCAAAAATAATCAGGAGCACTCGGAGAAAACCATAAGAAGTCTAGCCAGGAATAATCAGAAGCATTTGGAGAAAACTATCAAAATATTAACAAGAATAATCGGGAGCACACGAAGAAAAACACCAAAATGTTGACAAGGTTAATCAGAAGCACTCGGAGAAAACCGCCACACGTTTTCTTTGATATCATAAAATTACAGGGGAAAAATATTTAATAAAAATAAATAATAAAAAATTTAAAATGAAAAAATTACAAAAATACATCAATAGATTCTGCTAGCTTGTGAACATCTCATTGTTGAGCAAAGATAGAGTTCTAGTACAAGCCAGAATCAGTTGGAGAGTTTGGAGCATTGTAGCTGTTGGTGCATTTGGAGCTGTTGGAGCTATTGGAGCATTTGGAGCATTTGGAGCTGTTGGAGCTGTTGGAGCATTTGGAGCAGTTGGAGCTGTTGGAGCTAAGAAGTAGTCGTTGCACGTCTATGCAGGGCTAAATGTTTATAAGATTGCTGGCTTTCGCAAGTGATCCTGTAGTAGGATAGAAATTATGTAATAAATATTATGTTTGAGAAAGAACTTACAGTGTTTTATTTTCGAACCTTACACTTTTCTGGTATTTAAATTAAATTTCTTTTAGCTTCGTCCAGGATCGTGCCAAGGACCTTAGTCGACCTTATTAATCAGTATATTGTTTGCAAATTTATTCAATTAATTTTGAACTTTTTCCTGAATTTCTAGGTTAATTATTACGAATTTTCCAATATGTTGGTCTTGATGGCTTATAGGATGATGGTAGTAGAGGATTTAAAGTCTCTTTAAGAATTTTGAACATGGTTTAACGAAATTATTATTTTTTTACATAAAATTAAACGTTATTACATCGATCGTGTATCGAACCAAGGACATGAGCGGATCGAATCAATCTGTAGAATGATTGTCAATTTTTTTTTGTGAATTTTGGAATTTTTCCCGAATTTCTAGCTAAATAATTACACAATTCCAAGATGGCGGCCAAATGAAAAGATGACGGGTGTCACAGCAATATTAATAAATGATTACTGCACTCTAGTGGGTAAGAATTAAACTAACATGGCGTCAGCGCACTCTAGCAGTTGATAACAAGATGGTGGCAATGACCACTAGCAGGCGGTAGCTCCTGGTAGCATGTACTGAACATAAAATGTCGGATCCATGATGGTCGACAAGGTCAAAGTCAAATTTCAAGGTCAAGGTCAAATTTGAAGGTCAAGGTCATAGTTAAAAATCAAGGTCAAATTTCAAGGTCAAGGTCAAAGTTCAATGCCAACAGTTGAAGACAAAGGTATGGTGACTAGAAGATTATACTAACATGGTATCAGCACACTCTAGCAGACGAAAACAAGATGGAGGTCTCCACCGGATGAAGACAAGATGGTGGACATGTCGTCATACCAGCTGATGGTATATACCTGTATACCTTGGTTTTGGTGGCAGTAGATCAGTCTGTAGGTGGCTTCTGTGGAGGAAGTATCTGAAGGTTTTTTTTTTTGCTCTTAGCGGTTTCGAACCAAGGACAGGAATCGAACTAATCAATCGGTATATTTATTGCCAATTTATTAAATGAATTTCGAACTTTTTCCCGCATATCTAGCATTAAAATTACGGATTTTCAAGATGGCGGCCGTCACGAAAAGTGCAACGGTGGTTTTAAAGATATTTACTATCTAATTCGGTTGATTAATTTTTTTAATGATTTTTAAATTTTTCCCGATTTTCTAACACAAAAATTACGGATTTTCAAGATGGCGGACATGACGTCATGCTAACTGATGATATATATGCTTTGCTGGTAACAGATGCAGAAATCGAGAAAATCTAAAGACTTTAATGGTTGCTTTTTTGTACTTCCAATGTTGTAGAATTTACATAATAAAATGGTTTAACAAATGTGTTGTTTCGTTTCTTGAACCTGGTTTTTTTTTTTTACTTTAATAGTAAAATGTTAAATTGAGGTTATATTTAAATAAATATATAACTTAAAATAAAATTTGTTTTATGTTGACCAAGGATTGAACCGAGGACAGGAATCAATCGAATCATTTAATATATTAATAGGGATTTTCAAAATGATTTTTGGACCTTTTTTTTTTTTCGAATTTTTAGTTTGGTAAGTACATATTTTCAATGTGGCAGCCAAGATGGCTGAAAAGATGGTGGATGCTACGATTTGGTGATTTTCACTAAATCACTCTAGTGAGTAAAAAAATTTAGGCTGGCAACACTCTCTAACGGTTGTTAACAAGATGGTGGATATCACAGCCATGACAGCATACTATTTGGTACAATAAACATTCCTTTCTTTTAGTCTGGAGGTTCAGACTGCTGTTGACCTCCGTGGAGGCAAGACTCATTTCCATTTTTTGCCCTCATCAGGTTCGAACCGAGGACTCCAAGGTCCATGAGATAAGTGTGTTTTTTAATTAAAATTTTACTAAAATTGTAATTAAATCTATGTAGTTATAAATAGAGACCCGTAAAATTCGCGGGTTCAATGACCTCCAGGATATACTCCAATATCCTCTACACACTCAGGCAAATGCCAACTGTTCATTGGCTGCTGACTTCTGAGTCGTCTCGACTGGGTGGCCTGTGATTCGACACTTCTATGAGTGAGGATCTCTAATTGGCCCTCAGTCCTCCAGATTAACAGTGAACCAATGGCAGAAGCAAAACTAAGGTATAATTATTTGAATTTTAGCATAACACGAAATGAACCCGCGAATTTTACGTGTCTCTAGTTATAAATTAAAAAATGTTTTCAGTTTTTATGATAATTAAGAAATACTAACAGGCCGGCCGAACTTATAATACAAAATGTTGGAATTTAAAATGGCAGAATAATCTGGAAAACAAAATGGCTTCCAAGATAATGACTGTGATGTCAAATTTCTGAATGGCAATATACGAAATGGTTGAAAGTACTCGAAAACAATATGATTGCTGTGATGTAATAATTCAAAATGGTGAACGGGATTAAAGGAAAATGCCAAGGTCATGATTTCACCGTAACTAATTGTGCGATGTTTTGGATTGCGGTAAATGTCTTCCAAGATGGCGGCCAAGGTCATCTGATATGATGGCCGTGAAGTCACAGTCCAAGATGGCGGACCCCGACACCGACCCCACACCCGGCACTACTCAACATATCAATTTGTTAAAAAAAATATATTCCCTCAGGTTCCTTACCAATACGGGATAAATTAATTAAGTAAATTTCTCGATATACATTATACTAAAGATAACTAGAGACCGGAAAATTTCGCGAATTCATTTCGCGATAGGCTAAAATACAAATAGTTATACCTCAGTGCCGCCTCTGCTGTTGGCTCACAACTCACCTGGATGACTCTGGGCCAATGAGAAACACCCAACCGAAGCTTTATCGAATCACAGGCTGCTACGTTGGGACGTTTCACAAGACAGCAGCCAATGAGTGGGTGGCATTTTACCGAGTGTACGTAGAACTATGGAGTTCATCCTGGAGGTCATTGAACCCTCGAATTTTTCCGGTCCCTAAAGATAACCGATTCATGTTTGGAAGAAGAAGGACGTACAGATAATATTTGTATTAGGTGCTTTGCACATTTATTTCTCCTCGTAGTGGACAGCCTGCTACTGGTATATGCGTGCGTTAGTAACCCGCCAGGACTCTCGTGGCGGGAATATGTCCTGCCTCGGAGGACATCCGCCGAAGCTCGGGCGTATCCGAGCTCAGCTCCTGCATCTGTCATCGTCCGAAGCCGCGAGCCAGCCCCTGAATCTCTTTGCCGGGCTTCAACCCTCCCCCTCCCCCCCCCCAACACCCCTCTGACAAGTCCTGCGAGGGAGGACTTCTTTCCCTGCAAGGCTGAGAACTACATTCGTGCATCGCCTCGCCACCTACAGTTTCCCTTCCCCGTGGGAGGGACATAAACCCTGTGAAAAACGACGCCCTCTGTAATAACTGCTGTTATTCTTTCAGCCCGAGAGAGGTCCATGCGTGAAGCTCGGATGTATACATTAATGAAAAATGAAAATAGTTAAGGTGGTGTCAGGACGCTGTGACCTCTATTGAAGTCGAGTTTACTAACGCAACATCTTCAGGACCACGGCTTGGGTGAGCGCTTGTATATTCCTTCTTAACAAGGAAGATATTTTTGAAGTGATAACGTCTTGTAAATCGATGAACGCCGGCTGCACGCACGAAAAATTTGTGTCACGTTCCGCCTGAGCCGAGCGTGCAAGAACCGGCCAACCACCGTGCGAGAAAATCTTCTTTAATATCAAACAGGTTAAGGCGGGCTTTTTAACTAATTGTTCTTGATTATATGTAAACAAATTATTTAAATTCAAATTTGCAAAAACTGTGTCTAAAATTTGAAAATTAAAAAATTATGAAATTTTTTAATCAATGTTTTCCTATGACGTTATCGCGTAAAATTATCGTCCGTAAACCGACTTTACAGACAACCCCCCCTTGTTTTTGTTGCGTGTATACTACTAGGTAAATCCTTGTTTCCCAGATCTTCCAACTAGACTTCCACAGAGTGTGATTAATAAGAAATGACATAAATAAAAGCCGGTTCGTTTCAATTTTATATTTAATTAGTACTTGCATTCAAAAACCTCATTGAAAAGTCAAAGAATTGTTGACGTGACAACGTCTAATAAATCGATGAACGCCGGCTGCACGCATGAAAAAGTGTCCCGTTACGCGCATTGTTCCGTTACGCTGTGTCCCGTTACGCTCATTGTACGCTTGCGCCGCATCTATCTCTCTTCCACTCGACTGTTTATAAAGTGAAGTGAAAAGTTAATGTGGTTTTCATTGCTTATTACATAAAGTTTTATTATTCTTGCATTTTAAAAATCTGATTACTAGAATAATTTCAAGTATTTATTATTTTTTATTAAAATAATAATGAATCAATTTTATTCATAAAGTATGCAACCATTTCATCAATGTTTTGTTATGACGTTGTCATGTTAAACTATCGTCCGTAAACCGACTTTACAGACAACCAATTTTTTTTTGTCTTTGAGTAAGTAATTAAAAAATTATTTTAAAAATGTAAATGTTATTTTTGTGTAAGGGTGAAGAAGAGATGGGAAAAACTATTTGAACTAAGATATCATGGTACATGTTACAAGCTAGTGATTTCTATGGTTGAATGTCAGCTCAAAGAAACAGTGGCAATTATTATAGTTACACGTAATCTGTAACTTTATTTTAAAATCTTTGTTTGAGAAAATTAAAAAAATTGTGTTTTTGTTTTACTATGAACAACTCTATTTGGTCAAAATTGTTTAACATAGCAGTTCCAATTTTCTTATTAATTTTTTCATGACAAGTTTTAATGAATTGATTTAAAAGAGTATACTTATTTAAAAAAAAGTACATGCTGCAAAAAAATTATAATCAAATTATAGTATACGTATCTTAATTAAGTTAAAGTTCAAGCAATAGCACAAAATATTGTCTATTATACTGAATGAGTCTGAATTAGGTTGCCTCTTCATTACGACAAAATAAGTTGAAAACATCTATACAACTCATGGTCTAAAGTGATTCCTTAGGCTGATATACGTATATAAAATTGGAGATAAACAACAAATTTTTATTGTAAATAATAGAGAAAATGTGAAATTCAGAACACTAAGAATCTGAATTATGTTTAATGGAATGATCTTCTACAAATCATTTATTGTGTAAGCTTGATTTTAGTGAAACTAGATATCTTAGATTTTCATAAGCAAAGCGAAATTATTTCTTTAAATTAATTGGGAGTAACACATTTATTTTCCACTTATTTTTGTGACGTGTTATTAATCACAATTATTTCATTAAAGTGAATTTTCTATAGCCACAGGCCATCTTCACACGTGATTGGTGTTTATTCAAGAACGTATAATTTTAATAACGTGTGTAAATTAGTATTGTTAAACAGTGTTATATGAGTGTTGTTTTAGCTGTGTAACTAAATATTTTTTGCTGGTATAATGTTTTTCACACTTTGGTCTGACAGGATAATTATTTGTCACGTATTATTATTATTTTATTAACTAAATCACAACCGTATTATAATTATGAGCCCAAAAGCGTGTAAATATGTTGTCACAATAAGAATAAATTAGTTTAAATTTTTTTTAACACTTTTATTTTCACTTTGTGCAATATGGTTATAATGTAAAGAATTAGCCTACTGTGAGGAAGGTCAGTGCCGTTTAGTTTTCGCGTCGCGGAGCGGCGGACATGTTAGACATTGTTCATTCATTCGACGGCAGAACATTATCAATGCCTATGAATACATTGCAGTATGTCTGTGTAGCCTATTGGCAGAATCTGTTGCACTGTAACTCAATGATAAGGTGATATTTGTAAAACAACACCATCAGTCTAGAAAAATGCTCGATCACATCTAATCTATATCTTAATATAGGGCCTATATAAATCCAGTGTCCTGATGTTTGTTTCCAGTGAACTTTTCACCAAGTCAACCGATTTCGATGAAAATTGGCATTTATGTCTAATTTTTTTCCAACTTGAGAGAAAGGATAGTTTTTATTTCGATTAATGGTCTTAATAATTTATAATTAATAATAAACTGATTATCAATGTTGATTGGTGTTATTAATCGTAAGTTTCATAAGTCTCAAACAGATGGAACCTTAAATCAGTTTTTTACAGACAACTGTTGTACTGTCTGACATAAATATCTCATAGATGGCGCTACGTTTCAATTCAAATTTTATTTTTCTCCATATTGTGCACATTTTCGTTGATCAATGTACTACGTAACCTCGCTTTTTTTGTATTATTTTTTATTTTATTCTCACGTGTTTACAATTATTTATATATTTTTTCAGCTGTCAATCTACAGATATAATAATAAAACAAATAATATTAGCTAGAGAATCAGAGTTCATCAAATTTTATTTCATGTTAAAAAATTTGTAAGTATTAATTAATTCTACTTTTCCTGCAAATTTTATAATCAAAGTTTATAAAAATTACAAAAATATCTATGTATTAAGTGCTTGCTTTTTATTTTCTCATTTTGATTTAATTTTACCAACTTAATTATTATTTTCAGTAAAATGCCACCAAAAAAATCGAATCTCACTCAGCCACAGCAACCCGTGGCCGGGTCTGCTAGTACAATATAAAATTAAATTAAAAACTAATATATTGTAATAAATCCTAGCTTTGATTAAAAACTTTTTTATGGTCTTAGTACTTCAACAGTGATCAATATTTATTGTAAATTAATCAATATTGATTGATCAATAATTATTGATACCCTTACCTGGTGTATTGAAGTGAGTTATAATTTTGTTAATTCGTGTTTATTTATTTATTTCTATTTGAAACAAATTAATAATAATTACAAAAAAATTAGGATACTTAAATACTTGAAAAATAATGAAAACTAAAATTTCAGCGCTGTGTTATCTTGTTGTTAAATTGTATAAATTGTTTTGTTAAGTAATAGCTACTAAGTTATATAATAAATGTGGTTGAGAATAAAGTTAATCGAATTAGAATTACTTTTTAAATTGCAGTTATAATTATTTATCGTGCTATAGTTGGGGGTCTTGAAAATCTTAATATAACATTTTATGGTATGATTATTTAAACATTATTATTGTTAATTATCCATTATTGATTGATCAATAATTATTTATATCCTGAGCAGTTATTTTGAAATGAGTAATAATTATGTTTATTTAAAAAATTGTCTTCTTTCTCTCTTTTTCTCTCGCTGCCGTTTTACCCATTACAATATACTTACAAATCGAGGTTTGAATTACCAAAGAAGTTTCACATATATCACATGTACTGAGTCACACGCGGTATTTTTTTTTGACGTGATAACGTCTTATAAATCGATGAACCGGCTGCACGCACGAAAAATTGTCACGTTCCGCCTAAGCCGAGCGTGCAAGAACTGGGCAACCACCGTGCGAGAAAATATCCTATAATATCAAACAGGTTAAGACGGGCTTTTTAACTAATTGTTCGTGATTATATTATATATATTATATATTTAAATTTAAATTTTCAAAAACTGTAAATATATTTGAAAATTAAAAAGTATGCAATTTTTCATCAATGTTTTCTTATGACTTTATCGCGTAAAATTATCGTCTGTAAACCGACTTTACAGACAACCCCCTTTTTTGCGTTGTTTTTCGCGCGCTTTTTAAAACCGGCCCTGGGGCGGGAAGTTTTGTGAGTGACCTCTCCTGCTGTTATGTCGCCCTGATACCACACCGGCGAAGCAGAGAGCGGCATCTGGCCGGCCTGCCTGGTAGCAAGCAAGTAAGCGAGCTTGGAACAAAAAATTGGTTATCTGTAAAGTACGTTTACGGACGATAGTTTAACGTGACGTCATAATAAAACATTGATGAAATGATTGCTTACTTTTATGAATAAGATTGAATCATTTTTATTTTAATAATAAAAGAATAAATACCTACTTGAAATTATACTAGTAATCAGATTTTTAAAATGCAAGAATAATTAACCTTTATTGCCGAAATTGTTGTTGTAATAAGCAATGAAAACCACATTAACTTTTCACTTCACTTTATAAACCGTCGACGAAACAGTTCACGAATAGATGACTTGTAATTAATTTTAAAAACTGGCGTTTAGCTATAAAGTTTAAATATAATTATGAACAAGTTTTCATATAAATAAACTGTAATCCAATATCTATCATCAATTATATGAATCACCATAATGTTTTAGTCAATTGTAACATAACCTATTACTACTGCACTCGCCGACAGAGTAACGGAACAATGAGCGTAACGGGACACAGCGTAACGGAACAATGTGCGTAACGGGACACTTTTTCGTGCGTGCAGCCGGTTTTCATCGATTTATTAGACGTTGTCACGTCAAAAACAGTAAGTACAGTAAGTAAACTCCCTATTATCCGCGCATGCTACGAAAAAAATACAGCACATATGTAAATCTGTATTTTATTACAAGTGAGCAAATTTGAACTGTACTGACGAGTGTATTGTGTGCAGTATACAGTAAAACGCCACAGGCTAGCTCAGTGCGAAGGCGCAAATAACTCACGAAGCGGCTTTGCAACACATCGTCGGACTGCTTCACTATTTAGAGGAACAAGACGATGCGCAGTTGGCTGAAAAACTTATGTTGCGGAAATTCAATCAAGAATTAAGAAAAGATGTTTACAAAGCAAGGAACAAAAACAAGTGACTTATTTCTTCTAAAAGTTATAAACTTAAAGAGTGCTTTTTTAGAGACTAATAAAGTCTCTAACTACGTACAGTTATGTACTTACTACTTACTGTATCCTTGTTACGAAGTACGTACCAAGCACTTTTATGTTTACAACACAAAAATGTATTGTATGTTTATTATTCAGTAAAATACTCCAATTTTAGCATTATATAATAATTTTTACTGATAATTGTAACTTTTACTGTACATACATTTGTAGATTTTTAAGATGAAATTATTAATGTTTCCTTTTCTGTTTCCCATTTTCGGCTCTTTTGCGGATTATCCGCGATTTTCACTATCCGCGGTGGCCCTGCCACTTAATTTCGCGGATAATCGGGAGTGTACTGTATATTTTTACTCACACACTTTCTTCACTGCTTCTGCACTTGCTTCTTCTATAAGCAGGGAGAAAGAAGTAAAATAATTTGGAGTCCATACACGTGAAGGTGCGCCTTCCTCAACGCCACTTGCTCGCTACCAGGGCGACATGTCGAAACAAGAGGTGGCGACATGTGCAGACCTGTATGTGGCTAAGTGACTTCAACCCCAATGCGGACAAAAATGTCCAAGTGCCCGCCCTTGCTTAGTAGATATTTTATACTCTTCCAACTCTTCTTCCTGAGCCATCCTTCTATTCCCGTAGCCAACCCGCATGTAATTAATGCATGAAATTTTGCATCCCTCATGTAAGTGCCCAGGGTTTTCCCTGTGTCTATGCAGGTTTTACCTGGGCCCAACTTATATAGTTTTTAATATAGAATTATCAGTGAGGGGAATTAGTCATGGCGCCGATCGCTGCCATGGCTGGCCAATCACCCTCCTAGAATATGATGCATGCATCCTTTCCCGCATGGCTTAAACCCTGCATGATTTGAGCGTATGGGCTTCGACCTGAGACGCACTTAGTCTCCCTCCCTAACCCGGAACCTTCCCCAACACACTTAGTTTTTAATTTAGGTTAAGGAAAAAAAATCGTTACTTCAAGAACACAGCGATACACAGTCCCTGGGCTGTTTCCGAATACATAGGGATGCGTCCAAAGTGCTCGCATCCCTCTTATCCCTTACCAAATGCAACCACGATGTAAAGGATGTATTTCCGAGGGATGGGTGGTATCCGAATGCTTTAACTGCTAGCGCCACGTTTACACTTAGTCGTAACAAATGTGGATGGAGCCATTTTGAGCTTTGATATCTAAGGAGATTCAGCCAATAGTAAATAACAACGATCAGCGGTAAATACAGTTACACAATTTTAATGCAGTGTGGATATTATAAAAGTTAACCATAAAAAAAATTGGTTGTGAATACCAAAATATTAAAAATAATTATAATGAGCATTAAATACCTTTAAAAGTACACCAATAGGTAACACTTTTATTTTCTGTATCTATAATTGAGTTATAAAATACATAATTTATTTTTATAATATATGCTAAAACTCTAAAGGAATATTATGTACAAACAAAATAAAACACAATTAAGAAGCTAATGGGCGTAGGAACGCATCTGTGGACGCAAATGTCACATCCCTAGAATTTTCGAGTTCAGTGGACGCCTGTATTGTGATAATTTGGAAGCCAATCAAAGATGTCTAAAAGAACATCCTTTTCCTTAAATGCACTTTCTCTTTTAATCTGTTTTAAAATGTGCTTCTTTTTAATGCATTTCCAAATTTGGTTCTATTTTCTATAAATATGCTTCCTTTATTTGAATGAGCTATTAAACATGCTTCTTTTTTCAATTGCATCCAAAGTGATTCCTTTCTAGAATGTGCTTCCAAAGTGCTTCCTTTTTGTCGATTGTGCTTACAAGTATGCTTCCTTTTTTGATTGTGGTTCCAAAATGCTTCCTTTTTTAATGTGTTTCCAAATGTGCTTCCTTTTTTTACTGTTCTTCCAAATGTGCTTCCTTTTTTATTGTCCTTCTAGCGACCGTGAGTATAAAAAACGATTCCTAAACGACAGGACCCTCAGTCCATCTCTGGTTATGGTACAGTGCAAATCGTCTAGTTTGACTTGTCTGACATGTTATTCCGGTATCTGGCTATTGTTGAGAACTTGTTGGCATCATTAACATCGAACTCGATGGAAGTTGTACCATCATTGATGGGGACCCTGATGGCAGCGATGACAATGGCGACGCAGATTCCTGTGGCATCGTTGACAACAACCACAAAGACCTTGATGGAAGTTGAACCATCGACAGTTGAGATATTGTCAGCGGCGACGCAAATCCCAATGAAATGCGTATTATTGTCACCGATAATACTAGAGGATACTTCAACAGGCAAGGTTCCACCAGCAGAAAACATGTGGATCGATTGCAACTGAGAACAGACTCTACTCTTTGAAAAAATAACTTTTATTATTTTCTTGCGTTTGTGTACTCGTATAAAGTATGTAATAAAGTTTCATTAGTAATTTCGTTGTTTTTATCTTACACTTGTCACATTTATGTTAAATAGATGTGATATTTAATTAATATATTAATGAATTAATTTTTCGCATTTGTATGTAAATAACAACTAATTTTAAAAATATTGGTCCAGATGGCCGACGTAGTAAATAATACTGAGCACTAGTGGGTAAAAATTAAACTAATATGGCGACAGCGCACTCCAGCAGACTAAGTCAACATGGCCGCCTCCAAAAGAACAGAAAATACAAGATGATGGTCGTGAAGTCATAGTGTCTGACTTAATGTCTGCCTTGACGTTATTGGTAGGAAGTCAGTTGCCTGTTAGCCTCAGTGGAGGAAGTATCCATGGACATTTTTTTTTTCCATCCTCAACATGTTCGAACCTAGGACTTCATGACTTGTGTTTTTATTAAATTTTTTATTAAATTTGTAGTTTAAGGGTTTTAATATTGGCGTATTTTCAAGTTGGTATACGTGACATCATTTATGAGTAATTTAAGCCGCTTTGGAAACATGTACACCCTTTGACATTTTTGGGAAATAAAACAGGAAATTTTTCCTCAAAGTGGGAATTCTTTCCTCGAAATAGGGAAATTTTGAGGAATTTTGAGTCATTTTTGAGGCATTTTAAGGAGTTTTGAAACCAAGATGACCGCCGTGACGTCAGAGGTAAGTCTGTCATTTACCCCACCACACACTACGCAACAACACCAGTTTACGGACATACATTTACATACTATTCATGAGCTGTGTTTTACTCGACTGGACCAAAGATAATGTGGCTGACTGCACTGACAAACGTCAATGATTCGTTGTTTTAAGCTTTTTTCTATCAACCATAAAGTACCATAAAATACAGTGGATTGAGAAATACATTTTCATGAAAATCCAGGCGTCTAACAATAGGACTTTGTCTCATGTTGAGGCGTGAAATTTTATTTCTTAATTTGTTCTTGCCTGAATGTACTCTTCACTTCAAGATATATGGGCTGGGCGAAAAACTGCACGAGGCCACCATTCACAAGAAAGAAACACTGTCGCAGGCATAACTTATTGCAGTCTAGTGATCGTTTGGATTTTGTTTTTTTACTCAAAGTATGCTAACCTGCCCCTAGATATAATTCTAACACAGTATGCGTAGCTGAAATTTTTTTGGAATGTTTTCGCGTCTTACGGTAACGCACAGAGATGTACAGTAAAGGCCCCCACGCATGATCAGTCCAGATACCAGTTCGGACTGCTCAGTCCGAACTGACAATTTGGACTGAACTAAAGACTCCCCACACACGATCAGTCTTGTGGTTGCTGTTGGATGTATCGTTTCATTGTAGAATGTGGAAGAAACTTCGGGTGCTGAAATTGCAGTTTCAGTTGCACTTCTAGTTAGACAAAGGGAGAAAAAACAAAGAGTGTAAACAAATAGGTCCGCCACTACACTCAGGTGATGGACAAATTGTTTGGACTGACAGTTTGGACTGGCGTGACGCTGTTCCCACACACGTGAGTTCGGACTGAGGGCTCTCGAGTCCACAGTGTGGTTTGATGGGAAGCCATCAGTTCGTCATTCCATCAGTTCCGACCGATCAGTCCACATCCTTGATCACACACGGGAGTTCCGACTATGTTCCGACTGATAAGTTCTAAGTGTGAGGGCCTTTAGGAGACAGGACGGCCAAGATTAAGGTGGGTTCCGAACCACGGTATCGACTCGGTGCTCATAAATACGGCCCGCCGGAATTTTGGCACAGAGCAATTCGATGTGGGGTAAATGCAAACCAAACATTACTCTAAGTTTGTGTTTCCATGCACACTCTTTCAAACGTATCTGAGTGACTCGCTCTAAATCGCGCGGTTGGGAGTGTGCGCCTGAAGGTTGCTGTTGTATAAAAAAGATTTAAGATATAGGATTTGGCCTCACATGGTCACGCGCATAAGCTGGTGGTGAGGGGTCCTCCAATATTACAGTCGACTCTGATCTACTGGGTCGTGTTTCAGAGCTCATGAATATCCTGATGTAGGAGGATGGGACCATAGAACAAGGAGGGAGATATAGAATTGCGGTTCTTACAGTAGAAACTGAAAACCATGTTTCGCGCGATTTACGACGCTATCTGTTGGGTGGGCCCATAACTACTAGCAAAATAAAATTCGGACAGGGGTTTCAAATCCAGTGTTCGATTTATAATATTAATTGAATTGCTTGACGACTATATGCTTTCTAACAGAAATCTAAACTGTGCGAGAAACAATTAATGATGTTTTATAATGAAACTTCATGTTCTAGATACGTGACTGTAAATGGTGCAAAATTTCTGGTATGACACACCACAAAATACGTGGCTAAAAATAAAGTGAATACATTTTCACTGGTTTGCATGCCTGATAATAACGTATGCATAACTTTTGACAATTCGATAAAGCTATGTTAGTAATATATTATGTAAGCTACTATCTAGGCTATGGGTTCAAAACTACTTCAAAAACCTAGGTCTCAGTCTCAGCAGTTAGAGTTGCTCCCACGAGGATTGGGAAGGTCATTTCTAGAGACCTGCAAAATTAGTGGATTAATTCGGTGATAGGCTAGAATTCAAACACATATACCTCTTAGATAATTTTGCTATTGGCTTACTGTTCATCTGGACGAATCTCAACCAGTTATAAACCCTCAACCAAAGAAGGAACGAATCACAGACAAACCAGCTGAGACGACTTACAAGTCGGCAGCCAATGAACTTGCGTTATTTTCCCGAGTGTACAGGGGTATGTGCAGTCTATCCTGAAGACCATCGAATCCGTGAATTTTGCAGGTCTCTAGTCATTTCGTGCATTAAAGACGAGAATACAAAAACAATAATACATTCTGAATGACTAGACAGAATTCGAAGCGTTTGGTTTCTTATGCTAGGTATTTTCATTACGGACACCTCAATGTAAAAAAAATCAATCCAGTGGATAGTTTTTTAAAAACAATTACGAACGCTTTTTCATTATATAGGTTTTTGAAACCACAAAATAAACAAACATGAAGAAAAAAAAATGGCTTTCAAATTATTAATTTCACATAAAAAAATCCTCAATGGAACAAAACCTTATAAAAGATATATATGTCAATTTTAAACTAATTTTAAACTATTTAAACATTTTATTATGCAATGTTAAAAGGAGATTTTTGAAATAAATTTCTTTCTAAGATTTTTTTACTATAGAGATTTTTCTTATGTGATTTTAACAAAGTAACGGAAAATTTTATTTTTCATATTTGTTTATTTTTTGTGTTGGTTTCCAGCCCTTATTTGATGAAAAACCAATTGCAATTTTTTGACGTGACAACGTCTAATAAATCGATGAACGCCGGCTGCACGCAAGAAAAAGTGTCCCGTTATACACATTGTTCCATTGCGCTGTGTCCCGTTACGCTCATTGTTCCGTTACGCTGTGTCCAGTTACGCTCATTGTTCCGTTATGCTGTGTTCCGTTACGCTGTCGGCGAGTGCAGTAATAATAGGTTATGTTACAATTGACTAAAAAATTATGGTGATTCATATAATTGATGATAGATATTTGATAACAGTTTATTTATATGAAAACGTGTTCATAATTATATTTAAACTTTATAGCTAAACGTCAGTTTTTAAAATTAATTACAAGTCATCTACACGTGAAATGTTTCGTCGACTGTTTATAAACTGAAGTGAAAAGTTAATGTGGTTTTCATTGCTTATTACAACAACAATTTCGGCAATAAAGGTTAATTATTCTTGCATTTTAAAAATCTGATTACTAGTATAATTTCAAGTAGGTATTTATTCTTTTATTATTAAAATAAAAATGATTCAATTTTATTCATTAAATATGCAATCATTCCATCCATGTTTTGTTATGACGTTGTCACGTTAAACTATCGTCAGGGACTGGAAAAATTCGCGGTTTCAATGACCACTAGGATATACTCCACGATTCTCTATGTACTCGGGCAACTATCGCCTGGTCATTGGCTACCGACTCGGGGCACCTGTTTCCTGCGATTCTTATGATTCGATACTTCTTTTGTTGAGTGTTTGCCATTGGCTCAGAGCCCTTCAGGTAAATTGCGGTCCAATCACTGACGCAGCATTAAGCTAAACGAGTTTGGATTCCAGCCTGTCTCGAAAGGAATCCGCGAATTTTTCCGGTCTCTAACTATCGTCCGTAAACCGACTTTACAGACAACAGATTTTTTTAAACTATCCGCTGTATTGAGTATTTACGTACATTCAGGGCTCCGTAATGAAAATATCCAAGCCGACAAAACCAACCCCATGGAATTCTTTGAAGTCGATCAGATTCTATTATGGTTGTTATATTCTCGTCATTCATGTACCACGCGACACATGAGGCGACATGCTCTAGTGACAGGGCATAGGCTCGGTGCCTCTAGCCCGGCTAGACTCGAGTTCATGATCACACAGTAGAAACTATTGTAAATGATACGTGGAGACCTGTAATATTCGCGGATTCATTTCGCGATAGGATAGAGTCAAAATACTTTTGACATTATTTTGCTTCAGTGATTGGGCCACAGTTTATCTGAAGGACTCTGGGCCAATGAAAAATCTTTAACAGAAGAATTAGCGAATCACGATCATTCCAGTCAACAGGTGTTACGAGTCGGTAACCAATCAGCAGATGTAATTTGCACGAGTGCATAGAGGATCATGGAGTCTATCCTTTAGGGATTTGAAATCGCGAATTTTACAGGTCTCTAATGATACGAAAAGATTTTCGTTAAAAATTTTTGTATAGTTACAATAATTTTTATGTAAACTGTGTCACCCATGCAAATAAAAAAAGCAATAGTAGTAAATAGAAAAATAATTTTTATTTTAATACACAACTTCTGTAAGCACTCATATTTCGGTCAACCTATCCAGACCTTTGTATTGCAAATTGTTATTATTGTCAGCAGCCAAACCCAGCGTGTAACTACATATATGTTAGCTCCTGGGACTTAGTAGTTTAAGATGCCAAGTTATGTAATATTTTCCTGTTCACATTAATAGTAGGTATGTAAAAGTATATCCGGGGACAGGCTTTAATGCTGAGGAGCCAGGAGCCAACCGCCATCTTGGATTGTGACGTCACGGTGGCCATATTGGATGAGCTTGACCTTTGACCTTGAACTTCAAATTTGCACAAACTCTCCAGAAATAACCTTAAATTTGCACAAAATTCGATAAAATTCCCCGAAAATTCCAGTTTTGTGAAAATAAAATTCCACTAAAATAATCTAAAAAAAAAGAAAAATAAGAATTTCTTCTAGTTCGAGAGAAAAATTTCGTATTGAGGGTAAATTTTCCGTTTTAGTCTTCAAAAATTAAAAAATTCTGACTTCGAAAAACCTCAAAAGACATTTGCCTTAGAAAGAACCAAAATTCCCAAAATTGCTTAAATTTCCCGACGACAAGCCTCCCCTAAGCCACCGAGGTTACGACCTTGACCTTGACATTGACCATATACTTGAACGCTTTAATTTTTGACTAAAAAATTCGAAAAAAATTCCAAAAAAAATTTTTAAAAATTGCTTACTTCAAATGTTTAGTTTCTTAATCGATTTCGGTCCTAGTTAAGATTCCCGGCTAGAGTAAACAAGTAATTTATTATTAATATACTGTATTTCAAAAATTCTTAATAAAAATAAAAAGTAATAAAAAATTTTTACATCACCCTGCCATTTGAATTATAACGTCACCGTTGCAATTTTAGTTACTGCTGCCATCTTGAAAATCCGTAATTTTGATGCAAAAGAATCGGAAATTTTTTTAAAATTTATAAAATAATTAACTAAACAATTTTTAACTAAATATTATTTAGAATCTCTATTGCACATTTAGTTACGGTTACCATATTGGATTCTAGGAAAAATTGTACGTTTCTTTAAGCCTGCTATCTTGGATGTGTATGACGTCATCGTTGCAGTTTAGTTACGGCCGCCATCTTGATAATCCATTATTATTATCAGATTTTAATGGGGAAAAATTTAAAAAATATATAAATTTAATAAATAAATTAAAAAATATATATTATTTAAAAAAACGCACTTATGTTTTGGAGTCCTCGGTTCGAAATCGGTGACGGCAAAATAAAACAAATGGCGACGAATCCTTCCTCCACTCAAGCTATTGGCAGACGTACCTACCACCACTAATGCCAAGACAGATATTACATGTCAGTATGATGTCATGTCCGCCATCTTATTTATGTTTGTTGGAGGTCACCATCTTGTATTTGTCTACTAGAGTGCACTACCGACATTTTAGTTTAATATTTACCCGCTAGAGTGCAGTAATATTTATTACTGTGGTGCCCACCATCTTGACATTTGGATGCCATTTTGGAAATTCGTAATTATTTAACTATAAATACCAGAAAAATTCCAAAATTCATTGAAAAAAATTACTAACTAATTTATTAATTGAAACGATCTATTCCTGTCTTCGGTTCCATCCTTGGTCAATTAAAAAATGCAAATTTTGGTAAAAATATTCTTATTTAATCAATCGTGATCAAAATCCTAAAAGAGGTTTAACTTACGCATAAACCAGCCTCAAGTAAGCCGTTATTACCACCATCTTGGAAATTTGAATTTATTGACCTAGAAATTCTGTAAAAAATATTCCAAAATGTATCAAAAAAATTACTCATAATTTACTAATTTATTCTATCGATATACTTCCTCGGTTCGATCCTTGTTCAATGCGAAAAAAAATTAAATTTAATTAAATATCACATCAATTTTTCAATTTTTTAAAAAATTTTTGGTGGAATTTTTTTCAAAATCTGGAAATTTTAGAGAATTTTTGCGAAATTTGGGCAAATTGTGGCAAATTGGGGGCCATTTCTGATAATTTTCGCAAATTTGAAAGTAAAGGTCAAAGGTAAAGGTCATCAAAATGGCCACTATGACTTCACAATCTAAGATGACGGTGTGTTTCTGGCTTCTCAGCCTTTAACCTGTCCCCAGAAATACTTTCCTATACTACTCATGTTTATACAATAATTCTCCTAATGTGTATGTACCGAACAAATGTAAATTTTCATTTCATATATTCCCATGAAAAACTGGCCCATGTAAAAGAAATGAAACATTAAATTCGAATTAGGTCCCAGACTTCAGACTTGTGACATTACAAACTAGCGGAGGTCTAAAAAGTTGTGTTCCTTTGCTTCAGTTCCAGGGTTATAACAGTTATTGAAAACGTACAAACACTACCGCATTTCCTTTTATATTTGCCCCAAAAATATGCTGGAGAATGTGCACAATTTTTTCTTGTGCTTTTACAAAAAAAAAAATTCTTGCGTTTGGTTTCCAAAAATATTTTTCTGTCTAGATTACAAAACAAACTGGTCGGGTACACGCCAGAATCTTAGAGGCACATTTCGCCTTCGGCCGCCGCGCCAATGAATAACTAACCACTTTGAGAATGACTGAATCAGAGGTTTCAGGACAGATATGAGTAGGGACACCTGTATTTCGCGAATACATTTCGCGTCAAGGTATGTCACAAAACACTGTAGATTTTTCTTAGAGTAATGGCGAATCGTGTGCGTGCAGCAGCACGGTATCCACATTCCCATTGGCCCCGTCAAGTGCGGGAAAACACCTCTCGCCGACCACAGCCGATAACTAGAGACCCGGAAATTCCGCGGATTCATTTAGTCGCAAGTTAGAATGCAAACCTTCAAACTCTCGCACTGTGTTCATGATTGGCACGCAGTTGTTTGGACACGCCCCTCTACGACCGTGAGCCAATGATGTCCAGCTAGGAGAGAAGTAGGCGAAACAGGCAGTGCCAAATAAAAAGGATAAAAATGTTCTCGCTAAGAAATCAACCAATGGGAAAGTTAACATGGGTCGAACACACCTATAACTTTGAATTCTATCCTGAGGCCAGAAGAATCCGCGAATTTTCCGGGTCTCTACCAATAACTAGAGACCCGTGAAATTCGCGGGTTCATTTCGTGTTATGCTAAAATTCAAATAATTATACCTTAGTGTTGCTTATGTCATTGGTTCTCTGTTAATCTGGAGGACTGAGGGCCAATTAGAGACCCTCACTCATAGAAGTGTCGAATCACAGGCCACCCAGTCGAGACGACTCACAAGTCAGCAGCCAATGAACAGTTGGCATTTGGCCGAGTGTATAGAGGATATTGGAGTCTATCCTGGAGGTCATTGAACCCGCGAATTTCACGGGTCTCTACCAATAACTACAAGAAAAAAAAACTACGGTGCTTTGCGATGTACCTGGACACGAAATGTATTCGCGAAATGCAGGTGTCCCTAGATATGAGTGGCTCGCAGATGTGCGGTGCCCCAGGGGGGGGGGGGGTACTGGGGAGACGCCGGCGGGGTCATCACCCCCTCCACTTCGCTAATTAGCAATGCCGCGAGAAGAGACGTCCAATTAGCAGGCGCTTTGACCAGGGTCCGAGGACGGACCGTCAAAGCGGCAAGACGCCATTCAGCGCCCCAAGACGGTAATGGCATCAGGACAAGAGTCCCGCCACCTGCGGTAATCCTATTAAGATGTCGCTTTGGGCTGCGCCGGCCCGCGCTAAGTCCCGGCGGCCGCGAGCGAGCGTCAAAGACGCGGCGACGACCGGCCGAGCCGGTGATTCTTCCGGGGGACTCCTTGCGGGTCCCGGGGTGCGCCCCTAACTAGCAGGGGCACCCTCTGTCCCCCGCTACTTGCCGCTGACTTGCTGCGTGATCACCAAGACTTGACTCGACTTCGTGCCGCGGTCGGAGCGCACTTGAGGTTCGCTGGGAGAATTCGAGACGGAACGCAAAATGCCGCAGCGCTATCGCCGTGAATTTAACGGGGTATATAGGCCCTCAAACAACAGCGATGACAAGAAAAAAAAGGGGGGGGGTTGTTGTCTGTAAATTCGGTTTACGGACGATAATTTTACGTGATAACGTCGTAAGTTAAGACCGGAAAAATTCGCGAATTCATTTCGCGATAGGCTAAAATACAAATAGTTCTACCTCAGTGCCGCCTCGGCTATTGGCTCACAACTCACCTGGATGACTCTGGGCCAATGAGAAACACCTGACCAAAGCTTTATCGAATCACAGGCTGCTACGATGGGACGTCTCACGAGACAACAGCCAATGAGTGGGTGGCATTTGAACCGAGTGTACGTACAGGTCATTGAACCCGCGAATTTTTCCTGTCTCAACTTATGACTAATTTTTCCTGTCCTTAGTCATAAGTTGAGACAGGAAAAATTCGCGTATTCATTTCGTGATATGATAAAATCCAAATAATTATACGTTTGTGCTTCTTCTTCTATTGGTTCACTGTTATCCTGGAGGAATCTTAGCCAATTAGAGACCCTCATTCAAAGAAGCATCGAATCACAAGTTACCCAGTTGAGACGCCTCACAAGTCAGCAGCCAATGAACTGGAGACGTTTACCCGAGTATGCAGAGAATCGTGAAGTCTATCCTAGAGGTCATTGAACCCGCGAATTTCTCCAGTTCCTGGTCATAAGAAAACATTGATGAAAAATTGCATACTTTTTAATTTTCAAAATTTATTTACAGTTTTTGCAAATTTAATTTAGATAATTTGTTTAAATATAATCACGAACAATTAGTTAAAAAGCCCGCCTTAACCTGTTTGATATTATAGATGATTTCCTCTCGCGGTGGTTGGCCGGTTCTTGCATGCTCGGCTCAGGCGGAACGTGACAATTTTTCGTGCGTGCAGCCGGCGTTCATCGATTTATAAGACGTTATCACGTCAATAAACCACTGCTTGTGAAAACGAGCTGTAAACCATCTCGTTCCGTCATTTGGGTAGAGTTTTGTGTTGGAGGAAAGCGAGGAATAAGTGTTAAGTAAAATTATCACACAACTGATAAGAAGAGGACTCTTGTTCCCTATTCGCTACATGAAATTCGTATTTCAGATTTCGTTCTTCCCTAGGAAATTATTTTCTTACTTAAAATTAGTGATACTGAAGTTAGTTTTGTGTCAGAATCACGCGTGCAATTAGGACACAGACACACACAACACACATACACACACACCTACGCAGGAGAGGATTTTTTTAATTTAAAATAAAAATACGATTTCTAAAAAATGTTAAAATTCTAACATTGTACGACTATGAAGCAAGTAATTATTAAATAACAGACTTTCAGGGCCAGTTATTTTAATGTTTCTTGAATTAGGGAAGATTGATTGAAATATATATTTTCTGGACATACACTGCTAGTTATCTCTGTACGACATAGAGGAAACCCGAAGAACGGACAAAGAAAGATGAACACAGAACACTGAAAACAAGTCAAAATCAACCGATGTCATTTTTTTTTCCAAATGTAAAGACAGCTCAGAAAATTCCATGGAAGTAATTAGAACGATATCACAGCACAGACGAACATAGTAAATACAATGGTTTGTTAAAATTATTTCCGAAAGTATTCCGTGTTCAACTGAAACACATAGTAAAATTTCTGTCTTCTACGTCAAACAACAATATAAATCAAAGTTTGCAAAGTTATGCCAAAAAGGTTTTTTGTCATGGTTTAGACCATTCCTGTATTACATCAGGCACATTTCCCTCCATGAATTTTATCGTACATCAGATGTGTGTTTTATTCATAGGGAAATCCGAACTTCTTTTCTGTGTATGATAAGCGGCCGTAAATCTCTGTAGGTGTCTTAGTTTATTTCCGTATCTTGTCAACGCGACTTGTTTTGAGGGCAGTTTGCTAGCCCTGCTTTGTACGTGGTTGTAATGACAATCATGCTTGCTACAGCGGTCAGTTGCAGATTCGTGTGTTCGGAAACATGCTCATAGAGTTAAATTTATTGTTAATAAGTCTGTATTCATTAAAGAAATTCTAACAGTTTCTAAAACAGAAATATTTTATATAGCCTTGGGTTACGTAACTCGGTGGACAGAAATCCTAATAAAAATGTGTAGCAAAACGTCAGTACTTATGGATTTTAAGTCCATTAGGTAATTTAGTGACGATATAAATGAAAATTGAAACACGGCGATATTAATTTTTCAAAAAAGAAAATTTTAATTGTAATATTCCGTTCATGTTTAATCAGGAAATGAGGAAAGTAATTCTGCTAAGGTCTTACTTTTTTTTCATGCAGATTGCATAAAAATTTGTAAAATGAAAGTAACAAATATATTTTTTAACTGTTCAAAATTTATCGGGTTAGTAAAAGGCAATCACTAATTTTGTAATAAGAAGCAATTCAACCTTTCTGTCCTTTGCGTCAGTAACTAGTCACACAAATTATGTCGACGAGTTATTATTTTAGACGTCAAAATCTGCGTTCGCAGCCATCGAAAACGAAGGTGAACTTTCTCAAAGTAAGTGTGTCGACACTAGAGTCGCCATCTCACGTGCCATTTCAAATGAGAACTATTGCACAGTTAAAAACTGTTCTCAGGTCGCTACTGAAGTTCCAGAAGAGCTCTCTGCCACACGGTATCAAGACCGCACTGAAGTGTTTGTGGGAGACCATCAGTTTAACTCGTTGCAGTCTAACCTGTTTGCGCAACTTAAGAAACGTTATTTATGTGTCCTGTTAATGCTTCCTCAAGAGAAGAGGAAAGGCGTGAAACTTAAGTTTTTACGAGTTTGCGTTTGGTGAGTCGGTGTTCAATTTCCATGCAGAAAACAAATACTCATTAGTAGAGACCTGTAAAATTCGCGGATTCATTTCGCGATAGGATAGAGTCAAAATACTTTTGACATTATTTTGCTTCGGTTATTGAGCCACAGTTTATCTGAATGACTCCGGGCCAATGAAAAATTTTTAACAGAAAAATTGGCGAATCACGAACATTCCAGTCAACAGGTGTTACGAGTCGGTAACCAATCAGCAGATGTAATTCGCACGAGTGCATAGAGGATCATGGAGTCTATCCTTTAGGGATTTGAAATCGCGAATTTACAGGTCTCTACTCATTAGTAGAGACCTGCAGAATTCGCGGTTTCGATGGCCTTCAGGATAGACTACACATACCCCTGTACACTAGGGCAAATAACGCAAGTTCATTGGCTGCCGACTTGTAAGTCGTCTCAGCTGGTTTGTCTGTGATTCGATCCTTCTTTGGTTGAGGGTTTATAACTGGTTGAGATTCGTCCAGATGAACAGTAAGCCAATAGAAAAATTATCTAAGAGGTATATGTGTATGAATTCTAGCCTATCACCGAATGAATCCGCGAATTTTGCAGGTCTCTACTCATTAGTAGAGCCACGGAAATTTCGCGGATTCATTTAGTCGCAAGCTAGAATGCAAACATCGACACTGTCGCACTGTGTTCATGATTGGACCGCAGTTATCTGGACACGCCCCTCTACGACCGTGAGCCAACGATGCCCAGCTAGGAGAGAAGTAAGCGAATCAGCTAGAGCCAAATAACAAGGATAACAATTTTCTCGCTAAGAAATCAACCAATGGGAAAGTAAACATGGGTCGAGCACACCTATAACTTTGAATTCTATCCTGAGACCAGAGGAATCCGCGAAATTTCCGGGACTCTACTCATTAGTCATTAACTCATTAATAATGAAATCTGAAACAACACAACCCTAGTTTACTATGCTTCAACGGGAATGCACGAGTGAAAGTCTATAGTCGCATAAGGTTTCCGGAAGTGGTCGTGAAAGACCGGAAGCCCTGCGCACGCCACGGAGGCGAGGATTGTTTCCGGGAAGACCAAAATCACGTAGACTACAACTTCACGTTGGTTGCAATTTGAGAGAGTACAATCATCGATTGTTCAGATAAACTATTCGATTATATGTATTCCACAGGATGATTTCGTATGGGTTACAATAGCTTACACTGTTATGTTTGTAGTTTTACAAGACAGTATTTAGCCAACTATTGTCTGAAGAAAATTTAAAGTTACGAAAACATTCCGTAGAGATGGCAAAGCAGTTATTTAGTTTATTCATATAGGGGAGGACGGGGCAAGTTTGCGATGTTAAGAGTTCACCATTTTTTATATTTTTAATTTTGGAAATACGATTTCCTTCTTTCCAGACACTATTAGAATAGTCTTTTGTCGTGGTGTAACTACATGAAAAAAATCTGTATTTCTATATTATCTCAAAAATTCTGCCCTTTTAAAAATATAATGCAAATGTGCCATCTTGCCCCGTTACCGGGGCAAGATGACTTTGACTACGGGGTAAGATGACATTTTTGACACAAGTTTAAACATATTTATTCTTAGAATGCAAACTACTGTAAACTAACTAATTTAACATTGTTACATGCGTTTTTACATATAAGGCATGTTATTAAAGGCTTGGTTTGTTGAAAATTACAATTAATAGTTAACTTACATAACTTATTCAGAGTTGGTGTTTTATAAACAATAATCGCACACAAATTTTCCTCCTTCAAAGTTCGAGCAGTCCTCGTGCCACCATGTGTGGCATTTGCAACACTCGATCCAGTCTTCTGATGGAGGATTGACATAAATCTCATCACACACTGGACACTGCACTTCGGATATTTGAGCTGAAGTCATGCCTGTCGAAAGTTGGAGCTTCTTGGATTTTTCTCGAGAATCGAGCTTCAGTTTCTTAGTAACAGTTCCTTTTTTGGCTTCTCTAGACTCTTGTCTTTGTTGCTTCAAACGTTCTTGTTCTATCCTCTGAGCTCTCCTCTGAACCAGAATCGCTTTCATGGGTGAGCTTGTGATGACACTTGCATTTTGCTTATGAGATTATAAAGCTCAGAAAATCAAACAAAAGTTATAAAAGACTTGTATTTGGATACCACAAAAACCGTATAAAGCACTTGGGGCAAGATGACGAGTCGTCATCTTGCCCCAGTCAACTTGCCCCGATCAGCAATGTTATTAGTATTGGATTTTTTCGCTAGGAAAAAAAATAAAAGGTTAACAATATATAGTGGTTAAGAAAAGTATATAGTCTAAGGTAATAATGTGTGGCATTGAATATCCAAATATCTTACCTGTTTGTCCATGAGATATTACTTCGAAGTTCTTGAAAATTACAATACGTCAGACCAAATGTACGAACATCATCTAACAAACAACTAAATGGTGGCAGCGGCTTCACTGTGCGATTCTTTAGTGCCCACCAGTGTGGAGCGCTAGTAGTGTCTGTTAGGTGGTGCTATCTAGTGCCATGACGTGGAAATAAGTCATTCGTCATCTTGCCCCGCTCGTCAACTTGCCCCGTCCTCCCCTAAATTTATTTTTAGTCCTAGGTAACAGAAGGGGTCGAAATCAGGCTGGCAGTAAACAAATAGAAAAAAAAGAATACGTAGACTGATATAATGTAAGACAAATTACTAATGTTCACAGGCTTTCACGGCCATTGTCTGAAGTAGCTTGGCTTCTGGGTTGTAGCCGTGTCCTTGGCAAATAACTCACCAACGTTTCAGTCGACATTGAAGTCGCCATCATCAGGGAGCAGTTACCTACTGCAGTAGGTAAGTGCTCCCTGATGATGGCGACTGCAATGTCGACCGAAACGTTGGTGAATTATTTGCAGTAGGTAACTGCTCCCTGATGATGGCGACTGCAATGTCGACCGAAACGTTGGTGAATTATTTGCAGTAGGTAACTGCTCCGTGATGATGGCGACTGCAATGTCGACCGAAACGTTGGTGAATTATTTGCAGTAGGTAACTGCTCCCTGATGATGGCGACTGCAATGTCGACCGAAACGTTGGTGAATTATTTGTAGAGACTCGTAAAATTCGCGGGTTCATTTCGTGTTATGCTAAAATTCAAATAATTATACCTTAGTGCTGCTTGTGTCATTGGTTCACTGTTAATATGGAAGACTGAGGGGCCAATTAGAGACCCTCACTCATAGAAGTGTCGAATCACAGACACTCAGTCGAGACGACTCACAAGTCAGCAGCCAATGAACAGTTGGCATTTGCCTGAGTGTGTAGAGAATATTGGAATCTATCCTGGAGGTCATTGAACCCGCGAATTTTACGGGTCTCTAATTATTTGCCAAGGACACGGCTACAACCCAGAAGCCAAGCTACTTAAGACAAATTACTACAAAAACCAGGTCTGAATGTTTTATATCCTAGGAACGTCCAGCAACTAACAGTAATTATCATAGTAAATATTGCAAATATACACTCTGAATGAAATGCAGGAATGTTCAAGAAAACAAATTGACGTCATCCAAAATGGCGGATCCAAGATGGATCCAAAATGGCCGCCAAAGTCAAGGTCAAGTACAAAAGTCAAGGTCACGGTTCTTATTGTCCCGTTACGCTGTGTCCCGTTTCGCTCATCCAAGTTGGCCGCCGTGACGTCACATTCAGAGATGTGGCTCGGCACCTCGCACCTCAGCCTGAAGCCTGTGCCCGGCGCCCCTTTTTTATACTACTTTTTTGACGTGACAACGTCTAATAAATCGATGAAAACCGGCTGCACGCACGAAAAAGTGTTCCGTTACGCTGTTTCCCGTTACGCTCATTGTTCCGATACGCTGTGTTCAGTTACGCTGTCGGCGAGTGCAGTAATAATAGGTTATGTTACAATTGACTAAAATATTATGGTGATTTATATAATTGATTATTGATATTTGATTATAGTTTATTTATATGAAAACTTGTTCATAATTATATTTAAACTTGATAGCTAAACGCCAGTTTTTAAAATTAATTACAAGTCATCTACACGTGAACTGTTTCGTCGACTGTTTATAAAGTGAAGTGAAAAGTTAATGTGGTTTTCATTGCTTATTACAACAAAAATTTCGGCAATAAAGGTTAATTATTCTTGCATTTTAAAAATCTGATTACTAGTATAATTTCAGGTATTTATTTTTTAATATTAAAATAAAAATGATTCAATTTTATTCATAAAAGTATGCAATCATTTCATCAATGTTTTGTTATGACGTCTAGTTAAACTATCATTCGTAAACCGACTTTACAGACAACCAATATTTTTTTGTTGCCATAATTGTACCCGCAATGCTGAGATGAAGAGAGGTTTCGCCCGTGTCCGAGCCCAGGTATGAGCTGGGACTGAGACACGAGGCTGTCTGCAGTCCTCGCAGGCGGACGAACTGTTCGGACGAGGAGGGTTGCGAAACAGCGGAGGAATGCATCGGCGGGGCGGAAAGGGAGCACGCCGAGAAAACCCACCAGCTCACGGAAACGTCCGCCGCGTTTCCCACTTTCTGCGCCTTATGGACCGCGTCCCTGGCGTGTCAGTGGTAGTGCAGTGGTGTCACGGTAGTGCTGTTAGTGCTCCTCCTCGGCCGGTAACACCGTGCCTATCGAAGTGGAGCCGCCCGTCTTAGACACTCGTTCTGAAAGGATGCTGTTTTTAAAGGATACCTCTCTAAATATTTTCCTTTTAATATTAAGTTGTTTAAAATAGTTTAAAAGCCCCCCTTAACCTGTTTGATATTATAGAAGATTTTCTCGCACGGTGGTTGGCCGGTTCTTGCACGCTCGGCTCAGGTGTAACGTGACAATTTTTCGTGCGTGCAGCCGGCGTTCGTAGATTTATAAGACGTTACCACGTCAAAAAAAAAGAGCTGGTGTGCTGCAAACACCTATAGACCACCGCTGCGGGCGCCTATTAGGTGATTAGATGTGGCGACCCTGTGGAGTTGTTGGGGAGGGGCCGCTGTTTGCCGAAGACGAGCGCTGTTTGCGCGGCAGACTCCCAGTCTAGGTGCTCGCTAAACTCCGCCAGCCCCCAGGGGCGTATGTGTGTGTGTGTGTTCAGCGCACTCCACGAACTTGCTCCGTAGCTTGCCTGCTCGCGTTCGATGCGACAGCACCGGGAACACTCTGGTGTCATTGCCTCCGGCGAACGATTATTTTTTTTCCGAAGCGAAACATCTAAACAGCCGAAAGCTTTATGTTGGGCGAACACTCATCGGAGCGTAACGAAACAGGAAGTGGAAGAGGAGTAACGAAACAGGAAGTGGAAGAGGAGGCATGGAATAGGAAGTGGAAGAGGAGTTATGAAACAGGAAGCGGAAGAGGAGTAACGAAACAGGAAGTGGAAGAGGAGTAACGAAACAGGAAGTGGAAGAGGAATAACGAAACAGGAAGTGGAAGAGGAGTAACGAAACAGGAAGTGGAAGAGGAGTTACGAAACAGGAAGTTGAAGAGGAATAACGAAACAGGAAGTGGAAGAGGAGTAACGAAACAGGAAGTGGAAGAGGAGTTACGAAACAGGAAGTGGAAGAGGAATAACGAAACAGGAAGTGGAAGAGGAGTAACGAATACAGTTGAGAGTCAGACACCTAATTTTTATGTCACCATGTTTGTTACAGTGTGAAGCTCCGTTGTTTGGTTTATCGTCCATTTTCATCGTTTAGGTGAATTATCAATTTTTTTGTATTATCGCTCGAGTGAGAGTTACACTTTCTGCAGACATCAGAACAAGAAAGGAACTCTTCGAAAGCAGATTGACTCAACACATGCTTCCGCCGTTGAAAGGTTTAACTGGACAGGTCCCTGACTGCACAACACCCTCGGAGGACTTCAAGAAGATTGCAAGAAAGAGGGTACACACAACACCAGACCACCAGCGGGGAGTAAAGGTCTGTTGGTAAAGACTCCAAAATCCACTGCAGTGAATGTATTTGGATGTATGCTTGCATATTTAATATAATAATATCCCAATAGCAAAGATATATGCGTATTTGTAACATATATATTCAAAGCATATTATTATGCAAAAAACAGCGGGAACAAAGATGGCGAACATTACATCATCCAAGATGGCAAGCTCCAGCAGGAAAAATAAGACAAGATGACGGCTGTGATCTCATAATACTATATGGCGATCTCCTGCAGACGAAAACCAAAATGGCGAAGTGATGTAAGAATCCAAGATGGCGGTATCCAAGATGTCGGCCGGGTTCAAAATCACCCAAAATGGCCTCCGCGTTTAAGGTCAAGGTCAGAGGTCACAGTTAAAGTTATAGAAGATGGCTGTCGTGATGTCAGACTCCAAGGTGGCGGTGCCCGTTGCCACCAACAACCATGATTCAGAGACTCCGGTAATACATTTACATACTACTCATGAAAAGGTTACATTTTTGAGACTTCTCTCCTTCATCGATCGCCCCACTCCTATCGTCGCTCTTCTCGTTACCCTCTGAGCGTTACACTTTTCATTGCGCTCTGATGACTTGCGAAAGCTTGTGGCGGCACAGAAACGTGTTTTTAGCTGGAACTGAAGTTTGCAAAGTGGCGGGGGAGTATGCTCGACCGAAATCCGGCCAACCACGGATGCCATTTCACCCCGAGGGGTGGGGCGGCGGATGAGTAGACGTCTTCTTGTCGTCCGCTGGGCCTCGCTGGGCCTCGCTGTGTCTCGCTGGGCTGACCTTTCACAGGCCACCGAGTTAAGCCCGCCCCCTCGACGAATCCTCAAGTACCCGGTCCGCCGTGCTGCGGAAATGCAGCTTATGGCGGAGATTTCAGGCACACGGGGAAGAATCGAAGCATTAAATTTCTTGTCCAGTCCTTCGGTCATTTGGGGGAGAAAAAAAATACATCATCTTCCCATGTAAAACATCGGGGCAAGAGCAACTCAAAAGCCCTGCCTTCGCGCTTTGCGAGTTAAGCTAACTATTCGCCCGCACGTCTGAGTATCGTAAATTATTTTCCTTCTACTGTTTAGTGTTTTATTTCACATGATTTTAAATAAATTCGTAATATAACCATGCATTATTGTTAAGAAAATGTTTTTTTTTTGACGTGACAGCGTCTAATAAAACGATGAACGCCGCCTGCACGCACGAAAAAGTGTCCCGTTACGCACATTGTTCCGTTACGCACATTGTACCGTTGCGCTGTGTCCGTTACGCTCATTGTTCCGTTACGCTGTGTTCCGTTACGCTGTCGGCGAGTGCAGTAATAATAGGTTATGTTACAATTGACTAAAAAAAATGGTGATTCATATAATTGATGATAGATGTTTGATTACAGTTTATTTATATGAAAACTTGTTCATAATTATATTTAAACTTTAAAACTAAACGCCAGTTTTTAAAATTAATTACAAGTCATCTACACGTGAACTGTTTCGTCGACTGTTTATAAAGTGAAGTGAAAAGTTAATGTGGTTTTCATTGCTTATTACAAAAACAATTTCGGCAATAAAGGTTAATTATTCTTGCATTTTAAAATCTGATTACTAGTATAATTTCAAGTATTTATTCTTTTATTATTAAAATAAAAATGATTCTATTTTATTCATAAAAGTATGGAATCATTTCATCAATGTTTTGTTATGACGTTGTCACGTTAAACTATCGTCCGTAAACCGACTTTACAGACAACCAATTTTTTCTAATAAATGCGCCCTTCGTTAATGTTTTACGAAATTAATGACAAATTGTTATGTCAATCCTAATATGAAATCACGTGGTATGCAGTTCTGGATTAAATGTGCGTATTTATCCTTCCTCTTAAAACTGTCTATTTCTATTAACTATATACTTAATCCAATAATTAAATAATCATCAGATTTTCCGCAAAACCCTGGATAAGTAAGGTTTCTATGTTTTTGGGAAAACATAATTTTTATTGATTTCATATACGATATACTTAAAATAAAGTGTTTAAAGACGAAGGCTTAACTGTACAAACTACCACATAATTTCCTGTTTTCAGGAAATGCTACGACAGGTATAAACATTTAACGTTGAGGTAATAACATCAATAAATAAGTTTGTGTTTGTTTAGTAGAAAAAGCCTTTCCTAAACAATTTAATATGATTATATCATGAATTTATTTTAACTCATGTGCAAAAACAGAAATATTAGATGCAAAATAATTTATTATAATATCCCCTAAGAGAATGAAAACATTCGTAGGTACATACTTATTTTCAAAGAAATTTTACAAATTTAATAGCATTTAATTCCTAGCCGCTAAAAATTTCTCCTGGTGTCCTGTTGTATTTAATGTTGATCATTTCACACAATTTTTTTTTCATTTGAGTTTGGTGTATTTCGTACGATTTATTTTTATCAAGAATGTAATTAAATGTTTTATCCAACACAATGAAAAAAAAATCATATTAATGACAGTTTTTATTTGCGACAGCGGTTACATTTTTGCAAAGCTCTTTCTAAAGAACTGTGCAAATCTATTGGCAAATTGTATGTCTGAGTTCTGTTCGTGGTAGTTTAATCCAGCTACTTAAAATGAATGTAACTCAGGGTTTTTATCGTATTACCGTAAATAAACTGTAAAATGGCATTGAATCCATAAAAGGATTCGGTCTCTATGTATTTCTTATTTTAAGACTAATAATGTATAGACATAAGCTGAAATCATAAATTATTATTTTTTAAATACTTGAAAAATGTTTAACAAGTATTGTAGTTTACATTTAAATTACAACACCCTAGTAAATTTTTCGCATAAGAACCAGATAGCCCGTTATGCTTCTGGGACCATGATACAGAAAAAAAATCCTATTTATAAATGATGCAGAAAATCCATAGTGACCGGTTTGATAAATCTTTGTACTTATATATGTCTCCAGCCTGAACTCTGATCTCTTTGTTTCTTATTATTTCTGTTACATCTGCAGCTTTTGCTGTCCAGTTCCTACTTTTACTGTCCTTCTCCACCTCTGTTTCTCTCTCTCTATCTATCTATCTCTTCTTTTAAATCTTCTTTCAGCCAAAAGAGATTTTATTCGACCGAGATGTAGCGCTTGTTGTTTGGAAGAAATAAATTGCATGCGAACTTAAAATATTTTCAGACTGTTCAAGTTTGTCACTTCTTGACTTGAAACTATCGAATTATAAGTATGTTACGAGTCCACGCTTTGAAAAGACAAAATGTGATATTCAGACATAAGAGGAATACACGCATTCATACGGCTTGCGTTAGGAATGTTAGTTGGATTCATCTAGTATTTTTGTCGAAACAAAAAAAATAACTTTATAAATAACTATCAATTTTCGTTAACACAGCAAACCCTTGTAAAAAACCAATAATTAGTAGCTACGTTCCTACATTTAAGTTTTGACGTGACAACGTCTAATAAATCGATGAACGCCGGCTGCACGCACGAAAAAGTGTCCCGTTACGCACATTGTTCCGTTACGTTGTGTCCCGTTACGCTCATTTTTTCGTTACGCTGTGTCCCGTTACGCTCATTGTTCCGTTACGCTGTGTTCCGTTACGCTGTCGGCGAGTGAAGTAATGATAGGTTATGTTACAATTGACTAAAAAATTATGGTGATTCATATAATTGATGATAGATATTTGATTACAGTTTATTTATATGAAAACTTGTTCATAATTATATTTAAACTTTATAGCTAAACGCCAGTTTTTAAAATTAATTACAAGTCATCTACACGTGAACTGTTTCGTCGACTGTTTATAAAGTGAAGTGAAAAGTTAATGTGGTTTTCATTGCTTATTACAACAACAATTTCGGCAATAAAGGTTAATTATTCTTGCATTTTAAAAATCTGATTACTAGTATAATTTCAATTATTTATTCTTTTATTATTAAAATAAAAATGATTCGATTTTATTCATAAAAGTATGGAATCATTTCATCAATGTTTTGTTATGACGTTGTCACGTTAAACTATCGTCCGTAAACCGACTTTACAGACAACCAATTTTTTTTTTAAATTTATAAAAATAATGAATACCACTGAGATTGGGCGAAGAATTTTAGTAGGCACCATCGTAAATTTATATATATATATATATATATATATATATATATATATGAGCGAGTTTTCAGTAGTTGCCAGTGATGTGTAAACATCTAACCTTAGTAACGAGCAAATTCACGAGTTCACGTTTAGCAAATAAATTTACTTATAATTCGAAACTCGGACACCAAATAATCGTTTAATCATCAAAAGTAATACTGAGCTGGATAAATATACGAAAAATACTCATTTTCGGGGAAAATGGTAAAAACTTTTCCTCTTGTAAGAACTATAATTCTGTTTGAATTAATAAGACGGTACTATTGATTTCTCAGGGATAGCCGAACAACAGGAGTAGCAATCGCGTCGAATGTAAATGCCTCACCGCTGAACCTGTGACATTTCCCTCGTGACCAGAACTATCATTGCCGGCGTTTTTAAGGTTATACTTCTTCAGGCGCGTTGAGAGTGACATTTTAGTATGCGCCAGAAATTCAATGAATTAATCACGCATTACAAAACGGAAATTTAACAGGTTGAAAGTCAAATGCGCCCATGCATGCAGAAACTGCTATGAGAACCCTGAGATGTACATCAAGTTATGTCCCTGCCCGAACACGCCCGAATATTCACCTTCGGGCAAATTCGGGATTTGTTTTATTTTGCGCAGGACAAATGAATTCAAATATTAAAAGTGGTCGTTTAGGTTAGCTACATTAAAACACTTTAAAACACTATGGACGGTTAGTTAGGTTAGTATAGCTACATTAAAATAAACAGAGAAATATTATAAATTAACCCGAGGTGGGCCGAAGGTGAATATTCGGGCGTGTTCGGGCAGGGACAGAACTTGATGTACATCTTAGGCTTCCCACACTGATATAGCATCGAGCCGAAGTCGCTATGTTGGCGGACCCACGTGTGGCAACATGCACCCGTACATATTGACTTTCGCGCACATTGGGGGATGTACTAAGCGTATTGTTGTGCCAAAGTAAACTTTATGTTAGTTGAATTATCCTGGAATACATTTTTTAAACTTGAATTTTCATAACAAAATATAATAGCAACTTTAAAAATATTTATATTTTATTAGCCAGGGAAATGGTGTTAAGACGAACATGGCGTCAAATATAGTTTTTTAAATGTTAGCTATCTAAAGTATTACGAATGTGACGCTTTTAGGCCTTTTTTAAACTAAAAGTTTCATTCCAATAGATTCCGGCTTTGGACTTTATTTTCAATGAGAAATTTTATTAAAATACTGCCCATCTTGTTAAAACGCACTAAACAGTTAATATTTTTAAGTTTCCGCACATGTCAGAAGTTATACTTCTATGGCATTACTAAAATATTAACCTGAAACATTTTAAAACACATATGATAACACTAAGTGTATGTATGTAGGCAATATTTGTTTTTGCTCAAACGACAGAAATCAGTATGTAAATACTTCCCACAAACAAACCTTAAACTTATTGGGTTGATTAAACGTTGTTATATTGCAATGTTTTTTAAAAAAATAAAAATAAAAATTTCCAGTGACGTGCTGTGATCAATGCTCTTTCAAGATATCACTCGCTCGTAATACCAATGCGCTATCAGGACTATCACAATTTGAAAAGAGAAAAAGTAATATTATAATAATTGTATTTCCAGTTTTCCCACTTTTTTTTTAATTCGGGATTATTTTTTACTATGACTGTTTTCTTTAGAACATAATCAGCTGAAAACGGGGATTATAATGGTTCGGATTTTTGTTACACTTAAGCCTAACTACTTTATTATTCCTTTTTTACCACAAATTTACATTACTAAAATCCTAAGACCTTTATTAATTTTAAATCATGTTCTAATTACTGTATTCGGGCTCGGATGTACGCATCAGACCACCGCTTTCTTTGATAGATCGCTGAGTTCGAGTTTGAAATAAATTTTTTTTATTATTACAAGGATGTTGAATTTCTACAACAAACTTCAGTATGGCCAAAGACAGGCACAACTGTCGCTAGTTGTGACTTTGATTCCTTTCGTTGACCTCAGCAAGCATGTGTCTCGAGCGCTTTCAATTTTGTTTTGAAAGCAAAATGTAGACTCACATATGCATACCTTTCTCTATTCGCGTGTGCCATTCATTACAAAAACTGGCGGGAGGTACATAACCTTCGGAAGAAACAAGTTACGAGATTTATAGCACAAAAAAAAGATAGTTATGAACAATAATGAGTTGTGCTCAGGTTTCCAATTTTAAGCCTGTAAGTTAAGCATATTGAAGTTTACATCTGAGTTTGAACCTTAATATGCATAATTAACTTATCAGCGACTCGAGCCCAGAATCTTCGGTAACTCAAATCTCGTATTGTTGTTACTCGTGATTTTTATTAAACTTATAATTTAACAAAGTTAATTTTCATAAGAGATTTTAGTAATTCCATAATTATTAATTAAAAAGTTTATATTAAACTAAAAGTTGAATTACATTTAAACCCTAGCATAAACTCACATTATGAAATCGTTGGCATAAAGTTATAAATTAAATTTTTGTACGTAACCTTCGTCTTAAAATTTTTCAACTTTAAGTTATCATTCATAAATCAATAAAAATTTTGTCTTCTCAAAATCCTAGAAATCGCAGTATTTCAAAATTTTGAGAAAACATATATTTTTCTTTGATTAATCAATTATAATTACTAAAAATAAAGATATTTGCTTCTATGTATGCATACAAACTGTTAGTAAAAAAATTGTAAACCATGCGATTTTATGCACCAATGTATACTAGGAGGTAAATAAAAAAATATATATACCTATATTAAGGTTTTCAAATACTGTAAATACTATATATTCACTTATAAAACAATTTATAAACAAAATAAAGCTATATTTTGAATTTATTTGAGATCAAGGATATAAATATGAAATTATAGGAGCAAAATAATTATAAATACTATCATAACAAACCTCTAAGCTGGCATTCCACCAAAACTACACCGCATATGACGCCAACAAGTAAAGCATATTTGTAAGTAGTGCTTTGCCTGTTGTTATGAAATTGCTTAAAGAAATATATCTCGTGTGTACCTCCGCTCATTTATTTTATATTGGTAATAAGTTATATCAATTTAATAATCAAACATAAAATTTTATGTTTACATTTGTTTCTTTCGCTTATAATTCTTTAAAAAATTACCTCTCATAACCGCAGCAGAAAACTGAAAATACCCTGAAAAACATAATGTCGTGAGACGAGATATACACTACAATCCAGCCTGTTCGATCACTTTATTTTAGTAAAATAAGGTGCTAAAATACAAAACTTCTTGTCCCAATACGTTGAAACAGAAGTGAGGCAAGCTATGTTGAAGTTGTATTTTGTGGGAAATTGGACAGAAATGACTATAACAAGTTAATTTCCGAATGGTTAGTTTGAGGCTAGAAGACTCAAAACCCAATTACCTTGGGCATATTTGTTAACAGTGAGGTTTGGTATGCAAGGAGACATGACGTTAGTAACAGTAGATCATCTATTTCATAAACTTTTATTTATATCATTTATAATCACCCGCGGAGCAAAAAAAAATACTTGAGTCACATTTAGCTTAGCTATGTTTATTGCCACTATTATACATTTTTGAGTGTACAAGTTCCCACAAATATATTGGCCAGTGATGTTAAACAAAATACAAATAAACAAAATACAATTACAACATGTTAAAAATCAAATAGTTAACTATTTATTTCCTTTTTTACATTTTATTTTCTGAAACCGCCAATGACTACAGAGAATATAACCAGTCAGAAATCTCTACAAGCAAAACATTAAATAATAAAAGAGAGCGAGAGAAAGCTAAATGCACCAAACACAATTTACCTACAAGTTCATGTTTGAATGTATTTTCAATTCAGTCTTAACACATAACGTCTGCGTCTTTAAAACTTTTGGAGCACTCCACTTACATTATGGAAGGCGGAAACGCAAATCGAAACGCAATGCAAGACGATGAAACTTGTGCAATACTTGCATTGCTTTTTTACGTCTTGCGTAGCTTTTAAACAGGTATTTATAAACTTTGTTATTGAACTTTCTGCGTCTTGCGTTTATTCGTTTTAGCGGTCAACCTTTATAATTGATCGTACTCCAATTACTGATGTTATCCTTTCTTCCTGACAGCTAATATAAACAATAAAAACTTTTCACGCGACCAAAATAGCTTGCTCATGTAAAGTTTTTATTATTATTATTTTTAATGAATGAAAGTTATGTACGAAGACGGTTTAGAAAAGCAGACGCCACTACCAGTTACTGGTGGAATATAATGAAAGACCAATTGAGAATTCTTTTATTTGTTCTTTAAATAGATCCTTTTTAAAAAGTATGTTTTTGTAAGTGTAGAGACAGCTTGTTGTGAACTTTCAAGTGTGAAATTTTCCTTACTGAAAATCTACAATATCTTAGAAATGTGTCTGGAGCTCTTGCGCTATATTGCCAGTACAATTTACTTTAAAAAAATGCTTCGCCTATATAATTCTATGAGTTTGAAAGGATCAATTGTAGCACTAAACTAGACAACAGAGTAGATAAATAAGTAGTAATGTAACTAATGTGTATTACTCGATCAAACGTTTAACCTACTCTTCAATATTTATTTCGAAGAACCTGCGTCGCCTGGTACGTAGTGGCGTCTGCTTTTCTAAACCGTCTTCGTACATAACTTTCGTTCATTAAAAAAAAGAAGAAAACTTTACATGAACAAGCTATTTTGGTCGCGTGAAAAGTTTTTTATTGTTTATATTAGTAATGCTGGTAAGCTGATGTCGCTAAGAAAGGATAACATCAGTAATTGGAGTGCGACCAAATTATAAAGGTTGACCTCTAAAACGCATAAACGCAAGACACAGATAGTTCAATAACGAAGATTATAATTACCTGTTAAAAAACTACGCAATACGTAAAAAAGCAATGCAAGTATCGCACAAGTTTCATCGTCTTGCATTGCGTTTCGATTTGCGTTTCCGCCTTCCATAATGTAAGTGGAGTGCTCCAAAAGTTTTAAAGACGCAGACGTTATGTGCATATAAGTCCACGATGTAGTTTTTATTATATGCATTACGCTTTAACATGTTCCACTTTCGCAAAGAGAAATTAAATAACTCCTTTAAGACAAATAATTGACAATTCCCCGTGTTTTCATGATAAAAAAAATTGTCAAAAGGAGACCAAGGAAAAAGATTTTCAACTGTTTTAAGTGTTCCGTTGTATTGCCCGTGCGGTCCTTGAGTCGTTATAAATCCTAAGGCCGGGCTACATTCGCAATAGCACGCAAATAGCACACAGATAGCACACACGCACAGAGTTGGCACAGAGCTTGATGCTACATTCACGCACAACACAACACAAAAGAATATCGGAAGCATTCAAAAAAGTTTTTTTAAATGTATAACTTCCGTTAACAATTTTGGTCACTGAAGTTGGCATAAGTGACGTTTGTTTATGTTATGTTTGTTTAGATTCGTGTGTTGTTATTGTGGTACGGTTTTCGTTAAACCCAGAAATATTTTAAATAAGACTTACTTCAAAGTTTACATACAAAACACAATGAGCATTCAAAAATAAATATCGCTGTTTATTTCAAATCCGGCTTCTTTAACACATTCATACACGGACTTCCAAGCATTTAATTTAGCTTCTTCATTTTTGTATCCTGCGGATCCCCTGTCATACAAAATATTTTTACTTTCTATTACAGCTATCAAAAAAATATCAAATGTGCCTTCCATTTTTATGTTATCGTGTGTTTGAAAACAATAACAAACTACTCAAGTCAACAGCACCAATACTTTCGTGACAATTGTTCTTTTATAAGCCCGCTAGAGTAGTACTTAAACTGTTTGCTGATTGGCTAACACCAAGGTCGCGCACAGAAAATAACCTTAAAGTTAAAAGTTAATGAATTTTCTGTGCGCCGATCCTGTGCTATTTTTCTGTGCGCGTGCTATTTGCCAATGTGGCAGCTCTCATCTAATAGTGTATGTTGAACTTCTGTGCGTCTGTGCTGTTTGCGTGCTATTGCAAATGTAGCCCGGGCTTAAATGTGAGTACAAAATGTATCCTTAATTTTCTCAAAGTTCAATAATAGTTTAAAAATATTTAAATGACTGGGTTCCAATTTTCATTTTCTAACGAAAAATAATGTTAATGTATTTTCTTTGTTCCTCACATTTAGGAATACAAATAAATAAATAAATTGGGGAGGTTTCTCACATTTCAATTTGTACGTACGTTGTAAGCAACGAGCCACTGCAGCCATCGAAAAACAGAAGACGTAGTACCTTGACTCGCCACTTGTAGCGTCTCGGGGAAATGGCTGGCGATAGCAGCACCATCTACGTCGCTTATGCAGGGAGTGAAGTCGATGTCGGTGTCGAAAGTAGATGGCGCTGCGGTTTCGAAACCAACATTAACGTTTAAAATAAAACGTTGTATATGTAAAATACACACTGATATATTTAATGATATATTACACACACCGGGAAAAAAAAATTGCTCCAGTGATTCTTTAGATGTTTTTTACACGTAAAAAAGTTAATGACACACGTTATTGATACCCACAGTCCACTAAAACAAACCCGATAGAAAACCCAATGCAAATAACGACTTTGAAAAGAGGTAATTGTAATTTATTCAACCACAGCTTGAAATTTTGTAAAATAATTTTAATGTAGTTTCGTTGTAGTGAAACTGATCTACATTACAAGCATTTATGTTACAAAAAAATTTAAGTCTTAAAATCCATTAAAAATAAAGTTTTATGAAAATAATTTTTTTTTTAATATTTTACTACATTTGAAACAAAATAAATTTCAGTGGTAGTTTTCAATACATCAAAATCGCTATACTTTTTTATATCGATTTTTCAACCATATAATATTTTTAATAGCGTAAAATTTACATAAGGTAATTATTTTCATATCTACAGTTTAATAACTTGACGGTTGTTCTGTACAGACTCATAAAAAACTATTAAATTCAATATTAAATTTGAGCATCGTCTAGATTACAAGCATATTACACTTTAAAATTTGCAGAATTATAAAATAAAAATAAAATATTTTCTTATTACCTGAAACAGGATCATGCATTGAAATTGCAAGACCTCGAGCTAGCGCTTAATCACTGTATAAGTAGGTACATCAATTTTTTTTAATGTGATTTTTTACTTTCGAAGTATTTGATTACAAATTCACCTTTTATTTTACGAAAGCATGTTGAAATAAACTCCTTCAGTTGACGGTCTCGCACATCATGTTGATTTATTATTTTTTTCGTAATTGTTCTATTTTTTTATTTAAGGGCTCTTTCTAAATTTTTAACACGATGCCTACGATAACGTCGAAGGCTTGCACGCCTTTTTACGCACATGATATTACCATAGGCGTGCCTACAGGGGGGGCCAGGTGGGCCATGGCCCCCCCTAATATAAACACTCAGATCGGCATTTTCTCCAATGCATTCTTTAATATTCGTATATTTCTGGCACTGTGACACTCAAACTGTTTTTCAGTGTTGCAGCGTGCTAATTAAAAATATTTTAAAACATTTTATCGTTCTGGAAATACAGCCGCCTTAGTTTATTTAAAACACGAGGTCCCTTAAAATGGCCAAGCAAAAAAAATTAAGAGGTTTGTTAAAGTTTTGCTGTCTGAATTGCTGTGTTTGCATTCACTAAAACGAAGTTCATTTCAAGGTATATCTGGACCAAGCTATTGGAAAATTCGAGGGGGGAAAATGTGTAAGTACCCTTTAAACATTGTCTATGAAAAAAAAAAACATATTTTCAAGATTGTTAAAATTATGCGGATATAAATATTAACTATTAAACATATCTCGTTGATACTGCACAAAAATATAAACACGGCAATGAGTGAATGTATTTATGTTATTTAACATTCTAAATCCAGCTTTTGATTTAAAAATTTAGCGGGGCCCCCCCTAATGGAAATGTCTGGGCATGCCCATGGATATTACACTCAGTGAATATCTGTTGAAAATATTTGTAGCAGAACAACTAATGCAAGGTAGGTATCCAGTTATATTTAGAAATAGTTCTTAAATAAAAGTAATGATGGAAAAACGCACGGCAGATATTTATGTGCAGGGGCGTAATCCCAGGGGGGGATGCCCTTTGGAATTAAAAATCCCCTCTCTACGTGGGTCTGCTTGCTCTTACAAAATAGTAACTGTGAAATGGGAAGGATGAAAGTAATTCCCCCTCCCCCCTTTTTTCCCATAAAACCACCAGGGAATTCTACAGATTTTAACAGGTGTGTTATAACTTTTAAAAAAAAGGGGGGGGGTGTTTGACTGTAAATTTGGTTTTCGGACGATAATTTTACGAGATAACGTCATAAGAAAACATTGATGAAAAATTGCATACTTTTTTAATTTTCAAATATTATTTACAGTTTTTGCAAATTTAATTTAAATAATTTGTTTAAATATAATCACGAACAATTAGTTCAAAAGCCCGCCTCAACCTGTTTGATATAGAATATTTTCTCGCATGGTGGTTGGCCGGTTCTTGCACGCTCGGCTCAGGCGGAATATGGCAATTTTTCGTGCGTACAGCCGGCGTTCATCGATTTATAAGACGTTATCACGTCAAAAAGTGTTGTACAGTTTTGTAAGAATTTTTAAGGGTCACTTTGAAGAAATCGTCACACGGACCCAAAAACGTTTGCCAAACTGGTTCCTGGGAAGACCGCAACCCGCGCAGCAGCCGTGCAGAGAAATCAGCCGCCTAAACAGGGTATTCATCGCTAGAGAGCAGCTCTGCGCAGTTACCGTCTCGGCCGCTAGAGTTCAGCTCTGCACAGTTACATCCTCAGGCGCTAGATTGCAGCTCCGTGCAGCGGAGGCTGACATCAAATAGCAACTACTCAGCTCTTATTTTAAGTTAGTTCCATACAATGCTGATAATTTATCTCGAATAAATTCAACAACTCGTATGATTAAACGTATGCTTTATCTTGAAGCGAAAATAATGTTTCCAACAACAAACATTTTTTTTGCATCTATAAATATTAAATTATTATTTAGCTACTTAATTTTTATGTACGTATCAAACTTATAGTGGATTGATTTTAATTAAAATTTTAGTCCGTAAAAGAAAACCTTTAGACCTGCTGTGACGAGTATGTCGTTTTTTTTCTCAATAGATCGTCTTAATATAATTTGCCCTAAAAAAAAAGGACAACAGACTTTAGGGAAAATCAGTTTCGTATGAATGAAATAAGGGTGAATTACGTGTCAGGACAAACGAATGAAGACACCATGCTGACTGAAAACTCCTGCCACAGGCATTGTCTGCAGGGTGTCCACAAGGAAAAAATATTTCGTACTAACTTAGGCGAGAAAAAAGTACTAGATTTGGAGAAAAAAAAAGTACTAAATTATAATTTGTTATGTTTTTAACAATTTAGGAAGTTAATATGACATTTCACTGCTCGAACTTAAATATCACAACACACACACATACATTCCATAGTTTTTAAAAATAATTATGCTTAATAATAAAACATATTGGGGTTACTGTAATGTTATTATATTAAAGAAAAAAGTACTAGATACGAGCGTAAATGTACTAGACCACTAAAGAACTTATAAAAGTACCAGATCTAGTACGAAAGTACTAAATGTGGACACCCTGATTGTCTGGTTCTCGCCCTGAGACACAAGGAGAGCGAGCCGTGTAATCGCGGCCGTAATCGCCTTCGGCGTGAGCCTTATCGCCGCCTCGTATCTCCCTGTGAGCCGCGATAACTGCCTGGGCTGCGGCAAGGGCGGTGCTGCCTCGCCGGGACTCTGCACAGCGCTGTTCCCAGGACCGCACAGGTACTGCTTCAAGCTACTGCATCTGCATTTAGTCGTAGATCGCGAGTATCGCTTGTGGCCTGCATTCCTTCTCCCTCTTGCGATCTAAAAACAGCTTTTGTTTAAGATGTAGCTACATCCAAGTGATTCGTGGGTTCGGGCTTGCATTTTTTCGAGATAGGATTTCGAGTCTACCTGTGTGGTTAAAAATTTTTGTTGTCTCGTGATTTGTTGAGTTTCTCTCAGGTACAGGAAAAAGCACTCCCAAATAGAACGGCCGCCAACAACGAGGAAGAAACTGCTAGCGCAGGCATACTTTTTTGCAGTCTAATGAGGTTTCGGATATTTTTATCTCAAAATTCATGCCCCTAATCATGGGCAATGTGTAGACACCTGAGAAAATCGCGGATTCTTTTCGCGATAGGCTAGAATCCAAAAAAACGTTTGCCTGTTTGCTGCTCCAGTAATTGGGGCACATTTTAGCTGAAGAACTCTGGGCCAGTGAAAAACCTTCAAAAAAAGGAGTATCCCAGTTAGCAAGTGTCATTAGTCAGTAGCCAGTGAGCAGGTGTAGCTTGCCCGAGTGCATAGAGGATCATGGAGTCATTGAAATCGCGAATTTTTCCAGTCTCTACTCATTTGTCGATAACATGGTGAATAGAGGATCATGAAGTCTATCCTATAAGTAATTGAAATCGCGAATTTTTTCCGTTCTCTAGCAATGTGTAGGATAAATATACCTGTAAAATGCACGTTGTTGTTTGACGACAGCCTGTAATGCAACTGTGTCTCTGCTCTTGAATGACTCTAGTCACGGGATCACGAGTTATTCTATACGTCCTAAAGGATAGAAGCCAGCCTTAGGACACTATAAACAGCTGACCGAATCAAGTGCGACCCGTGGAATACGTCCAATGTGACAGCAGCCAATGAACACTTCACAGCGACTTTACAATGAACACGTTTGTGTAATGTAGCTCGACACCAGACAATAACGAGAATTTTGCATGTCTCAATTAATATATCAGCTGCGTTCTAATTGGCTGAATGCAGTACGCAACTAGATCCTCTCGCAGATCAGTGACAGAGAGGAGAGAAACACATATCATAACCTACAAACAGATAGTTGGCCATCTGTAGGTAATTCACTGTCACGTCAGACATTTCAAAACTATTGAACTGTACAGAGATGACAAGGGTGACTCATTCCTTTTGGTTCCTGAAAAGAGAAAAGGATTTCTAGAAGAGTCACGTGTAATTAATTGCTTTTTTATTTGTGATTAAACTGTAATGAAAAATGTAGTAATTTTTTTTTTACAGTTTTAAAAACCTCGTGTATAAAAGATTGTACAACATTTAGGTACAGATACTTTTCTACGCTCTTGTAAATGACAGCGTGCACTTTAAACCAAATTGTTACAGGTCAGATTCCCATGTTTTTGCGTAACAGCAAAATGTCTACTTGCCAGTAACAAGGGCCGAGACGCACTTAGTCGTACATTTAGTAATCCACGCCCTTGCAAAGGCATGCTGGACTCATTACGTCACCACGACTTGGCTTCGCCTGTTCTGGCGAATTGCACGTGTTCATGAAGAAATATTTCGAAGATAAGAATTGTAGAAGCACATTTGTTCGTGTTGCCCAACTGCGAACAATCAGGCAATTAACTGTCAGTGAGTAACTGAGATGATATTAGACAAGTATAGATAGTTAAAATTTTATATGTTCGATAAGAATTGCATGGTCATTAGCTTAAAATCGACCAAGATCAGGTAGAGGTAGACTTGTGCTGTGTTGCTAATGAAATATCCAACGAAAACAACATACCCATTTACAATTATAAGCTAAGCATTAAACAAATTTACTTATTCCTTGCGCTTAAGTTTGAAGTAACCAAAAAAAAAAAAACGTTCGAAATTAAAGATTTTGGTGATGTTCAGAAGATTTGCATCAATTTAGAGACGGATTGATATTGTGTCCACGAAAATTATTTTTTTGTTGTGCGACCTCATTTTAATCGCCTCTTGCATTAATGGTTGGTCGTAATAATTTTTTTATTCAGACTAGTTAAAAAATAAGTTATTTAGAAGGTTTACAACAACGCGGACCAGAATTGGTGCTGGGCCTGCAATAGGAGTTAACGAATTTTTTAGTATTTCAGCGTCTATTATTTCCAAGCAATGGAGTTGTGGTTGGTGTTATCTAAATGCCATTAGAACAAACGTTTTTGTACTATTTTAGGAGGTATAATAACTGTAAAAGTATGCAATATTTTGCACATTAAGGGAGTTTTATAGTTTTTAGATCAACTCCATTTCAACCATTTTGGTCCGATTTTGTTTTGTATCGAAATCAGCAGAGATTTTCCATCCCTCTATTAAACGTATCAGTGTAGAAGTAATAAGTGCAAAATTACGGAAAATATTCTACCCATACATATATATACTCTTAATTTCTACGATTATTTTGGGTCTAGGGACCTTGAAATTAAGGTAGACATTACATTTTTTTAATTGTTCTTTTAATGGGAGAGATTGATTTAAAATGTATTTTTGGACATAGGCCATTACTGGTTACACTGTATGTCATAAGAAACCGCAATAAAGGACGTTCTTCAGAATTTTTACTGTGGTTACGACTGAAAAGGTAATTTTTCTTTTTAATAGTCCTAAAATTGAAGAGTTTTCAGCAAAAACAACCCACGTAAATAACATTATTTTTCAGGGAACCAAAAACAATAATAATTGCCACTCCCTCTGAATCATTAGTATTGTATGTAAAATTCGTGTGCTTATGTACACTTCTATTAACACATCCCACAAAGTTGTCATGCATTCTTGCATCCTACAGTGCAAAGTGACAATCATAGCATTGTACACTTTTCCTTCCCCTCCTCATTTATCTCCGTGCATGTGACGTCAAGCACAGAATCTGACTGGTTCATATTCCCCAGAAGCTGAGCTATCAGAGATAGGGTTTAACCATTTCCTACAGCCAGCTGCTCGACTACTCAATGCTAAACTATCGACTGCTCGACTACTGAATGCTCGAATACTGACTGCTTACCTACTGACAGCTCAACTATTGGCAGCTCGACTACTGACTGCTCGGCTACTGACTGCTTGACTACTGACTGCTTACCTTTAGACTGCTTGACAACTGACTGTTTGACTACTATCAGCTCGGCTACTGAATGCTCGAGAAATGACTGCTTACCTACTGACAGCTCAACTGTCGACTGCTCGACTACTGAGTGCTGACTACTGACTTCTCGGCTACTGATTGCTTGACTTTTGACTGCTTGACTACTTACTGTCCGACTATTGACTGCCTATCTACAGACTGCTTGACTATCGACTACACGGATACAGGCTGCTCATCTACCAACTGCTCGGCTAATAACTATTTAACAACTAACCGCTCGACTTATAACTGCCCAGCTACTGACTGCTCGACTACTGACTGCTTTGTTCCCTACTGCTTACCTACTGATTCTTGGTTACTGACTGCTTGGAAAACTGACTGCTCATCTACTGACTGCTTAGCTATTGACTGCTCGGTTATTGCCTGCTCGATTTCTGACAGCTCGAGTACTGGCTGATCAACATATAATTGCTGGAAAACTGACTTTAACTATTGACTGCTCAACTATCCATTTCCCGGCTACGGACTAATCAACTACTGACTGCTCGATTACTGACTGTTCGAATACTGACTGCTTGTCATCTGTTTGCTAGATTACTGACTGCTTACCTACTACCAGCTCAACTATCGACTGCTCAACTACTGACGCTCGACTACCGACTGCTGGCTATTGACTGCTCAAATATTAACTACCCGAATATTAACTGCACTACTACTGACTGTTCGGCTATGACTGCTTACTTACTGACTGCTCAACTATCAACAGTAGATGGAAATAGTGCATACAGGGACAATGATATTATTATGTGACTATGGCTTGGTAGCTTACTCAGTTGTGACTTACCCATCGTGAGGAACCGGTCATCTTCGAGCATGTTCGCCTCTCGGTGCCTATGATATGGTTTTTATTGGTCATCTTGTATGAAATCATGTCCGCCATATTGGAATTCACTATTTTGAAAATTTGTAATTATTTAGCTAGGAATTCAGAAAAAATTCCAAAATACGCCAAAAAAATCAATTATTAATTAACTGAATGATGAAATGGAAATCAGTCCTTGGTTCGGTGCATACTCAGTGCAAAAAAAATGTTTCTTTAGGGATAATAATTATTGAAAAGTGATGGTGAAAAATCCTATAAGAGACAGATTCATCGTCCACCAGCCTCCAATTGCTTGATTGATTCCTGTTATTGGCTGTATCCTTGCTTGGTACTTAAAAAAAAGAAGGTAATTTTAGGTAAGAAAAAATATTAAATAAAACATGGTAAAAAATCCAAAAAGCAGCTCCAGTAAGCTGCCGTTTATATATTAGCCGGCATCTTGGAAATTCGTAATTATTAACATAGAAGTTCAGAAAAAAATCTAAAAATAATTAAAAATCAGCAATTAATTTACTGATTTATTAAATTGATTTCTGTCCAAGGTTCGATCCATGAACTTCGCCTGATATTTTCTAAGTGATTCCGGTTTTCCTAAGAAAATAATCCCTGCATTTATTTTTTTCATTATGAGAAATGCAATTAGATTCAGTGTCATTAAATTAGTGAATTTCTATAACCAAATCAGCACTTATAATATTTTTATCAGGTGGAATTCAGACAAAAGAAGATTCACAACCACACAACTACTCTTTCTTAAAGAAACTGAGAATCACTATCAGGTGGACTTAAAAAATATTTTTTTCTCAGTCAGTTACTATGCCTTGAGACAGCTGAGAATCACTGACATGCAAGGCTATTTTCCCTTCCCCTGAGGTCTAGAGAAGTTCTATTGCGATCGTGAATGATCATCCTGGATCCCACATAAAAAATAATAAATAATATTTACCTCAACACAATATCTGTTGCCAAGAATATGGTCTACTTGCGACAAGTTCTTTGCATGAAATAAAGTAACTCTCGCTGCTGAATGAAGCTATTGTATCCAGTTCGAGCCTTGTGGATAGGTACCCTCGTAAATCCGTAGCCTTGTAGCCTCGTAGCTATGTAGCCTCGTAGCCACATAGCATTGTAGTCGTGTAACGAACTATCGTTGAAGCAGTTGGAGCCCAATACAGTTGAAGCAAAAGATAGTTGGAACAGTTGGAGCATAATTTATATTGGCGATCGTATCATATTGATAGGATCGCATCCTACTGAGTTGATTGTTCGTGTACGTGTAGCCATTTTTGTTAAAGGCAGGTAGTCAATTCGGTAATATCTTATCCTACTGATGAGATCATATCCATTTGATGAGATCGTATCCCTCTGATGAGGTCGTATCTCTCTGATGAGATCTTATTAATCTGATGAGATGTTATTCCTCTGATGAGGTAGTGTCTCTGATGAGATATTATCCATCTGATGAGATCTTATCCCTCTGATGAGGTCGTGTCTCTCTGATGAGATCTTATCCATCTGATGAGATCTTATTCCTCTGATGAGGTCGTATCTCTCTGATGAGATCGTATCCCTCTGATTACATAGTATTTTACCAATTTGAATTTTCGTCCAAATGTGCGTCCTTTTCGTTAAATTTTCTTCCTTTTTGACGAATGTGCATCGACAAGTCTGTAGTAAGGAAATGATTGGCCTCGTGGATCGAAGATACCTGGACTATACGCCTGATATTGAAAAAAAAAAAAAACTGTTTAAATTGTTCGCAGAGTATTGACGAAAAATGCCTCTTAGTTCGGAGATGCTTGGCCTACACGTCTGACGTTGTAAATGACTTGTTTGAATGGTATTCCAAGTATACAAATATTAGACCCCTTGGCTACTAACTGTATGTGCCTGACCACCAAACTGGAAATGCCTGGCCAACCTTCTAGATGTGTCTCTCCAACTTATTTGACATGCCTGGTAACATACTGGGCGTACCTTGCCACCAACTGGGCTGGTTATCCTGATCAAAGATTTTTTGAGGATATTTCACCATTTAAAATCAGATAATTTTTTAATAAAACAAACTATTTTGCACCGAGTAAATATCGCACCAAGAACGGAAATTTTTTTTATCAATCAGCAAATTAATAATTGATTTATTTGATGAATTATGGAATTTTTTCCGAATTTCTGGTTTAATAATTACAAATTTTCAAAATAGTGGATTCCAAGATGGCGTGAGTGACGTTATCCAAGATGGCTAACGAGGTCCCGATCATAGGCAACGAGAGGCGAACACGCCCGAACATGACCGATTTCTCACGTTGGGTAAGCCACAACTGAGTAAGCTACCAAGCCATAGTCCATAAGAATAAAATTTTCCCCGTATGCCCTATTTCCATCTACTATCAACTGCTCTGATACTCACTGACTGCTCGACTGTTGACTACGTGACTACAGACTACTGACCATCTGATTGTTTACCTACTGACTGCTCAACTATCGACTGCTCGAATACAGACTTCTCGATATCTGATTGCTCTACTACCCAATGCTAAATTACTGTCTGCGCATCGATCGACTGCTCGACTATTGACTGTTCGACTACTGACTGCAATTTACTGACTGCTCAACTACCAACTGCTCGGGCTCTGGCTACTCGAATACTGTCCGCTCGATATCTGATTGCTCGACTACTCACCAAATTAGACAAAAAAAAGTTTATCAATTTGTTATCTTCTAAAATTAAATTAAATTTTACCCGAAATATACCATTTACCCTAAATTGATAATTAATTGTTTTTTACATAACTTTTAGGCTGATATTATGACATTCGCGATTTGCTCATTTTAAATATTTTCCTAATGGCAGTTATATTGCCGAATGTTCGTTGTCGATTACTATCACTTTGTTTAACATATAATATACATAATCAGCCATAGCTCCAAAAATTATGCATTCCAACTTTTTAACAAGTATTCAGTTTAGGTACCTTATTCATACGAATAGCATAAGACAATTTAAAGAGTGTGAAATATTTGGTCTAGTTTTATTAAATTCGATTACTTCCACCAGAATCATTTTCACGATATTTTGTGTTAAGTCATATTTTTAAAAATATTTATTCAATAAAAAAATTAGAATGTTTCTTTCAAACCCAAAGACTTAACTATGGATTTTAATTTACTTAATCTACAAAACATTTAAAAAATATTTCAGTGTCTTTAAAAAATTGTCAGTTTGTTCAATGTTTTGTAATGATTGCCTTAAAACTTTTTACAATTTTTTTGAAGTTACAATCCCTGATTTTACAGTTTACTTAATCTTTACAAAGGAAAACGGAAACAAGGTCAAAATACGCGTCTAAAATAAAACTGTTTTTTTTTGTAAAAAAAGTTAATTATTTAACGTAATAACTTATTGTTTTTATTTTGCAACAACTAGGTAGTAATTATTTTTAGCCAATTAACTTAGTCAATTTGTGGTGATCAATTCTATTAAAGTATCTTTGGAAGGTGTGCACATAAGTATAGTACATGACAGTGTCTTCCTTGTCATTATATACTATACATGGATCCTTGTGATCTAGAAAACGTCAAGCGTAATATATTCTCCTTATTTCCTAAACGTATTAAAACTCGTAACGTTTTTTGTTGATTTTTAATTTGTACAGACTGAATCATAATTTTGTGCATTATTTTGATTGATATTATTTATATTTTTATTATATTATAATTTATATTATTATATATTATTTCTAACTTTAATTTTGAACTATTAATTATTAAAGAAAATTTGAGCGTATCTAAAAATTATCCCAGAAAGTGTGTTATAAATGAACACCATATTTTTTACACTGAAATGTTTTTGTTATTTAACCCAAAATTTATTTACAACGAGATGCTAAAATACTGTATTGTAAAATTACAATAATAACAAAGAAAATTTTACAACATATAATTCTGTGAAACATATAAAACTAATCGTTGAAATGATTAATCAATTATTGGTGTCCCTTAAATTATGATAAACGTTGAGTTGCGGGAAACATATTTTTTTGTTCCAGACAAATGAGTTATTAATTGCTCAATTATTTATTTGTAGCACTTCAACATATTTTGACAACTATGTTGAATAGAATTGTAACGAGTGCGTAAATATTTTACTGTTTATTATATAACTTTCTCTTAGTTAAAAGTATGCATTACAATCACATGGTTCCAAAAAAACATTAGGAAAATTACTTTTCAGTAACACTAAAATTTACGTCATGTTGCTATACCAAAATATTGTTCATTGAGTTTAGACATCTGAGAGTGATATCTATAAATCTACAAAACACAAGCATTTTTATTTTAAATCGGGGCTTGGCTTTACGAAAAATTTTAATGAAACTTGGTATTTTAAATATATGACTCATTATTCATTTCATGCCACGTCAGAAGGTCTTCAAACTGTCGTTTCAATCAACAAACAACTCTCTCGATAAGAGGAGTTCTCAGAATCGATAACTCGCCTGAAAATTGTTTCAGGCCGTATTGGGCCACTACTTTTCAGTGCAACTGTAGGGTTTTTTTTTGTCAGCATATCGCTACTGTTCCTTCAAGTTAGCATAGGTAGAGAGCTTTTTCTTTGAAAACTTGCAGGCTTTAATATTACCACAGACTGTACTTTTTTTGACGTGATAACGTCTAATAAATCGATGAACGCCCGCTGCACGCGCGAAAAATTGTCACGTTCCGCCTGAGCCGAGCCAACCACCGTGCGAGAAAATCTTCTGTAATATCAAACAGGTTAAGGCGGACTTTTAAACTAATTGTTCGTGATTATATTTAAACAAATTATTTAAATTAAGTTTGCAAAAACTGGAAATAATATTTGAAAATTAAAAAGTGTGCAATTTTTCATCAATGTTTTCTTATGACGTTATCTCGTAAAATTATCGTCCGTAAACCGACTTTACAGACAACCCCCTTTTTTTTATTATAAATGTCGATGTGAAAATTTGCTGAGTTTTTACTCAGTTTAAATGTTACATTAATGTAGCGTTATGCTGATCCTTTGATACTTGTGTCTGAGCCTTGTGCAACCAGGTAGCAACGCCTGGGCGTTTCATGCCGTGTGTTTCCCCAGCCTTCCGTAATATGGAGATGAGACTACACAACTTCCAGTTCTACACAGGTAATCAAATCTGGGACCTTTGTCTCAAAAGCCTGGTGCGCTTACCACTACACTGTATATTCTGTAAATTTTTGACGTGACAACGTCTAATAAATCGTTGAACGCCGGCTGCACGCACGAAAAAGTGTCCCGATACGCACATTGTCCCGTTTCGCTGTGTCCCGTTACGCTCATTGTACGCTTGCGCCGTATCTATCTCTCTTCCACTCGATTGGAACAACCATCGATTTGACTTTTTCGAGGCACATTAAACTTGAAACACTCCCATTCGTTTCCTACTTTTCCTATCATCGTCCTATCCTTAACAGAATAACACAGGTTGGAAGAAGTTAAATAGCAAACATGTATAAAAGTTATAGTTGAATTAATCTCTTCGTTAAAGTAATAAACATATTATAATTAATGAGTGCAAATAAAAGTAAATTTATCAATTAAATTGTAGATTTCATTTCACTCCTTCTTTGTATCCATACAAAATAGTGATAATTCAATAAAAATCATTTAATTTTATTCATAAAAGTATGCAATCATTTCATGTTATGTTATGACGTTGTCACGTTAAACTATCGTCCGTAAACCGACTTTACAGACAACCAATTTTTTTTTAACTGAACTGAAATAACCATGTAAAATGACAGGTATTTGTAAATTTGCAATGAAAGCATCTGTGTCGCTACAGAAAATGTTTTCAGTAAAACTGGGTTCGGATTCTTACCTGGGCATTTATACTTTGCGATGTCCCAGGACCTGTATTAGTTACAAATTTTTTGGAAACCGTTCCCTGAATAACTTTTCATTAATGACTGAGAACATTAATAAAGTAAAAAAACAACAGGGTGAGTTGGCGCACATTTCGTTTCAATTGCCATTGTAAATTGTATGTTCATAAAACGTTGCAACATTATTCGTTAATTTTTACTTTAGTTCTTTAATTTTATGAAAAATACTCCTACAGGTAAAAAATATGAATTCAAATTAAACATATTTTCATTTTTTCAAAAGGAGTGTTTTATCTCTGCTTGAACGTTTGGGATAGATGGTGCAGTGTGTGTGACAGATAGCGTAATTATTCATATAAATCAAAACATCGGTTAGTATTTATATCTAAACATAGAACATACAAAAAAAATTCTCTTACAGCAAAGTGGAAAAAATTTTTAAAAATTAATCGCTTAAAAGAATATTTCTTGGTAATAATTAAACAGTAACGTGGCCGAATGACTTGAGATAAGTAAGTATTATCCTACTTAAAAAAATATATATTTATCTAAGCGAATTTCAGTGTGAAATAGAACACTGTAAATGTAAATAGACACTTAAATATTTTCCGTTTGTAGGTTTTTTGGCCGTATTAAAAGGTAAATTTACGTTTAGATCTTTATATTTATTTCCTCATGTTATCTCTGCCACTCACGTAGAGAGAACATGTCTCGTGCAATCACTTTCCGCTCTTACAAAACTTTATCCTGTATCCACAATTCTGATTAAAAAATCGTTTTCCCGGCATTCTGCACAATCATTTGCGTCATCCAAAAGCGAATCACCATCTTTACTTGGTTCGCAAATGCTAATAAAGTGTGTGTGTGTTGATGAGCTCGGATCTTCTTTCATTGCCTTTTTCCTCAAAACCAAGTTTTTCTTTGCAATATTTTCAATATATTGGTAATCACCAATTACGATTACACTCTTTGATTTTCTTTTGCTGTTTTCATTTGGAGCGCTGAACTGGTTCAAGACTTCAGTAGGTATAGAATGGTTACTTGAATGTTTTGAGGTGTATGAAGAGAATGTGCATCAGTCGGGGGTGTTGAAGAACCTGGGTAAACTGAAGAAGTATGTGTGTTCTGAAACAGGGACTGGTACATCCGCTACAGATGAGGAATCATGCTGGGTTGTTTGAGAAGACTTTGAAGCTTTCGTAGAATCTGAAATGGCAAACATGTACCCATTGCAGTGCATAGATATTGAAAGAATGTAGGCTATCCCTCCAGCTCTACTTTATCTACTGATGCTGTCAGTACGTATATCTTATAATATGCTTAATAAGTCTACAAACTGAAATTTTTGTGTGTTTATTTACCAGTTACTGTGTTATACATCACACTGAAATTGGCTTAGGTATATTATTTTTATTATTATTTAAGCGGGTAAATATTTACTGTTCTCTAATTATTCAGCCATGTTATTTTCAATTAATACTTATAAATATACTTATAAGTGAATTAATTTTTACACATTTTTTCAATGTTTCTATAGAAGGAAAAGTGATGCGTATTAACCTATGTTTTAATATACATATTAATTATTACGCCATCTGTCCCCAATAGCTGACCGACTGAATTATTTAGTGAGTCCATCTTTAACTTTTTTGTTTCATTACAACCTGTGTTACTTATTTGTAATTCTTCATCAATGGGCCAATAAAGACATGATTAATGGCTGAAAGGTATGCGTTAAGTGGCTTGGTAGACAAAGGATTACCATAATTTTTTGATGACCCAGTTCAGTGTGAGGAATGACCATCTGAAATCAATAGGTTTACACCAAAAAGTTTCTTTAAAAAAATCTTTGAAACTGTTAATGAATAACTCATAACTCAGGTAGGCTTTTTTTTTTTTTTTTGGCATTCATGTGTCTAAATTTATAATTCGGAGAAAGCCCATTACTAAACTCTATTTTCTTATACACTCCATTGACAATGACTGCAGGTAGTAACATACACTCTCTGAATTATTACATGCTACAATAGTGATAGGCTCACCTTTTTTCCCAGATGTCACAGTACAAATACATTTTTTGAGCCCTTAGCAGTCAAAATATGCCCGGATTATTAATAATTTGGACGCCAGACCAATCCATATGGAAGATATGTCCATGCTTATCATTAAGTGGACACTTGCTCGTGGTTCCCTGTAACAACTCCCAATAACCATCAATCAGCCAATCACAGCAAAGCACCAGCGCCCTTGCGACAGACCGACCCCGTGACTGCCTCAATCTGTGGTCTTTGTTTCGCGTCATGAATGATTCGAACAATTTAAGTATTGCTTAAATATTTCAGCGAAATAACGTAAGTTTAAGAACAACATTTGAGACAGAAAATGTTCTGACATTAGGTGCGCTGTCTGTAACCGTATTTCATGGTTATATGGAAAATTAATTTGCTCCCAGAAATTTATTTTGATAAAAATTAAACGGGTTAGTGGTACTTGTCATAATAAATAGCAGTGTCTTTATGAATTTAAAGACTAAAGAAAAAATTCAGGTGTTGGACTGAGGTTCTTACAATAATTATTCACTATTTACCGCATATAAGAGGGATCTAAGGCGGAGTAAGCACGGTTTCTTTCAAGCTGTATACCTAAAGAACCCTCACAACCTTATAGTGACATCAATCCAATAGCAACAAAAACCATAGGAGAAGGGACCACCTCACCCAATGCGCCAACCCACGCTGTTTTACCGTAAGCATAATGCAACAAAATAAAGTCCAATAGTTGCACATTCAGTTTCATTACACGTTGTTTAACCATGTATGCTTGTATGAAATATCAAGCTTAAATATTATTTGGCCTCTTTCTGATAAAGCGACAAGAAATATTCAGTATTGTTTCGAAGAACGTATTTCACATACACAAAAATAACCATAGCAATGTGTAGTATGTACAAATTTACAATATTTTTCTTGCGGTATTACAAGCTATTTCTTGGCAACTGGTAAAAGTCCATCTAGTCGAGCCACCCCCAAGCTGAATATCTGAGTGTCCATGTAGTAGTGCATGTAGTAATGCCACCATCTGGCTTTGGGCCAGTGCGTCCATGTAGTAGTACATTCATTAGTTAACCTGCCTGGCTGCAAGCCTGAGATTTATAGTAGTGGTGCATGTAGTTGTGCCATCACCTGGCTTTGGCCAACAGTGTCAATGTAGTAATGCATGCAGTAGTACCCCCGCTTGGCTAAAAGCCTAAATTTCATACTAGTGTAGGTAGTAATGCGCCCCTGGATGCAAGCCTGAGTTTCATAGTTGTAGCTCATGCAGTAGTGCCACCAAATGGCTGTGGGCCACATGGTCCATGTATAAGTGCATGTTGTAGTAGCCTCGCTTTGATGCAAGCCCTAGTTTCATAGTAGTAGTGCAAATAGTAGTGCCACCACCTTGTTGTGGGTCACAATGTCCATGTAGTAGTGCATGTTTGTAGTTTAACCACTTGGCTTCAAGCCTGAGTTTCATATAAGTTAGTGCATGTAGTAGTGCACCACCTCCTGGCTGTGGGTCGCAGTGTCCATGTAGTAGTGCCACCTCCTGGCTGTGGGTCGCAGTATCCATGTAGTAGTGCCACCTCCTGGCTGTGGGTCGCAGTATCCATGTAGTAGTGCCACCTCCTGGCATTGGGTCACAGTGTCCATGTAGTAGTGCACCACCTCCTGGCATTGGGCCACAGTGTCCGTGTAGTAGTGCCACCACCTGGCATTGTGCCACAGTGTCCATGTAGTAGTGCCACCTCCTGGCATTGGGCCACAGTGTCCATGTAGTAGTGCCACCTCCTGGCATTGGGCCACAGTGTCCATGCAGTAGTGCACGTGGTACTGCCGGCCTGAAGGTGCTCGCTGTTGCCAGCAGGCCGCAGGGCAGGGATGCATCGAGATGAAGACCGCCGTGGCCTTGTTGCTGGCGCTGCGGGTGCTCGCGCAGGCTGACGAGCTGCAGTGTCCTGCCAGCTGCAGCTGCCACGAGCTGGACGGCCTGATGGTGGTGGACTGCTGGGGGCGCCGCCTCGTGTCCTTCCCGGCCGGCGTGCACCCGCTGGTAGGTCCTTCTGGCTGACGTCAGCCGGCAAGTCTGCACGGCTTGCTGTGGTTCGCCAACCGCCACTGGCACACACATGTCATGAAGCGACAGTAATCCACTGGTAGAGACCTGCAAAATTCGCGGACACATTCGGTGATAGACTAAAATTCAAACACATATACCTCTTAGATAATTTTGCTATTGGCTTACTGTTCATCTGGACGAAATCTCAACCAGTTATAAACCCTCAACCGAAGAAGGGTCGAATCACAGACAAACCAGCTGAGACGACTTAACAAGTCGGCAGCCAATGAACTTGCGTTATTTGTCCGAGTGTACAGGGGTATGTGCAGTCTATTCTGAAGGCCATCGAAACCGCGAATTTTGCAGGTCTCTATCAACTGGATCGTTGGTACCATCTGAACAAAGGTGGCAATGCTGACAGGGGTCCGGCTTCATTGTGAAAAACATGTCCTCGCCAAATATTTAGTTCCCACTCCTGAATTTCATGGCTATCCCAGCGGCATATTACCTACCGCAGTATGGCAGAAATTATTTTTTACAATGGAGCTTTGGCAGCTGCAACGAAACGTAGTTCTAATGTTACACATAGTATTAACAGAGTAAACAGTAAACCTAAGCTCTGCTATCATTTTGTTACTCATAGTAATAACAGAGTAAACAGTAAACCTAAGCTCTGCTGTCATTTTTTACACTTCACTCTCTCTTGATGACTTGTGTAACTGGTGGATCTTTTAGTTTCAAAAGGCAAAATAATGATTTCGTCTAGATATTAGTACCTCTATGTTTATTTGATTTTTAATTACTTTCAAATAGAATAATAAACTTGATAAATTGATTGACAAATATATTAAAATTATTCAATCATAAACATGGAATTAAAATTATATTATCTAAAGAATGGGCCGACCCTAATTAGAAAATTATCATTAATCATTGGACCTAATTAAAATATAATTAGAAACAATCAACAGATTAATTTTTTTATAATCCCAGTACGCTTAGAGCGATTAAACTCCCAAAAAAAATTCTGGTGTTCCGATCTTTTCAACGTCGTGATTTTATATTATTCTGAAGATATAAAAAAACTGAAGGACTGGAGGTTTGACGTTCGTTGGCCGAAGTGAGCTGCTAACGAGGCGTCTGGGCGCCTTAGTCGTCCTGATTGCTGGAGGGAGGACTCGAGGGTGGTGTTGTTAGGTCCGCATCCAGCCCTTGGACCCTGTCTGTGAACAGGTCCGAATAAAACATGATCAGAACATGATCACAGACAGTTAGCAAAGTAGGCAGAAAATGCCTACTAACAAAGATGATTGTGGTCGGGGAATAAGGTTTGTCAAAAACTCACCATACAGGAAGATGGCTTCTAGAGTCTGCCAGGGTACGGAGCTCGCGAACAGGTGGTCGGTGCGGACGTTTCCATGATTCAAAAGATAAAAAATATTATGAAGTATTATTAACGAAGCATGACTACTTCTACGAGGTACGCAGACTGACTAATTACTAATTACTAAAGTTGTAGGGAGAACATCCCTTGCCTAGCTGATTTTTAAACAACGACCTGAGTGAAGTCTTGATGTGTGGCTCGCCGACGATGCGGTGTGGTTAGTCTGCTGTCGCGGCGTGAATTAGGTTTGGGGCGGCAGCGACTCGTAATTAAAAGACGATGTCAACAAAAGAAAAAGGGGGGAGGCTTGGGGTTTGGACCGAAAGGTTCCGAAGATTTCCGAGGGAGTGGTCAAGAAATACTAACTTCGATATATCGAAGTTGGTGGTACTAGCCGATGCCAGCGCGACCTACTGAGGGGTGTCCGAAACAAGGAGAGATCGACTCACACGAGGCGACTGCTAGAGCATTGGGCTTATGGAGGGGACAAGTGCAGCGCTCTGGTGGCTTGGAAATTAACTACAGGGCACTGTTTGTTGCGTGAGGCGCCAGGGGGCAGGCGTTTAGACGCGTTCAAACACCCAGGGGAAATAACTCGCAACTCTGCCACGAGAAGCGATACATTGGGAGACAGGTGTCGTGGCCTTGAGACAGGCTCGGGGTTGACGCCCGGCCATTGCACTGGGCCTGGTTCCCTGGAAAGGCTGAAAGGGGGATGGGAAATGTGTTGCTGTCAGTGGGAAACACTCTCTGCAGACGCCTGCGACGTATCGAGGGCTCAAGCAAAATGACCCGTGCTCGTGCCTGAAATCGCTCGCGTAAGGCTGGCTCTCAGAATCTAGCTGCTCTAATTGCTTGCAGGACATAGCACTTCTTGTCACAGCTCGGGGGAGAATTACAGGCGACGGATGTGCACCAAGGCGGGGATAAGACGATAGCACATGCTGGGCCATTAGATAGTTGGCAAAATGATATGTATGCTGGGAAAGATTGGGCAGACAGATCTGAAAAAGATTAAACGGGAGTGTACAGGAGGCGGAAAAATTTTAAGTTCTTGCAGAAAAAAAAATGACTAGCGATATTATTTTTCAAAAATTCAAATTTAGAATTGTGCCAAAAATACTAATTGGCGGCACACTAAGGGTTATCCAACATGTGTTTTTTGGGTCTATCTAACTATTCTGCTAGGCTTACATTTACATGATATGTTTTCATAACTATAATATTTTCTTTTTGGGCGTGTTAATTATATAGGCCAACGATGAATAAAACTGTTTTAATATTTTTAGCTCATTCTTGTGTTATTTGGTGTGCTGATACTGAAAACAATAATAAAAAAGTCGTATCACCCAACAATTTCTCACATTTTAATATTTTAAGTACATATAAATTATTTTTAAAATATATATATATATATATATAAACATATTTGTAATCATAGAAATATCAGGTTGACAGTATATTTCAGTGTCATAAGGCAACCAATACAATCAAATGTTATAAGGTTGGTATTTCTGATAAACTACACAGCAGTTCATTTTCTTCTAGTTAATACAACCTCGAATTTCTGTGCTTAACCTATGTTCTTTTTGTTCACTTTTTAATATGGTTAATCGTGTTTGTAAATACTCTGCTAACACTTTTAGTTATATATGTGGTGACTTTGTAATTTAAAAAAAAAAACATCCAAGGAACATTACAGACTTTGTAAAAAAACGTTTTTGGGCAATGTGAAAGCCCCTAACTATAAATTTATTGTAGCTAATATGATAAAAAAAAGTTCAAAACTCTTGGTTGTCTGATGAGCCTTAAAGTACACTTTTTGCATAATCATCTTGATTTTTCCCCTGAAAACTTAGGTAATGTGAGTGAAGATCAAGGGAAATTGTTTCATCAGGACATACATTAAAAGAGATGGAGAAACAATACCAGGGACAATGGAATACCAAGATGATGGTTGATTACTGTTGGTCACTTCACAGAAAACAACAAAATGCATCACATCGAAGAAAAAGCTATGCAAGAAATGTTACCGAGACGAGGGAGAGAAAATACAAATAATTAGCACCTAATATTCGCCTTAAGTCATTTAACATTATTTTAGGTGTTATTGTAACTTAATAAAAAAATGAATTTTCAATTTTTTATTTAAAATTTTTCCTACTTTTTGAAATTGGTTGTGAAAGTTGGTAATAAAAAAATTGTACCAAATTATGGTTTCAGCACCCAAAAATACATGAAATTTAGGTGATATAGTTCAAAACGTTTTTACAATTATTTTTTTACGTTGGCCTGTGTTTTTACAGTTCCCACAGCAGAGCACTTTGTTCCTACTTCTTACAGAAACACATTCAGAAACATCTTGACCGTCTCTGCACTATTGAATGTGCAACGTATAACATAACATTCTTATACTTGTGCTGGAGCTTGGTTGCCGCAACCTTACATACTGATAACTGATAACAAAACCTGTGTTAATTTCCCTTTGCTTTTTTCTCTCAGCGCACAGACGTTAGGCAGTTACAAGCTGTTGAGTGATCAGCACCAAGTCAGTCCGAAATAGTAGGATTGTCCGGAGCTCACTGTTAACACTGACACCTCGTTGCAGTCAGCACATAAATATGGCATTCCATTGCAACACTATGGTTCATTTCTTCACGTGTACTGGAATGCCAGCATTTACCACACTTATATGATGTGCTTTTTTTAATAGCAGCTGGCCTCTCTATATTATGTAAAATTTTCGTTTCCTGGGTACTATTTCCAGGTCACAATTTTTCTTCATGTAAAATATGCTGACGTAACTGTAACATGGGGAAGATTATTATTTTATAGGAAACTTTTAAAACAACTTATTAATAAATGTTTGTATTTATATATGTGTGTGTAAAAATATCCCTGGGATAAATACAACAAAAAAACACTGGAAAGAGAAGTGAAAAATTATTATTTTAAGTTTTTCTGTTAAAAATATCTGTATATACAAACGCACTTGCACATAGGTTTATTCATCTATTTATTGCCTTATTTAAGGGTAGGCCTTACGAAAATATGGTTGGTCTTCCTATCCAGAAATTAAGGCAGGTATTCGTGTCTATGTCAATAAAAACATATTGTCGTTCTGTTTTAGGAAAGTGAATTGCTGCATGTTAATTTGTTGAGTAACATTAAATTTATCATTGAAATAATGTTCATTAATTTAATTGTTTTCATTATGTCGTTTTTAGGAACTCTTGAAGGTATAACTCACCTGAGTAATGAACTTTTGTTGCTGGGGTTCTGAGTACTAAATTCGTCCGGGATCTAGAGCTGAATAACTGATAACACATTAGTCGCTAGGTGTCATTGAGGGAGCATGGAAGGGCAGGATAAAGAAATATTTGGACTTGAACTTCCATTTTTTGAGACTCCCGATCTATTACCTTAGAGACCGTGGTTGGTTGCACACACCCAAAGTACAAGGAAAGGGTCACTGCAGGCTCCTACTTTACCGAGGACTAAACCAAGGACCTCCACGTTGACACCTGCAGCTTATACCCACCGTTAGTTTTCTTACACCTGCACTAAAGTATGGCCTACGAGACAGTTGTTAGAACTATTGAGTTCATGTCCATACAGATCGCTCATCTCAGTGGTCAGTTCGGAGTCTAAACAGAAACCTGGTGTTTTAATTTGTTTTATTCTGCGTTTTCACTTGATGTTTTTGCCTAAGTCTTTCCTGCTTTGGTTCTTTATGTGCTCAATAAACCATGTATATTATCACATATGTTTTCAACATAATCATATAAATTTATAATTTTTGTACAACTAGTTAATAACATTTAAAATGTTTTGGGTGCATTTTGATACATATGATACATATGTTTGTTGTATGCATTTCAGGTTCAGGTTCTGGATGTGTCGAACAATGCCATTCGCACAATTGTGGACGACGTGGGTCATTATCCGGAGCTACTACGTCTGCACATTTCGAGCAACCAGATACAGGCTGTGCCACGCACGGCATTTCAGAACCTGCCCAAGTTGGAATACTTGGATCTCTCTTCCAACAACATATCTGACTTGAGCCAAATAAACGCTGACACATTCATCGAGAACAACACTCGACTCACAGAGCTCAACTTGGCTGGCAACCCAATCACGAATCTCGGCACGGACACAAAGTCAGTCACGTCAGTCTTAACGAGTCATTCATTGGAAAAACTGCACTTGAGAGACTGCAAAATCGACAGTGTTGCTGGCCTTGCCGCTTTGAAGAACTTGCCAAAACTAACATACTTGGACCTTTCGAGGAATCCTATAAAGTGGATCAGGAATTTCGGTTCGCCATCGCTTACCTACCTTGATCTTAGTTATTGTGAGCTGGACTTTCTTTCGCCGACTGCGCTCGTGAAATTCCCTGCACTGCGGAATCTGTCGTTAAACGGAAACAATGCACTTTCACTTACAACTGGGGGCCTGATTTCAAGTTCTTTGTCTCACTTTGAGGCAACATATTGCAGTATTACCCGTCCAAGACTTGCTGGGTTGCCCAGTTTAGTACATGTGAATTTCAAAGGGAACAAAATATCTGTACTGCGTGAAGGAGAATTCAAAAATAATAGATATCTAAAGGAGCTTGATTTGTCGGACAACATAATTTCTGAGATTCATGCAGATGCATTCAACGGGGCAGAATACCTTGAAAACTTAAGTTTAGCTCGCAATTCAATCAGTAGTGAGTTACCTCCTCAGATTTTCTCAAGAAATCAATATTTAAAATATTTAAATGTCAGTAAAAATGATATACCTAGTCTGAAAAACTTCGACAATCCCTCTTTGAAATATCTAGATGTGGGCCAATGCCAAATAAGAAGTCTAGACAAAAATGTGCTGACTAAACTTCCTTGGTTGGTTTCGCTTTCGTTGTCTCAAAATCTGCTGGAAGCCATCCCAAATTATCTATCTTCAACTACGCTAATGGATTTAGATTTGAGCTATTGTAGAATAAGCACAATTCGCAACGAAACTTTCGATCGATTGCAGCTGCTTCGCAGTTTAGATCTGACTGGGAACCGCTTGACTGAACCAATCGATGTCACCATACTGGAGAGACTGCCTCACCTGTCGAGCATCTGGCTGGGAGACAACCCGTGGCATTGCAACTGCGAGTCGAAAAAATTCAAAAAACTGTGGGACCACATAACGGGCGGCGACCGGATTCTGAAGACGGACCCGAAGACGGTGAAGTGCCAGACGCCCGAAAGAGCCCGCGGCATCTCGTGGGAGAACTCGTGCTTCAACGAGTGGTTCCCGGAGCCCGCGAGCGGCCAGGAGAGGTTCACGCGCTACGGGGTGATCTTCCTGGTGTGCTTCTTCAGCGTGGCGGCCGTGCTGGCGATCGCGTCCACGATCACGAAGAGGATCTACCGGCGCAAGAAGAGGCGGCGCACGGGCAGACCGGCGCCGGCGGCTCACCCGGGTCCGGCGCAGAGCCGGCACAGCTCGGAGTCTGAGGAGGAGGCCGAGGTGGTCGTCAGGCTGAGAGAGTCTCCCGAAGCGACCGCGCGCTGGGTCAGCCAGCCGCCCTCGTACGAGGAGGCGCTGCTGATGACCCCGGCGGTGGAGGAGGCCTCGACGGCCCGTGGTGCGGACAGCACCAGCAGCAGGGAGGACATCCCGGGCACCACCGCGGCCCACAGCGACTCCGCCAGCGACGGCGAAGACGGCGACCAGGCGACGACGGCCCCCGTCAGGCCGAGCAAGAGCAGCGCTGGTCCGGCGCTCCCGGAACAGGAGTGACCACCTGCGGACTGCAACTTCGAGTTCCATCGCCTGCGGGAAGCACGCCGGCTACCTGTGGATCCAACGACACCGCTCACCAAGAATTATTTTATAAATACATTCTTAACTTGTGGATGATACAAAACTACCCGAAAACACTTCGCCAAACACTGTTATGAAAAATATGTTTGACACCACAAAAAAAAAACTTTTGAATATATTTTTTGTACAAAGTAATTAGTTTGGGATAAGATTTTACTATTTAAAAAATCTTAGAGTGTAGATTGTGAATCGTCATGGATAGGGACATGAAAAATTCGCGGTTTCGATGACCTTCAGGATAGTCTACGCAGTCCTCTGTACACTCGGGCAAATAACGCCAGTTCGTTGGCTGCCGACTTGTGAGTCGTCTCAACTGGTTTGCCCGTGATTCGTTACTTCTTTGGTTGAGGGTTTCTCATTGGCCTAGAGTCGCCCAGATGAACAGTGAGTCAATAGCAAAAGCAGCTTAAAGGTATATTTGTATGAATTTCAGACTATCGCAAAATGAATCTGCGAATTTTTCCGGTCTCTGGTCATAGACCATTTTGGTCTATGACGATTCACAAACTGTACTATTTAGTTCATTAACTGATTCATGAAAGTGTTTCGTGTTTAGAAGAAGTAATTTATTAGCCTTAGTTATTGAGCTCTTATGTTGAAGATAACCATTGTGACCTCCTTACTGTAAAATAACCGATATTTTTAATGATAGTAAACAGTACAGCAATAATGGTCAAAAACTAATTGGTGGATAACACATGATGATATATTTGTAAAAGTTAAATGTTGTGTCTTCAGCCACCAGGCATTTAAACCTGTGTTTTCTTGGAATAATCTAAATTAGATATTTTCTACAGGATTAGTTTTCTAGAAGAGCCATTCTATACAACATAGTTTTATTTAACGAGATGTCTTCATTTGAAATTCTCCTCGCTTTTGTCTCAATCAGTGACAACTGCTGGCCTATTTTCAAGTGTTATGGTATAAATTTTCGTACGAGAAACTGATTTGACATTTTAATAGATTCTCGTAAGTTATGCATTACACTTAATTTCAAGATATGTTGGCAACATTATTTCTTTAAAAAAAAAAATAATCATCACTCCTTGATAAGTGTAAAATCATTACAATCATGTATAGCTATTTCAGACATTGAGTTTTCAAAATCTCTATTTATTCGTAATATTTTTTAATGATAACCTTTGTGTGAACTGGATATGAAGCTGAATTTCCTAGTATTTACGTACATATTGATTTACATTCAAGTAAAATTATAGGAAAAATATATTGTAGGTTTTCAGAATTCTCATGGTACAAATACTTTTAGCTGAGCAAATGCTAAAAGTTTGTTTCTTCAATGAATATGTCCAATTTTTGTTAGCAGTGTCAGTGCCAATAAATTTACACGATAAACTGTAAAGTTGTATGAGAATATTAATACATTGTAGATAATTTCATGTTTATTGGCTGTAAGCCAAGCAACTTTGTGTATGCTTATAGAAACAAATATTACTGGCCTTCAAAATATTTTGTTTTAAAGAAACTATTTCCAGTTTATAAAACTACTTTATCTTTAAGTCTACAAAATGCTGAAAACGTGTTTTAGCTATTGTTACATGGGTGGCAATAGGTGTGTACAACTGTGTATTTAAAGTAATTTCTCCCTTTTAACTCTACAAAAAAACAATACAACCAGTAATACGCAACTTACAAGCAAATTTTTTACGTTAAAAATTAAAGCAATTTGTTGAGCAATGATGATTATGTAAACAAACACCTGGCTACCTTTTATAGGAAATTAAATACAACTAAAGTTTCGCTTTCATTAAAAATTTGCCTTAAATGGTTATAACAAATTATAAAATATTTACAATATTTCCCAAGGTACAAAAAATTATCAATTATTTTTAGATATCTGTCAACCCAGGCTTATGGCAGCCCATATTAATCTTTTTTGGGGTAAATTTTTTTACAAATAGGCTGAAAATGTTCTAGAAAATTTAAAATTGTTGATTTTGTACGAACAATAATTACTTACTTGAACCGATTATATTTGTTTCGTGTTTTATTTTATTTTTTTAAATTATATATTTTTTCTATACCGTAAATATTATTTATCAAAATAAGCTAATAGGCTACATTAATGTTCATGGTTCCAGCAATGACAAATAAACGAAAAATTAGTGGAATATTGACGAAAGAAACTTTACATCAGTTAAGTGTCTGAATAAAATCGTTTCGTAGTGTCTACATGTGCCTTCAGATACATATTCTTAGTTTCGTCTTTGAGTAAGAGAGTTACTGGAGTCAGGAAACGAACCAATCGAAAAGGACCCTTATATTTTAGGGCTAGCTTACTACTGAATTTATCAGCTGCCTTACTCAAATAATGGGTTTTGACTAATAGTAAATCGTCTATTTCATAGGGAACGTCCTCCCTATTCTTATTGAACTGCTGTTTCATCCGGGAATAATATTGTTTTAGATGCTTAGTGGTTTCTGCCCAATATTCCTGAGCGCCTTTACTTGAGCCCTCCTCCGCGTCACCGACGAATAATTCCCATGTTATACTTAAGGGGTGTAACAATTCCCTACCCAAAAATACTTGAGAGGGGGTAAGTTGTGTGGCTTTATTGACACTACTATTAATTCCCAACAACAAACTATGTATGTTTTTGTCCCAATTTTGTTGGCTATCATGATAGTAGGCTCTGAGGATAGTTTTAATCACCCGATTATACCGTTCTACCATATTCCCGGATGGATGGTAGGGGCTAGTTTGGACCATATGTATTCCCCAAGAGAACGCCATACTTTTGAATTCATCTGATACAAAATTCTTGGCATTATCAGTAATGAGATAGGCAGGAGACCCAAAATAGGGAAAAACCCTTTCCGTTAATATTCTTGTGATTGTGGTAGCCTTTTGATCCTTCATGGCAAATATCATCAAAAATTTGGAGAACCCATCTACTAACACTAACAGGTTATTATTCCCTTGCTTGGATCTAGGGAGAGGTCCAAAGCAGTCTCGGTAAACCCTTTCCCACACAAATGCTGGGGGACTGCTACTCAGCAATCCTATGGGCGTAGTATCTTTTTTATACAAAATACTTAAACCTTCAATTACAGATCAAAATTAGACATTGTTTTAACAGTACCAGAGACTTAGGAACGAGATATTTCTAACACAATTTAAATTTCAACACTTCTCCCCAAATAAAATTGGCTAAAATCTTCAGTGTCGTTTAAGTGATAGCGGCGAGTGTTTTTTATTTCCGTTGATCCTTGACCTGATCACCCCAGTCGGACCGGAAACATCGACGGAGCGAATGTCTTTATTCTACCTCTGCCGCCGTGCTGATTCCCTGATACTTGCACATTTTCGCCGGCTCTTAATTCACACTATTTGGTAATAAAACGAACACTATACTAGTGCAGAAAATTGGAGACAAATCACCTAACATACTGTTGCTTGAAATTATTTTAAAACAGTTTTTCATTAAAAATTTACCTCCTTGTTTATGTTCATTGGTAGTCTTAAACGCCACGACTGGTAGTCCCGCTAATGCCACTGCACTATGCCCTTAATGTTTTAATCAAGTAGTAACACCTTTTATTTTCACCGTATTAATAGAACGAGAAAATATTTTTTTTTTTAAAGTATTGCTGAGCAGAACTCTGTTATGCTCCTAGTCGCAAACCACTTCATGACCCTCGGCGGAATTTTCAATGTTCCCCTTGGTCATTTTACTGCAAAGTCCGACACCTACTTTTTACTTCCGAAGTCCCGTGCCAACTTGCAAATTGTTTCTGGGCTACCACTGAATTATTACCAAGTCCGTAACTGACTTGTATAATTTGCGGCCTCTCTTACCGCCTTTTTCGGCATCCATGCGCAGCTTGAAGACCTCAGCGGGCAGCCTTTCGGCGTCGATGATCGCAGGTGCGGGTCGTGGTCACCGCATTATTCACGCAGCCGGTTGAGAGAAGACTCTGTGGAACTCGTGCTAGCAGCCTGCTTATATACTCGCTGCGCTCCATACTAAAACAGCGAGGAATATTCTGGACATCCTGAATCGGAAACGCGGCTCGGAAACTTTCGACCACGTCCACGTGCTCCGATCAAAGGCGATTCGGCACGAGTGGACCCGAGGATCTGCTATCCAACGCGCATCAATTGAAATTCGCGCGCCGAGTCCGTGCAGTGTATGGCGGGTGGTATCCCACTAGCCCGCAGGGGCGAGTTTCCTCGTTACGCAGTACCAACCTGCGTAACATATATACAGAATATTAATAATCAAAAACAGATAAGATTATTTATGTGTTATTTTTATTATTATAACAGTTTACTTAGTGATTGGCTTCTCGTCGACCGCGAGGTGGCCGACGGAGACTCGCGAAACCGACCAATGAAGACGCAGGATCCATCTCACCAATGACAAGAGAGCAGCGAAGACGGGGAGCCAAGGAGATCCGCAGCAGTTACAACCTCGTTCTCTCGCTGATGCGAGCACAAAGTTTCCCCGTCGCCCAGTAACAGAGTAACAGATGGTCTGCACGCAACGAATACGATCGAAATTTTATAACGCTCGAAAATTGTAGCCCCTCAGCAAAGAAGTTTCACTTAAAAAAACATCGGCGCGGGGCCCAGGAGCAAGTAACTGCTTCCATAATAGTCCTATGTTATCCTGGTATGTGAGTCACTAACAGCTGAAGTATAGCCTTAAGTTGTCCTGGGCCGCGAGTCACTAACTGCTTTCGGGTATCTCTAAGTTATCCTGCGCCGCGAGTCACTAACTGCTGATGTTTAGCCCTAAGTTATCCTGGGCCGTGAGTCACTAACTGCTGACGTTTAGACCTAAGTTGTCCTGGGGCGTGAAGCACTAACTGTTGACGTGAAGCCCGAATAAGTTGTCCTGGACCCTGAGTCACTAACTGCTGTCGGGTATCCCTAAGTTATCCTGGGCCGTGAGTCACTAACTGCTGACGTGTATCCCTAAGTTGTCCTGGGCCGTGAGTCACTAACTGCTGACGTGTATCCCTAAGTTGTCCTGGGCCGTGAGTCACTAACTGCTGACGTGTATCCCTAAGTTGTCCTGGGCCGTGAGTCACTAACTGCTGACGTGTATCCCTAAGTTGTCCTGGGCCGTGAGTCACTAACTGCTGACGTGTATCCCTAAGTTGTCCTGGGCCGTGAGTCACTAACTGCTGACGTGTATCCCTAAGTTGTCCTGGGCCGTGAGTCACTAACTGCTGACGTGTATCCCTAAGTTGTCCTGGGCCGTGAGTCACTAACTGCTGACGTGTATCCCTAAGTTGTCCTGGGCCGTGAGTCACTAACTGCTGACGTGTATCCCTAAGTTGTCCTGGGCCGTGAGTCACTAACTGCTGACGTGTATCCCTAAGTTGTCCTGGGCCGTGAGTCACTAACTGCTGACGTGTATCCCTAAGTTGTCCTGGGCCGTGAGTCACTAACTGCTGACGTGTATCCCTAAGTTTTCCTGGGCCGTGAGTCACTAACTGCTGACGTGTATCCCTAAGTTGTCCTGGGCCGTGAGTCACTAACTACTGACGTGTATCCCTAAGTTGTCCTGGGCCGTGAGTCACTAACTGCTGACGTGTATCCCTAAGTTGTCCTGGGCCGTGAGTCACTAACTGCTGACGTGTATCCCTAAGTTGTCCTGGGCCGTGAGTCACTAACTGCTGACGTGTATCCCTAAGTTGTCCTGGGCCGTGAGTCACTAACTGCTGACGTGTATCCCTAAGTTGTCCTGGGCCGTGAGTGACTAACTGCTGACGTGTATCCCTAAGTTTTCCTGGGCCGTGAGTCACTAACTGCTGACGTGTATCCCTAAGTTGTCCTGGGCCGTGAGTCACTAACTGCTGACGTGTATCCCTAAGTTGTCCTGGGCCGTGAGTCACTAACTGCTGACGTGTATCCCTATGTTGTCCTGGGCCGTGAGTCACTAACTGCTGACGTGTATCCCTAAGTTGTCCTGGGCCGTGAGTCACTAACTGCTGACGTGTATCCCTAAGTTGTCCTGGGCCGTGAGTCACTAACTGCTGACGTGTATCCCTAAGTTGTCCTGGGCCGTGAGTCACTAACTGCTGACGTGTATCCCTAAGTTGTCCTGGGCCGTGAGTCACTAACTGCTGACGTGTATCCCTAAGTTGTCCTGGGCCGTGAGTCACTAACTGCTGACGTGTATCCCTATGTTGTCCTGGGCCGTGAGTCACTAACTGCTGACGTGTATCCCTAAGTTGTCCTGGGCCGTGAGTAACTAACTGCTGACGTGTATCCCTAAGTTGTCCTGGGCCGTGAGTCACTAACTACTGACGTGTATCCCTAAGTTGTCCTGGGCCGTGAGTCACTAACTGCTGACGTGTATCCCTAAGTTGTCCTGGGCCGTGCGTCACTAACTGCTGACGTGTATCCCTAAGTTGTCCTGGGCCGTGAGTCACTAACTGCTGACGTGTATCCCTAAGTTGTCCTGGGCCGTGAGTCACTAACTGCTGACGTGTATCCCTAAGTTTTCCTGGGCCGTGAGTCACTAACTGCTGACGTGTATCCCTAAGTTGTCCTGGGCCGTGAGTCACTAACTGCTGACGTGTATCCCTAAGTTGTCCTGGACCCTGAGTCACTAACTGCTGACGTGTATCCCTAAGTTATCCTGGGCCGTGAGTCACTAACTGCTGACGTGTATCCCTAAGTTATCCTGGGCCGTGAGTCACTAACTGCTGACGTGTATCCCTAAGTTGTCCTGGGCCGTGAGTCACTAACTGCTGACGTGTATCCCTAAGTTATCCTGGGCCGTGAGTCACTAACTGCTGACGTGTATCCCTAAGTTATCCTGGGCCGTGAGTCACTAACTGCTGACGTGTATCCCTAAGTTATCCTGGGCCGTGAGTCACTAACTGCTGACGTGTATCCCTAAGTTATCCTGGGCCGTGAGTCACTAACTGCTGACGTGTATCCCTAAGTTGTCCTGGGCCGTGAGTCACTAACTGCTGACGTGTATCCCTAAGTTGTCCTGGGCCGTGAGTCACTAACTGCTGTCGGGTATCCCTAAGTTGTCCTGGGCCGTGAGTCACTAACTGCTGACGTGTATCCCTAAGTTGTCCTGGGCCGTGAGTCACTAACTGCTGACGTGTATCCCTAAGTTGTCCTGGGCCGTGAGTCACTAACTGCTGACGTGTATCCCTAAGTTATCCTGGGCCGTGAGTCACTAACTGCTGATGTGTATCACTAAGTTATCCTGGGCCGTGAGTCTCTAAATGCTGACGTGTATCCCTAAGTTGTCCTGGGCCGTGAGTCACTAACTGCTGACGTGTATCCCTAAGTTATCCTGGGCCGTGAGTCACTAACTGCTGATGTGTATCACTAAGTTATCCTGGGCCGTGAGTCACTAAATGCTGACGTGTATCCCTAAGTTGTCCTGGGCCGTGAGTCACTAACTGCTGATGTGTATCACTAAGTTATCCTGGGCCGTGAGTCACTAAATGCTGACGTGTATCCCTAAGTTGTCCTGGGCCGTGAGTCACTAACTGCTGTCGGGTATCCCTAAGTTGTCCTGGGCCGTGAGTCACTAACTGCTGACGTGTATCACTAAGTTATCCTGGGCCGTGAGTCACTAAATGCTGACGTGTATCCCTAAGTTGTCCTGGGCCGTGAGTCACTAACTGCTGTCGGGTATCCCTAAGTTGTCCTGGGCCGTGAGTCACTAACTGCTGACGTGTATCCCTAAGTTGTCCTGGGCCGTGAGTCACTAACTGCTGACGTGTATCACTAAGTTATCCTGGGCCGTGAGTCACTAAATGCTGACGTGTATCCCTAAGTTGTCCTGGGCCGTGAGTCACTAACTGCTGATGTGTATCACTAAGTTATCCTGGGCCGTGAGTCACTAAATGCTGACGTGTATCCCTAAGTTGTCCTGGGCCGTGAGTCACTAACTGCTGTCGGGTATCCCTAAGTTGTCCTGGGCCGTGAGTCACTAACTGCTGACGTGTATCACTAAGTTATCCTGGGCCGTGAGTCACTAAATGCTGACGGGTATCCCTAAGTTGTCCTGGGCCGTGAGTCACTAACTGCTGTCGGGTATCCCTAAGTTGTCCTGGGCCGTGAGTCACTAACTGCTGTCGGGTATCCCTAAGTTGTCCTGGGCCGTGAGTCACTAAATGCTGACGTGTATCCCTAAGTTGTCCTGGGCCGTGAGTCACTAACTGCTGTCGGGTATCCCTAAGTTGTCCTGGGCCGTGAGTCACTAACTGCTGTCGGGTATCCCTAAGTTGTCCTGGGCCGTGAGTCACTAACTGCTGTCGGGTATCCCTAAGTTGTCCTGGGCCGTGAGTCACTAACTGCTGTCGGGTATCCCTAAGTTGTCCTGGGCCGTGAGTCACTAACTGCTGTCGGGTATCCCTAAGTTGTCCTGGGCCGTGAGTCACTAACTGCTGTCGGGTATCCCTAAGTTGTCCTGGGCCGTGAGTCACTAACTGCTGTCGGGTATCCCTAAGTTGTCCTGGGCCGTGAGTCACTAACTGCTGTCGGGTATCCCTAAGTTGTCCTGGGCCGTGAGTCACTAACTGCTGTCGGGTATCCCTAAGTTGTCCTGGGCCGTGAGTCACTAAATGCTGACGTGTATCCCTAAGTTGTCCTGGGCCGTGAGTCACTAAATGCTGTCGGGTATCCCTAAGTTGTCCTGGGCCGTGAGTCACTAAATGCTGACGTGTATCCCTAAGTTGTCCTGGGCCGTGAGTCACTAACTGCTGTCGGGTATCCCTAAGTTGTCCTGGGCCGTGAGTCACTAACTGCTGTCGGGTATCCCTAAGTTGTCCTGGGCCGTGAGTCACTAACTGCTGTCGGGTATCCCTAAGTTGTCCTGGGCCGTGAGTCACTAACTGCTGTCGGGTATCCCTATGTTGTCCTGGGCCGTGAGTCACTAACTGCTGTCGGGTATCCCTAAGTTGTCCTGGGCCGTGAGTCACTAACTGCTGTCGGGTATCCCTAAGTTGTCCTGGGCCGTGAGTCACTAAATGCTGACGTGTATCCCTAAGTTGTCCTGGGCCGTGAGTCACTAACTGCTGTCGGGTATCCCTAAGTTGTCCTGGGCCGTGAGTCACTAAATGCTGACGTGTATCCCTAAGTTGTCCTGGGCCGTGAGTCACTAACTGCTGTCGGGTATCCCTAAGTTGTCCTGGGCCGTGAGTCACTAACTGCTGACGTGTATCCCTAAGTTGTCCTGGGCCATGAGTCACTAACTGCTGATGTGTATCACTAAGTTGTCCTGGGCCGTGAGTCACTAAATGCTGACGTGTATCCCTAAGTTGTCCTGGGCCGTGAGTCACTAACTGCTGATGTGTATCACTAAGTTATCCTGGGCCGTGAGTCACTAAATGCTGACGTGTATCCATAAGTTGTCCTGGGCCGTGAGTCACTAACTGCTGTCGGGTATCCCTAAGTTGTCCTGGGCCGTGAGTCACTAAATGCTGACGTGTATTTCTAAGTTGTCCTGGGCCGTGAGTCACTAACTGCTGTCGGGTATCCCTAAGTTGTCCTGGGCCGTGAGTCACTAACTGCTGTCGGGTATCCCTAAGTTGTCCTGGGCCGTGAGTCACTAACTGCTGTCGGGTATCCCTAAGTTGTCCTGGGCCGTGAGTCACTAAATGCTGACGTGTATCCCTAAGTTGTCCTGGGCCGTGAGTCACTAACTGCTGTCGGGTATCCCTAAGTTGTCCTGGGCCGTGAGTCACTAAATGCTGACGTGTATCCCTAAGTTGTCCTGGGCCGTGAGTCACTAAATGCTGTCGGGTATCCCTAAGTTGTCCTGGGCCGTGAGTCACTAAATGCTGACGTGTATCCCTAAGTTGTCCTGGGCCGTGAGTCACTAAATGCTGTCGGGTTTCCCTAAGTTGTCCTGGGCCGTGAGTCACTAACTGCTGTCGGGTATCCCTAAGTTGTCCTGGGCCGTGAGTCACTAACTGCTGTCGGGTATCCCTAAGTTGTCCTGGGCCGTGAGTCACTAACTGCTGTCGGGTATCCCTAAGTTGTCCTGGGCCGTGAGTCACTAAATGCTGACGTGTATCCCTAAGTTGTCCTGGGCCGTGAGTCACACGACTGGCTTTCCGACTGAGCGAGGTGATTTGTGACATGTTGTCATTCTGGTTATCAGTATCTTGCAGTCACTCCTCGCTGTCTGACGCTTTTGTACTATTAACAAAGGGATATTTTTGTACAGTTCGTTGCCAAATTTGTGTCTGCAGTGCTGCAAGTTAAAAACAGTACATTTTCTAACACATTTCTGTAAGTGTTGTGAAATGTATGCTGTATCTCTTTGTTCATTTCGATTTTAATGGGTAATTTTCTTTCTTATACAGAAAAATAATTTGTTTATATGTTACAAAAATATCAATTTTAAGATTAACACTGTACAATGTGAAGATTAATGGAAAACCTTTTGGTAGTGAGATTCAAAAGAATTTCCTGCTAAACTTATATATATATTTTTTTTCAAATTTTTATCAAAATGCCAACTGCAATTTTTCTCCAAATTGCATGAAATATGTTGAATGTGCTACTCTTTTATGGCGTGATAGTCAGCGAGATGTAAAACAAAAAAAAAAGTGTTTGTACTTATGTACGCTCGTTAGAAGTTATAATTCGTTTTGATTCAAGACACTTAACCATTTTGAAAATTAGTGAAAACAAAAATTAATTAAATAAGTACTTAATATTCGATATTATAATAAACATGCGCTTAAAATTAATAATTTAATTTAATAAAATAAAAGGGAAAAATTTTAACTAAAAATTAAAATCAATAAATATTTTGAATGATTTTACAATTTTATTATTAGTTAAATAATATCATAATTTATATTTCAGATGAATTATACATACGGGAATATAACCTCACTTATAGAAACACACTGGAAAATGTTTATAAACACATTTTCTATCACTCATATTAAATGAATGTTTTTATTTATATGTACAATAATTCAACGCCAATCACTAAATTTCTAAACGAGACTAACACTTAGTTCCGCACTCACCAATAGAATTCACTACTGGAGCAGTTACATCGATTATCGAATCGTTCGATTTACAGATCGAAAGGTTAAACTAAGTATAATGAAATGTCTCCGGAAAAAAAAGGAAAGAGACTTAAAAAAAATACTAAACCCAGGCTTGGGTATGATTTTGACAAGGAATTTAATTAAAATACTGACCATCTTGTTAAAAATTCATTAAAAATTTAATAATACATAGATTCCGCACATGTTACATGACTATCAAATTTTAGGTAGGTACTAAATGGTAGTTGTACTATTATAAAGTTTTATTTTTTTCCTATGGCAATTCATGTAAATTCATTTTCTAACAAACGTAATTAATTTAAAATTACTTTTAAAAAAATAGAGGATATTGGCATACCTAGGATAAAATAATCATTCCAATGGACTGAGCTACATATTTATTAATATTATAGCAATACGATGAACAAATAAAATGTATTTATATATATTTGCTTAAAGCACAATTTGTGTAATTCAGTAATACGTTATTTAATAAAGGTAAAAAAAAATTCCACTTCCCAGATTATAACTGCGTTCCTTTAGCTTATTAATCACTCACTATGATCACTGCGTTAGGAAGCCTGACAGAAGAATGAGAGGAGAATATGCATTACAATTGTTGTAGTACCAGTATCCTTAGGTTTTTTAAAACTTAAAATTACTCTTTACTTTGACTATTTTAGTTTGCGAAATATATTCCAAGGTAGTTTCACTATCATAAAGTTTAATTTGGCGCACCAAAAAGTTCGATATGTCCACTAATTTTTATGAAAGTGGGTCCACCATCTTCCCTTGAAAATTTCGTTGCATGAGTCGCGCGCATCGTAAAAATTCACTCTCATTATTTTTCCTTTAGCGCCTAAATAAGTATAACTTAAAAAAAAAATATATTTTCCGACGTACTGATGAACTTTAGCCAACTGAAAAAAGAATTTTAAGAAGAAAGAGTTTCGATGGCAGTAACTAGAAATTTTGGAACATTCATGCCGATGGTTTCAGTTTTATTTTATTTGTTTTAAGTTGCAGCGTAAGGGTACTGAACTTGTTTTAATTACACATAAATCCAGCCTGAAATATAAATTCATCTTCTTGAAATATATGTATGTGTATACAACATCCTCCACCAATTTGCATAGACAAATACAAACAAATTTAAAACTGCTTACTTTGCAGCAAGCAAAATCAAAATTAATTGTATCTTTGTCAATATGGTAATATAATAAGTTTAGAAACTTTACTTACTAGTCTTATATCTTTTTTACATGAAGTGAGTATTTTGTGATAGAGGATTGATTTCATTGATTTTATGTGCCAAAAAAATTTAATGAGATGGTGTTGAATAAACGAAATTGGTGAAAATTTCCTCAGATCATGAATAATTCGTTTGAAAATTTTAAGAAAGAAATACATGGTACCAATAACACCACAAAATTAACCGATTGTCATGTTTTAAAGTTATTTTTTAACACTGTTATAAACGTGAGATAGCTATAATTACATACAAATATGTTATAACATGTAATGTGTAAAGTAGCACAGACCTACTTTATCAGTCAGACACTATATTTCTTTTCACAGATTAATTTCGTTGCAAGAGAGAAACGTGTTTCATAACTTCAGAAGGTATTGAACCAAAGGAAGCAGTAATTAAAAGTGTATTATTCCGCGTCATTATATTAGATTATTGAAACCAATGGCATGCAATGGTATTATTAACTGTTAATTTTCTGTAAACAAATTCATTTGAAAAGCTTCATATTTACGATCATCTACAATCACAAATGCTGTGTTAGACATTTTGGGATACTTATGTTTTTTAAATACTCTTAATTCGCAAGGAATTCTACAATGCTAACTTTCGGGTGTTTATGGATGTCGGTTTTACCTTGTAGCGTCCCAGCACTACACAAGTCCCGACAGACTAGAAAACTGCGGCCAGAGTTAAGACAAAGTCTGGGTTATGCTACTCAGAAGCGCATAGCACCTGTGATTGTGTGTTAAGTCAAAAAAAAAAGGGGGCGAACCCTTGTAATATTCGTGTCGGTTTTGTTTATTCAAGGACAACAGTGCTCAACGTGCTTAAGTATGGCACACAAGAAAACCTTACAATGAGAGTAAAATTACAATATATGAATATTATGTAAATTGGCATAGCAAGGCTCAAAGAAATTACAAAAATTCCATACACAAAAATTATTCTTCTCGAGTAAAAAATATAGAAATTCCAAAAATATAAATTAACCTTGTGTCTGCAACAAATTACTAAAGACACGTATGAAATACTTAGATACCACACGTAATAAGCAAATGGTAGAATACGCGTGAAAGAATTGCGTCACACTCAAAGTTAAATATTAAGTCTACAAACATTAAGACGCACGCACGCGTTTACAAAATTTGTTCTACATTCACCGTACCGCGGTACGCAAATAACAAAAGTATACCTAACATAATGAAACATTTAATTAGTATACGAGCAAGCAATTTTTCAGGGTGCAACGTGCGCTTCTGCATTCAGACGCCCGCCGGCTCCTCCCCTCCCTCGTTCCCCTTAAACCCCCCTCCCGCCATCCTTTCTGACGTCCGCGTGACGTAGGCGCCTCCTTCCAGGCCTACTGAGTGCGACACTAGCGCCATCTGGATTTTTTATATATAGGGCTGTAATTATTTTGCTCGTTCTGTTCTGTTCCGGGAGCGATCGCCGTGAGGGGTGCTTCGGCGTCGCGCCGTGTTACGCATGGCTACGATGTGCCTTATGGTCGGTGTCTTATATTTTTTTCTTGATAGTTCAGTAGTTTGCCTTCTGCGTCCATGTTTGCTTTCTTTTTCTTTTGGGCTCGTAAAGTAATGCTTGTGGGACACCGACTCTATTTCGTAATTATCTGGTTTGCATTGCCCAGTGTGTTTTACCTAAATTGCATTATTTGGCTTGCCTTAGTTATTTTTGTTATAGTTTGTTACTTGCATCTGATCCGTTTTCCGTTGGGGCGTATGCCGGTTTTCTCCACCGCACCTCTCACGGCCGGACAGACAGCATTCTCTCTGGAGTTTCTTGTATGGATTTAAAATAACGATAGCACGTAAATTGTATACTCACTATTTGTATTGATCACTGTACTTACGAAATTTTTTGTACTTAACATTGCTCCTTCTTTATGGGCAGTTCATTTTTCATGAGTAGAGACCTGCAGAATTCGCGGATTCATTTCGTGATATGCTACAATTCAAATAATTATACCTTGGCGCTGCTTCTACCACTGGTTCACTGTTAATCTGGAGTAATGAGGGCCAATTAGAGACCCTCACTCATAGAAGTGTCGAATCACAGACACTAAGTCGAGACAACTCACAAGTCAGCAGCCAATGAACAGGTGGCATTTGCCCGAAAATGTAGAGTATAGTAGAGTCTATCCTGGAGGTCATTGAACCCGCGAATTTTGCAGGTCTCTATTCATGAGTTGTCTCTCCATATTCATATGGGGCTTGAGTTAAATAATAATAATAATAATAAAGTTGTGTATTTCTGCCACGATATTTATGCTTTTCTTTAGGTTTTTTTTTTGCTTAACTTTTGCACAACACGTCTAGCACTCTTTCTGACCCTATTACTCGGGCCAATGCTTTTTTCGTCATTTATCTATTTGTTAACGTTATTGAGGTAAAGTGAAGTGGACCCCCCCTTCTCCTTCACGACACTTCAAGGGTAATCAATGACAAGAAAACTAGACGTTAATACTTTGACTTACAACGGTGTGCACACCCTAGTCCCATGCACACCCTAGTCCCGCGCACACCCTCTCCCGTGCACACCCTAGTACCCTCTTTATGAGGTGTTGGTGAGCATGTCACAAATGTAATAACTTATAAATAAACAATTCAAACTTCACGAACAAGCGTGTTAAATGGACACGCACGAAAAAACCAGCGACAGACACAAGGGAGCCTGCAAGACACAAAAAGAGAACAGATAAGTAGGGCCATGCATACTTCTCGAAAAGATTCCCAGACTATATGAAATTTAAAACACTGTAGCGTCGTCTGTGTTTCGTGATTGGGTGAGTTTCTTTCAGGTACGTGTCGACTGCCACAACACCAATTACAGTGATTAAGCGCGGAAGCAAACGCGTCCTGAGTGGCTCGGTCAAATAAGGAATCGACTTCTCCCTCAGACGGCCGCCAATCACAAGGAAGAAGCCGCTGGTGCGGGTATACCTTGTTGCAGTCTAATAGACGTTCAGGTTTTTTTCGCGAAAAATGCCTGCCCCTACAGATAAGAAATACTGAATTGCAAGTTATAAATGGAACAACGTACGAGAAAGAAAAGAGAAGACAGCTGAGGTTAAACGTACCGAAATTCTGGCGTGCGGGACACGCCCACACCTTGCATGGCCTCGTGGTCGCTGGTCGACTTAGGTGCAAAATTATTACGTTACCACTTAAAACACAGTAATCACACATTTAAATTTAGATTATGGTGACCCAAATAAAATAGAAAGAAAAAGGGGGTTGTCTGTTAAGTCGGTTTACGGACGATAATTTTACGTGATAACGTCATAAGAAAACATTGATGAAAAATTGCATATTTTTTTAATTTTCAAATATTATTTACAGTTTTGCAAATTTAATTTAAATAATTTGTTTAAATATAATCACGAACAATTAGTTAAAAAGCCCGCCTTAACCTGTTTGATGTTATAGAATATTTTCTCGCACGGTGGTTGGCCGGTTCTTGCACGCTCGGCTCAGGTGGAACGTGACAATGAGTCATGCTTTTTCGTGCGTGCAGCCAGGTTTATCGATTTATAAGACGTTATCACGTCAAAATAGAACACGCACATGAAGAAAAACTACGTTCTTTTACTGTAGCCATCATGTCACACACACACACAAACGACGACCCATGGAAAAGTTAACAAGAAACTTAAAGTTAAACTCGGCCATGCGAAGCCTGGGTCTACCGTCGCAGAGGTCAAGACCGCGGTAGTGACCTCTAACTACTAACGGATTATTTCAAAATCTGATCTGAAAGAATGCGGAGGCGATCTTTTTTATTTTTCCTAACCTAACTAAAAACTAAGTGTGTTTGGTAGGGGTCTGGGTTAGGGATAGACTCTAAGTGCGTCTCAGGTCGAAGCCTACATGCTCTACTCTTGGCTGGGGTTAAGCCATGCAGGAGAGGTAGCATGCATCATGTGCTAGGAGGGGGATTGGCCAGCCATGGCTGAAATTGGTGCCATGACTTAACTCCCCTCACTTCTTAACTCTAGACTAAAAACTAGATAAGTCGGGCCCAGGTAAAACCTGCATAGACACAGGGAAAACCCTGGGCACTTTCATGCGAGTTGTAAAATGTCCATGCATTAATAACAAGCAGGTTGGTCACAGGAAACAGGGGGATGGTTCCGGAAGAAGAGTTGGACAGAGTGGAAAGTCTACCGTGCGGGGGTTGGGCGCTTGGACTTCGCATTTGGTTTGGGGGCCGCTGGTTTGTTCGGGGGCGACTTTGTGGTGTTTCCTGCCAGGCTGCCAGCCAGCCTATACTACACTAGGGGAACCACACATAACGTTTACTAGAGACCTGCAAAATTCGCGGATTCATTCGGTGATAGGCTAGAATTCAAACACATATACCTCTTAGATAATTTTGATATTGGCTTACTGATCATATGAACGAATCTCAACCAGTTATACCTGTACACCCTCAACCAAAGAAGGAACGAATCACAGACAAAACATCTGAGACGACTTACAAGTCGGCAGCCAATGAACTTGCTTTATTTGCCCGAGTGTACAGGGGTATTTGCAGTCTATCCTGAAGGCCATCTAAACCGCGAATTTTGAAGGTCTCTACTTATTACAGTCATAACTTAGAAACCTCGAAAAAATACACCTAACATAGAACTGTCATAAGTTAGAACGATCATAACTTAGAAACACACAATGCAGAATCACACATCTGATAAACGTCGTAACTTAGAAAATCATAACTTAGAACTATCACAACTTAGAAACACACAACTTAGAAGTGTCATAACTTATAAACACGTAACTTAGAAACACACAACGCCGAACCACATAACTTAGAAACACACAACTTAGAACAGGCATAAACTTAGAAGATTCTATCTTGTGTGTTTCTAAGTTGTGTGTTTCTAAGTTGTGACAGCACCCAGGAGAAGGCGGAGGCCTCGCCAACACCCGTACTTACATACAATGCAGGCGCCACAGCGCATGCGCCAAGCAGAAGAACACAGAAGCACACAGAACAAAACGTGACGTCATGGCACTGTGGTGGGAATGGTGGGGCAGGGAGAATAATGTTGCGCACAAGAACACGTCTTCCTAGCAGTGGTCCTCTTCAACCCCTACTCTCTGTTTTACGTACAAACAGGTTTGTTTGTTTTAAAGTACAAGACATTGAGAAACATTATAGGCTGTATCTTCAATGAGAATGCTAACTTCAATAACACCTTTAATATGGCACTGTTAAAACTACCGCAAATTAATGGAATTTTACAAAAATAAATAAATCTCAAATCCGTTCAATAGAGCTTCAAAATGTATCATTTTCAACTCTTTTTAGTTTTGAAGTAGCTTAGCTCCTGGGTTGTAGCCGCGTCCTTGGCGAATAATTCACCGACGTTTCGGTCGACATTGCAGTCACCATCATCAGGGAGCAGTTACCTACCGTCACCTACTGTAGGCAACTGCTCTCTGGTGATGGCGACTGCAAAGTTCACCGAAACGTCGGTGAATTATTCGCCAAGGACGCGGCTACAACCCAGAAGCCAAGCTACTTCAGACAATGGCCGTGAAAGACTGCGAGCATTATTTTTAGTTTTAAATTGCTTAGATTAGCATTAGTTCAAAGAAGTTATTGTTTAGAGTGTAGCTGTATTACTGAAGCTCGCGAAGAGAATAATACCGCCATGCACACAACAATGCGAATAAAGTCTAAAAACATTAAAACAGCCTTCTTCGAACCTTGGTTCCCTACACTTTGTTAATAAAATCACGAAAGCGGAATTCCTACAGCATTGTGTCTTTGAAAATTCATCTTGAAGTTTTACTTGTTACTTATATCTAGGGACCGGAAAAATTCGCGGTTTCAATGACCTCTAGGATGAACTCCATAGTTCTACGTACACTCAGTCAAATGTCACCCACTCATTGCCTGCTGTCTTGTGAGACGTCCCGTCGTAGCAGCCTGTCATTCGATAAAGCTTTGGTCAGGTGTTTCTCATTGGCCCAGAGTCATCCAGGTGAGTTGTGAGCCAATAGCAGAGGTGGCACTGAGGTATAACTAATTGTATTTTAGCCTATCGCGAAATGAATTCGCGAATTTTTCCGGTCTCTACTTATATCTGAGAAATCTTAACGCTCATGTAGGCATTCCATCAAATATTTCAGTTGTGTATTTAATCCCAATGGCATTTATGTACATAAGATCCATCCTTTACTCAGTAGGTACCTCTAGGTACTTATATGAATAATCAATTTGGTAAACGTACTTGCCTACATAACATGGTTAGGTTCATAATCTCGCCTTACGTCTTGAGCAGCATATGCACATAGTGAACAACAATACTGTACGTTGCTAGTAATGTTGTTTCGTGATGTAATCATAAACGATATTAGAAGTACAGTATTTGTGATACCTGTTTTGTAACGTAGCAACTTCTCAACTTTTACTTCCTGTTTGGTGGGTGACATAAAAAAAAAGAAGAGGAATTAAATAAACTGATAGTGAAAGATAAAAATATGAGAGTACCAAAGATTTCAAGTTTGTATATAATGTTTAGTGGTACACGGAGGAAGCGATATTGTGCAGGAGAGATCTATGATTTATTATTTGTCTTTTAAAAAAAATAAATTTTGATGTAAATTTATTAATGTTAGTAAAAACATTTTTATAATAAAATGTCATTTTTAATTTTACAATTTGAGCAAAACATTAACGTTAATACTAAATGTTATTTGTATTAAATTATATTTAAATTTAAGTAAATGATAAATAATGAATATACAACTGGAATAATATAGCATTAAAAGTAAATTAACTTTTTAATTTTTCGTTTTATAAATTTTTTCGTTGAAAGTTTTAATGTAATTTAAAATTTTGTTAATGTGGTTTTCAAAAAAAAATTTAAGCGGGAAAATTTTAATTTGAACGAATTTTTTAGTTTCTTTTTGATGTTGTAAAGTCACCTAATTTCCCCAGATTTCGGCACATATGTTACCTACTAAATTCTTCAACAACTTAACAACTTAAAATCTCACTTTCATCTTCCATCATATCCCGACGTCATAGGAGAACTGCATGAGAAGACAAATATGTTTGTGTCACACTTATTCTTTCCATACTGTGTCATCGATCCTCAGCAAAACACTTCTTACAAGTACAATTTACATCGAAAACACTCATAGTCAAGATAAGAACGGCTTGCGAGCGTGTTATCTTTATTGAGATTGCTACAAAATAGGACCGATTATGAAATACGAATGTTTTCGAGTAAAACTTAAACGCAAAGTAAGAAAAAAATAAACAATAGCTAGAGACCTGTAAAATTCACGGATTCATTTCGCGATAGGATAGAGTCCAAATACTTTTGACATTATTTTTCTTCAGTGATTGGGCCACAGTTTATCTGAAGGACTCTGGGCCAATGAAAAATCTTCAACAGAAGAATTAGCGAATCACGATCATTCCAGTCAACAGGTGTTACAAGTCGGTAACCAATCAGCAGATGTAATTTGCACGAGTGCATAGAGGATCATGGAGTCTATCCTTTAGGAATTTGAAATCGCGAATTTTACAGGTCTCTAACAATAGCACGTATAATTAACGAAACTTTTCATCATGTTGAGTATCTTAAAAAAAAACTTAAAATTTATGCGTTAAGAATTGTTACACGCAAATTATCAAAAAAATAATTTTACCAAATTATGCTGGTTTATTAAAACCCTTTAAATTTCTGCATCTGCATTCGTCCTAATTTTGAGTTTTTGTAATGGTTATCTACTAAACATTAAACGAGTCACTCTCTTGTTGTGAATTTGACACGATTAATTGGGACGTTTATTAAGTCGAGCTTTAGCTTTAATTTTGATATAAATATATGTTGTTTATGTTGTAATCAGGTAAATAAATTGCAACAATCGTTGTAAATAGAAAGAAGCACGTACTTTTTTAACAATTTGCGTGCCACACCAGCAATACATTTATTCAAGTTTCTTAAAACGCTTTTTCACCTTCTTGTTCCTAAAATTGTAATCACTTTGTTGCACAGTACACATGACAGATTATCTCAGAGTTTTATAAGTGTTATCTCAAATACAATAGCGGAAACGTGATTCAAAGTTATTGTGGCACGACAAGTAAAAAATATTTTTTATCTTGTCAAATATTAAAAGATATGTATATAAATGTTACACTGATAAAAAGTTCTTGAATATGTTTAGATAGGGAGATGGAGTAAAAAAAACTGGCATAGTTAACGCAATAAGTTTTAATGTACTGGTTAATATAGAATTAATTAATTTTTAAACTAAATACCAATAGTTTTATTTAAAATTTGAAGTACTGTGTTTACATTTAGTTAATATCCAGAGACAATAAGAATTTTATGTCAATCACTGCGATTTTACAATAAAATATTCCTAATAGAGAACCTAAAATATTTACATGTGAATTACTGACAATACTAATTAAGGGTAATGTATTTTCTAGTCAGCAGTAGTATATACCTAATATTTCCTCCTGCGGCAGGAGTAGGAGTGTAGTGACAAAAATTGCCAAAATTTCAAGTTTCTTGGAAACAATATCCACCAAAAATCTAAAAAAAAAAAAAAAAAAAAAAAAAAAAAAAAAAAATCTTTGAGGGAAACATTCGTAAATAATTCAAAAATTTGAATTTCAAATGTTATTTTTGTCTTTAAAAGAACTAAAATCCCCCAAAGCGGCTTAAATTCCCCGTCGTCAAGTTACTTGGAACATATTACCTTGACCTTGGTAACCATTTAGAATGAAGTTTCGTCCACCATATTGTACTCCACCATTTTGGTTTCCGCCTTTTTGAATTATGTCGTCACGTCCGCCATTTTGATTTCTATAACATCCCGCCATCTTGAATTACATCGTTGGGAATTGTGATGTTACCTTTGCAATTATCTTTACGATCGCCATCTTATAAATCCGTAATTATTAACGTAGAAAAATGGTAAACAATTTAAAATCCATACGAAATATTAACTATAATTTTAATTTAAAAACGCACTTACATATTAGCGTTACCAGCAGACTGACCTCCTGCCACTAATATCAAAGAATATACTATGGCAACTTGTATGACGTAATGGCCGCCTTCTTGGATCTTTAATATTATTTTCGTCTGCTGGAGGCCACCATCTTGGATTATGACATCACACCCACAATCGTGCTTTCGTCTGCTAGAGACCAACATCTTGGATTATATCATCACAGCCGCCATCATGTTTTCATCTTTTGGAGGCCGCCATCTTGGCTATGCCATCACAGCCACCATCTTGTTTCCATCTGATGAAGGCTAGCATATTTTTATTTTTTTAGTAATTACTACTAGGAGCACTAGTTTCAAGTAGAACACACATAATCTGCTTGAGTATGCTGCCACCATTTAAGTTTAATTTTTACCCCCTAGAGTTCCAATCACCAGACCGTCGTAGCATCTGTAATCTTGTCGGCCACTTTGGCCGCCATCTTGGAAATCCGTAATTATTTAGCTATAAATTCAGAAAAAAAATTCCAAAATCAAAAAATTCACTTATTAATTTACTGATATATTCCATCGATCCGTGTCCTTGGTTCAATCTTTGGTAAACGTTAAAATGTAATTTAATTAAACATCACATCAATTTAAACTAAATGTGACATTTTAAAGAAATAAAACACCACAATAAAATTACAAAAAAAAATATTACATATATCCTACTAGTAGTATAGCATAGTATTTCCGAGGACAGGCCTCAGGCGGTGGATTCAGATTGTCGGTCCGCCATCTTGGATTGTGACGTCACGGCGGCCATCTTGGATGGTTGTGACCTTGACCTTTGACCTTGACCTTGAATTTGATCCTCAAAAATTGCCAAAATCCGCCAAAATTGGGCAAAATTGCCCAAAATTCCTCAAAAATCGCCAAAATTTCCATTTCTGTGGAAAAAAGTTCCGCCAAAAAATCTCAAAAAATTCCACAAATTAAAAATTTCTCATTTCGAGGGAAAAATTTCTCGTTTCGAGGGAAAAATTCCCGTTTTTAGTCCTTAAAAATCCCAGCGGCTGAAAATTCCTAAAACTGGCTTAAGCATCCTTAACTCAAGCCTCAGTTAAGCCATTTCTAGGAATAAGGATACCATGACCGCCATCTTGGATTATGTCGTCACCGTTGCAATTTTCGTTACGGTCGCCATCTTTAACTTTTTTATTATCCGATTTTAATAAAAAAAATGAAAATTTATTAAAAAAATTCAAATAATAAAAATTTAATAAAAATATTTAAAAAGCATACTTTTTCGACACGGAGCTCGGAGTCCTCGGTTCGAACCCGACGAATGCAAAAAAATAAAAATGACGACCGATCCTTCCCTCGTGGTGGGTGCTGGCAGACTGACTCCCACCACTTTTTATCATCATCTAGTATGACGTCATGGTCGCCATCTTGTCTTCGATGCTGGAAGCCATCATCATTATATCGTCGGCTAGAGTGCGCCGATGACATGTTAGTTTAATTCGTATCCGCTAGAGTGTAGTAATAATTTATTACTGTGACACCCGCCATCTTGTCATTTGGCCGCCATCTTGAAAATCCGTAATTATTTAGCTAGAAATTCGGGAAAAATTCCAAAATTCATTAAATAAATTTATAATCTATATACTGATTGATTAGGTCGACTAAGGTCCTTGGTACGATCTAGGACGATGCAAAAAAAATATAACATCAATTTAACATAATATTAACAGGTTCGAGGAATTAAACACCACAAGTTCTTTTACAAACATAATATTTATTACATAATTTCTATTCTACTACAGGATCATTTGCGAAAGCCAGCAATCTTATAATCATTTAGTTCCGCAGCGGTGTGAAATGACTAATTCTTAGCTCCAATCGGTTTATACTAGACAGAGTCCAGCCAGAACCTTTACAGACATAGTCCACCTCTTCTTGACAGAGTTTCTGGATACCGTTTTTTTAACAGTTTGCTTCACATCGTTAGAACTGTAAATTACTGCAGCCGATGTCTTGAATGCACACTTCTTCACTTTGTCATCGAACGGATATGGCTTTCCATATATACAGTCCAACCACAAGTTATATTTCAAAGGTCCGTTTGTTGCTACATCATCAGTAAGCTGATTGATTATGTCCTCTCTGATATCATCAAGAAAATTACAAATGTCTTTCGACTCACCTAACGTATTTAAATAATAGTAGTCCTTCAATGTTCCACGAAATGCGCACTGCGCCAAGTAGAAGCCATTATCGTTCACTTGTAATGCGCCGAACACAGTCTTAGGTTTATTTTCCTGTTCAGACGTCATACCAATCGGTTGCTGCACATCGGTCTTCTTGCTTGTACGCTCACGAGCCTTCAACCTAAACCGAGGAGTCGAAATTTCTGCAGGTAGTTCAGCAGTAGGCACACGGACTTCACCTTTACAGTTTTTCGCATGTCGTCGCAAATTATCAATTCGAGTAAACCATTCATGACACTCATCACATCGAAACTTCATGCGAGATGGATTCTTCGTGCATTTGCTCCGCACATGTCTTCGTGCATCATGAGCAAATGCGAACGACGTGTCACAGTAGCTGCAAGGATACCGTGGTGATGAAGACGAACCTTTCAGACCCGATCCAGATACTGACGTTGCTGCAGTTGCACCATCTCCAGGCATACTCTTATGAACATCAATGCATCGTTGTTGCGCCGAAACCTTTACTTTCTGCCGAACAGCAGGACCTTTGCATGCCTTCATGTGCGTTTTCATATTATCTTTTCTGGCAAACTGCTTATGACATTTCTCACAAACAAACATTTTACGATATAGGTTCTTGGCACATTCTCTATTCTCATGTCGTCGAGCATTGCTGTTGTTTGAGAAAATCTTGTCGCAGTAACAGCACCGATGTTCGCTAGTTGTCAAATCAGCATCCATTGAAGTCTCCATCGAGGTCGTATCGCCGATCGTCGTGGTTTCCTGCACATCCAGCTCAGTAGTCATTAAGCTATCTTCTGCTGGTGGTATCACATCTGTTGAAATCTCCTCAAATGTTGACGTCGTCGTCGTTGCCAACGAGATCTGCTCCACCATTGTCGTCGCTGACGTCAAGGTTCCCGTAGGCGATGGTACAACGTCCATCGAGTTCGGCGTTAAAGTCGGTAAAGATGCCATCGAGTTCTCAAGAACAGGTAATTACGCGACTTATGCACCAGATGAAATAATCTAGATGATCCTTACACCGTCGTCGACAGTAACAAACTGAGCGACCTGCTGTCTAGGACTCGCTTATATACATGCACCGGATGGAATAATACGCTAGTCAAATCAAGAATCATTTACAATAATACTAGAGTCAAAACAACATTAAAAATAGAAGGACCATCAACGAAAAGGAAAAACAAAAGGAAGCACCGACAACGAAAAGGCAGCACCGGCATCGAAAAGGAAGCACATTTGGAAGCACCGACAACGAAAAGGCAGCACCGCCAACGAAAAGGAAGCACATTCGGAAGCACCGACAAAGAAAAGGCAGCACCGGCATCGAAAAGGAAGCACATTTGGAAGCACCGACAACGAAAAGGCAGCAACGACAACGAAAAGGCAGCACATTTGGAAGCACCGACAACGAAAAGGCAGCACCGACAACGTAAAGGCAGCACATTTGGAAGCACCGACAACGAAAAGGCAGCACATTTGGAAGCACCGACAAAGAAAAGGCAGCACCGCCAACGAAAAGGAAGCACATTCGGAAGCACCGACAAAGAAAAGGCAGCACCGACAACGAAAAGGCAGCATATTTGGAAGCACCGACAAAGAAAAGGCAGCACCGCCAACGAAAAGGAAGCACATTCGGAAGCACAGACAATGAAAAGGCAGCACCGACAACGTAAAGGCAGCACATTTGGAAGCACCGACAACGTAAAGGCAGCACATTTGGAAGCACCGACAAAGAAAAGGCAGCACCGCCAACGAAAAGGAAGCACATTCGGAAGCACCGACAACGAAAAGGCAGCACATTTGAAAGCACCGACAACGAAAAGGCAGCACATTTGGAAGCACCGTCAACGTAAAGGCAACACATTTGGAAGCACCGACAACGAAAAGGCAGCACATTTGGAAGCACCGACAACGAAAAGGCAGCTCATTTGGAAGCACCGACAACGAAAAGGCAGCACATTTGGAAGCACCGCCAACGAAAAGGCAGCACATTTTGGATGCATCATCGAATAAGGAAGCACATTTGGAAGCTCCATCAACTAAAAAAGGCAAAAAGGAAGCACAAGTTACGAGATCTAAGTCTTAGTAAGAAATCATAATACAAGAAATAAAAACATTACATTCTTATAATTTAAATTATTTATTTTATTGCTTTACGTTATACAAATGCAAGTAAAACAAGTCATTATTGTATGTAGCCAGCATTCCTCAGTTCCTTGAGTATGAAGGATATTTCTTTGATGCACGAATAGTTTCCTGCACAAAGCGAACCATGTAGAAGTCTTAGCCGGTCAACCAATATGTTTGGATCTTTCCATGATGTGTAATCATTCTCTTCTACAACCATCTTCCTTGCACCTTTATAATAAATATTATGATCTCTGGTGTCTTCCGTTTTACCACCAACCGCATGGTAACTTTCATGTTTGAGACGGTGATCATCACAAGCTTGATCAGATTTATTTAATATATCACGTCGTTTCCATCGTTTCGGTCTCAGGACACCGCCACATTCTTCGATCTTGGCAGCTTTAGGTGCTTCATCATAGTCTATGTCTTTGTCAACAGCCTCAGAGTCACTGTAACAATCACCGTAGAAGGAATCGTCTTCACCCAATTTACCGTAATAATTCGATGTTGATGATGTTGAAGTGTCTTCATCGTCTTCATGCTTCCTTTTTAGGAGTCCATCATTTTTACAAAGTAGGAAAGATCTACTTGAATTCGGCTGGAATATATTCTCACTTTTCACGTTAAGGATTCTTCCATTGTCTTCATTCTTCCGTAAATCATCAACCTTCTTCAATTTAAGTTCTTTGTCGAGATCGGAAGAACCAAGAAAATTATTGTCGTAATGCAGATCACTCTTCCTTAGGCTAGTAGATTCATCGTTGTCCTCTAGCTTGTACGCAGGCTTGGCGCTACAAGTTCTGCCATGTCTTTTTAGGCTCTCTCTCCGCGTAAACGACTTGCTACATCGAACACAACTTATCATATTGCGCAGGGGATTTTTAACACAGTCATTCTTCTCGTGTTGTCTTTTATTCTTTCTCAAGATAAACTCTTTACTGCAAAACTTACACCTATGTTCTTTCGATACAGCGGCAGATCCCAAATCGGAATTCATATTAGTTACTGAGACTAATACCAGATACCAATTGAGTGTTTTAAATTAGATTCAATACTTAAATAGAAATTTTTTCATATTTCATCAGCGAGAATTAATATATCTCATGCAAAAGTACTTTATGCATGTAGTTCTGCTTTTCAACAACAGATGTCGCCACATGTTGCTTGCAGGTAAATAATATTTAGTTCTTTTATGCGGGATGCGGGATGCTCACTAACGATCGCAAAAGAAGGATGGCTTCGCTAGACTCCAAGGAAAAGGAAGTTCGTCTTGCATGTTGGTGCTCCACAGATGTCTCATGGCGTAATATTAATTTGACTGAGTAATGATATTTGTTAATTCCACCTGATAAAAATATTGCAAGTTTTGATTTAGTAGCAGAAATTATCGAATTAAATGTAACTCCAAATAAAATGACATGCCTCATTAGACCAAAAAAAATCCATGCAGAGAGCGGTTTCTCAGAATAGTCAGAAACACTTGAAGAAACCACAGGAATGATTGCAAGAACACGGGGAAAAACCATCAAAATATTGTCAAGAATAATCAGGAGCACACTGAGAAAACCACCATAATATTAACAATAATAATCGGAAGCACACGGAGAAAACCATCATAATATTGACCAGATTAATCGGAAGCACACAGAGAAAACCACCACATGTTTTCTTTGATATCATAAAATTACAAGAAAAAATATTTAAAAATAAAAATAAATTAATAAAAAAATAAAAAAAATAAAAATGCATAAACAGTTTCTGCTAGCTTGTAAACTTATCATTGTTGAGCAAAGATAGAGTTCTTGTACAAGCCAGAAATTTATGCATTTTTATTTTTTTTTAATTTTTTTATTAATTTATTTTTATTTTTAAATATTTTTTCTTGTAATTTTATGATATCAAAGAAAACATGTGGTGGTTTTCTCTGTGTGCTTCCGATTAATCTGGTCAATATTATGATGGTTTTCTCCGTGTGCTTCCGATTATTATTGTTAATACTATGGTGGTTTTCTCAGTGTGCTCCTGATTATTCTTGACAATATTTTGATGGTTTTTCCCCGTGTTCTTGCAATCATTCCTGTGGTTTCTTCAAGTGTTTCTGACTATTCTGAGAAACCGCTCTCTGCATGGATTTTTTTTGGTCTAATGAGGCATGTCATTTTATTTGGAGTTACATTTAATTTGATAATTTCTGCTACTAAATCAAAACTTGCAATATTTTTATCAGGTGGAATTAACAAATATCATTACTCAGTCAAATTAATATTACGCCATGAGACATCTGTTGAGCATTAACATGCAAGACGAACTTCCTTTTCCTTGGAGTCTAGCGAAGCCATCCTTCTTTTGCGATCGTTAGTGAGCATCCCGCATCCCGCATAAAAGAACTAAATATTATTTACCTGCAAGAAACATGTGGCGACATCTGTTGTTGAAAAGCAGAACTACATGCATAAAGTACTTTTGCATGAGATATATTAATTCTCGCTGATGAAATATGAAAAAATTTCTATTTAAGTATTGAATCTAATTTAAAACACTCAATTGGTATCTGGTATTAGTCTCAGTAACTAATATGAATTCCGATTTGGGATCTGCCGCTGTATCGAAAGAACATAGGTGTAAGTTTTGCAGTAAAGAGTTTATCTTGAGAAAGAATAAAAGACAACACGAGAAGAATGACTGTGTTAAAAATCCCCTGCGCAATATGATAAGTTGTGTTCGATGTAGCAAGTCGTTTACGCGGAGAGAGAGCCTAAAAAGACATGGCAGAACTTGTAGCGCCAAGCCTGCGTACAAGCTAGAGGACAACGATGAATCTACTAGCCTAAGGAAGAGTGATCTGCATTACGACAATAATTTTCTTGGTTCTTCCGATCTCGACAAAGAACTTAAATTGAAGAAGGTTGATGATTTACGGAAGAATGAAGACAATGGAAGAATCCTTAACGTGAAAAGTGAGAATATATTCCAGCCGAATTCAAGTAGATCTTTCCTACTTTGTAAAAATGATGGACTCCTAAAAAGGAAGCATGAAGACGATGAAGACACTTCAACATCATCAACATCGAATTATTACGGTAAATTGGGTGAAGACGATTCCTTCTACGGTGATTGTTACAGTGACTCTGAGGCTGTTGACAAAGACATAGACTATGATGAAGCACCTAAAGCTGCCAAGATCGAAGAATGTGGCGGTGTCCTGAGACCGAAACGATGGAAACGACGTGATATATTAAATAAATCTGATCAAGCTTGTGATGATCACCGTCTCAAACATGAAAGTTACCATGCGGTTGGTGGTAAAACGGAAGACACCAGAGATCATAATATTTATTATAAAGGTGCAAGGAAGATGGTTGTAGAAGAGAATGATTACACATCATGGAAAGATCCAAACATATTGGTTGACCGGCTAAGACTTCTACATGGTTCGCTTTGTGCAGGAAACTATTCGTGCATCAAAGAAATATCCTTCATACTCAAGGAACTGAGGAATGCTGGCTACATACAATAATGACTTGTTTTACTTGCATTTGTATAACGTAAAGCAATAAAATAAATAATTTAAATTATAAGAATGTAATGTTTTTATTTCTTGTATTATGATTTCTTACTAAGACTTAGATCTCGTAACTTGTGCTTCCTTTTTGCCTTTTTTAGTTGATGGAGCTTCCAAATGTGCTTCCTTATTCGATGATGCATCCAAAATGTGCTGCCTTTTCGTTGGCGGTGCTTCCAAATGTGCTGCCTTTTCGTTGTCGGTGCTTCCAAATGTGCTGCCTTTTCGTTGTCGGTGCTTCCAAATGTGCTGCCTTTTCGTTGTCGGTGCTTCCAAATGTGTTGCCTTTACGTTGACGGTGCTTCCAAATGTGCTGCCTTTTCGTTGTCGGTGCTTTCAAATGTGCTGCCTTTTCGTTGTCGGTGCTTCCGAATGTGCTTCCTTTTCGTTGGCGGTGCTGCCTTTTCTTTGTCGGTGCTTCCAAATGTGCTGCCTTTACGTTGTCGGTGCTTCCAAATGTGCTGCCTTTACGTTGTCGGTGCTGCCTTTTCATTGTCTGTGCTTCCGAATGTGCTTCCTTTTCGTTGGCGGTGCTGCCTTTTCTTTGTCGGTGCTTCCAAATATGCTGCCTTTTCGTTGTCGGTGCTGCCTTTTCTTTGTCGGTGCTTCCGAATGTGCTTCCTTTTCGTTGGCGGTGCTGCCTTTTCTTTGTCGGTGCTTCCAAATGTGCTGCCTTTTCGTTGTCGGTGCTTCCAAATGTGCTGCCTTTACGTTGTCGGTGCTGCCTTTTCGTTGTCGGTGCTTCCAAATGTGCTGCCTTTTCGTTGTCGTTGCTGCCTTTTCGTTGTCGGTGCTTCCAAATGTGCTTCCTTTTCGATGCCGGTGCTGCCTTTTCTTTGTCGGTGCTTCCGAATGTGCTTCCTTTTCGTTGGCGGTGCTGCCTTTTCGTTGTCGGTGCTTCCAAATGTGCTTCCTTTTCGATGCCGGTGCTGCCTTTTCGTTGTCGGTGCTTCCTTTTGTTTTTCCTTTTCGTTGATGGTCCTTCTATTTTTAATGTTGTTTTGACTCTAGTATTATTGTAAATGATTCTTGATTTGACTAGCGTATTATTCCATCCGGTGCATGTATATAAGCGAGTCCTAGACAGCAGGTCGCTCAGTTTGTTACTGTCGACGACGGTATAAGGATCATCTAGATTATTTCATCTGGTGCATAAGTCGCGTAATTACCTGTTCTTGAGAACTCGATGGCATCTTTACCGACTTTAACGCCGAACTCGATGGACGTTGTACCATCGCCTACGGGAACCTTGACGTCAGCGACGACAATGGTGGAGCAGATCTCGTTGGCAACGACGACGACGTCAACATTGGAGGAGATTTCAACAGATGTGATACCACCAGCAGAAGATAGCTTAATGACTACTGAGCTGGATGTGCAGGAAACCACGACGATCGACGATACGACCTCGATGGAGACTTCAATGGATGCTGATTTGACAACTAGCGAACATCGGTGCTGTTACTGCGACAAGATTTTCTCAAACAACAGCAATGCTCGACGACATGAGAATAGAGAATGTGCCAAGAACCTATATCGTAAAATGTTTGTTTGTGAGAAATGTCATAAGCAGTTTGCCAGAAAAGATAATATGAAAACGCACATGAAGGCATGCAAAGGTCCTGCTGTTCGGCAGAAAGTAAAGGTTTCGGCGCAACAACGATGCATTGATGTTCATAAGAGTATGCCTGGAGATGGTGCAACTGCAGCAACGTCAGTATCTGGATCGGGTCTGAAAGGTTCGTCTTCATCACCACGGTATCCTTGCAGCTACTGTGACACGTCGTTCGCATTTGCTCATGATGCACGAAGACATGTGCGGAGCAAATGCACGAAGAATCCATCTCGCATGAAGTTTCGATGTGATGAGTGTCATGAATGGTTTACTCGAATTGATAATTTGCGACGACATGCGAAAAACTGTAAAGGTGAAGTCCGTGTGCCTACTGCTGAACTACCTGCAGAAATTTCGACTCCTCGGTTTAGGTTGAAGGCTCGTGAGCGTACAAGCAAGAAGACCGATGTGCAGCAACCGATTGGTATGACGTCTGAACAGGAAAATAAACCTAAGACTGTGTTCGGCGCATTACAAGTGAACGATAATGGCTTCTACTTGGCGCAGTGCGCATTTCGTGGAACATTGAAGGACTACTATTATTTAAATACGTTAGGTGAGTCGAAAGACATTTGTAATTTTCTTGATGATATCAGAGAGGACATAATCAATCAGCTTACTGATGATGTAGCAACAAACGGACCTTTGAAATATAACTTGTGGTTGGACTGTATATATGGAAAGCCATATCCGTTCGATGACAAAGTGAAGAAGTGTGCATTCAAGACATCGGCTGCAGTAATTTACAGTTCTAACGATGTGAAGCAAACTGTTAAAAAAACGGTATCCAGAAACTCTGTCAAGAAGAGGTGGACTATGTCTGTAAAGGTTCTGGCTGGACTCTGTCTAGTATAAACCGATTGGAGCTAAGAATTAGTCATTTCACACCGCTGCGGAACTAAATGATTATAAGATTGCTGGCTTTCGCAAATGATCCTGTAGTAGAATAGAAATTATGTAATAAATATTATGTTTGTAAAAGAACTTGTGGTGTTTAATTCCTCGAACCTGTTAATATTATGTTAAATTGATGTTATATTTTTTTTGCATCGTCCTAGATCGTACCAAGGACCTTAGTCGACCTAATCAATCAGTATATAGATTATAAATTTATTTAATGAATTTTGGAATTTTTCCCGAATTTCTAGCTAAATAATTACGGATTTTCAAGATGGCGGCCAAATGACAAGATGGCGGGTGTCACAGTAATAAATTATTACTACACTCTAGCGGATACGAATTAAACTAACATGTCATCGGCGCACTCTAGCCGACGATATAATGATGATGGCTTCCAGCATCGAAGACAAGATGGCGACCATGACGTCATACTAGATGATGATAAAAAGTGGTGGGAGTCAGTCTGCCAGCACCCACCACGAGGGAAGGATCGGTCGTCATTTTTATTTTTTTGCATTCGTCGGGTTCGAACCGAGGACTCCGAGCTCCGTGTCGAAAAAGTATGCTTTTTAAATATTTTTATTAAATATTTATTATTTGAATTTTTTTAATAAATTTTCATTTTTTTATTAAAATCGGATAATAAAAAAGTTAAAGATGGCGACCGTAACGAAAATTGCAACGGTGACGACATAATCCAAGATGGCGGTCATGGTATCCTTATTCCTAGAAATGGCTTAACTGAGGCTTGAGTTAAGGATGCTTAAGCCAGTTTTAGGAATTTTCAGCCGCTGGGATTTTTAAGGACTAAAAACGGGAATTTTTCCCTCGAAACGAGAAATTTTTCCCTCGAAATGAGAAATTTTTAATTTGTGGAATTTTTTGAGTTTTTTGGCGGAACTTTTTTCCACAGAAATGGAAATTTTGGCGATTTTTGAGGAATTTTGGGCAATTTTGCCCAATTTTGGCGGATTTTGGCAATTTTTGAGGATCAAATTCAAGGTCAAGGTCAAAGGTCAAGGTCACAACCATCCAAGATGGCCGCCGTGACGTCACAATCCAAGATGGCGGACCGACAATCTCAATCCACCGCCTGAGGCCTGTCCTCGGAAATACTATGCTATACTACTCCTACTCTAATATAGGAACACTTTCTTAAATTAGATATCTAATTAACATTTAGTTCTGCATTCGCTTGAACTGAATAATTCTTAGCACCAAATGGTTTACTGAAGACAGATACCAGCCAGATCCTTTTCTTACATGGTCTTCTTATTACCGACAGAGTTTCTCGATACTGTGTATAACAGACTGCTTCGTCAGAAATGTAAATAGGAATATTCGCTGTCTTGAAAGTGCACTTCTTCACTTTGTCCTCAAACGGATTTGGTTTGCCGTATACACAGTCTAGCCACTAATTATATTAAAAGATCCATTAGTTGCTACTTTATCAGTAAGCTGATTTATTATATTCTGCATGATATCATCAAGAAAAGCACAAATGTATTTTGGCTCACTAAAAGTATTCAGATAATAGTAGTATTTCAACGTTCCATTAAATGCAGAAGAAGAATATAAAAGTATTAACTGGGACAGGCTTCAGGGTATGGTGTTGTGGTGCTGACAGCCATCTTGGATTGTGACGTCACGGCAGCCATTTTTGGTGTCAAATTCCATCAAAATTCCTCAAAAAGGTTACAAAATTTACCAAAATTCCTAAAAATGTTAATATTTCAAGGGAAAAATTCCCGTTTTGAGGGAAAATTTCCCGTTTTATTCCTCAAAAATTCAAAAATTCTGAATTCGAAAAACTTCAAAAAACTTTTGCCTTAGAAAGAACCCAAATTCCTAAAAACAGATTAAGAATCCTCAAAGGCAGCCATCATAAGCCGCTGATATCAGGACCTTGACCTTGACCATAAAATTAAAATTCTTTAATTTTTTATCAAATAATTCCTAAAAAAATTAAAAAATATATTAAAAAAATTACCTACTTCAAATGTTCAGTTACTTATCCGATTGCAGTCCTTGGATCGATTCCCGGCGAGAGTAAACACGTAATTAATTACTAAAAAACTAACAAAATTCTTAATAAAAATTTTAATGTTAGTAAAAATTCCTTACTTCACACCCGCCATAATGAATTATTATGTAACCGCTGCAATTATCGTTACGACCGCCATTTCTAAAATCTATATTTTTATGCTTTAAAGTCGGGAAAAATTTAAAAATTTATAAAAAAATAATAAAAATGTAAAAAAAACATTCCGCCATCTTGGGTTATGACGTCACGGCCACTATCTTGAAAATCCATAGTTATGAAAAAAATGGAAAAACATTTTACAATTTATAAAAAATAATTAATAAAATTATAATATCATATTATTTTAAAAACGCACTTACGACATGGAGTCAACGGTTCGAACCCGGTGAGGGCAAAAATAAACAAATGGCGATGGATCTTTCCTCCACGAAAGCCACTGACAGACTGGCCTCCCACCACTAATACCACTATATATCGCCAGCCAGTATGACATCACGGCCGCCATCTTGTTTTCGTCTGCTGGAGGTCACCATCATGTTTTAGTCCGATAGAGTGCGCTACCGCCATGTTAGTTTAATTTTTGCCCGCTAGAGTGCAGTAATTATTTATTAACTGTTGCCAAGCATCTTCGGACCACGAGACCAGGTGATTGACAATGTCACATGTATAGACCAAACATTTCCGAGCCTCAAAACCTTCGTCGTCGATAGCTAATATAACATGTTTGAAGCAGTCAAGACAAAGTCTTTGAACTGTCAGACCTAAAGTGTCGATAAAATCAATTACACGCATTTAGACCAAGGAACATGTTTTCCGCTTAATAAGGACCAAAATATCCCTGAAAAATGTTTTATAAATACCAAGAGGTTTTTAACCAGTAAATATTCAAAGCTTCTACAGATTTGACTACGCGCATTTAACTAAACGACACACATTCATCAAAAGGAAAGAACGTACAGTACACACACACGACACACAGTACACTTAGGACACGCAATGGTCACACAGTACACACACAGGACATGCATATACACACATTGAACACACAGTACGCACACGCAATGGACCCACAGTACACACACTGGAAACATAATAAACACACAGTACACACAGGACATGCAATGAACAAACACTCAATACACACACACACCGAACACGTAATGAACACGCAATGTACACACTGAACACACGATGTACACACCGAACAAACAATGTACACATAGGACACGCAATTGACTAAAAGTAAGTACATTTGGACGAAAATTCAACTCAGTGTAAAACGATCTTTTCAGTTTGATACTGTCTCATCAGCAGCATACGATAATACAGTCTTGACTACTGACATTTAACGAAAAGGACGTACATTTTCACTAACATTCAACTCAGTAGGATGCGATCTCCAATTTACGATAGAATATAATGCCTCCGACAGTCTTTTGGCTCCATAAGTCATGGCCTCCAACTGTCTTTGGATCCAACAGTCTTTCGCTCCAAAAGTCAATGGCTCCAAAAGTATTTGACTCAAAGAAAAGTCTTTTGGCTCCAACAATCTTTCGCTCCAAAAGTCAATGGCTCCAAAAGTATATGGCTCCAAAAAAATGTATTTTGGCTACAACAGTCAGTGACTCCAAAAGTATTTGGCTCCAACTGTCTTTGGCTCCGGCTGTCTTAGGTCTAGCTGCTATTTGGCTACGAGACTAGGAGACGACGAAACTACGAGACTACAGGACTTTAGGACTACAAGACTTTAACTGGCTACGAGGCTACAAGACTACTAGGCTACAAGTGTACGAGGCTACGAGACTACTTGGCTCTAACTGTATTTGACTCCATTCAGCTGCGAGAGTTAATTTATCTCATGCAAAATAACTTTTTCTAAGTAGTCCCGATTCTTGCGAACAGATCTCGCCAGATTTTATGTTGAGGTAAAATTTATTTGTTCCTTTTATTTGGGATGTGTGATGCTCACTAACGATCGCAAGAGAAGGAAGACTTCGCTAGACATCAAGGAGAAGGAAGTTCGTCTTGCGTGATAGTGCTTCTCAGGGGTCTCAAGGCATATTATTTGACTGAGTAATGGATGTTTTTTTGTTTGAATTCCACCTGATATAACATATTTTTAGTTAAACCTTGGTGGCAGAAATTCTCAATTTAAATGTTACTCTGAATAAAATTGCGTGACTCATTATGTAAAAACCTTTTTTTGTGCAGAGATCGATTTCTGAGAAATAACCAGAAGCACTCGTAAGAATATCAGCAGAAGTCTCGACAGGAATAATAAGGCGCACATAAAGAATGCTATCAAAATATTGGCAGGAATAATCAGTATCACACAGAGAAAACTAACGCACGTTTTCCTTAACATCAGCAAATTACAGGAAAAAAAATTGCGTAATTAAAATTAAAAATTAAAATAAAAAGTAAATAAAAAAGTACAAAACCAGCTTCTGCCAGCTTCTGCCAGCTTCTGCCAGCTTCTACTTTGTTGAGCGAGGATAGAGTTCTATACAAGCCAGAATTTTTGTAATTTATTATTATTATTTTTTCGCGATAGGCTAGAATTAAAATACACATACGGTTTTGCTGCTCCCGCTATCGGCTCACAGTTTATCTGGATGTAACTGGGCCAGTTAGAAACATTTATCAAAAGAAACAACGATTCACGGGCAATCCAGTTCAGACGTCTCACAAGTTAGTAGCCAATGAGCAGGAAGCATTTTTCCGAGTATAGGTACACAGAACTTCAGTGTCTACCCTAGAGGTCATTGAACCCGCGAATTTTTCTGATCCCTACCAATGAGTAGGAGCAAACCTTTTTTGCGGGAAAAAAAAACCTGAACGTCTACTTGACTGCAACAAGGTATACCGGCACCAGCGGTTTCTTCCTTGTGATTGGCGGCCGTCTGCGAGAGAAGTCGTCGCCTTGTTTTACCGAGCCACTCAGGACGCGTTTGATTCCGCGCTGACCTAATTTGATTGGTGGTGTAACAATCTACATGTACCTGAAAGAAACTCACCCAATCACGGAACACAGACGGTGCTACATTGTTTTGACTTTCAGCTGGTCTCGAAATCGTTTCGCGAAATATGCATGCCCCTAGCTATAGTCCATACATATTTGGGGACTTCGTAGTTGTGACTTGTTCGCTTCGCGGTGAGCACACTGGAGTTATCTGAGCGTCGCGTGACGTCCTGAGTTGGCAAACATGCGCGCCGGGTATCGCCCACCTGGCGAGCTAGTCTCGCGCCAACACGATAACGCGATAAACTGCCGTCCCGAACCTGATGACCTTGGCCAGCGAGGGCTGCTCGGCTGTCGGCTCCTCCACTTCGTGCATGGCCGACCCTGTTCCTCGCGCGCCGAGACACTGCTGGGCGAGTGTTGCTAGAGGGCCGGCTATCTCGCCAACTCACTTGGCGTCACGCAGAAGTTCACGAGCCTGTGCATACCCTGCCCACATTTGTAGGGCCATGCATAGGGGCAGGCATTTTTCGCGAAAAGATCTGAAAACTTATTAGACTGCAACAAGGTATACCCGCACTTGTGGTTTCTTCCTTGTGATTGGTGACCGTCTGCGAGGGAAGTCGTTGTCTTATTTGACCGAGCCACTCAGGACGCGTTTACTTCCGCACTGAATCACTGTGATTGGTGTTGTAACAATCGACAGGTACCTGAAAGAAACCCACCCAATCACGGAACACAGACGATGCTATAGTGTTTCAACTTTCATCTAGTCCCGAAACCTTTTCGCGAAATCTGCATGCCCCTAGCCATGCATATTTCGCGAAAAGATTCCCAGACCAGCTGAAAGTTAAAACATTGTAGCATCGTATGTGTTCCGTGATTGGGTAATTTCCTTTCAGGTACACGTCGATTGTCACAACACCAATCACAGTGATTCAGTGCGGAAGTAAACGCGTCCTGAGTGGCTCGGTCAAATAAGACAACGACTTCTCTCGCAGACGGCCGCCAATCACAAGGAAGAAACCGCTGGTGCGGGTACACCTTGTTGCAGTCTAATATGCGTTCGGGTTTTTTTCGGGAAAAATGCCTGCCCCTACACATTTTTCGAGGCCGCGATTTCAGCGATTCATAGGATGGACTCCATGATCCTCTATGCACTCGGGCAAATTACATCTGCTCATTGTCTACTGACTCTGAGTATGCTCGTGATTCGATACTTCTTTTGTCGAAGGTTTTCCATTGGCCCAAAGTCCTTCAGCTGAACTGTGGCCCAATCACTAGGGACACCTGTATTTCGCGAATACATTTCGTGTCAAGGTATGTCACAAAACACTGTAGCTGTTTCTTAGAGTAATGGCGAATCGTGCGCGTGCAGCAGCACGGTATCCACATTCCCATTGGCCCCGTCAAGTGCGGGAAAACACCTCTCGCCGACCACAGACAATAACTACAAGAAAAAAACTACGGTGTTTTGCGATGTACCTAGACACGAAATGTATTCGAGAAATACAGGTGTCCCTACCAATAACTGAAACAGAAAAAAAATATTCTAGCCTATCGCGAAATGAATCCACGATTTGTTCAGGTCTCTACATTGGCTGGATTATTACTGTGCACCTCCCCTTCCTTGGAGTGGGTCCATGTGATTCGGCCACTCTACCGCCAGTGGGTATTTGATTGGCCCACGGTCGTAGAGGGCAAACAATTCTGATCATGTCTAGGGCCATGCATATTTCGCGAAAAGATTCCCAGACTAGCTGAAAGTTAAAACAATGTAGCACTGCCTGTGTTCCGTGATTGGGTGAGTGTATTTCAGGTACATGTCGGTTGTTACAACACCAATCACAGTGATTCGAGTAAACGCGTCCTGAATATATTTTTGAGAAAATATTTTTGAGAACATATTTTACTGTTATTTATACGTAGATATACGTAAATTTCGCGCATTCATTTAGTCGCAAGTTAGAATGCAACCCTTCACACTCTGGCACTGCGTTCATGATTGGACCGCAGTTGTTTGGACACGCCCCTCTACGACCGTGAGCCAACGATGTCCAGCTAGGAGAGAAGTAAGCGAAGCAGCTAGTGCCAATAAACAAGTATAAAACTGTTCTCACTAAGAAATCAACCAATGGATAAGCAAACATCGGTTTAACGCACCTATGACTTTGAATTCTACCCTGAGGCCAGGCGAATTCGCTAAATTTCCGGGTCTCTATTTATACGTAATGAAGGGAATAAATCTTATTAAAAAAAATAGCGAAGTTCTAGCCAGCAAAATTAAACCGAACAAATGATTTTTTGTGTAATTTTATTAAGCCTTGAGCATTTTTTTGAATAAAAAAAAATATTTAACTATAATATATATGATGAACAAATGATCAATAGTTTTAGAATTTTTTTATCAATTTTTAAAAGTAATAAGATATACCTACTGTGCTAACATATTCAAACAGTTTTTAACATTCGTAACCAATTTTAATAATAAATACAGTTTCTCGTAAAGCGTAAACACACTTCGCTTAGTAAATTACTACTAAATTTACTCTTCAAGATTATCTATAAACTGATTTAAAAAATTTACGGCTCTAACATTAAAATAAACGTCACTACAATTTACATTTTGATTGATTATTACAATTTTATTTGAGTTTAGTAAATTATACATTGAAAAATCGTTAATATTATTAGCATTTTAAATAATAATCCACATAAAAGATGAACTGAATAACCTTACACAGATTAGAACCTATGTTACAAAATCGTCAATTGTCAATTGGAATCGCTACAGACTTCGCTAATGCACACAATGTATATTCGTAATGTTACGAAAGAATAAGTTATGTATTACAGGAGGTAATTTTTTTCTTTAAAGTGGCAGTATTTTATTACATTATGTATGCTATAGAGATCGTGCAATAAGTTTACACTGGTTAAATACTTCGTGCGTTTGATTCACAGACCTATAAACGCACGAGGTTTTGGTTACTGTTCCGTGTGAAATAGTAACTGACAAACCCGGGAGGTAAAAGTAGGAATTGAAAAGATCACAGAAAATAATGTAATAATCATTGGCGTAGCTGTGTTCATAAAGTTGGGGGGAACAAATAATGATTTTGATGTCATGTAAACCCATTCCCCTCTTACCGGGGGTCCTCCACCGGAAAATTTTGATTTTAAAAGTGCAAAATAGCGCTTTTTAAGCAGTTTTTGTATCTAACCATTGGATACATCGATGTTAAAATTATTATTGTTTCCTTAAGATAAAATTTGATGAGTGAAGGAATTACAAATAAAGTTGGGCAGAATTATATTATAAAATAAAAATATCACGGTCTAGAAAGTTGGGGGGGGACAGTCCCCTCCACCCACACGTCCCCCCTGTCCCCCCCGGTTCCTACGCCCCTGGTATTAATGCAGCAGGATTAACAACGGCGTTCAGTAAAGATACTTATATCGTTATTTCATCTAGTCCGAAATGGAACGTATCATAGGTAATGATTATTCGACCATTCGTTAAACAAGAATTACTTGATTCAACATTAGAATTCACTTGATGTAGGCTTTTGGACATACGCCATTGCTTAGCATATGTATGTCTGCAGAAGAAAACTACAAAAAAAAACACAAATGACAAAAAACACAAATTAAGCAAAATATGCTGTTGTCAGGATTTAACGCCACACAATATTCCACCACAGGAATATGGTCAACAAACAAGGAAAAAACAAAGAAAAATGGACTAACAGAACGAAAAAAAAAACCACAAATGATGACAGCACAAAAATTCCGAACCCAAAAAAAAAAAATTCAACACAACAGTTGAAACGAGACAAAAAACACAGCAAAACGAAAAGACGAAACAAACACAACAAACACAACAACACGACTGACTGAGAGTCGCACCTGTGTTTCCGTACCATGTGCGTCTCTGCCTGAGGACGGGAGCAGATAGCAGTTCCCGAAACGTCGCTTGTTTCTGTTTTAGAAAACTGTTGTGTTTGTTTCGTCTTTTCGTTTGGTCGTGTTTTTGTCTCGTTTTGACTGTTGTGCTGAATTTTTTGGGTTCAATATTTTTTGTGATGTCATCATTTGTGGGGGTTTTTTCGTTTCTCTTTTTGTTTTTTGTTTTTTTGGAAAACTATTGTGTTTGTTTCGTATTTTCGTTTTGCTGTGTTTTTTGTCTCGTTTCAACTGTTGTGTTGAATTATTTTTTTTGGGTTCGGAATTTTTGTGCTGTCATCATTTGTGGGTTCTTTTTCGTTCTGTTAGTCCATTTTTCTTTGTTTTTTCCTTGTTTGTTGACCATATTCCTGTTGTGGAATATTATGTGGCGTTAAATCCTGACAACAGCAATTTTTGCTTAATTTGTGTTTTTTGTCATTTGTGTTTTTTTTTTGTAGTTTTCTTCTGCAGACATACATATGCTAAGCAATGGCGTATGTCCAAAAGCCTACATCAAGTCATGCACTCCCATTGCACAAATCTTTCAAAGATAATATTATGAATTCACCACGCATATACGTAAGTCTTTCATGAAAAGAACTACTTCACGAAGTAGTGCTTGTTTGCCAAATAAGTCCCCGATTATGAATTTCATCCTAAGACTCGACCAAGCACAGCAACGTCAGTCTAGCCTGCAGGTCATTAAACCCGCGAATTTTCCGGGTTTATACTCATGTACCTGTGGAATGCTTATCCGCATGTTACGAAGCCAATCTTAAAACTTCTGCTTTACTACTGAACATCCGTGTTTCTCCACAACAGTTAGATTAAAAAAAAATCATTTCTTTGAGAAATATACTGACGTAAAGAGAATTCAGGAAATTAATGTGGCTTTATTTATAGAGGCACGAATATGTCCCAGATTTATTTTACTAAAGACTAGGTTCAACTTGCCGATATATAATCAAGACCCTTGGGAGTTCTCATTGGTAGAGACCGGAAAAATTCGCGGATTTATTGCGTGATGCGCTATAGTTCAAATAATTATACCGTTGCGCTGCTTCTGCAATTGGTTCACTGTTAATATGTAGGACTTTTGGCCAATTAGAGACCGTCAGTCAAAGAAGTATCTTACTACAAGTTACCCACTTGAGACGCCTCAAAATTCAGCACCCAATGAACAGGAGCCGTTTGCCCAAGTAGGCGGAGGATCGTGGAGTCTATCCTGAAGGTCATTGAACTCGCGAATTTTTCCAGTCTCTACTCATTGGTAGATAACTAGGTCACATCCATTAGCTGGTTGAATGCGATTGGGTAGCCACTCCTGACCCTTGTTTGTAACAGGCTGAAGGTAGACAAGGGTGGGTCAAGAGAACTGTAGTATGTTCACCAGCACGAAGCAGAATTATGTGAGTTTACATCTACTTTGCAACCCAATGAATACGCGAAACAATCAATTGTGTTCAAGACATTTCACGCAAAATTTTACTCCCGTGGTTGGAAGAAATAATGTTTACACTGAGTAAACGTGTGGCATTCTCACTGTCCTATTATATGGTCGTTTTAGCCGATCTGAGCCAGTAAGGAAATAAATATTTTAAGCCTTTCAAATAAGTTTATTTCTCTGCGATAATTGAGATTTTCTACTACGGCTTTAATATCTGGTAATTTCGCGTGTTCGGAGATAAGATAGTAGGTGCGGTACTTGCTCAGGCAGATGTTATTTCTTGACCAGCTGTTCTCCTCGAGAAAAGTCACTTTACATTTGACGGGATTCATGTGTTATTAGACTCTGTTTTCCGAATGCTAGTGGAAAACCTCAACCAGAGAGAATCGAAACAAAGGCTACCCTGTTAAGACATCTGACAAGCCAGCAGACAAAGTAGCATTGGACCGAGTGTGTAGATCGACTTTGGAGAGACTACGAGTTTTTCAAATCGCGAAATTCTTCACTCTCTTTCCTCTGTAACTTTCTTAACGTTTTACTTTGTTACTTAATGTTTGCACGAAATCAACAGGTTTCGATTTGTGGGTTGCGACGCTATTATTTCATATTTTATTTTTATGACACACCAAAATTTATTGATGCTCCTTCGATTATCCATAGCCAGATTTTAGCATTATGCCATCTAGTGACTCAATCCCATTAAGTGTCTCAAATAGGAGGACTGGTTACAAATAGAAGATGGACCCAGTGAACAAATAAATATTTCAAACAGTCAAATGAACAAGAATTGGTAATTTTTAACTGAACAGATCAAAGTTAGTAAAAATGCAAGTTACATATAACTTAAGCATAATTTTATATAAGAGAATGTTAAACATTTTACTGGCCCTACAGAAACAAGTATTTCAATAGTTGAAGACTGTTAACATTATTTACTGGGTTTTTTGTCAACGTTTAATCAAATAAATTAATGTTTCTTTTTAAAAAGTCGGTTTTAGTTTGATATATTTTAACTTTAGAGTTGCTTGGCTTCTGCCTTGTAGCCGCGTCTAAGGTGAAGATTTCACTGCTGTTTTGGTCGACCTTGCATTCGCCATCATCAGTGCAGAAGTTACCTACTAAAGATTTCCGAAATTATCTTGGCTTTAAATACTTTCGCGTGAGAGTGGAGTGTTTCCTGATTGGCTGCAACTGTTCGGCCGTATTACAAACTGGATTTGTCCCGGAAATTAGACCTATCTTCAGCTACATTACTCAAGCTCCAACTCTCCATGCTTTACGTTGTCAGGTTGTATCAGATCACGTGATGACTAAACGTTATCATGCGTGGGGGTTTTCCTTTGTAACATTTTTTCTTGTTTTTTTTTTTTTAATGTGGGAACACAAACACCTTTTGAAAAGGCAGTTCACGATATGAATCTGTTGCCAACTGGTGAAATGTGAATCTTTAAACGCATGTGAACCGAGCGAAGACATGTATACGTGACAATTATAAACTGATAAATTTTTCCCCTTATCGGTCACAGTCTACTTAGAGGTTTTTGGACGTTGTACTGAAATTATAATTGCGTGGTTGTAATCGCAAAAGAGATGCACTGAGACTCGAGGAGTTTAATTGAATTAGCTCAGACCGCAATTAAGCTGTCCCTGGGTCGCTGCTTACTACAGGACATGTCCATAGAACAATATTATTCTCTATGAGCCAAAGATTTCTCAGAGTTTGAACGAGTCTACCACCGACACTAATCGGGTTTTCTTCCACGTGATTTCCGTTATCGATGAACGTTGGAATTATCTTTATGGTGTTCCGTTTCCTTACTGGTTAGGTTTAGTAACATTCTAACAGTCGACTAGGAGTACTTTATTGCAGTAGGAGTTAATAATTTCTGCATTAAAAAGTTACGTGGAATGATCGATTAGTAGAGACCTGCAAAATTCGCGGATTCATTCGGTGATAGGCTAGAATTCAAACACATATACCTCTTAGATAATTTTGCTATTGGCTTACTGTTCATCTGGACGAATCTCAACCAGTTATAAACCCTCAACCAAAGAAGGATCGAATCACAGACAAACCAGCTGAGACGACTTACAAGTCGGCAGCCAATGAACTTGCGCTATTTGCCCGAGTGTACAGGGGTATGTGCAGTCTATCCTGAAGGCCATCGAAACCGCGAATTGTGCAGGTCTCTATCGATTAGATATGTAATTCACCCATTGAAGAAATCCATCAAGTATGGATATTGTTTCATAATGTATTTTCAAACAAGTGTTAAACTTAATTAAGTAATATAGAGTAAAACTCGATAGCAGTAGTTATATTATGGGTACATGGGCTGAGGGCTTCGGATTTCGGATTCGTGACCTTTGACCTCTGACGTCATCAAATTACTCAAAATTTCCTGAAAATGTTCCCAGTTCCCCCCAAATTTCATAGAAAATTCTCATTTTCCCTCAAAATTTCTCATTTTCCCCAAAAAATTTCCATTTTCCCCAAATATTTCTCATTTTTCTTACAAAATTTTCCCTGTTAATCTTACCCATCCAAAATGCAGTTACCGAAAATCGAGGTCAGGCTAAGTGCAACGATCACGACTGGGGCTCTCAACCACTCTCACAAACACTCGCTCACCCTATTCTCGTTCACTTTAACCCACTTTTGCTCATTCTCCCCCAATTTTGCTCGATCCATCTCACCTTCGCTCACTCACGCCTAATTTCGCTTACTCTTGTTCAATGTCACCCACTCTTACTCACCCCATTCTTGCCCACTATATCTCACTCTAGACTCGGCCACTCTCGCTCAGTGTGGCTCACTCAATTAAGTAAACAAAAAGCAACGAAGAATGTGGGCACCAGCAAACTCGCATACTCGTACAAATGTATACTTGCACACTTGAATACTTGCACTAATTCTTATAGGTACATTCTTATAGCTCACTCTGTAAAGATTCACTTACAGCGCTTGTGAAAGTAATGCGCTTATATTCCTGTACTATCTGTCCAGCGAGGAGTGAGCGCAGAATTCCGGTTCCTAAACCACATATTTTATTACTGTAACAAAACAGACGAAAGAAAACATAAGATACGCAAAAACCAAGTTTTTGTGTCGACTATAAAATTTAGTTAAATTGCAGCCACAACACACTCCTATTGTACCCAACTATATTTGGTAGGAAGTTTTATTTTACACTACTTCAGAAAGTTAAGCTGACCATTACAGCCGCGCTGATCTGAATATTGTAAATATTTTATGCATGAATTTTCGCTATAAAATTTCACTTCATTTTTCGAGAATCTTTGCTTATTTCAGTTATAAAAAACTGCGCTGAGAAAGAAACGCACACACAATAGAGGATCGTCATAAATCAAATTTAGGTTCAGCTGTATATCATCATTGTTAAGATTAATTTGCTGAAATAATTACAGAAATATTTCTAAAATTATAATCCTTTGAATCGTATATACATATTTTATTAAGTATCCCAAATGAAATTTGGGGTCAACTTATTTCTAAACAAAAACTTGTTACTAAAACTAAAACTTAAAAAAAAATGAAATGTTTACATTTTTCCCTTCCGTCTTGGGAGAAAACATTTTATTACGTGCCTTACTGTTCTAGAATAAAATATATTGAATTTTGTTCCATTGCATTGTCAAATGTGCACATCTCACTTAAATTATTTTTAATGAAATAACTCATCAGGGTATAAAAACAATCAAGGAATGTCCATCTGATGAGACAAACGAAATATTCATAGTTCAACAAAACGTGAGGTATTTTAGATATTTCTGTTCCAAATGGAAACTACCAATGGTAGAGTAAATTTAGTGTTGAGCTGCTCATATCATGATATATTTTGCCCACTGGCTGTATTTCTTTGTTTGAATAGCAACACTTGTGTCTCAGAAACCATATCTCGATACTATAAATAGTGCCTCTGTCATCCACTATCAAGCCTGTCATTCGAAATTCCATCAACGGCTATACCGTGATTTTTAGATTTTCAAAGAAAAATCTTCAGTAATCTCTCTTTGAAAACATATATTTCGTGATTTCCTAACAATAAGTTTCATTTGTATTTTCTAAGGTTTGTAACTGTGCCAAAATTTTCTAAAACAACGGACTCGTTTAAAATCACAAATGAAGTTTTGTTTTGTTATTCCAAAAGTTTTTCACCAAAAAAATTGGAAAGGGTGGTTTTAAAATTATATGTTTAAAATAACTACTACAGATAATTGTACCTACTGTTACAATTGTGTAGAAGTCATTTCAATTCGTTTTTATTTATGATGTAACAGTTAAAATTATGCAATTGTTTGACAAATATTTACTGAAATAAAATAACATTAAAATATTTACGCATTTTTCATAAAATTTAATACAGACATTTCTTTCGTGTTTTAGAAACCTACCTTAACCCACAATCCAAGAAACCTCAAATGTCGCGAATGCCTTAGATACTTATGATAACCGTAACAATGTCACCATTATAGGTTTTTATTTGAAATATTTCAATCTGAAATCTTACTTCATGCGTTTTATTAAGTTCGCATTGTACTGTGACAAAGTTATTCTATATAAATTATGTTCTGCAATTTTTTTAATAGGCTGCCAATCCTTTGAATTCAAGAGAGTGTTAGAGAATAAAAACATTTTTTCTGTAATTATTAATTTTTTAACTTATTATTGTAAAAAATTTAAACTTATGTTTTAAGGAGTTTTTTTTTTGCTTGAATGCTAGGGATATTTTTTCCAGAAAACGTTTATCGGAGAAAAAATCTTACATTTGAAAAACATATTTGAAATTCGACAAATATAAAATTATTTTGGTTCAGTGTTCTTAATCAAGAATATGTTATCTGTCAGGCGGAAAATTAAGACTGACTAATGCACCTATTACAATAAAAATTAATTATTATTACATCAAAAATTAAAAACCGTACATTTCACAGGTACATACTTGAACTGTAATGATCGTAGTGTGGTCTACAACTTACTGAAATTTTTCCGTTATAATAATTCGTTAAAAAATAGCGGCTTTTTAAGGTAGATATTGATGAGTATTGTGTTCATTTACTTATCTGGACCAAAACTGAAAATATCTTTGAAACCGTGCATCTTAAATATTCTATCCACAATATTTAAAATCTGGTTTTCACATATTTTAAAGCTATGGCAATGACCTGAGTACAATAATGCGCCTGTTACAAGGTAACATTTCACTGTCTTATCAGTGCTTGGGCAGGTACGTGACAAAGAAGCAACAACCTGTGTACTTTTTGACCTAGATCCAACTCGCATAGTTGTTTTACAGGCACTTCATGAACACTTGAAAGTTACGAGCTGGCTAAGGAAGTCTTGCTCTTTTAACAAGTACCTTGTATTTTTATAGCCAGAAATAAAATAGAGGAATTAATATTTTCTTAACACACACATAAATGAGACATGAGTTGGGGCATGCATATTTCGCGAAAAGATTCCGAGACCAGCTGAAAGGCAAAACAATGCAGCACCGTCTGTGTTCCGTGATTGGGTGAGTTTCTCTCAGGTACATGTCGATTGTAACAACACCAATCACAGTGAGTCCGTGCTGAATCAAACGCGTCCTGAGTGGCTCCGTCAAACAAGGCAACGGCTTCTCTTGCAGACGGCCGCCAATCACAAGGAAGAAACCGCTGGTGCGGGTATAACTTGTTGCAGTCTAGTAGACGTTCAGGTTTTTTCGCGAAAAATGCCTGCCCCTAGACATGAGTCATTTATTTGTGTAGATGCGTGTATGTGCAGAACGTCCCATATCTCAGCGTCAAGCCGATAACAGCTAACACGCCAGTCAATTACGGATCCACGCTCAGACCGGATATAAGCGTTTTTTGACTTCTTCCTGTGTGATTACCGCCGCGAGCAAAAGGTTTCCAAACATAGTTCTCACACCTTGGAAGAACTTGGAAGAACTGAAGATGCCAAACGCCCCTTGAAACGTGCCGAAAAGCGGTCGAAGAGCTCCGAAATGGCCTTCACCAATGCATCGCTTCTGATGACTAGGGACCGGAAAAATTCGCGGGTTCAATGACCTTTAGGATGAACTCCATAGTTCTAAGTACACTCGGTCAAATGTCACCCACTCATTGGCTGCTGTCTTGTGAGACGTCCCATCGTAGCAGCCTGTGATTCGATAAAGCTTTGGTCAGGTGTTTCTCATTGGCCCAGAGTCATCCAGGTGAGTTTTGAGCCAAATGCAGAGGCGGCACTGAGGTATAACTATATGTATTTTAGCCTATCGCGAAATGAATTCGCAAATTTTTCCGGTCTCTACTGATGACCAACATCTTCCCTGATGTGATCTTCAGACCTTGATCAAAAATATGGGGGATGTGTACTGGTTACAACAAAGTAAACCTCAATTCTGCAGCTTTTGGAAACCGATGCCCACCTTCTGCCCCACGCTGTATGCCCGGTGACCTTCTCGGCTGAGCCAAGGTCGCGGCCGCCTAAGTGCGCAGGCGAGCGGGAGATAAATATAACTCGCTTGCAGGCCGTACGCGAATTTCTCGTCCAAACACACCAGCACTCGTTGTCTCCGCCATGAACATTTCGTGGCTCGCTGAGGCAACGACTTTTCAGAGACGATAACTATGGGCATGCAGATTTCGCTAAAAGATTCCGAGACCAGCTGAAAGTCAAAACAATGTAGCACCGTCTGTGTTCCGTGATTGGGTGAGTTTCTCCCAGGTACCTGTCGATTGTTACAACACCAATCACATGAAGTCTGTGCGGTATCAAACGCGTCCTGAGTGGCTCGGTGAAACAAGGCGACGACTTCTCTCGCAGACGGCCGCCAATCACAAGGAAGATACCGCTGGTGCGGGTATACCTTGTTGCAGTCTAATAGACGTTCTGGTTTACTCGCGAAAAATGCCTGCCCCTAACAATAGCACATTTTCAAGCTGTTGACAAATACGCAGTAGAATTTATACGGAAAATATCTGTATACTTTTTTTTACACATAGTCCGTTAAAACATCGAAAACTACAAAACGACTGATTGCATTATCACGCGAATCACAACATTTGGGCTAATATCCGCCCTCCCCCCCCCCCCCCCCGGGTAAACCAAATGTGTAGCACAATACATATTACGCCGTGTTGACTTTAGAAATTTATCCAATGTCAGTTTGGAAATATTTTTACTGAGACAGTCAGTTGTTGTCCTGAATAAATAGACGCATATAAATCGTGAGAAAAAAAAATCTTGGCACTAGAAATAGAAAATAAAAATTTGGTTTTTCATTCAAATAAAAGAAGCCTGAACAATGTATTGCTGTCTCGTAGCTTAAGTTCCGTGTATATTTGCGATGTACGTGAAGTATAGATTGTTTTATGTGTTTGAAACGTCCAATTTGGTCGTAATTAAAAATTCCAAAAAATAAAGCATTGATAAAGTAGAAAAAAATGTAATCTTCGTTCATAGCATTGTGCAAAACATATTTTCCTAAGCTTCTGGCTTTTGTTGAAATTTCATCCTAACAGCGATTTGTAGAGACCGGAAAAATTCGCGAATTCATTTCGCGATAGGCTAAAATACAAATAGTTATACATCATTGCCGCCTCTGCTATTGGCTCACAACTCACCTGGATGACTCTGGGCCATTGAGAAACACCTGACCAAAGCTTTATCGAATCACAGTCTGCTACGATGGGACGTCTCACAAGATAGCAGCGAATGAGTGGGTGACATTTGACCGAGTGTACGTAGAACTATGGAGTTCATCCTAGAGGTCATTGAACTCGCGAATTGTTCTGGTCCCTAGCGATTTGTTAGTTTTCGTCGCTTGTGCTACGTGTGCTTGAATAAATGGTAAACAGAAATGGGTTTTACGCACTGCTGTTCAGCATCAGTCGTACAGCCAAGACTTTACAGCAGTTCCTAGCTCCTTGTGTAGGTTTAAATTTCAGGCATGGCGGGAAGTCGGCATCAAACCTGCCAACCTTTCCCCTTGGTAGTGACGTCACGGCCACACAGGGGCAGATCCAGGGAGGTGTCCTCCAGATTATCACACAAAAAAAAACATTACCAGATATGAAAGTCGGGGACTTATTTCCTAAAACATAGGACAATATTGACAAAACTCCTGCGCATGGAATCCCGAGCATATAATATCGAATATAGAATAGGCATATTGATGAATACCAACTTGAAAACCTAATTCTAAATTTTTTATGTAAAAAATTAAAAATTATAACAAAGCTAAAATCATTATTTTTAAAACGATTCAGATCAAGTAGAATACTTGGAGCACTGGTAAAAAAAACTGAGAGTAATGAAATTTTTGATGTGTTCCTCCACGAACGGGCATGAGTTCCTCCACGAACGGGCATGTGTTCCTCCACGAACGGGTATTAATTCCTCCACGAACGGGCATGTGTTCCTCCACGAACGGGTATTAATTCCTCCACGAACGGGCATGGTTCCTCCACGAACGGGTATTAATTCCTCCACGAACGGGCATGAGTTCCTCCACGAACGGGCATGGTTCCTCCACGAACGGGCATGGTTCCTCCACGAACGGGTATTAGTTCCTCCACGAACGGGCATGTGTTCCTCCACGAACGGGCATGAGTTCCTCCACGAACGGGCATGAGTTCCTCCACGAGTCCGGGTTACTGTTGTTGCGGTGGCTCTTGCGGAGGACTGGCGTGCGTGTTTGCAGACGAGATATGTCCAGCTTCGACCTGGCGATAAGATAGCGCGGTTATCGCGCGCACTCCACCTGCGAGGGGGACGGACCAGGTCTGTGCGATCGCGTGGCAGAAGTCACTGAAAAACTTCAGGCCTGAAGCAGAACTATCTGTACACATTCAATTAGAAACCGTATTTTTTGAAAGTGCCGTGAGTTGCGTGGCGAACAATCATACGATATCTACTATCAACTTATCAGCATGGCCACGATTATCTGGTATATTCATTGTGTAACAAAGTATACTAGTAGCGCATACACAAGTCCCACATTTATGATTGAACTAGAGTGGTCTTGACACGCTCATGAAAATATAGAAGGAGTGGTTCCCCAATCACGGGTAACCTGCTAGAGAATTTTACCTTGATATTCACCAATGAGCAATTAAAAATGCTTGGTTATGCAAAACACAATAATGGATGGCAAAAGTCCAATAGCATTGCCCCCTGGTGGGGCACTATCAGCCTCCTTTTCTATGTGTCTTCAATTGGACCCGTTACTAATACTTAGAGACCTGCAAAATTCGCGGTTTCGATGGCCTTCAGGATAGACTGCACATACCCCTGTACACTCAGGCAAATAACGCAAGTTCATTGGCTGCCGACTTGTAAGTCGTCTCAGCTGGTTTGTCTGTGATTCGATCCTTCTTTGGTTGAGGGTTTGTTTATAACTGGTTGAGATTCGTCCAGATGAGCAGTAAGCCAATAGCAAAATTATCTAAGAGGTATATGTGTTTGAATTCTGGCTTATCACCGAATGAAACCGCGAATTTTGCAGGTCTCTACGACTCTACGTAATACTGCATTTTCTTTGGCAGAATCAACAAGCATTTCCCTCCACTGAAGCATTGTCAGGTTGATCAAGTTGTTCAAAGTCATCGCTCTTTCCCGACACTTGTCTTAATTGAACGGTGAATAACTGGTCCAATTTTCTTATCTTTGCCATCTCTTCTCCTGATTTCATTGTTGCTTCTTTTGCCTTACGTCTTTAGAAGCCCCAGACTCCCAAATTCTTGTGCGATGTCTATGTCTATCTCCTTCACGATTGTCCATGCTGGCAATCAAACTATAACAAAATGACCTTGTCAAACCTGTAAGTCCTGAAGGGGGATTAAAGATTAAAATATTTTATACATAGTGTCCCATACTTTAAAACTAGGTATGCTACTTACATCTATACCTAATAACATTAATGAACCGCTTAAGTTAATATTCCAATTAAAAATGGCGGTCTTTGTTATACATTTGTCATATTTAAGTTATTTACATTCATAATTTAAAATGACTGCCATTTTGAAATGCTACTAATTTAGCAATCCATACCAAATTAAAAAATGTAAAGTTATTACTTTCGGTTAGTGTAAATAACCTATAAATACCTTTAACAAACAAATTAAATGTACAGTGTTTTAATATTATAATATAGGCATTACGCCTAGTTGCTTAGCTATTCGTATTAAACATTAAAAATATTTATCAATATTAACTTAAGAGTAAAAAAAATAATTAAAATACAATTATTAGCAAAAAACTATTTAACTGTTTATTTAATTGTCCTGGCCAACTATAGGCAGGGCAATGATGAAATTGCATCATATAAGTATTGAGAGTTCCGTCCGAATATTTTGAGGTTAGGTTTACACTGAAAAGACATCACTGCTAGCATGGATTCATTCTAATTAGAATAATAAAAAATTTTCACTTACCATGATGTTTCATATAACAGAGTCCAGGCAAATGGCTCTTGATAAACATTAAACGGGAAATACGCCATTGCTAAGCACATGTATGTCTGTAGAAGAAAACTACAAAAAACCATAAGACAAAAAACATTAATTAAGCAAAAATTGCTGTTGTCAACAGGATATATATATACACCACATAATATTCCATAACAGGAATATGGTCAACAAACAAAGAAAAATAAAGAAAAATTGGACTAAGAGAACGAAAAAAAAAAACCCACAAATGATGAATTGAACCCCAAAAAATTCAGCACAATAGTTGAAACGAGACAAAAACACAACAAAACGAAAAGACGAAACAAACACAATAGTTTTCCAAAACAGAAACAAGCCAGCACAACAGTTGAAACGAGACAAAACTCAACAAAACGAAAAGACGAAACAAACACAATAGTTTTCCAAAACAGAAACAAGCGACGTTTCCGGAACTGCTATCTGCTCCCGTCCTCAGGCAGAGACGCACATGGTACGGAAACACAGGTGCGACTGAGTAGGGGCTGGCCGCCGTTTCCTCATATGCTCGGCCGGGAGCGTGTGACAGCGATACCAGGAACTCTTACGTTCCCATAACTCGCTATGTGGTCACCAATAAAAATAGTGCAACCCCGTCACTTTGTTCGAATCATTGGAAACGACGGCGGGGCGCGATGTGTGCGATTTTAAGATTAAAGGTGGCTCACGGTCCAGAAAAAGAGTAGGGGCTGGAAAAATTAGGGTATTTATCAGAGAATGGACTACATCTTGCTCAGCCAATGGCAGACAAGCTGTCTCCCCATTGGCTGAGCACCATTGAGTTAAAAATAAGACGCCTGGGAAACAATTTGGACTTAAAACAGCATTCCGTTCTAAATATACTATTAAAAGTATTGTTACCAAGGTGAAACAGCCATAGAAAAATTACAAACCCACAATTTTATAATAATTATTATTTTAACTGTGTCGCCAAACTCTCGAATAGGCGGGCGTCGCTGCTTAAGTAGTCTGTGGCGCCCTTCTAGAACTGACGAGAGCAGCTGGGGCGAGTCGCGTCATCCCGTGCCGACCCGACGTCCGAAGCACCAAGAGTAGCGTTGCTTGCTCACCCGGCAGCCCGCGGAATTCCCAAGGCCGCTCAGCGATAGATAACGACGCCGAGGCAGGACAATGCGCGAGGATCGGGGGGGGGGGGGGGGGGGTAGTGACGACCCTTGTAATCGGGCCAGGCGTGCGTGGCATGCCTTACGTCAGCGGACAGCACGTGGCCGTGCAAGGCCGCCAGCCAGCTCCGAACTTGGCATCGCAGTCTGGTCTTTCGCGTTCGTAACAATAGTTTTAAAAAGTAATCCATTTCTGTTACCCAAACCGTTTGTAAAAATATTAAATTTAAAAAAAAAAGTTGTATTTCAAAAACACGTTGGTAGGTTTATGTATGAAATGCCCCACAAACGACTAAATTCTCGGCAAATGCCACCCGTTCATTGGCTGCTAAATTGGGAGACGTTACAACTCGCGATTCCTCAGTCTTTGGTTACGGGTTTATAACTGGAGTATGTTCCTCCATAAACAATACTATTGACTCTTCGCAAAACAGAACTACTGTATAAGAATTTGCATTTTAGCCTACACCTTGATAAACTCTAAAAATTTAAGAATATGTTTAAACGAAGTCTAAATAGCGTTGAAATTTTTTCTTGATTTTTGGGTAGATCCAATCTTTTAGTATGTATCTGAACCTCGTGCCGAATTTATAGTTGGGACAAGTAAAAAAAAAAAAATCTTCAAGTGAAGTGGAGTCCAAGTGATCTATTGAATCAAGGCAAAGGAAAGAAATGGCGGCAGGTAATCTGTTGCAAACCGCGATAGTTCATGCTCTGGACTGTACACGCATGCGTCCAGGCCGAAAGTAACAATTAAGACTGGAAGTAGTTCGGCACGTCCTCAGCGAAACTGCCGCCTCGCCCATCTCGCTCGTGATTGACAGTGACAAGACAAGTTGCTGGGAGAGAGTACAGTTGCGCGCAAGAACAGCACGGCTTGCAACACCTCACCGGCCGCCACTGCCTGAGTGGCACGTGACGAGGTCTCTGTAGCACGTGCCTCGCAGCCAGACACGCACGCACAACATGCACAACATGCACAACATGCACAACATTAACAACATGCACAACATGAACAACATTAACAACATGCACAACATGAACAACATTAACATGCACATCATGAACAACATAAACAACATGAACAACATGCACAACTTGCAAAACATGAACAACATGCACAAAATGAACAGCATGCACAACATGAACAACATGTACAACTTGCACAGCATTAACAGCATGCACAACATGAACAACATGAACAACATGCACAACTTAACAACATGCTCAACATGCACAACATTAACAACGTGAACAACATGCACAACATGCACACCATTAACAACATGCACAACATGAACAACTTAACAACATGAACAACATTCATAACATGCACAGCATGAACAACATGCACAACTTCCACAACATTAACAACATGCACAACATTAACAACATGCACAACAAACGTTCGAGTGGGACGCCAGATTTCAGGATGAGGTTAGATAATCTAATTTTTATATCACAAACAAAAAATAATAACTTTGAAATAAATGTGTTTTTGCACATACGCAAACTATCTTCCCCGTTGCCAGACTCATTAAAGAATGTATAAAGAACTTTCTTACACAGTTTCAGTGAAATAAAGCTTACCATGATTTCAGCCTACCTAACAGTGATCTTTAAGTAACGTTTAACTCCCCAAAGGCATTTTAATATACCTTAACTTTATTTTTCACTTTTAAAAAATTATAAAAAAGCAGACACATTTATTAAAGTACTGTCTGAAGGGAACGCCATACTAATGGCGCCTGACGAAGAAATAAAAACCTTGTTGGGGGGATGGAACTATTTTTGTACGAAGTCCAAATTGGCTTGATCCGTCTCTGCCTCCAACTATTTTTTTCAAATCGGTTCGAGTAATTTTCCTGGCCTTCGTGCAACGCGACGTGACTATAGACTAACAACGGCGTTCAGAAACGTGTGTCATGACGGATACAGCTAGCGCGTTTTTTGAGGTTAGAAAACCGCATAGCCTTTATAACGGCCTATTTTCGGTGTCGTAAGTTTATTTTATTTCATCACTACGTACCGAGTCAAATTACCAGGTTTAATTGAAATTTTTTTAAAGAAAACGTGTCATGTTGAAGTACAATATGTAAACAACCACAAACATCAGCTGATCATGACGGTTTGGGTGGGGAAATAACAAGCCGTTGTTGGGCCCGAGCGCAGAAGACAAGAGAATGTCAATAACCATGATTAGTGCTCGGACGTGATGAGCGCGGGGATTTTTTTTTTTTTTTCCCCGCGTGCGTCGGCGTCAGGTTGGCGACTCTGGCTCGGGCGTTATCGCGGGCCGCGCTCGGCCGCGCTCGGGCGCGAGGCGCGATAGTGTTGCGCAGACGTCCGCAGTCGCCGCACGTGTCCGCGCCTGCCAGCTGCTCGCAGTCCCGCTACGCGCTCCGCTCAGGTGAGTCCGCCGCCATCTTGTCGTCCTCCCGCGGCGCGGGAAGCCTTCTCTTCACAGACGAGAGAGCCAAGCGCCCGATCGTGCATCTTCGGGTTTTTTTTTTTGTTCATTGTAACTCATGATAACTAACGGTCAATTAGGTTAGGTTAGCTACATTATAAATACTTTAAAACATTGTGGACGGTTGATTTGGTTAGGATAGCTACATTAAATATACTGTGAAATCATGTAAACGGTTTCCTAGCCCTGGATAGCTACATATTAAAAACTTATTTTCTAAGCAACCATAAAATGATCTTACAGTATTTTTAATGTAGCTATACTTACCTAATATAACCAACCATCCACAATGTTTTAAAGTATTTATAATGTAGCTAACCTATCCTAATCGACCGCAAAATTTAATGCCACACCGGTTTATACAATGAGATAGAACGAGAGAAAAAAGCGAGCATGAACTTCGGGGAACTTCGGGTTTTGGCTCTCTCGTCTGTGAAAAGAACGCTGCCCCAGTGTTGCCAGGCGTACCGGAACTACCGTGTCCGTACCCGGTACCCGAGAACACCCGCTCGGGTACGAAAATAGTGTACAATGTTCACTTGGAACGTAAAACCGTCTTTGCCCTGACCGTAAAGTTTTTTTTTTAAGCAGCCTCGGCTACGTTGTATTACTAAGGATACCTCGAGATCCACAGGATGTAGGCTAGATGCTGCTAGTATCACGTAAACAGTAGGGTGGCGGAGATAGGATCAGAGATACATATTTCTCATTGAAAACAGTCTTGGCAACACTTAAAGCACAACACAGATTTACGTTCGCCATAATTATATTGCAGCTAATATTTACAATAATTGTGCACCAACCTTTAACCTGAAAATACCATTTTTCACCTGTGTCTGGAATAGAAGGTTATAAACCCCCCCCCCCCCCCCCTTCCCAAAAACCGAAAGTTTCACAGCCACCCAAAGACGCATTTTAAAACCTTTCGCGCGGTTCTCTTCGCAATAAAACCAATATTAAGTGCACTTAAACCATAGAAATGTTACGTTGTCACACTATTATAGGATTAAACAGAACAGTTTATATGATATTTGTACTAAAGAAGAACGCTAAATTTTGTTGCTTTCGTGCATTTTTTGTGTATGTGCCTGAATAACACCCGAACTGAAAACTTCTCGTACCCGAAAGTACCCGAATGTAGAGGCGAGTGTACCCGAATTTTGTGAACTATGGCCGGCAACACTAGTGCATCCCTTCCCTCACTGATTTTTCGAGTTTCAACTGTTGCCGATCATCCTAACCAACGATATAACGTGCTTTCCGTGCAGCAGAAAATATTTCAGCAACGTCTTAGCAATACGAAGTTACTCTGCTGAAAATTATGACGTATCTGCACCACTGTTTCAGTGGTAACGAGCACTGGAAAATTCCACGTGGTCTTCGGGCCACAGCTTTTTCTGACCACAGCTCTTGGGAATTGGATACCATGACAGACATACCTTCGCGCAAAGATCGTCGGCCAATGTAATACGATATCGAGCCTGAAAGGTCACCGATATTGACAGATTTTCGGAACCGTATACATGGCCCATAGAGCATATTCATCGACGAATCAGGCCGTAAGCGTAACATAAATCGCTATAACTGTTTAAATTGTTATAGCTAGTACTTTATAAAATATTTCATGTCGGTATATACTTTAGAAGCAGTAAATATAAATCAAAGAATTTCGTGCATTTATTGGACGGCAGAGTTAACTCCTGGCACATGTTTACGCAAGGCTTTACATCAATGATTCGTCACGCACTACACACGACACCGCATAAATTCCGTAGGACTTGCGAATATTTCCAGACCCCAACTCTATGTAGTCGATCCCAGCAATTGACTTGTTAAAGACATTTGTGCTGCGTAACATACCTATGCGATTTCAACAGGTTAGAGAAGATTGGCCGCATGTATTCAGAGGCGGATACTTTTCACCAACCTCAGAAGTGTAAAAGACACGATGGATTGAAGAAACTTCTCACTTGGGTTAAAATTATTTTAAATAATTATCAGATACAAATATAACAATGTAATAATTTATTTTGGATCTTATATTTCGACCAAGTTATTAGTACCTGGAATTAAAGTATCGTTCCCCCAGTTTTATTGGGACGGTGGTATTCAGACTTCCGTTGCGCCACCCAGAGGACACTGTATCCGCCGTTGCGAGTCACCGTTGTTTAGTTTGAGAATTCTTGTTGTTCGTGTGCAGTTGTTATCTCTCCTGTAGTAGCTCGTCAAGAGATGCCAAAGGAGAAATGGGTTAGGTTTACTTGCGAACAAACTTAAACAGTTTGGTGTAAGACACTTTTTTATTAGAACAAGATTTACAGATGACAACAACAACAACAACAAAGTTATACCAGTCGTCAAACCTCCACACTCATGTTCACTGGTTTCGGTGTCTAATGGTCCGTCTTTATTACCAGCTGACTAGCCTTCCCAGGAAACAAATTTAGAACTGTCTGAATTCAAGCTTGCTAGCCTCGTAGGTGGTCGCTTTGTCCGTCTGGACTCGTTCTATTGTTCGACCAGGCCACAGGCAACCCAGGCAACCAGGCAACACAGGCAACCGTATACCTGCTGCTTCAGGGGAACTGTTTGTCCCGTTCCTGCACGTGGTGACGTCAGCGTGGAGGTCTGGTGGCTCACTAGCGAGTTCGGGGGAGCTGAATTGTTGGCCCTAGGAAGGGCAGCCTTTCAGGATTTTTCCGACAGTAGTGTTTTTGAAAGGTTGTTTGAATTGTTGCCCCTTGGATGGGCAGCCCTTCAGGATTTTTCCGACAGTAGTGTTTTTGCAAGGTTGTCTGAATTGTTGCCCCTTGGATGGGCAGCCCTTCAGGATTTTTCTGACAGTAGTGTTTTTGAAAGGTTGTCTGAATTGTTGCCCCTTGGATGGGCAGCCCTTCAGGATTTTTCCGACATTAGAGTTTTTGAAAGGTTGTCTGAATTGTTGTCCCTTGGATGGGCAGCCCTTCAGGATTTTTCCGACAGTGGTTAGTTTGTGAAGCGACTGGAAGGGCAGCCCTTCCAGTATCTTAAAATGTGTCTATTTTCGTAATTTTATAATCCTGAATTGTTGCCCCTTGGAAGGGCAGCCCATAAGGATTTTTCTGACAGTAGCGTTTATGAAAGGTTGTCTGAATTGTTGCCCCTTGGATGGGCAGCCCTTCAGGATTTTTCCGACAGTGGTTAGTTTGTAAAGCGACTGGAAGGGCAGCTCGTCCAGTATCATAAAATTTGTCTATTTTCGTAATTTTATAATCCTTAATTGTTGCCCCTTGGAAGGGCAGCCCATCAGGATTTTTCTGACAGTAGCGTTTTTGAAAGGTTTTCTGAATTGTTGCCCCTTGGATGGGCAGCCCTTCAGGATTTTTCTGACAGTGGTTAGTTTAGGTTAGGTTAGGTTAGGTTAGATTAGGTTAGGTCAGTTTACAAACGAACTACTGTCAGAAAAATCCTGAAGGGCTGCCCTTCCAAGGGGCAACAATTCATTCGCCCCGCGAGTTCGCGCGCACTCCCGTGAAGCGCTGCGTCTTAGAAACTCCACGTCGACAAAAAAAAAAAGGTCCGCATTAACGACATAAAATAAACTCCCAAGTCTAGAAACAACAACATCTCAAGGTCACCCCAGAACGTTGACCAGCGTGCATTATGATTTATGCGAGATTGACTTAAGAAATTCAAATGTGTGAAGTACCTTTCCTCTAAATTGATTCATTAGAAAAATTATGGTCGTTTATTCTTTTGTCCCCTGTCCACGCATCTTTTGAAGTGAAAACTTCTATAGGAAGGTTTGGATAGGGAGTAAATTCCTGTAAGTCGTCATTGATATGGTCACGTGACGTGAATGTATATGCATATATGTATGTGTATGTATATGTGTGTATTTGTATATATATACACACACACACACACACACACACACACACAGTGGTGCGCGCGCAGCCAGTACGCGTCTTCAGTCCCTGTACATCAGTGCTGTGCATATGTGAATCGAATGTGTGTTTACAGTGTTCAAATTGTGTTTTTGTTCAATTTTTATTTTAAATCTTAAGCATACGATTACTGTGCAGTAAAAAGTGAGTATAAAATATATTAATATTCTCATTTAGATATATATGTTTGAATAACGAAGAAAACGGAGTCTTTGTAGCAATATAACCTAAAAATTAAGAACATCATTATTTATTTTTTAATACCTACAATTACAATGCAATGCGTATTTTATAGTAATTTAGGAGTTATTTCACTAACGTGATAAAACAAATTTATTGTGTGATAATATTTTTTCGTAAAAATTGCGAAAAAGTCTCTGATTTTTATCAAAAAATATTTTCTTATGTTACGCAATTATTTTTACAAAGTTAGTATTTATTATTTCAAATTATATTTGTATTTTCATAATTCTATTATTAATATTAATAATAGTTACTTCTATTATTATTATTATTAATTCTATCATTTGAAGTTTAGGAAAAAATGTTGTGTACATTAAGTATATTGTTATTCTCTCTGAATATCTATTTTTAATATTTTTTAGATCCTCGATTTTGTGTGGAAAACGGAGTCTTTGTAGCAATATAACCTAAAAATTAAGAACATAATTATTTTTTTAATACCTACAATTACTAGGCAATGCGTATTTTATAGTTATTTATGAGTTATTTTACTAACGTGATAAAACCAATTTGTTGTGTGATAATATTTTTTCGTAAAAATTGCTAAAAATATGTCACTTCTGTCGGCAGTCCTTATGACTGCTTTGAAATTTTTTTAAAGCAATAATTGATTTTTAAGACTTTTAAATTACGATATTTTTCATGGCTTATCTTAGACCGATATTTAAATCATAGCACTAAGAATTCGGGATATGTTTTTACGTTAACACTTAAACTATTTTATATAACAAATTACTGTTGTTTTCGTGTTCTTTAGATGAGCTTATAAGTTCGTAGTACAAATTGTCACTACAAATTTAAAAAAAAGTTAGTAAGAATAATTATCTTAATAAAGCTCTGGGTCTTGAATAAAAAATTTCTTAGCGTAATTTTGTTTAGTATGAGAAACAAATTGGTATGGAGCCAATAATGAATGGAAATTATTTTGTTACGAGAAGGTCGCGAAAGAAGTCTGTAGCACGTAGATGTCAAAGTTGTATCAAAGTTGCAGGGAACATTTCTAACTCATTTAAAGTGCATCCAATGGCTAGATTTATTGTAGTCGTGTCAATCAAAATGTTTATTTTCCTAATGCAACCATTTGGACATGTAATATAGTAATATAGTGACAATGACTGCATACACACCAGGCCATTTAAAACTAAAAGAGTATCTACAGTTTTCATGAAAATGTATAACTTAGGAGAGTAACATGAATGCAACCTATTTTTGTTAATCATTGCCGGCTTAGTAATAACCACTGATAAAGATTGTATCTCAGGTTTTCTGCGTGTATGCAATAACAAATTGACAATCCTTATTTCTAGGGACACCTGTATTTCGCGAATACATTTCGTGTCAAGGTATTTCACAAAATACTGTAGCTTTTCTCCTGTGGTTATTGGCTGAGGTCGGTGAGAGGTGTCGTCCCGCTCTTGACGGGGCCAATGAGAATGTAGTCACCGTACTGCTGCACGCTCACAATTTGCCATGACTCTTAGAAAAAGCTACAGTGTTTTGTGAAATACCTTGACATGAAATGAAATCGCGAAATACAGGTGTCTCTACTTATTTCCTGTGTAAAGTGGGATGATATTACAAACTACTGTAATGTTAAATTTACTACTTTCCTTAAACAAATTACTATGGAGGAACATATTGCTTTCGCTCGTGTATTTTCTAAAACAATAGGATCGATTAACCGAACCAGATTAACAGAGTTTCCGTTTTATCCGAGCCGACATGAGTCACAATACCAGCAAACATTGTTTAAATATTTGCTCGAGAACCTAGAAAAGAATCCATTTGTTGTCGAAATCCTCAATAAAATTGTATTCAAAGATGCCATTCACAGGTTGGGTTAATCATGGAGTGACGTGAAAGAATCCACATTGAAGCAAAGGTGGGAAAACCGAGACGTTATTGTTATATCAGTGTTATCCGAGATTTTTATTATCCCGGTTTGCGGCGTCCCATCAATATTCTACTTATATTTATACAAAAATCTTTTTTTTTTAATCTAATTTTTTTCAGGAAGCTTGGATCTCATTATAATCCGTTTGGACTTTAAGGGGCCCGCCTCGTTAGGGTTGTATCTGTGTTATTGTGGCGGGATAATAAGAGCGACGCTCGCTGGTGCTTCTAGCGCGGTATCGCCTCTAAGCACAAGGCTCTGAACTGATGCGTGGTCTTTCTTCTCTTCGTCTCAGGATAATTGTGAAATTTGAGCGGTCACCGTAACATTATATGGCCGAGAAATGAAGATAAAGGTGTAATGCAAGTCCTTTCAATGCTTTCAAGAATCTGTACGGGTTGTTTTACGCCAAAAAAAATTACTCTGAAAATATGAGTTTTAGCCATTTTAACTCTTATAAAAATACAGTTTAAAAACTTAATCCGAAATCAAAAGTACTTTTCGGCCCTCGGCGAACTCTTAAATGCTTTTAGTAAGCAGACCCCACTCGGATATCTTGAGTAGTTTTGAAATCGCGTGTGTTTTTCCTGAAGCTCTGCGCACCGCGTGTGTGCCCGGGCAGGCGGAGCCCTTAAGACATATACATTCTGTCTTTGTTCATGAGAGCCTGAAGTTACAGTATGAACCACGAAGTGAGACATCATGCATAAGTAGAGACCTGCAAAATTCGCGGATTCATTCGGTGATAGGCTAGAATTCAAACACATATACCTCTTAGGGGTCGTCCATTAATCACGTGATGTTTTTTTTAGCAAATTTTTAACCCCCCCTCCCCCCTAGTGATTTGTGGTGAGGTTTCAGACTACCCCCCCCCCCCCCCCACCAATAAATCACGTGTATTTTTTGGTACAAAATATTTTAAAAAATTTTAGAATATTATCTTTAAATATAGGTATAATCTAATGTAATTCTGGAAAGTTAAGCACAGAGATAAAAATGTCCAGACACACATTAAGGTTGCAGGTTTATTCTCACTGGCATAAAAATAATAAAGGAAAGGCTTATATGTGATATACGCATGTATTCGGCGCCAAAATCACAGTCTTACTAGCGACTGGCAAGCCGAGCCGGGTGGTTCATGTTGCGGCAGGCGGGGATATTGTTGCCTGGCTACGGCGAGTCAAGGTCACGCGTCCCTTTTCGGTTTATTGAAATCGCGCGAAAAAATAAATACACGTGATATCTCTCTACACCCCCCTCCCCCCTTGTGATATTTGGTGTTTTTCCCGACACCCTCCCCCCCCCCCCCTTTTCGAGCCTCACGTGATTAATGGACGATCCCTTAGATAATTTTGCTATTGGCTTACTGTTCATCTGGACGAATCTCAACCAGTTATAAACCCTCAACCAAAGAAGGATCGAATCACAGACAAACAAGCTGAGACTACTTACAAGTCAACAACCAATGAACTTGCGTTATTTTCCCAGTGTACAGGAGAATGTGCAGTCTATCCTGAAGGCTATCGAAACCGCGAATTTTGCAGGTCTCTATCCATAAGGAAAGCAGTCTTCAAACGCTTGTTTCTGTAACGCCCGTGGTTGGGCAACATGAGGCATATCGACAGCCATCTAGCAACGTAACAAGGAAACCAGGCAGGAAAACTGCCTGTCGCTCAAGTGACGTGCGCGCATAACCGCTTACGTGACCATACAGGCGATACAGGAAAAAAACATCGCGACGTCGAAAACTAATCAAGATATCCCAGTGAGGTCTGCTTACGAAAAGCATTTAAGAGTTCGCTGAGGGCCGACATGTAGTTTTCATTCCGATTTCCGAACTGTAATTTTAGAAGAGTAAAAAAGGGTTAAAGAAGTGTTTTCAGAGCAATTGTTGGGCGTAAAACAACCAGTACATATTCTTGTAAGCACACAAGGGAATTTCCTTATACCTTTATCTTCATTTCTCCGCCATATAATGTTACGGTCACCACTCATATGCACGACGAGAAGACTGCGCGCCAGTTCAGAGCCTTGCGCTTAGAGGGGACACCGCGCTAGAAGTACCAGCGAGCTTCGACCTTATCATCCCGTTTCACTAACACACACACACACACACCAACACACACACACACACACACCTGGCTAGCCCTTCAAAACATAATAGCCCCTATCACATAGACGTTTTACTTAACTGTAATTGTTATTAATTCAAAATTTTCACCTGACTGCTGTTTTTAAATTGTATTAATCGACTACTAATTGTCGGGGCCATGTTTTTTTTTTTTGCGAAAAGTTTTACAGACAAGGTGTGTGTTTAAACTTGGTGGCATTGTCTGTGTTTCGTGGTTGGCTGGGTTTATTGCAGGTTAATGTCTGCAGCCAGCACGCCAATCACAGCCATCCAGTGCGGAAGCAAACGCGTCCTGATTGGCCCGGCCGCCAATCACGAGGGAACTTTCGCTAGCGCTGGCATGTCTTATTCAGTCTAATGAGCGAACCTTTTTTTTTTTCGCGGAAAATTCATGTCCACCGCTGATAGTTTATTTCAAATATTTTTTTTAATTATTTTGTATAATAATGACGTGTCTTTCGCAATTCACTTATTTTTTACATGAAGTTTTGTAATAAGACGAGTAGTATATAATAGGGGCTCCGGAAACAGGCGCCAGGCGGCGGTGCCTGAGGTGCCGACCGCCATCTTGGATATGTGACGTCACGGCGGCAAAAATTCCTCAAAATTCCTCAAAAACGACTCAAAATGACTCAAAAATTGCCGTTTTAAGAAAAAATTTCCCGTTTTCGAGGGAAAATTTCCCGTTTTATTCCGTAAAAATCCCAGCGGCTAGAAATGTCCTGATAGAGGCTGTTAGGCATCCTTAACTCAAGCCTCAGTTAAGCCTCTATCAGGACTTGACCTCGACGGCCATCTTTATCCGGGGACTGGCTTCTGGCTGTGGTGCCGTGTGCCGAGCCACATCTCTGACGTCACGTCCATCTCTGACGTCACGGCGGCCATATTGGATGTGCGTAACGGGACCAAGCGTAACGGGACTCAACGTAACGGGACAAGTAGATCACGGCGGCCATTTTGGATCCGCCATCTTTAAATTGAGCGCCCCACTCATTATGACGAAATTTTTGTCTCTGTCGCCATATTGACTTTTTTCTGTTCCATCTTGGATACCGTCGACTTTGTTTCTGTTGTTTGTTCCCAGATAGCGCCAGCGGCGCTCTTGATTTTTTTCTGTTCCACTGGAGGCCGCCATCTTGGATACCGTCGAATATGTTTCTGTTGTTTGTTCCTAGAGAGCGCCAGCGTCGCTCTGTCTCGTCACATAAGGTCGATGTTCCATTACCTACCATGGCTATTATAATTCTTATCGACATATTAATTTTTTTTTATAAAAAATATATCGGAAGCGCTGTGATTCGAACCAGCGCAGCTCTGATCTCTAGGTTGGAAAACATAAGCCTTTAACCGCTCAGCCATCGAGACATTTACCAGACTGAAAATTAAATAAGGTAAGTTATATATAAAAATAACATGCATATTTGGACTTGTAATTTTTTTTTAAGTTAAAGTAATAATAGCACCATCTGTTCGAGACAGAACCACCATCTTGTATTAAGATGTAACTGTTGCAATTATCGTTATGGCCGCCATCTTGAAAATCCATAATTTTAATGCTAGAGATGAGGGAAAAATTCCAAAATTAATCAATAAATTAACTTAATAGAATTCTGATTGATTATATCGATTCCCGTCCTTGGTTTGATACCCGATCGATGCAATAATGTTTAATTTTATGTAAAAAATAATAATTTCAATAAACCATGTTCAACATTCGTAAAAAAACTCTAAATCCTCTACGACCATCATCCTATCAGACATCAAGACCACCATATTGGAAATGCGTAATTTTAATGCTAGAGATTCGAGAAAAAGTTCAAAATTCATTAAATAAATTTGTAACCTATATACTTAGGTCCTTGGTTCGATCCCTGGCCGATACAAAACAACTTTAATATTTTAAAAAAGTACCACTAAAGTGGCAGGTTTGAGAAAATAAAAAACACCACAAGTTCTTTTAAAAAACTTTTATTACATAAGTACTACACTACTACAAGTACAAAAAAAATACACAGACAAATTACTAAAGCCTTGTGGATTCCTTGATTCAAACAGTCTTCTTAATGGATGAAGAGTGTCTTTTACATGTTCGTAAATGTCTATCCAGTCTATCAGGTCGACATATTGGTACACCACAATTTTCACACAAAGACGAATTATCGACTTCATTAAAAAGACAGTGTTATATTTCGTGTCGTTGTGCACTTTGAATATTTGCCAATGTTTTGTTACAAAATATACAGCTTGATTCCGATGAATGTACAGCCAGTGTATCACAATTCCTGAGGTGCCGTTTTAATCTTCCATATTGTACAAACTTGCTTAAACACCTGTTGCACTGATATTTAATACGTTCAGAGTTATTACTACAATCGTGTATTACATGATCCCGTAATTCCAAGTTTTTGATCTTCTCACAGTACGTGCAGTCAGGTGATGGAACACCGCTGGATGCTCCTTCCTTCATCAATGGCACTGGAATTGTTGACAACCATTGTAACACTGCTGACATGTTAATTTCTGAAGCCGTTGAGGTCTGCTCTGCAGAAGATGTTGCACGCGTTGAAATCTCCTGCTGTGCTGAGAGAGCAGGTGTAGCTGTAGAAACCGTTGTCATCGTGCTCTGCATTGATGATGGTAGATGTTCGATCCAGGTTGATGTAGATAGTGGTAATGATGCCATCGAGTTCTCAAGAATAGCTAGATACCGGTCTATTATGTTATACAAGTCTAACTATCCGATCCGTTCATCACCGCAGCCAGAGACGGACTGAAGTTCATATCACCAGGGTCTCACTTATATAGTCTCATCAGCTGGTACAACACATGAGTCAACTTTCTCGGAGCATTTTTTATAATGAAGATGTAAGCTATCAAGATGTGAAATCAGTTTATTGCACTTATTGCACTGAAATTGTATTCTTTTAACATTATTAGAACAACTGCTTATTTCATGTCTGCGAGCATTTGAGGTGATAGTAAATGATGCGTCACAGTATTTGCACCGACGCAATGGACGTTCTTCATTAGTGGAAGTATCCATTGCTGATGATGAAACTTCGGATGATGGTGGTATCACATCTGTTGAAATATCCTCCAATATTGACGTCGTCGTCGTTGCCAACAGGATCTGCTCCAACATCGTCGGCGCTGACGTCATGGTTCCTGTAGTCGATGGCACATCCTCCATCGAGTTCGACGTTAAAGTCGGTAAAGATGCCATCGAGTTCGCAAGAACAGGTAATTACGCGACTTGTGCACCAGAAGAAACAAACTAGGCGATCCTTACACCACCGAAGTCAGTAACAAACTGAGCGTCCTGCTGTCTAGGACTCGTTTATATACATGAACCGGTTGGAATAATACGCTAGTCAAATCAAGAACAATTTACTAAAATACTAGAGTCAAAACAACATTAAAAATAGAAGGACCATCAACGAAAAGGCAGCACATTTGGAAGCACCGACAACGAAGAGGCAGCACATTTGGAAGCACCGACAACGAAAAGGCAGCACATTTGGAAGCACCGCCAACGAAAAGGCAGCACATTTGGAAGCACCGACAACGAAAAGGCAGCACATTTGGAAGCACCGACAACGAAAAGGCAGCACATTTGGAAGCACCGACAACGAAAAGGCAGCACATTTGAAAGCACCGACAACAAAAAGGCAGCACATTTGGAAGCACCGACAACGAAAAGGCAGCACATTTGGAAGCACCGACAACGAAAAGGCAGCACATTTGGAAGCACCGCCAACGAAAAGGCAGCACATTTTGGATGCACCATCATAAAGGCAGCATATTTTGGAAGCACCATCGAATAAGGAAGCACATTTGGAAGCTCCATCAACAAAAAAAGGCAAAAAGGAAGCACAAGTTACGAGATCTAAGTCTTAGTTAGAAATCAGAATACAATAAATAAAAACATTAAATTCTTATAATTTAAATTATTTATTTTATTTCTTTACATTATACAAATGCAAGTAAAACAAGCCATTATTGTATGTAGCCCGCTTTCCTCAGTTCATTGAGTATGAAGGATATTTCTTTGATGCACGAATAGTTTCCTGCACAAAGCGAACCATGTAGAAGTCTTAGCCGGTCAACCAATATGTTTGGATCTTTCCATGATGTGTAATCATTCTCTTCTACCACCATCTTCCTTGCACGTTTATAATAAATATTATGATCTCTGGCGTCTTCCGTTTTACCACCAAACTCAGGGTAACTTTCACTTTTGAGACGGTGATCATCACAAGCTTGATCAGATTTATTTAATATATCACGTCGTTTCCATCGTTTCGGTCTCAGGACACCGCCACATTCTTCGATCTTGTCAGCTTTAGGTGCTTCATGATAGTCTATGTCTTTGTCAACAGCTTCAGAGTCACTGTAACAATCACCGTAGAAGGAATCGTCTTCACCCAATTTACCGTGATAATTCGATGTTGATGATGTTGAAGTGTCTTCATCGTCTTCATGCTTCTTTTTTAGGAGTCCATCATTTTTACAAAGTAGGAAAGATCTACTTGAATTCGACTGGAATATATTCTCACTTTTCACGTTAAGGATTCTTCCATTGTCTTCATTCTTCCGTAAATCATCAACCTCCTTCAATTTAAGTTCTTTGTCGAGATCAGAAGAGCCAAGAAAATTATTGTCGTAATGCAGATCACCTTTCCTTAGTCTAGTAGATTCATCGTTGTCCTCTAGCTTGTACGCAGGCTTGGCGTTACAAGTTCTGACATGTCTTTTTAGGCTCTCTCTCCGCGTAAACGACTTGCTACATCGAACACAACTTATCATATTGCGCAGTGGATTTTTAACACAGCCATTCTTCTCGTGTTGTCTTTTATTCTTTCTCAAGATAAACTCTTTGCTGCAAAACTTACACCTATGTTCTTTCGATACAGCGTCAGATCCCAAATCGGAATTCATATTAGTTACTGAGACTAATGCCAGATACCAATTGAGTGTTTTAAATTAGATCCAATACTTAAATAGAATTCTTTTCATATTTCATCAGCGAGAATTAATATATCTCATGCAAAAGTACTTTATGCATGTAGTTCTGCTTTTCAACAACAGATGTCGCCACATGTTGCTTGCAGGTAAATAATATTTAGTTCTTTTATGCGGGATGCAGGATACTCACTAACGATCGCAAAAGAAGGATGGCTTCGCTAGACTCCAAGGAGAAGGAAGTCAGTCCTTCCTGTTAGTGCTTCTTAGATTTCTCAGAGATTATTATTTGACTGAGAAATGATATTTTTTTTTTAATTTCCACCTGATAAAAATATTACAAGTGTTGATTAAGTAGCAGAATTCACTAATTAAATGTAACCTTAAATAAATTAACATGACTCATTAAATAAAAAATATCCTTCATGAAGAGATCAATTGCTCATCTGTAACCAGAAGCACACGGAGAAATCTATCAAAATATTGACAATAATAATCAGGAGCACACGGAGAAAACCATCAAAATATTGACAAGAATAATCAGGAGCACACGGAGAAAACCATCAAAATATTGACGAGAATATTCAAAAACACACGGAGAAAACAGCCACAAGTTTTCTTTGTTATCATAAAATTACAGAAAAAAAAAATTAATAAAAAATTTAAAATAAAAAAAATCACAAAAAAATCAAAAACTGCTTCTGGCTTGGACTAGAACTCTATCTTTGCTCAACAATGAGTAGTTCACAAGCTAGCAGAATCAGTTTTTGAATTTTTTGTGATTTTTTTATTTTAAATTTTTTATTAATTTTTTTTTTTTTTGTAATTTTATGATAACAAAGAAAACTTGTGGCGGTTTTTTCCGTGTGCTTCCGATTATTCTTGTCAATATTATGGTGGTTTTCTCCGTGTGTTCCTGAATATTCTTGTCAATATTTTGATGGTTTTCTCCGTGTGCTCCTGATTATTCTTGTCAATATTTTGATGGTTTCCTCCGTGTGCTCCTGATTATTATAGTCAATATTTTGATAGATTTCTCCGTGTGCTTCTGGTTACAGATGAGCAATTGATCTCTTCATGAAGGATATTTTTTATTTAATGAGTCATGTTAATTTATTTAAGGTTACATTTAATTAGTGAATTTCTGCTACTTAATCAACACTTGTAATATTTTTATCAAGTAGAAATTTAAAAAAAAATTAATTTCTCAGTCAAATAATAATCTCTGAGAAATCTAAGAAGCACTAACAGGAAGGACTGACTTCCTTCTCCTTGGAGTCTAGCGAAGCCATCCTTCTTTTGCGATCGTTAGTGAGCATCCCGCATCCCGCATAAAAGAACTAAATATTATTTACCTGCAAGCAACATGTGGCGACATCTGTTGTTGAAAAGCAGAACTACATGCATAAAGTACTTTTGCATGTGATATATTAATTCTCGCTGATGATATAAGAAAAGAATTCTATTTAAGTATTGGATATAATTTAAAACACTCAATTGGTATCTGGTATTAGTCTCAGTAACTAATATGAATTCCGATTTGGGATCTGACGCTGTATCGAAAGAACATAGGTGTAAGTTTTGCAGCAAAGAGTTTATCTTGAGAAAGAATAAAAGACAACACGAGAAGAATGACTGTGTTAAAAATCCCCTGCGCAATATGATAAGTTGTGTTCGATGTAGCAAGTCGTTTACGCGGAGAGAGAGCCTAAAAAGACATGTCAGAACTTGTAACGCCAAGCCTGCGTACAAGCTAGAGGACAACGATGAATCTACTAGACTAAGGAAAGGTGATCTGCATTACGACAATAATTTTCTTGGCTCTTCTGATCTCGACAAAGAACTTAAATTGAAGGAGGTTGATGATTTACGGAAGAATGAAGACAATGGAAGAATCCTTAACGTGAAAAGTGAGAATATATTCCAGTCGAATTCAAGTAGATCTTTCCTACTTTGTAAAAATGATGGACTCCTAAAAAGGAAGCATGAAGACGATGAAGACACTTCAACATCATCAACATCGAATTATCACGGTGAATTGGGTGAAGACGAATCCTTCTACGGTGATTGTTACAGTGACTCTGAGGCTGTTGACAAAGACATAGACTATGATGAAGCACCTAAAGCTGACAAGATCGGAGAATGTGGCGGTGTCCTGAGACCGAAACGATGGAAACGACGTGATATATTAAATAAATCTGATCAAGCTTGTGATGATCACCGTCTCAAAAATGAAAGTTACCCTGAGGTTGGTGGTAAAACGGAAGACACCAGCGATCATAATATTTATTATAAAGGTGCAAGGAAGATGGTGGTAGAAGAGAATGATTACACATCATGGAAAGATCCAAACATATTGGTTGACCGGCTAAGACTTCTACATGGTTCGCTTTGTGCAGGAAACTATTCGTGCATCAAAGAAATATCCTTCATACTCAAGGAACTGAGGAAAGCTGGCTACATACAATAATGGCTTGTTTTACTTGCATTTGTATAATGTAAAGAAATAAAATAAATAATTTAAATTATAAGAATTGAATGTTTTTATTTATTGTATTCTGATTTCTAACTAAGATTTAGATATCGTAACTTGTGCTTCCTTTTTGCCTTTTTTTTGTTGATGGAGCTTCCAAATGTGCTTCCTTATTCGATGGTGCTTCCAAAATATGCTGCTTTATGATGGTGCATCCAAAATGTGCTGCCTTTTCGTTGGCGGTGCTTCCAAATGTGCTGCCTTTTCGTTGTCGGTGCTTCCAAATGTGCTGCCTTTTCGTTGTCGGTGCTTCCAAATGTGCTGCCTTTTCGTTGATGGTCCTTCTATTTTTAATGTTGTTTTGACTCTAGTATTTTAGTAAATTGTTCTTGATTTGACTAGCGTATTATTCCAACCGGTTCATGTATATAAACGAGTCCTAGACAGCAGGACGCTCAGTTAGTTACTGACGTCGGTGGTGTAAGGATTGCCTAGTTTGAGTCTTCTGGTGCATAAGTCGCGTAATTACCTGTTCTTGCGAACTCGATGGCATCTTTACCGACTTTAACGTCGAACTTGATGGAGGATGTACAATCGACTACAGGAACCATGACGTCAGCGCCGACGATGTTGGAGCAGATCCCGTTGGCAACGACGACGACGTCAATATTGGAGGAGATTTCAACAGATGTGATACCACCATCATCCGAAGTTTCATCATCAGCAATGGATACTTCCACTAATGAAGAGCGTACATTGCGTCAGTGGAAATACTGTGACGCATCATTTAATATCACCTCAAATGCTCGCAGACATGAAATAAGCAGTTGTTCTAATAATGTTAAAAGAATACAATTTCAGTTCAATAAGTGCAATAAACTAATTTCACGTCTTGATAGCTTACATCTTCATTATAAAAAATGCTCCGAGAAAGTTGACTCATGTGTTGTACCAGCTGATGAGACTATATAAGTGAGACCCTGGTGATATGAATTTCAGACCGTCTCTGACTGCGGTGATGAACGGATCGGATAGTTAGACTTGTATAACATAATAGACCGGTATCTAGCTATTCTTGAGAACTCGATGGCATCATTACCACTATCTACACCAACCTGGATCGAACGTCTACCATCATCAGTGCAGAGCACGATGACAACGGTTTCTACAGCTACACCTGCTCTCTCAGCACAGCAGGAGATTTCGACGCGTGCAACATCTTCTGCAGAGCAGACCTCAACGGCTTCAGAAGTTAACATGTCAGCAGTGTTACAATGGTTGTCAACAATTCCAGTGCCATTGAAGAAGGAAGGAGCATCCAGCGGTGTTCCATCACCTGACTGCACGTACTGTGAGAAGATCAAAAACTTGGAATTACGGGATCATGTAATACACGATTGTAGTAATAACTCTGAACGTATTAAATATCAGTGCAACAGGTGTTTAAGCAAGTTTGTACAATATGGAAGATTAAAACGGCACCTCAGGAACTGTGATACACTGGCTGTACATTCATCGGAATCAAGCTGTATATTTTGTAACAAAACATTGGCAAATATTCAAAGTGCACAACGACATGAAATATATCACTGTCCTTTTAATGAAGTCGATAATTCGTCTTTGTGTGAAAATTGTGGTGTACCAATATGTCGACCTGATAGACTGGATAGACATTTACGAACATGTAAAAGACTTACTTCATCCATTAAGAAGACTGTTTGAATCAAGGAATCCACAAGGATTTAGTAATTTGTCTGTGTATTTTTTTTGTACTTGTAGTAGTGTAGTACTTATGTAATAAAAGTTTTTTAAAAGAACTTGTGGTGTTTTTTATTTTCTCAAACCTGCCACTTTAGTGGTACTTTTTTAAAATATTAAAGTTGTTTTGTATCGGCCAGGGATCGAACCAAGGACCTAAGTATATAGATTACAAATTTATTTAATGAATTTTGAACTTTTTCTCGAATCTCTAGCATTAAAATTACGCATTTCCAATATGGTGGTCTTGATGTCTGATAGGATGATGGTCGTAGAGGATTTAGAGTTTTTTTACGAATGTTGAACATGGTTTATTGAAATTATTATTATTTACATAAAATTGAACATTATTGCATCGATCGGATATCGAACCAAGGACGGGAATCGATATAATCAATCAGAATTCTATTAAGTTAATTTATTGATTAATTTCGGAATTTTTCCCGCATCTCTAGCATTAAAATTATGGATTTTCAAGATGGCGGCCATAACGATAATTGCAACAGTTACATCTTAATACAAGATGGTGGTTCTGTCTCGAACAGATGGTGCTATTATTACTTTAAATTAAAAAAAATTACAAGTCCAAATATGCATGTTATTTTTATATATAACTTACCTAATTTAATTTTCAGTCTGGTAAATATCTCGATGGATGAGCGGTTAAAGGCCTATGTTTTCCAACCTAGAGATCAGAGCTGCGCTGGTTCAAATCACAGCGCTTCCGATATATTTTTCATAAAAAAAAATTTAATATGTCGATAAGAATCATAATAGCCATTGTAGGTAATGGAACATCAACCTTATGTGACGAGACAGAGCGACGCTGGCGCTCTCTAGGAACAAACAGCAGAAACATATTCGACGGTATCCAAGATGGCGGCCTCCAGTGGAACATAAAAAAATCAAGAGCGTCGCTGGCGCTATCTGGGAACAAACAACAGAAACAAAGTCGACGGTATCCAAGATGGCGGCCTCCAGTGGAACAGAAAAAAGTCAATATGGCGACAGAGACGAAAATTTCGTCATAATGAGTGGGGCGCTCAATTTAAAGATGGCGGATCCAAAATTGGCCGCCGTGATCTACGTGTCCCGTTACATTGTGTCCCGTTACGTTGTGTCCCGTTACGCTGTGTCCCGTTACGCACATCCAAGATGGCCTCCGTGACGTCAGAGATAGACGTGACGTCAGATATGTGGCTCGGCACCCGGCACCACAGCCAGAAGCCAGTCCCCGGATAAAGATGGCCGTCGAGGTCAAGTCCTGATAGAGGCTTAACTGAGGCTTGAGTTAAGGATGCTTAAGCCTCTATCAGGACATTTCTAGCCGCTGGGATTTTTACGGAATAAAAAGGGAAATTTTCTCTCGAAACGGGAATTTTTCCCTCGAAAACGGGAAATTTTTTCTTAAAACGTAAATTTTTGAGTCATTTTGAGTCGTTTCTGAGGAATTTTGAGGAATTTTTGCTGCCGTGACGTCACAAATCCAAGATGGCGGTCGGCACCACAGGCACCGCCGCCTGGCGCCTGTTTCCGGAGCCCCTATTATATACTACTAAGACGTCATTTCTAAATATTTTTTTCTTTGTAACATCAGGGGAAAAAACCATTTTGATAAATAACAAGGGGCGATTAGAGTTAACTTGTTAAAATATGTACTTACTCGGAGGAAGGTGCAGGTAAGAGGCTCGGAAGTGTATATTTTTAAAACAACAAATAAAATAGTACACGACTACAACCTATAATCCATAAGCCAAGCTACTTCAGACAATAGCCGTGAAAGCCTGCGAACATTATTGTTAGTAAATTTTTTTTTAAGTTTTTATGATAAATGTTTTCAATAATAATTCTTTTAAAAATTGTTATTAGTTCGGACGAACGTTTTCTGGAAGATTATTAATGCCTCCGACGGCATTATTTTTAATAAACTATTTAGCAGACGTACAGATGACAATATGCACAGTAAAGTGAGACTTTACGTAGAAATGTTTGGTTACTGATTTGCGTTTAATAAAAATTTAAAAATTTTGTGGCCATAAAGTTACGATGAAGCATCTTAAAAGAAATATATTGCAAAACATATCGGGATCGAAACCTGCCAAGTCGAAATTTAATGATATTTTCAATTGACAGATCCAGACGTGACGTTAGGTAAAACTACGGAACACAGGCAGTCAAACGCAGCAGTAGCAGACCTTTCCATCCGGGCTTGAAGCTTAGTTCGATAGTTTATCGAGCTCATTGTGAGACAGTTTATCGTTTTCAGAAAATCGAGTTCAGAATACACATTTTAGTGGCCAAGTCTACCGACGAAATTATTTTGTTGGACGTTTTGGTCATAGACGACGAAAATGACCTCAAAAATACATTCTAACACTGAATGCTCTCCGCGGAATTTTTCGACACCACTACAAGGATGTGCTCACGGTAGCCAACCAGTATCCCTGTTTCTAGGCATATCTGCTCTACGCTGCATGAAGGGTTAGATGCAATCGATACAAGCTTTGACCTTTGTCGAGTCTGGCCTTGACGACCCCCACTAATATGGGTCAAATTTAATGTTTCGTACTTTGACCTCTAGAGTTTTCACCCGAGCAAATGTTATGTATCCGAGTTAAATTTTTTTTATCATTCACTGTTTAATATCATAAATGGCACATAACAATCAAAACTAAATTAATTACTTAAAAAACTGTTGTAATGCTTAATGCATTTTAATGGCAGTTTTTTTTCCTTAGAAAATATACGCAAGGACAGTGCTGTATGTAGATATTTTGTTGTTTTTTTCTGCTTATAAGTATTTAGGGGCAGAAATTTTTCGCGAAAAAAAACCTGAACGTCTACTAGACTGCAACAAGGTATACCCGCACCAGCGGTTTCTTCCTTGTGATTGGCGGCCGTCTGCGAGAGAAGTCGTCGCCTTGTTTCACCGAGCCACTCAGGACGCGTTTGATTCCGCACTGACTTCATGTGATTGGTGTTATAACAATCGACATGTACCTGAAAGAAACCCACCCAATCACGGAACACAGACGGCGCTACATTGTTTTGACTTTCAGCTGGTCTCGGAAACTTTTCGCGAAATATGCATGCACCTACTTATATTCGTCGGCAGTGTAAAAACTGTAGTGATTACGTTATCTTTAAAAGATTTGTGCAATGGGAGTGCATGACTTGATGTAAGTTTTTGGACGTACGTCATTGCTAAGAACTTTTTCTGTTCAAGAAAAACTAATAAATAAAATAAATAAATAAAAATACCCAAAAAAGACAAAAAAACACACAAAATTAAGCAAACAATTGCTGTTGTAAACAAGGATATGAACACTACAAAATATTCCGAAACAGGAATATGGTCAACAAACAAAGAAAAATGTAGCCTACTAAGAGAACGAAAAAAAAACCACAAATGATGACAACACAAAAAAACATCATTTGTGGGTTTTTTTTTTCGTTCTCTTAGTACATTTTTCTTTGTTTGTTGACCATATTCCTGTTTCGGAATATTTTGTAGTGTTCATATCCTTGTTGACAACAGCAATTGTTTGCTTAATTTTGTGTGTTTTTTTTTTTCTTTTTTGGGTATTTTTATTTATTTATTTATTAGTTTTTCTTCAACAGAAAAAGTTCTTAGCAATGGCGTACGTCCAAAAACTTACATCAAGTGTAGTGATTACGTAATCGCTAAGCAAGCAGTGGCTTCGAGCGACGGAGATCCACTGGGCGCGTTCTGAAAGCCAGCCGAGCGCGTGAAACCCACTGCTGCGCGTTCAGAAACGCACCCGGGCGCGACAGCCGTGTCGCAGTGACATCACGTGACACGTCGGGGCGTTCGGCAGCCAATGGCGGCCGAGAGACCCGCTAGTTTCGCAGCGCCAATTGAGGAGGTTGCTGCAATAAGGGCCTATGAAACCATGGGCCCTTTTAGGGGGTGAATACAAAAATGAGTTCTGCACATCTTAAAACTCTATGGTTACAGACCGGAAAAATTCGCGAATTCATTTCGCGATAGGCTAAAATACAAATAGTTATACCTCAGTGCCGCCTCTGCTATTGGCTCACATTTCACCTGGATGACTCTGGGCCAATGAGAAACACCTGACCAAAGCTTTATCGAATCACAGGCTGCTACGATGGGACGTCTCAAAAGACAACAGCCAATGAGTGGGTGACATTTGACCGAGTATACGTAGAACTGTGGAGTTCATACTAGAGGTCATTGAACCCGCGAATTTTTCCTGTCCCTATCTATGGTGACTAAAGATTATCCAGAAATTTTAATTTGTTGTGTTGGTATGAAAAGTTTTATGTGATGATGTTATGGGCCGTTTTAGAAGAGAACCATTTTAATGATTGAAAGTTTTCAGATAAAATGATTACCTACTATTTTTGTGTGTTTGTGTATTATTAGTGAAGGAATATTATTCATTAACTTATGTATAGAGACCTGTAAAATTCGCGATTTCAAATCCCTAAAGGTTAGACTCCATGATTCTCTACGCACTCGTGCAAATTACATCTGCTGATTGGTTACCGACTCGTAACACCTGTTGACTGGAATGATCGTGATTCGCTAATTATTCTGTTAAAGATTTTTCATTAGCCCTGAATCCTTCAGATAAACTGTGGCCCAATCACTGAAGCAAAATAATGTCAAAAGTATTTGGACTATATCCTATCGCGAAATGAATCCGCGAATTTTACACGTCTCTACTTATGTACGTATGGGTTCGTTGGGGTAACTGTGCTCCGACTACATGTGTGCCAACAAGAAAACTTTGCACCTTGGTGTCTCGGAACATTGTTTTGGAGTATGGGCCCTTATTGCAGCAACCTCGTCAATTGTCTTCCCCGGCTGCGGCCTTCAGGCACTATTGCGACACGCGTCGACTTGAGACATCAGCGCTACCTTGACCGAGCGAAGTCCTCAGTGCCGGGATCACGATGACGTCACCTAGGGCGCAAAGGCTCCGCTAGAAGCTTCCCACGAAACTGCTGCCCGAGCCTCCTCACTAGCACGAATGGTCTTTTCTAGCGCCGGAATCACAATGACGTCCCCTAGGGCGCAAAGGCTCCGCTAGAAGCTTCCCACGAAACTGCTGCCCGAGCCGCCTCACTAGCACGAATGGTCTTTTCTAGCGCCGGAATCACGATGACGTCACCTAGGGCGCAAAGGCTCCGCTAGAAGCTTCCCACGAAACTGCTGCCCGAGCCGCCTCACTAGCACGAATGGTCTTTTCTAGCGCCGGAATCACAATGACGTCCCCTAGGGCGCAAAGGCTCCGCTAGAAGCTTCCCACGAAACTGCTGCCCGAGCCGCCTCACTAGCACGAATGGTCTTTTCTAGCGCCGGAATCACGATGACGTCACCTAGGGCGCAAAGGCTCCGCTAGAAGCTTCCCACGAAACTGCTGCCCGAGCCTCCTCAATAGCACGAATGGTCTTTTCTAGCGCCGGAATCACGATGACGTCCCCTAGGGCGCAAAGGCTCCGCTAGAAGCTTCCCACGAAACTGCTGCCCGAGCCGCCTCACTAGCACGGATGGTCTTTTCTAGCGCCGGAATCACGATGACGTCACCTAGGGCGCAAAGGCTCCGCTAGAAGCTTCCCACGAAACTGCTGCCCGAGCCTCCTCACTAGCACGAATGGTCTTTTCTAGCGCCGGAATCACAATGACGTCACCTAGGGCGCAAAGGCTCCGCTAGAAGCTTCCCACGAAACTGCTGCCCGAGCCGCCTCACTAGCACGAATGGTCTTTTCTAGCGCCGGAATCACAATGACGTCACCTAGGGCGCAAAGGCTCCGCTAGAAGCTTCCCACGAAACTGCTGCCCGAGCCGCCTCACTAGCACGAATGGTCTTTTCTAGCGCCGGAATCACGATGACGTCACCTAGGGCGCAAAGGCTCCGCTAGAAGCTTCCCACGAAACTGCTGCCCGAGCCTCCTCACTAGCACGAATGGTCTTTTCTAGCGCCGGAATCACAATGACGTCCCCTAGGGCGCAAAGGCTCCGTTAGAAGCTTCCCACGAAACTGCTGCCCGAGCCTCCTCACTAGCACGAATGGTCTTTTCTAGCGCCGGAATCACAATGACGTCACCTAGGGCGCAAAGGCTCCGCTAGAAGCTTCCCACGAAACTGCTGCCCGAGCCTCCTCACTAGCACGAATGGTCTTTTCTAGCGCCGGAATCACAATGACGTCACCTAGGGCACAAAGGCTCCGCTAGAAGCTTCCCACGAAACTGCTGCCCGAGCCTCCTCACTAGCACGAATGGTCTTTTCTAGCGCCGGAATCACGATGACGTCACCTAGGGCGCAAAGGCTCCGCTAGAAGCTTCCCACGAACTGCTGCCCGAGCCGCCTCACTATCACGAATGGTCTTTTCTAGCGCTGGAATCACAATGACGTCATCTAGGGCGCAAAGGCTCCGCTAGAAGCTTCCCACGAAACTGCTGCCCGAGCCTCCTCACTAGCACGAATGGTCTTTTCTAGCGCCGGAATCACAATGACGTCCCCTAGGGCGCAAAGGCTCCGCTAGAAGCTTCCCACGAAACTGCTGCCCGAGCCGCCTCACTAGCACGTGTGGTCTTTTCTAGCGCCGGAATCACAATGACGTCACCTAGGGCACAAAGGCTCCGCTAGAAGCTTCCCACGAAACTGCTGCCCGAGCCTCCTCACTAGCACGAATGGTCTTTTCTAGCGCCGGAATCACGATGACGTCACCTAGGGCGCAAAGGCTCCGCTAGAAGCTTCCCACGAACTGCTGCCCGAGCCGCCTCACTATCACGAATGGTCTTTTCTAGCGCTGGAATCACAATGACGTCATCTAGGGCGCAAAGGCTCCGCTAGAAGCTTCCCACGAAACTGCTGCCCGAGCCTCCTCACTAGCACGAATGGTCTTTTCTAGCGCCGGAATCACAATGACGTCCCCTAGGGCGCAAAGGCTCCGCTAGAAGCTTCCCATGAAACTGCTGCCCGAGCCGCCTCACTAGCACGTGTGGTCTTTTCTAGCGCCGGAATCACAATGACGTCCCCTAGGGCGCAAAGGCTCCGCTAGAAGCTTCCCACGAAACTGCTGCCCGAGCCGCCTCACTAGCACGAATGGTCTTTTCTAGCGCTGGAATCACAATGACGTCACCTAGGGCGCAAAGGCTCCGCTAGAAGCTTCCCACGAAACTGCTGCCCGAGCCTCCTCACTAGCACGAATGGTCTTTTCTAGCGCCGCAATCACAATGACGTCACCTAGGGCGCAAAGGCTCCGCTAGAAGCTTCCCACGAAACTGCTTCCCGAGCCTCCTCACTAGCACGAATGGTCTTTTCTAGCGCCGGGATCACGATGACATCACCTAGGGCGCAAAGGCTCCGCTGAGGCCTTACTTAAGGCGCTCGAGTTTGAAGTCGGAGATCGCAGAAGGGAGTACCAACTAAATGCAGTGAGAAGTACGGTCCCTAGGCAAAAAAAAATGACCTGGATAATAATTGAAAGCATCACTGCCTGTTTACTATTTAATTTTCCCGCTTGGCATTGGCTTGGTACATTGAATACAGAACCATTTACACAAATCTGCAGATCTAGATCTCGCATTAAAGAAAAAGACATCTAATGTAATCACTCATTACAACCACCATATTACGGGTAATTTTACAAACATTAAGAAAGCATTAGTTTTCCCTAACAGGTCCGTTGAATACAATCCTGGATGACGTAATTGTCTATAAATGTTGTTTAGGCACATTCCCAATATTTTGGTCGAACCGGTCTCTAGTTATGACGTAATTATGCGAGTCTAACATCCCGCACCACAGCAACGTGTTAAGTCTGGCTTGCAGTTTATGTAATTTCTCACGTAGCGTAAAAGAAAAAAAGGAGTAGATTTTAATTCGCCACATTACGATTCCAGATGCTAGCAAGATATGAATTTGAGTTTATGATTACTCAAGTCTCTCTGCTTGTTGTTTCCTTGAAAAACCAACCCGGCCTCTGGTTGTTAAAAACGGTTGTGTCGAGGCTTACTTGTAGTCTCGCAGCATGGTGGACGATAACCCGGGCTGGGCACTGGTCGATGCGTAGGTGAATGGAACAGCCTTTCCATTTTTGCAGTGGCGCAACACGCCATGCACCCGCGAGGCGAAGTCGACTCCACCAGCCGCCAGCACCGTCTCTCCGCTCGCCAGCCGCAGACCGTCGCAGGTTAACGCCTCACCATGACGTCATAAGGCTCAGCGCGCAGCGCGGTGTTGGCTCGCGGAAACACACACACGCGCAGCGCCGCGAATGTCCGTAATGCTTTTGTTTTAATCAAGCTTCAGGGCGAGAATGAACCAAGTGCCAAACCATCTATCATAACATATGATATAATTAATACCAAATCAAAAGGACGTTAAAACAAACAAATAATAAAAGTGGAGTTAATGGAGGCGTGGCAAACGCCTCAATATCCCCCCCTTAAAAAAAACTAATTTAACACCAAAAACCAAAAAAAACTTTAGGTAGCTTCGAACCACTATAAGGCGAGAAAACGGGGAAGCACTCAAAACACGCCATTCAAGCAACAAACCTCAAGGAAAAGCAAGAAGAAAAAGCACACAGTGGGAAAAAACACGCGAAGAAAAACACATGAGAGAGACAAAAAAAAAACAAAGATTAAGACCAAACAATGCTTTGTGCCACTTTCCCGTTTACTCGTTAACAAACAGCAACACATTTCTTACTAGGAGGTAGTAACAGTAATCCACCTCTGAGACACGTAAGGCGCAATAAGAAACCTACTCAGCAGCATTAGCCCTATACTTAAGTCGAGCAGCCACCCAAAAAGAAAACAAAAATTTAAAACCCCCAAAAAAACTAACCAATACGACGATAAAAAAACTTCTAGACCTCAAGTCAAACCCGACAGTCACGAGCGAAATGCCCTAAACGCCCACACCTAAAACACGTACCTCCCTTCTTAACTTTATTTAGCCCTCGCGAACTTTCACTGCTTTTGCCCACCGCGCCTTGCATTAATTGCTTTTTGAACTGGAAGCTGGTAAAACAAACGTTTTCCACCGCCACTGCCCACTCTAATAAATCTGACAACTTATGTGGCTTGTTCACGTAACACGACTCATGACGCACCTGTGGACAAACATTTTCAAGAACAAGACTAACCCATTCTTCCTCAGTCTTACTCACTCCTAGTGCCTTCGCATAATACAAAATCTCCTGTACAAAATGCAAGACGGTTTCATTTAGCTCCTGAAATCTATAAACTTTACTCATAATTAATTGCTCACGAACCCGCCGAGGACAAAGCTTATTCCAATGCCCCTCCTTACAATCAACCCATGACATATGACTCTTATAACCCGCAATGAGTATATCGTAAGCTAAGCCTGTACAACGCGAAGCAACAGCCAAAATTAAATCACTCTCATTGAAAAAATAATTTGCGTTAGCTAGCTTATCCACGGCCATGCAAAACTCTAATATATCCTCTACATTTGCTGACTGCAGTTTCGGAACATTTTCTAGTGATCGCAAAGCAAACTTATTTTTTAGGAAATTTGTACTAAACGAACCAGACCCACTCACTTCTGTCTTAAAACATCTATGCTTTCGTCCGCACTGTGCTCGACTGACGCAGCCCTTAAATTAGTCATTATCTCCTCTTTATGTAATTTATATATCCAAGCCAATGCCATACTGGTGATATAAAAAATCAATAAGTATCTTAAACACCGAAAACTACCGCGTCTGCGACTCTGACTAGCAGAGTTGCGCAGTTTTGAGGCCTTACTTAAGGCGCTCGAGTTTGAAGTCGGAGATCGCAGAAGGGAGTACCAACTAAATGCAGTGAGAAGTACGGTCCCTAGGCAAAAAAAAATGACCTGGATAATAATTGAAAGCATCACTGCCTGTTTACTATTTAATTTTCCCGCTTGGCATTGGCTTGGTACATTGAATACAGAACCATTTACACAAATCTGCAGATCTAGATCTCGCATTAAAGAAAAAGACATCTAATGTAATCACTCATTACAACCACCATATTACGGGTAATTTTACAAACATTAAGAAAGCATTAGTTTTCCCTAACAGGTCCGTTGAATACAATCCTGGATGACGTAATTGTCTATAAATGTTGTTTAGGCACATTCCCAATATTTTGGTCGAACCGGTCTCTAGTTATGACGTAATTATGCGAGTCTAACATCCCGCACCACAGCAACGTGTTAAGTCTGGCTTGCAGTTTACGTAATTTCTCACGTAGCGTAAAAGAAAAAAAGGAGTAGAGTTTAATTCGCCACATTACGATTCCAGATGCTAGCAAGATATGAATTTGAGTTTATGATTACTCAAGTCTCTCTGCTTGTTGTTTCCTTGAAAAACCAACCCGGCCTCTGGTTGTTAAAAACGGTTGCGTCGAGGCTTACTTGTAGTCTCGCAGCATGGTGGACGATAACCCGGGCTGGGCACTGGTCGATGCGTAGGTGAATGGAACAGCCTTTCCATTTTTGCAGTGGCGCAACACGCCATGCACCCGCGAGGCGAAGTCGACTCCACCAGCCGCCAGCATCGTCTCTCCACTCGCCAGCCGCAGATCGTCGCAGGTTAACGCCTCACCATGACGTCATAAGGCTCAGCGCGCAGCGCGGTGTTGGCTCGCGGAAACACACACACGCGCAGCGCCGCGAATGTCCGTAATGCTTTTGTTTTAATCAAGCTTCAGGGCGAGAATGAACCAAGTGCCAAACCATCTATCATAACATATGATATAATTAATACCAAATCAAAAGGACGTTAAAACAAACAAATAATAAAAGTGGAGTTAATGGAGGCGTGGCAAACGCCTCACCGCTAGAAGCTTCCTACGAAACTGCTGCCCAAGCCTCCTCACTAGCACGAATGGTCTTTTCTAGCGCCGGAATCACAATGACGTCCCCTAGGGCGCAAAGGCTCCGCTAGAAGCTTCCCACGAAACTGCTGCCCGAGCCGCCTCACTAGCACGAATGGTCTTTTCTAGCGCCGGAATCACAATGACGTCCCCTAGGGCGCAAAAGCTCCGCTAGAAACTTCCCACGAAACTGCTGCCCGAGCTGCCTCACTAGCACGAATGGTCTTTTCTAGCGCTGGAATCACAATGACGTCACCTAGGGCGCAAAGTCTCCGCTAGAAGCTTCCCACGAAACTGCTGCCCGAGCCTCCTCACTAGCACGAATGGTCTTTTCTAGCGCCGGAATCACAATGACGTCACCTAGGGCGCAAAGGCTCCGCTAGAAGCTTCCCACGAAACTGCTGCCCGAGCCTCCTCACTAGCACGAATGGTCTTTTCTAGCGCCGGGATCACGATGACATCACCTAGGGCGCAAAGGCTCCGCTAGAAGCTTCCCACGAAACCGCTGCCCGAACCGCCTCACTAGCACAAATTGTCTTTTCTAGCGCCGGCATCACGATGTCACCTAGGGCGCAAAGGCTCCGCTATAAGCTTCCCACGAAACGCTGCCCGAGCCGCCTCACTAGCACGAATGGTCTTTTCTAGCGCCGGAATCACGATGAGGTCACCTAGGGCACAAAGGCTCCGCTAGAAGCTGCCCACGAAACTGCTGCCCGAGCCGCCTCACTAGCACGAATGGTCTTTTCTAGCGCCGGAATCACGATGACGTCACCTAGGGCGCAAAGGCTCCGCTAGAAGCTGCCCACGAAACTGCTGCCCGAGCCGCCTCACTAGCACGAATGGTCTTTTCTAGCGCCGGAATCACGATGACGTCACCTAGGGCGCAAAGGCTCCGCTATATGCTTCCCACGAAACCGCTGCCCGAGCCGCCTCACTAGCACGAATGCGATTTTCTAGCGCCGGAATCACGATGACGTCACCTAGGGCGCAAAGGCTCCGCTAAAAGCTGCCCACGAACCTGCTGCCCGAGCCGCCTCACTAGCATGAATGGTCTTTTCTAGTGCAGGAATCACGATGACGTCACCTAGGGCGCAAAGGCTCCGCTAGAAGCTGCCCACGATACTGCTGCCCGAGCCGCCTCACTAGCACGAATGGTCTTTTCTAGCGCCGGAATCACGATGACGTCACCTAGGGCGCAAAGGCTCCGCTAGAAGCTTCCCACGAAACTGCTGCCCGAGCCGCCTCATTAGCACGAATGGTCTTTTCTAGCGCCGGGTTCGCGATGACGTCACCTAGGGCGCAAAGGCTCCGCTAGAAGCTTCCCACAAAACTGCTGCCTGAGCCGCCTCACTAGCACGAATGGTCTTTTCTATGCCACTAACAGGATGTCTATAAACGAATGTCACCAGCTTTAATGGTATATTGTGGCGGGACTCCGTCAGACAGCCCGCGTACACCTATACACAAAACAATAAATAACCTATAACATTGGGGGGGCTGGGGTAATTAGGTAGAGTCGTGGTACCCGAGACCAAGTCTTCTCCCCATACAGGGAGTTTAGGGTATGATTTATGCACTGAAAAGAAACATTATTAATTCATTCAAACACAGATTTTATTTACTATGTCAGATACTAGAGACAAAATAAACAAACTCTGAAAAGAAAGGTTAACAAATAAATTAATAACAAATAAGTTAACAGATAGATTCATGAATAAATAAATACATTAAATACACATTAAAGTGAAGTCGGCCGGCAAACAATTATCAGAACAACAACATGGCCAACATGGCAGTTCACTCGTCGCCGCAGCTCTGCTGAGGAATAGTCTACTTCCCAGTTACCACTACATTCATGTTTATAACCAGACGTCGATTTGTTTTAAACTAAAAAAAATAATAGGAATGGAATAATACTATGTTATTTCTTAAAAGATTAAGTACTGGACGAAGATCGTCCAGCCCGAAGCTCCGTCTCGCTATCCATCACTGCCAATCACTTACCCTCACTTCGTCTCAGTGATTCGGCTCCGTACTGTTGTGAAGCACCCGTCCAGCGAGGTCTCCAAGGCGAAAAAGCTCTGTACTCTCCCTGGACGAAGGTTTTACCTCCCGAACGAGGTCACCCCGAAAAAAACACGAACACCGGGAAAAACTTAGCCACGGGGAAAATGGCTGTCCCTCCTTCCCGCAAGGAAAAACAAAACAAGCGAAGTCGACAGTTCCTTCTGCGCAGGCGTGAGCGAGCTTACCCTTCCCCCTCTAGCGCTGCTCGATTGTTTCTGCCTACGTTTCCAAACTCGGACGCAAGATGGCAACACTAATCAGGACAGAGTCCTCGAAACGAGTACACAAAAGCCTCGCGTGGCAGAACTAACAAAACGGCAAACAAGAAACTAGCGCAGCGCAGCGGGTTTTTTGGAACAACGTGGTGCAATCCCTCGGCGAGCCCTGGCCAGCGGCCCGCGAGAATCAGCCAGCCATGCAACCTCGAAAAAGCCCGCGGTGCCTGCAAACTTCTATCGCAGCAACCTATATTCCAATACCCGCGTGTCGAAATCAACCGGCCGAGCCTGGAAACGCGCACGTACACCAACACGTTAAACTAACTAGATACAAAAGTAAAATAAATTTAAGAAAAAAAAGTAATGAAATTTTCAGACCGTGACAATATTATAACAGTTTACTTTAGACTATGTACAACAAATCATACATAAAATTGAAGGTAAGCTAACCTGGTTTTTTCTTACAAATGGCCCATATGTGCACCTTTTAGTTATACGGCACGCATCCAACCATGTTTATTCAAAGTCATTAATAATTTTAACATTGATTTTTGTACTTACTAAAAGTTGTTACATAATGATGACTTTAAATGTAACAAGTTCTTGGCAATATCTTCTTTCAGCGAGTATATTTTCCACGCAATATTTTTTTTATTTTATATAGGTAGGTACTAGTGTGGGTTTCATTGGTGTGTGCTATTTTTAAGGATGGTATTATTTAAACGCGTTTACCTACATGACAGGGATTTAAGATAGATTTGTAAGATAGGAAGGAGAAAAAGGATAACTTTTTCCATACTAAATTGTAATTGGGTGAAATGTAAACACCTGAAGTCATTTGAAGCGCATTCAATCCCGGAATATAGTTATTTTTTAGTAGAGACCGGAAAAATTCGTGAATTCATTTCGTGATAGGCTAAAATACAAATCGTTATACCTCAGTGCCGCCTCTGCTATTGGCTCACAACTCACCTGGATGACTCTGGGCCAATGAGAAACACCTGACCAAAGCTTAATCGAATCACAGGCTGCTACGATAGGACGTCTCACGAGACAGCAGCCAATGAGTGGGTGTCATTTGACCTAGTGTACGTAGAACTATGGAGTTAATCCTAGAGGTCATTGAACCCGTGAATTTTTCCGGTCCCTACATATGAGACTACATATTTTGTTTTTGTTCTTTGGGAATAATTATATATTTTTGGACGAATATAATAACTAGAGACCTGCAAAATTCGCGGATTCATTCGGTGGTAGGCTAGAATTCAAACACATATACCTCTTAGATAATTTTGCTATTGGCTTACTGTTCATTTGGACGAATCTCAACCAGTTATAAACCCTCAACCAAAGAAGGATCGAATCACAGACAAACCAGCTGAGACGACTTACAAGTCGGCAGCCAATGAACTTGCGTTAATTGCCCGAGTGTACAGGGGTATGTGCAGTCTATCCTGAAGGCCATCGAAACCGCGAATTTTGCAGGTCTCTAATTATTTGTTATTAGGAAAAAATTTTGTTGGCCTAACTGAACGATTTTGCCAACTCAGCTATGTATTTTGTTACGTGTAACAAATCAATTTTGTTACTCACCAAAATTTCGTTAGGCCAACAAAATATTTTGTTACAGCAAGTAAATATTTGTTTCGCCATATACAAACAAATATTTGTTCGATTCAAAGAAACCTTTTTTTTTTCTGTGTGCGTTGCAGCGAACATAATTTAATATTGATTTGCATATTGATAAAAAAAATCAAGCTTGCATTGTCTCAGAAACCCACTTTGACGCATACTTGCCAACTTTGATGATTTACCCGTGCAATGTAAGTAAAATCATGTTAGTGTACGGTTTCTACGGCCATGCCTGTTCTTTCATTGGTTTTCTGATATGGTTACATTATTGATCTGAAGAGTTTTGTTCCATATGAACGTCGGTAAATCAAGTTAAAGGAACTACGCCTGTGTCATCTGCTCTTTATTGGCTGCTAAAAGCCAATTATACGAGGTTCAATATGGCAGCTTGGAGAAGGAATCTAGATCAGTGTTTATTTTGCATGCGTGATATTTATTCTGTTTCAATGTAGCGCCTGCCTCGTCAAACTTATTTCTGCAGTTGTGGCATACCGCATTCGGTTGTAGCTTCTATGAAATTTTCTATTTTATAATCTCACCAGAAAAAGTTAAGTATTCCGTCTTTCTGATTCAAACATTGAACACGGCGGAATAAGAGACACAAAAAATCATGACATACAAAATCATGACATACAAAATCATGACTAGAGACCTGCATAATTCGCGGATTCATTGACCTCTAGGATAGACTCCACAGTCCTTTAAATACTCGCGGAAATGACACCTGTTCATTGGCTACTGACGCGTGAGACGTCTCAACTAGGCTGTCCGTAATTCGGCACATTCTTGGTTTAGTGTTTCCCATTGGCTCACAGTTCCCCGGATAAAATGTGGGCCAATCGCAGAAGCGGTGCGAAGGTATAGTGGTTTTCATGCTAGTTTATCGCGAAATGAATCCGCGAATTTTGCATGTCTCTAATCATGACATACCAAACATGGTGAAGAAAATAATAAATTCAGCGTTAACGTGGAGGAATTACTTATTAGTAGAGACCTGCAAAATTCGCGGTTTCGATGGCCTTCAGGATAGACTGGTTGAGATTCGTCCAGATGAGCAGTAAGCCAATAGCAAAATTATCTAAGAGGTATATGTGTTTGAATTCTAGCCTATCACCGAATGAATCCGCGAATTTTGCAGGTCTCTACGCAATCACATTAAGTCAGTGCGAAATCAAACTCGTCCTGAGTGGCTCGGTGAAACAAGGCGACGACTTCTCTCGCAGACGGCCGGCAATCACAAGGAAGAAACCGCTGGTGAGGGTATACCTTGTCGAAGTCTAGTAGACGTTCAGGGTTTTTTTTTCGCGAAAAATTCATGCCCCTAGATATTACAACAACCCGAGTTGCCAAATATAATTTTGCTACCAGGGAAAGTTAAGTTTGTACCTTACAGGACAAATTTGTAAGGAGATTCGGCGACTCGGTCAAACTCCTCATCCCAGTGTGGAGTGGTAACCTTGGTGGGTTGACGTCTAAACCCTGCCTCGCCTGACATTGCCAACGTCCGCCACGTTTCTCACATTTTCGAAATTTGCGACACAATTCCCGCCGGCGGCGGTCGAACCCAGATCCAACTGAAGCGTTGGGAGTGGAAGAGCAGCGCACCAACGCGAGAGTCCGTGCGTTCCAATTCGCCCAGCCAGTGGTCGGCTGTGCTGCAAGCAAGCATGCTCTGCAGACTACACTTTGTCCGAGCGCACGTCGGGAAAGGTCGTGCTGTGACGACGCGAGCAGAGATGCGAGATAGCGGCTACCGGAAACTGGTCGACCACTTCCGGTCTGTGGCACTCAAGCCTGCAAACACAGCAGCAATATAGCAATTAGCGGAGACCAGTGGCGGAGCTAAAGTGACCGGCGCCCCTGGCCTGACTTGAAAATGGCGCCACCCTCATGCATTAAAAGAGAGGGGGGAGGGTTGAGTTAAGCTGGGTTTACAATTGATTTCCTTAAGAATTATAACTTAACATCGAGCACACGATTAAGTCAAAACTACATTTTCCAGTTTATGATTGACATAGAAGTCGTTAATTCTAACCAATCACAGCACAAAACACATGGTCGGCCATTGTTCGAAACGGAGAAGCAGGTTTGAAATAGGTTATTGACAAATGGGATATCTATTTTTCGAAATGGATGATGATTACAAATGACAAAAATACGAATTCTAACCCAAAATACTGCCTCGCTCGGTCCAATAATAAGACATAAACTTCCGGTTGAAAGGTTCCGGGTTGTTGTGATTGGTCGCTTCCCTTAAGTCTTAACGAAAAATATAAAATATAACCATTTCTGTTAAGTCTTAAGTCATCATATGGTTCGCACACGACCCGTCAGCATTCACACACGACAATCATAAACCATTCCACTAGTTTACATAGAGTCGTATGGTAAGTACACGACTAAGTCTTAAGTCTTAATTCTTAATTTTCAATCGTAAACCCACCTAAACCGCGAAACCCCCCCCCCCCCCCCCTGCTCCGGCGCCCCTGGCGGGGGCCACCCCTGCCACCCGCCTGCTACGCCACTGGCAGAGACCTGTACAATTCGCGGTTTCATTTCGCGATAGGATAGAGTCCAAATACTTTTGACATTATTTTGCTTCAGTGATTGGGCCACAGTTTATCTGAAGGACTCTGGGCCAATGAAAAATCTTTAACAGAAGAATTAGCGAATCACGATAATTTCAGTCAACAGGTGTTACGAGTCGGTAACCAATCAGAAGATGTAATTTGCACGAGTGCATAGAAGATCATGGAGTCTATCATTTAGGGATTTATAAACCCTCAACCAAAGAAGGATCGAATCACAGACAAACCAGCTGAGACGACCAATTCGGCAGCCAATGAACTTGCGTTATTTGCCCGAGTGTACAGGGGTATGTGCAGTCTATCCCGAAGGCCATCGAAACCACGAATTTTGCAGGTCTCTAGCTAATCACGTGTTGGGATGACTACTTCAAAAAGTGTTTCCAGCTTTGGAAGATCTGCGAGTGCATGAACTCGCTTCCTGCATTACTGGGTGCAGTTGGAGGTTGAGCGCACCCTGTGCTACATTAGCGTGCTACCCTTGTAGCACTCTCGCAAGAAAGAAAAAAATACTCTGCAGGCTACGCATCTAAAAGGAAATGTTGGCCGCCCTTTTAATGCGCGCCCCAGGTAACTCGGTACTGTTTAGTACCATGTCAGCCCCGAAGCATTTGTGGCTTTCAAGCATACCAGTGAGAAACGGAACACTGTGTGGTCTTGGATTCGCTACGCCGTCGTCATTCTCCGGACCTGTTAGCGTTTTTTTGTTTGTTTGTTAGAAGTAAAGAAATTTTCGGCACACGCAAAAGTTAAGATGACTTTGATAAGACATTGTGTAGTTTTCAGCCCGGGTTTGATTTTAACACGTAGCAGTAATTTTTATAATTTATAAATTTTTTTTTTGTTTTTTAGTAGTCGTTATTTTTATACGTAATTGAGGAATATTTTGAATGCTAGGTTTTCTACTTATTTTTATAGGGTTAAGCCCTGTTACAAAGTGTGTTACAAAGTGTGTTACAAAAAAATTAAAGGCCATGCTTATTTTTCCCTGTAAGAGATGTTTATGATTTCTATAGAAAATCGTTAAAAGATAATTTAGAAATTTTTTTATCGCTATCGCCTATCCGTACTCTCTTATTTGCTCTGCTAATTTTTTTAAAAATACTGTTGCTTTTAGTTACAAATTTGCTGGCACCTTTTTAGATGCGAGAGCTTCTTGTTTAAAACTTTTGTTCGTGGGTGCGCTACTTTCGCTTAACATAGCTCTCCGCAGGGTGCTGAGGTTATCACTGGCCCAGAGTAAGGGTAGTGGTAAGAACCATTGCAAGTTATCTGTCGCAACGGTCCCTTGTTTAAATTCACTCTGTCTGAGACAGAGCTCCCCGCAGAGTGCTGATGTTGTTATCACTGGCCCAGAGTAAGGCTAGTGGTAACAACCATCGCAAGTTATCTGTCGCAACGGTCCCTTGTTTAAATTCACTCTGTCTGAGACAGAGCTCCCCGCAGAGTGCTGAGGTTGTTATCACTGGCCCAGAGTAAGGGTAGTGGTAAGAACCATCGCAAGTTATCTGTCGCAACCGTCCCTTGTTTAAATTCACTCCGTCTGAGACATAGCTCCCCGCAGGGTGCTGAGGTTGTTATCACTGGCCCAGAGTAAGGCTAGTGGTAACAACCATCGCAAGTTATCTGTCGCAACGGTCCCTTGTTTAAATTCACTCCGTCTGAGACATAGCTCCCCGCAGGGTGCTGATGTTGTTATCACTGGCCCAGAGTAAGGGTAGTGGTAAGAACCATCGCAAGTTATCTGTCGCCACGGGTACCTTGTTTTAATTCACTCCGTTTGAGACTCTTTTGTTGGCTGAGAGGGAGGGACAATTGAGCTCTTGAAGCTGTTTTGCACAAGCAATGCTTGCCGGAATCCAATTTGCACCTGTTGGTCTGTCGCGAAAGGTGACTAACGAGCGAAAGCTGATGCGTGCTGGAGCTACAGGTCTTGCCCTCCGTCTGTCGTCTCTGTAATTGTCGAACACGTCAACTTATGCTGCCCAAGCGTAATATTTTATAACATATGTGTCTTGATTTCTTTGGCCCGGTGAATATAACATTTAAAAAATTGGTTGTCTGTATAGTCGGTTTACGGACGATAGTTTAACGTGACAACGTCAAAACAGAACATTGATTAAATGATTACATACGTTTATGAATAAAATTGAATCATTTTTATTGAATTATCACTATTTTGTATGGATACAAAGAAGGAGTGAAATGAAATCTACAATTTAATTGATAAATTTAATTTTATTTGCACTCATTAATTCAAATATGTTTATTACTTTAACGAAGATATTATTTTAACTATAACTTTTGTACGTGTTTGCTATTTAACTTCTTCCAATCTGTGTTATTCTGTTAAGGTTAGGACGATGATATGAAAAGTAGGAAACGAATGGGAGTGTTTCAAGTTTAATGTGCCTCGAAAAAGTCAAATCGATGGTTGTTCCAATCGAGTGGAAGAGAGATAGATGCGGCGCAAGCGTACAATGAGCGTAACGGGACAATGTGCGTTACGGGACACTTGTTCGTGGGTTCATCGATTTATTAGACGTTGTCACGTCAAAAATGAAAACCCCGAATCCCCAAGAGGGAAGCTCGAAAGAACACTAGCCAAAGAACAAACGTTTGACGCAGTAAATAAGCCTCGCGAACAGGAAGACCGGTGACGCTGACTGATTTCAAATTTTTTGCACAGTTTGCCATCATTGACCTACGATTTGACAATAGAACTGGCACAACTAGCTAATGGAAACAACTAATTCCTAGAGACATGCAAAATTCGCGGATTCATTTCGCGATAGGCTAGCATAAAAACAACTATACCTTCGTACCGCTTCTGCGATTGGCCCACATTTTATTCGGGGAACTGTGAGCCAATGGGAAACACTAAACCAAGAAAGTGCCGAATTACGGACAGCCTAGTTGAGACGTCTCACGCTTTAGTAGCCAATGAACAGGTGTCCTTTCCGCGAGTATTTAAAGGACTGTGGAGTCTATCCTAGAGGTCAATGAATCCGCGAATTTTGCAGGTTTCTACGTAATACCTTTTTTTTTACGCTTACATTTTGTCATTCCGACAGAAAAACTTTTCATTACATATTTCAATGAAGGCTTCTCTAATAAACTATCACGAACCATCAATGACGCTCTAAACTGTAATTCGACGGACAAAGTTATGTGATACGTTCTGTGTTCGTCGGTGCTGTCGCCTTGTTTTGTCCATAATACCTGTTTATTTTCACCCTTGTGTTCTTATGTTTTGCTGCGTTGTCCAGGTCTGTTGTCTGTCTGAAATTCCTGTTTTTGTTTAAGCTGTCTTGTCGTTGTTTGCCCGCTGTGTTCGTCTGTGCTGTTATTTTTCATGACTAAATTGAATTTTATTTAAATTTTTTTGGCGGAATTTTTTTTTTGAAATCTGGACATTTTGGCGAGGTTTGGCTAGTATTTGAGCGAATTATGGACAAATTGAGTCATTTTTGGCAAATTTTGGACAATTTTGAATGTCAGGTCAAAGATCATGGTCAAGGTAATCCAATATGGCTGTCGTGACGTCATCCAAGATGTAGGTCTCAAGGTAGCAGACACCGCCACCAAATGGGCTCGGAAATAGTGGCATATGTCCAGGAAATGCTATTAACTCAAAGTTCTATGATATTTATAACTTTAAAAAGGGCTGACCACGGTTTTTGATGGTTACATAAGATTTAATTTATTAAATTCCCCGCTCTTATGCCATTAGGATACTCGGGGTGCGACTTGCAAACTAAACCTAACCGAATGTTACAATTGAAAACGACGCACACGTCCATGTCTTACCGGGACTCAAACCCAGCACAGACGCACCGAAGTGGCCGCTACGAAGGTCGGCAGTGCCACTCGAAGATGCGTGGTTGGTTCCTGCGCAGCTGACTTGCGCACTTCGACCACATTGCTCTCTGCGGGCGCAGGTCAGTGACCTTGGACGCTCCGGCAATGACGCACGCGACGAAACAATGGAACATCTACTATTTTTTACTCCATTATCTATCAGCGTTCCTTTTTGTGTTTCATTCCACACAGCCTGTTTTTTGAGCTTCACTTACAAAACGTATGGTTGTTGGTGGTAACCAATTTCCCGGGCTGTTAAGGGGTGCCTCCCATTTCAGGTCATGATTTTGTATTTACAGTAATTACAGATCAACTTGTAGACTTTTTCAATTGTTTAACTTTCACGAAATGAAAAATATATACAGCGCATACTTTTTGCATAATTAGCTGACAAAGTTACATTTCTAACTTTTTTGGGTTGTATAAATAAGGAGAATTTAATTTATCGAAAAAAATGAAACTTTTTAGGTTTAACTGCAATGCCACTGGCTACTTCAAGAAATGGTTTGAATATATGTCAGAAAAAATTAATTAATTTTACCTGGAATTTCAAAATTCTCAAATTTGTTACGATTTTGACAGCCAAGAAACATGAATGAGTTTTTGTGATAGAAACGCAAACCATATCATGAAGTAGCCAGTGGCATTGCAGTTAAACCTATAAAGTTTCAGTTCTGCAATAAATTAAATTCTCCTTATTTGTACAACCCAAAAACTTTAAAAATGTAACTTTGGCAGCTAATTATGCAAAAAGTATGCGCTGTATAATTTTTTTCATTTCGTGAAAGTTAAACAATTCAGAAAGTCTGAAAGTTTATCAGTTATTAATATAAATATAAAATCATTACTTGAAATGGGAGACACGCCCTAAACGTAGGGACAAAACGTTGAATTGCTGGTTTCATGAAACACGTGGAACTTTTGTGCTGTTGGTACTATGTTACTGACATACGTGGTTAACTTCTACCTCGTAAACCTGTTACAACACTCTTCTGTTGTACTTTCTCTGCTCTTTTATTTGTCTGTTAACGATAAAACAGACCTCCAAGGTGAAGGCCATTCACACATAGAACTTATAACAAAAAGAAGAAAAGAGCTATTTTGTGTAACTTATTTTTTCAAACAAGCAACTCCATTGAGATCACAAACATTCAAACGTTCGAGATAACAGTCATAATGTAGCTGTAAGTATTTTTCATTTGGAACTACAATAGTGAAGGGCAAATGAAAAGTTCGTTTAGTGGCAAACATTTTTTTTAAAAAATAATTACTCAAGGAACACAGTCTATGTTCGGTTCAGTTTCAATTCTTTCAAACCTATACTTTCAAATTCGCCTAGAGAGACGGCAAGATAGTAAAAAAATTGGAGTCACAAACGGAACATTTTTTTTTTTTTTTCGAAAAAAAGATGGATGGCATTGTGCAAGGTGTTGAGAAACGTAATTTATCGTATATTTAAGAAAGAGAGGGGGCTTAGAAAAAATACAAAGAAGTGTTGCGCGATATTAAAAAAAAATTGTGTGGGAAATAAACTGGAAACGTCAGCCTTCTGTGTATGCAGGTTTTAATTTTCATGGCCGTTTTACAGATATATCATTGAATTTATTCAGTTGTTTGTGTGAAGCCTTGAATACTGTTATCCACCATACATGTCAGCTATACTAAAAACACGCTCTCATGCAGTCAGCGACGCCATTAAAGACACATGTGATCCAAGGTGGCTCTCTCTGCGATAACAGTCAGCAGCGCAGAGGCTCGGTATGCGAAAGTCTGTGGATAATAAACTTGAGATAATTACTTGAACGAAATTATTTATCCTTTTGTATACTCCTGTGATTTTTTTTTACCCTACAAAGCGTAAATAATAGTTTGCTAAGTTATCTTTATATATTTAGTTGACTCTCAACTATACTGCTTGATTTTCCGTAGTTTGTAAAAAATGTAACAAATTTTGGATTTATTTGCACAGTTTGCTACAGATGAAAAAATAATAACATCAGGCAAGTAAAATCAATTTTAGAAAACCTACTAAGATGTTTGAGTTAATTTTTTTTTTCCCCCGTAATAATCATGACTTCCGAATTTCGTACTTAATTTTTATGTGTAGGCATATATTGGGACCCCCTTTTTTATCTGTTACTTTTTAAAGATATAAACAGGAAATTTTCGGTGATTGGTTCGGCCGAAGGTTTACATTTACATGTTGGTGTGTTTCTCCAGTGGTTTCCTATGCTACAGCTCTGGGGACACGCCCTAGAATACTCTGACCCAGTAGATGAGCATCGTTACTAAAGCTAGGTCTGATCACATGGAATTCTTGGGAGTGTATCTACTGTATCACTCAGAGCAGTAAACACAGTCCGCAGGTCAGCAATCCGGCCAAATTTTCCGCTCTCGCGATGGTTATGGACTTTGAGCCAAAACAAATATTTATGACAGAAGTGGCCCAACTCCATGGAAGTCGAGCTACAGTCGCATGCGCGTGACAATCAACCTTCCATCAAAGTGCAAACAGGACTTTGGCAATGCAGAATCTATCTCGAAACACTATACAGAACTTGCCATGATAATCACGAACATTTGTTTAATTTGTACTTATGATAGTGATGTTTGTGTTTAATATCTGACTACATGTGTAAACTGCCAAATATAATCTCATCTATTTATTGAGTCGTTAAAATATTTCCCGCAGAGATAAGTGAAAAGTATTATTTTAACCATCTAAATAATGAACTGTTTTGTGGTCTAGGTTAGTTGCTGCTACGAAAATGTATTTGCCTTCTTTAATCGTAATTTTAAATATCTTGGATACAATATCGTAGCCAAATATTTCTCAGTGTTATAGAATTTATTATTGTATTAAACAGAAACAACTAAAATTACACCTACTGTAGTGTTTTTGCAAATCAGTCGAGTAGACGACACTTCCGCCTAAACAGTTGCCAGAAATGAAGATAAACATGGTCGAAACAGTTATATATTCTTCTCAGGACTTATAACTACACTGAAATAAGGCTTGGAACTTTTAGATGGCTCACATATCTTCAGTACACGTAAACCTTTGTGAATCACCCAGTTAAATGGCCCAAGAGCTAAACACTTGACTTTCAATCGTTAGAAGTCGACTTACAATCCTCGTTCAACAATTTTAATTGCAGTGTTCGACGGTTTCCCAGAATTTCTCGTTGCAAACACTCTTGATAGTTGATTAAAAAAACGCAGTGATTGAATTTTCGCCACATCCTGTTTGTATTGTACTTGTCAGTCTGTAATTACCTCGCTGTGGACAAGTTAAAAAGCAATTAAAACAATAAAAAATAATGAGCAATATTAACCACGCGTACGCTATCAAGCGATGAAGTGAATTCTCGCATGTACTCGGACTAATTGCGAATGGAAAATTACATGTTTACAAGATAAAACATAGCGGGCAGCACGGTAGATTGCTATAGATATTTATTTTGGCTTTAATCAAAATATTATGCTCAATAGAGATTAATTTAAATGCAGTTTTAATGAAATTTATGTATATATAATTTAACTAAGAGTTTAATATATATTTTTACCAAGCCTACATACGTTTATTATTTTTTTTCTAAATTTTAAAGTAACTCGTTTTCCATTTCAAAGCAACTTAAAAAAGATAATATGAAATTATAAAAACCTAAAATTAAAATTTTTTTAGGACATGATTATTTTCGCGCTAACTTTCCGTATGTTTTTATCATGCTCCTCGGGGACGAATATTGTTCGTGATGTCAGCTGCTGTGCTGATGGTGCTGTCTGACTTGTCTGACTTGTCTGACCTGGGAAGTTCAGCTCTGGTCGGGCAGATCCGCTCTGCTCTGTGTGACTTCGCCAGCCGAACCCGAGACACATGTCACGTGAGCCAATCAGGTTTCACACCCGCGTCTGCCACATCAGCTCAGATGCATCATGGGACAGACCCGACTGCGCGGATGTGGTATGCCCTTGGACTTAGTTCGTGCCCGAGTTAGGTCGATTTTTTTTCCTAACCTAACTAAAAACTAAGTGTGTTTGGGAGGGGTCCGGGTTAGGGAGGGACCTAAGTGCGTCTCAGGTCGAAGCCTATCACGCCTTAGTTATGCTGGGATTAGCCATGCAGGGAGAGGGTCACATGCATCGTGTGCTGGGAGCGGATTGGCCAGCCATGGTAGAAATTGTTGCCATGACTAACTCCCCTTACTCTTATCTCTAGTCTAAACTACTAGATAAGTTGGGGCCAGGTAAAACCTGCATAGACACAGGGAAAACCCTGGGTCTGGTCTGGTCTGGATGAAGAGTTGGTCTGAGTAGAAAGAGTCTACCATGCGGGGGTTGGGCACTTGGACTCAAGGTCCGTGAGTTAGGTCATCAAAGGCGGGAAGGCATGCTCGGAGACACACAGGGCCTAATTTCTGACCAAATACCGAGAAACCACGGGGACAGAAATCTTGGTGGTCGAACTGGGGCTGGAAGCCCTGTGGGCTTCTCCTTTAAGCTTTCACAAGCGGGGGAATGTCCAGTAATTAGTACTTAGTTCAGTGCAGGCATACGCGGTCAGTGTTAATTATTTTTGACGTGACAACGTCTAATGAATCGATGAACGCCGGTCCCGTTACGAACATTGTTCCGTTACGCTGTGTCCCGTTACGCTCATTGTTCCGTTACACTGTCGGCGAGTGCTGTAATAATAGGTTATGTTACAATTGACTAAGAAATTATGGTGATTCATATTTTTGATGATAGATATTTGATTAAAGTTTATTTATATGAAAACTTGTTCATAATTATATTTAAACTTTATAGCTAAACGCCAGTTATTGAAATGAATTACAAGTCATCTACACGTGAACTGTTTCGTCGACTGTTTATAAAGTGAAGTGAAAAGTTTATGTGGTTTTTATTGCATATTACAACAACAATTTCGGAAATAAAGGTTAATTATTCTTGCATTTGAAAAATCTGATTACTAGTATAATTTCAAGTATTTATATTTTTTATTATTAAAATAAAAATGATTCATTTTTATTCATAAAAGTATGCAATCATTTCATCAATGTTTTGTTATGACGTTGTCACGTTAAACTATCGTCCGTAACCCGACTTTACAGACAACCAATTTTTGATTGGTTTATTTTTATGTACTAGTCTTAAGCCAGAATTACAACAGTCCGTCATTCGTCCCTCAATCACGTGACCTGATGACCCCGGAAAGTATCATCCGTATGTCCGTTAATAGTTTGGTCAACCTCGTTCATTTGACGGATGGACGGATGAAATTATAAACTCCAAATTGCTGCATGGTTTTTCTTGTCAAATATTATTGCAGCATAGGGTTTTAAGTTTGTTTAATTGTTAAGCTGCTTCCATAATTAATTTAAAACTAATTTTTGAACACATTTTAAAGTTTTTTTCTAAGCAAAAATTATTATTAGTTTCACATAATTGTAATTTATTACTCATGATATCTCTGAGTATATTTAAATAAACACTATAGTGAAAAAAATAATTTTGTGAGTTAAACATGATTGTCAAACTAATATAATCTTACAAGATAATTTTTCTCCAAAAATTAAGTCTTCTCAACAGTTTTCACCGTTGAAATGGAAAAATATTATGGCGGACGAGCGGAGTCGTGTGAATCTCTCGGTGGCTGACGGACGGACTCGACGGACTAATGTAATTCGGGCCTTAATTCAACACGATGGGAAAGTTAAGGCTCTGAATACCTGAAATTAGACTTAACAAAAGGTAAAAATTAATAACATTTACAAACGTAAACAGACACAAATTCTAAAAATACTATCAGCAAAAAATTGTATTATTAATTAATAAAAAAATCAATGGGTGTGTAGTCGTCACAAAAAAATAACGTTTTCGTATTCTGTTAACGTTTGTTGTCGATCCGATGCGTATTTGTATTTATATCGCAAAAAAAAAAAACACGTAATATTCTTTTGTAATTAATTTTTCACAATATGTCGTATATCGTCCGAGCGACTCGCCTGCAATCTATGATCGGCCTCGAAACGTATTCATGGCTAGTGTTTATCGAATGTTACTAAGTATGAAAGTATTGTTACGAACGCAGACAGGACCGCGACGTGCGCCAGGTTCGGAGCTGGCATTGCGGCCCTGCACGGCCACTGACGTCACGCACCCTCCATTGACGTAAGGCATGCCGCGCGTGCCTGGCGGGAAAACAAGGTTCCTCGTTACCCAACCACATCCGCTTCCCCGCGCAACGTCCCGCCTCGGGCTATTGCCACCTTTAGCGGCCTGGGAATTCCTGGCTTACAGAGGCCGCCGCGAGGAGTGGCGTGAATAAGCGTCGCTGTTCTGGGTGTTTCGGGTGTTGGGTCGGCCCCGGAGTGACGCAACACGTCACGGCCGCTCTCGTCCTTTCGAGAAGGACGCCAGGGTGTATATATAAGCAGCGACGCCGGCTTCTGCGGAGTTCCGAGCAAGTTCCGAGGCTTCGGAGAGTTCTGAGAGTAGCAGAAAGAGTCTCCCCATCAGGGAGTGATACTGGCGACACCCGTGCGATCAGCGAGAGGTGAAAAGGGCAAGTGGCCCTTGCTGAGCGAACTGGACCTATCGGGAGGCGATACCTGCGAGTGAAGGCCTGGCGAGCGATAGTTGGGGACTGTACTGCGGCGCGGTGTGGCTGAGTGTGCGAAGGAAGCGGACAGAAGAGCAAGCCACTGTCGAGACAAGCTCCAGTAGGAAGTGTTAATGTGTCAATTATCAGTGCAACACTAACTGTTGTGGAGAGAAATCTCGAGTGCAGTAATCAAATGTATAGTGTAGACATTAGTAATATATAAAACTGAACAAATTAATTGGGCTATCCCTTACGAACCAAGTTTTTTTCCCCACATTATATCCGCTACAGTATTTTTATTGAATTCCTCGTCTAAAAGAATCTGAAATGGTATATTAGTGCCGAGCAGTAGTTTACGAAAAACGAGCTAGAGGAAATTTTTACATTAAACATATTTTAATTTCAATGCTTTGCTGATATCTCTGTCCAAGTGTTCATTTCAAGTTCTGCAATCAATAAAATTAAATGAAAAAAATTTGTGTGTTGAGTCCACGCGCGACAGAAGTGAACATTCTTGCCTAATATCTAACATGTTAGGGGCATGCAGATTTCGCGAAAAGATTTCGAGACTAGATGAAAGTTAAAACACTGTAGTACCGTCTGTGTTTCGTGATTGGGTGAGTTTCTCCCAGGTATATATCGATTGTAACTTTAACAATCACAGTGATTCAGTGCGGAAGTAAACGCATCCTGAGTGGCTCGGTCAAATAAGGCAACGACTTCTCTCGCATACGGCCGCCAATCACAAGGAAGAAACAACAGGTGCGGGTATACCTTTTTGCAGTCTAATAAGTGTTCAGATCTTTTCGCGAAAAATGCCTGTCCCTAGTTATAAGGAAACAAAATTCTCTTTGGCAAATGTCGCAGATTAAAAAACATGCAAGTATGCGAGCGCTAAATTATGCTATTGCTCAAGTATACAAGTATGAAAGTGTGTAAGTATACGAGTGTGCAATTGTGCAAGTAGCTAGTGTGCAAGTAGCAAGTATGCAAAAATGCAAGTGAGCAAATTTGCATGAATGAAAGTGTGCAAGTATGCTGCGTCATTTCTACCTCTCCCCTGCAGTCACTTCTTCTACCTGTTCCTCCACCACATACCTAACTATTCCCCTAATGCGATTGGAATTTTCGTAACGCTCGAAAATTTTAGCCCCCTCAGAAAAGAAGTTTCCCTTGAACAATTAAAATCACTGTAGTCGATTACATATGCTATAATTATAGACCTGCAAAATTCGCGGTTTCGATGGCCTTCAGGATAGACTGCACATACCCCTGTACACTCGGGCAAATAACGCAAGTTCATTGGCTGCCGACTTGTAAGTCGTCTCAGCTGGTTTGTCTGTGATTCGACCCTTCTTTGGTTGAGGGTTTATAACTGGTTGAGATTCGTCCAGATGAACAGTAAGCCAATAGCAAAATTTTCTCAGATGTATATGTGTTTGAATTCTAACCTATCACCGAATGAATCCACGAATTTTGCAGGTCTCTAGCTATAATGTATGATATAAGTTGTGCTCATGCGTTGCATGATGTGAAATGCTGCTGTGAAATGCGTGGGATTAAAATTTCTCAAGGCCGAAATTTTAATGCTACGTTTTCGCGAAAAAGTATTGTTTTGAAACGTTTCTGACGCGAAAAGGACGGAGAATAGCTACGTACTTGGCCAAAGAGATACAAAGAGAGCACTGCTGGAAAATAATTATTTCTCAGGTAATGAAATTTTACAGTTATAGTTTTGCTGTTCTACAAAATTATTAGAAACAAGTTGGGAATCAAAAACAGCCATTTTAGATTTTATTTATAACTTTGTTTTCTCTCTCTTCTCTCTTTCTTTCTCTCGCTCTCTCTCTCTCTCTCTCTCTCTCTCTCTCTCTCTCTCTCTCTCTCTCTCTCTGCCGTTTTACACCTTACCAGAAACCTAAGAATCGAGGTTTGAATTGCCAAAGAAGTTTTACTTCTATCACTTGTACCGAGTTACACGCGCTCTATTTTTTATCACACTTTCGTTACGCTTTGATGACGTCATAGCCTGGACTTGCGGAACCGGCCTTACAGCAGTTCAACTTCAATGAGTGTACCAGTTACTAGTCCTGGCTACCGAGCTGTAGCCGCGTGCTGGCGACCGCTCTGATCGGCTTTTCGCCGTGTCTTTCATGAGCCATCGTTAGGGTGTGTCGCAGTAAACTTAGGAGATGCCTGCTGGATGACACTGTAACATCCGAGACGCAGCATTCAGAAAAGTCGCTGACTGTTTATCAGGAACGATAGGCAACTATTCAACGTAAGAAACATTTACTCTTTTTTTATGTGTTCAATTAATTTTCGTTTTATACTTACGGGAATTCTTCGGAACCTTTCTCTAAAAAAAAGGGGGGGGGGCGTTGTTTGTAAAGTCGGTTTACGGACGATAGTTTTACGTGATAACGTCATAAGAAAACATTGATGAAAAATTGCATACTTTTTAATTTTCAAATATTATTACAGTTTTTGCAAATTTAATTTAAATAATTTGTTTAACTATAATCACGAACCATTATTTAAAAAACCCGCCTTAACCTGTTTGATATTATAGAAGATGTTCTCGCACGGTGGTTGGCCGGGTCTTGCACGCTCGGCTCAGGCGGAACGTGACAATTTTTCGTGCGTGCAGCCGGCGTTCATCGATTTATAAGACGTTATCACGTCACAAAAAAAAATAATCTCGTTCCACGCGGAATGGGCCAATAATGTTTCCTTGACAGGCATTACGTCACCAGTTGTTTCGGGTTCGACCCCCGCTGCGGGCCTGGCAATTGTTGAGGGAATGTTAACACGGGAAATATCCCACGGGCGACAATCCGGATCCGTCATGGCCGGAACTGGACATATTTCTATTGCTAGAGACTGTAAAAATTCGCGCTTTGGATTACCTCTAGGTAGAGACCGAAATAATTCGCGAATTCATTTCGCGATAGGCTAAAATACAAATAGTTATACCTCAATGCAGCCTCTGTTATTGGCTCACAATTCACCTAAATGACTCTGGGCCAATGAGAAACACCCAACCAAAGCTGTATCGAATCACAAGCTGCTACGTTGGGACGTCTCACAAGACAGCAGCCAATGAGTGGGTGACATTTGACCAAGTGTACGTAGAACTATGGAGTTCATCCTAGAGGTCAGTGAACCCGCGAATTTTTCCGGTCCCCACCTCTAGGATAGACTCCACTATACACACTCGAGCAAATGCCACCTGCTCATTGTCTACTGACTCGTGTCACCTGCAACTGGGACGCTTGCGATTCGATACTTTTTTGGTTGAAGGTTTTTCATTGACTCAAAGTCCTTCAGATTAACTGTGAACCAATCAGAGAAGCAATATAAAGGTACAGTTGTTTGGATTCTATCATATCGTGAAATGAATCGGCGAATTTTTCCGGTCTCTATCTATTGCAAGCGAGCGGTATTCTGGCGCGCCATCTCCCCCTATCTACCTCCCTGGTCGGTAGGGCACGGGAAATACTAGACGATGAAGGCTTGTACATTTCGACATGACTGTCAGGGTTATCAGTTATCTTATACTCACTTCTTGTATAAAAAAATGTGTTCATACTTGTTTCGAAATTTTGCAAACTTTCATTTGCTATTTTCATAAAAATATGCTGATGATACACTATTATTAAAATTATAACCTGAATTTATTTAAAAAAAGCATTTTCATGCATATAAGTTTTTTTTATGAAACTTTCTTCTTTCTTCGTGATTTTATAAAGGGCACGCGGACTTTATAGTTTGTCACATAATGGCTGCAGATTAAAAAACTATTTCTTACTTTGGTTTAAACCCAAATTAAATAAATTAAAGTAGAAAATTAGTTTTTATTGGTGATTTTATTAACTCTACTATATCTTTGTTGAGTTCGAAGTATTTATTACAATACGTTTGTGAATTGCCTGTGAACATTTTTTGACCTAGAGAAAATAAATACATACATCTAAAACTACGCTTAAATTATATTTTAAATAGTGGAAATAGTGGCGTTCCAGGGGTAGTCATGTGATAACGTCATTGAATGCAACCACAAATTAGATTACTAGAAACCAAAATATTGTTTACGGGTGTATGTAGTTAAGGCACAGATAAACAAGTCAAATCATTAATAAAATAATTTTCTTGCTTTAATTTTTGTGTATTAATTGAGTATCAAATCTGTATTCATTTCATTCAGAAAGTCTTTTTCAATCACTATTGGTACAAAGATGATCTTGAATACGTTTTTATCAGTTTCAACTAAAAATACTTCTTCCCACTGGCTACTAATGTAACAGAGCGTCAGAAGAATTCTTAAAGTAACGAAAAAAGGTGTCGACGTGACCTTTTTTTTTATGAACGACAAAGCAATAGCTGGAGAGCTTTCAGAGTGCAGCATTGTTGCAAAAAATTTGCAGCTTTTCAAACAGTTTAACTCCGTGTGTATCACATCACTCAGAACACTGTGAAGATGTGTGTATGCTTTCTTCAACTTCTTCCTATCCCATTTATACAGATTTCCAGTGTCATTCACTTTGGACGATGTTTTCCCAGCTTGAACGGGTTAATTTTCATTTGCATAGGACAGTTCCATTTTTATTTTCGTTGGACGGACATCGGTTTCTGTACCCAACTCATCAGCAACATTGATCTTTTCTATGCCTTCTTTTGTGTCTGTGATGATGTTATTGATCAGTTATTCGCCGAATCTCATCTTTTATAGAAAAAATTTCTACACTTTTAACGATAAATATTGAGCTTTGTAATCAGATATGACCTTTTGAAAAGTCTCACTCGCCATGTTTGTTTTAAACCGGATCTCATGCAAAGTTACTAAGCAACACAGAACCTTGGAACTTTGTAGTTAATTATTTTGCGATTACTAAAGAAGTTCCTATCAAATTCATTGAGTTTTTGATTTTGAGAGGCTTCATAAACGATAATGTATATTTCCTTACTATAATATCTGAGAGGCAGTAAGGCTCCCATCCTATTCTCCACCGAGTATTGCTAAGAGGTAGGCGTTTCACCAAAATACTCCATGGGTGTTATGAACTTGAAATAAGTTCATGATTATTTGAATAATTGTAAAACAATAAATTGAATTGGGGAAGACATGGGGCCATTGTTAACCACTAGATTGAGTGCGTGGTTTCCACATGGCATAAAAATGCACGAGAATTCAAATCGATTATCCATTTTTCTAAACTAAAACAACATGCTTTCCTTTTATGTTTGATCCATCATCATATCGTTTGCTTCTCATGTTATTTAAGAACATGTTTCTTGTATATATCTCATTAAATACAGCTTCTTTGGGGCTTTCAGCTGTCAGATCTGTAATAAAGACGAAACCTAAAACAAAAAGTATTTAAATGACTATTCCTCATTTTCTACCATTTAACAAATCTCACGACCAATAGTGGACTAGTTCGTTCCCACGTATGAATCACAGTCGAGACGAGTTCACTTCATCCAGTAAAGGGTCATCGTCCGCATTTAAAAACGCAAAGTTGGCCCTTCTTTTTAAATTTTTGAGTGAATTTAAAACCATACCCAATAATTTTTAATTATGTTTTATGTAGTTTTTTTTTGACGTGACAACGTCTAATAAATCTATGAACACCGGTTGCACGTACGAAAAAGTGTCCCGTTACGCACATTGCCCCGTTACGCTGTGTCCCGTTACGCTCATTGTACGCTTGCGCCGCATCTATCTCTCTTCCACTCGATTGGAACAACCATCGATTTGACTTTTTCGAGGCACATTAAACTTGAAACACTCCCATTCGTTTCCTACTTTTCCTATCAACAAAATAACACAGATTGGAAGAAGTTAAATAGCAAACATGTATAAAAGTAAATTTATCAATTAAATTGTAGATTTCATTTCACACATTCTTTGTATCCATACAAAATAGTGATAATTCAATAAAAATGATTCAATTTTATTCATAAAATTATGCAATCATTTCATCAATGTTTTGTTATGACGTTGTCACGTTAAACTATCGTTCTTAAACCGACTTTACAGGCTACCAATTTTTTTAACTGCGCATATGATTTATCTAATCTCTGCTTTGTTGCCTTTACTGAAACTTCTTGTGCGGCTTCTGGGTCCACACATCAGTCTGAAGCCCTGAGTTCTGCGCTTCAACTTCAGCTTCAGCCTCAGCGTGGTTCACTGGGTCCAACGGCTTCAGACCACGTGTCAAGAAGACACACTGTTCCACTTCTTTCTGCACAGTCATTACTAGGGACACCTGTATTTCGCGATTTCATTTCATGTCAAGGTATTTCACAAAACACTGTAGCTTTTTCTAAGAGTCATGGCTAGAGACTCGTGAATTTCGCGGATTCAATGACCTCCAGGATAGACTCCAATATCCTCTACACACTCGGGCAAATGCCAACTGTTCATTGGCTGTTGACTTGTGAGACGTCTCGACTGGGTGGCCTGTGATTCGACACTTCTATGAGTGAGGGTCTCTAATTGGCCCTCAGTCATCCAGATTAACAGAGAACCAATGACAAGCAGCACTAAGGTATAATTATTTGAATTTTAGCATAACACGAAATGAATCCATGAAATTCACGGGTCTCTAGTCATGGCAAATTGTGAGCGTGCAGCAGTACGGTGACCACATTCTCATTGGCCCCGTCAAGAGCGGGACGACACCTCTCACCGACCTCAGCCAATAACCACAGGAGAAAAGCTACAGTATTTTGTGAAATACCTTGATACGAAATGTATTCGCGAAATACAGGTGTCCCTAGCCATCACGCTCTGATCTCTACGTTACCGTGATTCTGGCCGTTGCGTATGAAACCGTAGCTGTCGCGAGACACGTCTACATTTATTTCACACGTCATTCGTACAATGGCATCCCGCGTAGTGAGGAAGGTAAAGGCGTGCTTAGTGGCTGACGTGGCACGACTTTCAAATGTCGACAGTCTAGTTGGTTCTACCGGTTTATCGGCGAGTGACGTAGATGAAAGTTCGAACTCAGAGGTCGGGCTCGGTGTTCCGAAACCGTGACGCTTCATTAGTTGTAATTAAGGTTGGAAGTTGGCGGCTGATGTAGGCACTTTTATTTTCTAACCAATAAATAGGGTGTGGCTGTGTCATGGACACGGCCGTGTGTTGTACGTGAATACGTGTACGTAACAGGTAATATTTTCTATACAAAATATAACATACGCTATTTTATGTATGTTATAATCATGTTTGAACACCAAGAAGTCGCGTATAGGCCGACATTATATATATATTTTTTTTATTTTAACACCATATATATTCACTGTAACTATTTTACACTAATGTGTTATATATGCAATCGATAGATTTTGACGAGAGTTGACGATTGAAACCCAAACGAACGTCGTAGCTTCTCCGAGTCGAAAGTTATACCCTTATACCAAATGGAAATTCTCGAAACGCAGCAAAACGACGTCAAAATGGCGGCGCTTCCCCCTCCACCGCGCGCGATGCGTCACAGTTCTCACTTAGCGTAAAGAATTCTTTGATCCTTTAGCTATCCAGTGGTGTGATTAAATTTGGGATGTAGATGATAGATATGTAGCTGCAACACCAACCTGTATCCTCCGTTTTTGTTATCATTCGTTTGTTTTTTTTAATTGCCTCCCACCATGGAAGCAATTTTAAAGACGTGTTCACGTCAGAAAGTCTCGCCAGAGTCGGCCGGCTCTTCAGCTGTGGCGCTGTTTCTAAATGCGCTCCGCAAGTAGTCGATGGGGGGAAGCCTAAGATGCACATAAAGTTCTGCCATTCCCGATTACACCCGAACAATTCACCTTCGGCCAACCTCGGGTTTATTTTCATCCTTCAGATACAAAAATATTAACACGGCTATATTATTCACATAAAAGAACCTTTCGGTACGTGAATAGGCTATTTTTGGTTATATGTTAAATAAATGTTATTAAGATACAATTTTTGTGCAGGAAAACAGTTTGGTTTCTAAGTTAGGCATTGGAAAATAATTCCTTACACGCAGAAAATATTTGTTATCTTTCGTCATATTTACGCGGAGTGGCGTCATGTTGTTCTCTGGTTCTGACAAGCCACGCGCGCTCTCTGCTGCCGGAGCGCCATGCTACAAGCTCCCCGGTTGCGAGGCTACTCCAGCTGACGCTGGTGCCTTGCGGCTGGTTCCATCCGACCAGTTCATCCTTATGGCCAGCGACTGTAGCCTCGCGCACGGGAGCTGGGAAATTGGCGATGTGTGGTCGTGAGCGACGAGCTGCGGTCGAACTCCCGCCTGTGGCTTGTCGTTGGTGTTTGAGAACTCCACTAGGAGGCTCACAGGAAGCCTTCATTTCACAGACGAGAGAGCCACACCCGAAGTTCCCCGAAGTTCATGCTCGGTTTTTTTTTCCCTCTCTATCTGATTGTATAAACCGGTGTGGCATTAAATTTTGCGGTCGATTAAGATAGGTTAGCTACATTATAAATACTTTAAAACATTGTGGATGGTTGGTTATATTATGTAAGTATAGCTACATTAAAAATACTGTAAAATCATTTTATGGTTGCTTAGAAAATAACTTTTTAATATGTAGCTATCCAGGGCTAGGAAACCGTTTACATGATTTCACAGTATCTTTAATGTATCTATCATAACCAAATCAACCGTCCACGATGTTTTAAAGTATTTATAATGTAGCTAACCTAACCTTTTACAATGAACAAAAAAAAAAAACCGAAGATGCACGATCGGGCGTTTGGCTCTCTCGTCTGTGAAAAGAAGGCTTCCCGAGGCTCGCAGGCGGGAGAAACTGTAGTCGTCAACATGGCGGACGCACGTGTTGCTGTCTCAACCCGTACATATTCCTGTTCGCGAACGTAGAGAGGACGCAGCGATCGTATTGGAGTGCCAAATGAAAAAAAAAATTAGTGGCAAGACTTTTCTCGAACACATACTGTAAAAAGTCAGCAAGGATAAATCACAATTTAAAAAATTTGTTAGAAATTTGGAATTGTTATATCGATTACACGCAATCTCGTAATCAGTCACGGCGTGATGCTATAGCGCAGTGACACAGCACAGCGGGTGCATGATTAACTTCGTTAATTTTGCTTTCGTTCGAATCCCGTCATTCTGATAAAATCTTTTTACATTTTTATATAAAAGAATATTGCAGTATACAGACTGAACTTTAATCAAAAATGAATTAATTTATTTTATCTAATTGCTGTATTAACTGTTAATATTTATTTGTTTGTTGGTTTTGTTATTTAATACTACGTACTGTAGAACGTGGTATATTTATTTATTGAAATTGGGCGCCTAATTTTATATATATATTTTTCTCCAGAAATAAACAATTGATTATGATTCCTCTTATTAATATTGTTTTATCCAAGTTATATCACTCATTTGTTCCTGGCTAATTTGTTTCCGCTTACAAGACATGTAAGTGTCTAAAATGTGTAATACGAAAGTGTAGAGTGAATCATAAACTAAATATTCATTTATGAATTTGATTTGTAAAATGTATATTTTAAAAGTAATGTCAAAGGTTAGGAATTTGACGTAACTAGTTATACCTTCCAAAATATTAGTTTTTTTTTATTATCTTGACTTAAAAGAACAAGCGAACATATGACTTCTATTTAGGTGATCAAATAGTCTCAATAACATATATACTATATCAGTGATAGTTATCTGTATGCGGACATATATTCCTAGAGAGCCAAAAATCTAAGTAAAGGTATTTCATACTAGTAATGTCTCGATTCACGTAACCTTACGTCTAGTTCAGTTGTTCGGAGACACTTCAAACTCTGCAGCACTGGACATCTGGATAGCGGTAACCAGAGACAAGGACGTTTTCGACCAGCTCAAAACTACGAATACTACTGTTCTAGTTGTAAAATTAGATGACGGCAGTCCAGCATCCTCCTCTGATCCTGAAAAGTCTTTATAATTAATTTGAAACGATCTCACCGACGTAGACCACATGGAACCTTAGATGTATGGTCGTCATGGTTGTGTCGGGAACTCAGGCCTCAGAATTCTTGTGACAGCGACTGACGGCTTAGACCATCGTCCTTCAGGGATGGAAAGTACGAAGATTCGATCCCAGGATGGTCAGGAATGTAGATATCGGCCGAAGAGTAAGTTCATTCTTGAAGTTCGGAAAATCCATAATTCTGTCAAAATAATGCGGAATTTCATGAACCCAACTTGACGTCTATCAAAATAACGTAACTCCGCTGTAGTCTCTTCTTGTGAGCTGAACGGAAATGTAAAGAGAAGTACGACCCTCACTCAGTACGTATCTTCCTCTCCAGATAAATTTTCCTTATTTTATTTGTTTTTTACACATCCATATTCGAAAAACCACTATCGAACGAATACCTGTTTATAGCAACCATAGACGAATTAACCAAAGCTGGAATTGAAAATCCACAGACTTATGCAAGTAGGAATAACGAGAATTTAAACCGCGCTAAAATATAGTAATTGTTTTATAAATGCATAGATAAAATAGCTTTGCAATAGCATCATTAATTAGATTTGAGGCTCGCTATTCACATCTTCCTCTTATTTTTTTAACATAAAACATTTTAAATAAATTACATCTATTTTGCACTCATAATCTCATAAAAAAATGAAAAAAAGAAAAACTGTAAACATAGTGACGGTTTACAGTACCTATTATTTGTTACTTTAAGTAAAGTTAAATAATATAAGTAAAATAAACTTGAACCAAAAATGAAACTCTAAAATTGAAAACACCTTCGTTTGTTAGTAACTAAGTTTCCATATTCATGGATGAAATATTTATTTATAGGAACCGCCTCCCTGTTAAATGGAAAAGCGAGCTGTTTTTATTTAACTAAGAATTCGAGAATATGGGCATTACTATAAGTTAAAATGATCTTGTTCTTTGTCTTTTTTTTTTTCAAAATATTTTAATAAGTATGTGACTAATGAATTTTTTGAAAATAAATTTGGTAGCAATTTAAACTCGTAACGTTAAATGAGAAAATTATAGTTGTGAATTAATTTCATGTCATGTTATAGTTATATCATCAAAAACCTACATTAAATCAGACCTAATTCCATTATATTCTTTTTTACTTCATATTAATGGATTTATCACAATAGCATAGCAGGGAAATTTTATGTTTTTAAAGTTAAAAAGTGCACAGAATATATTTGTATATATAGTATATTTGTTGCATTTTAGGCAAATGAGGTATAGAAGCAAAATAACAAATTTACATTCCGCAGGTTAAATAATTTTAGATTCCACTGCTGAAATTTTCGTGTCCTTTCAGTATTTGGGCCAATTACAGAAATGTGTTCTTTTCTACTCATATTTAGCTGCTTTGGTCGGCCACTATGGGGGCTGTTTTTTTTTTTTTGCACATTATGTATCGTGTGTGTGAAGAACCGAATTCATTCTTCTCTACTGATATACAAACGGTCATGCCCACTTTTATACCTTTGGATATGACAAAGATATGGCAGAAATTAAACATCGTTTGAGCCAAAGTGATAAAACGTATTGTTTAGCGTTTAAATAATTGTATATTTTTTCCTTGGTAAATTTGATGTTTTATAGTGGCTGTATACCTGGGTAGAAATTGCTGTAAATTTAACCAAAATACTTAAAATATACAAAAATTGTAAGCCTTTGATTCTAAAAGAATGTTACTCGCAGAATTAATTTTTGAATAATTATTTTCTACACGCCACTTAAAAAAAATGTAAATTATGTATCATCGATTAAAAATATTATTTCCAGCTTTTGACTAAACGAGAATTTTTTTTCCTTTATAAGGGTTGATTTAGAAATGCATTCATCTAATATTATTTTAAGAAGTATACAAGATAATTTGCGTTTGATTTAACTTAGGACACTTGTGATGTATACACAATCGTAAAATAACATGCATTTAATTTATAGGGATAGTCCACATCCACAGTAATTAATGTGTTGCCAACGAGTCATACCATATTAGTACGTTATTTTAAGTTAGTTTATTACTGTGTTGTTTAACTTATTAAGCTTTTTGAATAGTTTCAGTAAACCATTATTTTTTTAAGTAATCTATACTAATATTATAAAGCTGAAGAGTTTGATTGTTTGTTTGTTTGTTTGAACGCGCTAATCTCAGGAACCACTGGTCCGATTTGAAAAATTCTTTCAGTGTTGTATAGTACATTTAACGAGGAAGGCTATAGTATAGGCTATATTATATTATCAATAACATTAGGGATCCTTACTAAAAGTCCAATTTATAATCAAATACGTTGGAGGGGGTTAGATACAACATGCAGTACACGTACGAAGTGTGTGTTGACAGTGCCGCAGGCGCTAGAAGTTTATTAAGCGAAATACCACTCACTGACTCACTCATCACGAGATCTCTAAAACTATACACCCGATTGACTTGAAACTTAGCATAGTTACTCATTTTGTGATGTGGACGCTCACTAAAAACGGATTCTGCGGAAATCCGATCCCAAGGGGAGTTTAGGGGGCGTAATATATCAAAATTTCCAGTTTTTGGTAGGAAATCACCATGGCAACGGCTGTTGCTTTTTTGATGCTTCATTCGTCTCTATGGCAACGACTATTTCATTGTTAGTGCAGTCCTCATCACCGTTGAAATTTTGCGGGTACTTTAAATATCAAAAATTGCCCTTTTTTTTAAGTATATATATTTTACAGACTTGAAACTTCACAGTAATGTTCTTAATGTTACGCAGGATGACATTTTCCGAAAATTAGATCCCATGGGTGGTTAAAACCAGGCAACAGTGGGTACTTTGCATGAGAACAGGATTTTGTATTGTTCATGCCTTCTGCGTCTCCATGGCAACGGGCATCGCGCAGCAGTGGTGTACCCACAAGGAGGGGCATGTATAATGAGCGGCGCAAGAGTGATCTGCCTGTAGACTGCCGCAGCGAAGTACGGGTACCTCAGTTGTACGTTGCGTGCACGAGTCGGGAAACCATCGGTGCTATTCATTTTCTCTCCGGTACATTATACAGCATTGTAATAAATTTTCACTGAATTTTTTTATATTTACCATTACTGTAAATGGGAGATGTGGCTTAATTTTTTCCATTAGTATAGCCGTGCGAAGCCGGGTCGGGCAGCTAGTAACCTATAAACAAGCAAAGTTAAAGATAAGTAAAGTGCTCATCATAAACTAAAAATCTAGGTGGAAAAAAACCTGGCATTCATATGATTAGTTCGTTTAAATACAACAATATATGGACTTTCACTTCCTTGTAAATGTCTTTCAGTTACAAAATTAATATATATTTATAATATTTTTAAAATTACTTTATTTTTATTGTTTCTTATAAATATAAATTTTTAATATTTACGTGGGCCCAACTAGAATGAAATAACAGAACAAACAGGCAGAAATATTAATTAAAATTTATTACAGCAATTAAAGAAATAAATACAATTAACAATAACATTTTTGCAGAGCCGATTCGGTTTCGTGCCGAGCCGAGCCGAGCCGTGCCGAGCGTAGACGAGTCGAGCCGAACAAATGCGTGGCCTGCTTGTAGTCAGTCACCTTCGCGTAAAATTCGGGCCACAAAATAAAACACTTACTAAAATTAAATGATTGCTAAATATTCAATGATGGTTAAACAGCGCATGGTTAAATTATGACTAAAGGCCTAAAAATGCGTTTACTAATAACGAAACCAGATAAAAACAACGATAGGTTCCGCCACTGAGACTCAGGACGTACGACTTCACGCATGTAGACTGAAGGTGACGGCACCTCCACCACTTGAGTGCCGACTCGTTGCGCACGTTTGTTGTCGAACCACGGCCCTCGCCTAGCGATGACTGCTCCCGAGGATCTGATGGGCTGGAGAAAGCAACCGCAAACTTCTGAATTAAATGCCGTCTGTGATTCACTTTCCTCCATCTTTAAAACTAAGTGTTTGAACAATTTAACAAAACCTGTACAACGGGAGACGTTACAAGCACATAGGTGCGCCAAATATCTCTTTGTGATTCCATAACTATCCTGGAATACATATTATATAGACTTTAATAGTCACAAATAAAAATAACCGCAAATTTTTTAATACATTACAATATTCATCACCCAATATTTTACTTATAATTTCGGCGCGATGTTAGCCCACTGGCTAAGTGCGTAGAATGGGATTCAGGGATACTAAGTTCGATTCCCACCAGTAGAGGAATGTATTATTATTTTTGTTATATAACTTATTAGTTAATTTTATCTCTACAGCTTGAGAAAGTTTTATAGTTACATACAATTGTTTTAACTAATTGTTATAATAACTCTTAGCTCAGTTCGTTGGATTGGTTATTTTACATTATTTATTAAGGTTTTTTTTACTTACAAAAGAGACATGTTAAAAACACAATCAGAGTGATTGATCGGGAATATGTGAATATATGTATTTATATACATGCATATACAGAAAGGTTTATGTTTGTTTGTATGCTGTTTGTGTTTACAAAGAATGTTTGTGCGGAATCTTTGCCCCTGCTCATTACGCACAACCTTGTTGTCGGGACTGTACTCTCTGCCGGGTTTTGTTCTGTGCGCTTGAATGTCGTCGGCAGCCGAGAGCAGCGGTACAGTCTGTTGCTTACACAACTTATCTTATCTGCAACCCCGGTGTGTCCCTAGAGTAACATTGCGATGAACACCTACATCCTTGTGAAACATTCATTGGCCTCCGACTTGTACATACACTGCCAAGAACTGTTTTCTTCTTGAAACTACTGAGAAAACCCAGGGCGAAGTCCTCGCAGACATCCTTATAATCATACTTGAGTCATCCATGCTTATCTGGGTTTCCCATGGGTTTTTTTCCTTCTCGAAAGCACGCCAGGAAAATGCTTGGGTAGTTCTTTACAACGGGACCTAAGCCATTCTTTCTCCGATCTTCCCCTAAAATACAATCAAACTTTTTTATTTTAATTATCTTGGTTATTTCAAAAGATAAATATATTAGCAAAGGTTTGACCTAGATTGTAATTATTTCCAAAAATAAAATTAGTATTTTTTTAAGTGTTTTTATGTAAGGAATTAAAATTAAAAGGATATAAGATTGTCATTACAAATATCACTTGTAAGAAAGATTTGATTTGAAAAATACATTTATAAATAAAAAAGAGCGCATGTAACTCAGTACACATGACAGGAGTGAAACCTCTTTGTACATTCAAACCTCGACACGTAATTGCTCTCTTTATATCTCTTTGGCACCAGAAACGTTAAAAACAATGTTTCACGAAAACGTAGCATTAAAATTCTGCCTTGAAATTTTACTCGCGTCCTTAGAAATTCCACTTCAAAAAGTACAGGATGGGCAAAAGGTGTGTACCGGTTTTGAAAGTCTATTTAAAAAAAAACTGAGGAACTTACAGAGATGTGGTTTATTTTATTGCAATCAGTATACATACCCATATTTTAATCAAGCTCTGATGATCACATCAGGGAAGATGGTGGCTATCAGCAGCGATGCATAGGGGCAGGCATTTTTCGCGAAAAGATCTGAACACTTATTATACTGCAACAAGGTATACCCGCACCAGCGGTTTCTTCCTTGTGATTGGCGGCCGTATGCGAGAGAAGTCGTTGCCTTATTTGACCGAGACACTCAAGACGCGTTTACTTCCGCACTGAATCACTGTGATTGGTGTTGCTACAATCGATATGTACCTGGGAGAAACTCACCCAATCACGAAACACAGACGGTGTTACAGTTTTTTAACTTCCATCTAGTCTCGAAATCTTTTCGCGAAATCTGCATGCCCCTAGCGATGCATTGAAGAAGGCGATTTCGGAACTCTTCGGCTGCTTTTCGGCACGTTTAGAGGAGTGTAGCGGTGAATTCCTTCAGAATTCGCATCTTCAGTTCTTCCAAGATGTGAAGACGATGTTTGGTAAGCTCTTCTTGCGGCGGTAACCACCCAGGAAGAAGCCACCAACGCTCCAATCAGATATGAGCTCTGGCCACCCCATGTCACCTCAGACACACGAGGCGCGCAGGAAACACCTGTCCAAGGTTCGCCAAAGGAAAATTGGAACTCGACCCGTGTGGTCAATAAGAGTAAAACGTGTGTAAAATGTGCCGTAAAAGCGGTCTAAATCGCCTTTATAAATGCATCGCTAGTGATGGCCACCATCTTCCTGATGTGAACTTCTGAACTTCGCAAAAAAAAAAAAAAAAACGGGGATGAATACTGATTCCAATAAAATAAACCTTTTTTCTGTAAGTTGCACCGCTTTTTTTTTTGACGTGATAACGTCTTATAAATCTATGAACAACGGCTGCACGCACGAAAAAGCATGACTCATTGTCACGTTCCGCCTGAGCCGAGCGTGCAAGAACCGGCCAACCACCGTGCGAGAAAATCTTCTATAATATCAAACAGGTTAAGGCGGGGCTTTCTAACTAATTGTTCGTGATTATATTTAAACAAATTATTTAAATTAAATTTGCAAAAAACTGTAAATAATATTTGAAAATTAAAAAGTATGCAATTTTTCATCAATGTTTTCTCATGATGTTATCACGTAAAATTATCGTTCGTAAAACGACTTTACAGACAACCACCCTTTTTTTTAATAGCCCTTCAAATCCGATACCTACCTTTTGCCCCACCCTGTGCTTGGGGCCACATGTGCGTGACATCACCGTCTCTGTGACGAGATGTGCGCTCATTAGGGTAGCACCTGGCTAGCTGCAACGTCACCACGTGGCCCCGGGGGGAATTAGATCCAGACAACAGTAGTGTAATTTGGTCGGTCCTGCGTCAGGAGTCGGGAGTGTGGATTGTGACCGTCGATCGCGGCCCTGGATGACGTCACGTCCATCATCACGGCATCACGTCCACCATCTTGGATCGGCCAATCAGTTAAAATATCTTGAAATAAATCAAAAATATATCATGAAAGTTATTCAATTTTATAAGCACGCCACCAACGTTGAACATTCCCAGTTCAAATCCGACGAGTGTAAAACTACAATTAATTATTTTTAAATTCAGTGGAAAATTCGAAACATATTGTATTGTTTTAAAATATACAACACTTATAACAAGACATATTTTTCCTATCCATTTAGCATATTATATTGCGTATCAACATCCTTCACTTGTTATCTGCTATAGCGCACTGGTGTAGCTAGATAGTCAGCCTTTATAGCATCCGTCATCATAGTATCAGCCATCTTGTTGGCCACCATAGAGTCCGCTATCTTGGAAATCATTAAAAACCAATTTAAAATTAAAAAGAAAATTCTAAAAGTTATAACATTTAATTTCATTTGTTAAAATATTGTTACAAGTGAGAAAAATGGTTCGAAAAGGATAGCCATATCTTTAACTGAATACACTTTTAATTAAACTATGACACATAAAATATCTGTCCAGGAATTAATCATTCTTTCGTTTGGTCAACGGTTTACTCTCCCCCCTGGAGACAGTGGTTCTCCCTACTGCTCTTCTCTCACTGCGCTCCTCTGTCCCAACACACTGCCTCGCACTACTCACTAGTCCGGCGCACACAACACAGTCCCGGATACTTAAGTCCCCGATGCAACAGTCTCCGCACACGAAGCCCGTCGCTCGTCGCCCGCTTTCGCTCGCCAAGGGGTTACTTTCACTCTTCACTTCACTGCCTTGGAGGCCGGCGTCGCCATTTCTATACCCCTCAGCACCCTTCTGGAATGGTCTGGCACCCCTTCGAAGTGTCGCATTATCAAGGTTGACTTAATACCCGAAGCTCCCAGAACAATGGCGTTATAGTTACGACACTTCACGCAGGAGAAACTCTGGGAACACGTTGAACCCTCCAGAGCAGCATAAAAAGTTCCGAGTAAGGGGAAGTGGGGGTACGGGGTAGCGAGACGCTGTTGCTAATCGGGTTAGGCGTGTAGCGCTAATTGACCGCACCCACCGGCGGGATAACAGGCCAGCTGACTGACTAGCCGGGCCGTTAGCTTGCCATGTGGTCTCACCTCTAGTATACTCATAACAGTATTAATATTTTTTTTGAAAGTTCTATGGTCTAATCACTGGTCTTTAAAATAAGGTAATTTGGTTAAAAATGTATATAAATTTTTAATATATATTATTTTTTATGTAAATTATTCTGTGCTGCAAACATAAACACAAAAAAAAAATCTTCATCGTCTTCCTGATAGTGTGTCTGTATACTTATATGAAGGCGTATTTTTGCGTGTTTTATATACTTTTATCTACCTGCACAAATTTCGATGCTACTTTACATCTAACGAATATTCTGCTTGTTTTGACATTAGTTTATTTAATTAAATTTTTTTCGCAAACTCAAGCACTTGACTTTAGCCCAAAATTAATAATTCCAAAATAACTTCCAAAAAATGCAAGGTGTAAATAATATTCATACGACAATACATTTTCTAAGTTTTATTCACATTAGATAAATAGCCAATTACCATCGAGGATTTTAACCATGTGCCTATGTTTAATAAAAAAATATTTTTAAGCCATTTTGAAAAATTTTGAAGAAAATACATAACTAGAAATTTTTCTACTTCTATATTTGTATTTTGTAAATTTAATTGCAACTGTTTTACAATCACTTGAACGTTACTAAGCCATTGGAAAAATAATTCCAAAATAATTCGCACACTGTGTTATCGCATCTAGTTTTTAATCCTCATTCTATAAAAGGTACGCATTCAAAGTTTAGTAAATCATTATTCATTGCTTATATTTTGGATTTGGTAAAAATTGTGTATTAGTACTAACACTATATCTTTGGACAGCAACACCGAATTTTAAATTAAATTAGCTCTTTTTTCTGAAACTTTTCTAATAATCACCGTTACTGAGTATAAACTGTAAAACTGCCTTAGCAGAGGAGAAAAGTAATTCAATCAAATTAATTTTAAAAGAAGAAACTTCTAGATGGAGAATAAGTTTATTAACTATAACAATTACTTTTTTTTATGGAAGTAACAACTTATCTTTTTTAGTCGAAATGATCGGTGAAATTAAAGATTTTTGAAGTTTGATAAAATTAATTGATTTGATTTAATCTAAAAGTGTGTTAAGTAACTCAAATGATATATAATACTACTGACAATTCATCACCCGATATTTAAATAAATGTTAGTTTTTCTTATTTTTTCTTTCGTCTGGATAACTCTTTACTGTAAAAATTTTTGGCACCTATTTGTTTATTATTGTATGGGTTGTTGTATAATTCAACTCCAAGCCAAGAATGGTTCCGATTATAAAAACCCAAAATTCATAAATTGTAGTTGTATTATAGGAATTTTCCAAACTTTTTTAAACCCCCACCCCTCATATTATTATTAGATACTGTTGACTAAATCTTTTCGCAACGTAATCATTAATAACCCTACTATTTATACCAATCTAAAAAAATTACACATGCTTTACTTTTAAGTAAAAATAAATTTTTGAAAGATTTAAGCAGTAAAACATTTGTGATCGGGTAATTTTGTCTAGTCATACTATAAAAAATATATTTGCTGACTTAGCAAGTTATCTGAAAATATGGCTAATAAAAGCAAATAACTAAGTTAACAGAAAAAAATTTTTACAGTATGAATAGTCTAAGTTACCCAATTAAAAATTGTTGCCGCATAAGTCGTACAAAGAATTTTTTCCCCCAAAACTATAGTATGTTTGACTTTAGTTTGAATTATCAATAGTATGGTTTTTTGTGATTTCGAAATAAAAAATTATTAGTCAGAGTATCTAATTATTTGGTGCAGGGTGGAAATTTAAAAACTTAAAAAGCCTGTAACTTGAAAACTACGACACTTTTTTTTGAATTTTTGTATTTTTTTATTCAGACCATTGATTATGCAATTGTTCTCGGTTTGACGTTGAGTTATTGGACATACTTTATATTGCGTGAACCATCGTTTTACTTGTAGACCAATTACTATTGTATTCTTGAAATCAAAACATATCCGTTTAAAATTTTCTGCGTTATTAGCTGTCACAATCGAATTTTTTTACAAGGAGAACTAAATGGATTACGGGATCGAAACTTTCCAGGTTGAAAGTAAATTCAGCTTGCTGATATTAATGAAAAAAATTATTATTTTGCTATTAATATTATTCAAGTCATGAAGTAACCAGTAGCGTATATGTTAAGCCTGGAACGTTTCAATCGTGAAAACCATTTAATTATGTTGGGTGATTTCGATTTGTCACTCCAATGTGAAAGTGTGATTTTGACCGCTAATAATACAAAAATTGTGCAAAGGGTTATTTTATTTCCTAAAAATTAAGTCACAGTGTCTGCAACTATGTATCATGCAATTATGAAATAATAATATTGAAATGTTTTGGCAATATTATTTAATATAGATCATAAATAAAAGTAATAAAATTTTATAGGAAAGAGAAAATACATTACTTTCCTGAAAGTAAGCTTATTTAAGATTATTAGTATAATTTAAAGTTATAATATATTTAAATTATTTTACCAAACTGTATTAATAGTTTTATTAATTAAAATTCTTCTGTATTTACTTTAACTTATAATTTTGATTAACGTTTCTTGGTTATTAGAATGGTTTATTTAAAAAAGGTTTTCTAGTGCTATGATCTAACAACACAGTACATAGTAATTTCTCAAATATAGTAAATCAAAGTTATGCACAAGTGTTTAAGGTGGTTTATGCAATGTTTTGATGGCCTCTTTTGGTTTTCTTGTTCCAGATGCAACCATGAAGCGAGGGTCCCTGTGGAACTTTCCGGCACTCTTGTTGCTGTTGCTTTCCTCGGCCACTCTCTGCCGCTGCAGCGATTCCAGAGAAGAAGAGGAATCGTGTCCCTCAGAGTGTACATGCAATTCGTACGGAGCTCTAGGACTGAAAGTTAAATGCAACGACTTCCATCGAGAGCAATGGTTTGACCATGCTGTGTCTCAGCTTGACATTTCCAACACTCTAGGCAACAGGTCATTTGTCCTTGAAGACGACATATTTTCTCGAGTTCAGTTGAAAAATGTCAACATCATTAAAATTACACACACCGGGTTACAAAACGTAAGCCAGCATGCTTTCAGGAATTTGTTAATGCTAAACGTTTTAAACCTGTCAATGAACCATTTGCAGCACATTCATCCGGACACATTTGTTACCAACAAGCAACTAAGAACTCTGTCGTTGAGGGGAAACCCGCTGTCAGTACCAAAAGATCAGAAGACTGTATTTTTGAATATGTCAACTTTAACATTTTTAGATATTTCACAATGCGGGATAACTGAGTTGCCGAACTCGACATTTGCACATTTACAAATGCTAGAAGTTTTGCTTCTCGCTTCAAATAATATAAAAAGTATTGATAACGGCACATTTTCTGGGCTTGACATGTTGCAAGATCTTGACCTGTCTGATAATAATATTCGGATACTTAATCCTCATGCATTTGACAGCAATACAGAGCTAACAGCTCTTTATTTGAACAGCAATCCTTTAACATCTTTGGAAGGTATAAGTATTCCCCACTTACTCCATTTGGAAATGATTGACACTAGGTTAACTACAATAAGTGAAAAAACATTCCTTGGATTTCCTAATATTGTCAACCTTAACCTCATGGGCAACAGAATTACATCAATTCATGAAAAGGCGTTTGAAAACATGCCAGAACTTTTGTACGTTGATTTATCCAGAAACTACCTTAAAGGTCCCCTTAATGGTAATTTATTTATGAAGAACTTCAAGCTGGAGACCCTGTCTCTTTCAGATAATCCAAACATGAAAAGTTTACCAGGATCCGGGTTTCAAGGTATGTTCAGCGAATTTTACAAGTTAGATCTTCATAACTGTGGCATAATTTCTCTAGACAGGAATAGTTTCAGAGGCATGGATCACCTCACAGCGCTAAATTTGAGCTCGAATGGTTTGGAAGAAATTAGGTCTGGAATATTGCCTGAAAGTCTGTATTTTTTGGACCTATCTCACAACCTTATCTCAAACCTCGATCTTATAAAGTTTCCGCGTGAAACAATGATTCGAAAACTAATTTTAAAAGGAAACCCAGTAGAGAAACTTAACCCAATAACACTTTCGAACTTACAGTACATGACGTTCTTGGATGTTAGTTCTTGTGATATCGAAAGAATATGGGACGGTCACATTCCAGAGCAGATGTTCCCAAGACTAGAAACATTGATGTTGGCAAATAACAACATAAAATCGCTAACTTCCGGTGAACTCGAAATGATTGGCAATTTAAGGGAGCTGGACCTAATTAACAATCCGATGAAATGCGACAAGACTTTTAGCGCGCTTATCAACTGGTTGAAAGAAAGAGATATTTCTGCAATCAGTTTGCCATTTGACGCGCGAGTTTCAGGCTCCGTCGAAAATTCTGCTGAAGATATCCCTTATGATATTGATGAACTAAACGATGATGATTTGGGATGGGACCAGTTTGTGAAACAAACATGCTCTGCCAGTCCCAAACCAGCCAAAACTACAAAACAGCTCGACGAATCACTGGATCCAGCTACCCAAGTGTTCCACATATATCCTACCAAGACCAGTAGAGACAAAATTTCGGCCCAATATTCGGTGACAAACCTTCCGAGTCAAATAACAGGCGCTGGCCCTGTTTACAAACAGATCATCCAAAGTGACAGTGGTATCCGCATATGGGTTGTGATTCTAACCACGCTGGTGACCATAGCTATTACAATCGCTCTGGTTATTGCACTTATCGTGCTAATGCGTTGGATGCGTCAACGGGAAATATACAATCGCAACTCCAAACTAAAGAGAACGATTTCGTCCCATAGACTGAAGAAGCAGGTATCGAGCTACGAACAACTACACGAGGATTTCAACGCCCCTACGACTCCGATGATGTCCAGGGTTGTTGAAGATGATCTAACAGATGTCCACAAACCAGAGATCAGGGAAAAGCAACCACGCGTTGTTTCGCAAATAACGTACTTGAGCAGCAAATTTCATCACTCTAACATCGTACCGCAGAGTGTGTGAGTAAGATGTAAATAGTCTGCCAAGCTTTACTTTAAAATACTGTATTTCAGGAAGGGAATTCTTAAATACAGTGCCGTAGGAATTGAAAAAAAAAAGCATTCAGTTGCTTTTGCCAAGAAGTCAAAACATAATCACACTCATGATATACCTAATATAATAGTACCTATGTGTCACATATATGTCACTAAAGTATGTTCGAAAGATTTTAGTTAATTTCGTAAGTGCAAATTTGCAAAAATCATTTGCGACTAATGACAACTTAGCATGACATAAGTGAGCACTTTGTGCTTCCTAGTGATCTTGCCACAGGAAAATGTATTTTTTTTTTCCTGTATAACAGATGCAACCTCTTGCGCAGTAAAAGAGATTTATATTGTAGTCCTCATAAAGATAAATCTTGTTTTAGAAAGCGTAACACCTTTCAAGACTTAAATCAATTATTTTCATTTTTTTTCATTCCAAGACATTACATAAAATTAAAATGTTAACACTGTTCTGTGGTTGATTTCTAGTTTTATCCGCATATAATTAAAAACAAAGGTATTTTATTTTATTTCAATTTTACCAGTATTTTTACGCTTATATAAATTTTATTTTAGTGAAAAGCTAACTATAAATGTTTTATGAGACTCGAAGGTTAATGACGCTTGTAAAAATTGTGTTTACTTACATTTTTATATACTGCAGCTATGATAAACTAATTGTTTACTGTTGTACAATAATACTGGCGTGAAAGTTTGAGTTGTGGCAACATTAGGGGGAATTGAAGCGAGAAAAAAAATAAATAAAAAGTATATTTTTCTCTGTTACCTGAATTGAAAAAAAAAATAGAGATTTACAGTGGGAAAATTAAAAAATATATATGTAGACACGATAGTTGTGATATTCGCACATAAATGTTTATGTTGCAGTACTTAATAACTTGCGAATTCTGACGCATTGGAAATGTGTATGCTAATTTGTAAAATGTTTTGTATGATTTCTGTTTATGTATGATGTTTAAATATTCTGTAAATTGTTTGTCTTGTAAAAATTTGGGGGAGATATGGAAGAATATTAGGCAGCAGCATTAATATTAGAGTGTTGTTATCAGACAAATTAGTAAATATTATATGCTTAAATATTTAGTGTATTCCTTGCAACATTATATTTCTTTGCTGTTGTGTGAGTATTTTGTAATGTCGTTATAGAGGTGTAAATTGTGTTTGTTGATTCACTTAATATGTTTGTCTTGAAATTAAACATGTATTTTGTTTACCATCACTATGTTTAGTTTTAATGTTTTAAATTTTCACATCAACATTGAGATCAAATATTTAAACTCACGATATATTTATACAACGCGAAGTTCCTTATTTAGACTACAGTTTAATTCATGTAAACATCTATCACGAAGTGTTAAACCTTCGTACTGTTAAATCGAATTACAACAAACATATTCAGTAATTTAACTGATTTTTAGATTTTTTCATATGGTTTAAAAGAAATACCACTGGCAATGAATTAGGTTATTTTATTTATGCTATTGTTTAACTTATCTTGAAATATTATTTGATTTTTAAAAATTAACACATATTTGTGTAAACTAAAATTAATTAGGCTTGTTGCATAACGAAAAATATTTTTGACCAAGTCACAGTTTTGTGATAATGGTCGTAGCCAGTGGTGCTGATAATGCTGACTGTTGGAAAACTTCCTTGAATGCAGACATTTTTTAAATACTTTTACTAAGATAAAAAATATAATTTTAATTTTGATGTCCATTCACAATTTTACAGAAGAAATTGAGCACAAAATATCGTCACTTGTAAATTCCATTATATTTGTATATAAAATTATGTAAATGTGATTGCAAACATAAAAACGTTTAAGCATCCAACAATAAAAATGTGTAAAGTTGTTACTTTTAAACCAAAATTATTTGCTGGAAAATTAATTATTTTTATAGTGAGAAGTAGGTCAGCAAACTTACTAAACAATTTATAACTAAACAGACTTGCAAAGTTAAATAAAACAAATTTATGGTTATGATATACATAACAGTATAGCATAAAAACATTTTTTTTAATTAACTATAAAAGTTAAATTATTCCTAACAAACTTTAGCTTGTACATGATAAAATTTTTCGTGATTTTAAATAAATGATTAGTTTAAGAAAATAATATATTGAATTTTTGACAGATTTCTCATGCAAGGAAGCATTTGTGTAGTGCAGCGTTGATTATTTACGAAAGTCTGTCAATTTTCTAATAGTGTCTTAGAGTAGATAAAATTTACTTTCCACACATTCATCAAACATTGCCTACCTGAGTTCCAAATCCACAACAAAATCAACTTCTCTTCTTGACTCGTCTCTGGATTTAGTTTTCAAAGTCTCCCAGTTGTAGCTCATTCGCATCCTTGAGAAGTTACTTACGGCTTCAAGACATTCCCTTCATGCCTGACTGCTACAAGTTACCTCTTCGACATCTTACTTGGCGTATATGTAGGCAAAGACTGTCTTTGTGCTCAGTAGATAGGCTATGTTTACTGTAACCGTAACAACTTGGAAACTATTAACTTAAATAAAGAACTTTTCGGAATTCAGTTTTAAACTTTCCTGAAATCTATTTTTAAAAAAATTTCTTTTCTCTCTCTCCTTTCATACGTTTAATTTTATATCTTAATAACCGCAAATATCTTTTAAAGGTTATGGTGAACTCTCTTTGGCTGGAAATAACAACAAGAAACAGTGATTTAAGAGTCATCGCCAGCAGTTTCCAGATTATTTCCACCAGCATAGCTGCATGGTTTTTCCAAAGTTGCCTACTCGGGTGCTGGTCCATGCCATGTCGACTACCTGTTATTGGGAACAGCACCTAACGAATGCCTCAATTCAAGTTGCAAAGTGAATTCGTTGCATCGTTTGTGTCACTGAACAGTCTGCAGAAGACAGACTATATCTGATGGATTTGTTTGGCAAATTTTTTTGTGCAAGGACAAAAACTGAATTTAGCTTATTCTTTGGTGGGAATGTCCACATAATATTGTATTGGTCGGTCCAGCATATTCATTGTCTTCAGGAGCCCTCTTAGTCAGGGTTGTGTTTGTGTTGATAAGTGCGACGCTCGCTGGTGCTTCTAGCGCAATGTCGCCTCTAAGCGCAAAGGCTGTGGACTGGCGGGAAGTCTTCTCGCCGTCCACAGGGCAACTGTGACATTTTAACGGTCACCATATCATTATACTCGTATGGCGGAGAAACAACGGTAAACGTGTAATGCAAGTCCCTCGATTGCTTTTTGAGTTCTTTACTGAGTGTTTCAAAGATACACACGTTTTAGCCATTTTCACTATTGTAAATATACAGTTTAAAAACGAAATATGGTAGCAGAACTACTTTAGCCACCATCAGTATATTCATAAAAGTTTTCTTAAACAGAATCCAATCGGACTTCTGGAGCAGTATTCGCATGGTTTCTCCTGAAGCACTGCCCGCCGTACAAGAAACACCTGGCAGGCGGGGCTTTGAGGAGACTGGTGGTCGAGTGGAAAGTTTACTCGCCTCCCAATAATACTCGCCTCCATTAAAATACTCGCCTCCCATCATTACTCGCCTCCAATCATTACTCGCCTCCCATAATTACTCAACTCCCATCATTACTCGCCTCCCATCATAACTCGCCTCCAATCAATACTCGCCTCCCATCATTACTAGCCTCCCATCATTAATCGCCTCCCATCATTACTCGCCTCCCATCATAACTCGCCTTTCATCATTACTCGACTCCCATCATTACTCGCCTCCCGTGAATACTCGCCTACCATAAATACTCGCCTCCCAAAATTACTCGCCTCCCATCAATACACATATCCCATCATTACTCGCCTCCCATCATTACTCGCCTCCCATAAATACTCGCCTTCCATAAATAATCGCTTCCCATAAATACTCGCCTCCCATAAATACTCGCCTCCCATTAATACTTGCTTCCCATTATTACTCGCCTCCCATCAATACTCACCTCCCATCAATACTCGCCTCCCATAAATACTCGCCTCCCATCATAACACGCCTCCCATCATTACTCGCCTCCCATAATTACTCGCCTCCCATAATTACACGCCTCCCATAATTACTCGCCTTCCATAAAAGATCGCCTCCCATAAATACTCGCCTCACATAAATACTCGCCACCCATAAATAATCGTCTCCCATAAATACTCGACTCCCATAAATGCTCGCCTCCCATAAATACTCGCCTCAAATCAATTCTAGCCTCCCATAATTACTCGCCTCCTATATATACTCAACTCCCATTAATACTCGCATCCCATCATTACACGCCTCCCATCATTACTCGCCTCCCATAAATACTCGTTCCAATTATTACTCGCCTCCCATAAATACTCGCCTCCGATAAATACTCGCCTCCAATAAATACTCGCCTACCATAAATACTCGCCTCCAATAAATACTCGCCTACCATAATACTCGCCTCCCATCAATATTCGCCTCCCATCAATACTCGCCTCCCATCAATACTTGCCACCCATAAATATACGTCTCCCATCATTAATCGCCTTCCATAGATACTCGGCTCCCATAAATACTCCCTTCTCATAAATTTTCGCCTCCAAAAAATACTTGCCTCCCATCATTTCTCTCCTCCCATCAATAATCGCCTCCCATCATCACTCGACTCCCATCATTACCGGTCTCCCATCATAACTCGCCTCCCATCATTACTCGCCTCCCATAAATACTTGCCTCCCATAAATACTCGTCTCCCATAAATACTCGCCTCCCATAAATACTCGCCTCACATATCAACTCGCTTCTCATAAATTTTCGCTTCCAATAAATACTCGCCTCCCATCATTTCTCTCCTCCCATCAAAAATCGCCTCCCATCATTACTGGACTCCCATCATTACCCGTCTCCTATTATTACTCGCCTCCCATCAATACTCGCCTCCCATAAAAAATCGCCTCCCATAAATACTCGCCTCGCATAAATACTCGCCTCCCATAAATAATCGTCTCCCATAAATACTCGACTCCCATAAATGCTCGCCTCCCATAAATACTCGCCTTCCAAAAATAATCGCCTCCCATAAATACTCGCCTCAAATCAATTCTAGCCTCCAATAATTACTCGCCTCCCATATATACTCAACTCCCATTAATACTCGCATCCCATCATTACACGCCTCCCATCATTACTCGACTCCCATAAATACTCGTTCCAATTATTACTCGCCTCCCATAAATACTCGCCTCCGATAAATACTCGCCTCCAATAAATACTCGCCTACCATAAATACTCGCCTCCAATAAATACTCGCCTACCATAATACTCGCCTCCCATTAATATTCGCCTCCCATCAATACTCGCCTCCCATCAATACTTGCCACCCATAAATATACGTCTCCCATCATTAATCGCCTTCCATAGATACTCGGCTCCCATAAATACTCCCTTCTCATAAATTTTCGCCTCAAAAAAATACTCGTCTCCCATCATTTCTCTCCTCCCATCAATAATCGCCTCCCATCATCACTCGACTCCCATCATTACCGGTCTCCCATCATAACTCGCCTTCCATCATTACTCGCCTCCCATAAATACTTGCCTCCCATAAATACTCGCCTCCCATAAATACTTGCATCCCATAAATACTCGCCTCCCATAAAAACTCGCCTCCCGTAAATACTTGCCTCCCATAAATACTCGCCTCCCATAAATACTCGCCTCCCATAAATACTCGCCTCACATATCAACTCGCTTCTCATAAATTTTCGCTTCCAATAAATACTCGCCTCCCATCATTTCTCTCATCCCATCAATAATCGCCTCCCATCATGACTGGACTCCCATCATTACCCGTCTCCTATTATTACTCGCCTCCCATCAATACTCGCGTCCCATAAATACTCGCCTCCCATAAAACCTCGCCTCCCATAAATACTCGCCTCCCATAAATACTCGCCTCCCGCCATTACCGCCACCCATTATTACTCACCTTCCTTAATTACTCGCCACCCATAAAAACTTGCTTCCCATAAAGACTCGCCTCCCATCAATACACGCCTCCGATTAATACTCGCCTCCTATAAATACACGCCTCCCATAAATACTTGCCTCCCATAATTACTCGCAACCCATCAATAATCGCCTCCCAAAAATACTCGCCTCCCGCCATTACCGCCTCCCATTATTACTCACCTCCCATAAATACTCGCCTCCGATAAATACTCGCCTCCAATAAATTCTCGCCTACCCTAATAATCGCCTCCTATCAATATTCGCCTCCCATCAATACTCGCCTCACATAAATACTCGCCTCCCATAAAAAATCGTCTCCCAAAATACTCGACTCCCATAAATGCTCGCCTCCCATAAATACTCGCCACCCATAAATAATCGTCTTCCATAAATACTCGCCTTCTATAAAAAATCGCCTCCCATAAATACTCGCCTCAAATCAATTCTAGCCTCCCATAATTACTCGCCTCCTATATATACTCAACTCCCATTAATACTCGCATCCCATCATTACACGCCTCCCATCATTACTCGCCTCCCATAAATACTCGTTCCAATTATTACTCGCCTCCCATAAATACTCGCCTCCGATAAATACTCGCCTCCAATAAATACTCGCCTACCATAAATACTCGCCTCCAATAAATACTCGCCTACCATAATACTCGCCTCCCATCAATATTCGCCTCCCATCAATACTTGCCTCCCATCAATACTTGCCACCCAAGAATATACGTCTCCCATCATTAATCGCCTTCCATAGATACTCGGCTCCCATACATACTCCCTTCCCATAAATTTTCGCCTACAAAAAATACTCGCCTCCCATCATTTCTCTCCTCCCATCAATAATCGCCTCCCATCATCACTCGACTCCCATCATTACCGGTCTCCCATCATAACTCGCCTCCCATCATTACTCGCCTCCCATAAATACTGCCTCCCATAAAAAATCGCCTACCATCATTACTCGCACCCATAAATACTCGCATCCAATAAATACTCGCCTATCATAAATACTCGCCTCCCATCAATACTCTATTCCCATCAATACTCGCCTTCCATAAATATTCGCCTCCCATCATTACTCGCATTTCATAAATACTCGGCTCCCATAAATACACGCTTCCCATAAATTTTCGTCTCCAATAAATACTCGTTTAACATAATTTCTCTCCTCCCATCAATAATCGCCTCCCATCATTACTCGACTCTCATCATTACCGGTCTCCCATCATTACTCGCCTCCAATCATTACACGCCTCCCCAAAATGCTCGCCTCCCATAAATACTCGCATCCCATCATTACTTGCCTCCCATAAATACTCGCCTCTCATAAATACTCAAATCCTATTAATACTCGCATCCCATAAATACTCGCCTCCCATAAATACACGCTTCCCATAAATACTCGCTACCCATAAATAATCGCCACCTATAAATACTCGCATCCCATTAATACCCGCCTCCCATCTATTCTAGCCTCCCATAAATACACGCTTTCCATAAATACTCGCCTCCCATAAATTTTCGCTTCTAAAAAATACTCGCCTCCCATCATTACTCGCCTCCCATCATTACTCGCTTCCCATATATACTCGCTTCCCATATATACTCGCCTCCCATAGATACCTAATCGTCTCCAATAATTGCTGGCAACCCATCAATACTCGCCTCCCATAAATGCTCGCCTCCCATAAATACTTGCCTCCCATAAATATTTGCCTCCCATAAAAAACGCATCCCATAAATACTCGACTCCCATAAATACTCGCCTCCCATAAATACATGCCTCCCATAATTACTCGCCACTCATCAATACACGCCTCCCATAAATACTCGACTCCCATAAATACTCGCCTCCCATAAATACTCGCCTCCTATAAATACTCTGTTTCCATTAATACTCGCTTCCCATAAATTTTCGCCTCCATTAAATACTCACCTCCCATCATTTCTCTCCTCCCATCTATAATCGCCTCCCATCATTACTCGACTCCCATCATTATCCATCTCCCATCATTACTTGCCTCCAATCAATACTCGCCTCCCATTAATACTCGACTCCCATAAATACTCGCCTCCCACAAATACATGCCTCCCATAATTACTCGCCACCCATCAATACTCGCCTCCCATAAATACTCGACTCCCATAAATACTCGCCTCCCATAATTACTCGCCTCCTATAAATACTCTTTTCCCATTAATACTCGCTCCCATAAATTTTCGCCTTCATTAAATTCTCACCTCCCATCATTTCTCTCCTCCCATCTATAATCGCCTCCCATCATTACTCGATTCCCATCATTATCCATCTCCCATCATTACTCGCCTCCCATCAATACTCGCCTCCCATTTATACTCGCCTCCCATAAATATTCGCCTGCCATAAATACTTGCCTCCCATAAATATTCGCCTACCATAAATACTTGCCGCCCATAAAGACTCGCCTCCCATCATTATTCGCCTCCCATCATTATTCGCCTCCCATATATACTCGCTTTGCATAAATACTCGTTTCCCATAAATACGCACCTCCCATAAATACTCGCATCCAATCATTACTTGCCTCCCATCAATACTCGCCTCCCATCAATACTCCCCTCCCATCAATACTCGCCTCCCATCAATACACGCCTCCCATCAATACTCTCCTCCCATGAATACTCTCCTCCCATAAATGCTCGCCTCCCATAAATACTCGCCTTCCATAAAAAATCGCCTCCCATAAATACTCGCCATCCATAAAAAATCGCCTCCCTTTAATACTCGCTTCCCATAAATTCTCGCCTCCCATCAATACTCGCCTCCCATAAATACTCTCCTCCCATAAATACTCGACTCCAATAAATGCTCGCCTCCCATAAATACTCGCCTTCCATAAAAAATCGCCTCCCATAAATACTCGCCATCCATAAAAAATCGCCTTCCTTAAATACTCGCCTCCCATTAATTCTCGCCTCCCATAAATACTCGCCTCCCATAAATACTCGACTCCCATAAATACTCGCCTCCCATAAATTCATGCCTCCCATCTTTACTCGCAACCCATCAATACTCGCCTCCTATGAATACTCGACTCCCATAAATGCTCGCCTCCCATAAATACTCGCCTTCCATAAAAAATCGCCTCCCATAATTACTCGCCTCACATAAATACTCGCCTCCCATAAATAATCGTCTCCCATAAATACTCGACTCAAATAAATGCTCGCCTCCCATGAATACTCGCCTTCCATAAAAAATCGTCTCCCATAAATACTCGCCTCCTATAAATTCTCGCCGCCCATCAATATTCGCCTCCCATAAATATTCGACTCCCATAAATGCTCGCCTCCCACAAATACTCGCCTGCCATCAATATACGCCTCCCATAAATACTCGCCTCACATAAATACTCGCCTCCCACCATTACTCTCCTCCCATAATTACGCGCCTCCTATTAATACTCGCCTCCCATAAATGCTCGCTTCCCATAAATACTTTCCTCCCATAAATACTTGCCTCCCATAAATACTCGTATCTCATTAATTCTCGCCGCCCATAAATACTCGCCTCCCATAAATGCTTGCCTTCCATCAATACTCGCCTCCCATCATTACTCGCCTCCCATCATGACTCGCCTTCCATCATTACTCGCCTCCCATAAATACTCCCCTCATAAATACTCACCTCCCATAAATACTCGCCTGCCATCAATATGCGCCTCCCATAAATACTCGCCTTCCATTAATACTCGCCTCCCATAAATACTCGCCTCCCATAAATACTCGCCTCCCATAAATACTCGTCTCCCATATATACTCGCCTCCATTAAATACTCGCCTCCCTAATATACTCGCCTTCCATCATTACTCGCCTCCCATCATTACTCGGCTCCCTTCATTACTCGCCTCCCATCATTACCCGTCTACCGTTAAACTTCCGCCGAGTGTTTCAGCTAGTTCGAAGCATGGCTGTCGTTGCCGGTAGTTGGTGGGTTTTTTTCCCCTGCCCACTCGCCATCTTACCTCATCCATCTTACCTCATAACCTCCCGACGTCCACTTGATGGTAAGGGTAAGTTATTCAACATACACGTATGCTGCTGTGAGTATTAAATCAAATGCTGTTCTAATCTGTACGAATTGAAAAGGTAAATGTTCGTCCGTTCAAAATCTTCAATCTCAGAAAGTTCTTCACCGATTGCTTTTGAAATTTTTACACGACGTTGCATTCGAGTACGCGCGTGTTTTTTTTATCCCTGTGTCACACATGTGGCAGGTATAAATATAGTTACATATATAGATAGGTAAAAACATAGATTTTTAATATTGTTATTGCAATAGTGTGATAATCATAGAAATATAGAGGATAGTGATTAAGAGGGCGATATAGGTATATAGACAGAGAGAGAAATATAGATATACATAGAGATAGATAGAAGAATAGAGAGATACGTAGAGAGATAGACAGAGAGATATAGAATTAGAGAGAGATGCTACGTATACGTGTATCTAATTAAACAAATTACAAAAATAAATGATTGAGCAATTACAAAGCATGCCAGAAATGAGCTAATATATAATATTTGTTCACCAGTTTTGTGCGAGATAGAGAAATAATCTTTAAGTACACGTACATTTGACACTTTGTATCTTTATGAGATGGCTCACTAATAAAAAAAAATTCCTTGCGAAATAATATATCCGCTAGCTTCATCCTAACTACAGAAGCTGAAGCTCCATGATATAGAGACCTGTAAAATTCGCAGATTCATTCGGTGATAGGCTAGAATTCAAACACATATACCTCTTAGATAATTTTGCTATTTGCTTACTGTTCATCTGGACGAATCTCAACCAGTTATAAATATAGACCTATAAAATTCGCGGTTTAATTTCGCGATAGGATAGAGTCCAAATACTTTTGACATTATTTTACTTCAGTGATTGGGCCACAGTTTATCTGAAGGTCTCTGGGCCAATGAAAAATCTTTAACAGAAGAATTAGCGAATCACGATCATTCCAGTCAACAGGTGTTGTGAGTCGGTAACCAATCAGCAGATGTAATTTGCACGAGTGCATAGAGGATCATGGAGTCTATCCTTTAGGGATTTGAAATCGCGAATTTTGCAGGTCTCTAGTTATAAACCCTCAACCAAAGAAGGATCGAATCACAGACAAACCAGCTGAGACGACCAATTCGGCAGCCAATGAACTTGCGTTATTTGCCCGAGTGTACAGGGGTATGTGCAGTCTATCCTGAAGGCCATCGAAACCGCGAATTTTGCAGGTCTCTATGGATGGTATGGACATTGGTCCGAACGATGTTTCCGGTTCCAATTAAAAAAAAAAGTGCTTTCAAAAACAAGAAGGAATGGATGGTGTGATAAGAAGAACAAGACGAAATTACGGTTAGTGCTGTCCGTAGTAGCTGCGTACTTATCTCCAATGCATAGAGACCTGCAAAATTCGCGGTTTCGATGGCCTTCAGGACAGACTGCACATACCCCTGTACACTCGGGCAAATAACGCAAGTTCATTGGCTGCCGACTTGTAAGTAGTCTCAGCTGGTTTGTCTGTGTTTCGATCCTTCTTTGGTTGAGGGTTTATAACTGGTTGAGATTCGTCCAGATGAACAGTAAGCCAATAGCAAAATTATTTAAGAGGTATATGTGTTTGAATTATAGCATATCACCAAATGAATCCGCGAATTTTGCAGGTCTCTACCAATGCATGAAGACAATTAACGTAAACCACTGTAAAACACTTATTTTGGCGCTATGTTGGCTGCGCTCTGGTGACTCATTTATGACTCAGTAGATTGAGACATCGCAATTTTAGACAATGCAGTTTTCCGTGCGACAGATTATTCCGACCTTACGGCCGGCATCATCGAGTTCCCCTCCCACATATGCGCCCTAATAGGGTAGAGTGATGGGAGAAATTCCAGTTCGTTTATACATTCCAGAGCAATAAATTTAAACAGAACTGCCAGGGATCACTCCCTCTTTTTGATCGGGAGGGTATTACAGCTTCGGCAATGACCAGCGGCTGGGGCCACCAACCCAGCATAGCCACCGCCTCAGCCCCGTACGAAAATGTGACGTCATTCACATTAGGGTAAGAACACGGACCGCCCACAAGTTCGGGCTGTTGTAGAAAGACCCTTAAGATTCATCACCCGCCATGTTGAATTTTTTTGGTGTTTTGCACTGACAGACTTCGAGACGTGGTATTTCAGAAATGAAAATATCGAATCAATTTTATGTGTCACCCAGCTGTGCAAACTCAGAAAATGACTTGTAGTTATTTCACACGGCGCAATAAGTTAGTAAAAATATACAATCATTAGAATTTCCTTGAAATTTGTACAAATATCGCATAATATACATCTTATGGGGAGAAAAATTCTAAGCATTAAATTTTATGCTAATGTCCTTGGTTAAAAAGAAACACATTATGGCATGAAAATAAACGTATGCAGCATAGAATCCTATCGTAAGCTCTCGGGATCCAAAACTTTGCACAAAGCACCAGTCATTTGATTGACATCACAAACTTTCCCCGCGGATTCGTAGTATGGTCAATCAGACAGAACTGGCGAGTTATGTCATTTTGTATATATTGGTGTTGACGCATTGAGGTTGTTATATATATATATATACATGTAAAATTATTTAAAATAATTTTTTTTTTTTTTTTGTATCTTGCCACTGCATACCGATAATAGGAGACCTTGGTTGGTTCAAAAAGTAAATACAAATGTACTTGAAAGAGTAGCGCTAGACTTGTAATTATTTTTCAAGTGCAGGCTTTCAAACTAATGCCAATAATGGCCAATCAGACGTTCGGAAATACAGTTTCATGGCCCGAACGTCTGGCGAGCCCAATAAATTTAGGATATGCACCGGCCTACGTCAGTGCTAACTCCATCTGTGGAAGACAAAGACTGGAATTTTGCTTTAAAATAAGTTCTGTGTCGGACTGAATTGTTGATTATAAAATTTCTCGTACTCCATACACGTGAAGGTTTTACCTCTTTTTAATGAAAATTTTACGTTTATAAGGTGTCAGTTTCATATAAAAGATTCAAACATATCTTAACATAAGTACAATTATTTAAAAAAAATATACTATTCTAATTTCTTACTAGGTTTGTAAAAAAATAAAGAAACTTTCGTCCATGAAACTTTAACAATCATGGCCATGGACGAAATAATACATTTGTTTGGATAAAATTTGATTTTGGTTGCACAACTGTTCTGCAGGAAATGAATTTATCTGACTATTTGTGTAGGGGACGGGACCACATCAAGAACCTAATTGGGATAGATATGCTTAGCATTAAACCAGGGTCCTGAGGAATGCGAAACCACTGTTTCAACACTGCGCCACTTTACCTGTTATTTTTGGTCAAATGTTCAAATACAATTTGAATTTTATTTGGTTTGGGGCTGAACTTAAATGAATAATGTTCGCAGGCTTTCACGGCCATTGTTTTAAGTAGCTTCTCTTCTGGGTTGTAGCCGTGTCCTTGGCGATAAATTCGCCGACGTTTCGGTCGACACTGCAGTCGCCATCATCAGGGAGCAGTTGTTACCAGTTACCAGTAATACCAGCAGTTACCAGTAGGTAACTGTTCCCTGATGATGGCGACTGAAATGTCGACCGAAACGTCGGTGAATTTATCGTCAAGTACACGGCTACAACCCAGAAGCCAAGCTACTTTGAACTTACATGAGTTTATTGTTTTATTTGGCGAGGGAGGAGATGACCCCCCCCCCCTCCCCCCACCCCCCCTTGTACACAACAATAAGGACCCCACCTCCTAGGCATATGGTGCGCACAGCTTCAGGGAAAACCACACGATTTGCTGCTCGAGACCGAGCAGTGCTGTTTACGGAAAGCATTTAAGAATACGCTGAGTGCGGATGAATTGTTCGGTGTCCGTATTTCGTGCCTAAACTGCATCTTTAGGAAAGTGGAAAAAAATTGGTTGTCTGTAAACTCGGTTTTTCGGACGATATTTTAACGTGACAACGTCATAACAAAACATAGATGAAATGATTGCATACTTTTATGAAGAAAATTAATCATTTTTATTGAGTTATCGCTATATTGTATGGATACAAAGAAGGAGTGAAATGAAATCTACAATTTAATTCATAAATTTACTTTTATTTGCACTCATTAATTCAAATACGTTTATTACTTTAACGAAGAGATTATTTTAACTATAACTTTTATACATGTTTGCTATTTAACTTCTTCCAGTCTGTGTTGTTCTGTTAAGGATAGGACGATGATAGGAAAAGTAGGAAACGAATGGGAGTGTTTCAAGTTTAATGTACCTCGAAAAAGTCAAATCGATGGTTGTTCCAATCGAGTGGAAGAGAAATAGATGCGGCGCAAGCGTACAATTAGCGTAACGGGACACAGCGTAACGGGAAAATGTGCGTTACGGTACACTTTTTCGTGCGTGCAGCCGGCAATCATCGATTTATTAGACGTCACGTCAAAACAAATCTGAAACACGTGTTTTCAGAATAAATTTTAGGCATGAAACATCCGGTATACATACTTGGAAGCACTTACGGAACTTGCATTACACCTTTATCTTCGTTTCTCCCCCATATTGTGTAATCTCAAAGTTTTCCCATGCATAACGAGAAGACTACGCACCAGTCTGCAGCCTTGCACTTAGAGGCGATACCACATAATAAGCACCAGCGAGCGTCGCACTTATCATACCGCCTCGCTTACAAGGATACACCCCTGACTAGGCGGATACCCCTTAAAAACTCCCATGGTTAGTAGGATTTTATAAGTCTGTGCCTAGAGCACTGTTTTTTATTCCATGGACAAGTTTAGTTTTTTTTTATTAAACATTGGTATTACGCCTTGCAGAATATGGGGTCATTAGAAAAATATACAAAAAAAATCACAGAATGTGGGAAACAAATCAGCTAAAGTCTGTGGTGAGGAAACACATAAGCATTTGCATAGTTGCATAGAGCGATTTCTGGAAACCATCTTAAACAGAAATACATACTAATATTGGTATGAACCGATTCTTGTCTACTACGTATTATCTCATCATTGACTAATTATCTGTCAGTATAAGCTTCAATACCATCTTATGGACGCAATGAGCCAATAACACATGCTTTTATTTACAAATGGTATTCCACCAGACATAGGCACTTGATTTGTTAGCTTTAAAATGCAAATATGTAATGTTGACGCAGTGCACATTCCGTAGAGCCTTTAATTATTGTAGAACCCATAAAGGCTATGGCACAAGCACATGGATAAATTTACAGATTACATAAGAAAAAAAATATTACCATAAATAAACGTTAGACATTAAGAAACGGGGATAGAAATTTGAAACTAAGTAATATTTAGTCCTACATACTTTACAAAAGATAACCAGGTTCAGTAATTTTTACATTAAATTGTATACCTCCTTTAAATCATAGCTAATTTAAGAATACACATATGTTTTAAAATTTATACCTCGTTTATAATACAAAGTACAGTAAACTCTCGTTCATCCTCGGAATTTGGTAGCCTGGTGAGCAGCAAAATAGTCACAAAAAAAAAGGTAACGAAACAACATAATACTTTTGAAAAATGGTTACTCAAACCATAAGTAGGTTAAAAACGTATTAGTTTACAAGATAAAAATATGTATGTTTGCACATAGTTACAGTTTTATAGTTTACGTTTGCACGAAATAATTCGTCTGCAGTTGTTTCGAAATCAAACATCTCTTCTTAACTTGAGACTGAAGTTTTTTCAACACCATTTTGTCACCGTGTGATGTATCATCTTATTCCTTGAAATATTGAATGAGTCCTTCAATGTGTGTTAGAGCTGCCTCGTGTCTCATTTTCTTCTTCCTCTTATCTTCTTCTTCTTCCTCCTCACTCTCCTCCGAAACCATTCCTGATGCTCTACCCATGACTTGCTCATCAGTAAGATGTTCAAAGCCTGTATCATTTACATCGCAATGAATCCACTCAACAATGTTTTCTTCATCAACGAAACTTCATCCAGTAACGGATTTTGTTAAATTAGCTAAATCACAAGCAGAAACTTCTTCTTCCTCCTATGCAGGCTCTACCAAAGTAATTTTCACATTTGGTAATATTTTCCTCCAGGACTTTAATCGACTCCCAAGCAGTGTTCATGAAATAAATGCTGTCAAGAATCGTGTAATCTTTCCAGAAGCTTTAAAGTTCGTTCCTCTCTTCAATCCTTTTTTTATAAGTTTGTCCTGTTATTTTTTTTCATTGAAGCAACAATGCCCTTGTCCATTGGTAGAGCCACGGAATTTTCGCGGATTCATTTAGTCGCAAGCTAGAATGCAAACCTCCACACTGTCGCACTGTGTTCATGATTGGACCGCAGTTCTGGACACGCCCCTCTACGACCGTGAGCCAACGATGCCCAGCTAGGAGAGAAGTAAGCGAATCAGCTAGTGCCAAATAACAAGGATAAAAATGTTCTCGCTAAGAAATCAACCAATGGGAAAGTAAACATGGGTCGAGCACACCTATAACTTTGAATTCTATCCTGAGGCCAGAGGAATCCGCGAAATTTCCGGGACTCTATCCACTGGTTGTATAAGAGCAGTGACATTGGGAAGCAAAAAACGGACGAAACATTTTCCATTCTCTGATCTTAAAACATTTTCCCCTAGTGGGAGGAGGCGTTGTCAATCAGTGGTTTAGCTTCCTGGGGTAAGTTTTCAGACTCTAAATGGTCTTTGACATGAAGATTGAACTTTTTCAAACCGCTCCTTCAATATTTGTTGGTTCATCCAGTCTTTTTTTTTTTTGTTGAAGTAGTTAGTGTACTGGTAGGTTTTCATCAGCTCTTGCCCCTTTTAATGACCTAGGTTTTTTTTTAATCGCTACCAGTTATGGTTTGTGAAATCCCGTTGCATTGCTGCACGCCATTGTAGAGACGCGCTCTTTGCTGGACTTGTTTCCTGGAGCTGGCCGTTCACGCCTGCATGTCAGTGTTCGAGTCAGGCAAACATTTCCACATCACCCCTGACTCAGCGTTGCACACTTGTACGTAAGAAATTCCTTCTGGCTGAATAACCTGTTCTAAATCGGTTTTGAAATTTTCCGCTGCCTGTTCGTCGCCGCTTGATTTTTTGCCGTGAAGCCCAATTTCCCTTATTCCGTGGCGTTATTTAAACCTCGTCAACCACCCTGATTATGCGTTAAATGTTCCTTCTAAGTCTAGCATTGCAAAAAACCTGTTTTGCTTTTCCAGCAACTACAGGCCCGGAAAAAGGAATTCCCTCACTTCTCAGTTGACTCGCCCACTCCAAAAGCACCGCATCTAGTTCTTCACAAGTGCTCCTTTTCATGGTTTTTCTTTTTTTTATCGATGAGGAGTTGTCTGATGTTGATGCAAATTGTATTAATTTATATTTTTTAATGTCTCTAACATTGGATACTGCAAGCTCATTTGCTTTTAAGATATTCCAATTCATTTTTTTTTAATTAATTTGAGATTCCCTTGAATTGATACAATCACTTTTTGTCATTATATCAGTCATTGTAAACTAAAATCACGACAAACATACAATCACTAAAATCAAAGATTTAAACACACAAGCAAACTGCTAATCGACACCACCCTGACATAACCAAACAGACGTGTGAAGAGAAAATGAAGTGGCGAAAGGAAACGAATGGGTAGGGGGTTCTGAAAAGTGAAGACTCATGCATTCTTGGTATAACACCTGGCCTGAAGGCCTCACTTTCCCAGGAAGACCACGGATCCACAAGAGCGGAATCTTCCAAGAATGCACTCACTGGACTGTAACTGTAGGCCTCACTTTCCCAGGAAGACCACGGATCCACAAGAGCGGAATCTTCCAAGAATGCACTCACTGGACTGTAACTGTAGGCCTCACTTTCCCAGGAAGACCACGGATCCACAAGAGCGGAATCTTCCAAGAATGCACTCACTGGACTGTAACTGTAGGCCTCACTTTCCCAGGAAGACCACGGATCCACAAGAGCGGAATCTTCCAAGAATGCACTCACTGGACTGTAACTGTAGGCCTCACTTTCCCAGGAAGACCACGGATCCACAAGAGCGGAATCTTCCAAGAATGCACTCACTGGACTGTAACTGTAGGCCTCACTTTCCCAGGAAGACCACGGATCCACAAGAGCGGAATCTTCCAAGAATGCACTCACTGGACTGTAACTGTAGGCCTCACTTTCCCAGGAAGACCACGGATCCACAAGAGCGGAATCTTCCAAGAATGCACTCACTGGACTGTAACTGTAGGCCTCACTTTCCCAGGAAGACCACGGATCCACAAGAGCGGAATCTTCCAAGAATGCACTCACTGGACTGTAACTGTAGGCCTCACTTTCCCAGGAAGACCACGGATCCACAAGAGCGGAATCTTCCAAGAATGCACTCACTGGACTGTAACTGTAGGCCTCACTTTCCCAGGAAGACCACGGATCCACAAGAGCGGAATCTTCCAAGAATGCACTCACTGGACTGTAACTGTAGGCCTCACTTTCCCAGGAAGACCACGGATCCACAAGAGCGGAATCTTCCAAGAATGCACTCACTGGACTGTAACTGTAGGCCTCACTTTCCCAGGAAGACCACGGATCCACAAGAGCGGAATCTTCCAAGAATGCACTCACTGGACTGTAACTGTAGGCCTCACTTTCCCAGGAAGACCACGGATCCACAAGAGCGGAATCTTCCAAGAATGCACTCACTGGACTGTAACTGTAGGCCTCACTTTCCCAGGAAGACCACGGATCCACAAGAGCGGAATCTTCCAAGAATGCACTCACTGGACTGTAACTGTAGGCCTCACTTTCCCAGGAAGACCACGGATAAACCGCAAAGCTGATAATCTGCCTGCGGATAAACGAGAGTTTACTGTACATACAATCATTAAAATAAAAACCATTCAGATGTGCTAAGTACTGCAATCAAACACGGTCATACAAAGTGTTACAACTTCAATGAGCCCTCAAACCTGGAGCTCACAAATTGATTACTACGCAGCTTGCTTGCACACACTAAACACCAGTATTTAGTCCATACACTTCGGACCAGAGTCTGATGTCCGCTACCCAAAAACGCACTACCTCAAGATATAGTAGTGACTAGGTGTTAAGGTGAAGTAGAAGGGTAGAACTCGAAGAAAACACACTGCCCATCGGCAACATCGGTCTTTTTTAACATTCCTGGAAATACACCTTGAGGAACAAAACAAGGGTCGCTGGTTGAGGAAGTCTGCGAGCTAACGAAGTAGACGCCCAGATTCACTGAAGTAAGTACCTATCCATAAAACTGGATTTGATTCTAATTGCGTTAGCTATTATCACATCATATATAGATGCTGGGAAAATTTATTTTCTACTAGTCTTTGTAAGTCAGTTTGATTACAAGTATACTGACATTTTTTATTTCTTCTGATGAATGCTTACTTTATTTTCGTGTATACAAATAACACTTTAGTTTTGTGACTATTCTGGAAATAATAATAATTTTAACCAAAAAATTCTCAGATTTTGTGTTTTGCATTGTTTACGTGTACAGAAACCTGCTCCATTTTCACCAATTAAAAAATGTTCGCTGTAATTTCCTTTGATTTCAATTAGGGGTTAACTAAACTTTTGTTTGTCGAGACATAAACATTTTCCGAGCTCACTTAAAATGTTAGATCCATAGGTATTTTCAGGTCCGGAAAGGATAGCCCAACTAATTAAAATACAGCTTTATTTATTTACTAATATTTGCACTATTAACAGAGTTATAACAATTTAATTATTCATCCACAAGTGAATCACTCTTTCATCAAGTCAACAATTTACTCTTCCCACTGGAGCTCGGCTTGACAGTGTGTGTGTGTGTGTGTGTGTGTGTGTGTGTGTGTATGTATGTATGTGTGTGTATGTGTGTGTGTATATATATATACATACATACATACATACTGTTTGTTTCTTAACGCGCACCTCTGTCTCAACACACTGCCTCGCGATTCTCACTCGTCCGCCGCGCACACAACACCCAGATGCTTCAGTCACCGATGGACCAGTCTTCACACACGAAGATACGTCACACTCTTTCCCTCGTAAGTCAGTCTGTCCGTTTATATACCTGCCGAGTACAGTCCTGGAAAGGTCTCGTAGCCCTCAGAATCCCCGGCTTGATACTCGAAGCTCCAAGAACAATGGCGTCCTTGTTATGCCACTTTACGCAGATGGGACTCTGGGAACGTGCTGAACCCTCGAGATACAGGAAGAGAGGCACTGCTCCTAATCGTATTATTATCTGGGGCGCGGTTGAGTAAGAATCTGGTTAGTTTGCAAGCCATCTTACAGTGCCCCATTTGAGTTATGGAAACACAAAAATACTCCCTGATGATGGCGACTGCAATGTCGACCGAAACGTCGGTGGGTTATTCGACAAGGACGTGGCTACAACTCAGAAGCCAAGCTACCCCAGACAATGGCCGTGAAAGCCTGCGAATATGAGTGTAATATTGTTGCCCAAATAGATAACAGTAAAATAACAAAAGTGAATTAAATATAGCATTACACTTCCTTTTAAAACTGCAACTTTTCGGAACTGAGTGTATTCGCCAAAAAGATAATTTTTAACAAAGGTTTATCACAAAGCATGGTCGACAGGATTAAATTAATGGTAAAATAATATTTATTTTTATTTATTTTTAGCTAGTGACTTGAGAAAATGCTCTTTTTTTTTTGTAGGTCTAGGCATAAACATTTAGACAATATTTTCTTTGAATAAAAGATTTATTTTTAATTGGCTTTCTAAACTATATCCTTATTTTTTATTTTTTTATTCATTATTTTTTTATTTATTTCATATCCGTTGACCCCATTTCTTGGGTATGATACATGTCAAGTACATATAGAAAAAAAATCTATACTAATATTATAAAGCTGAAGAGTTTGTTTGTTTGTTTGTTTGTTTGTTTGAACGCGCTAATTTCAGGAACCATTGGTCCGATTTGAAAAATTCTTTCAGTGTTGGATAGCACATTTATCGAGGAAGGCTATAGGCTATATTATATTATCAATAACATTAGGGATCCTTACTAAAAGTCCAATTTAGAATCAAATGCGTTGGAGGGGGTTAGATACAACATGCAGTACACGTACGAAGTGTGTGTTGACAATGCCGCAGTCGCTAGAAGTTTATTAAGCGAAATACCACTCACTGACTCATCACGAGATCTCTAAAACTATACACCCGATTGACTTGAAATTTAGCATAGTTACTCAATTTGTGATGTAGACGCTCACTAAGAACGGATTCTGCGGAAATCCGATCCCAAGGGGATTTTAGGGGGCGTAATATATCAAAATTTCCAGTTTTTGGTAGGAAATCACAATGGCAACGGCTGTTGCTTTGTTGATGCTTCATTCGTCTCTATGGCAACGACTATTTCATTGTTAGTGCAGTCTTCATCACCGTTGAAATTTTTCGGGTACTTTAAATATCAAAAATTGCCCTTTTTTTCAAGTATATATATCTTACAGACTTGAAACTTCACAGTAATGTTCCTTATGTTACGCAGGATGACATTTTCCGAAAATTAGATCCCATGGGTGGTTACAACCAGGCAACAGTGGGTATTTTGTCTGCATGAGAACAGGATTTTGCATTGTTCATGCCTTCTGCGTCTCCATGGCAACGGGCATCGGGCGGCAGTGGCGTACCCACAAGGAGGGGCATGTATAATGAGCGGCGCAAGAGTGATCTGCCTGTAGACTGCCGTAGCGAAGTACAGGTACATCAGTTGTACGTTGCGTGCACGAGTCGGGAAACCATCGGTGCTATTCATTTTCCCTCCGGTACATTATACAGCCTTGTAATAAATTTTCACTGAATTTTTTTTTTATTTACCATTATTGTAAATGGGAGATGTGGCTTATTTTTTTTCCATTAGTATAGCCGTGCGAAGCCGGGTCGGGCAGCTAGTATATGTATAAAGTTTCACAAAAACAAAACACAAAATATACAATTTCAAAAAAAAAAACACTAAATATACAATTTCACAAAACATTAAAAAAAAACACAAAATATACAATTACATTTTACCTATAAGTTATTAATTACAGCATATGAAACTACTGAAAGTATAATTAAAAGTGAAACAGAACTTATAACACATAATTAGTATGCAATAAAGATATATATAGCATAAATTACATGTGGGTTTGAAATTATCCAATAAAATCTACTATTATTTATTTTTATTTTTATATAGTCTTCAACATCTTTGAAGGAATAGAAAAACAGTTTTTTTTTGCTATTTTTTTTAACTCTTATTACAAAAAAAATTTACTACTGATATTTTTAACATGCTGAGGTAGACTAGTATACAAGCAGATGCCCACATAATTGCAGTTTTTGGCATATTGGCTGGTGGAGTGAGATGGTATTCTGAGGTCAAGTGTAGTTCTTGTTTTATACGGGTATATGTCACTATTTCTTTTGTGTAGATGTATGTTATCTTTCATTAAAATCATTAGCTGGATAAAATATTGACTGTAAAAAGGTAGAATTTTGAGGTCTTGAAATAGGTATCTACAGGATGATGATGGTTTCGAAAATGAAATTAGTCGAATTGATTTTTCCTGAAGCTTAAATATTCTGTTTCCTTCTGCTGTGTGTTCCCAAAGTTCCATGCCGTAACACATAATGGAATGGATATTTGCAAAATATGCAGATCTTACATAGTCTTTAGACAATAACATTCTAATCACCCTAAGACCATAACAAGCACGGGTAAGTCTTTTAACATTATTGTGTATATGCGAGTGCCAGTTTAGGTGGGTGTCTATTTCAAAACCTAAAAATTTTGTTGAATTTTTCCCCTGTATTAATTGACCGTTATAAGTGTAAGAAGTGTGTGTGGAGTTAAATACTGTGTTTCTCTTGAAGTGTAAGAAGTTTGTTTTATTCAGATTTAGTTTTAGTCTGTTTTCTTTAAACCAAGATTCCATGCTATCTAGAGTATTTACGGCTAACGCATTTAATTCATTTGTTCCAAATGTAGGCTACAGATACACATTCAACTGAATTATTAGTGTTGATGTTTACAACCTCTCATTTAGCCACCAAATATATTTCATATTGCTACAAAAAATGTATGTTTACTTGTATTACTGGATGAACTTAACATTAACTTTGGAAATATGATAAACGTATCCGCAAGTGTTGATTGTAAACGGAGAACAAAAATTTTAACTTAATTAAATCGTTTCTGTAATGGTCTGTTGATAGCAATAACAAAAACTGGTATATAAATGTTAAATGTTGATTTTCATGCTGTAGATTGTGTTTCACTTTGTTGTTGAGGTAACTATTCTAGTAATGTTTTGAAAAACATTTTATAAATTTCTGAAATTGATATTTTAAAGTTCCCTTTGTGATGTTTGATGTTTCTTTAAATTGGCATTCAGATATTTAAAGTAGTTTACCATTAGGATAGAATATTGGGCTATGTTAGGTTAGCTACAATACTATAAAATTATTTGAATCGTTGGTTAGGTTTGGTTATATAAATTAAAAATATACTGTTTAATAGTATGGATGGCTAATTGGATAAGGCAAGTCTTCTTTCAAACACTGTAAAATTGTGTGAACAACTGGTTAGGTTATGCAAACTGCACTTAAATTACTGTGAATTGGTATAAATTGTTGGTTAGGTTAGGCTAGCAACATTAATAAATTAATATTATAATAAATCAATAGTAAAATCATTTTTAAAAACAACCTTTTATTTCAATGCTCTAAAAATAAGAAAATAAATGTTGAAGTAAATAAAACCCATCATTTTGATACATTAAACAATTTCATATTATATAAAAGCTTGTCGCGAGATTTTCCTGTGTAAAAGAGATTGCCCATATTTATATGGAGGAAAGGCCCCCAATTTTTTCACTTGTCCATTTAGGAGATAGATAGTTTTTACGTGAATGGTAAAAGAAACCGCATATCAATTATTAATATCCATATAAAAGCTTGTTTTTAATATTTTTTTTTTACTTATTTATTTCAAATGACCGGTGTTGGTTGATTTTCTGAACAAAATATCCAACATTTGTCATAACTCTCTATATCTCCAAGCATGTGTTAGTTGCACGAAGATGAGATTATCTTGCCAGGAAACCTTCTCTAACTGCATCAGAGTCAATGAATAACTCGCTCTCATTTCGATACAGAACATGCTGAAGAAGTAAACTATACCTATTAATAGTTTTCTGCGTCAATCTCAGACACAAAATATGGTACGCGTACGACGGCTGGAACATTCTTGATTACCATTTTACTATTATCAGTTAGTGTAATTAGTCGCTATTTTGGTTGCCTTCTTGATTCATATATATCTACACATTCATCGGGAATTTGATTTAATTTTACATAATGAAATTCAAATAACATTTCAAATTCCAGAAGACACATAAAATTAAAATCATAATTGGGGTACTCAGTGGGCCGTTTTTAGTAACGTTCGAATACGTTGCTACAATATCCGGTAGCCGTTCTATTTAAATCAAATTGATAACATAGCATTATTTTGAACCTTCTACTTTTTTGTTTATAATACTATTAATGTAAAGATATTGCGATTTATCTACTTCTAAGCAGAATAGAAGTAATTAAAAATTTTGTTGTATAATATCGGATTTATTTTGGGCAATCTCCTTCCTTTTAATTACTTGTGCCAAGATATATTCCCTCGTTAAGCTTTTATATCATATGAAATTGTATAATGTAACAAAATGATGGGTTTGATTTACTTCAAAATTTATTTTATTCTTTTTAGAACATTTAAATAAAAACTTGTTTTTTAAATATTTTTACGATATATTAATTTATTAATTTTTTAGTTTTTGCTGGACATGTTTCTAAGTCTGTTCATTTCAATTAACCCTTAATTGTGGCACGGTCGCTTGCCTGTTAATTTACTACAGTATAGTTCTTTAATGAGACCTCCTAGTGACTGACCTTACTTAAAGCCACATATGCCTGGCCAGCAGCGAAGGGCTTAGGGCCTAAATAGACAACGGCATGGTCGAAAGTACTACCCTGCATTTTGTGTACTGTGCAAGCCCAGCACAATATAATTGGCAACATACTTCGTTCAGCAGTGTCGTGACTATGTATATTTTGCCGGAAATTGCATACATTTTGTTTGGATAACGTGAACACCATCTTAACCAATGTCTATAGGGAAGGATCAGGGGCGCAACAACTAAATTTCCAAAGGGGAGGTAATATACCTTTTTATAAAGAATCATGGTCCCCCTTATTGAAGCGGGGGGTCCGGGAAAATTTGTATTTCAAGGTGGAAAATGGTGTTATTTTAGCAGTTTTATTATCCAAAAATTGATTACACAGCACTTTCTTTGCCCCCGTTTGCCCCCACTTCAAGGTTTCAGAGGGGTGGGGGCAAAATACCCTTGCCCTCCCCCTGTTGTTGCGCCCCTGGGAAGGATGGTGTGCCAGTTTCGTACATTTGTGCTATCCGGAAGCAGGGCAATATGATTTCTGTAACGTGTCCAATGACACAATTCACCGGACTTTTGGACACATCCACATTGTAAAGCAACTTGACCTTGTCCCAAACGAACATTCCCAACTCCTTAGGTAGCCCTCCTGTCTTTGTTTATATCGGATGGTATAATATTATTTAGATCTGTATTATCATTTTTTTCGACTACAATCTGTAAGACTATATTGTGTGATAATTTTGTTAATAGTTACACTCAGTGGCGTAGCCAGGATTTGTGTATGGGGGGTGTTAAGAAGCATGGCCCTCCCCCCCCCCCCCGTATTAAAGCCGGGGTCCGGGGGTCCTCCCCCGGGAAAATTTGGATTTTAAGGTGTAAAATAGTGCTATTTCAGCAGTTTTCGGTTCTTAAATTTAAATATTGTAATGGTAAAATTTTTATTAATTTTAATATGAAATTTGTTTCAGTGATGAATAAGAAATTAATTAAATATTTGGTGCTAAAGGGGGGGGGGGGGGGTTGAACCCCTAAAACCCCTCCCCTGGCTACGCCCTTGGTTACACTACGAGTACGAAAATGTTGAATGATTATGATTGTATACTTGTTCATTGGTGGAATAAATCCGCAATTTCCAATTGCAAATTCTCCAGTTGTTTCTTTTTTTAGCTGACTCATTAAAATAGCAAAATGTTCTGAATGAAGTTCACCAATTTTTAATGCATTCAGGAGGTCTTTAAAAGTAGTGATGCCCTGTTCTCATGTTTTCGGTCAATTCAGTTAACGAGAAAGAACGCCATAGGTGTGTTGCAAGTCAATGCCAAATTACACAAGTCGTGGTGTGAAGCCAAGCAAGGTGCACTATCCAAGTTAGGCCAGACTTTAGGACGGGCTATCATAATTGAATGACTGTATAGACAAATTGCACAACGCTATACACCAACAGTGCAGACAATGTGTTATGCTGTATAAGGCAATGTTTAAACTGGACAACATCAAATACTTTGTTATTACAGGTGTCTTCATTAAAGATGCAATTGAAAATCCGCACCCGACTGTTGGAGCATTTAAAATATAAAAAAAAAAATATTAGCCTGCTTAAGTCTATAAGCGGAGACTCCCACAATGATGTCCTACAAGGATCCTTCTGCAGTACTATCTTCCTAGTCGCTTCGACATTGGTTCAGAAAGTTTCGTCGTTTCGCCCCCCAGACGTCTTGTAGCTTCAAGGTGTGTTGGACTGGTACAACTACCACGGAGTCAGGATCCTGTAGCACGGGTCGTTACCTCAACGCCGAAGTACCACAACGCCGAACGTACACTAACGCCGAATACCATAACGCCGAATGCCAAATTGACCGCAACGCCGACAGCTAGAAAACTGCTGTGTACCACAACGCCGAAATAACAACTGAATGAATTTGTGTGTGTTTCTTAAATGTACCTTAACGCCGAAATACCACAATCAAACCTAACCTTACCTAACCTAACCTAACCTAGCGTAATATAACCTAACTTAACCTAGCCTATCCTAGCTTAGCCTAACCTAACCTAGCCTAACCTAACCTAGTCTAACCTAACCTAGTCTAACCTAACCTAGTCTAACCTAACCTAGTCTAACCTAACCTTACCTAACCTAACCTTTGTGGCAGTCCTGCAATGACATTTTTCGGCGTTAATGTAATTCGGCGTTATGGTAATTCGGCGTTGTGGTACACAGCAGTTTTCTAGCTGTCGGCGTTGTAGTCAATTTGACATTCGGCGTTATGGTTTTCGGCGTTATTGTACGTTCGGCGTTGTGGTATTTCGGCGTTGTGGTGCGTCCCCCTGTAACTTGCAAAATTCCACTTACTACGTTATTACCGAGGAACCAGAACACCTCCAGGAACTTCCATGCAGGCTTGTCACCTCTCCAGAGAAACTAGGGACAATAGCGCCAGCCTTCACAACCCTTTTTAAGTCCCTTGCGTGTCTTACGCAATCAATTATAAACACAAAGTTCGAAGTTGTGCTAGCGAGCTGAAATGTAAGAGTGTTGTTCAGGAGACTTATATGAGCTCAAAAACATATAGCACCAAACTTACGTTGACGTAACGCTAAGGATTTACGTAAATTACGTAACTACAAACAGACTCAGTCCACATAAAGCACCGACCGAGCAAACAAACAAAATGTCTGTAACTTCTAAAAACCACAAAGTCAACAGGGTCACGCCTCAGAAATGTTACGCCCTAACGTATTGTTTTCTTACGAGCCTTAGGTATTTAAGTCTGAGTGATCTCTTGTGAAGAACTAATATGTCCAAAACGGCACTCACGACGAAAATATTCTATCACAGACTTGAAGCATATATTTCTGATTCCACACCTCCCACAAATCCCATGTCCGGAAAGGTCTTCTCATAAAAACTTATATCACCCGTATGTAAGTAATAAAGACGTCATGTCGGCGTCAAGACGTAATGGTGGGGGAAGACCTGGAGGTAGCAGCAACTTTGATTACTTCGGCTAGGTGCTACTGCTCTTCGCCTCTTTGAAAGGGGGCTTAAAAACCCGAGGTGCGGTTACCTTCCACATGGAAGAAACTTATTAAACGATCCAGGGCGGGAAGTTGGGGAAGTAATATGGCCGACTGTTTACTCCTGGAACACTTTATCTGACACTAGCCTTTTTTTTTATGGACTGCATCACTGGTTGCCTCACAAGCAGGCTTCAATCATAGGGAGATGACTTGCAGTCTATTCATCAGACGTAAGGAGACAAGTACTGAATTTAGTGTGAGCTTGTGACGGCCGCCATTTTAAAAATATTGCAATATTGTGTATTGCATATTGTATCGTCTCCATAACTTAAGGTGTACGCAAAATTTCAGCAAAATCGATTAGGAGGAAATGGTTCTAATTCAAATTGCAAGATTTGCCCTAAACAAACTAACAAACATTGCAAGTTAAATAAAAAGCTTGTAAAAATACTAAACAGCATTTTTCAGGAAAATCTGTACTCAAAAAAATTTTGGAATATTTTTAGACCACATTCTTTAAGAAATTACCATTATTTTAAATAGGAAAGAAAAGCTGCAGGTAGAGAAGTATAGTGTGTGTTAGTTAATTACAGGGAAGTGCGGTGGCAGATTTACAATTAAAACTGCACAAGAAAAGTAAGAATTTTGGAAACTTTAAATATTTTAACATTTAAAGGTTTGTAAAATTATCACTAAACTACAAACATTTTTTATAATATTTTAATCGAAGGATAACATTAATTTTTTAACCTTGATTTTTTAAAGTAACTATGTTTTTTCAGAAGGCATACTTACCAACGAAATAATTTTTTTCAGCATCTACAACTACCACTTTATTATTTTCCCATGAGTTATTTTGTTATTTCAAGCATTTATTTAAATATATATATAAACTATTTTGTTACGTTGGTACTCATAGACGAGAGTCACTCGTCACTATCGTAGTAAAAAGAAAAAAACTGGAGTCACTGCTATTAAATGTATTTTTATGTCACTAAAAAATAAAAAAATACTAGTATTAAAAACTATATAAACTTATTTGCTCTCGTTACTTTCGGCCATTTAAAATCTAGGTCGCATGGAGACATAAAAACTACCGATAAAAACTTATATAAGATGAAAATGAGGCAGTTAAACTAATTATAGGTTTAAAATATTTTGTTCTTTTTCACGTCAATTTAAATCAAACTGCTACAAACATTTAAGTTTGTTGATAATCGTCGTTTGAACAGAATGTGAACACAGTTAAACGTACATTTTCGTATACCTACTATAGCAAAATAGCTCCAGAGTGACGTCAAAAATTCTTAAGAGACAAAATAGGTGCGAAAAAGCACACCTTTATATTTTAACGATGATGGCAGCATAAAGCGTCCCCTTCGAGAGACGTTAGTTACCACAGCAAACGCTAGAGGCCACTAGCTTCCTGCAGCAGTAGCGTTGTCGAGTGACTGTTCTCGGAACCTGGTGCAAGTTCAAAACCATTATCATGGTACTTTGTACTATAATGTTATATGATGACGCAGTCATGGTATCATTATGATGTTTCATTATTTGACTGTAACATAAATGAGAAATGAACAGTAAACAGGTGTGTTCAGTTTATTTTTTTGAAATTGTTTTCAAAATAATATAAGTTAAGCCTATCTATTCTTATTAATATTATATATCACTATAATGATCTAATATCCCTGCCGTGCCATATCTCTGTCAAAACCTTATGATTTTGATGTCATCCGGTCTTGAAGAAAAACAGTTTGTCAATTGAGTGGAAAGCGGGTTAGAAGGAACGTTTACTGTGTCATAACGTGATCACTGGTGAACGGTAATAAATATAGTTAAAAAAACTAAAGAAACATGCTTTTAAAGATTATCAAACTAAAAAGTAAAAAAATAATTTTAAAATTAAATTTATGACAATAGTATATAAGCAATACTAGTATAAATGAGAAAAAAGCTTGAGGCGCTTTGTGCCATATTTTTTGAATATTAAGCGCCCCATGCTTTTTTCTCATTTATACTAGTATTGCTTATATACTATTGTCATACATTTAATTTTAAAATTATTTTTTACTTTTTAGTTTGATAATCTTTAAAAGCATGTTTCTTTAGTTTTTTTAACTATATTTATTTTTAACTTTTTAGTTTGATATTCTTTAAAAGCATGTTTTTTAGTTTTTTAAACTATATTTATTTTTAACTTTTTAGTTTGATATTCTTTAAAAGCATGTTTTTTTAGTTTTTTAAACTATATTTATGTATAATTATCATAGGGAAATGAGTTACCGACACTACCTACTACCATCTGAGATAACTATTTGGAGTTGCAACGTCACAAAGAAATGGTAAAGTCTCTACGAATCATTTGCAGTTAGATGTATGGATATAATATTAGAATTTACCGGGGAAAAAAAAAACATCTTTTTTTCGGCGTGGCCGGGAGTAGAACCCACGATCGCTGATTCCGAAAGCTGATGTCACAGAAGTCGCGCGCCTTAAACCGCTCGGCTAACGAACGTAATGAAATGGGTGGGACATTTTACAGTTATGAGACACTCACTCTTAGTCGAAAGAGTTACAGACGGACAGACAGAGTTACAGACGGACAGACAAACATACAGGTGAAGCTAATATAAAGCATGTAAAAAATGATCTATCTTGAACTAACCCGCCCGCTAACCCAAAGTCTCCACGACTCGCTTTATCTCCCCAATCAAGATTACAATCAGCAACAAATTTAATGATTAATTTGGGTAATTACATGAAAGAATTTTACGACAATTTGTGTTAAAATTTGATTAATTCACGCACAACTACGATAATTCTTTTATTTATTTTTTGTGAAACATTCTCACTAGCACATTCTTTAGGTAGGTAGTATGCAAGAATAAATAATTTAATGCAGGCCTACGTGAATTGTTTCACACAAAATACTCCTATTAATTAAAAAGATGTGCATTTTAGTGAACTCATTTATAACATGCAAAAACTTTATGAATTTTCTTCGCATCAAAAGATTTTAAACGACTTTAAAAAAAAATGTTTTGAGTCGTTTTAATAACCACAGAATATACATTCATTTATGGTCGCCTACCTGGAATTTTTGTAACAACACAGAGCTAAGTTGTTTGTCAATACAACGAAACTGCAAATCTATCGGCCAAACGTTGGTGACTAACACAACAACATCATGGGCAAGTGAAATAATAAACAAAAAAAAATATTTATGCATTGGCAGCGATATCTGCGATCGATTAAAAAAAAATACTTTTTTTTTCAATCAGCTAAATATGTTGTTAAATCAAATGAAGGGGGAAAAATCGGCGTTTAATTAAATTATTTGTGTTGAAAAATGTAAGTGCTTACCACTCACGTATTATATTTAACCGTTTGAATTACATATATATATAATCACTGTCCACAGCCTCATATTTTTTCTTAATCTCAGCAAGGTATACACAGACCGATTTGAGAGCATTTTAGTTTACGTAGTTTCATATTTTAACATCTTACTGGCTGAAGATCAAAACTAAACACTGGTTGAAAAGTGCTCATTTAAGACGAAACATGCTTTATACAAGCTCGAATATAATAGTTTTTTGAAGAATTATACAAGCATATAGCTTGTAACGACCAAGTGAATTACATAAAAGTATTTATTTCGCAATACAGACAATACACAAAACATTTCAAGGGCAAAGGGAATTACAGGCCCTGACTTTGCACTACTGAATATTCAGATCAGTTATCTTTGAATATTAAGTTCTTTGTTCACAGCTTGCCGTTTAAAATTCATGGCACTGCCAAAAACAACTGGGTCAGTATACACAACGGCTGGTGTGAAACATGTTTGTTAGAGAACCTATTTCACGTGCATGTATTTGTGTATAATTGTTTCGCAATAAACTAGCATCAAACAAGTTTAATTTACAGAGAGATCTCTGCTTTTCATTAAATGTACAGTAATTTTATAATCAATTACACTCAACGATTCAAAATGTAATAAAAATTTAGATACGGTGTCTACACAAGCCATTTCCATTGTAACTGAATAAAAAAAAAAACCTTAAGGTTTTTTTTGTTTGAAATATCTAAAACTATTTTGGATTGCAGGATTTTTTTTTTACTATACACAGTTCTTCACTCTAATGAGCTCCTGTCTACAGAACTTCAGAAGAGACCAAGTGATTTAAAAATTGCTCGAGATATCAGATTGGGGTGTGTTTACGAAAATCATTTAAGACTAGGCTGAGAGCGGCTGATTCCGTATTTAGATTTAAAACTTTTTTTCCTAATAGTGAAAAAGCTAAAATTAGTGTTTTCAAAAAGATTTTATGCATGAAACTTCCAGAACATATTCTTTAAAACACTCAAAGGACATGCATAGGGGCAGGCATTTTTCGCGAGTAAACCTGAACGTCTACTATACTGCAACAAGGTGTACACGCACCAGCGGTTTCTTCCTCATGATTGGAGGCCGTCTGCGAGAGAAGTCGTCGCCTTGTTTCACCGAGCCACTCAGGACGCGTTTGATTCCGCACTGACTTCATGTGATTGGTGTTGTAACAATCGACATGTACCTGAAAGGAACCCACCCAATCACGCAACACAGACGGTGCTACATTGTATTGACTTTCAGCTGGTCTCGGAATCTTTTCGCGAAATATGCATGCACCTAGACATGCATTACATCTTTATCTTGATTGCTCCACCATATAATGTTATAATTACCGCTCAAATATCATAGATGCCCTATGCACGGCGAGCCGGTTAGAGGCGACACCGCCTTATTTTATACTAAATATAATCTTTACGGCATTTAATTTCATTTAATTTATATTTACGACATACTAAACGACAAAAAAAACTGGGGGTTGTCTGTAAAGTCGGTTTACGGACGATAATTTTACGTGATAACGTCATATGATGAAAAATTGCATACTTTTTAATTTTCAAATATTATTTACACTTTTTTTTTAAATTTGATTTAAATAATGTTTTTAATATAATCACGAACAATTAGTTAAAAAGCCCGCCTCAACCTGTTTGATATTACAGAAGATTTTCTCGCACGGTGGTTGGCCGGTTCTTGCACGCTCGGCTCAGGCGGAACGTGACAATGAGTCATGCTTTTACGTGCGTGCAGCCGGCGTTCATCGATTTATAAGACGTTATCACGTCAATAAATATTGTTGCAACTGCCTAGGAAGCATCATTTGCGCGTATGCCGCACGCAAATTCAGCGGCAATGACAACGCCTGGAGGTAGGCAATACTCCGAGCAGGCAGAAGCAAGCACAGTATTCACGGCAGGGAATCGCACACCGACTGATAGTCGTCAGGAAAACATCACAGAATATACGTTATTCTTGTGCCTAGTTTATTTTCTGTTAATGAGGCGTCACGTGGTTTCTGTGCCTGTGTTGGTGCGCGTGGTGAGCCGGCTGCTTGTCGACTAGTTCCTCCCAGAACACACAAGAGACAAGCGAACACCAACTGTCGTGTGTGTTCCTGTTGTGGCTGTCTGGAGAATTCAGCCGAGTATCGGTAGTTTATTACAACATTACTTCATAAATCTCAACACCAAAAAAGAGGGTTGTCTGTAAAGTCGGTTTACGGACGATCATTTTACGTGGTAACGTCATAAGAAAACATTAATGAAAAATTGCATACTTTTAAATTTTCAAATATTATTTACAGTTTTTGCAAATTTGATTTAAATAATTTGTATAAATATAATCACGAACAATTAGTTAAAAAGCCCGCCTTAACCTGTTTGATATTATAGAAGATTTTCTCGTATGGTGGTTGGCCGGTTCTTGCACGCTCGGTTCAGGCGGAACGTGACAATGAGTCACGCTTTATCGTGCGTGCAGCCGGCGTTCATCGATTTATAAGACGTGTCAGGTATCCATTACATGGAAAGGCACAATTTGTGTATGCGATGAAAATGTGCCAGACGCCTAATATTTTGATGCACGGGTGGATGTTCATTATTTAATGTCGGTTGTGTAATAACAAGGAATAAATAACTGTACTCGAATTGCAATTAAGTTTAAAATAGGCATCGAGATGTTACACAAATATCAACAACCAAATCTTACTTTTAAAGGCGAATATCACTTTATTTAAATTATACAAACTCTGTTTCATTTTCTAAGAGGAATCACCTTCCCGAAACATTTTGGGTGAGCTTCCAATATGTTCGATATTGTTTACAGCATAAATACTTATTTTATTTTATTTTTTTTCTGATGACGAAACAAACTGTGTGTCGCAATCACGTTACAGGTGAAACCTTGAACCACCTCACACTTCCAAAGTTCCCCAGTCTTGTGTTGGTCGTCACTAGAAGCTTATCTCGCCGTTGTGAAACCTTGGGCGCGCCTCGAAGCGGCCTCGGAGGAAACCTCAAGATCTCCGGAAGTATTTAGCGGCCAATCGCTGGGGCAGTCGAGGAATAGGCGCGGGGGGTTTGTTGTTGACGGGCGGCGGACTATCAGGGAGGCGCTTAAGAGTTCGTCGACGTGGTTTATCGGGAGTTCTTAAGGCGAGGTCGAGCGGCGACTGCGACACTCCGGCATGGAGAGGTTAGCCGTGGTTCTGGCGGTGCTGATCGCGGGGCAGGCCGTCTGGGCCAGGCCTGCAGGGTCGACCCCGGGGGTTCCCCAGGTCCGCGCGGTGGCGGAGGAGTTCTACGAAGGGGACATCATCCTGAGACCCGACCAGGACGAGGTAGGCCGCCGAGCCTAGCAGCCGCGGACACCTGGGGCGCTCCTGACTAACCTGAACATTCAGGAACCTGCTTCCGACCGCCCAACCTTTCAATACATATACTGTATAGAAGTCGCCAGCCCAGGCTAAAATTTCTAATACGGTTCTGAGGTAGTTGGTTAATTCACCGCCGCAATCGCCACCATCTCTAGGGCATCGACTTGTGGTGGTCCCTGACGGACAAGTGTCGAACTCTTCAAACACCCCTTCCCCCTCCCGTTGAACGACCTTGAGCTGCAGGAATGATAGGTGGGGGGTGCGGGGAATGACAGCGGGCGACAGTGCTGCGCTCTAACGTGTAAATAGCAACTAAGACGATACAGGGGGGTTACGGCAGCGCACTGCAGCGGTGAAGTTCCCAAGCTGCTCATCATACGCTTCTGAAAAACGTAGAGTAAATCCTATCCACTCGCGACTTCTATACAGTATACATATTCAAAGGCCCAACACATGGCGAGGCGGTGTATCCTCTGGACTGGCGCGCAGTCTTCGCGTCGTGCACATGAGCGGCGACCGTAGCATTGTGTGGCGGTGTGATGCAAGTCTCTCGAGCACTGTCAACAATCCATACCGGGTCACTTGATGTCAGCTTTTGGACATACGCCATTGCTAAGCACGAAGTACGAATTGCTTGGAAATGGCTAGAGACCTGCAAAATTCGCGGTTTCGATGGCCTTCAGGATAGACTGCACATACCCCTGTACACTCGGGCAAATAACGCAAGTTCATTGGCTGCCGAATTGTAAGTCGTCTCAGCTGGTTCGTCTGTGATTCGATCCTTCTTTGGTTGAGGGTTTGTAACTGGTTGAGATTCGTCCAGGTGAACAGTAAGCCAATAGCAAAATTATCTCTAAGAGGTATATGTGTTGGAATTCTAGCATATCACCGGAATGAATCCGCGAATTTTGCAGGTCTCTAGCAATGGTGTATTTCCAAAAGCTTACATCAAGTCATGCACTCCCATTGCACAAATCGTTCAAAGATAAAATCTACACCAGGTGTCTCATGCCTGAACCTCATTCTGGAAACACGCGATTCGCGCATTTCCAATCTTCTAAATAATGTTTAAAAGCGAAATACGGAATCAGAACCACTCGGTAACCTTCCGCGTATTATTTTAATGCTTTATGTAAACAGACCCCACTCTTGAGCAATTTTCAAATCGCGAGATTTTCCTGAAGCTCTGAAATCCGTATGTGTGCCTAGGTAGGTAGTTTCAATTGTAACACCCTCTCGGAATAACAAAAAATTCTAGGCAATAATTAAAAAGTGAACAGGTTTTTTTGGAATGGTATGCAAAGTGCAAGCTGCGCAGTATCAAAAAAATCTAACAACATATTTTTTGTGAAAATAGCTGTCATTGTCGAGGTGGTAATATCTTATTGCAATATGTACGTCCGTGTTTTAAAACAGGAAAATCAGTGAGTGTTTTAAAGTTCGTGACATCTAAATTGCAATATGAACAAAGCGTCGGTTCGTCTGCATCCCAAAAGTAAGCAAAACAAATATGTATTTCGTTTTAAGGCAACGATGAAGTCATGCATGGATAACAGTCAGTCTGTGTGTTCAGTGCTCTTGAAATGTTACGCGCCGAAATAATCTATAGAGACCGGAAAAATTCGTGGGTTCATTTCGCGATAGTACATCGTAAATCTTTATGCTGAGTCAGCGATTGGACCACCATTTATATGAAGGACTCTAAGCCAATGAAAAACCTTCAACAAAAGACGTATCAAATCACAAGCATCCCAGTTGACGCGTGTCACGAGTCAGTATCCAATGAGCAGGTGCAATTTGTCCGAGTACATTTAGAGTATCATGGAGTCTATCCTAGAGGTCATTGAAACCGCGAATTTTCCCGGTTTCTAATAATCTACCTAGCGCAGGAAAACGCACTGTTTCGCTTCATGTAAATGCACTAACTTACGTGACGCTTGAACATGCAAGTCCGGCACTGGCAAAGTCTGATCAAGAGTTCTGATGGCCCTGGGCTAATTATGAGGACGCGCCCCCGCCAGGTGTGTGTGTTACGATCGGCCGAACAAGCAGTATATTAGTTTTGACTTTGTTTACTAGTGTGAACATTTTAACATGGTTCATACTACCTATAAAAGTTTTCAGATCGATCTGCAAAGCGAAACTAGCGTTGTCCTTTAATCTGCACGACATTCAACCTTAGGGTGGCAAACCATTGTTTTTTTAGCTGACCGTACATAAAGGCAAAGCACCTCACGCGTTATACGACCAAATTCATGACAAGTGACAGCAGGCTACCAAGTAGTAAACCAAATCCATTTCGTGTTTGGCCGCATGACCAATGGCGGCTTCAGGATGACTTTTCGGGAGGGGCTATCGCACAAAAAAGGTCGCAGTTGCAAAAAATGAAAGTGGTCAGATATTGGCCTTGGAATAGATATTATTTACAAATTACAGGTTTCAAATACAGAACCGTAGTAGCTCCATGCAACTTTTGATGAGAAAAAAGTTTAACATATGAAATTAAATAATTTAATAAACATAAATATACACTAATCAATAAAATTGGTCTCGGGAGGGGCTATCGCCCCCACCGCCCCCCTACTGGAGCCGCGCTGGCGCATGACTTGTATTGGCTGCAATGATGCTAGATTAATAGTGCATGCGAAGATACGGTTAACCACCCCCCCCCCCCCCCCCGATCCTCACACCTTAGGCTGCAGCCTAATTAGCCCAAAGGTTAATTAGGCCCTGGGCACTGGTGTTGACACATATCGTGCTCCTACAATGAAGCCAAACCATGCTGACTTCCCTGACAGGGTGGCCTGATCCATGCGTTTGGTGTCGTGTTCACAGCGTGGATGATGTCTGTGCACCAGTACGATGCCATAGCCCCGTATCAAGCACAGTAACCACGTCTGTAAATGTAATTGATATAATCATGTAAAAAAATTGGTTGTCTGTAAATTCGGTTTACGGACGATAGTTCAACGTGACAACGTCATAACAAAACATTTATGAAATGATTGCATACTTTTATGAATAAAATTGAATCATTTTTATGGAATTATCACTATTTCATATGGATACAAAGAAGGAGTGAAATGAAATCTACAATTTAATTGATAAATTTACTTTTAATTGCACTCATTAATTCAAATACGTTTATTACTTTAACGAAGAGATTATTTTAACTATAACTTTTATACATGTTTGTTATTTAACTTCTTCCAATCTGTGTTATTCTGTTAAAGATAGGACGATGATAGGAAAAGTAGGAAACGAATGGGAATATTTCAAGTTTAATGTGCCTCGAAAAAGTCAAATCGATGGTTGTTCCAATCGAGTGGAAGAGAGATATATGCGGCGCAAGCGTACATTGAGCGTAACGGGACACAGTGTAACGGGACAATGTGCGTAACGGGACACTTTTTCGTGCGTGCAGCCGGCGTTCATCGATTTATTAGACGTTGTCGCGTCAAAAACCAGATATGTGTACATTTTTACATTTACTTGAACGCAACTGTACCACTAATAAACATATATGCGCAGTAATACTGGACTTGGATTCTTGACCGGGAATTTATGCTTTGTGTTGTCCCAGTACCTGCATTAGTTAAAGTTATTTGTAAACCGTTTATTGAATAGCTCTTTAGTATTACTGCGCAAATTGATAAGAACAGTAGAACAAAATCAAGCCAAATTGTTGCGTGTAAGATCATATTTTCCGTGGTTGAAAACGTTTATGCTCATATGAAACATCAATCAAGGTTGAAAATTATGCGCCAGTTTTTGTAAGCGAGATAAGAGATATTTAGTATTGTTTCCAAAAAAAATCGTACTTCATACTTCAAATTTTTACGATATAGACCACCGGCTATCTCACAATCGGTCTAGATTGCACAAGAGTAAACACACTTGAAGCATTTTGCTGGGCGCCGAGAATAAATTTAAGTTTCGTAGAATATAATTTTTTGAGGTTAAGTCTATGTATTATGAAAATTTTTATGTATAGACAAAATAATTCATGAATGAAGTTTGTACATTAATTTTTTTTTATCAAACACTGAACATAGCCGCCATTTTCACGCAGTAACTGTTACATCAGAAAACAAAAAACAAAAAAAAAAAAGGAGCTCCAACTTCTCCAAAAAAATCTGTTCATCACTTAGGCGCGATCTTTACTGACTATTCGATGCGTTCATCCCGCGGTCGCTTCAACTCACAGTACGAATGACCAATGGATAGAGACCGGCAAAATTCGCGGTTTCGATGGCCTTCAGGATAGACTGCACATACCCCTGTACATTCAGGCAAATTACGCAAGTTCATTGGCTGCCGACTTGTAAGTCGTCTCAGCTGGTTTGTCTGTGATTCGATCCTTCTTTGGTTGAGGGTTTATAACTGGTTGAGATTCGTCCAGATGAACAGTAAGCCAATAGCAAAATCATCTAAGAGGTATATGTGTTTGAATTCTAGCCTATCGCCGAATGAATCCGCAAATTTTGCAGGTCTCTACCAATGGATAGAGACAGGAAAAATTCGCGGATTCATTTCACGATATGATAGAATCCAAACAACTGTACCTTTACATTGCTTCTCTGATTGGCTCACAGTTTATCTGAAGGACTTTGAGCTAATGAAAAACCTTCAACCAAAAAAGTATCGAATCGCAAGCGTCCCAGTTGACAGGTGTCACGAGTCAGGGGCCAATGAGCAGGTGGCATTTGCCCGAGTGTGTAGGAGATTGTGGAGTCTATCCTAGAGGTCATCCAAAGCGCGAATTTTTCCAGTCTCTACCAATGGACGATTTGCGGTCGGTATGGCCACTGATTTACCAAACACAGTACCAACTGGGCCTACACTGTCACCTGTGGTCGAAAAATTCAAATTTCAAAATTGTCCGAAAGAATGTTACTCAGCAGGGCCCGAACAACCGGCGTAAAAATTGTTCATAACACTACGTAATTATTTAAACTAGGCGAACCGCCTCTCAAAACATCTACTTCCTCCGGTGTCTAAGTATCGACTAACATGGCCACTTACGAATTCGTTTTTTTTTTTTTTTTCCAACGGGGGAATAAAAACCGCACTCGTGATGCCTTCAACAACTAATCACAGAGCAGCTTACAGTTACGACCAATGACAAAACAACTTTTGGCCGTGAAAATGGACTAATATGCTTTTCAAATTCACCCACAGTACACAACACGTAATATACTTTCCCATGCACTATACATATGTGTGTGTATGTGTGTGTATGTGTATATATATATGTATATATATATATATATATATATATATATATATATATACATATATATAAAACTGTTCTAGGCAAAAAGAAATCTGTACATTGGATGAAATGATAAAAAAAAACCATTGGAAATGACTATTTACATTATTTATAATTTAAAAACAAATTGGTAAGTTTGTTTATGTGTTTGTTCGAGCATGAAACGAAAACTAATTAACGGATTTGGATGATCATATTTTTATTAGAAATATCTTTGGCTAACTTAAAAACTAGGCTATACATTCATTATTATAGAATTCCACCCCTAAGGGGGTAAAAAAACTAATCAGGCCAAAGAAAAGATATTCGGAACCAATAATTAACATACGAATTCAAAGAACCACAAATTTTATATTTTGCTGAAAACCACCACTAAGAGGTGAAAAAGGGGTAAGTATATTTTTAAGATGAATAATAAAATCTCTGAATTTAAGTTAGCCTAAGAAATTATATTGGGTACCAATAATACACATACGAATACAAACCTCCGCAATTTATATATTTTGCAAAATTTAACCCCTAAGGGGTGGGCAAAAGATAGGTAGGTTTAAAGATTATTAATAATATTTTTAAATTTAACTAAGCATAATAAATAATATTGGGTACCAATAATAAACATATAAATACAAACAACCACAATTTTTATATTTTGCTAATTTCAAACCATTAGTGTTTAAAAATGAGTAGCCTAAGTATGTTTTAAGATTGATAATTATATCTCCAAATTTAATTAAGCGTAATAAATTATATTGGGTACCTTTTTCTTGAAAATCCGTACTTTTAATGCTATAAAATATGGAAAATTTTTAAAATTAATAAAAAATTACTTAGATGCACTTGATCCATTTAGAGCTTTGGAGTACTTGGAGCTTTTGGAGCACGTTCGTCCTTTTCGTTGAGTGTGCATCATGTCTGTAGTCGGATCTCAGATCATGATTGACCTCGTGGTTAGGAGATGCCTGATCTACGTATAAGTTTGACATATTACATGACTTGTTTGCAGTGTACGCTAAATATCGGAAATAAGGGATCTTGGCTACTGACCAAATGTACCTAACCACCGGGCTGTGTGTGCCTGGCCACCAACTTTTGTGTTAGCCTTAACAAGCGGCTGGTCGGGTCTGGTGATCTAACTGGACATGCCTTGTTATTTACTTGACGTGCCTTGTTGTTGACTTGACGTGTCTTTTTGTTGACTTGACGTGCCTTTTTGTTGACTTGACGTGCATTGTTGTTGACTTGACGTGCCTTGTTGTTAACTTGACGAGCCTTGTTGACTTGACAGGCATTGTTGTTGACTTGACAGGCATTGTTGTTGACTTGACGTCCCTGGTTTATCGACTGCCGTGTAGAACTGCCACGAAAACACAGAAATCGAGAAACACTAGTTATCTTCTTGTGTTTTGTTCTTGTAGAAATTGTGTGGTAATTTTTTATTTCTAATTTTGTTGTTCTATTTTTAAACCTATTACTTTTCTGGTATTTTTTCTTAAAAAAACTTTTTTTATTGATCAATGATCGAACCAAGCACCGTATGCGATCGAATCAATCATTATTTTAACAATTGATTCATTTGAAAAATACATTCGAGAATCAGTATAAATATTAAAACACCCAGCAAACATAAATAGAGAAGATGGCTACAAATTAAGCAGAATATGGGATTCACACTTTAGAGAACCTCAAATATGGGATTCACACTTTAGAAAACCTCAATACTTAGCTCTGCATCTAACAAAAGACAGGTCGCACCTGGTTGGCCAAACAGCTCAGCCAAACAGAAGAGAAGAGGCCGCCGATTTGCCAGCACCCCCAGCCAATCACAGAAGCCCAGCTCCGATTGGCCAAGACCAACGGGCCAACAAGACGAAATGAAGGTTGTGGCTGGCCCACAGCTGCAGCCAATCAGGAAACAGTCCTCTCAGGCAAGACTATTAAAGGCAGAAGAACTTGTAAAAATCTACCCCAAACAACAACAACCGAGCTGACACGACCGGAGCGTAAATATTCGCAGGCCGTGAAGGAACCTCGCACCACACACACTCCAGCGCAGAACAGAATAGAGGGTAACACCGTCGGTGATCTGTTCGAGCTGGCAGAGATTCTGAAACTCTGCAATTTCTCACAGCTCATCGCTACACTCTCTCCACACTACGCCGCCATCCGAGCTGAAACAGACGTATCGAAGCGACAGATGATCTTACTATCCGCAATCCTGAATCTCGCTACACCTTAAAATGACACAGAACCCGGGGAAGTCTTTACAGGTTCTAATATTTAATGCACATGGCCTCCAAAATAAAATCTATGAGCTGGAACAGTTACTTTTTGTATACGGAATCGATGTCGCTATCATCTCTGAAACTTTTCTAAAACCACACATGCGAGCGTACATATGCGGTTACACAATATACAGAACAGACCGCCCCGCACTCCGCGGCGGCGGTACAGCCATACTAATTAAACACGGAATTCACCACCACCCGATAACTATAAATGGATTACAACACATTGAGGCCGCCAGCATAAACGTCCGTAATAATAATTAACATGCTTGCATGTCTGCGGTATTCAAGACGCCACAAGACCCACTCACACCACAGGACCTCAATAAATTAATGGAAGTCGAGGATCAATTTTTTATAGCAGGGGATTTAAACAGCAAACACACTGACTGGGGCTGCACACAAACAAACGCCAACGGGAACATTCTACACGGCCACGCGGTAGCGGGAAACTACATCATTCTTGCGCCTGACTCCCCGACATGCTATCCAGTAAGTGGTGACACTCCAGAAATTTTAGACATAGCCCTAACCAACATACCAAACGCTCAGATAAATACAGAAACCTTAGATGAACTAAACTCCGATCACTTACCGGTGCTTACGGATGCTTACTTTTAATGCTGCATCCAACATACAACTCTTTAATAATAACCTTAAGATTACAGATTGGGACGGGTTTAAGGAAGAACTTATAGACACACTAAATCAGCACCCCGAAATAAGTTCACCTGACGAAATAAATCCTCACGTAAAACTTTTCACGGACACAGTAAAAAATGCTACTAAAAAACACTCCCGTTTCTAAACAAAAAGGTAGTTCACTCGAACACACAACCCCGATCTGGATTACCACATTTCTCTAAGGCGACAAGCCAGAAACAGGGCACAAAGACTTCGCACACCAGAAGCCAGAAACGAATACAACAGAAGTAGTATAGGAATGGGGCTACTGGCACAGGGTCCAGGGTGTGGAGCCTGTGGCGCCGATCCACATCTCTGATGTCACGCCCATCTGTGTCGTCACGGCGGCCATCTTGGACGAGCGTAACGGGACACAACGTAACGGGACATAACGTAACAGGACAAGTAGATCACGGCGGCCATCTTGGATCCGCCATTTTGGATGACGTCATTGTGTTCTCGAAAATTCAGGCATTGTGTTTTCCGCCATATTGGATGATGACGTCACCGTTGCAATTTTCGTTACGGCCGCCATCTTTAACTTTTTTATTTATTATCCGATTTTAATGAATTTTTTTTAAATTATAAAAAAAATTAAATAATATAAATTTAATAAAATATTTATAAAAAACAAACATTAACGACACGGAGTTCGGAGTCCTCGGTTCGAACCCGGTGAGGGCAAAAAAAAAATTAAAAATGGCGACCGATCCTTCCCCCGTGGTGGGTGCTAGCAGACTGACTCCCACCACTTTTTTTCAAAGCATATATATCGTCATCTAGTATGACGTCATGTCCGCCATCTTGTCTTTGATGCTGGAAGCCATCATCAATGTATCGTCGGCGAGAGTGCGCTGACGCCATGTTAGTTTAGTTCTTATCCGCTAGAGTGCAGTAATCATTTATTACTGTGACACCCGCCATCTTGAAATTTGGCCGCCATCTTGAAAATCCGTAATTATTTAGCTAGAAATTCGGGAAAAGTTCCAAAATTCATCAAAAAAATCACTCATTAACTTACATATTGATTCGATCGATTCCCGTCCTCGGTTCGATACCCGATCGATGCAATAATGTTTAATTTTATGAAAAAATAATAATTTCAATAAACCATGTTAAACTTTCGTAAAGAGACTTTAAATCCTCTACTACCATCATCCTATCAGACGTCAAGACTACCATATTGGAAATTCGTAATTTTAATGCTAGAGATTCGGGAAAAAGTTCAAAATTCATTAAATAAATTTGTAATCTATATACTGATTGATTGGATCGACTAAGGTCCTTGGTTCGATCCCTTGTCGATACAAAACAACATTAAAATTTTAAAAAAGTACCACTAAAGTGTAAGGTTTGAGAAAATAAAAAACACTGCAAGTTCTTTTAAAAAAACTTTTATTACATACATACTACACTACTACAAGTACAAAAAAAATACACAGACAAATTACCAAAGCCTTTTGGATTCCACGATTCAAACAGTCTTCTTATTGTACGGACTAAGCCTTTTACATGACTTTAAATGTCTATCCGATCCGTTCATCACCACAGCCAGAGACGGACTGAAGTTCATATCACTTATATAGTCTCATTAGCCGGTACAACACATGAGTCAAATCAATAACCATGTTCATTATACGTCTCGGAGCATTTTTTATAATGACGATGTAAGCTATCGAGACGTGAAATTAGTTTATTGCACTTATTGCACTGAAATTGTATTCTTTGAACATTATTAGAACAACCGCTTCTTTCATGTCTGCGAGCATTTGAGGTGATAGTAAATGATGCACCACAGTATTTGCACTGATGCGAAGTACGCTCTTCATTAATTGAAGTATTCAATGCTGATGAAACTTCAGCTGATGGTGGAACAGCACATATCGAAGTCTCCTCCAGTGTTGTCAGAGGCGTTGCCAACGGGATCTGCTCCAACATCGTCGGCGCCGACGTCATGGTTCCCGTAGTCGATGGTACATCCTCCATCGAGTACGACGTTAAAGTCGGTAAAGATGCCATCGAAGTCTCAAGAACAGCCAATTAAACGTCTTATGCACCAGAAGAAGAAACAAACTAGGTGATCCGTACACCGTCGACGACAGTAACAAACTGAGCGTCCTGCTGTCTAGGACTCGTTTATATACATTAACCGGTTTGAATAATACGCTAGTCAAATCAAGAACAATTTACTAAAATACTAGAGTCAAAACAACATTAAAAAAATAGAAGCACCATCGACAAAAAAGGAAGCACATTTGGAAGCACCTTCAAAAAAGGCAGCACATTTGGCAGCACCGACAACGAAAAGGCAGCACATTTGGAAGCACCGTCATCGAAAAGGCAGCACATTTGGAAGCACCGACAACGAAAAGGCAGCACATTTGGAAGCACCGACTACGAAAAGGCAGCACATTTGGAAGCACCGACAACGAAAAGGCAGCACATTTGGAAGCACCGACTACGAAAAGGCAGCACATTTGGCAGCACCGACAACGAAAAGGCAGCACATTTGGCAGCACCGACAACGAAAAGGCAGCACATTTGGAAGCACCGACTACGAAAAGGCAGCACATTTGGAAGCACCATCATCGAAAAGGCAGCACATTTGGCAGCACCGACAACGAAAAGGCAGCACATTTGGAAGCACCGACTACGAAAAGGCAGCACATTTGGAAGCACCGACAACGAAAAGGAAGCACATTTGGAAGCACCGACAACGAAAAGGCAGCACATTTGGAAGCACTGACTACGAAAAGGAAGCACATTTGGCAGCACCGACAACGAAAAGGCAGCACATTTGGCAGCTCCATCAACAAAAAAAAGGCAAAAAGGAAGCACAAGTTACGAGATCTAAGTCTTAGTTAGAAATCAGAATACAAGAAATAAAAAACATTAAATTCTTATAATTTAAATTATTTATTTTATTGCTTTACATTATACAAATGCAAGTAAAACAAGCCATTATTGTATGTAGCCAGCATTCCTCAGTTCCTTGAGTATGAAGGATATTTCTTTGATGCACGAATAGTTTCCTGCACAAAGCGAACCATGTAGAAGTCTTAGCCGGTCAACCAATATGTTTGGATCTTTCCATGATGTGTAATCAATCTCTTCTACCACCATCTTCCTTGCACCTTTATAATAAATATTATGATCTCTGGTGTCTTCCGTTTTACCACCAACCTCAGGGTAACTTTCATGTTTGAGACGGTGATCATCACAAGCTTGATCAGATTTATTTAATATATCACGTCGTTTCCACCGTTTCGGTCTCAGGACACCGCCACATTCTTCGATCTTGGCAGCTTTAGGTGCTTCATCATAGTCTATGTCTTTGTCAACAGCCTCAGAGTCACTGTAACAATCACCGTAGAAGGAATCGTCTTCACCCAATTTACCGTAATAATTCGATGTTGATGATGTTGAAGTGTCTTCATCGTCTTAATGCTTCCTTTTTAGGAGTCCATCATTTTTACAAAGTAGGAAAGATCTACTTGAATTCGGCTGGAATATATTCTCACTTTTCACGTTAAGGATTCTTCCATTGTCTTCATTCTTCCGTAAATCATCAACCTCCTTCAATTTAAGTTCTTTGTCGAGATCGGAAGAGCCAAGAAAATTATTGTCGTAATGCAGATCACTCTTCCTTAGGATGGTAGATTCATCGTTGTCCTCTAGCTTGTACGCAGGCTTGGCGCTACAAGTTCTGCCATGTCTTTTTAGACTCTCTCTCCGCGTAAACGACTTGCTACATCGAACACAACTTATCATATTGCGCAGTGGATTTTTAACACAGTCATTCTTCTCGTGTTGTCTTTTATTCTTTCTCAAGATAAACTCTTTACTGCAAAACTTACACCTATGTTCTTTCGATACAGCGTCAGATCCCAAATCAGAATTCATATTAGTTACTGAGACTAATGCCAGATACCAATTGAGTGTTTTAAATTAGATCCAATAATTAAATAGAAATTTTTTCATATTTCATCAGCGAGAATTCATATATCTCATGCAAAAGTACTTTATGCATGTACTTCTGCTTTTCAACAACAGATGTCGCCACATGTTGCTTGCAGGTAAATAATATTTAGTTCTTTTATGCGGGATGCGGGATGCTCACTAACGATCGCAAAAGAAGGATGGCTTCGCTAGACTCCAAGGTAAAGGAAGTTCGTCTTGCATGTTGGTGCTCCACAGATGTCTCATGGCATAATATTAATTTGACTGAGTAATGATATGTGTTAATTCCACCTTATAAAAATATTGCAAGTTTTGATTTAGTAGCAGAAATTATCGAATTAAATGTAACTCTAAATAAAATGACATGTCTCATTAGACAAAAAAAAATCCATGCAGAGAGCGGTTTCTCAGAATAGTCAGAAACACTTGAAGAAACCACAGGAATGATTGCAAGAACACGGGAAAACCCATCAAAATATTGACAAGAATAATCAGGAGCACACGGAGAAAACCATCAAAATATTGACAAGAATAATCAGGAGCACACGGAGAAAACCATCAAAATATTGACAAGAATATTCAGGAGCACACGGAGAAAACCACCATAATATTGACAAGAATAATCGGAAGCACACGGAAAAAACCATCAAAATATTGACAAGAATATTCAGGACCACACGGAGAAAACCACCATAATATTGATAAGAATAATCGGAAGCACACGGAGAAAACCGCCACAAGTTTTCTTTGTTATCATAAAATTACAGAAAAAAAATAATAAATAAAAAAACACAACAAATTCAAAAACTGATTCTGGCTTGGACTAGAACTCTATCTTTGCTCAACAATGAGAAGTTCACAAGCTAGCATAATCACCATTCGTGCATCAAAGAAATATCCTTCATACTCAAGGAACTGAGGAATGCTGGCTACATACAATAATGGCTTGTTTTACTTGCATTTGTATAATGTAAAGCAATAAAATAAATAATTTAAATTATAAGAATTTAATGTTTTTATTTCTTGTATTCTGATTTCTAACTAAGACTTAGATCTCGTAACTTGTGCTTCCTTTTTGCCTTTTTTTTGTTGATGGAGCTTCCAAATGTGCTGCCTTTTCGTTGTCGGTGCTGCCAAATGTGCTTCCTTTTCGTAGTCGGTGCTTCCAAATGTGCTGCCTTTTCGTTGTCGGTGCTTCCAAATGTGCTTCCTTTTCGTTGTCGGTGCTTCCAAATGTGCTGCCTTTTCGTAGTCGGTGCTTCCAAATGTGCTGCCTTTTCGTTGTCGGTGCTGCCAAATGTGCTGCCTTTTCGATGATGGTGCTTCCAAATGTGCTGCCTTTTCGTAGTCGGTGCTTCCAAATGTGCTGCCTTTTCGTTGTCGGTGCTGCCAAATGTGCTGCCTTTTCGTTGTCGGTGCTGCCAAATGTGCTGCCTTTTCGTAGTCGGTGCTTCCAAATGTGCTGCCTTTTCGTTGTCGGTGCTTCCAAATGTGCTGCCTTTTCGTAGTCGGTGCTTCCAAATGTGCTGCCTTTTCGTTGTCGGTGCTTCCAAATGTGCTGCCTTTTCGATGACGGTGCTTCCAAATGTGCTGCCTTTTCGTTGTCGGTGCTGCCAAATGTGCTGCCTTTTTTGAAGGTGCTTCCAAATGTGCTTCCTTTTTTGTCGATGGTGCTTCTATTTTTTTAATGTTGTTTTGACTCTAGTATTTTAGTAAATTGTTCTTGATTTGACTAGCGTATTATTCAAACCGGTTAATGTATATAAACGAGTCCTAGACAGCAGGACGCTCAGTTTGTTACTGTCGTCGACGGTGTACGGATCACCTAGTTTGTTTCTTCTTCTGGTGCATAAGACGTTTAATTGGCTGTTCTTGAGACTTCGATGGCATCTTTACCGACTTTAACGTCGTACTCGATGGAGGATATACCATCGACTACGGGAACCATGACGTCGGCGCCGACGATGTTGGAGCAGATCCCGTTGGCAACGCCTCTGACAACACTGGAGGAGACTTCGATATGTGCTGTTCCACCATCAGCTGAAGTTTCATCAGCATTGAATACTTCAATTAATGAAGAGCGTACTTCGCATCAGTGCAAATACTGTGGTGCATCATTTACTATCACCTCAAATGCTCGCAGACATGAAAGAAGCGGTTGTTCTAATAATGTTCAAAGAATACAATTTCAGTGCAATAAGTGCAATAAACTAATTTCACGTCTCGATAGCTTACATCGTCATTATAAAAAATGCTCCGAGACGTATAATGAACATGGTTATTGATTTGACTCATGTGTTGTACCGGCTAATGAGACTATATAAGTGATATGAACTTCAGTCCGTCTCTGGCTGTGGTGATGAACGGATCGGATAGACATTTAAAGTCATGTAAAAGGCTTAGTCCGTACAATAAGAAGACTGTTTGAATCGTGGAATCCAAAAGGCTTTGGTAATTTTTCTGTGTATTTTTTTTTGTACTTGTAGTAGTGTAGTATGTATGTAATAAAAGTTTTTTTAAAAGAACTTGCAGTGTTTTTTATTTTCTCAAACCTTACACTTTAGTGGTACTTTTTTAAAATATTAATGTTGTTTTGTATCGACAAGGGATCGAACCAAGGACCTTAGTCGATCCAATCAATCAGTATATAGATTACAAATTTATTTAATGAATTTTGAACTTTTTCCCGAATCTCTAGCATTAAAATTACGAATTTCCAATATGGTAGTCTTGGCGTCTGATAGGATGATGGTAGTAGAGGATTTAAAGTCTCTTTACGAAAGTTTAACATGGTTTATTGAAATTATTATTTTTTCATAAAATTAAACATTATTGCATCGATCGGGTATCGAACCGAGGACGGGAATCGATCGAATCAATATGTAAGTTAATGAGTGATTTTTTTGATGAATTTTGGAACTTTTCCCGAATTTCTAGCTAAATAATTACGGATTTTCAAGATGGCGGCCAAATTTCAAGATGGCGGGTGTCACAGTAATAAATGATTACTGCACTCTAGCGGATAAGAACTAAACTAACATGGCGTCAGCGCACTCTCGCCGACGATACATTGATGATGGCTTCCAGCATCAAAGACAAGATGGCGGACATGACGTCATACTAGATGACGATATATATGCTTTGAAAAAAAGTGGTGGGAGTCAGTCTGCTAGCACCCACCACGGGGGAAGGATCGGTCGCCATTTTTAATTTTTTTTTTGCCCTCACCGGGTTCGAACCGAGGACTCCGAACTCCGTGTCGTTAATGTTTGTTTTTTATAAATATTTTATTAAATTTATATTATTTAATTTTTTTTATAATTTAAAAAAAATTCATTAAAATCGGATAATAAATAAAAAAGTTAAAGATGGCGGCCGTAACGAAAATTGCAACGGTGACGTCATCATCCAATATGGCGGAAAACACAATGCCTGAATTTTCGAGAACACAATGACGTCATCCAAAATGGCGGATCCAAGATGGCCGCCGTGATCTACTTGTCCTGTTACGTTATGTCCCGTTACGTTGTGTCCCGTTACGCTGTGTCCCGTTACGCTCGTCCAAGATGGCCGCCGTGACGACACAGATGGGCGTGACATCAGAGATGTGGATCGGCGCCACAGGCTCCACACCCTGGACCCTGTGCCAGTAGCCCCATTCCTATACTACTAACAGACTAAACAATCTCGTACAGCGCAAACTAAAACAGGAAAAAATAAATCAATTCGGAAACTTAATAAACGAAGTAGCCACAAAACCGCAGGAAATGTGGAAATTATCTCGCAGGCTCCGCGGTAACAGAAAATTCATCTCAACTCCAGCTAGTATTATAACAGCCACCGGGGCTAAATACATCGCAGAGGACAAGGCAAACGCAGTCGCAGACCTTCTAGAAACACAATTCTCCCCGAACACGGACGTAAATGACAGGCAGTTCACCCTAACAACAACACAGGCGGTAAATAACTTTCTACAAACAGGCACGCAGTCTGTTCCTGAACCCATAACGTTAAGGGAACTTTTAAAGCTAATTAAAGCCAGTCCGAACAACAAATCAGGCGGCACGGACGCAATAAATTACGAAACACTTAAAAAACTCCCTCTAGAGGCACTGGAATATTTACTGGCGATATTCAACGCAATACTAACACACAAAACTTACCCCGATTCCTGGAAACTTGCAAAAATAATCACAATTCCTAAACCAGGGAAAAACCCAGCCATCCCAGAAAACAGGCGACCTATAAGTCTTCTAAACAGTATGAGTAAAATTTTTGAAAAAGTCTTACTCTTGCGCCTTCAAACACACGCAGAGGAACACGACGTGATTCCAGACATTCAGTTTGGTTTCAGGAAAGGTCACTCAACAATACACCCCTTAATTAAAATAGCTGAAGATGCTACCGACGGATTTAATAACCCATCTATAGCCTACACAGTAATGACAATGCTCGACGCAGAAAAAGCATTCGACAAAGTCTGGATTCCAGACCTTATTCAAAAATTAATAAACTTCAATTTCCACTTCTTTACCACGCAGGAAAAAACTCCAACTTTACACTCAAATTGTACGCCCGCAGTTGCTATATGGATGCGAGATCTGGGGCTATGCTGCAAATCACCATATAAATCGGCTTCAAGTTAAACAGAATAATTTCCTAAGGGCCATATTAGATTGCAATAGATTTACGAGTAACGAAACTATTCATAACGCACTTAAAATTCCGTACATCCGCGAAATAATATCAAAGCATAATAACAAAATGTACCTAGATTTACCACAGCACGAAAACGCACCGATAAATTCAATAGCGATTTACGACCCGTCCGAGCAACGTAAACATAAAAAACCTCGTTTAAATTAAAACAATAAATATTAAAAACGAAAGCGACATAGATTCAGTTTTTAAAAAGTCTTCAATAACTTTAAAATTACATAAAATAGCATCCCGAACACCTCGTGCGGCGGCCTGCGGGGTACCGGCCAATCACAGGCCTTGGAGCGCGCTGATTGGTCGGGCCGCCGAGGGTCGCCAAACAAAACTATTTTTCCGTCTGTCCCCAGGACAGTCGCACTCCAGCTCCGGGCGTGTTCACACCGCGCGGAGCCTACAGTTTAAAGTTTAAAGTTTACACTGCCTATACAATTCAAAATGGTCCGAAGCACGCAGGTGTATGTACAATCCCCTCGGGTTCACTGCCTGTGTTGTTAGGGCTGACTCCCTATGCCTGAAGGGCGCGACCCGCCTGGCAGGTTTCACCTCCAGTGCCGGCCGCGTTTCGGAAGGCATGGGATTTTGAATTAACAAAGCTAGTTCCGTAAACTTATAATCACCTAATAAATATTTTTCCCTTCCCCGGGATACGTAAAATTTTACAGCCGCACCACTACAACACGCGCGACAATCCACACAAACGTTGTAGCACCTTGTCAAGGCAGAATCATGCAGGTGAACTGGCAGAGGGAGCTACCCCAGCCCTCGCTGGGGATCCGGGCCGAGAGGCATGCATGCCTGTCAGGGCAGGGCTCTGGGGGCATGTACAGTAGTTTTAAGTCTAGATATAATATTTAAAAAAAATGTAATATATAAAATAAAACAAATTTTTTTTTAAAATATATAAAATAAAACAAAAAAATTTTGACGAGGGCATTTCTCCGCCCAAATAATAAAATAGGACGACCTTAATTGGGAATACAATTCACTAACTCCACTTTTTATTTTACAGGTTCAAGCAGACAACAGCCAGGGGGCTAGCTACAGCAATACTGGCTTAGCCTAACTTTGACCGAGCTATGTTGGAACGCAATAGTTCTGTCCCTAAGGCGGCCAGGAGTTTACTAATCCAAGTAATTTTTTTTACCGTTCACCAACACGACCACACGATGATATGCCTGCGCGAGTGTCGGACAGAACTTCCTGTTACATGCACATATGAGCTGACTACTCATGCAAGTTATGTGTTCCCAGGGGTTCGAAGGAGCGGCTCGCACAGCTTTACACTACACGCCACACCCGAGTTTAACTAGGTCACTTGAAATTACAGCACACAGACAAGCCTCTAATGCACACCAACACGACACTACATCACGCCAGTTGGCCGATCTAACTGGTGGGGAGCTTCTCTCCCCCGCCGAATTAGGTACACAACCTACCAGCGCACACACAGGCCCGTGTGCCAAACCTATCCCACAAGACACGCGCCCCGCCCGTTGATCCAAGTGATTTTACAAAAGTGTGGGGTGCACCTGATTTACAATGCACTAAGCGAGTTATAGAATCTTCGGTTTCTGGTCTCGCACACACTAACTGCCCCGGATGGCAAGATGATGGATCGGCGGCGGCGAAAATATACCCTGATGACGGCGACTGCAATGACGATCGAAACGTCGGTGATATATCTGTGCTTGTTGCGTAAAAGGGGTTAAGTCCAAAATTATAGTTTTGAGAAAATCGCGATTTAAAATTATCAGGTTTTTTGAAGTCAGTTTTTTTTTAGCTTTATTAACTGCTTTAGAACTTTGGAAATTCATTAATTGTTTTAAAATTATGTAAAACAATTTCGCAAACTTGCCTGTGATAATAACTCGTTGTTAACCTTTTGTGACTTCACCCCCTTTACGCAACAAGCACAGATATTCGCCTTGGACGCGGCTACAACCCACAAGCCAAGCCACTTCATGCGTTGTAACTGTCGAGCCTTAAGGGCTTCGACAGATATTATGCAAAAAAGAAAGCTAAATACTTAAACCTAGTGGAGTAAATTCTAAAAAGGTTATATGACGCTCATAGACTAACTGAATGTTCACAAAGATCAGCCAAGAGTAATGACGTAGAGACCTACAAAATTCGCGGTTTCGATGGCCTTCAGGATGGACTGCACATACCCCTGTACACTCGGGCAAATAACGCAAGTTCATTGGCTGCCGACTTGTAAGTCGTCTCAGCTGGTTTGTCTGTGATTCGATCCTTCTTTGGTTGAGGGTTTATAGGCTAACTGGTTGAGATTCATCCAGATGAACAGTAAGCCAATAGAAAAATTATCTAAGAGGTATATGTGTTTGAATTCTAGCCTATCACCGAATGAATCCGCGAATTTTGCAGATCTCTAGTAATGAGTAGAGACCCGGAAAATTCGCGGATTCTTCTGGCCTCAGGATAGAATTCAATGTTGTAGGTGTTCTCGACCCATGTTTACTTTCCCATTGGTTGATTTCTTAGCGAGAACATTTTTATCCTTGTTATTTGGCACTACCTGATTCGCTTACGTCTCTCCTAGCTGGGCGTCATTGGCTCTCGGTCGTAGAGGGGCGTGTCCAGATAACTGCGTTCCAATAATGAACACAGTGCGACAGTGTGGAGGTTTGCATTCTAGCTTGCGACTAAATGAATGCGCGAAATTTCCGGGTCTCTAGTAACTTTGAATATATATACTGTATAGAAGTCGCGAGTGGATAGGATTTACTCTACGTTTTTCAGAAGCGTATGATGAGCAGCTTGGGAACTTCACCGCTGCAGTGCGCTGCCGTAACGCCCTGTATCGTCTTAGTTGCTATTTACACGTTAGAGCGCAGAACTGTCGCCCGCTGTCATTCCCCGCACCCCCTACCAATCATTCACTGCAGCTCAAGGTCGTTCGACGGGAGGGGGAAGGGGTCTTTGAAGAGTTCGACACTTGTCCGCTAGGGACCACCACAAGTCGATGCCCTAGAGATGGTGGCGATTGCGGCGGTGAATTAACCAACTACCTCAAAACCGTATTAGAAATTTTAACCTGGGCTGGTGACTTATATACAGTATATATATATTCAAAGCTAGTAATGAGCTACGCACCAACTCGGCGCTCGTAAACTGAGTCATGCACGACTCTCGCGACGGCCTTTTGGCGCATCCAGCTAAGCAGCAGGTGAGTCAAAACTGCGTCGCAGCTACAGCAGTTCCTTGTTTGCCAGAGAAACCTGGTCCTCGCGACGAAGACCTGGCCGGGCGGGGAGTTGCCGTACGCCTTCGACCGCGGCTTCACGGAGGAGGAGAAGCAGAAGATCGAGCGCGCCATCCAGGCCTTGCAGCGCGAGACCTGCGTCCGCTTCGTCAGGCGCACCAACCAGAGGAACTACATCAACGTCAAGAACTCTGGCCTGGGGTGAGTGCGCTACTGCGCAGCAGCGGAACCGATCATCAGAACTGATCATCGGAACAGATTATCGAAACCGATTATAGTAACCGATTATCGGAACCGATTATCGGAACCGATTATCGGAACCGATTATAGGAACAGATTATCGGAACCGATTATAGGAACCTATTATCGGAATCGATTATAGGAACCTATTACAGGAACCGATTATAGGAACCGATAATAGGAAACGATTATAGGAACCGATTATCGGAATCGATTATAGGAATATATTATAGGAACCGATTATAGGAACCGATTATAATAACCGATTATCGGAACCGATTATAGGAACCGGGAACTTCGGCGCTAGTCTCCAACGGAAGCGAGAACTCCCGGTACTTTCGGTACTAGGTCGTTTTTTTATTATTATTATTATTATTATTAATGGTGCAGAAGTCGGTGATTGCAGTTTTGAACGATTAAACAAGTTTTAATCACCAAAAGTAAAAAACAAATTGATAAACATTTGTGTTGCAATTTTTTTATTCCGAAAAGTTATTACTAACTTTACTCTCGACATTACTCTCAAACTTTAACTTAAAAATATATTTATATATATATTCAAACAAATAATCGTTTTAACGCATGCAAAATTACTGAATTATCAACTTAAAATAAAATAACAGATTCTTCTTTTCATAACAAACTTAAAATAAAATAAAAAATCGTTATTCAAAGAATATTGGCGCAACAACCACAGGCAATAATTAAAGTAACCTTAGCGCGCAATAAAAAAGAAATTTGGTGATGTCGATGTCAAATCCCAAAATTACCGGAAGAACCGGGAATCGATTTTAAGTTTCCGGTTCTTTTACTGTATCAAAAGTACCGGGATTCCCCGGTTCCGAACCCAAATGTACAGTCTATTCTGTGATGCGATTTGGGACGTACAGTGGGGACGAAATATACAAATTCTTCTTGTCTTCTGCAATTGGCTACATTATTAGCGTACGATTTGCTAATACTATTGACCAAATAAGTTAATTTTTACAACCTAAAATGTTTATGTACAAATAATTCTTCGTCATATAAATGCTTATGTTAAAGTTTTTTTTAATATGTAAAGTTCTTTGTCAGACTACATACGTCCATATACTAGACACGAAATATTAAAACAAACGATAAATTGAAATTCGTGAATACAAATTTCTATGAGTCATTTAAACCACAACAATGTGCCAATATGTTCGCGAAGGCATACGTTTTTGACAGTTATGTTGACAAATTGGCAATGTTGTTGTGCTTAAAGATACTTTCTACCATAGGCTATACCATTAAGTCTATTATCTGCTCACGAAAACTTGCTTAGTATAATGCATTACGTGTACTCAAGAGACATATTCTGGCCCAAAATTTAAAAGAATAGCCTATTTGGACAAAAAAAGTAATGAAAATTTACGATAAATTGCACAAACAAATGCACCAATAGCAGAGAGATCATTCCTAGAGTTAGAACATATTTGGTCGAAGATAAACAGCACATTAAATCGAGACCGACTTGAAATTATCTTAAACAGTGCAGATAAATCACTGGTATGTGGTGGACATGACTTTTATTAAATGGCCTGTGTAAAAAATACATTGTTGAGATACTTTTTTGGGCAATTGGTACTGTGATATTCTGTCAGCACAGTCAATTAATGATGACATATAAGTAAATAAAATTTTCAGGATGTACTTATTGACATAATTGTACTACTCACTTAGAGGGGTTAAGTGTACATGAAACTACCCTATATATTTATTTACTAGCTACGACATAATTTTAGTCACGTTCTTTGGTAAATTGTTTTAAGTCCCTACGAGATCTACATGTTCATCTCCTCCAGTAAAATAATGTTTTGGAACAAAATTATTGAGTAGGTACTAATATTTTAAGTCACAGGCATAATTTTTCTGTAGAAGAAACACCTTCCGATTTCCTAAAATACAGATTGCTTTTAATATTCTTTAAATTTAAGCAATTGTTCGTGTACAATGTTTCCTGATATTATTTAGGTTTACCTAATTTTTCTCTTTTCCTTCCATGTTTATATTTATTTGGAAAGTGGTTTGGGAAAGAATAAGGGGGGATCCTCCTGTTCACGTGACCTAGACAAGTTCTCCTGTAGGTGTGCCGCTGAAGTCGGGTACTTCAACAAAGGATACGCCACTGACCTGCACTTGAGCAGCCCGTCCTGTCTCGCCAAACCCGGGACCATTCAGCACGAGTTCCTGCACACCCTGGGCTTTTGGCACGAGCACACTCGTCCCGACCGGGACAAATACGTCAGCATCATCTGGAAGAACATAGCTAAAGGTACGGTTCACCCAAGTTCGCTGGTCGTGGTTCTACGGCAGTGGCTTATGTCTAGAGACCGGAAAAATTCGCGGGTTCAATGACCTTCAGGATAGACTCCAATATCCTCTACACACTCTGTTCACTGGCTGCTGACTTGTGAGTCGTCTCGACTGGGTGGCCTGTGATTCGACACTTCTATGAGTGAGGGTCTCTAATTGGCCCCCAGTCCTCCAGATTAACAGTGAACCAATGACAGAAGCAGCACAAAGGTATATTTATTTGAATTTTAGCATAACACGAAATGGATCCGCGAAGTTTTCAGGTCTCTACTTATGTCTCTTCGACAGCGAGGTCAATGTAGGATGTTGGGGAAGGCGGCTCGACTGGGGTTGGGAATATCTTGGGCGTGGTGGAGTAAGAATCTGGTTAGTTTTCAAGCCATCTTCCAGTGCCTCATTTGGGTTATGGAAACACAAACATATATTTTGTTTTAACGTACCTAATAACTTAATACAATTCAAAAAATTGGTTGTGTGTAAAGTCGGTTTACGGACGATAGTTTAACGTGACAACGTCATAACAAAACATTGATGAAATGATTGCATACTTTTATGAATAAAATTGAATCATTTTTATTGAATTATCACTATTTTGTATGGATACAAAGAGGAGTGAAATGAAATCTACAATTTAATTGATAAATTTACTTTTATTTGCACTCATTAATTCAAATATTTTTATTACTTTACCGAAGATATTATTTTAACTATAACTTTTATACCTGTTTGCTATTTAACTTCTTCCAATCTGTGTTATTCTATTAAGGATAGGACGATGAAAGAAAAAGTAGGAAACGAATGGGAGTGTTTCAAGTTGAATGTGCCTCGAAAAAGTCAAATCGATGGTTGTTCCAATCGAGTGGAAGAGAGATATATGCGGCGAAAGCGTACAATGTGCGTAACGGGACACAGCGTAAGGGGACAATGTGCGTTACGGGACACTCTTTCGTGCGTTCAGCCGGCGTTCATCGATTTATTAGTCGTTGTCACGTCAAAAACATCTACGTCTTATTAATAAAGGCAAGTATTTTTCGCGAAAAGATTTTGAGACTAGCTGAGAGTTAAAATACTGTAGCATCTTCTGTGTTTCGTGAATGGGCGAGTTTCTTTCAGCTACACGTCTGCTGTTAAAACAACAATCGCGGTAGTTCAGTGAGAAAGAAACACGTCCTGAATGGCCCGTTCAAATAAGGCAATGGCTTCTCTTGCAGACGGCCGCCAATCACATGGAAGAAACCGCTGGCGCAGGCATACCAACGGGCGTTTGGATTTGCCCTTAGAAATGAAACAAAGTTCTTCGCACGTTTCAATATAATTTTAACTAATAATTAAATTCACAGGTCAAAGAACAAATTACTTTTACGCCAAGAAAACACTGTAAAAAATATTCGCTCTTGTCGAGTTATTTAAAAAAAAAAATAGTACAGAGTACAGTTGGTGATTTTTGCACAAATGTTTTTAGTGATTGTGACTTAGGCTTGGCTTAAAATGGACAAATGTTTTTATGATGATAATAATAACTAAACTGTTAAATTACACATTAGGATGTAAAGATGAAATTACATATAAATGGAGTGCTAAATTAATCAGTGTATTTTTTTTGTCAGCATACTGTATTTGTAGCTACACTCATACGTTAGTGTATAAATACAAATATTAGACAAGTAAATTTACAACTACCAAAAAACCACAATAAAAAACAACGTTTTGCAATTTATATTGACATAACCTCATTCAGTTTACATTAGGTTACTAAAGTTGTATTCCCATTACTTAAACATTTATTAATGTGCACAATGGTCAAATGGTACAGATAGTAGGCTAACAATCTTGAGGCCGATGCTCCACTAATTCACTAAAAATGTTATAAAAGTATACTTGAATAATTTAAGGAGATATAAGAGTAAAAATCGCTTGAAAGTGCTCATTGATCTTTAACAGCTCTTAACAACAAATATTATAATAATAATTTTTGGTAGTATTACAAATGAACATGTTATTGGTAGAGACCTGCATAATTCGCGGATTCATTGACCTCTAGGATAGACTCCACAGTCCTTTAAATACTCGCGGAAATGACACCTGTTCATTGGCTACTGACGCGTGAGACGTCTCAACTAGGCTGTCCGTAATTCGGCACATTCTTGGTTTAGTGTTTCCCATTGGCTCACAGTTCCCCGGATAAAATGTGGGCCAATCGCAGAAGCGGTGCGAAGGTATAGTGGTTTTCATGCTAGTTTATCGCGAAATGAATCCGCGAATTTTGCATGTCTCTAGTTATTGGTTAATATAAATTTACTCAAAGATGCAGTAAAATTTACTTAATATATTATTTATTTCTATCTATACAAAGAGATAGTTCAAATGACTAGCTAGTTTTATTTATTGATGTAAACTCTTAAAAAAATCTAAACAAGAATTTACGAATTTATTTAATGCCCGAATAGACTTTCTAAGTTTTGGAAAATTATTATTTTTATTTTAATTAAATGAAATTAATTGCTGTAAATTAATAACCGTAAATAATTAAGTAATTGTTCAAGAAAAAGATAAAATTTGTAAACAAAGCGATTTGGTTGGTTGTCTGTCACAAATACCGCAACACACGGTGTACACATAAAATCCTAACAAAATAGTCCTGAAGTCCATAAATGATTTTAAAAAAATCTCGTATCGTTGTTAACAACTATTTTCTGACCAAAATCCACAAACATTACGCATTATAGCTGGACTATTTCTCGTAGCTTCGTTGCAATCACCAGCCTTCGCTGAGCACTGGCGATGGAACTGTTTCTTCCAGGAAAAGACTATTTCTCGTCGCTTCGTCGCAATCACCAGCCTTCGCTGAGCGCTGTCGATGGAACTGTTTCTTCCAGGAAAATACTATTTCTCATCGCTTCGTCGCAATCACCAGCCTTCGCTGAGCGCTGTCGATGGAACTGTTTCTTCCAGGAAAATACTATTTCTCATCGCTTCGTCGCAATCACCAGCCTTCGCTGAGCGCTGTCGATGGAACTGTTTCTTCCAGGAAAATACTATTTCTCGTCGCTTCGTCGCAATCACCAGCCTTCGCTGAGCGCTGTCGATGGAACTGTTTCTTCCAGGAAAAGACTTTCTCGTCGCGTCGTCGCAATCACCAGAGTTCTCTGAGCATTGGCGATGGAACTGTTTCTTCCAGGAAAAAAAATTATTCGTAGCTTCGTTGCAATCACCAGCCTTCGCTGAGCACTGGCGATGGAACTGTTTCTTCCAGGAAAAGACTATTTCTCGTCGCTTCGTCGCAATCACCAGCCTTCGCTGAGCACTGGCGATGGAACTGTTTCTTCCAGGAAAAGACTATTTCTCGTCGCTTCGTTGCAATCACCAGCCTTTTCTGAGCATTGGCGATGGAACTGTTTCTTCCAGGAAAAGACTATTTCTCGTCGCTTCGTCGCAATCACCAGCCTTCCCTGAGCGCTGTCGATGGAACTGTTTCTTCCAGGAAAAGACTTTCTCGTCGCGTCGTCGCAATCACCAGAGTTCTCTGAGCATTGGCGATGGAACTGTTTCTTCCAGGAAAAAAAATTATTCGTAGCTTCGTTGCAATCACCAGCCTTCGCTGAGCACTGGCGATGGAACTGTTTCTTCCAGGAAAAGACTATTTCTCGTCGCTTCGTCGCAATCACCAGCCTTCGCTGAGCACTGGCGATGGAACTGTTTCTTCCAGGAAAAGACTATTTCTCGTCGCTTCGTCGCAAACACCAGCCTTCCCTGAGCGCTGTCGATGGAACTGTTTCTTCCAGGAAAAGACTTTCTCGTCGCGTCGTTGCAATCACCAGAGTTCTCTGAGCATTGGTGATGGAACTGTTTCTTCCAGGAAAAGACTTTCTCGTCGCGTCGTCGCAATCACCAGAGTTCTCTGAGCACTGGCGATGGAACTGTTTCTTCCAGGAAAAGAAGACAACTTCCTGGCGCGTCCCCCGGAAGAAGTCCAGACCGCGGGGGCTCCCTACGACTACGGCAGCGTGATGCACTACCCGTCGACGGCGTTCTCCAAGGACGGCATCAGCGCCACCATCGTCCCTCGCGAGAACAAGGCCTTGTTCTCCATCGGCCAGCGAGACTCGTACAGCAGAGTGGACCTGGCCAAGCTGAACAGGCTGTACAAGTGCGCCGGCTACCCCCAGAGCTTCTAGGGGTGTACTCCGTGGCATGACAAAGTTGTCGGCTACTGAGTTCGTTATCACGTTATGTATACGACAAGAGTGCTGCTATTAAAAAAATGTTATAGATTCATTTTTGTGACACCTTGGTAACTTTCACAATAGAATAAGCTAATTACGAATTTTATAAGTACGGACGATTTTACGCTAGTTGATATAACACCTGACAGTTAACATTTGTCAAGTATTCTAAATCATCCAATATTACACAAAATCATTTTTTTATTATCACTGAGTGCTATAAAAAAGAGGATGTTTAATCATTGGTGTGTTGTATTTAGTCCTTTGCAACAAATTATTTTTACTTTGTGGTTTGCTTAAAAAGTTATATTAAGCATGTAATTAAATGGCTACACTTTGTTCGGTATTTAAAATGTCAAATTACAAGTATAATTAAAAAAATATGTATATTTATAACATGCAAGTTTTTGCTTTATTTTGAATTTGACCATTTGCATACACAAATCAGCCTCATAAAACTCGAACAAAGCCTAATTGGGACAAACCATAAGATAGAATAGTTAGTTACTTAATATTATTTCGAACCAAGGAAAATATATTTTATTTGATGTAGGTAATGAGTTTTTTTTAATGTTTGTATGTAAGTCAAGTCTTATTCCACTTGTCACTGACGATCACTGACTGAAATCTAAGAATTCATAGACTCTGAACCACACACAATGTGATTTGGAGTTATAAATTCAGTTAAAGTCTTGTTTGAATAATACCAAACAAATAGTGTTAGCCTGTTACCAAAAACATATGTAAATAAACAAAAAAATTGTGTGTGCGTGGAGTCCACATGCGACAGAAGTGAAAATTCTTGCCTATTATATATAGATAGAGATTAATTATTGGTATATTTTTTATTGCACAAATGATTATAATTGAGAATAGTAAAGATGCGGGTATGATCTCAAATATTAAAAAAATACTCACAAAACACTGTTTTAACAATACTGATTTACACAAGTAATTAAATTAATAATACATACATTAAAGAACAATATTTTCTTGCGAATATGGCCCATGTCGCGATGCACAACAATAAGTTCAAACCCCGTTGTGTTGCCCTCTGCCCAAAGACTCCCTTACTAGATGCCAGCAAGTCGGATGGCGTCAGGCGTAGGCGGGTCCCTACCGCCGCGACCCGCCTATCCCTGCAGCATGGCGGGGTTCAACCTGAGCCACACGCCGCCACGTGGAGCCCGCTCAAGGGAACGAGTTTTCTGCACCGTCCGCAACCTATTCTCCGTACTTTTCGGATTAGAAACGTTTTACAACAATGTTTCACGAAAACGTTAGATTAAAATTCGGCCTTGAAATTTTACTACCAACGCGCAATTCTGTTTCACTTAAAAAATATTTACTGTAGTGATGATTCTTTGAGAATAAGACCTGTTTTTCTATTACAGTACACTACATAACAACGCTAAAGGGTCTGCATTTTTTGTTATAAGGAGTTCTTTGTAAAGGGGTGGAATAAAACATGGGTAGTAAGTTTACGATTTTGAAATTTACACTTTTCCTGGACGATATAACACTTGAAATTTTGTGTATGTGTATGACTGTCACAAAATTTGCAGAGCCTTTGTTATATCATTTGAGTTTTAAAATAAAAGAATTTTTGGAACTATTCTATCTATATAAGAGATATATCAAACTCTTGACTGCCATTAAATTATGTCAGTCAATTAGTGAATAATATGCTGTAAAATAATAAATTTTTGATCCAATAAATCTGATGATCATGTCTGTTTGTTCATTTCCCCATTAATTAAAAAATGTTTTCACTATTTTTGGCATAGTATCACAGTGTTATATTTCTGATATAAAATTTTTAGGAATATTTAAATATGAATATTCTTAGTTTCTATTGATAATGATTAAATTTCTTTTAAAACATTATTTTATTCAGAAGAAGTATATATTTGGGGCTCTGGAAACTGTAGCTGGAGCTTGGATAGGCCTAGTGAATGGAGTCAATGACCACCATTATGACATGATGGCCATCTTGGATGAACTTGATCTTGACTTTTGACCTTAACCTTTGACCATGACCCTTGACCTCAGTCGCCATATTGAATTCCGCCATCATGAAATCAAACATCCTGCTCCCCGAACATTGCAATTTTATTTACGGTAGCCATCTTAGATGTGTATGACATCATACTTGCACTGTTCGTTACTATCGCCATCTTGAATTCTGACGCCACGTCCACCATCTTGGATCTGACATCACAGCCATTTTTTTCTATTCTGACACAGTCGCCATCTTGTTTTAAACTGCTGGAGGTCGCCATATTGTTTTCGTCTGCTTGAGATCGCCATATTGGATGATGTCACGACTGCCATTCTTTTTTCTGTTCTGCTGGAGGCAGCCATCTTGGATACCTTAATCTTGGTTTCTGCTGTTTGTTCCTAGAGAGCGCCTGCAACGCTCTGTCTCATGCAATACATACAATAATGACTTGTTTAACTTGCATGTGTATAAAATTGAAAAATAAAGTGTATTTTGGATTTTATAAGCAATTGTTTTATTCCTCGAAAATCTAATTTCTAACTAATACTAAGCTATCGTAATACAGCTTACTTTTTGTGAATGCGCTTCTAAATGTGCTTTCTTTGTCGGATGTGCTAATGTGCTTCTAAAAGTGCTGCAGTTTTTTTAATGTGCTTTCAAGTGTGATTCGTTTCTTTGAATGTACTTCCAAATGTGCAAAAATTTTTGTCCAGTGTGCTTCCAAATGTTGTTCCATTTAGAACAATGTGTGCTTTCTTTTTTTTATCGTTTTTTCCAAATGTGCTTTCTTTTTGTTGAATATGCTACCAAAAGTGCTTCCAAATGTGCTGCCTTTTTTAAATGTGCTACTTTTTTGTCTGATGTGTTTTCAAATGTGCTTCGTTTTTGTCAGTTGTGCTTCCAAATGTGCTCCCTTTTTGACGAATGTGCTTCCTTTTTAATTTATGAGCATTGTTAAGTCTGTACTCAGGACCTAATTAGCCTAGTGGCTCGGAGATGCTTGGTATATTCGCCTGACATTGAACATTGTTAGTTTAAAATGTTGGTAGAGTATCAACGAAAAATACCTCTTGGTTCGGAGACGCTTGGCCTATGCGCATGAATTTGTACATGAACCGTTTAAAATTTTCGCCAAACAACGACGAAAAATGCCTCTTTGCTACTGACTGGATGTGTTTTCAACTAATTGGTTTTGTTTATTTAATTAAAATTTGCGTAAAACCATACAGATTCTTGTAACATGTGTTCAAAATGTTATGCCCAGCACAAAACAAGGCCACATTTCAGTTAAAATTTAAATACTTATACTTACTTATGTTTTTTAATACGTCGTTAATTGCGTGGTGCATTTAATGTAAACATAATTTTTTTTTCGCATGATTATAAAATCTGTACTAATTTCATGCGTTCCTTTTATCTAATAACATCAGTTGTACACACGTTCTGATTTCACTCTAGTAAAAACTAATTTAGCAGGGATTTGGCATATAAAAATTTTTTTGTTTATGAGTTTTGAAAGTTTGGCCGAATACTGTACACCAGTGGCGTAGCCAGGATGGCCCTGCGTGTTAAAGCGGGGGGTCCGGGGGTCCTGCCCCGGGAAAATTTGGATTTTAAGGTGTAAAATAGTGCTTTTTTAGCAGTTTTTGGTACTTAAATTTAAATATTGTAATCGTAAAAATTTTATTAATTTTAATATGAAATTTGTTTGAGTGATGAATAAGAAATTATTTAAGGTTTTTGGTGCTAAGGGGGGGGGGGGGTTGAACCCCTAACCCCCCCCCCCCCCTGGCTACGCCCCTGCTGTACACAAATCACACAAAATAACCCTAACCAAATTTATCAACATCACATCAAGTGGAAATTGCGCTGGTAAAAATGGCCGTTTGGAACACAGCATCGGCTTCAAAACAAAAATAAAAAACAACTTCACGTGTGTTCTGAGTCGAGCGTGCACGTACATTGATGAGGAGCCCGAGCGTTATCGCGGGCTAGACGCGGGAAGCCATTTTCACAGACGAGAGAGCCAAACGCCCGATCGTGCATCTTCGGTTTTTTTTTTTTTGTTCAATGTAACTCATGATAACTAATGGACAATTAGGTTAGGTTAGCTATATTATAAATACTTTAAAACATTGTGGATGGTTGGTTATATTAGGTAAGTATAGCTACATTAAAGATACTGTGAAATCATGTAAACGGTTTCCTAGCCCTGGATAGCTACATATTAAAAACTTATTTACTAAGCAACCATAAAATAATTTTACAGTATTTTTAGGTAATGTATAGCTATACTTACCTAATATAACCAACCATCCACAATGTTTTAAAGTATTTATAATGTAGCTAACCTATCCTAATCGACCGCAAAATTTAATGCCACACCGGTTTATATAGTCCATCCACGGTAACCTCCTACTTTTTTAAACGAACCTTTGAAAAAACACACCAGGATGCAGCATGTTTGGTTCGTTTGCAAAAATACTTTCCATCATATGCATATTAAACATGCATTAACACTAAATTACCGTATAATGATGTTAAATAAAATTTTACAAAAAAAGTAACTATCTATGTACAATATTATTAATATTAATGATCTCGCATGTGTGTAAATGAAACAGTGAGAGAAGTGGTGTGTTGGCAATGATTAGAACGAAATAGTTCCATAGCCAAAATATATATTTTTTGACTTTCCGCGTGTATTTAAGAATTTGTTTGGGTATTTGTTAAGTTTGAACATTTTTTTAAATCTCTGGTGAAATAAAAACGTTATGTTAACGGTAAAAAAATATTACGTGCCGAAACCGTGGTCGCGCATTAATAATGTTAATAGTCACTTGTTTGTTTTCTCTTTCAGCCGTTTGTCTGCAGTCTGCACTCTTTACGGCATATTGCAGTGTGTTTTAATATATTACTGACCGTGAAATAACGTACAGTTTGTGTTTCAGGATTTTGTGTTAATATTGTGTATTTTAACTTTGTTATATTATTTATTATCTACTATTGTAATGATGGAATTTGTTATCGTTTTGATATTTTGTGTGGTTCTTGTGATTGCTGTAATGGTAATTGGTTCCGGGATGGGGAAAGCTACTTCTTCGCAGCGTCAGATGGACATCATTAACGTCGCTCAGAACTTATATGTTTTAATTAGGAAAGGCGACTTGAAGAAATGTGACGTTACGCAGACGACCGCGTTTCTTCTCAACATCGCAAAGTCAACTGTTCTCAAGTAAGTAGGCTTTTTTCGTTTTCATGCACGTAAAAAAATATCGACTGTGTCCTAAGTATTGTCGGCCTGTGTTTTAACTCACGAGGTTTTTTGTGTTTTATTTCCAATTTATATTTTTTGGTGTGAGACAACACCGCCATGTGGCGTCTCTGTTGAAAAGTTAACCTAAAATCATATTAGGCCTACTCAGGTCCTAACAATAACAATATAGGCACTTTCAAGTATTTTTATGGGTGTGATACACGTTTGTTTATAACGATGTTTATAAACTTTATGATAGGTTTAACTATAACATAAGGGAGTGATTTTATAATTTGCATTTAATTAGTTTTTCATCTGTTTGGGAGATCACAAAATAAATAAAAAAACACTTCATTAATTTCGTGGACAAAGTCTGTCATGTTTCCATTTAGTGACCACAAAGCAAATATTTGTGACAAAATGCCATATTTGGAACACTGCCTAACTGCGTATTGTGAACGGGTCCCCGGAAAAGTGTTATGACAAATGTTTTTTTTTTTTGGTTAGGTACTACAAGAAAGACATTGAAGAAGTTTCAACACCAGGAAAAAAGAGGAAAAAAAGGCCACAGGAAGGAAAGTCACTTGACACAGTCGACGATTTCACAGTAAATGCAATCAGGAATGCAATTTACAGGATGTACGCTGAAGGTAAAAATTTGATACAGAAGAGTAGTTTCAATATCACTGGGGTAGGCCCTACTTAATTGTATTCATTTCATATATCCATATGCAGATTGACCGGTTCAGTTTTTTTCCCGATATCATCTGTCCTTTAAAAATACTTAACATTTTTGGGTGGTTTGTTAGGTTTCTTTATTGATATGGTATTGATATATAAAATATTGTGCAACATATGAAATAGGTACACGTCCTTTTAAGGTTAGGTTAAAGATAGAAAGAAAATTGTTACATTCTAAAACTACAAGTAATGTTTATATCGTTATACACAGTATACATATTAAATAACCTCAACTTTTATGATGTATCAGAAGGTTAAATAATGACTATTTCCAGTATCAATAATATCCAGTTGTGCGCTTTAGCAGTAATTGGTTACAAATTAGTGAGTTGTGGTCTAAGCAAGCATGGTTATTAAAAAAAAATTGGGATACTTAATTGTCTAAATTGTACTGTGTGGCAGGGTCCAGTACAATATATATTCTATTGCAAAATAGTGTCATGCCCCGCCTAACCCTTTAGAAAATATAGGGGTATTGTTATTTTATAAACAATAGGCCTACTTCATTGTAATGAAGTATCATATGAAAACACAACTTAGCCAGACAAACTGTGTGTTAGTGTATGAAGTAACAGAAGGTTATAAAACAGTAAAAGTTTAGTATCGCGTATCCGATTCGATACATTGATCCTGATTGCATGATCCTGCAAATATTGATCCTGTGATTGATGATGCTTGCTTTTCTAATTTATTACGTTTAAAAATCCTGTACAAAACCAAAACTAAAAACCTGTGATGTAGTAATGAGTTATGATTTAAAGTTGAATAATAATGAAAATATATATGTTTTATCAAACTTATGATAATTATTCTTGCTATACCACAATATTTGATTATGTTCAGGATCTTTGATCTGAATAAATGAAAAAAAGCATGCACCACACGATCAATAGGATGTACAGGTTCATGCATAAAGATCTAGGGATCACATGGGATACACGATACAAAACATTTACCTATAACACAGTGTAGAGCTTGTAACTTATTGATTGCTAAATTGAATGCTGAAATACTAATGTTTTACACAACTTCAATACAAACGCGCAATATAATCGTCATATCATTGCAAACAAAAATACTGCAATGTAGAATTCCTCTAAGCAAACTACAAAATTTAAATTAATTTAAAAGTATTTTTGAAATGTAAGTTTATTAAAACTATTTAATAAATGTAAATTGTGCACTTAAATTATCTTCTACGGGGTTGTGGTTTCGCTTAGTTTTGTGTACCTCTGTTATTTCATGTATTGTTAATGTATGCAATAAATTTACAGGTTTGAATGTTACAGTCGACACCATTTTGAAAGAAATCAGGGAAAGACAAATAGATTATTATGGTGGAAGATCAAGTCTTCATAAATTGTTAAAGAAGATGGGATTTTCATGGACAACTGTTGATGGACGAAAAGCTTTGATAGAGAATGAAAACATAGTATTGCAGCGAATAGATTTCTTGAGAAAGTATAAAGAAGAAAAAGAAAGAGGTGCCAATTTCATATTTGTTGATGAAACATGGATTTTCCAGAGAGGTAAGCTGTGAACCATTAAACATGTTGAAATATAACATCAGTAGTAGATTGAGTCAATTAAATATTGTTCCTAATTATATCCAATGTATAAAAAGTAAACACCTTGAGTTAGAACAAAACATAAGTGACCCCAGATGTAATTTGAAACCAAATGGTGTATGTCAAACAAAACAATGCCTTAGAGCAGAGTCCCCAGTAGAAAATAACTCAAAAAATTCAAAACTTACCTCAAACAGTAATTTGTATAATATATTACACGTAAACATCCAGTCAGTAAGAAATAAAACATTGGACTTGGAAACTGTTCTACATACTGACTTAAATCACTACAGTGTAATTTGCCTTACAGAACATTGGTTAAATGATCAAGAGCAGTCATTAAATATTATAGATGGCTACCAAACAGTCTCAATTTTTTGTAGAAAAAATGGCTATGGAGGAAGTTGTATTCTAGTTGATAGTTCAAAAAGCAGTAACTTTCAGGAGTGCACAAACATAAAGAATTTAAGTGTTGAAAATGAAATTGAATGCAGTGCAGTAAAAATAAATACAAATTTATACCATATTACAATTGTATCAATATATAGGCCACCAAATGGTCAAATAAAACTCTTCTTACAGCAGCTCGAACTAATTTTGACATTGACACTTAAAACCTCTAATGACAAAGTTTTGCTGTGTGGGGACTTAAATGTTGACTATTTAACTAACTCTAAAATTAAACATGAGTTCATTGATATGATGGAAACATTTAATATACAAAATTGTATAAATGGCCCAACTAGAATAACAGAAAATACTGTATCACAAATTGACTACATGCTGACAAATCTAGAGATGTATGATGCCAAAAATATAAATCTAGGATTGTCTGATCATATGGCACAAACTATCACATTACATTTTAAAATGGAAATTCGTAAAACAAACATTAGCTATAGACTCTTTAGTGATGAAAATATTTCTCAAATGAACAGTCTCTTATTGAAGGAAAATTGGGAAGATATATATCTCACAAATGACACAAATAAAATATTTAATTCTTTCTTAAACATCTATTGTAGAAACTTTGAAGCAGCTTTCCCTTTGAACCATAAAACACTAAAAAACCCGTATAATTTAAAAAAAGATAAAAATTGGATAACTAAAGGTATTAAAATATCTTCTGCAAAAATTAAAGAACTACACCGAATTTATAAAAAAGGGAACACCACTAAAGATTTTGAAATTTTTTATAAAAATTACAAAATTATATACAAAAAAGTATTGAAACGTGCCAAACAAAACTACAACAATCATAAAATAGAAACTAGTAACAATAAATGTAAAACAATGTGGAAAATTATCGGAAATGCAAATGGGAAAATAATAAAACAACGAACAGACAAAATCTCTTTAAACATAGAAGGAAAAAATGTACATGACTACCAAGCTGCGAATTTCATAAATAATTACTTCATAAACATCTGTAATAATGAGACACCATTAGATACAAAGCTAAATAAAACTTCTACTTTGCAAACGTGCGAACTTCCAAATACCTCCAGTTCACTATTTTTAGCACCGGTTACAAAAATGGAACTCATAAAAGTACTCAAGAGCATAAAAAACAAGCATACACAGGACATATATGGTATATCAAGTTTTATAATGAAAAAATGTTTTGACCCTATAGCACAACATTTTCTTTACTTAATAAATACAGTAATAGCATCTGGAATATTTCCAGACAACATGAAAACAACTAAAGTAATCCCCCTACATAAAAAAGGTGACAAAACAAAAATAGAAAATTATAGGCCAATAAGCATATTACCCTCATTTTCAAAAATAATAGAAAAAATTATTTCAAATAGGATTATACAGTTTTTAAACAAACATAATTTATTATGTGAAGAACAATTTGGATTCCAAAAAAATAAATCCACTACTACAGCGACTTACCACCTTCTTAAACACATCCTAGAGTATCTGGATAAAGGTAGTGAAGTATTTGGCATTTTTTGTGATTTATCAAAAGCATTTGATTCTGTACATCATGGAAATTTAATAAGAAAAATGGAAAATTATGGTATAAGAGGTATTGCCATTAAACTACTCTCATCATACTTAAAAAATCGAAAGCAAAGGGTTCACCTAAAAGAAGATACTATGGAAGTAACATCATATTGGGATACAATTAAAACTGGAGTTCCACAAGGAAGTATACTTGGGCCGCTACTCTTTCTTCTGTACATAAATGACCTTCCTTCTCAAAAAATAAATGGAAAGATGATACTCTTTGCTGATGATACAAATATTGTTTTAACAGCCCCGAATAACACCGAATTAAATGCGTTAGCCGTAAACACTCTAGATAACATGGAATCTTGGTTTAAAGAAAACAGACTAAAACTAAATCTGAATAAAACAAACTTCCTACACTTCAAGAGAAACACAGTGTTCAATCCCACACACACTTCTTACACTTATAACGGTCAACTAATAGAGGAAAAAAATTCAACAAAATTTTTAGGTTTTGAAATAGACACCCACCTAAACTGGCACTCGCATATACACAACACTGTTAAAAGACTAACCCGTGCTTGTTATGGTCTTAGGGTGATTCGAATGTTATTGTCTAAAGACTATGTAAGATCTGCATATTTTGCAAATTTTCATTCCATTATGAGTTACGGCATGGAACTTTGGGGACACACAGCAGAAGGAAACAGAATATTTAAGCTTCAGAAAAAAGCAATTCGACTAATTTCCTTTTCGAAACCATCATCATCCTGTAGACACCTATTTCAAGATCTCAAAATTATACCTTTTTACTGTCAATATTTTATCCAGCTAATGATTTTAATGAAAGATAACATACATCTACACAAAACAAATAGTGACATACACCCGTATCAAACAAGAACTACACTCAACCTCAGAATACCATCTCACTCCACCAGCCAATATGCCAAAAACTGTAATTATGTGGGAATCTGCTTATATAATAGTCTACCTCGGCATGTTAAAAATATTAATAGTAAAAAATTGTTTGCAATAGAGTTAAAAAAAATAGCTGAAAAACAGTTTTTTTATTCTTTCAAAGATGTAGAAGACTTTATAAAAATAAAAAATAATAGCAAAGATTTTATAGGGTAAATTCAATCCCACTTGTAATGTATGTTAACTTATAAGTAAAATGTAATTGTATATTATTATTATTATTATTGTGAAATTGTATATTTTTGTGTTTTTGGTTTTTTGTGAAATTATATATTTTGTGCTTTTGTTTTTTGTGAAATTGTATTTTTTTTTGTGAAACTTTATATGTATATATATATATATTATTTTTTTTTCCTATATGTACTTGACATGTATCATACCCCAGAAATGGGGTCAAAGGATATGAAAATAAATAAATTAATTAATTTATTTATTTATTTGAAAATTTGTTCTGTGGTCCAATACAAAGTATTTCATTTCCATTTCATATATTTTTCAGGAACTGTATCAAAGTCATGGCAGGACAAGAGTCTACAATCTGCGAAGAGACGTACTGTTGGAGATGGTAAAAGGTTTATTGTTGTTAATGCTGGAGGGCGCACTGGCTTTGTGCCAGGAGCAGGATTACTTTTTGTTTCAGGTCAGAAGACTGCAGACTACCATGGCGAGATGAATGGGGAAACTTTCTTGATGTGGTTTGAAGACATGTTGGTGCATCTTGAGGAACCCAGTGTCATCATAATGGACAATGCTTCATATCACAGCACCCAGGTATGTGCAATAGTAAAGCAGTGTCTTTTTATTGCTCAAATTGTAATGTGAAAAATTTACATGTGTTTATTATTGTGTATAAGTACGAATATTCGAGACTAATACATTTTGCCAGCAATAATTGTTATCTTAATAGTATGCCTACACTACATTTTTATAAACTATAATGTTTGAGCTGAAATTGATTACACACACACAGATATATATATATATATATATATATATATATATATATATAATGTAATTGAATTACATCGGAGTGCAAACTAATTTAGTAGAGGGTTTGAAATACCAAATAAATTTTTTTTTATTGCAAATAGCATTTGAAAATGACATAATTACTTGTTTGGTAAAAGGACCCACTTTAAGAATGCTCTGTTGCCCTACTTAATAAATTAAAATAATATTTTCAAAAAAATTTCTAGTCACTAAACTAACATGCTTTGTTAAATTTAGAAATTCATTACGACAATATGCCAAAACACATGTTTGCTTTGCATAAGTACAGTAGAACCCTGTTATAATTTGTTTTTAAGGGGCTACAAGAAAAAAAAACATAAGCAGGAAATTCAATTTAGTACTTTTTAGTGTGGATTTATTGCCAATGGACTCAACAAGCTGCATAAAGATATATTTGATGCTCCAATTTGCTTGTAGCAAGCCAAAAACAATTTTTCTTTAACATCATGGTGCTTCCAGCTTCTATCTGCTTTGTCTTTACTTACACATTGTCTCATTGCTGTAAAATTGTCTCATTTCTGTATAATTGTCATAATTCACGACAGTGTTTACAGTGGAAATGCTTAAGTCCAGTTCTTTTGCCACTTGAACATGTGATTTAAGTGAATACATTTGAAAACACACAGAATGGCTAAAAATTTATGAATTTATTTGTTTTCCAAGGGTGTCAACAGGCAGTTAACTGCTAACATACACATATACATAGACAGTATAGACAAAGGCTTTTAATTTTTTTCGTCTTCTAAAATTTTATGAAGTGAACATTACAAGCACGAAACGCATAATTTGTGAAACATTATATCCAGGAATTAAATACATTGTCCTTATAGGGAAAATATTGGACTTGAAAAATAATACATTATAGGCAGGAAAACTTTATAAGCAGTAAAATTGTAACAGGGTTCTACTGTCATGAATTCTTATCAGCTACTTGAGTATTTAGTTAAATGTTGGCATAACGTAGGTTGAGAAAACACCTACAACGAACTGGACCAAGGATGCACTGATCGCGTGGCTGGAGAAGAATGAGATAAAACATGAAAATAATTTGTTGAAAGTGGAGCTGCTGAGAATAGCTAAACAAAACAAGCCCCGAATACGGTATATTATTTCGTTTTTTTTACAGCATTTCTTTAAAAGTGAGATAGTTACAAAAAATTACGTATACGCCTTGTTCTAACACAGTTTTCAGATATGAGGTAGACGAGTTGGCTCGTAACTATGGCCACGAAATTCTACGACTCCCACCCTATCACTGCCACTATAATGCAATCGAACTAGTTTGGGCTCAATGTAAACACCATTACAATAGTAACGTGGGGCGGGCCAAGAGATTTGACAATGATGCAGTTGCAGCCATCTGGAAAGAGGCTCTTGATGCTTCCACACCAGAGAGGTATTTTCATGTTGCATGACCAATGGGGTATTCCTTTTGAAGTAGAAATTGTTTTATTTTCCTGTAGAACATTCCTCAAGCTTCAGCAAAACCCTTACCATACATTTTTACATAATACGTAAGTATTGTTGCCTAGCAGCCTGGTCCTACCATTCCTTTTGATAACTTTGTGTGCTAGTGTGTGTATAGTGTGATTATCATTTTGTGTATATTCATATACCAGTAATACAGTTTTAAAACAATTGGTAAAAATAAGTGGTTTGAATTTGTGTAGTTGTCGTTTTGAAAATGTGTTGCATGTATGTGTTTGTGTTCGTGTTTGTGTTTGTAATTTTATTCCCATGTGATTCATACATATCTGTGTAGTTTCTAGATCTAACAGTGGTGACTTATTTGCAAGGTTTTTTTTTGTAATTGCAGTCCATTTGCAATTGTTTCATTTCCATAAATAGTTTTGTATTTATTAGTAATTGTGATATTACTTTCTGTTATGCTTAATCTTGTGTCAATGACTTTAAAGTTATGGTGGGTTCAGTGCTGTAGGCAGATTTCAATATTCAGATAAAATTTCAACGTAGAGAATTTTGAATATTTTCATCTAGCGAACTTGAATAGGTATTTACACATGTAGTTCTTGCACATTAGTATTTTCAAAAGTTATGTTATTATAGTGAAATACATATACAGTAAATCATCAAAACTATTCAAAAAATTAAATTTTCGCTATATCTCACTGTTTTTGTCTGGGACAAATTTTAACCAAAAACAAACACAAAACTTATGAAATAAATATTTTATCATATGCATTCTAAGCCTTTATTGATAACATAGAAAATATTTACAGCTTTATTATATCTTGAATAAACAACTATAAATTTTTTTTTCAGATAACATAAAACAAAACATGTTACTTCAAGTATTAAATAATAGCTTTGATAGTTGAGGAAAACACATTAAATGAGTTTTGTTGTGTTTAAAAATAGTTTCTTGTGGAGTGAGTTCAAAATTGTATGTAATAAAGAGCATGCCATGCATTGTTTACTATGCCGTTTTGACAGAAACAAACATATTTTGTTATAGAGTGGTTTTTGCTATAAACAGGTCATTTATCCTATATAGAAGTTTTACTGTATGCATTAATTTTTTTAGATGGGCGAGGTGTGTGGATCACGTGGAGAAGCTAATTCAAGCAGACTGGGAGAGAGAAGTCCACATAGACAGCGGCACCATTCCTCCACTCATCATCCACCTCGGCGAGGATAGTTCAAGTGAAGACAGTGACAGCGAAGAATTTGAGGTTACGACACAGCAAATAGATGGAGACAGTGAAGTACTGGCAGTTCCTCTTGATGATTTACCCGGGTGTTCTTATTGAGGTCTGTATGTAATAAACACCTGGGCAACTGTAAGTATTGGGGTTTGAAACATTTTTTTTCTTTTATGCATTCCCATTAAGTATGTTGATTACTGGAACTTTATGTATTAACTTTATATTACACATATTATGAAATTAATAATAAATTTCATTTCTGGATTCGTATAGGTGTATGTGAAACATTTTATTTTGTTGTGTGTCTTCATTTTTCAGTGAACTTACTTGGAAAACAAAAAGCCAGTCCCCATCCAGGGCCACAAATAAATAATGCATATAAGTGGTATAGAAATTACTGTCAATTCTTTACCACAATTTTACTGTTCATAAAATTATGATTTTGTCTAATAAGTATACTCAGGAAAATGTATATAACCATATTTTTATTTGTGGCCTTAACCGGCAAAATGGTAGGGGTTTATTAAATAAAAGAAAAAAATTCATTTTTAAATGTTTTCATCTGAATTTGTTAATTTTATTAAACCTTCAATCCTTAGTCTTTTCCAGATTGCTTAGATGGACAGCTATATGTATAATTTACAATACTTTTTTTTTCAGATGCAGAAAACTGTGTTGAACTGTACTAAAGGATGATATTTATTGCTTACATAAATGTTGTAAATTTATATGTTCTCCTAAAAATTTACTTTAAATTATATGTTATTTCTTTAGCTAACAAACTTATTTTTTAATATTTTTACCATTGGGTATCATAAATGTTATGAACATATACATGTATACTTAGATCATATTCAAATTACTTATATATATATATATATATATATATATATATATATATATATATACATACATACACACACACACATTGTTTTGACAGCTGGTGATTGTAAACAAACCATTTGACATTTGTCACATGGCAATGTTTTTGTTTACATACGGCGGAAGGATACATAGTGACATTAAAGTAGATCCGGTGAAAAGCAGGGCTTCAGAAAAGTAGGAGGTTACCGTGGATGGACTATACAATCAGATAGAACGGGGGAAAAAGCGAGCATGAACTTCGGGGAACTTCGGGTGTGGCTCTCTCGTCTGTGAAATGAAGGCTTCACCCCCCCCCCCTCTCCCGGGAGCTAGCGCGCCTGGCGGGAGCGGCTGCAAACACGCGTGCGCGCGCAACCTGCTCCAGGGAGGGGAGGGTGCTGGAGGCGCGGTGGTGGGGGTCGCGTGGGAGGGGAGGCAGTCCAGCAACTCCGACAAGTGGTGCCGGCGAGTTGCGACACTCCAGCCTGCTCGCTGTGGTCGCGCGGGCGTTAGTGGCGCTCCGGGTTGCAACGTCCTTCCCTCGGGACATGCCCGGGCGACCGAGCGACGTCTGAAACATCCGCTCCCGCGTCTGCGTGGGTTTTTTTTTTTTTTTTTTTTTTAAACAAGAGCGATGGCGACCGGCAACACGGGGTTGTTCGGCGACGACGAGAGCCTCGAAGGTCACCTGGTGACGCTGTTCGAGAAGCTGGAAGCGATGCGCCAGAGCGCCAAGGGCTGCCGCCGCACGCCGCCTCTTCAGGCCGAGATGCGGTCGCTGGACTTCTGGCGCGCCGTGTTCTCCGAGTGTCTGGCGGGCTTCTTCTACGTGTTCGTGGCGTGCGGCGCGACCGCAGCCGCCTCCGCCGCCTCCGCCGCCTCCGGCACGCCGCTGCTCACCGCCGCCTGCGCCTCCGGGTTCGCCATGGCGGCGATCATGCAGTGCTTCGGCCACATCTCAGGTGAGCCCGCCCTCCTGATGTTCGCGTCGCTCCTTCCGTCTGCCCCCGGCGTCTCGGGCCGTGTTCGAGTTGGCGCGGTTGCGCTCAAAACCATCACATGAGTACACCTTTGTATTTGGCATCTAACGAAACTGATACTTGGTCGTATTTACCAAATACAATATTCTTTTTAAAAATAATTTTCATTCAAATAATTAAACGATAACGATGATATTTCCAACTTGTGGAAGTTTATCATGATAAAAATAAATTGCACAAGCAATCTCTTAGTTAAAAAAAAATTGTTATATATATATATATATATATATATATATATATATTTTTTTTAAAAAACCGAATCATGCACAGTACAATATGAAATCTTTCTAAAACAAACTTTGTTTACTTACTTCCGAGGTGGTAATAGAACCCATGATCCTTAAATTGAAAATTAGTTCTGTTGACCAGCCAACTGGGAGAGTGTGTGCAAGTAGCTCTGATGGCGTTATACACGACAGCCCACCGAATATACAATCGAATGGTCCGTGGTCTTAAGCGCCCGTGTATGCAAAATCGGGCTATGTAAAGTCCTAATTTGAACTTTTCCATTGTCCCGCAAAAGGGTTTGCCACCATGTAAGCTGGAATTACTATAGCCCACCACATCTGCCCTGTGTCCGTCCGTCCTTCAACACTCCTTTTGTCTGACGCAATATATATATATACATATATATATATACACATATATATATATACATATATATATTTCATTTCAACACTACCAACATCCGAGAAAACTTTTAGTTTTGAGAAAATTTATTTTGTACTATTAAATTAGTTTTATAATAATGTACCTAAGTTTCGCACTTGTAACACATTGAATTCAATTTTTTCCCCAAACTAGTATAATTTAAATATGTTCAGAGTAACCATGAGTAACTCGGACGATTTTTGTTTTAATAAATCTTTTAAAATGTGGTAAGACGTAATTTCAAAAACAATTATGGAAACAGTTTCACAAACAAACTTTGAAACTTTCTAATATAACAATATTTGATGACAAGCATAAACCTTGCAGACATTTGGAGGTTATAATTTTATCCGTTCTCCCGACAAAAGTATAAAGTTACCTAACCTTCGACGGACGAACTGATGAAATTTTTAAAGCCATCTTTTAGGCTGCAGGTCACGTGAGTTATAGACCCAGTATTTATCTTCTATTTTATCTTCTATGCTTTTATTCTAAGCTTATATTTAAGTTCCATAGTTTTGTTATTCTACTTGAACATACTTTTTTACTGTTTTCATAAGGCCTTGGCTGCTTAGTGGTCCTTATAGCCGAATTATCATGTTCTAGTGAAGGTTCAGTGATCAATGCCAATCCCCGCATAATTCGTATTACTTAAAAATGGTCACTATGTTAATCCGATGGGCCACTTTATTCAAATACAGCATTTAAAAATTCAATAATTTTTATTATATGAAATTTATTTGGTTTCCAAGTTGTGTAGGAGAAACTTAGTTAGCAATTAATTACCATATATATAATAAACACATTAATGCGCCTCACATAAAATGTGTCTCAAACTCACAACTCGAATGCTTCAAAAAAAGTTATGTTTGCTGACTGTTTAGTTTCATCTCCCGGCCACGAGTTATAACTAACGAATTGGGTAGCTATTTTTCCGTGCGCCGATCATTTGATGCTGTTTAGTTGTTGGGAAATGTTTTAAAACACGCCACTGCTTTCCTTTGTGAGCAAGGTCGTTTGAAGCCATGCTACAATAAAAAAAAATCCTAAAACAATAGTCACATAAAACAAACAAAAAATTGCTACATTGGGAAAATCATATTTTTTTTCTTCCTTCTATTTCACTTCCAAGCGAAAATGTTTTTAAGTAGATCAATTGTAGCAATTATTTGCTTAAATTTCTCCATTAGATAACATTTTTTAAAATATATTTTTCTTCACGCAGTAAATCTATTTAAGTACATTTAGAAACAAGCTATTAATAAAAATTGGTTGTCTGTAAAGTCGGTTTACGGACGATAGTTTAACGTGACGTCATAACAAATCATTGATGAAATGATTGCATACTTTTATGAATAAAATTAAATCATTTTTACTGAATCATCACTAATTTGTATGGATACAAAGAAGGAGTGAAATTAAATCTACAATTTAATTGATAATTTTACTTTTATTTGTACTCATTAATTCAAATATGTTTATTTCTTTAACGAAGAGATTATTTTAACTAAACTTTTATACATGTTTGCTATTTAACATCTTCCAATCTGTGTTATTCTGTTAAGGATATGACAATGATAGGAAAAGTAGGAAACGAATGGGAGTGTTTCAAGTTTAATGTGCCTCGAAAAAGTCAAATCGATGGTTGTTCCAATCGAGTGGAAGAGAGATAGATGCGGCGCAAGCGTACAATGAGCGTAACGGGATACAGCGTAACGGGACAATGTGCGTTATGGGACACTTTTTCGTGCGTGCAGCCGGCGTTCATCGATTTATTAGACGTTGTCACTTCAAAAACAGCTAGCGGGGAAGTCAACTGACCATTTCTTTCGCAATCGAAAATATTCCTTATGAAAGTGAGTTTAATTGTCTCTTGAAAGTTGATTGTAACTGTCAAGGCTACGCACAGGCTCACCCACGTGACATTTTTGTACGAGCCTATGCTATGGCTATGTTTGTTGTGCGTGTTTTGCAGCAAGCATCGGAGAGTGTAAGGGCTCTCAGCTATTCTTTGTATTGATGACGTTTTAGTTATTTCAGGCTTTGTCCGTGTGGGCTATACCTTGTGCGACCTCTGCACCCAAAGATGTTGTAGGTGTAGAGGGGATAAACCCCGTGAGTGTAGAAAGTACTAAGGGTGTAAAGCTACGTTTACACGGGTCGTTACCACAACGCCGAAATACCACAAAGCCGAACGTACAATAACACCGAATACCATAACGCCGAATGCCAAATTGACTGCAACGCCGACAGCTAGAAAACTGCTGTGTACCACAACGCCGAAATACCGTAACGCTGAAAAATGTTGCTGCGGGGAGGGGGGGCCACAGGAGCAAAATGAAAAACAACTGAATGAATTTGTGTGTGTTTCTTAAATGTATCTTAACGCCGAAATACCACAACCTAACCTAACCTAGGCTAGCCTAACCTAACCTAACCTAACCTAACCTAGCCTAACCTAACCTAACCTAACCTATCCTAACCTAACCTAACCTTACCTAACCTACCTAACCTAACCTTTGTGGCAGTCCTGGAATGACATTTTTTGGCGTTAGTGTATTTCGGCGTTGTGGCGCGTCCCCCGTTTACACAAGGTCAGTAACTGGAGACAGTGCACTGGAACGGAAATGGAACAGTGTAGACACCCTGGTACAGTAACCACCGCCAGAACTGTAACCAGTATTCTGACGTTCCAGCAGCTGTCTCAACAAGCCAGGGGGGAAAAAAGCACTGAAGTTTATCGCAGAAAACCTGTCTGTGCCAGGAACAGCAGAACAAGTAAGAGCTTGCCTCATAAAGAAAACTTCCTTTTTAATTGCACCTTCAACGTGATGCAAAAGCCATTCCAAATTATCTTCAGTCATCTTTAAACGGTTAATATACATATCAGGATCTTTTCAGAAAATTTACGTTACATTGTTTCCGATGCATACAAAGTGTTACGTCTTAAAATCCAATCTTTCACCCACATTCTGCGCCTCTTCTTTTGGTTTTGTAATACTGTCTCCAATTCTCGTATAAGTATAAGTACATCGTATGCCGCAGCGAATACCATGCTGGCAACTGGTATTTTGTAAAAATTCGTTAGAACCAGTTACTAGAATAAGTTACCGTCCTTTCTTCAGGAAGCAGCTACTGTCTCCAGCTACTGGCCTCGTGTAAACGTGGCTTAAATATTGCCAACCGAGCGCGTAAGGACAAATAAAAGGAATAATTTCTGTTACAATTTGTAAAATATAGGTAATTTATACGCTTTTTTTTATTTTCTGCGAGAACTAACATAAAAGATAAAAAGTGTTTTATGTTTATTTTAATATTATTCTACGTTAAATTTCGTGTCCAAGTTTCATATTATAAGGTTATTTGCAACACGAACAACATGAGAACACATGAGTTTTCTCGTTTTCGAGTGCTGAAAGACTCGCTCCCGTAATTTTTTTAAAATTTCGTAAACAAATCTTAGCATATAATTCGGGGGAGCTGAATTGTTGCCCGTTGGATGGGCAGCCCTTCAGGATTTTTCTGGCAATGGTTTGTTTGTACAGCGACTGGAAGGGCAGCCCAACCAATTTCTGAAAACATGTTTCTTTAAGTGTTTAAATAATCCTGAAAACTTGCCCCTTGTAAGGGCAGCCCATCAGGATTTTTCTTACAGTAGTGTTTTTTAAAGGTTGTCTGAATTGTTGCCCATTGGATGGGCAACCCATCAGGATTTTTCTGACAGTGGTGTTTTTGAAAGGTCTGAATTGTTGCCCCTTGGATGGGCAGCCCTTCAGGATTTTTCTGACAGTGGTTAGTTTAGGTTAGGTTAGGTTAGGTTAGGTCACTTTACAAACTAACCACTGTCAGAAAAATCCTGAAGGGCTGCACATCCAAGGGGCAACAATTCAGACAACCTTTCAAAAACACCACTGTCAGAAAAATCCTGATGGGCTGCCCATCAAAGGGGCAAGTTTTCAGGATTATTTAAACTCTTAAAGGAGCGTGTTTTCAGAAATTGGATGGGCTGCCCTTCCAGTCTCTGTACAAATAAACCACTGTCAGAAAAATCCTGAAGGGCTGCCCTTCCAATGGGCAACAATTCAGTCGCCCCTAGAATTCAGGTGCCGCTGGTGCGCCGGTGACGACACACTTATATAAGGTCCATTGCCCACACACAGTCTGAGCCAACACCACGCAATCGTCGTAACACCACTTACCTGTTCCTAACACAAAACACTTCATCTTGCAATTCACACGTCTGAACACTGAACTCATTTTTACGTGAGACAGAACTCGATCACGCTCCGGAAACGGAAATTCCGGTCCGCGCATAGATCGCAGGTTGAAAATTTTGGAAAGTTTACCGAACGGCCATGACGACATAGGTCTTGATCTGCCTTGTGTCTTCCAGAGGCTTCCATTCTGCGGTAAGCTCTGTGCTAACCCGTGCGAAGGCACACATAACCTCCACTGACATGCGACCGGGACGGTTAGGAAAGCCTCGTTGCGCCGGGAGTGTCATCAGCCTTCAGGTGTAACTTCAGCAGCATTTTGACGTGACAACGTCTAATAAATCGATGGACGCCGGCTGCACGCACGAAAAAGGATGACTCGTTGTCCCGTTACGCACATTGTCCCGTTACGCTCATTGTACGCTTGCGCCGCTTCTATCTCTCTTCCACTCGATTGGAACAACAATCGATTTGACTTTTTCGAGGCACATTAAACTTGAAACACTCCCATTCGTTTCCTACTTTTCCTATCATCGTCCTATCCTTAACAGAATAACACAGATTGGAAGAAGTTAAATAGCAAAAATGTATAAAGGTTATAGTTAAAATAATCTCTTCGTTAAAGTAATAAACATATTTGAATTAATGAGTGCAAATAAAAGTAAATTTATCAATAAAATTGTAGATTTAATTTCACTCCTTCTTTGTATAAAAGTTATAGTTAAAATAATCTGTTCGTTAAAATAATAAACATATTTGAATTAATGAGTGCAAATAAAAGTAAATTTATCAATTAAATTTTAGATCTCATTTCACTCCTTTGTATCCATACAAAAAAGTGATAATTCAATAAAAATTATTCAATTTTATTCGTAAAAGTATGCAATCATTTCATTAATGTTTTGTTATGATGTTGTCACGTTAAACTATTGCCCGTAAACCGACTTTACAGACAACCAATTTTTTTTTCCTAACCTAGCTAAAACTAGGTGTATTTGGGAGGGGTCTGGGTTAGGAATAAACTCTAAGTGCGTCTCAGGCCGAAGCTTATACGCTTTAATCATGCAGGGTTTAAGCCATGCAGGAGAGGTAGCATGCATAATCTGCTAGGAGGGGATTGGCCAGCCGTGGCAACGTTTTAGCCACGACTAACTCCCCTCACTGACTATACTAGACTAAAAATTAGATAAGTTGGGCCCAGGTAAAACCTGCAATAACACAGGGAAAACCCTGGGCACTTACATGCGGGATGCAAAATTTCATGCATTAATGACAAGCAGGTTGGTTACAGGAAACAGAAGGATGATTCCGAAGAAGAGTTGGACAGAGTAGAAATAAACTACTAAGCAAAGGGCGGGAACTTGTACACTGTTGTCCGCATTGCATTTGGTGGCACTGGTTGTTTCGGGGGCGACTTTCGTCGTTTCCCGCCAGGCTGCCAGCCAGCTCGTGTAACTAGAAGCTAAGGATGTAGTGTACGCCTGCGTATACATTAGCAAGTTTAATTACGTCAATTAATCGCGAGTTGCTGCCGCGGACTTTACTCCAGAATGGACATTTCGTCATGTCGCCTGTCGCCAGCAAAAGGCAGTCGGTCGGTTTGCGAAAGTACATATCACAATCTGTCATCGTAAAATCCTTAGCAACATCTACGCTTCATGAGCTGCGAATAATTAATTTAAATAAGTAGACAGCGAGTTGGTGCATCGAGACACACTCAGGAGTGGATAGAGCGTCAGGTCGCCTGTCGCCTGCAAAAGGCATTCAGCAGTTAGCGAAATTACCCAGTCCTTCATCACGAGTCCCTAGCCTTCAGCAGCATACCTGCCTAGTGTAGGTGATCCTCTTCCCCCGCTGCAGAGAACCTCTGGAACGGGCAGCTTGCGAGGTGGGGAAGTCTTCATTTCACAGACGAGAGAGCCACACCCGAAGTTCCCCGAAGTTCATGCTCGGTTTCTTTTTCCTTCTTTCTCATTGTATAAACCGGTGTGGCATTAAATTTTGCGGTCGATTAGGATAGTTTAGCTACATTATAAATACTTTAAAACATTGTGGATGGTTGGTTATATATTAGGTAAGTATAGCTACATTAAAAATACTGTAAAATCATTTTATGGTTGCTTAGCAAATAAAATTTTAATATGTAGCTATCCAGGGCTAGGAAACCGTTTACATGATTTCACAGTATCTTTAATGTAGCAATCCTAACCAAATCAACCGTCCACAATGTTTTAAAGTATTTATAATGTAGCTAACCTAACCTATTTGACCATTAGTTATCATGAGTTACAATGAACAAAAAAAAAACCGAGGATGCACGATCGGGCGTTTGGCTCTCTCGTCTGTGAAAAGAAGGCTTCAGCGGTTTCAGTACGACGTCCAGTCATTGAAATGAATACCTGACTGGCTGTATTGCATGCCATGTTTAAATATAATTGTGTTATTACGGCTATGTTTTAAATGGCTTCTTCCAGTAGTATGTACTTAACTGTTAGCTAAAGCCAATCTACTCTTAAAACATCGTTCTTCGTTTAAAAGAACGTAGCGATAGATGAATTTTAATAATAAGCGTACTTCAGCTTAATTAGTTTTTTAAGAAAAAAATATAAAATAATAATCTTAACGAACGCTTGCAGTGAAAAATATCATGTTTTACAAACTGCATAGCATTCAGCCTCCTTCTGTGCATTATTAATAATTTATCAAGAAACAGAATTTTTTTTTCGCACGAAGACTTCTGTCTGTTTGGTTCGGCTACAAAAAAAAATTAAAGTAAGATAAAATGCTGGTTAGTAAAACAGCAAAAACGAAACTCTCTTTTTACCCTTTGTCGAGAAACTCGTCTTTCATTCCCTTCTGATGCGTGAACTCTTATTTTTAATGGCCGAGTAGTAAAGAAGAACTAAAAATAAGAAATTGCATTAGCTTTTCCAATTAAAAAAATAATTATTCGGTCAACTGTAAAATTTAGCGATGCCACTAATTGAATGTCGATGCGCTCCTTCTGAAAAAAAAAGATTTGACTTCCATATCTAACAGGCTTCTAGAATATATATAATAAAAAAACTCAAGTCTACCCATTTGCTGAGTTTAAGTATCAGGTTATAACTTAAAGGCCGTCAAATTATTTTGTTTCTGGCGAACAGACAAGATAACTTGGGATGCAAGTTAATTTTGTCAATTTGCACCTAGTCATGCGGTGGAACGTGAACTTGAAAACTAAAAGAATTTATAATTGTTTGTATTATTTATGTTATTTACTTCCCTGCTTTATACTGGGAGGTGTGTGGGGTTCAGATTACAAACTAATTCTAAAATACTCACATTATCGGTGTGAGATTTGAACCCACGATATTTTGAAAGTGAGTTACGTTAACCACTAAAAACATCAAATAAAAAAAACATGTAAAAATTATATATATTAATATTGTATTTATAAATGTCACGCCTACATAATTTGCATCAATTTTTAAATCTTAAATTACGTTTTCCTTTATTTTGCCCTTCGACCAATTTTCTTTCTGCAAATTTGACTCGAGTGAAGTTTAAATTTAAGAGTTTAATAATAATGATTTTTTAATTTTCATTGAATCAGTAATGGAGTAAAAAATTTAGCATTTTGCAAATTTTTTTAGAGAAATATGAATTTCAGTCAAAATTAGTTCAGTTTAATTAAATCCTTTTAAATTAAATGTGCCGTAACTATAGACTAACAACATTTCACAGGTCAAGGATACATCGTTTTTAATGTTGTTTTATTAAGTTTCGAATGATAATTTTTTTATTATTTCATATTTGATACCGAGTTGATCGAGACTAAGTAAATAAATACTGCAGGCTCTTTATTTACTAGCACAACTCACGTGTAGCCGATCATGAATGAAGTAAATTTTTTAGGTCACCACACTGAGAAAAATGACTAGTCAGGGGCGTAGCCAGGGGGGCGGGGTTTAGGGGTTCAACCCCCCCCCCCTTAGCACCAAATCTTTAATTAATTTCTTATTCATCACTCAAACAAATTTCATATTAAAATTAATAAATGTTTTACCATTACAATATTTAAATTTAAGAACCGAAAACTGCTAAAATATCACTATTTTACACCTTAAAATCCAAATTTTCCCGGGGGAGGACCCCCGGACCCCCGCTTTAAAACCGAGGGGCCATGCTTCTTAACACCCCCCATACACAAATCCTGGCTATGCCACTGACTAGAGTTAGAAACTTTTGAAGTTTACAGTCCTGTTGTCTGAGACTGAAGTGTACAGAGCACTTTACTTAAAGCAATTTGTAAAATATTTCTTTATAAAGATGTTAAGTTGGAAAAAAAATGAACTAGGCTGTGATACTAAGGTATCATGCATGTCCTGGTGTATGCAGGAGCACACGCCAACCCGGCGGTGACAGTGGCCATGCTGATCACACGAAGTGTGTCCTTGCTGAGGGCCTTCATGTACGTGGCAGCGCAGTGCGGCGGTGGCATAGCGGGCGCAGCACTCCTCTATGGGTGAGTAGTGTTACGTTCTGTGTGTGAGTGGCCATGCTGTATTTCCATGCGATCCTGCTCCATGTAAATGGGGCATCTGATCTATTGGACAACATCGCTGCTGTGCAATGGCCGAGTATGTGCTAGTGGCCAGTCTGTATTGCCACGTGATCCTGATAGATGCAAATGGGACATCTCCATTCTATTTGACAATATCGCCCTTGTGTGATGTCCCTGCTCTGCTACCACGTTGCCCTTCGTTGAATAACCCCGATCTGCTACCATGTTGGCATATATTAGATGCAATGAGAATATTTTTAAAAAATTTATCAACTTCCTCACTCTGAAAATGGGTGAGCTCATTCTGGGTGATCTATTGGACAATCCTGCTTTATAGGAAAGTGGTCTTGACTTCTGAGTGAGTAGCAATGCTCTGCTGGTGAATGAAGTCTAAATAGAGGTCAACCAGCAAAGATTTTAGAAAACGTCAGCTGAAAAAAGTCTTACAAAAATATAGATTTGAGTTTCTGGTATTAGTGAAACTTAATATCTGTGGTGTCCTATACAGTTAAAGGTATTCGTACCATTTCAGGTCATTATTTTATATTGATGTTAATCACTGTTATAATTGTATAGTTTTCGAAAGGCGTAGCTTTCGCCAAAATAACTATGTAATACTTTTTTGAATACTTAGTTGCCAAAGTAAGTAAACATGTAAAGTGTTTGTGCAGTACCGATAGTGAAAATCTGAGAATTAATGGATTACAGAATTTAAACATTTTTAGTTTAAAATTCAATGCTGCTGGCTACTTAATGATAAAATTTTAATTTCTAGATCAGTCGTAGATACCAGAAAAATTTGCGTCACTATTCGTCATTATCCTGGGAATTATGACACGCCCTGTAGAACCAAATGCCAATAAGAAAATTTACTTGACCCAACCATATGCAGCCTGGACAGATGGTAAAATGTAGCAGTAGCAGTGGCAAAAGACATTGACCTGTTTGTACACAAGTAAGTGAAGTCCATTCGGTAACCAGAAAAGAACGTTACTTTTGCAGGTATCTACTAATTCGTGATAAAAAAAATAGTGCTGTTAATTAAACATAAATACAGCATGTGTGTCCTCCATTGCAATAAGGTCTTGCAACGCCCGCTGAAATGACGAGCTTTTAAGATGGTACCCATCATTGGCGATAGTGACAATAAAGCAATGGCAGTTACACCACAAACCCGGAAGTACTCTCCAGGGATAAAAACTCGGATTGCCTTGGCGTGGGTAGAGGTTGTTAGGACTTCTGAGCAACAGTAGCGCCTTAACAACAGTCCTATCTGTAGTTTTACGCCAGTGACCAGTAATAAGGAGGTATTACAATAGCCCTTTGCCTCCGCCCGTCAACGCCACATATCTAGCAAAGCGATTTATTTACAACCTGACTTCATCCGTCCGTCTGAATATTTTCCCAAATAAGTGCTTCCAACAATCCATGTTTTTTCTCCCGGAGATTTACATACATGTCATTTGCTATTTATGTCGTTTTTATGTACGTATTGTATTAGCATTTCGTCGGGAAAATGCAGAGTCGTGATTAAATTGTTTTAACATGAGTTTTAAGAACCAGCATTTTTATTATATAAAACATCTGAACGACCTATACAAGACCACAGGCTTGTATTCTGGTAACAATTGCCTTTGGCGGAAAAAAAATAACATAGAAATAATCCAGCCGTCCGTCCGTTAGAAGACGGATAGAATTTTTCGAGCCATCTCATTGGCTGCAGGTCACGTGACCGACGGACGAAGGTGACAGGCTATCGTAATTCTGCCTTAAGAGGCCACTCCAGTGTTTCAGGGGCACTACGCAACCCGCGTTAACCTCATAAGATTCAATGCTATTTTCATTTTGCTTATAACTAATTAACTAATATAGATTTCGAAATCTTGCTTGCTTGATATGTAAGACAACGATGCTCTTATCAAAGCCCCTTTCTTCAAAAACGTGCATAAATTATGGTTCAAACCTAGACAATACACTTAGTCATATTAGTAAAGATTAGTATAAAACCATAATTTATGCACGTTTTTGAAAAAAGGGGCTTTGATAAGTGCATCGTTGTCTTACATATCAAGCAAGCATCATTTCGAAATCTATATTAGTTAATTAGTTATAAGCAAAATGAAAATAGCATTGAATCTTATGAAGTTAACGCGGGTTGCGTAGTGCCCCTGAAACACTGGAGTGGCCTCTTAAGAGCTCCGCCTACCCGGACACACATACGGTGTGCAGAGCTTCAGGAAAAACAACGCGATTTAAAAACTACTCAAGATATCTGAGTGAGGTCTGCTTACGAAAAGCATTTAAGAGTTCCCTGAGGGCCGAAAAGTACTTTTGATTTCGGATTAAGTTTTTAAACCGTATTTTTAGATGAGTTAAAATGGCTAAAACGCATGTTTTCAGAGTAATTTTTAGGCGTAAAACAACCTGTACAGATTCTTGAAAGCACTTAAGGGACTTGCATTACACCTTTATCTTCATTTCTCCGCAATATAATGTTACGGTCACCGCTCAAATTTCACAGTTATCATGTGACGGCTAGAAGACTGCGCGCCAGTTCAGAGCCTTGCGCTTAGAGGCTATACCGCGCTATAAGCACCAGCGAGCGTCGCACTTATCATCCTGCCTCACTAACACACATTCACCCCTGGCGGGCCTCGTCAGGGGTGTATGTGTGTCAGTGAGGCGGGATGATAAGCGCGACGCTCGCTGGTGCTTCTAGCGCGGTATAGCCTCTGGACTGGCGCGCAGTCTTCTCGTCGTCACAGGACAACTGTGAAACTTGAGCAGTGACCGTAACATTATATGGCTGGGAAATTAAGATAATTTGTATAATGCAAGTCCCTTTAGTGCTTTCAAGAATCTGTACCGGTTGTTTTATGCCTAAATTTACTCTGAAAACATGCGTTTTAGCCATTTTAACTCTTCTAAAAATTACAGTTCAAAAACTTAATCCGAAATCAAAAGTACTTTTCGGCCCTCGGCGAACTCTTAAATGCTTTTAGTAAGCAGACCCCACCCGGATATCTTGAGTAGTTTTGAAATCGCGTGTGTTTTTCCTGAAGCTCTGCGCACCGCGTGTGTGCCCGGGTGGGCGGAGCCCTTAACCTGGTGCTATTAGTCTGAGATACTGGTTATTAATGCATTCCGTACCTCCCTCTCCCCTCTCTTTCTCTCTCTGTCTCTTCTCCTCGGGTCTTGTAACGGCTCGCCGGCAACCTTCGTATTTCCGGCTCGTCCAGGACAAAGAGGCGCGGACTCAGGAAGTGGTGGTGTTGCTTGCTGCACCTGTCTTCAGCCGGTCGTCGCCTGGTTGCTGGCTTTGCTAGCTTCGCTGCCCTGGCAACATCTCCGCGTTCAAGCGCACCACTTGCTTGGACCATCGTTGCTCTGACACGCGTTGGAAGACCTCGAGGAAATTTCGCGGATTATTTTGGTCGCGACGTAGACCGCGAATATGTACACCTTTTTCTTTGCTTCGATGATTGGATCACAAGTGTTAGGACACTCCCCTCCACAACTGTTGCCGAATCGCATCGACCCACTCCAAAGAAGAGGAGGTTCTACAGTAAGAAACCAGCCAGTAGGAAAGCATGTTGGTGGAGTGTACACAGGACTGTGAATTTTAGCCTGAAACTAAATGAATCCTCGAAATCTCCGCGTCGACGCCTAAAGCCGATTGCAACCATTGCATCGCGCGAGTCCCATATGGATCACTGGATCAGTAGGGACCGGAAAAATTCGCGGGTTCACTGACCTGTAGGATGAACTCCATAGTTGTACGTACATTCGGTCAAATGTCACCCACTCATTGGCTGCTGTCTTGTGAGACGTCCCATCATAGCAGCCTGTGATTCGATAAAGCTTTGGTCAGGTGTTTCTGATTGGCCCAGAGTCATCCAGGTGAGTTGTGAGCCAATAGCAGAGGCGGCACTGAGGTATAACTATTTGTATTTTAGCCTATCGCGAAATGAATTCGCGAATTTTTCCTGTCTCTATGGATCAGTTAAAAACGAGGGCGGCGTCTATCAGAAGCGGCAGCCAATCAGCAAGCAGTTCACCAACACTCCAGCATGAGTAGGACGGTGGTGTCTGGCCTGGTACAGTGTAATCATTTGTATCTCTGTTTATCAATTTTTGTAACCTTTTGTAGTTTCTTTTTTATCCTTTTTCAATGCGTGAAACCCATGAAAAAACGTACTAGTCTCACTATATATGTACAGCTCGTAAGAAAAACTTCAAAAAAAAATTTAAAGCTTTTGATAGCCACCGATTGAAGGAAATGTTTTCGTAAATAACTTTGAAACTCATACATTGAAAATCGAAGCTAATCATGGGATGAGGAATTCTGTAACAAGCTTTCTGTCATTGGTGGAGATTTAGTGACGACTTCAATTTATGCCCGCGTGATTTTAAGAAAGAGAAAATGCTATGTTGGTAGTAAAAAAAAGTAACAGAATTTACTACAGCTAAACGTAATAGATTTTAAAGGAACAGTTGCAATATATTTTTTTGCCCTGATGTGGCCTGTTTTCAAACACTTGGTTCTGAAATGAACCAAGCAATAAATTATCATATACAAATCCAAGATGGAGGGGACTTATCCATCTTGAGGCGACAATTTTCCCTGATATGTTAGGGCCTCCTTGTCAAACACGCCACGTAAGAAAATTGGAGATTTCTTATTGGCATTTAAATTATTATTTTATATTTTAAATGTTGAATTATTTATTTATTTTTAATATCAAGTTACCTATGTAATTTTAAAAACTTTAAAAAATAAAAACATTAATATTTAAATTATCAATATTTTTAAACAGTACATTTATTACAATTTCTTTTAATCATTAAAATATGAGACCGTCAGCGAGAATCGAAACCCGACTGGCTGGGTGGCAAATCAAATTCAAAATTCAAATTCAAAGTTTTTATTTACACATACTACACACTTTACACAGTTTTACATTACAATTAAACACTCCAGCGCACTGTGCTCTTTGCTAATATTTACACTTGTTAATAATGTTAATTAAAGTAATAGAAAACAGGATATTGGTGATTAAAAGGAAAATTAATAAAAAAAAACTTTTAAATTGATGGTTTTTGGGAGCACTTTTGCTTGATGTCTTTGTTGGCGCTCTACAAAACAATACTATGCCTATTACATAACACTGTCTTGCTTTCCCCTAACCTACTTGCACTTATGATTAAATTGTCTTATTTCTATTAATTGAAATGTGTACGCTATTTACATTAATTTGTTTAATTGGCTATATTATGCACTATTTACAATAACTTAACATTTAATATACTGGGATGAATAGCGTCGCTATGGTTGGCTTTCGTTTTGCAACACTACACTGGCACTTCGGTCGGACAATGACTAGGGGCATGCATATTTCGCGGAAAGATTCCGAGACCAGCTGAAAGTCAAAAACAATGTAGCGCCGTCTGTGTTCCGTGATTGGGTGTGTTTCTCTCAGGTACATGTCGATTGTGACAACACCAATCACATAAAGTCAGTGCGGAATCAAACGCGTCCTGAGTGGCTCGGTCAAACTAAGCGACGACTTCTCTCGCAGACGGCCGCCAATCACAAGGAAGAAACCGCTGGTGCGGGTATACCTTGTAAAAGTCTAGTAGACGTTCATGTTTTATATCGCGAAAAATGCCTGGCCCTAATTATTGCATTATCATGAGCGATCTTTTTTTTTTTTTCACGAAAAATACATGCCCATAGTAATAATTATGGACACCTGTATTTCGCGATTTCATTTCATGTCAAGGTATTTCACAAAACACTGTAGCTTTTTCTAAGTCATGGCAAATTGTGAGGGTGCAGCAGTACGGTGACCACATTCTCATTGGCCCCGTCAAGAGCGGGACGACACCTCTCACCGACCTTAGCCAATAACCACAGGAGAAAAGCTACAGTATTTTGTGAAATTCTTTGACACGAAATGTATTCGCGAAATACAGGTGTCCCTAAATGATGAGCACGGTTCTGCAATGTCCTGTATCGTTGACCAATTCTGAGCAGGAATTTTCGTTCCCAAATATTATTATAAAGCAACCCGTATATAATAAGTTGTATTGTTTTGGAGTATGTAGGTTGCAGTCAAATGTTTTGGACGAGGGTCTTCCTTACTTGTTCAACTAGAGCTGTTTGCTCTGTCGGCTGCACGAATTCGACGGTCGCTGCAGAAGATAGTTGGCGGTAGCCTTGAACGCTTTTTGTTAGCTATTGACCGCACAGGTCACGAAGACTGTTTACGCGCCTTCTGTCGTCAATTGGGGCGAAGTCGGGTGTAAGCCAGTCAAATGGAACTTAAGAAAGGGGGAAATAATGCTGACCGTTTGGAAACTTAAGTTACTTATAAATATGTATGGCCTTCGTTATATACTTTTTTTTTTACCTCGCACCGCTATCTGGTAGAAATATCGTGGGAAAACTACTTTTGGTACAGATCTCAGCAAAGGTGCATCTTGAGAGTGCTTTCTTTCCCTATAAGTAGAGACCTGCAAAATTCACGGATTCATTCGGTGATAGGCTACAATTCAAACACATATACCTCTTAGATAATTTTGCTATTGGCTTACTGTTCATCTGGACAAATCTCAACCAGTTATAAACCCTCAACCAAAGAAGGATCGAATCACAGACAAACAGGCTGAGACGACTTACAAGTCGGCAGCCAATGAACTTGCGTTATTTGCCAGAGTGTACAGGGGTATGTGCAGTCTATCCTGAAGGCCATCGAAACCGCGAATTTAGCAGGTCTCTAACCATTAGTATCCCTTTATCAACACCGCCATATTTATTTACAATGAACAAAAAAAGAAATCGAAGATGCACGATCGGATGTTTGGCTCTCGTCTGTGAAAAGAAGGATTCCAAAGTAGTGGATTGTTCCCGGTTCTGGACCACACTGCCAACCAGCGGCGCAGAGCGCACGTGGGTGGGGTATGTATGTCCGTGAGATGGGCGAAGGCTGCCTGGGGGCCCACATGGGGGCGGGTCCCCAGGACTGCGCTGCGGGGGCGTCAGGACGCTGATAACTGTCTCCTGGCCAGCTCCTGTCCGCCCAGCCCGAGGTCACTCTGCTCATTACACAGGATGAGTCTGTATTCGACTGCACACGTCCGTCCTTAAAGGGGCCCGACGCGTCAGGGGTGTATCTGTGTCGGTGAGGTGGGATGATGGTGCTTCTAGCGCGGTGTCTCCTCTGGACTGGCGCGCAGTCTTCTCCCAGTGCACATGAGCGGTGACCGTGACATTATATTGCGGATAAATTAAGGTAGGGGAGACCGGGACACGTTGGCCATAGGGGCAGGATGGCCCAGTCGAGTTAGTTAATACAATAGACGCTAGATCGTACTATGAGTCAATAAGCAGGTTGGTAACACTGTCCTCCTTCTTTCACAGAACCAATATGGCCGCCGGAGGAGTTTTGGAAACGTCTTAGTGATTAATAATTTTTGTGTGTGTTTAAGTAAAATTCTACTTGTCGGTTAAAAGTGTATTATCTAACTTTTGCTTTCTTCAGGCGCAACAGGTAAGTAATATAATTAAAGGCCATAGTTTGAGGATTATTTCTATATGGCATACAATCTAAATTGCTTCATTGGGTTTGGTAACTGATGGAATTTATTTTAAACATGGCGATGGGGCAGGTTGTCCCAACGACAACGGGGCAAGTTGACCAACCGGGCCAACGTGCCCCATCGTATTTATTTTTTGAAATTCGATGAAAGGTTTGTTGATTGTAATGCTAATACTATTTATAATTCTAACAGTTTATTTAATTATTAAAATAATTTTCGAAGAAAAATGTAGTTTGATTATAATCACGAAATAAAAAGCGATTCAAAAGAATAGACGAACTGCCAAAATTAATCGTTTATAATCTTGTATAGAGATCTGAGTGGTCCATTTCTTATTTTTTGAACATCTGTGTTACCGCCTTTGTTTAAACCTTTATTTTATTTGCAGGAACATAAAAATGGTCCGAAACTATAAAAGAAAAAGTGAAAGAGGGATGGTTTCTGAAGAAACGATGCTAAAAGCAGTTTTGGAGGTGAAAGAAAAGGAAAGATCCGTAAGGGCTGTTAGCGAAGAATTTGGGATTTCGAGAAAAACGTGGGGAGGTACTGTGCTAAGTTCAAGACCTCGTGTCAGCCTACTCAGCAAACTGAAACTGAACCTCAAAGTCCTCAACCCATTGCATTGGACGAAATCCCTCAGCCTGGAGGTGTCCCAAAAATATGTAATACTGGCAAGAAGCCTTGGGATAAGTTCAGCTATGATAAGAGATTTCAGGTATGAATTATCGTTTTATCATTGTTTACGTTTTCAAAGCTATTTTTGAATTTATAATGGTTATCTTTATCCCTGCCATTGTTACCCCATCTCTATGTCGTGTAGTGCACTGTAATGATTTTGTGTCCCTCTTTCTCCCGCTCACTACACACACAAATAATAAATTGGTAATATTTGTGAGGTCTTGTGTTCAAACACTTAATTGTGGGGCAATGTGTGTGCATTTTATCAGGCTATGAGGCTAGTCAAAATTTTGGGATCATACTAAAACCTACATAAGCTACCCCAACCTAACTTAGCCTAACCATTTTACGCTTTTCCGGACCTAAATAGAGGACTTTAAGCACAAAATAATCAAAAAAATCCTTTGTGTATGTATATATGACCCCAAAATTCGGTTTGGCCCCACAGTCTGGTAAAATACAAGTAGCTACATGGCCCCATAAATATTGGGGACATGGTCCCATACATATTGAGGATATGCCCCCCCCCCCCTACACACAAACTAGAAGAAACAATTTTCCTCTATGCGTAACTTAACTAGGGTTGTTTATTTTCAGATATTCAATTCTGAACAAGAGAATATGCTTGAACAGTACCTTATGAAGGCAAGCGACATATACTATGGCCTGTTCCCAAAAAAAGTAAGGCGGTTCGCTTATAGGTATGCCGTTGCCTGCAAAAATAAAGTACGCCTACCTCGAAGATGGACTGAGACCGAAATGGCGGGAAGTGATTGGTTCACTGGATTTTTGAAGAGGCATCCTCAACTCTCCATTCAGACTCCACAAGCAACCAGTTTGGCCAGGTGTACCAGTTTCAATAAACATAATGTTTAATTGTTTTTCAACAATCTTGACGTCGTTTTAAAACGACTGAAAGTAACCCCGGGTGACATCTGGAATATTGATGAAACTGGGGTTACACTGTCCAGCGGCCCGATCGAGTAGTTGCTAGAAGAGGTTTTCGCCAAATTGGGCGCGTGACATCGGCTGAGAGAGGGTAACTCGTCACGATGGCGTTTGCAGTGAGTGCTTTGGGAAACAGTCTGCCTCCATTTTTCATTTTCCCAAGAGTACATTTCAAGCCTCACTTCATCCGTGACAGCCCAATTGGGTGTGATGGAGCTGCTCATGTTTCGGGATGGACGACGGAGGCAAACTTTCTAAAGTATATGAAACATTTTGTCCTACATGTTCGGTGCTCAAAAGAACGCCCTTGCGTAGTTTTGGTTGATAACCACAGTTCACACCTGGACTCTGAAGTTCTTGATTATTGTAAAGAAAATGGCATCACCTTTCTCTCTTTCCCGGCGCATTGTAGCCATAAGCTACAGCCCTTGGACAGGAGTGTTAATGGGCCTTTCAAGAAGTTCGTGAACTCAGCATGTGATGCATGGATTACCAATAACAAACGGCCTATGACTATTTATGACATCCCATCTGTAGTAAGAATTGCACTACCACATGTGAAACTCCAAATAACATAACTAGTGGATTCAAAGTCACTGGGATCAATCCCTTTAACAGGAATATTTTTACCGAAAGTGACTTTATGCCTTCCTACACTTCGGATAGGCCACAACCAAACACCGAAAGCAGTCAATCAATTCCAACTGAGACAAATGCTACGCCCCCCAGCTCTCACTGCAATCTGGCTATTCCTTCAATGTCTAAAGAAGGATTAGGCGTACCATCACAGGAAATGTCCCAGGCGCCAGAAAATTTAAGACCATTTCCAACTCCTGAAGAGGTCAGACCCTTTGAAAAATCAGAGCCCAGGAAAGGTAGGCCTAATGCAGCAGGGAAAAGGAAAAGAGTTTCTGCCATAGTGACAGATACCCCAGTAAAAAAAGCTCTAAAGGAAGAACAAAAATGTGCAAAAGAAAAGAAGGAGAAAGCATTGGAAGGAAAAATGAAGTCACAGGCACTTTATGGAGACGAAGATACGGGCAAAACTAGAATGAAATCAAATAAATCAACTGCAGCAGGCCTTAAACGCAAGAAGAAACCAAGGCAATATGACGATGACGATGATGATGATGGTGAAGAAGATGAAGACTCACTATGCTTGCCTTGTCTGAAGCCTTTTTCAAAAAGTCAACCTGGGGTAGAGTGGATCCAGTGCACAAGCTGTAAGCGTTCGGCTCATCAGACATGTGTAAAAAATGAAATCCATGGACTCTTTTATGAATGCTACAATTGTGCTGATCCTTTGGAATTGGACAGTGATTAACCTAAAACTTGCTTTTATGTACAATAAAGTGTGTGTTTCTTCATAAATATTTGTTTTATTTAGAATTTCCAAATTTATACTAGTTCTACTTTTCAAAATATAACATATGGGTCAACGTGCCCCAGTCTCTGGGCCAACATACCCCGGTGTAGGGGCAGGTTGGCCCACTACGCATATATCCAGTAATATATTTATATATTAATTTTAGAGTTATATTTTTAATTTTAATGATTGACATTCAAATTTAGGAGAACTGTTCTAAAATTTAATAATAATTTCATAAATTTAAGTGTGTTAAAAAAAATTACAAAAATTAAAAATTGAAACTATGGCCAACGTGCCCCGGTCTCCCCTAAAGGTGTAATGCAAGTCCCTTAAGTTCTTTCAAGAATCTGTACCGGTTGTTTTAAGCCTGAACATTACTCTGAAAACATGCGTTGTAGCAATCTTAACTATTCTAAAAAAAATACAATTTAAAATCTTAATCCGAAATCAAAAGTACTTTCCGGCCCTCAGCGTCTTAAATAATTTTCGTAAGCAGGCCCCACTCGGATATCTTGAGTAGTTTTGAAATAGGGTTTTGTTTTTCCTGGAGCTCTGCGCACCGTGTGTGTGCCAGGGTGGGCGGAGCCCTTAACTGTGTCCGACGGACACTGGTCACTGATTGGCCCGCGTGACCGTCTGACGTCATGCGCGGCGTGGGCGATGGCCCGAATCATTGGTCAACTTCAATTTTTTTTTGTCTCGATGCGTGTCCTTTGGTAGCATAGATGAGTGAACACTCGTGATATTTTGGCTGTTTCCTGTTGCAGTTTCAAAAGATAAACTGCAAATAAAGGACTTTTTTAGAGTTTACTTTTGCCATACAGAATACAAATAAATATTATTGACCTCCCACAATTTCACAAGTTAGCTAAATATTCAGAATAACTTATTAGCTATGTAAACATTTACAAAGCATGAAAATAGTAAACAAAAATAATCGAAAACAATTATTTTGGCGCTCTATATTTACTGCGCTCTGGTGACTACATTTTTAGAAAGAAAAGTAATAGTAGTTTAGGACTTATTTACAAATTTCCTTTATAACATTTTTATAAGGTAGATATATTCAGAATGTACCATAGTTAAGTAACAGAGCTCAGATCAACATATTTTATTTGACTGTTTGTTAGAAAAATCTCAACACAGAGAAAAGTACACTTAGATCACTCAGACATTCTTTGGTTATTTTATTGCCTAATAAGAGTTTGAAGACCCATTTATACATGTTCGCGTATTACTTATATGTAGGGGCAGGCATTTTTTGCGAAAAGATCTGAACACTTGTTAGACTGCAACAAGTTGTACCCGCACCAGCGGTTTCATCCTTGTGATTGGCGGCCGTCTGCGAGAGAAGTCGTCGCCTTGTTTTACCGAGCCACTCAGGACGCGTTTACGTCCGCGCTGAATCACTGTGATTGGTGTTGTAACAATCGACATGTACCTGGAAGAAACTCACCCAATCACGGAACACAGACGGTGCTACATTGTTTTGACTTTCAGCTAGTCTCGGAATATTTTCGCGAGACATGCATGCCCCTAACTGCGGGTGTTGCGAGAAACTGAACAGACGTGCTCGGCGGCTAGCGACCTTGAGAGCCCGGAAGAGGCGACTCCCGCACCTGGTTCATCTTCATGCGGAGACAGTGCTGGAGCCGGCGCCCCATCGGCCAATCAGCGCACGCGCCGCTGTGCTGCATGCTTCCTGCCAGCTGTCCTTCCAGCTGTCCTTCCAGCTGTCCTTCCAGAGGGAGCCAGCATCTGGCGAACCCCAGCGCACTGGGTCCCGTGGATGTACGACAAGCCAATACCAGCGCATCTCCAGACAGCGCAGAGAATTTACCAGATGGAATAACTAGGGGCATGCATATATCGCGAAAATATTCCGAGACTAGCTGAAAGTTAAAACACTGTAGCATCGTCTGTGTTCCGTGATTGGGTGGGTTTCTTTCAGGTACATGTCAATTGTTACAACACCAATCGCATGAAGTCAGTGCACATGCACATGCACATGTTTCGTGATTGGTTGAATTTTTCCCAGGTACATATCGATTGTTACAACACCAATCACATGAAGTCAGTGCGGAAGCAAACGCGTCCTGAGTGGCTCGGTGAAACAAGGCGACGACTTCTCTCGCAGACGGCCGCCAATCACAAGGAAGAAACCGCTGGTGCGGGTACACCTTGTTGCAGTCTAATAAGTGTTCATCTTTTCGCGAAAAATGCCTGCCTCTAATTATAGTTTTAATACGCCATGTGAGTATAACTTGTAACGCGCTTACATAAGTACACGCAATCATTTTCTTTTTTTAAAATTAAGATATGAGTACACGTCTCAGCTGCTACCCCGCGCAGGCCTGCAGAGTTCATCAGCCGGCTGTCGCAATGTCAAGTGCCAAGTGCCAAGTGCCAAGTGCTGGCTTCCGGTTCAGACGTTCCATGCTCGCTCGCTGCAGTTTTTTTCCTGCCCCCGTCGCTTCGCTGTGGCAACTGCAACCGCGCGCAAAGCCTCGCACAAGGTCAGAGGTCGCACGCGTACTTCAAACTACAGCGTGTCCATGAAAGAATGTCCCAGTTATACATTTTGATAGTTTCAACTGTAAGCGTTGTAGATAGGGACATGCATATTTCGCGAAAAGATTCCGAGACCAGCTGAAATTTAAAACACTGTAGCATTGTCTGTGTTTCATGATTGGTCGAGATTCTTTGAGATGCATGTCTCAGTTACAACACCAATCACATGAAGTCAGTGTGGAAGCAAAAGCGTCCTGAGTGGCTCGGTGAAACAAGTCGACGACTTCTCTCGCAGACGGCCGCCAATCACAAGGAAGAAACCATAGTTGCGGATATACCTTGTTGCAGTCTAGTAGACATTCAAGTTTTTTTCGCGAAAAATGCCTGCCCCTAAGTATTACATAACTTGACAGTCATACCTACTAAGTCCAGGGAGCTAACATATGGTTACATGCTGGGTTTGAATGGCGACAAGCACAGCAAACTACAATACACTTGTCTAGATCGTCTTTGACATTAAGTGCCGTCTATCGGCAGTGGACGCAACTTCTCGAGTCCATTGACCATGTTATGAGCACTTACAGAATTTCTGTGCTAGTACAAAAATTATCTTCGGTTACTTGTCTTGTAATTGTACAGAAGACACAGGTTTACGAAAAAAAAAAATTGTAACGTAAGAAACATTTGTACTTTTAAAAATAATACTTAATTTCAATTACATTTATTGCTGTGTACTAGCAACGTAAGGATCAATTGAGACAACATTCTCAAATCTGAACCATGGTTAAAACAGTCCATGAGTAGCAGAACCATTTACTTCGTACTAACAAACTTCAAATATCTGTCACTGTGCAAGGCGAGTCAGAATTCAGTCGACAAAATTCGGGTGCATGTTCATCACGAAAAAATATTGTTACGACCTTTTGTGGGGGAGAACAGGGTTCGTAAGTTTAATTACAGTTTTATTGATTTGCTAATATTTACATTAATAATAAATAATTGTACTTGAAAAGGTCCGATCACAAATCACTGGGACTTAATAAATGTTTATTTGCAAATCACTCAATGTCTGTCAAGTTCCGCAGTTCGCACTTCTCACTGGAGCTAGGCTCAACAGTGGTTCGCCCCTCACCTCGCGCCTGTCCACACACACAGTCTCGCGCCACTCAGTCGCACTCTCACGGTCCAGTCGAACTAAGCGTCGCGCCACTCTAAAGGGAGGTTCTCTCTCACACCCTCTTCGCCGCTGTCGCACTTCCCTTTGCTCGAAATCAGCTCGGAACTCTCACCGCACTTTCGCAACTCTCGCGACACTCATCGCCGAACTCACGCGGCACCCGTCGCGGGACTCCGTCGTGGAACTCCCGGTACTCACGTGATGCCGTTGATGCCGGCGTCGCTGCTCTAAGTACTGTGGCGCCCTTCGCGAACCGACGAGAGCAGCTTTGAAGAGTCGCGTCATTCCGGGCCGACCCGATGCCCGAAACATCAAGAATAGCATCGTTTGCTCACGCCACTTCACGCGGTGGCCTCTGTGGAATTCCCAAGGCCGCTCAGCGATAGATAACAGTGCCGAGGCAGGACGATTCGCGGGTTGAGGAGGGGGAGGGGGGTAGCTATGACCCTTGTAATCCGGCCAGGCACGCGTGGCATGCCTTACGTCAGTGAACTGCACGTGACACGGCGCATGACGTCATTGGCCGTGCAGGGCCGCCAGCCGGCTCCGAACCTGGCATCGCGGTCTGGTCCCTCGAGTTCGTAACAATATGTTGGAAAACGTACAACAACATACGGTAGAACTTTATTTTTTTATTTTTATTTTAATAATACATATAATTTTTTAGATGAAGCTCTAACCGACTGGATAATGTTAAATCGAACATAGTTCTAAACCAACATAAAACTTGTCGTCGAAAAATTATTTAATCTAATAATTGTGGGTATTACCTTTAATTACTTATTTTTTAAACCTGTAGTTATCACTATTTATTTAAAATAAGTCTTCTTACAACAGTCACAAGTTTTGCAATAATGTGTGTAAATGTGTTCGATTACACGTTATTCATACACTCAGTGTTCCATCTCAAATACCTTAATATATTATTTGCACTTTGGATTACAAGTCTTATTTTCAACGTATTATTTTTTTCATGATGAACGTGCAGCCATGATTTGTCAGTCGAATTCATACTCAACCTGTACAGAGTTGAGGGTACCGAAATAAGACTGGCCTCTGCGCGGTTCGACCTCTTTTCACACTGTCGCTTTCAAACGAAAAAAACTGCATTATGTGCACCTTGAAGCACAGACAGATACCGCAGACGAAATATTGCGAAAAATTAATCATGTTCCCAGGCTTTCATGGCCATTGTCTGAAGTAGCTTGGCTTCTGGGTTGAGTAGGTAACTGCTCCCTGATGATGGCGACTGCAATGTCGACCGAAACGTCGGTGAATTATTCGCCAAGGACACGGCTACAACCCAGGAGCCAAGCTACTTCATTGCGAAAATTTGATTGACCTTCTGGGTGTTATTCTGGTTTAAAGCAGCAGCTAAAACATCTGAAGGTTTTTTTTAACTCCAGCCAGCCGCGACCTCCAAAACAGGTTGATGAAAGTCGAAAGCACTTGCCACGCCTGGCAGTTAGATTCCCCTCTTTGGATCAGAATTATATTAACGCTCAAAAATCGTAGCCCAAAGAATATTCTCTTCAAAATTTAAAAAAAAAAATTGCCAGGGCCCTGGACCCATGGGTCCACCCAGTCCCACCCTGGTGAGGGCCATAGTTAGCACGTATAACAGTGTATGTAATCAGTAGCGGATCCAGAGGGGGGGCTAAGGGGCTCAAGCCCCCCCCCCCCAAAAGCATCTGGGTCCACTATTGTTTTAGTGTTTGCCTTGATAAAGCCTAGCCTCAGCTGGGTCAAGCCCCTCCCAAACCAAAATCCTGGATCCCCCACTGTATGTAATGTTCATGCGAACTCTGACCCGGCCTAATCTCTGGCAAACAAGTCTTCCCGACGACAAATTCTGGTGCAGACGCCGGCTGTCTGCAGGCACAGCGCCGCCATGTTGCGGGAAACACGTGTCCGCGGCGACCGACCGTTAATCACGCCGCGTGTTTGAACACCGCGTCGCGTCGCTTGCAACCGCACCCGAGCACGCCCCGCAGTTTTATCGTCTTCCGAGGGTTCCTTTACGAGCACGCCTTTCATTGGCCCGAACAGCGTTCCTGTTCCCTGCACTCGCCACCGTCTCGGGTTGGCCGGTTTGTTATGACTGCGCTGCTGCAGTTATGGCGGCCGCGCGCCATTTTGTCGAGCACGCATTCGGCGGTCGTAACTCCCCCCCACGGTCGACTCGCGACTGGAACACGTGCTGACGTTGGCAGTGTGGTTAGAAGTAAACACAGATTTCACTCCCAGGTTAAAGATAATTAGACTACTTATTTTTGACGTGACAACGTCTAATAAATCGATGAACGCCGGCTGCACGCACGAAAAAGTGTCCCGTTACGCACGTTGTCCCGTTACGCCGCGTCCCGTTACGCTCATTGTGCGCTTGCGCCGCATCTATCTCTGTCTCTTCCACTCGGTTGGAACAACCATCGATTTGACTTTTTTGAGGCACATTAAACTTGAAATACTCCCATTCGTTTCCTACTTTTCCTATCATCGTCCCATCCTTAACAGAATAACACAGATTGGAAGATGTTAAATAGCAAACATGTATAAAAGTTATAGTTAAAATAATCTCTTCGTTAAAGTAATAAACATATTTGAATTAATGAGTGCAAATAAAAGTAAATTTATCAATAGGGACCGGAAAAATTCGCGGGTTCACTGACCTGTAGGATGAACTCCATAGTTGTACGTACACTCGGTCAAATGTCACCCACTCATTGGCTGCTGTCTTGTGAGACGTCCCATCGTAGCAGCCTGTGATTCGATAAAGCTTTGGTCAGGTGTTTCTGATTGGCCCAGAGTCATCCAGGTGAGTTGTGAGCCAATAGCAGAGGCGGCACTGAGGTATAACTATTTGTATTTTAGCCTATCGCGAAATGAATTCGCGAATTTTTCCTGTCTCTATTTATCAATTAAATTCTAGATTTCATTTCACTCCTTCTTTGTATCCATACAAAATAGTGATAATTCAATAGAAATGATTCAATTTTATTCATAAAAGTGTGCAATCATTTCATCAATGTTTTGTTATGGGGTGTTCACGTTAAACTATCGTCCGTAAACCGACTTTACAGACAACCAATTTTTTTATGTGTAGACTTTTTAGCTCTCGGTACACGACATTTGTTAGGAGTAATTTCGTGCAAATGGAACGGAAGTCGATGAACGGAAATGTGGGACAAAGATAGCGAACCCACGTGTACCAACATAACCCGTATGTAGTCACTTTCGTAACCATTAGAGGACATAACTAACGTATTGGTGTGGCAAATGAAACTTTATGATAGTGAAACTACCCTGGAATATATTTAGTGTAAAATGGTTTATACGTTCATTACTGTCGTTTAAGTTCTAACGTTGAAAATATTGTAGGTTATGTTGTGATTGTGTTGGTCGGAAGTATGCGACATCTTCAGCGCATGCGCAGGTAGAGGTATGCGCCGCTACGGTTACGGCCTCACTGCTGCTCACCGTGTCTGCGCGGGAACCCTACAACTCATGTAGTTACAAGACACACAAACTTGTTTTGACTGATAGGAAGATAACACCATTGTTAGAATCTGCAAAATAAAATGTATACATTTTCAGTGTAATTGAAGCAGAAGAAACAATTTTTGGGGTATTTGGTTACATAAGTAGCACATGTTAATTTTTCATAACATGAAAGTAATATAATTCTTTGAAAAAATTAGGTTTATTCTTATTCATTGCGTGAAAGTAAAGTAATGAAATAATTGTGTATAAAGTGTAAATGAAACACTGAAAATGATGATGCTTAAATTTATGTGATATAGTTATAGACATCTCAGCTCCGCCCTCGGAGTGTCGCGTCATCAAAATCCCCTCCTTTACGCTCGAAGCTTCCAGAACAGTGGCGTCCTAGTTACGCTACTTAACGCAGACGGGGCTCTGGACAAGTGGCGAACCTTCGGGGGAGGACGAGAGGCACCGCGCTAATCGGACTTCCCGTGCCAAAAGGAGACGGGCTGGCGCTACTGGCATCACACTCCTCCCGCAGGCTGGCGCACCGGCCGTCGCGCCAGCCCCGTCGCTAGCCGCGTCGTAACAGTATTCATTTGCAAATAAAAACAATTTGTAAGCAAACAGCGGTCAAAGTGGTTCAATTTCCCTCCTCCCCTCCCCAACACCCGAAATAAAATTCTGCGTATGCTCCTGGTAGTGATGTTCTGTTAGCATTGGCAACTGCTGCTCTAGCACGCCACCATAGATCAATTGTTATTTACCTGATTCATTTCACTCCAGGATAGACTTACATTGCATATATATATATATATATATATATATATATATATATATATATATATATAAGCATTACTTAAAAGAGAAAGCTCATTGGTAGAGACCTGTAAAATTAGCGATTTCAAATCCCTAAAGGATAGACTCCATTATCCTCTATGCACTCGTGCAAATTACGTCTGCTGATTGGTTACCGACTCGTAACACCTGTTGACTGGAATGATCGTGATTCGCTAATTCTTCTGTTAAAGATTTTTCATTGGCCCAAAGTCCTTCAGATAAACTGTGGCCCAATCACTGAAGCAAAATAATGTCAAAAGTATTTGGACTCTATCCTATCGCGAAATGAATACGCGAATTTTACAGGTCTCTACTCATTGGTAGAGTCCCGGAAATTTCGCGGATTCCTCTGGCCTCAGGATAGAATACAAAGTTATAGGTGTGCTCGACCTATGTTTACTTTCCGATTGGTTGATTTCTTAGCGAGAACATTTTTATCCTTGTTATTTGGCACTACCTGATTCGCTTACTTCTCTCCTAGTTGGACATCGCTGGCTCACGGTCGTAGAGGGGCGTGTCCAGATAACTGCGGTCCAATCATGAACACAGTGCGACAGTGTGGAGGTTTGCATTCTAGCTTGCGACTAAATGAATCCGCGAAATTTCCGTCGCTCTACTCATTGGTTGATGACAAGTTCATATCCTTTGGCGGGATACATGTTCTTGGTTAGCTTCGTCTTCTCCTTATTTGTAGAGACCCGTAAATTTCGCGGATTCATTTCGTGTTATGCTAAAATTCAAATAATTATACCTTAGTGCTGCTTCTGTCATTAGTTCTCTGTTAATCTGGAGGACTGAGGGCCAATTAGAGACCCTCACTCATAGAAGTGTCGAATCACAGGCCACCCAGTCGAGACGACTCACAAGTCAACAGCCAATGAACAGTTGGCATTTGCCCGAGTGTGTAGAGGATATTGGAGTCAATCCTGGAGGTCATTGAACCCGCGAATTTCACGGGTCTCTACTTATTAGATCCACCGGAAAAATGTCGTACTGAATAAATACGATTTCTGGTGGGTGCTTCAAGATTTTTAAATATAAAAGAAAAAAAAAACAATAGTTAGCTCTTCTCCAACGTTAAATTTGCGGCGTATAGAATAACTAATGACCTGCAAAATTCGCGGATACATTCGGTGATAGGCTAGAATTCAAACACATATGCCTCTTTAGATAATTTTGCTATTTGCTGACTGTTCACCTGGACGAATGTCAACCAGTTATAAACCCTCAACCAAAGAAGGATCGAATCACAGACAAACCAGCTGAGACGACTTACAAGTCGGCAGCCAATGAACTTGCGTTATTTGCCTGAGTGTACAGGGGTATGTGCAGTCTATCCTGAAGGCCATCGAAACCGCGAATTTTGCAGGTCTCTAAGTATAACTTTTCTAAGAATGTGTTGCGGCGACCTTCAATATTATATATATATATATATATATATATATATATATATATATATATATATATATATATATGCATAGTTCCAGAAAACTAATTCTGAAACGTCTGAAGCTGCGGCTGTATAATTGAAACCTGGGTATCTCCAGTCGCCAGTTACCTACAGTTACCTGCGTGGCGGTGTCTTTGAAGCGGGTCTCGTAAAGAGTGAAGAGAAGACGCGCCGAAGATTTATCGCCGTGAAGCGTGGGAAAAGCCATCCTCGCCGGAATGAATTTTTTTAAGTATTGAAACAGAACAACAGGAAGAGAAAAAAAAACTCAAATGTGTTTCCTTGGAAGATAGCGGCTGCTTAAATAGGAAACAAAACACAGGCTGTAATGTTTTATTTATTTATTTGGTTTAGACGCGCTGCCTCGTTGACCGAACGTTAATTAAGAGACGGGAAAAAAAACTCACTAAAGGGATATTGGGGTTTAAAAAATTTTTATGGACATAACTCCGTTGCTCGTTTCCAATGTTACGTAATAGAGAAACCCCAAGAATGGACAAGAAAAATGAACACTCAGGAAAACAACCCAAAATCAGTTGATGACAAATGTTTATCTAACCGCGAAATTTCGTTTAGACGTGATAACGTCTTATAAATCGATGAACGCCGGCTGCACGCACGAAAAAGCATGACTCATTGTCACGTTCACCCTGAGCCGAGCGTGCCAGAACCGGCCAACCACCGTGCGAGAAAATCTTCTATAATATCAAACAGGATTAGGCGGGCTTTTTAAAAGCAGCAATTTAAAATTTTTTATTTATATGTACAATTTCGTCATTTCAAATGAACAATTTATTGACATTGATTTGTTTTTAGTTTATTTCTATAACTAATTGTTAGAGTCCCGGAAATTTCGCGGATTCCTTTGGCCTCAGGACAAAATTCAAAGTTATAGGTGTGCTCGACCCATGTTTACTTTCCCATTTGTTGATTTCTTAGCTAGAACATTTTTATCCTTGTTATTTGGCACTACCTGATTCACCTACTTCTCTCCTAGCTGGACATCGTTGGCTCACGGTCGTAGAGGGTCGTGTCCAGATAACTGCGGTCCAATCATGAACACAGTGCGACAGTGCGGATATTTGCATTCTAGCTTGCGACTAAATGAATGCGCGAAAATTCCGCGGCTCTACTAATTGTTCGTGATTATATTTAAGCAAATTATTTAAATTAAATTTGCAAAAAAAATGTGAATAATATTTGAAAATTAAAAAGTATGCAATTTTTCATTAATGTTTTCTTATGACGTTATCACGTAAAATTATCGTCCGTAAACCGACTTTACAAACAACCCCCCCCCCCTTTTTTTCCCCTTCAATGTTTGCTATTTTTGCCCACCCGACAGATAGCGTCATATGGGGCGCTAAACATGGTTTCAGTTTCAACTGTGAGAGACGCACTTCTGTATCTCCCTCCTTGTTCTGCGAGTGAGTAGTCCGCGCTGTGTGCTGGGGGTGTGGGGGTGTGGGGGTGTGGGGGAGTGGGGGAGTGGGGGAGTGGGGAGTAGGGGAGTGGAGGAGTGGAGGAGGGAGCGTGGGAAAGATAGGAAGCGTGAAGTCCCGTCCGCTCCGACCCCGGTCTCAAACTGCACGCCAACGGCGAGATAACTCAACTAAAAAAAAAGCACGTGTGCGTGACACAGTGAAACTTCTTGCTTATTGTTAGGGGCATGCATATTTCGCGAAAATATTTCGAGACTAGATGAAAGTTAAAACACTGTAGCACCGTCTGTGTTCCGTGATTGGTAGAGACAGGAAAAATTCGCGAATTCATTTCGCGATAGGCTAAAATACAAATAGTTATACCTCAGTACCGCCTCTGCTATTGGCTCACAACTCACCTGGATGACTCTGGGCCAATGAGAAACACCTGACCAAAGCTTTATCGAATCACAGGCTGCTACGATGGGACGTCTCACAAGACAGCAGCCAATGAGTGGGTGACATTTGACCGAGTGTACGTACAACTATGGAGTTCATCCTACAGGTCAGTGAACCCGCGAATTTTTCCGGTCCCTAGTGATTGGAAGAGTTTCTCCCAGGTCATATCGATTGTCACAACATCAATCACAGTGATTCAGTGTGGAAGCAAACGCGTCCTGAGTGGCCCGGTCAAATAATGCAACGACTTCTCTCGCAGACGGCCGCCAATCACAAGGAAGAATCATAGGTGCGAGTATACCTTGTTGCAGTCTAATAAGTGTTCAGATCTTTGCTCGAAAAATGCCTGCCCCTATTAATTCGTGTTTACTTAGAAAATTGGCTTCTTTCTCACTTTATCTCTCTTTCCGTTTTACTTCTTACTATATACTTAGGAGTCGAAGTTTGAATTGCCCAAAGAAGTTTCACTTCTACAGAATCGCATTTACTGAGTTATACACGTTCTTTATATATATATATATATATATACATATACACACATATATATATATATATACACACATATATATGTATATATGTATATATATGTGTATATATATGTATATATACACATATATACATATATATATGTGTATATATATGTATATATACACATATATACACACACACATACACACACACACATATATATGCTGCCTACCAAATATTTTTGATGACAACAAAATATTTTTGTAGTCTCAACAAAACCAGTTATTATTTATTGAAAGCAAAATTTTACTATCGCTAATAACTAATAACTAATAAGCCTCTTTGAAAAATTCCAAACTCATTTTGTTGGCGCATATAAAATATTCGGTAAGGCAAGTTACTGCAGCAGCGCAAGTTTCGGAACGTAGCCGTGTAGTTGTGGCACTGCACCCTTAGAAATTACACTATATTTACTGACTTTTTAATGAAGAATTTACTGCAAAAAAAAAAACTAGGAGTTCTTCGTGATTTAAAATAACTTACTCTTCTTAGAATCTACGCCGTATTTCAACTTCGGAATTGTGTGTTTCGTCCTAAACAAAGGTTAACACACATTTCTTTTAATACACCAATAACATTCTTTTGAATTCATGTTGTAAATAAGTGAACTCAGTTTCCGTACATTTAAAAAGATAGCCGTTGATTTACAAAGATCCGTGGATAATTTGTAGGGACCGGAAAAATTCGCGGATTCAATTATCCTCTGCATTTCTCAAGTAAACACGCGTGTTCTTTGGTCGATAGTCTCTCATTGGCCCAGAGACATCCAGTTAAACTGCGAGCCAATATCAGAACCAGCAGAATTGTACACATGTTTGAATTTCAGCTTATCACGAAATGAATCCGCGAATTTTTCCAGTCTCTAATAATTTGTAACCCGTGTTCTTGGTAAATTAAAGGTGAAAATTTTTAACAGTGTGGCCGCTAGAGGGCTGCGTGACTGTTGGGGGGGGGGGGGGGGGAGTAGAGCCAATCAAGCCTCGTTACTGCGGCCGCCGCAGCTGCCACGGGCCAATCACGCCAGAGGACAGGCGACCCAAGTGCCAACCAGCGCAGCGGTCGCCCCGTCGAGCCACGGTGTTGTTTTATTTTAGTTGCGTGACGTCTCTGGACAGAGGGGGGAATTTGTGTCGGTGACAGGTCGGTGGTCTTCTAGCGCGGCTTCTACTCTAGGCGCGCGTCTGAGAACTGGCGCGCAGTCTTGTCGTGCATAGGGAAGCTGTAGGAGTAGGGGCATGCATATTTCGCGGAAAGATTACGAGACTAGCTGAAAGGCAAAACAATGTAGCACCGTCTGTGTTCCGTGATTGGGTGGGTTTCTTTCAGGTACATGTCGATTGTTACGACACCAATCGCTAGAGACCTGCAAAATTCGCAGTTTCTATGGCCTTCAGGATGGACTGCAAATACCCCTGTACACTCGGGCAAGTAACGCAAGTTCATTGGCTGCCGACTTGTAAGTCGTCTCAGCTGGTTTGTCTGTGATTCCATCCTTCTTTGGTTGAGGGTTTATAACTGGTTGAGATTCGTCCAGATGAACAGTAAGCCAATAGCAAAATTGTCTAAGAGGTCTATGTGTTTGAATTGTAGCCTATCACCTAATGAATCCGCGAATTTTGCAGGTCTCTACCAATCGCATTAAGTCGGTGCGGAATCAAACGCGTCCTGAGTGGCTCGGTGAAACAAGGCGACGACTTCTCTCGCAGACGGCCGCCAATCACAAGGAAGAAACCGCTGGTGCTGGGATACCTTGTTGCAGTCTAGTAGACGTTAAGATTTTTTTCGCGAGAAATGCTTGCCCCTAATTATAAGGCGGAGAAATTAAGATCAAGTTGTAGTACAAGCCCGCCGAGCGATTCCAAGAATCTGTACCGGGCGTTTCAATCATATCACTCTTCTAAAAATACAGTTTAAAAACGAAACACAGAGACTGAACCACTTGTCTGCTCTAAGCGTGTTCTTAAGTTCTTTACGTAAACATACCCCTGTGTATCTCCAGCAGTTTACAAACCACGTGGTTTTTTCTGAAGCTCTGCACACCCTGTAGACGGGGTACTTTAGGCGATAAGCCTTATCTCACACTTAAATCACATTTGTAAATAAACTTCCATTGCATAAGCCATACAAAATTAACAATTTAACAATACAGTGATGACGTTAACGATAAAATAGGTTATATGCTGAACAATAAACTTAATTGCAATAAGAAGAATTCATAAGTCATAACTCATAAGTATTGCGAAAAGCGTGTTTACTAGTTTATTGCCCTGCGCATATAAAGACAATAATATTATGTCCTTTGCATGGTGACCCTCAAACCATTCTTACGTCTTTGATTGTGGCGGGGAGGGGGTAAATTACTCCGGGTATAGTTTGGTCTGTCACGTAAAGAAAATTCCGTGTAATTCCTAGCTGTTAGGTTAGCCACACAGCGGAAAATAACAAGAGATCGGAACGTAACATTGAGTTGCGTGTTTTATTTTTTTCTTTTGTTGTGTTGTTGTTCCTCGCTCGATGCACGCACCTGCCAGCGGCGACTGTTGGCAGGCCTGCGTGTGCTAGCAGCCGTGACTGGGCGTGCTTCGCTCGAATACCCGTCAGCCACTCCGCTCAGCTGCCTTGTTCACCGGCTGATGCGCCGTGCTGCGTGTGTATATTTAAATAGAGTCACGGGCCCCTAGCGGCGGTGCTGGCAAGCCAACCAGAGAAATGCCTGTCTGTGGGTGGGGTGCAGTCCATTACCACTACATTATCAGTAGGGACACCTGTATTTCGCGATTTAATTTCATGTCAACGTGTTTCACAAAACACTGTAGCTTTTTCTAAGAGTCATGGCAAATTGTGAGGGTGCAGCAGTACGGTGACCACATTCTCATCGGCCCCGTCAAGAGCGGGACGACACCTCTCACCGACCTCAGCCAATAACCACAGGAGAAAAGCTACAGTATTTTGTGAAATACCTTGACACGAAATGTATTCGCGAAATACGGGTGTCCCTAATTATCAGCAGAGACCGGAAAAATTCGCGGATTCCTTCCGAGACAGGCTGGAATCCAAACTCGTTTAGCTTAATGCTGCGTAGGTGATTGGACCGCAATTTACCTGAAGGACTCTGAGCCAATGGCAAACACTCAACAAAAGAAGTATCGAATCATAAGAATCGCAGTAAACAGGTGTCCCGAGTCGGTAGCTAATGACCAGGTGATAGTTGCCCGAGTACGTAGAGAATCGTGGAGTCTATCCTAGTGGTCATCGAAACCGCGAATTTTTCCAGTCCCTAATTATCAGACCATCCGATTATCAGCGGCGCCCTTGTTAAAAACATCTATAAGTAGAGAAATGGAAAATTCGCGGGTTCAATGACCTCCGGGATATACTCCAATATCCTCTACACACTCGGGCAAATACCAACTGTTCATTGGCTGCTGACTTGTGAGTCATCTCGACTGGGTGGCCTGTGATTCGACACTTCTATGAGTGAGGGTCTCTAAATGGCCCTCAGTCCTCCAGATTAACAGAGAACCAATGGCAGAAGCAGCACTAAGGTATAATTATTTGAATTTTAGCATAACACTAAATGAACCCGCGAATTTTCCGGGTCTGTAGTCATAAGTAGAGACCGGAAAAAATCGCGGATTCATTGCGCGATAGGCTAGACTCCAAACTCGTTCACCTTCATTCTGAGTCAGTGATTGGACCGCCGTTTACCTGAAGGACTCTAAGCCAGTGTAAAACCTTCAACAAAAAAAGTATCAAATCACAAGCAAATCACGTAACACGTGTCACGAGTCATTATCCAATGAGCAGGCACAATTTGTCCTAGTACATAGAGGATCGTGGAGTCTATCCTAGAGATAACTGAACCTGCGAATTTTTCCGGTCTCTAGTAATAAGTCGTATGAATGTTTGCATTTTTTGTTTTGTCGTGTCAAACCTCCAGCTGATGTTTTTCGGCCGAATTTCGAACCACTCTATAAGCATGCCCATCCTCTTGGATACGCCATTGCCGCGCCTCGAATGAAGTATATATATACTGAATCGAATTTTTAAAACCAACTTATGAAAAAAAATCTTTAGGAGTTAAATAACCGGAAAACCATCGAACCAAAGATGCAATCTTGTTTTCAACAGTCTACAAGGGCCTTTATTTTCACAAATATTTAACAAACAATACCGTGTCAATATGATAGGATAGCAAAGATAATAATTAAAGAAAGGCTGTATTTCGATCCGAAAGTGAATTATGCATCAACAATGCAATAGCCGTGCAGGAGACGAAGAAAGCGTCTGTAATGCGAAAGACGTTTCCATGGAGATTATCGGAAAATGTAGTAGAAAAACGCAAAAAAAAAAAAAAAAAAACAATTAAAAAAGAACTCAGACGAATATTGAAAAAAAAAAAATCTCTTTGAGAGCAAATGTTCCTCTCAGGAGAATACGAGTACCTCGGTGATTTGCCGATAGGCGATAGCTCTTCTTGACTACCCTCTCAATATAATCGCCTTATTTGTAGAGAACGGAAAAATTCGCGAATTCATTTCGCGATAGGTTAAAATACAAATCGTTATACCTCAGTGCTGCCTCTGCTATTGGTTCACAACTCACCTGGATGACTCTGGGCCAATGAGAAACACCTGACCAAAGCTTTATCGAATCACAGGCTGCTACGCTGGAACTTCTCACAAGACAGCAGCCAATGAGTGGGTGACATTTGACCGAGTGTACGTAGAACCATGGAGTTCATCCTACAGGTCATTGAACCCGCGAATTTTTACGGTCCCTACCTATTTGTCACAGCAAATATTTCGACATGGATATATTTGCCGTGAAAGCAAGATCGCATTGTCATTAAAATATTCCAACAAAATTAACTACTAAAAAAGTGTTAGCTATTATATCTGCAAAGAAAAGTTGCTGTGCCAAGTTAAATTATTGTAACCAAAAAGAATTGTCGATTTAGAAATAAATATAACAAAGAAAAAATTTAACTAGCAATTATTTCTAATTTTTGAATATTTAATGTAACGTTTCATAAAACTGAACATATTTTTTTAAGTTTTTTTTTTCAAAGATAAAGTAGTTCTACAATGTGACGATCGTGAGATGGTAAAAATCAAGACAGAATAGTGCTATAAAGTTGTCTTTCGATCACGTGTACGTAAACAATGTAAATGTACTGAGCTCAAGATAAGGCGAGACTTTTTGACAGGTGCTGCAAGAAACATTCAAACTCTCGACTAGGGGCAGGCATTTTTCGTGAAAATATCTGAACACTTATTAGACTGCAACAAGGTATACCCGCACCTGTGGTTTCTTCCTTGTGATTGGCGGTCGTCTGCGAGAGAAGTCGTCGCCTTATTCGACAGAGCCACTCAGGACGCGTTTGATTCCGCGCTGAATCACTGTGATTGGTGTTGTTACAATCGATGTGTACCTGAGAGAATCTCACCCAATCACGGAACACAGACGGTGCCACATTGTTTTGCCTTTCAGCTGGTCTCAGAATCTTTTCGCGATATATGCATGCCCCTATCGATATGTACCTGGGAGAAACTCACCTAATCACGAAACACAGACGGTGCTACAGTGTTTTTTTAACTTTCATGTAGTCTCGAAAACTTTTTCGCGGAATCTGCATGCCCTTACTCTCGACAGCTGAATGTTGTGAAGACGTGAACAAAACTAACTCAGGCGCGTGTGGCACTAGACTAGTTGACCAAGCTGTGAAGTAAGACTTTCTCTAAGCACCTGTCCAGAAAGGTTCTCGCCTTACCTTCGAACAAAGTGAGCGTCGCCGCCTGATTGGTCACTCACTGGCTGGTCGCTACACGGGGTGCGGCAGACCACTTAGAGGAGAAGTGTAGGGCAGACGGCAACAAGATGGGAGCCAGCTGGTGTTTTGGTGTCTCGCGTGTTGCAAGTTGCTAGTCTGTCAGCTGCCCGACAACAATCCCCCTCCACCCCCCCACCCACCATCCTCACCCCCACACACACACACTCCAGTTAAAGACTTCCTTTTCGGCCGTCATCTGTTTTTAAAAACACACTTGCTTTGTCACCCGAGGTTTAAAAACCACCCTGTCTCCCCACCCCAAACCCTCCTTAAACATAACTAGAAGGCACGTATATTTCGCGAAAATATTCCGAGACCAGCTGAAAGTCAAAACAATGTAGCACCGTCTGTGTTCCGTGATTGGGCGAGTTTCTTCATCCTGGTACATGTCAAGTGTTACAACACCAATCACATTAAGTCGGTGCGGAATCAAACGCGTCCTGAGTGGCTCGGTCAAACAAGGCGACGACTTCTCTCGCAGACGGCCGCCAGTCACAAGGAAGAAACCGCTGGTGCGGGTACACCTTGTTGCAGTCTAGCAGACGTTCAGGTTTTTTTTTTTGCGAAAAATGCCTGCACCTACGTTTTTTTTTATCCGGCCAGATAACCCTATGATCGACTTTTGCTTTGGCGGAACCCCAACAACTCCTTCAATAATTGTGCTTTTTGACGTGAGAACGTCTTATAAATCGATGAACGCCGGCTGCACGTACGAAAAAGCACGACTCATCGTCACGTTCCGCCTGAGCCGAGCGTGCGTGAACCGGCCAACCACCATGCGAGAAAATATATAATATCAAACAGGTTAACGTATGCAATTTTTCATCAATGTTTTCTTATGACGTTATTACGTAAAATTATCGTCCGTAAACCGACTTTACAGACAACCCCCTTTTTTTCATATGGCTAAAGACCGGAAAAATTCGCAGATTCATTTCGCGATAGTCTGAAATTCATACAAATATACCTTTAAGCGGCTTTTGCTATTGGCTCACTGTTCGGCTGGGCGACTCTGGGCCAATAGGAAACCCTCAACCAAAGAAGTAACGAATCACGGACAAACCAGTTAGGACGACTCACAAGTCAGCAGCCAACGAACTGGCGTTATTTGCCCAAGTATACCGAGGACTGCGTAGACTATCCTGAAGGTCATCGAACCCGCGAATTTTTCAGGTCCCTACCTATGGCGTTGGTCCTGACTAGAGACCTGAGAAATTCGCGGATTCAATGACCTCTAGTATAGCCTCCATTATCCTCTGCATTTCTCAAGCAAACACGCGTGTTCATTGGGTGCTAACTTGTGAGGCAGCTCCTCTGGGTAGCTTGTGATTCGACACTTCTTTGGTCAATGGTCTGTCATTGGCCCAGAGAGCTCCAGTTAAACCGCGAGACAATAGCAGAACCAGCAGAATTATTCACATGTTTGAATTTCAGCCTATCGCGAAATGAATCCGCGAATTTTTAGTCCTGACTCGCGGAAGCGCAGGGTTTCCGCTGCTCCAGCGGGTGTTCAAGACGCGGTCTGGCCCGCAGGAAGTGGCGAAACCCTCGCGAGATGCCCGACTTCCGGTGCTTTCAGAGCCGCCGAGACACCCCCGCGCCGGGGAACCCGAGCCGTGCCTTTGTGTTGCGACCCGCCCCGAGCATTCTGCTCCTCAAGTGCGCGACGCTGCCAACCTGACAACTTGCAATCGATAAGAAATTTACCCTGCAGTAGGGGCATGCATATTTCGCGAAAATATTCCGAGACCAGCTGAAAGTCCAGACAATGTAGCACCGTCTGTGTTCCGTGATTGGGTGAGATTCTCTCAGGTACATGTCGATTGTCACAACAACCAATCACTAGAGTCCCGGAAATTTCGCGGATTCCTCTGGCCACAGGATAGAATTCAAAGTTATAGGTGTGCTCGACCCATGTTTACTTTCCCATTGGTACAGACCTGCAAAATTCGCGGATTCATTCGCTGATAGGCTAGAATTCAAACACATATACCTCTTAGATAATTTTGCTATTGGCTTACTGTTCATCTGGACGAATCTCAACCAGTTATAAACCCTCAACCAAAGAAGGATCGAATCACAGACAAACCAGCTGAGACGACTTACAAGTCGGCAGCCAATGAACTTGCGTTATTTGCCTGAGTGTACAGGGGTATGTGCAGTCTACCCTGAAGGCCATCGAAACCGCGAATTTTGCAGGTCTCTACCCATTGGTTGAATTCTTAGCGAGAACATTTTTATCCTTGTTATTTGGCACTACCTGATTCGGTTACTTCTCTCCTAGCTGGACATCGTTGGCTCACGGTCGTAGAGGGGCGTGTCCAAGTAACTGCGGGCCAATCATGAACACAGTGCGACAGTGTGGAGGTTTGCATTCTAGCTTGCGACTAAATGAATGCGCGAAAATTCCGTGGCTCTACCAATCACGTGAAGTCAGTGCGGAAGCAAACGCGTCCTGAGTGGCTCGGTAAAACAAGGCGACGATTTCTCTCGCAGACGGCCGCCAATCACAAGGAAGAAACCGCTGGTGCGGGTATACCTTGTTTCAGTCTAGTAGACGTTCAGGTTTTTTTTTCGAGAAAAATGCCTACCCCTACCCTGCAGGACTTCTTTTGTTCGTTCATGCTTAGGGACCGGAAAAATTCGCCTGTTCAATGACCTCTAGGATGAACTCCATAGTTATATGTGCACTCGGTCAAATGTCACTCACTCATTGGCTGCTGTCTTGTGAGACGCCCCATCGTAGCAGCCTGTGATTCGATAAAGCTTCGGTCAGGTGTTTCTGATTGGCCCAGAGTCATCCAGGTGAGTTGTGAACCAATAGCAGAGGCGGCACTGAGGTATAACTATTTGTATTTTAGCCAATCGCGAAATCAATCGCGAAATGAATTCGCGAATTTTTCCGGTCTCTACATGCTCATCGCGAAAACATGTAACATTTCCAATGATGTGATTCAAAGTGTTATTTTCTTTCACTGTGCGAAAGTTTAACAAGGAAAAACGTAATGCTTTTAAGGAAAAAAAAAAAACAAGCTTGCGCGTAGTCCATGCGCGACAGAAGTGAAACTTCTTGTTTATTATATCATGAGGTGCAGGATTTGGCTGAGGCCGCAGATTGAAAAAAAAATGCAAGTGTGCGAGCGCTAAATATTGTTATTGCCTAACTGCCTAAGTATACAAGTTTGCAAGTGTGCAAGTATGTAAGTGTGCAGGTATGGAAAGGTGCAAGTATGGAAAGGTGCAAGTATGTAAGTGTGCAAGTATGGAAAGGTGCAAGTATGTAAGTGTGCAGGTATGTAAGTGTGCAAGTATGGAAAGGTGCAAGTATGGAAAGGTGCAAGAATGTAAGTGTGCAAGTATGTAAGTGTACAAGTATGGAAAGGTGCAAGTATGTAAGTGTGCAAGTATGGAAAGGTGCAAGTATGTAAGTGTGCAATTATGTCAGTGTGAAAGTATGTAAGGGTGCAAGTATGGAAAGGTGCAAGTATGGAAATGTGCAAGTATGCAAGTGTGCAAGTATGTAAGTGTGCAAGTAGGCAATTAGCAAGTGTGCAAGTATGCCTTGTCATTTCTACCTATCTCCTGCTTCCTCGTCCTCTACCGGTTCCCCCACCATGTACCAAACTATTCCCCTCGTGCGATCGGAATTTTTTGAAACGTTCGAAAATTACAGCAATGATGTTTCACATCGAAACTGCACCGTCGCCTTCTACCCACATAACGTCTGCGTCTTTAAAAGTATCCGGGACAATTCAAATCTAATTTTTCCGTTGAAAACGCTAGCCAAAACGAAATAAAGTTGGAAGTTGAACAGTACTTGCTTTGCCTTATTGCGCCTTGCGTAGTTGTATTAGCCAGCCGAACAGGTTGTTGACACGATTTTATTCAACAGATAAATTTTATTGGAAAATCATTGTGTAACTGAAATGAGTAATATTGAACACTTCATTAGTAATAATTAGACACCTGAAAAATTCGCGGGTTCATTTCGTGGTATGCTCAAATTCAAATAATTATACCCTAGTGCTGTTTCTGTCATTGGTTCACTGCTAATCTGGAGGACTGAGGGCCAATTAGAGACCCTCACTCATAGAAGTGTCGAATCACAGGCCACCCTGTCGAGACGACTCACAAGTCAGCAGCCAATGAACAGTTGGCATTTGCCCGAGTGTGTAGAGGATATTGGAGTCTATCCTGGAGGTCATTGAACCCGCGAATTTTTCCGGTCTCTAGTAATAATATACCAATTTACGGTCATTTACTTTATGATTTCATTTTGTTTCTTAGTTACGGTCTAAATGTATGTGCTTTTAGGTATTTGTAGTAAATTACTTTTAAACATATTTGTATATTATAAATTTTTAGTACCAGTAATATATAATTAAATTAAAAATATTATTTTTTTTCAAAATGGTGACGTAAGAACATTATATGAAAATATGAATTAACTTAATTTTTTTAATTTAATGATTTGAAACAAAATCAAATGTGGTTGCTCATTCACATGGTCACAATCAGTAATATATTGTTTCAATGTTCGATCAATAATTATGGTTTTATATTTATTACCGCCTGGTAGCGTTGTTTGCATAGCATTCATAAAAGTTATTACTAGAGACCTGTAAAATTCGCGATTTCAAATCCCTAAAGGATAGACTCCATGATCCTCTATGCACTAATGCAAATTACATCTGCTGATTGGTTACCGACTCGTAAAACCTGTTGACTGGAATGATCGTGATTCGCTAATTCTTCTGTTAAAGATTTTTCATTGGCCCAGAGTCCTTCAGATAAACTGTGGCCCAATCACTGAAGCAAAATAATGTCAAAAGTATTTGGACATATCCTATCGCGAAATGAATCCGCGAATTTTACAGGTCTCTAGTTATGACATTGCAAAGTGTATTGCGCGGGAAAAGTTATACCTACATGTTAGGTATGGTTGAAGTATTTTTCGATATTTTTTTAGTCATTTTTTTTTTGTTATGTCATCTTGCAAGATTGATTTGACGAGACATCAAAAATGTAGCGTTTTACAGGTCAAACCTGGAAGAAAAAAAACAAGGAAATGGTCTGGAGTAGGAATCCTTATTTTCATGTCTTAGTTTTAATGCGCTAAGTTTTTGATATTTCTTTACAATACATTTGAATGTGTTCTACATCCAATAACTACTTTACAAAAATGTGTGACCTTGCGAGTACCATTTGCAAACAAAAGGATATCGCCTGGTCAACCTCAGCTGAATTTTAACAGTTCTGTTTTCAAGTCGTAAGCAACTGTGTGCTTTATGTGCAAAAGGCTAGAATCGGTATATATCCATACCTTTTTTTTTTTTGTTCTAATGCATAAGTAGGGACAGTAAAAATTCGCGGGTTCAATGACCTCTGGGATAGACTCTGTAGTTATCTGTTTACTCGAGAAAATTGAACTTTCCCATTGGCTGCTGACTTGTGAGATGTCTCATCTGGGTTGCCTGTGAATCTTTGCTTCTTTGGACAGATGTTTATAACTGGCCCAGTGACATCAAGTTGAACTGTGAGCCAATAGCAGAAGCAGCACTGCAGTGTAAGTTTTCGAATTTTAGCATATCGCGAAATTAAACCGCGAATTTTCCCGGTTTTTATACATTAGACGGTATGTCTACGGCGTAGGCCAGGGAGTTTGAGTAAACCGACATCTGTAAGGCCGGACCGAAACTCAACCCAGTTTCCTGGACGGCCAGGATATGTCTTAACCTGTGTCATCCTGCAAGATTCGCGTCATTATTTGATGGCAGCGTAGATTTCAATGACCCTTTCATTGGAACATGATCATGAGTAGAGACCTGCAAAATTCGCGGTTTCGATGGCCTTCAGGATAGACTGCACATACCCCTGTACACTCGGGACAATAACGCAAGTTCATTGGCTGCCGACTTGTAAGTCGTCTCAGCTGGTTTGTCTGTGATTTGATCCTTCTTTGGTTGAGGGGTTATAACTGGTTGAGATTCGTCCAGATGAACAGTAAGCCAATAGCAAAATTATCTAAGAGGTATATGTGTTTGAATTCTAGCCTATCACCGAATGAATCCGCGAATTTTGCAGGTCTCTAATCATGAGTTATTTACACGCCCTGAAAGACTAGAAGTTAATGGCGAACACTTAGATAACAGCTTACCGAACCATGCGTGACCAGGGGAGAAGGTTAAATGTGGCTGCAGCCATCGACTTGATTCTTCTGAAGTTGGTGTCGTCTAGCTTGGCGCCAGAGAAGGTCTCCGCAAATTCGTAATCACAGTCCACCCACGTTTATACTACACCTTCTGCCCTGATTCTTAAAAGGCGCTCGCTGGTGCTTCTAGCGCGGTGTCGCCTCTGGACTGGCGCGCAGTCTTCTCGTCGTGCATATGAGCGGTGACCGTAACATTTAATGGCGGAGAAACGAATACAAAGTTGCAATGCAAGTCCCTCGAGTACATACTTTCAACAATTTGTACCTGGTTAATGCCTAAAGATTATGCTGAAAGCGCGCCTTTTAGCCGTTTTCAATCTCCTGAAAGAAAGAAAAAAATGTTTAAAAATGAAATACGGAATCAGAACTTTTGACCAGCCCTTAGCGAATTCTTAAACACTTTAAGTAAACATAGACCATTATGATATCTTGAGGATTTTTCAAATCACGTGGTTTGTTCTACGTGTGTGTGACCGGGCAGACGGGGTACTTCAGTTGGTGTTGAAGGAGTATCGCCCAGGTGCAGAAATTTACTTTACATCCACAAATACTCTGTTAAAAAATTACGGTAAATTTACGGACATATAAACGAGGAGATCTTCGTGATTTCAGATCTTAGAATCTTCGTAGGAACTTATCCGTAGGGGCAGGCATTTTTCGCGAAAATATCTGAACACTGCAACAAGGTATACCCGCACCTGTGGTTTCTTCCTTGTGATTGGCGGCCGTCTGCGAGATAAGTCGTTGCCTTATTTGACCGAGCCACTCAGGACGCGTTTATTTCCGCACTGAATCACTGTGATTGGTGTTGTTACAATCGAAATGTACCTGGGAGAAACTCTTCCAATCACGAAACACAGGCGGTGCTAAAGTGTTTTAACTTTCATCCAGTCCCGAAATCTTTTCGCGAAATATGCATGCCCCTACTTATCCGTATTCGTACTTCGGAATTAAGTGTTTCGTTTTGAACTAGTGTTTTTTGTTGGAGTCTGAAAAGGTTTTGCTGGATGTTTTGTTAATATGCCTAGATTGTGATGGAAGTAGGTGAACCCAGTACCCGTGCATTTGCCGAGATAGCCGTAGATTTGCGAAGATCCCTGAATACTTTGTAAATATGAGGTGGGAGTTTGTAAGATGGCAGAGCAGCAGACGGCCAGCTACAGGTGGAGGAAAGAGATACTTTGTAAATACGAGGTGGGAGTTTGTAAGATGGCAGAGCAGCAGACGGCCAGCTACAGTCGGATGAAAGAGATACTTTGTAAACACGAGGTGGGAGTTTGTAAGACGGCAGAGCAGCAGACGGCCAGCTACAGTCGGATGAAAGAGATACTTTGTAAACACGAGGTGGGAGTTTGTAAGACGGCAGAGCAGCAGACGGCCAGCTACAGTCGGAGGAAAGAGATACTTTGTAAACACGAGGTGGGAGTTTGTAAGAAGGCAGAACAGCAGACGGCCAGCTACAGTCGGAGGAAAGAGATACTTTGTAAACACGAGGTGGGAGTTTGTAAGACGGCAGAGCAGCAGACGGCCAGCTACAGTCGGATGAAAGAGATACTTTGTAAACACGAGGTGGGAGTTTGTAAGATGGCAGAGCAGCAGACGGCCAGCTACAGTCGGATGAAAGAGATACTTTGTAAACACGAGGTGGGAGTTTGTAAGACGGCAGAGCAGCAGACGGCCAGCTACAGTCGGAGGAAAGAGATACTTTGTAAACACGAGGTGGGAGTTTGTAAGAAGGCAGAGCAGCAGACGGCCAGCTACAGTCGGAGGAAAGAGATACTTTGTAAACACGAGGTGGGAGTTTGTAAGAAGGCAGAGCAGCAGACGGCCAGCTACAGTCGGAGGAAAGAGATACTTTGTAAACACGAGGTGGGAGTTTGTAAGAAGGCAGAGCAGCAGACGGCCAGCTACAGGCGGAGGAAAGAAAGCGCCGAGGTGCGTGAGCGGGCAGGACATGTGCAGCAGGAACCGAAGGTGATCCGTGGAAGGGGTCGGGGCGCGCTGGGGCGTGGCCCCGGGCAGCGCACCTGCCGGCCGCTTCACGCGCCGTTTCCCGAGACACTCGGGCGATCAGGCCCGCCATCTTGGAGCGCCCAGTGTTGCCACGCTGCCCGCGACTGAGCTTCCGTGTTACCAGAGACCTGCAAAATTCGCGGTTTCGATGGCCTTCAGGATAGACTGCACATACCCCTGTACACTCGGGCAAATAACGCAAGTTCATTGGCTGCCGACTTGTAAGTCGTCTCAGCTGGTTTGTCTGTGATTCGATCCTTCTTTGGTTGAGGGTTTATAACTGGTTGAGATTCGTCCAGATGAACAGTAAGCCAATAGCAAAATTATCTAAGAGGTATATGTGTTTGAATTCTAGCCTATCACCGAAATTAATCCGCGAATTTTGCAGGTCTCTACGTGTTACCTTCTTCAGGCACGACACTTTTGGAGCTCGCTCACGTGTGTGTGACTCGACCACTTCACGGCCGTCGCTAGGGGCAGGCATTTTTGCGCGAAAAAAATACCTGAACGTCTACTAGACTGCAACAAGGTATACCCGCACCAGCGGTTTCTTCCTTGTGATTGGCGGCCGTCTGCGAGAGAAGTCGTCGCCTTTTTTGACCGAGCCACTCAGGACGCGTTTGATTCAGCACTGACTTCATGTGATTGGTGCTGTAACTGAGACATGCATCTGAAAGATTCTCGACCAATCACGAAACACAGACGATGCTACAGTGTTTTAACTTTCAGTTGGTCTCGGAATCTTTTCGCGAAAGATGCATGTCTCTACTAATCATAATCAATCGTTAGAGACGCGTGAATTTCGCGGATTCAATGACCTCCAGGATAGACTCCAATATCCTCTACACACTCGGGCAAATGCCAACTGTTCATTGGCTGTTGACTTGTGAGTCGTCTCGACTGGGTGGCCTGTGATTCGACATTTCTATGAGTGAGGGTTTCTAATTGGCCCTCAGTCCTCCAGATTAACAGAGAACCAATGACAGAAGCAGCACTAAGGTATAATTATTTGAATTTTATCATAACACGAAATGAATCCGCGAAATACACGGGTCTCTATCAATCGTGTCTTGTTCAAAGACGACAAGGCGACGAGGCATTTCCATTACATCCGACACGATGACACCATTCTCTCGTAGAGTTGCAAGTACTGGCGGTTTATCGTGTTGTCCAACTGTGAACAGTGCCTTTTTTCGGCCGTGTTGGAGTGTGGTGGCTCCATTGCCCTGGTGGTCACCGCGTGCTGCTGACGTATCATGGTCAACAGTTAGTAACATCCCATCGCAGCAGTTCTCGGCGTCAGACGCTGCAAAGGAAGCCCACCTTAAGAGAAACTCGCCCAGTTGTGAAACGCAACAATGCGCTGTTTAAATGGTTCGTGCAATGGGTAGAGGCATGCAGATTTCGCGAAAAGATTCCGAGACCAGCTGAAAGTTAAAACACTGTAGCAACGTCTGTGTTTCGTGATTGGGAGGGTTTCTCCCAGGTACTTATCGATTGTAACACCACCAATCACAGTGATTCAGTGCGGAAGTAAACGCGTCCTGAGTGGCTCCGTCAGATAAGTCAACGACATTTCTCGCAAACGGCCGCAAATCACAAGGAAGAAACCACAGGTGCGGGTATACCTTCTTGCAGTCTAATAAATTTCGGATATTTTCGCGAAAAATGCCCTCCCCCTAGCAATGGGGAAGTTTGATTTAATGCAATTTCATGGATATAACACCATACAAACTAGCAAATTTTTTTTGTCATGGGAAACATACTGTGTTCTTCGGTGTTCTCGTCGTTGTGTTTTCCAATATAAATGTTTATTTTCTTCTTTATGTTCGTATATTTTGCTGCAGTGTGCAGGATTTGTTGTAGGTCTGCATTTACTGTTATTTCTGAAACTGTCTCGTCAATAGTAGCACACTTTGTTCTTCTGAGCTGATATTATTATTTTTGACGTGACAAAGTCTAATAAATCGATGAACGCCGGCTGCACGCACGAAAAAGTGTCCCGTTACGCTCATTGTACGCTTGCGCCGCATCTATCGCTCTTCCACTCGATTGGAACTACCAGAAATCTTTTTCTAGCATTTCATTCACGTCAACGGTAAGGCAAGTCCAGAAAGATTGCAGCAAATTTTCGAAAGAAAATAATTAAGTAGTATAGTCGGTCGCAATTTAAATTGTTGGCATTATATCAGTTACATTTTAAAAATCGAATTATACGTAAACAAACAAATATAATATGTGTGTGTGTGTTCAAGCACAAGGATAAAATTAATTAATAGATTTTATATTTTGTAAAACTGTAAGAGTTTGGTCTTTGTTCAAACTTTTCCTCAAAAAAAATACTTTTACCGATTACGTTTTACTGCAAGGAAAAAAATTTAAAACAGATAATCACTTTCAACTTCAGTAATCCGTTGAATAAGGTTATGTACCTACTGTAGAAGTTGTATTTAAAATCACAAACGACAACCTGTGCATAAATCATTTATACACTTTTTTTTATTCAGAGTCCTTGACTGGTGTATTTTATTAAGAAATCTTCCAGACGGGAAATGTATTTCACGCTATAAAGCCAAGCAGTGGTAAAGTAAAGATGGTCACTGACAACTCAGTTGCAAGTTTGCCATTGTGCCTCTTCTTGGCACTCTTGTTTTATATTTTCCGTGCTATGGCCGGTTCGGTCCTCCGCTCTCGACAGACGAAAGTTTTCATTGGCTCAAAGGCCGCAGGGCACAGGCTACTGTCCAAGGAGAACCAGTCTCTTCCGAGACCAATTGCGCAACGCCGCTGCGTGTTGGAAATGTTGACGCGCGCCGGTGGGCCATGCGTGAAGTTTCAAACGGGAAGAGAACCATGAAACTGGAGGTTATGTATGCATTTGGAAGTTGTTATGAGCTTGAGAGGGCTCTATAGTCACCTCGAGCGAGAAAATATAAACTGTTGTATTTTTCATGCAACACGAAAATTTGGTGGAAAACAGTTATAAAATAATGGTGATACCCCAAATTATTTTAATTCAATAATATTCCTACAACAATAAAATTAGCAGTGTTTTTGGAAATTCGTTCAATTAAACTTTATCCAGACGCCCAGTGTTACATCTTAAATACTTTCTCTATTATTTACAATAAAAATATTTTTTTCCAGTCCCAACTAAAAGACATTGGAGAGCACTTAAAACCATAACTCGTACATAGGTTTACAGATTATTTGTTGTGATGAATCTGCAGTCAAAATTTGTCGGTTGAATTCAGACTCATTATGTATAGGACCATTGGCAGCGGAGCTGTGATTGGTTCATTTGGGCTAACTCCATGTTAGACCGTATCCGAATTCGCATTAAGTATATACTTACTTACACGTAGGGGAGAGTGTTGTACCTTGACCATGGTGTACATTGGGCCAGTTTGATTATTGTGCTAGTGCTGAGACCTAGCGATGTCTGGATGAAGTTTGTCGTTCTTAGTGACGATTTCACCCGCCAGGTTGAGTAGAGATGCGCTAGCATAAGAATCGTGAGTACTGCAGTAAAACGTTTTTTTAAGTTGTTTGAAGTTAATTTTTTTGTATCCCGTTGGATGCGTTTTTTATTTAAACTACCTGTATAAACATTGTGTTGTGTACCACTACTGGATAGCTCGTTATTTAGTGAGTGAAAAATGATAAGCATTTATTTTTCTGTCGTGTTTTAGACTGACAGTAGCCATTTGTGTTAAAAAATACTTAATCATGTACCTTGGGCCACAAATGCATCTTGTACCTTGGACCAGTGGTCCATGGTACACGAGATTACCATCAATGGCGAAGAAATGCTCGTGTGTGGGGTTGCAGCATCCCAACAATGGTAACATTTCCCCCACACACATCTCACAAGCTCGAGCCATTGGAAATATCTGTATATGGCCCACTGAAGACCTATTACAATCAGGCTGTCAGTGAATGGATGTAGGTATAACAACAAGGGAAAAACATTTGACATTTAAATAGTAGCAGAGGCCTTGGGGGTGGCTTATCCAAGAGCATTTACACCAAATAACATTTTGTCTGGGTTTATAAAATCAGGAATCTTCTCCGATTACGACTTTTTGAGTGCATACGTTACTGATCGGACCATAGAAAACCCATCAGGAAAGCATACAATTGTATCAGAGAACCAAATTACGGAATCAGGGGCGCAGGAAGCATCAACCTCTACAGCTTTCAATTAACCAACACCCAGCAGATCATGACAATCTCATAATAATGCTGTCCACTGTGTTACACCTGACACGAAAAGAGAAGAAAAGAAAATGGTCACCCCTGAAGACATCAGCCATATCTAAAGGCTGTACCAAGGAAAATCTCAAACAGAGGAATAAGATCTATAAAGACGTAGATAACTACGGATACTCCAGAAAAAACAAGCTATAAAGCAAAATAAAGGTAAGCAGCAAGGGAAAAAAACAAACTTCAAAGGAAAAACACAGAAGTTCTTTTAAAGTTGCCAAGGATTTAAGGTAAGTGCTTAAATCAAAGCCAGCCATTAAAAGCGAAAATTCTGAGAAGATATCGGTACCTCCCAACATGGCGAAGAAGCCGAAACTACTGGATCCATTGTCATCTGAAAGTGAATATGAAGACACTGTTGTTCACGTAGAACAATCTACCGATAAAGCAACTGTGAACAGTGCTGATGAAGAATGTCTTTACTGCAGGAATTCAAAGAAGGCTGACTGTAGTGGCCAAAAGTGGCGCAGATGCATGAAATGTAGTTGCTGGACTCATTTCCTGTGCGCTGGGGTAGAAGGCAACGACTGGAAAACATACAGTTGTGATTATTGTGTTTCATGTTATAACCTAATTACCTATCAATAGGCTTTTCTTGTAGGTCTATCATAATTTGATTAACAGTGGGGCCTAGTCATATAAATAAGAGCTTTTTAAACAAATTTTAAAGCCATTTTTTTTTTCAATCTTTTAAGGTAACATAAAGGATACTTGTCCGAATTTTTCTTTGTATATTTTGTGACATTATTTACGTTACTTCTATGGATGTGTGACTTTGAATTAACTAACAGTGAAAGCAATATTTTGTTTTGAATGCATTTTTTTTTTTACTTTTAAGGTACAATATGTTTGTAAAATGTTATATTTGTGTTTTTGTATTGTATTTTGCAACAGTATATGAAATAATGATTATTAATTATAGTTCTAATATACTGCCTTACATAGGCTCGGCTATTTATTACTTTATTAATGTGGCCCAAGGTACAGGCTGGTTGTCCCAAGGTACATGAGCATCGTGTACCATGATCCACTATGCAACATAATATTGTTTTGTTTCTGGAAATATTTTGTGTATAGATAGTGGGTTTATACCGATGCAGATACAACGAAAACACATTGAAGAGTTAATTGCGTCCAAGAAAACAGCAAATGTCGTATTTATAACTCGAGAATTTCGATTATTATGATAAATGGTCCAAGGTACAACACCCTCCCCTACTTGTCTCCGGAAGTGACATAACAAGGGCTATCCAAACTGGAACTGGAGTATGCAAATAAATAAATCTGTGTACTTCTAGCGTACTTATAGTTAAAGAAACGTCACCTTTTGAAGAAAAAAAAATATATGATACAAGCTTTGAGTAATTTAATGACTCATAACATAATTTTCACTTATTGATTACCTATATTTTATCGATATTAATAAATTGAATAGAATATACATATTTGAACATGTTTATAAATGATGAAGTTTCAACAAATGCATGCGCACGCATAACCGATCGAACTACGAAACAAAGAAATTTACATAAAATAAATTGCCGTTAATTCGTGTGACGCTAATATTGTTTTCAAAATTATTAACGTTAAACATTGTTTTTCCACTAATATTGAATTGTTAAAAAATAATAATTTAAACAACCTGTTTGGCTGCCTAATATCATTAGTAGATGAAAAACATTGAACTTTACCGGATTCGTCAAAGACGCTTCAAGCGCAAGTGAAGTATGCAAAGTCGAGAAGTACATAACTGCGTACTAGAGTAAGAACGCGCCTAAGATCCGTTCTACAATTAAACGGAAACGGAGACGGATCACGTAAACGGAGACGGATTACCCGGATCATTTCACTATCCCGTCACTATCGCGTCACTATTGCTCCCACAATAAACGGAAACGAAAAATGGCAACCAATAAGTAGAGACCCGGATATTTCGCGGATTCTTCTGGCCTCAGGATAGAATTCAAAGTTTTAGGTGTGCTCGACCCATGTTTACTTTCCCATTGGTTGATTTCTTAGCGAGAACATTTTTATCCTTGTTATATGGCACTACCTGCTTCGCTTACTTCCCTCCTAGCTGGGCATCGTTGGCTCACGGTCGTAGAGGGGCGTGTCCAGATAACTGCGGTCCAATCATGAACACAGTGCGAGAGTGTGGAGGTTTGCATTCTAGCTTGCGACTAAATGAATCCGCGAAATTCCCGGGTCTCTACCAATAAGATTGCATTTTAAGGTTACAAAATATTAATTTAATTAAAAAATATATTATCCTTCTACATCATAGCACGGACAGACATATATATATATATATATTAATATATATATACTAATATTATAAAGCTGAAGAGTTTGTTTGTTTGTTTGTTTGTTTGTTAGTTTGTACGCGCTAATCGCAGGAACCACAGGTCCGATTTGAAAAATTCTTTCAGTGTTGGGTAGTACATTTATCGAGGAAGGCTGTAGGCTATATTATATTATCAATAACATTAGAGATCCTTACTAAAAGTCCAATTTAGAATCAAATGCGTTGGAGGGGGTTTGATACAACATGCAGTACACGTACGAAGTGTGTGTTGACAATGCCGCAGGCGCTATAACACGCACTAGATGCCTTATCATTCTTAATTTTCCCATACAAGTAAAAAACACCCGTGTGATATTAACAACGAAGCAATCAGTACCCTCATAAGAGTTCAATTAGTATTTAAATACGTTTTATCACTTTACTTCGCAAACCTAAACTATTGTTTTTTTCCTCTCTCTGTGTTTAATTTGTTTTTTATTGCCCTTTTTTTTCTAGTATATATTTTACAGACTTGAAACTTCACAGTAATGTTCTTTCGCAGGATGACATTTTCCGAAAATTAGATCTCATGGGTGGTTAAAACCAGGCAACAGTGGGTACTTTGTCTGCATGAGAACAGGATTTTGCATTGTTCATGCCTTCTGCGTCTCCATGGCAACGGGCATCGCGCGGCAGTGGCGTACCCACAAGGAGGGGCATGTATAATGAGCGGCGCAAGAGTGATCTGCCTGTAGACTGCCGTAGCGAAGTACGGGTACATCAGTTGTACGTTGCGTGCACGAGTCGGGAAACCATCGGTGCTATTCATTTTCCCTCCGGTACATTATACAGCATTGTAATAAATTTTCACTGATTTTTTTATTATTTACCATTACTGTAAATGGGAGATGTGGCTTAATTTTTTTCCATTAGTATAGCCGTACGAGGCCGGGTCGGGCAGCTAGTATGTTTATAAATGACAATCTAACAAACACAAATATTAATCAGGAAGCTAGAACAGTAGCCTTTGCTTATGATATTTCTATATTAGTGTCTGGACAAAGTAGTGTACGATTAGGAGAACAGTAACAAACTATTTTGTAATACACACATAATTTAATGAAAATGCATTTTTACGAGAATCTCGAGAAAACCTATGTATTACAGATCATGGGAGATCTACAAAAACGGTCACAAATTATCAAATCAATATAAATAAAAATGTAAGTGTTCGTTTGCACAAAATCTTAAATCACTGAAAGTCCTTCACCGACTGCATTGAAACTTTGACACAACGTTGCATTCGCGCGCGTATTTCTATATTCCTGTGTCACACATGTGGCGGGTAAAATGATAGATAAACACATAGATAGGTAACAACATAGATTTTTAATACTTTCATTTTAAAGAGTGACTTATATAGAGGTATAGAGAGATACATAGCTATTGGTATAAGAGGATATAATAGGTATATAGAGAGATAAAAAGAGATAGAGAGAGGTAGAGATATAGAGAGATAGAGGGAGATGCTTTGTATATGTGTACCTACGTTGAACAAAATACAACAATGGTGTGCTTTTTCTTTTTTTCCATTTTCCGTTTAAACAATATGAGCCACAGCAATGTGTGGCCGGTACAGCTAGTATATATATATATATATATATATATATATATATATATATATATATATATATATATATACACACACACACACACACACACACACACACCCACACCCACACACACACGCATATAAACGACAAAGTAACAATAGAACCCTAGATATCCTTTCAATTGAAAATATTTTTAACGTATTTAGAACATAAACAAACATGGCTACCACCGCAGCCAAATACTCGGCTTCTATTGGTCTCACGTAGCGACGTAAACGGAAAAGCTCAGCAACGCCGAGCTAATCCATACGGGTCCGTCTCCGTCTGCGTGCTATTGAATAACGGGCCTAAAAGTCTATGAACACAACACTCGAGTGATGTGACTTCCCTGCCAACGTCAGCACGTGTTCCAGTCGCGAGTCGACCGTGGGGGGGAGTTACGACCGCCGAATGCGTGCTCGACAAAATGGCGCGCGGCCGCCATAACTGCAGCAGCGCAGTCATAACAAACCGGCCAACCCGAGAAGCGCCCTCGCTGAGACGGTGACCAGTGTTGCCATCTTTATGGATTTCCAACTGAACGTCAATCTGGTTGTTTAGACTAACAGTTGGTCGGCAGAATAACCATCTAGTTGCTACCGGGAAATCTGTTTCTTTTACAAAGTTTTTTAGTTTTTAATCTACGAGATTAAATAAAACAAAGTACATTATTGTTTCTTACGTGAATATTCTGAAATTTATTTCTTTAGGGGACGCCACAGAGACAAAAATAAATTAAGTATTACGCACATTCTTATTTGTACGAAAAAGGGTTAGTTGTCTAAATTTAAAGCGGGATTATTTTGCGGATTCATTGAGTATCAAAGTATATAAACAAGGACAAGAAGTGGTTACCCAATCACGTGTAACCCACCGCATAATGTAGCCTTGTTATCGACTAATAAACATATACATATATATGTATATGCAAGTCGAGTCTAGCCTGGAGTAAAATTATCCGTGATATAAGCGTGGCTCTAGTTATAGACTGATAAAGTTTTTCTTATTTCTAGTAGAGTCAGGGAGCCAGAGACGGTGAACTGAGAAAGAAAGGAGTCGTAGAAAAAAAGGGGAAACAATAAAGTGAAATAATTCTGATAGGTACATAGTAATTCATTTCACTAGAATTTACTAATTCAGCTAATGCTATTTCCTGTGCTTACTCCTTGGTTCCTAGGTTTTTTTTTTTGCAGTTAATAAAACTATTATTTATTATTAACGGACATGTACATGTATTGAATGAAAGTTTGTGAAAACAAGAATGCTAGTTGTTTCTTTTTTTTTTTTTTTCATTTTTATGGTTTTTGGTCACTTCTTGGTTGAAAACAATTTGAATTGTTTGCAACACTGTGTACACAACCTGCTGGATTCCCACAAGCCGTTTGACCCATAGGCTAAGTATATTGTTACGAGTGGGCAAAAATGGGATGGTAAGGTACCCCAATTAATTTTATACAGTTTTATTTGCTATTAATATTTAAATTACTAATTAAATCACCACACTTAATATGCCTGTTCACAACTCACTAAGTTCACAATCCTCACTGGAGCCAGGCTCAACGGTGGTTCGATCCTTACCTCGACCTTGCACCTGTCCACACACAATCTCGCGCCACTCGGTCCCGTCGCTCCGCGTCGCGCCGCTCGCCGAACTCGCACTTCACTCACCTCGCCTGCTCCAACTCAACTGCCGCGGAGGCCGGCGTCGCCGCTTTTATATCCGTGGTCGTCTTTCTGGAACTGACTAGAGTGGTTGTGACGTGTCGCGCCACTCGGTCCCGTCGCTCCGCGTCGCGCCGCTCGCCGAACTCGCACTTCACTCACCTCGCCTGCTCCAACTCAACTGCCGCGGAGGCCAGCGTCGCCGCTTTTATACCCGTGGTCGTCTTTCTGGAACTGGCTAGAGTGGTTGTGACGTGTCGCGCCACTCGGTCCCGTCGCTCCGCGTCGCGCCGCTCGCCGAACTCGCACTTCACTCACCTCGCCTGCTCCAACTCAACTGCCGCGGAGGCCAGCGTCGCCGCTTTTATACCCGTGGTCGTCTTTCTGGAACTGGCTAGAGTGGTTGTGACGTGTCGCGCCACTCGGTCCCGTCGCTCCGCGTCGCGCCGCTCGCCGAACTCGCACTTCACTCACCTCGCCTGCTCCAACTCAACTGCCGCGGAGGCCAGCGTCGCCGCTTTTATATCCGTGGTCGTCTTTCTGGAACTGGCTAGAGTGGTTGTGACGTGTCGCGCCACTCGGTCCCGTCGCTCCGCGTCGCGCCGCTCGCCGAACTCGCACTTCACTCACCTCGCCTGCTCCAACTCAACTGCCGCGGAGGCCGGCGTCGCCGCTTTTATATCCGTGGTCGTCTTTCTGGAACTGGCTAGAGTGGTTGTGACGTGTCGCGCCGCTCGGTCCCGTCGCTCCGCGTCGCGCCGCTCGCCGAACTCGCACTTCACTCACCTCGCCTGCTCCAACTCAACTGCCGCGGAGGCCGGCGTCGCCGCTTTTATATCCGTGGTCGTCTTTCTGGAACTGACTAGAGTGGTTGTGACGTGTCGCGACACTCGGTCCCGTCGCTCCGCGTCGCGCCGCTCGCCGAACTCGCACTTCACTCACCTCGCCTGCTCCAACTCAACTGCCGCGGAGGCCAGCGTCGCCGCTTTTATACCCGTGGTCGTCTTTCTGGAACTGGCTAGAGTGGTTGTGACGTGTCGCGCCACTCGGTCCCGTCGCTCCGCGTCGCGCCGCTCGCCGAACTCGCACTTCACTCACCTCGCCTGCTCCAACTCAACTGCCGCGGAGGCCAGCGTCGCCGCTTTTATACCCGTGGTCGTCTTTCTGGAACTGGCTAGAGTGGTTGTGACGTGTCGCGCCACTCGGTCCCGTCGCTCCGCGTCGCGCCGCTCGCCGAACTCGCACTTCACTCACCTCGCCTGCTCCAACTCAACTGCCGCGGAGGCCAGCGTCGCCGCTTTTATATCCGTGGTCGTCTTTCTGGAACTGGCTAGAGTGGTTGTGACGTGTCGCGACACTCGGTCCCGTCGCTCCGCGTCGCGCCGCTCGCCGAACTCGCACTTCACTCACCTCGCCTGCTCCAACTCAACTGCCGCGGAGGCCGGCGTCGCCGCTTTTATACCCGTGGTCGTCTTTCTGGAACTGGCTAGAGTGGTTGTGACGTGTCGCGCCACTCGGTCCCGTCGCTCCGCGTCGCGCCGCTCGCCGAACTCGCACTTCACTCACCTCGCCTGCTCGAACTCAACTGCCGCGGAGGCCGGCGTCGCCGCTTTTATATCCGTGGTCGTCTTTCTGGAACTGACTAGAGTGGTTGTGACGTGTCGCGTCATCCCGGGCTTGATGCTCGAAGCGTCCAGAACATCGTGCGCTAATTCACGCTACTCCACGCGGTGGCCTCGGTATTCCCAGGCTGCTCAGGGATAAATAACAGCGCCGAGGAAGGAGGGAGCGGGGGCAAGGGGGTGACAAGGCCGGAGCTCTTAATCCCCTAAGGTATGCGAGCGTGACGTCAGTGGCCATGCGACGCGCTTTCGTAACAATAATATATAGACGGATTCATGTCGTCTGCGCACCAGGCCATCAATTGCTTGCGATTCGCCAACAGAAATGCCTAATTAAGCCCACGTGTACAAAGCTACTAATGGTACACCAATAGACGCGTGGTTTTTGTTGAAATTTAAAAATGCAAAGTAGTAATTTGACATACAAACAAATTGAAATGCAGTTGCAATGAAATATAAAACAGTACTTATTGAAACTCGGACACAAAGTGACACGATATTTCCTAACCTCAACGACTCATCATATGTCGTCCGCAATGACACATTCTTTTGTAAGTTCTAATGGCAAATAAGCTGTTGGTTCACTGAGGGACTCGAAAATTCCCACTGGGCAGTTTGCGTGCGCGGTCTAAATCTGCAAGTCTGTGATTTGGCCCCACCCCGCTAATCCACAGTTATAATCACTGATATTTGTACAGATACGATGAAGCTCTAAGGGCGACACAGGCTCGCAGATCAAGTGATTAACCGCCTCTATGCGGGCGTGCAGTCTTTCCTGCAGAAGCGTTCAGTTGAAACATTCTACACAGCAATTTCGCGAGATACGCCAGAAATGTTTGGGAAATGGCAGGGGCGATTATTTATCTACCATGGAAACGAGTTTGGAATAATTTACATAAATAAAAATGTAAATGTTCGTTCGTTCAAATTCTTAAATCTCCGTAAGTTATTCACCGACTGCTCGACTGCTTTGAAATTTTGACACAAGTTGCATTCGAATACGCGCGTGTTTTTATACACTATGTCACTTGTGACAGGTAAAAAGATAATTAAAAATATAGTTTGGTAAAAACATATATTTTTAATATTTTAATTGCTTTAGCGTGACACATATATAGGTTTATAGGATATATATGTAGATAGAGATATAGGGATATACAGAGATATACATATAGAGATAGAGGGATTATTTGTATATGTGTGCCTACTTCAAAGAAATTACAAAAAAAAATTGATTGAAGCATTGCAACACATGCCTGGCATTAGCTATTCTTAAATAAATTATGAGGTGATATTTCATAACTGGTATCTGTATCGAGCGAATTGAAATTATTGTGTCCGTTGACATATTTGTATATACAGGTTTAAGACCACACTTGTGATTCACTGACTGTTAATGCCACTGGCCGACAGTGAGTTAGCACGGACTGACCACGGAATGAAAGCGAGCCCAGAAACGTACCACGATGACTCCACTCCGGCTCCCAAAGAAAAAAATAAATAAAACGAACAGAAGCAGCGCTGTCTCGAACCGTTATCATTCTGAGCCAACAAAACATTATAAACCAGGTCCAAGTTCAAAAACGCAGCACAGTTGCTACAAAATATTTACGGCCTTGGCGTGATCACCAGACCTTTATGAAACCGACCCTCACAGACGCGCGCTAGCACTGCAGCTAATCATCGGAATGACTTATTTTTGTTTTAAACACGCTTCATATCTTCAGTCTGATAATCTACTCATGAAATCTGCAATTAAAACTGCCCGCTGAGGGCAACACTAACTCTTTTTTCCTCCCTCTCTAGACGTGTGAATTAATGAGAATATGCGCATCGTAACAATTCATCCTCATCATTTTTTTTTCTTTCATAACGCGCCTAAAGAAGTATAACCTAACCTCACTTATATAAATACACTTGAAAAGAAACTTGAAAAAGTTCATAAACACAATTTCTTCATGTGCGCAATAAATAAATGTTTTAATGATATGGACCAGTATTCAGAATAAACCACTAAAGTATAAAATATTTAAAATGCCCATTTATTATTTTTAATTGTATAAAGCTTTTATCCGGAGAAAAATTTCGTTGCATGCTGCGCGCGCATCGTAAAAATTCACTCTCACTACATTTTTTTTTTTAATGCGCCTAAGGAAGTATGACTTCATAAATAGGTTAGGTTATTCTATTTTTCAAGGTTAAATTTATTTTAATTGTACTGTATTACATTTCATGTAAATTCGTGTAAATCAATAATAATAATTTAATCGTTGGCACCTCGCAACCATGAACTGAAAAAAAAACACATTCAGCCGCGCGGGAATGCTTTTTTACTTTTCTCGTGTTTCATTTTTAACCTTGTTTATGGGCGTGTTCCTTGCCTCGAGAGCGACACTTCCACGCCCTGCCAGGCGCACACTAAGCAGGGCGACGAGAACACTCGAGTGCCACTCGGGCAGGATGGGCGCGCCCTTTCCGCCGCTCGAGTGCTGACGTCACGCGGAGGCGCACGGAAGAAAGTAAGTAAAGAAAACAAACAGGTTCGGCACCAGGTACAAAGTGGAGAAGAATGACACGTCACCTGGAAGTAGCTGTCGAGGATAAACGTTCTCCGAGGAGATGATAAAAAAAATCCAGGGGTAGAGAAGACTCTTGTCAGCTGATAAGCTTGCCCCTGCGATCGAAGACACGTTGATAAAAGCCAGGCCATATTGCCTGCATGAAGACGATAGCTGTTAAGGCCCCCGCCTACTCGGGCACACACACGGTGCGCAGAGCTTCAGGAAAAACAACGCGATTGGAAAACTGCTCAACATATTCGAGCGATGATAAGCGCGACGCTCGCTGGTGCTTCTAGCGCGGTGTCTCCTCTGGACTGGCGCGCAGTCTTCTCGTCGTCACAGGATAACTGTGAAACTTGAGCAGTGACCGTAACATTATATGGCCGAGAGATGAAGATAAATGTGTAATGCAAGTCCCTTAAGTGCTTTCAAGAATCTTTACCTGTTGTTTTACGCCTAAAAATTACTCTGAAAACATGCGTTTTAGCCATTTTAACTCTTCTAAAAAATACAGTTTAAAAACTTAATCCGAAATCAAAAGAACTTTTCGGCCCTCAGCAAACTCTTAAATGCTTTTCGTAAGCAGACCCCACTCGGATATCTTGTGTAGTTACGTTGTTTTTCCTGACGCTCTGCGCACCGTGTGTGTGCCCGGGTAGGCGGGGGCCTTAAGAATACACCGAAGGCTGATAAGTAGTAACTTGCATTACGCTTTAATCTTCATTTCTTCGCCATATAATGTCACGGTTGCCTTTCAAAACTCGAAGTTGCACGACGAGAAGACTGCGCTCCAGTCTACAGCATTGCGCTTAGAGGCGACACCGCGCTAGAAACACCAGGGAGCGTCGCACTTGTCAACCCGCCTCAGTAACGCACACACTCCTGACTAGGCGGGCCCCTTAAATCTGTGAAATATTAAAGCTGTGCTCTTGTATGTGAATGCTAGAGACGGGTGATCAGTGAAACGTTGAGGTGAAGATGCGACAGAATGCTTTAGCGGGGGGGGGGGGGGGGGGGGGGGGGGGGGGGGTAGGGGGGTGAAGGGGGGGGGGTAGGGGGGGGGGGGAACTAGAGTGCGGCAAAATCTGCTACGTATCGAAATTTCGAGGGAAAAAAAATTCCTTGTTTGTCCACGCCGGGACTCGATGTGGGAAGCGAATGGTCTGACCTCTTGACTCCCGAAGTCACAGCAATACTGCGGTGCGTGCATCATTGCTGCTGTGAGTTTTTTGTGAAGTAATATTTCTTTAGGCGCGTTCATGGTGACATTTTACAGCTTGAGAGTCCAATGTGCCAGCGCGTTTCATGTATACCCGCGGGCCGACATAACCAAGATGGCGGACCCACATGTGGCAGCACGCACACGTATATATTAGCTTCCGTTAACAATGAGTGACGTACTAAGCGTATTGTGGTGCCAAATGAAATGTATGATAGTGAAATAATCTTGAAATACATTGTGTTAAGTTAATGGCCATAACAAGACCTAATGGCAACTTTAAAAATACCTGTAGATTATATCAGCAAAGAATATTGTGTTGGAACAAACATGGCGTCAAAGATGTTTAACATTATATCGGTTCTCTTTATCTTAACGAACGTTGCGTAAACTTTGATTTACTTTTCAAACTAAAAGTTGTAAGCCAATAATTACACTGAAACAAAAAGTTTATTAACTTCTAACGAGTGTACAAAAGTAAAGGCACGATATTTTTTTTTTTTGCTTCTGATGGGTCGTGTCGCAGCAACCAACCTTTTATATGCCAGCCAGGCTGAACGGGGAGGAAATGTAACAGTTGAAACACACCCACCAGTTTCCGGTGTTGGACCAAGAACCCCATATCTAGAGACCTGCAAAATTCGAGGATTCATTCGGTGATAGGCTAGAATTCAAACACATATACCTCTTAGATAATTTTGCTATTGGCTTACTGTTCATCTGGACGAATCTCAACCAGTTATAAACCTTCAACCAAAGAAGGATCGAATCACAGACAAACCAGCTGAGACGACTTACAAGTCGGCAGCCAATGATATTGCGTTATTTTCCCGAGTGTACAGGGGTATGTGCAGTCCATCCTGAAGGTCATCGAAACCGAGAATTTTGCAGGTCTCTACCAATATCGAGATCAGCTGTCGCTTCAGCTGCCTGCGCCACGGAAATTGGATTAAAGTGAAGACGGAAAACTGAATAAAAAATTTAACTACAAACATCTCGCTTCTCTAACAAGTCGTATTATTGGCCTCATGAATAGAGACCCGTGAATTTCGCGGATTCATTTCGTGTTATGATAAAATTCAAATAATTATACCTTAGTGCTGCTTCTGTCATTGGTTCTCTGTTAATCTGGAGGACTGAGGGCCAATTAGAGACCCTCACTCATAGAAATGTCGAATCACAGGCCACCCAGTCGAGACGACTGACAAGACAACAGCCAATGAACAGTTGGCATTTGCCCGAGTGTGTAGAGGATATTGGAGTCTATCCTGGAGGTCATTGAATCCGCGAAATTCACGGGTCTCTACTCATGAATTTCGCTAAACAACATCAGTAGTATAGGAAAGTATTAACTGGGACTGGGTTCTGGGTGTGGATTGTGATTGTCTGTCCGCCATATTGGATTGTGACGTCACGGCGGCCATCTTGGATGAGCGTAACGGGACACAGCGTAACGGTACATAACGTAACGGGACAAGTAGATCACGGCGGCCATTTTGGATCCGCCATCTTGTATCCGCCATCTTGGATGACGTCATTGTGTTCTCGAAAATTCTGGCATTGTGTTTTCCGCCATTTTGAATGATGACGTCACCGTTGCAATTTCCGTTACGGCCGCCATCTTTAACTTTTTTATTTATTATCCGATTTTAACTATTTTTTTTTTTAAATTTATAAAAAAAATGAAATAATAAAATTTTAATAAAATACTTTTACGACACGGAGTTCGGAGTCCTCGGTTCGAACCCGACGAGTGCAAAAAAAATAAAAATAGCGACCGATCCTTCCTCCGCAGAGGTTGCAGGCAGACTGACTCCCACCACTTTTTCAAAGCATATATATCGTCACCTAGTATGACGTCATGTCCGCCATCTTGAAATTTGGACACCATCTTGAAAATCTTTATTTACTATCCGATTTTAATGAAAAAAATTCCAAAATTTATCAAAAAATTAACGTATTTGAATTTGTTTGATTATATCGTTGTACGTCCTTGGTTCGATTCCCGGCGAGAGTAAATGATCGATCCTTCCTCCATGATAGCTACCTAGACTGATCTACCACCACCAGTACCAAGGTATATATCATCAACTGGTATGACATCATATCCGCCATCTTGTCTTTATCCGCAGGAGACCACCATCTTGTTTTCGTCTGCTAGAGTGTGCCGATACCATGTAGTATAATTATCTGGTCACCAAACCTTTGACCTTGACCTTGAAATTTGACCTTGACCTTGAACTTTTACCTTGACCTTGAACTTTGACCTTGACCTTGAAATTTGACCTTGACCTTGAAATTTGACCTTGACCTTGAAATTTGACCTTGGCCTTGAAATTTGACCTTGACCTTGAAATTTGACCTTGACCTTGAAATTTGACTTTGTCCTTGAAATTTGACTTTGTCCTTGTCGTCCATCATGGATCCGACATTTTATGTTCAGTACATGCTACCAGGAGCTACCACCTGCTGGAGTACGCCATATTGTGTGTGTACTTGTATTATAGAGTACATTTCCATCTGGATAATTTTATTCTAACCCGCTACAGTGCAGTAATCATTTATTATGGAGGTGCCCCCCGCCATCTTGAAATTCGGCCGCCATCTTGAAATCATGTAATAATGTAGCTAGAAAAGCGGGAAAAAATCCAAAATTCATTAAATAAATTAGTAATTCATATAATGATTGATTGGATCGACTAAGGTCCTTGGTAAGATCCCTGGCCGATACAAAACAACTTCAATTTAAAAAAATACTAAAAAAAGTGTTAGGTTTGAGAAAATAAAAACACCGCAAGTTCTATTTAAAAAATTTTATTACATAAATTCAATACACTACTACAAGTACAAAAAAAAACACTGACAAATTACCAAAGCCTTTTGGATTCCTCGATTCAAACAGTCTTCTTATTGTACGGACTAAGCCTTTTACATGACTTTAAATGTCTATCCGATCCGTTCATCACCACAGCCAGAGACGGACTGAAGTTCATAGTACTTATATAGTCTCATTAGCCGGTACAACACATGAGTCAAATCAATAACCATGTTCATTATACTTCTCGGAGCATTTTTTATAATGACGATGTAAGCTATCGAGACGTGAAATTAGTTTATTGCACTTATTGCACTGAAATTGTATTCTTTGAACATTATTAGAACAACCGCTTCTTTCATGTCTGCGAGCATTTGAGGTGATAGTAAATGATGCACCACAGTATTTGCACTGATGCGAAGTACGCTCTTCATTAATTGAAGTATTCAATGCTGATGAAACTTCAGCTGATGGTGGAACAGCACATATCGAAGTCTCCTCCAGTGTTGTCAGAGGCGTTGCCAACGGGATCTGCTCCAACATCGGCGCTGACGTCATGGTTCCCGTAGTCGATGGTACATCCTCCATCGAGTACGACGTTAAAGTCGGTAAAGATGCCATCGAAGTCTCAAGAACAGGCAATTACACGACTTATGCACCAGAAGAAACAAACTAGGTGATCCCTACACCACCGTCGCCAGTAACAAACTGAGCGTCCTGCTGTCTAGGACTCGCTTATATACATGCACCGTATGGAATAATACGCTAGTCAAATCAAGAACCATCTACAATAATACTAGAGTCAAAACATCGTTAAAAATAGAAGCACCGACTACGAAAAGGCAGCACATTTGGAAGCACCGACTACGAAAAGGCAGCACATTTGGAAGCACCGACAACGAAAAGGCAGCACATTTGGCAGCACCGACAACGAAAAGGCAGCACATTTGGAAGCACCGACAACGAAAAGGCAGCACATTTGGAAGCACCGACAACGAAAAGGCAGCACATTTGGAAGCACCGACAACGAAAAGGCAGCACATTTGGAAGCACCGACAACGAAAATGGCAGCACATTCTGGAAGCACCGACAACGAAAAGGCAGCACATTCGGAAGCACCGACAACGAAAAGGCAGCACATTTGGAAGCACCGACAACGAAAATGGCAGCACATTCTGGAAGCACCGACAACGAAAAGGCAGCACATTCGGAAGCACCGACAACGAAAAGGCAGCACATTCGGAAGCACCGACAACGAAAAGGCAGCACATTTGGAAGCACCGACAACGAAAAGGCAGCACATTTGGCAGCACCGACAACGAAAAGGCAGCACATTTGGAAGCACCGACAACGAAAAGGCAGCACATTTGGAAGCACCGACAACGAAAAGGCAGCACATTTGGCAGCACCGACAACGAAAAGGCAGCACATTTTGGAAGCACCGACAACGAAAAGGCAGCACATTTGGAAGCAACCGACAACGAAAAGGCAGCACATTTGGCAGCACCGACAACGAAAAGGCAGCACATTTGGAAAGCACCGACAACGAAAAGGCAGCACATTTGGAAGCACCGACAACGAAAAGGCAGCACATTTGGAAGCACCATCGAATAAGGAAGCACATTTTGGAAGCACCATCGAATAAGGAATCACACTTGGAAGCTCCATCGAATAAGGAAGCACACTTGGAAGCTCCATCAACAAAAAAAAAAAGGCAAAAAGGAAGCACAAGTTACGAGATCTAAGTCTTAGTTAGAAATCAGAATACAAGAAATAAAAACCTTAAATTTTTATAATTTAAATTATTTATTTTATTTCTTTACATTATACAAATGCAAGTAAAACAAGCCATTATTGTATGTAGCCAGCTTTCCTCAGTTCCTTGAGTATGAAGGATATTTCTTTGATGCACAAATAGTTTCCTGCACAAAGCGAACCATGTAGAAGTCTTAGCCGGTCAACCAATATGTTTGGATCTTTCCATGATGTGTAATCATTCTCCTCTACCACCATCTTCCTTGCACCTTTATAATAAATATTATGATCTCTGGTGTCTTCCGTTTTACCACCAACCTCAGGGTAACTTTCATGTTTGAGACGGTGATCATCACAAGCTTGATCAGATTTATTTAATATATCACGACGTTTCCACCGTTTCGGTCTCAGGGACACCTCCACATTCTTCGATCTTGGCAGCTCTAGGCGTTTCATCATAGTCTATGTCTTTGTCAACAGCCTCAGAGTCACTGTAACAATCACTGTAGAAGGAATCGTCTTCACCCAATTTACCGTAATAATTCGATGTTGATGATGTTGAAGTGTCTTCATCGTCTTCATGCTTCCTTTTTAGGAGTCCATCATTTTTACAAAGTAGGAAAGATCTACTTGAATTCGGCTGGAATATATTCTCACTTTTCACGTTAAGGATTCTTCCATTGTCTTCATTCTTCCGTAAATCATCAACCTCCTTCAATTTAAGTTCTTTGTCGAGATCGGAAGAGCCAAGAAAATTATTGTGATGATGCAGATCACTCTTCCTTAGGCTAGTAGATTCATCGTTGTCCTCTTGCTTGTACGCAGGCTTGGCGCTACAAGTTCTGCCATGTCTTTTTAGGCTCTCTCTCCGCGTAAACGACTTGCTACATCGAACACAACTTATCATATTGGCGCAGTGGATTTTTAACACAGTCATTCTTCTCGTGTTGTCTTTTATTCTTTCTCAAGATAAACTCTTTACTGCAAAACTTACACCTATGTTCTTTCGATACAGCGTCAGATCCCAAATCGGAATTCATATTAGTTACTGAGACTAATGCCAGATACCAATTGAGTGTTTTAAATTAAATCCAATACTTAAATAGAAATTTTTTCATATTTCATCAGCGAGAATTAATATATCTCATGCAAAAGTACTTTATGCATGTAGTTCTGCTTTTCAACAACAGATGTCGCCACATGTTGCTTGCAGGTAAATAATATTTAGTTCTTTTATGCGGGATGCGGGATGCTCACTAACGATCGCAAAAGAAGGATGGCTTCGCTAGACTCAAAGGAAAAGGAAGTTCGTCTTGCATGTTGGTGCTCCACAGATGTCTCATGGCGTAATATTAATTTGACTGAGTAATGATATTTTTTAATTCCACCTGATAAAAATATTGCAAGTTTTGATTTAGTAGCAGAAATTATCGAATTAAATGTAACTCCAAATAAAATGACATGTCTCATTAGACAAAAAAAAAATCCATGCAGAGATAGATCTCTCACAAATAATCAGGAGCACTCGGTGAAAACCATCAGATGTATAGTCAGGAATAATCAGAAACACTTGGAGAAAGCCATCAATATAATAACAAGAATAATCAGGAGCACACGGATAAAACTACCATAATATTGTCAAGAATAATCAGGAGCACACGGATAAATCCACCATAATACTGTCAAGAATAAACGGGAGCACACGGAGAAAACCACCATAATATTGACAAGAATAATCAGGAGCACACGGAGGAAACCGCCACAAGTTTTCTTTGATATCATAAAAATTTCAGAAAAAAAAAATAAATAATAAAAATAAATAAATAAAAAATTTAAAAAAAATGAAATAAAAAAATACATAAAATTCTGGCTTGTACTAGAACTATATCTTTGCTCAACAATGAGAAGTTCACAAGCTAGCAGAATCTATTTATGTATTTTTTTATTTCATTTTTTTTAAATTTTTTATTTATTTATTTTTATTATTTATTTATTTTTTCTGAAATTTTATGATATCAAAGAAAACTTGTGGCGGTTTCCTCCGTGTGCTCCTGATTATTCTTGTCAATATTATGGTGGTTTTTCTCCGTGTGCTCCCGTTTATTCTCGACAGTATTATGGTGGATTTATCCGTGTGCTCCTGATTATTCTTGACAATATTATGGTAGTTTTATCCGTGTGCTCCTGATTATTCTTGTTATTATATTGATGGCTTTCTCCAAGTGTTTCTGATTATTCCTGACTATACATCTGATGGTTTTCACCGAGTGCTCCTGATTATTTGTGAGAGATCTATCTCTGCATGGATTTTTTTTTGTCTAATGAGACATGTCATTTATTTGGAGTTACATTTAATTCGATAATTTCTGCTACTAAATCAAAACTTGCAATATTTTTATCAGGTGGAATTAAAAAATATCATTACTCAGTCAAATTAATATTACGCCATGAGACATCTGTGGAGCACCAACATGCAAGACGAACTTCCTTTTCCTTTGAGTCTAGCGAAGCCATCCTTCTTTTGCGATCGTTAGTGAGCATCCCGCATCCCGCATAATAGAACTAAATATTATTTACCTGCAAGCAACATGTGGCGACATCTGTTGTTGAAAAGCAGAACTACATGCATAAAGTACTTTTGCATGAGATATATTAATTCTCGCTGATGAAATATGAAAAAATTTCTATTTAAGTATTGGATTTAATTTAAAACACTCAATTGGTATCTGGCATTAGTCCTCAGTAACTAATATGAAATTCCGATTTGGGATCTGACGCTGTATCGAAAGAACATAGGTGTAAGTTTTGCAGTAA